>NW_028327174.1:21380445-22750890 GCF_987537825.1 Furipterus horrens
GCACATATATACCCTGTAGATTCTATTTGGATCTTGTAACAAATGTTTAAAAATTGGCTACCGTAGTCCAGAAAGTAATTGGTGACTTCTGGCCAACCAAATTTAAATCTAGTTCCATTTTAAGAGAATAATTAATTATATTTAAGTGTCATTGTTAAATTCTTTCTCATGCTGACAACTATAGTTATTCAGGTTTCCACCTAATCAGGAACCTTATGAAGACCTGGCAGAAGGGCTTCTCCATTCTTATCTGTAGTGCATGGTCCTCACAGCATTTGCAGATCACTGCTCCCTCTCCTAGAGACCTCATGCATCAGCAGAAACTCATTCTGGTGCAAAAAAAAAAAAAATCCTGAATTGAACTTGAACTGGGTATACCTGAAACCTCTGCTTTATAGGCTTCTAAGAGTGTTATAGCATTAAGGAGAAGGATCAGGGGTACTCTGGAAAGTAAGAGATTCAACTCTAAAAGTTTTTGGTATCTTTACATGCCAAACATTAGACTTCCAGGATGATATTCTACATCTCCATGAGGACAGCTCAAAGCAGAGCCGGCCGATGGGCACAGTGAATCTCAGAAGAATGAACTGGTTTGGCCAAAAGACTCGGATATGAAGAAATCTCCAAGGACACCAATACATATTTCTCAAGTAAGAGATGAAGACCAAGACCTCAAGAAGCTGAGTTGCTTGGGCTTGCACATACAGCTAGCTAGTACCAGAGCCAAAAATGGAATCCAGGTCTCCTGATGCCGGGGTCCATCCCATAGTGCCTGTGAGGGAATGACATCACACCTCCTCAAGGGTTTCTAACCCATCCAAGGGCAACCTGCAGCCCCTCCCTGCACAAGAAATTAGGTAGATGAGGGGTGGAGGAATGGTGATGAAAAGGGGTTAATTGCACCCCTAGCCACCTCTATCCAGTGCTCCAGCTACTGCTCAAGGCCCTCTGCAGGGACTAGAGGACACACGCTCCTCTTGGTGAGATTATCCATATTGTTTATGGCTTGCTGTTGTTATCCAAAGGTTGCATGTGGCTTCACAAGACTACGTCCTCCCTCTAGGGAAACAAGAATGAACAGGAGGCAGCCCCGGCCAAACACTGGAAACCGATACTCCACAGCCTCCTTCCCACACAGTCCTGCCAAGCCACCTCAACACTGACCCCAGACGCCTGAGTGTACTCTGGTCCCAGGCCCTGCTGTGAGCCCAGAACATCAGCTGCAGCACTTCATGGCCCGGGAATGGAGTTGCCAGAGGAAGGGTGGGAAGATGAGCACGTAGACCATGGAGAGGGGCAAAGCAGGGCAGGATCTTCTAAGGTATCAGCAACCCCAGTCATCTTGGATCAGCAAGGACCAATGGCATATAGTCCAACAGGGAGCCTGAGAGAAACCCCCAGGGATTCCCACGTGCTCAGATAATCGTGGTTGGTGTTCACACAGCTGGAAGAGTTAAACCAGGTGGTGCTGAGTTAATGTCCAGGGCAGCCATCATCACAGGCTAAGGAGGAGTGTAGGGTGTATCTTTGAGACTTTTGAAATGAAAGCAGGAAATAAAATGGTCCTCACAACTGCTCCATTTAAGGAACACAGTGTCCTACCTGTACCGTAATTACGACCAAAGTCTTCACTTCCCTTCAGCTATCAGGAATTTCCAACCTATGGCCAGGGAGCAGGTTCTGCCTAGAACCCCTCCTCACCACTCCCAGAGACACACTAACTTGGAACTGAGCACAGGAAAGAATGTCCTGACAGGAGGAGGAAAGATGAAAACTTGCTTTCCTGGGAGGCCCTGGATGAGAGCAACGGCCTCTCCTCTTCAGCACTCTCCCCACCAGGCCACAGTGAGGATGGGCCAATCATCAGCAAAGGTGAGAGGCAGGACCAAATGCCCACTGAACCTTGCCCCAGAGACCCAAAAATACCAGCAGCATCACCCCTCTTATAGAAAAGGCTTCACCTAGTTCCCAGCCAAATACTGGGACCACCGAACCAGGGTCCTGTGTAAATAAAAACTCAGCCACTCTTGTCCTATTTTTTTCAAAGCAAAAAGCTATCAACAAAGTTCCTGGAAGAGGTGGGCATTCTTGGTGAGAGGATCCTTTGGGGCAGCTACCAAAATGGGCAGGTGCCCAGAAAAGATTATCTCTGGACCTGCTATCACAGTCTCTACTCTATCCTTTGCACGTCACTGCACTCCAGACAAGAGCCGCCCAGAAAACCTCTGCTCAAAGCCCAGGTGAAGACAAACTGGTGACAGAAACATGGGAACACTTAGGACTCAGACCCTCTTATACAGCAAGAGCTGAAAGAACCCGCTCTCCACCAAATTCCTGAGCTGCAGTGGCCCCCCAAAGTGCAGCACAGCACCTTAGAAGGAGTACTCTATAGGGAGTCAGCAATAGAGTGGGACTAAGTGTTCTCCTGACTTCATTCTACTTCAAAAATCCCGCAGAAGAAATGGGGGGAAATCTTCACCATGGAGGATAGGTCATGGGAAAGCCATGGGTACTTGGTCTTCAGCCCCAGCTCTGTCACCGGCTTCACCATTTTCGATGTCATCAAAGCTCTTGAAACTCAGGGCCATGTTAAAATAATTATAATGAATAATAGCAACACCTATAGGAGAAAAGGAAGGATACATGGAATCCTTTGGGGGTAGAAGATATGTTCATTATCTTATTTATGATGATGGCTTCACGGGTGTATACATATGTCGAAACTCAACATATTTAAATATGTACAGTTCATTATACATCAATTATACCTTAATAAGGCTAGGGAGAAAGGATTTGCAAAAGCATAAAACAATGCCACACTTCTCACAACTTTTTTGTTTTGAAAACTATTGCCATTTTTCATTAAAATGTTATTATATTAAATAAACATTTATTTAACAATGTTTTATATTTTAGTTTTTAATAAATATTTAAAAGTTACTAATGATTTCATAATGTTTCAGAATCAAATGAAATTATATACATGAAAGTATTTTGCAAACAATAATATGTATACATATGTATGTATGTATATATATGTGTGTATGTGTGTGTGTATATTTTTTTTTCTTTTTCTTTTTTTTTTAAGAGAAAGCTCACAACAGCCACTTCCAAATCTCTGCCTTGGCAATCAAAGTGAAGAGCATGCCCTACCCTGCTCCTTGGACCACAGAACACATGCCCTTGACCACTATGGTGATCCTACCATGCTTCTTGGATCCCACCTGAGAAAAATCATAGCTGAGTCATAGTTCTTGGAATGTACCTGAACACTAAATGAGATTAAAGATAACAGAGAATGTTTCTCTTTGGAATTTACAATGCAAAAAGTAACAAGCTGAACAAAATTCAGGAGCCAGAGACCAAATTTCTACCAATAAAGAAGATAAAGATCCATGAGCACTGAAGATATTGGCAGAAAGGACAAGGCTCTCCCAAAACTAACAAAGGCTAGGGAGTTAACAACCAGGCTTTAGGCACACTGGCCCAGCCCTAAACAGAGGGGAAAAGGTCTTAGATAAACCAAGAGGAAAGACCAGAGGAAAATGTTGCCCTTTCCTAGCCATAACAGTAAAATTATTATAGACAGTAGACATCTGCAAGTAGAATCACATGCTGCAGAATGCTAACTCTCATCAATGTGTGTGCTTCCCACTCACCCCCGCCGGGACACAGCAAGCGTTTCAATGCCCAGAGGAATGGAAGGAAATGCAGAGCGGTGGGCAAAAGTCCCCTCTTTGGGTGGTTGATAGATACTTACACCAAGGATGAGCGATAGATCTTGGTTGGGCTGGGACAGTTCCAGTTTATTTCTTTGGCATCATCATCTTATCCAGTTTAGCATGTTAGCATTATCAGAAATGTCCCAGATTGGACAATAAATTATAGAGTCACCTGTGGATCAGCAATGAGTACCATTGAACTCAACAGCCATCAAACCTTTGGGCAGGAATGTGCAGTATCACCTTCCTGACCTTCATTCCTTTGGCCTATATGATAAATGTTCCACTCAGAGAAGCATTTCCAGGCATTTAAAAGCTCATCATATTACCTCTAAAAGTACCCATATCTCTAATGTCCCTCCTAACTCAAAACTTATGTGATTTTTTTATCTTGATACTTTTCTTTCCTCCTCGGGACCCTTCTATAAAACCTTCACGCTATCAGCAATTAACTCCCTTCCTCCACACACCCTGATGAGCCCTTGCTTTCTCTTAGTGGTGACTCACCTCTCCCCTAAGGAATACTTCCACTATTTGCTATGAATCACTCCTCCCAACATATTTCAATTCAGCAAGTATTTATTGGGGAACAACTGTGTGCTAAGAATTAAGGGTATATAAAAGAAATATAAGCCATCATACCATCATACCATCACACAGCTTTCAGTTGCTTTGGAAACCAGATAAATGATATCTAACAGATGAATAACATCATAACCGAAGTGATTAATGCCCAAATGGACAGGACCACTAAGCAAGGCTCATTTATTTGCTGTCTTCCTTTTCACTCATCAGTAATTGACAGATTTTGCTCTGAGAGGAATACTCCTCCTGAGTCTCAGCCATATGTTTTCATTAAAACTGACCCCACCACCAACTCCAGGACAGACCCAATTAGTTTGAGCCAATCAGCAAATCCATCCCCCCAGCCCAAACAATTGGCTCTGGAATGTGTTTGTAATGCTATCAGAACCAATAAGATGTAAAACTATGTTGGCCAGGATTTCTGGGGAAAGCAGCTTTCTCTTTCTACCAGTACTCTAGGGAGAATTGTCGCAATTTGCTCCAAAAAGGAAGGCCTCGGTCAGCCAAGGGACCGTTGAGTGAATAAAATGAAGTGCACCCTGAAAAAGGTTGAGTAGAAAGACAGAGAAATAGGGAATCATTAGGGACATCATTTGAGGATCAAGCCTTACCAGACCTACTTACTGGGCTTCCTGATTACGTGAGCTTATAAATTCCCTTTGTTGTTCAAGCCAACTTCAGTTGGGTTTTCTGTGCTGCAACCAAGAGGTCTCACTGACATAAGAAACCAGCGGAAGAGCTAGTTCTTAGCTAGGGGAGCCAGAAATGATGCCATGGAGGAGCGGGAACTAGAAATGAACTTTCAACATTGTGTGATGGGACTTGCATATGCAAAAAGGATTGTGAGTGGCACAGAAAAGGAGGAATAAGATGAGAAAGAATGTAAGACAGGAAGTGCAGCATTTGGAGACTAGCCTGCCTGTGCTGGCCAAACTGCCCACCATGCTGCTATTGCCCATGAACCTCACAATAGTGATCTTGATGAGTCAGCACTGCATGTTCACCTGGATGCATTATGTCTTTAAAAGGATAAAGAATGACAAGAGTCCTCCTTATCAGGGAACCCTAAGAGAATGCCTTCCCCCTTTCTCAGTGGTGCTCAAGTTGAAAACATCTTCCCATTCTCCAGGGAGGCCAAGAAATGCAATAATTGAGCAATGACTGTCCATCTGCTCTGGGGTTGATGTGAACTGTGGTCAAAAGAATAAAGGATCAAGCCTCCCATGTGCCATTGTGACCTCCTCCAGGTCAGAGGAGGCAGGTTTCTTAAAGACAGGGCTCTGGCTCTTCCTTCTAGGGTCATTAATTCTTTATAACAGAGATCTTATGTCAGAAGGCGGGGTCCACTTTGAACATGAACAAGGAAGCTGTAAAATCTTCTACAGCACTAGTTCTAAGGAACTTCAGCTAAAGAACCCTTCTAACCAAGGCACTACCCTAACGGAGCTTTGGAGGGCCAGTGTGCCACCAGCTCAACCTTCTCTATGTCCCTGAGATGGTCTCTGTGTCACCTTTATACAAACCACAAGAATTGTACCATTCCCCTTGGAAGTGGGTGGGAGCTTTTGATTCTCACAATGACTTAGGGAGTACCATGACCATGTAGTGAATAAAGGGAGGGGGGCCAAACATGCTTCAATGAATATGTTGGAAAGTCACACACAAGGAAAAATTATCCTTCCTGAAATATACTGTGCTCCATCAAGAATCACTGCCTTAGGGTGCAGGGAGCTGAAGTCAAAACCACAGTGCTGCCCACAGATCTATCAGCCCTGACACAAAAGCCAATGTTAGTAATTATCACAACAGTCCCCTACCCTTACCCTAGCAGACTCAAACGTGAAAGATATTATGGTAAAACATAAACTGGTTTATGAGTCAAAGGCTATTAAATCAGCTAAAATCTAGATCTAGAATCTAATATTAATGAGTTGACCAAAGACACTCAGGGAAAGAGCCATCACTATGATGATAAAAAAGAATAGAGGAGTTGATTATTTTGTGGGCTTCCAAAAATGTCCAAAATCAGCCCTTCTGCCAAGAGTGCTACACAAATAACCCATGGGCCTAGAGTGGTTTGTGGGCTAGGGAATGGAGTGAATGGGGTCTCAGAGAAGCAAGGTGCATTAAAGGAAGAGCTCAGAGACTCAACTTAAAATCCCATCTCTGCCATTTTCTCCCTGTGTGACCATGGATACATTATTAGTCTCTCTGAAACTCAGTTTCCTCTTTGGTAAAATAGAATATGATAATCCAGAAGAAACAGTGGCTTTGCAGACTGTTTGTGAAGACCAGCAATAATACAGGAAAGACAGTTAGCACAATGCCTGGTACATAATAGGTGCACAATGCTAATAATAATTGGATTTTACAGATGTTGTCTCTGGCCAAAGGAATTTGAATTGAGGGGGTTTGTGCAATCCAGTTTCCAGCATCCTCCCTTTTTTCCCAGAAAAACCTGGCTCCTGGCGCATTTTTTCCCTATATGAGGCGAGAGCCTGGTTTGGAACATGTCCCCTCTGCGCAGCCAAAAGAGGCTTTTCCACAGCCGTGACCCTGTCACACACACCACTGTGGAGCTGGCCCCGCCTGAGACCGCCTGTTCCTTCCCATAGCCTCTAGTCTGGAAGAAAAGGGATCATCAACATGCTAATTAAATCTGCAGATGATAACAAACTGGGCGGTGCTGCAAACAGCACCAGAGAGGATGGGGAAATAAAGGAGAAGGGACCTGGGGAGTTTAGAAAATATGGGACAGGAAATAACAAAATGAGAGTCAATGCAGAAGAATGCAAGCAACTAACTGGGGGGAATAATCAGAAACATAGATGCTGAGGGGAGCGGGAGCTGGAAAAAGGCTGAGGAGATGAAGGCTTGGGGTGGGGCGGATGACAGGTGGCAAGTGAGACAATGGGCAGCAAGACGGGAGCCGCCAGCAGGAGTGGAGAAGCCTAGAGGTGAAACCAAATGCAGAATGTGCTGGCCATGGCTGAGCTGGAACCCCGGGGCCCTTCTGACAGAGCCAGGTGGCACTCTCCAGGACTCATTTTCAAAGGCCATCCTCCATTCAAGCTCTAGCTCATGCCACAGCTTCCCCAAAAAGCTCTTCTGGATGCCTAAAGCGCATCTCCAGTGCATCACCTCTCATCTGTGACTTGCAGCACTGTGCTTGACTGCAGGCACCTTTCCAGGTCTTCTCCCTTATCTCCAAGGAGACAGAGACCCAGCACCACAGTGCCCCTCCTCGTATCCATAGGACAAAGACAAGAACCTCTCTCTAGGCTCACATGGGTCAAGATGATATATGTATGAGGCTTCCCCATCTCTAACTCAAAGTCCTCAGTGCCAGTGTACAGCCTAGTGCAAGGTGTCCCAAAACCAAATGCGTCATGTCCGTTTAACCCCTATGGAGATCAGAGCACACGCCAGAGATTGCTCAGGGTTCAGAGGGAAAAGGACAGATAACAAGTGTGGGGAACACAATGAAGCATGTTGTGCCCCCTCATGGGACAATGACTCCTCTGATTTAGCCATGACACAGGAAGTGGCTTCTCCAGTGATCTCCCTGAGACACCTGACTCCTTTCAGCTAAGAACTTCATAATTAATAGCAATTAGGAGAATAAGGTAAAACTCGTTCTCGGAGAACTTGAGGAAGACTCGCTGGCCTGGGAGAGAAATGTAACTACTGCTGAGACCACTGTCATGTCCTACAAGGAAAGGAGGGAGCCCCTCATAAGCCACGATTCTCATTAAACATGCATGTTTTAAGGAATGAAAGAAGCAAACCAAAACTTGCTTTGAAGCTCAGCCTACTTTCGCATTAGGGACAATAGGGGGAAAAATATTGGGTTGGCAAAAATGTCCATTTAATTTTTTTCTGTAAAATAAAGACATTTATCATTTTCACCAATAACTATATTGATTTGGATATTTTGACTATGTTGGCTCTCACCCGTGTGGTAGAACATTCATTGTTCTCAATTAATGTCTCAATTTGATCACTATCAACTTCAACTGGTCTTCCTGACCATGAAGCATCATCCATTGAGGAATCTCCAGCGCAAAACTTCACAAACCAATCGTCACACACATGTTCAATCAGTCACAGCACCTTCTCTATACACTGCACAAATCTTCTTTTGCATTTCAGTTGCGCTTTTACCTTTCTTGAAATAATAAAGTATAATAAGTCAAAAACATTGTGTATTTTCTTCCATCTTCAATATTAAAATGGCTACATAAAAATTCACCAATTTGGATGTGGGGTGTTTTGTTTTGTTTTTTTAACGCATGCTGATATGACAGCTGTCACAATACAATCTAACAAAATTGTTTTTGAATTAAGTTAAAGACAACTAAGCACTACTAGAGCCATCTCCAAAAACCAGATGAACTTTTTGGCCACCCCAATAAAAAGCCAAAGGTTCAGAGAAGTCCCCCTCAGGGAAGCCGATGGTTGGAGGTACTTTTACAGCGCCTTCTGTGCATATCGGGTTCCTTAGATCCCAAGGCAACAGGGCACCCCACTATTCTGAGAGGTCTCTGGAGAAAGAAAGCCCACAGTCTTCCCTGCTCACCTGTGCCCACACTATTCTAGTGCTGCTCAGCCACCCGGGGTAGTGGGCGAGAAAGGAACAAGTTTATGAAACACAGAGACCCAAGTCCAGGTGCCAGCTCTGCACTTCCCATCTGTGGTACCTTAGGGATGTCACACCTGAGCCTCCCTCAGCCTCTGCTTTCTGCTAACCTTTCTGCAGAGTGTTCTTAGCCCTTCAGCCTGAAGACCTGGTCTTACAGTTACTCTGCAACACACGTAATGTGATGGGCTGCAAAGCTCCTGCCTCCTGGGAAAACCCAGGAGCGAGCCAGAGCACAGGGAGTCACAGAGATTTTCACTATCTCCATAGAAGCATATTTCTTCTTCTCTTCTTTCCCAAAGGCTCCCACCCCTGTCTTCATACTCTAAAACTGGAAAGGAGCAAGGTCTTACTCGGGGTGAGGGCACTCAGGGTGAGAAATGCAGCAGGGACCAGCCAGCAAGAATAATTACTGACCTCCAGTCCTTGCCCCAACCAAGGGGGCCACATGTAGCTGTGCAGGTCATGCGCTGCACAAAGATGCTGCATGAAGGGGAAACCAACCTTAGGGAAGATATCTTAGAGTCTGTATATTTACTATGACAGTTTTCAAGCAGATGGCAGTAAAGTGTCTTGATCTAACAAAATCATCATATTAAGATGATTTTCCAAAAATAAAAATAAGACATCTTGAGAGAGAAAGACTTATTTCTAATTTGTACCATATGGCACAAAGATACCATATGGGCCAGCTGGGGTCCTAATCTTAACCCTGGATGCCAACCCACAGGAGAACAGCCAGAGATAAAGGACAGCAGCATTTAGAGTCCTTTCCATGGTCCAAAAGCAAAGCCTGATGTATAATACAGGAGTTGTAAATGGTTAGGGGGCCAAAGTAGAACCCCTCTCAGGGATATTTACATTGTTTAATGGCTCAAGTAAAATACTGATTTCTTCAGGACTGGCCTCTGTCTTGTTGATCGAGCGTGGAGGCCCCAGCACAGTGCCTAGTGCAGTGTAAGCACTCCAAATGGTTCACTGAAACAAATGGAACCAAGGAAGGAATTTCAGAACCTACCAGTGGGTAACGGAAAAATCCAGGTCTCCTAAGCCCTGGCCTACAAGAAGACCTACTGTGGCCTTGGCTACAAAGCCCAGAGTATCCCACTTAGTCTTTCACAGGCCTTGCACACAGGACATGCTCAGGAAGCTTCATGAATGTCTGAGACCAGAGAAAGCTGGAGATGTGCAATCTTCTAAGCTTGTTTTATTCATCCTACATTCAAGAGAGGCAGTCCAGAAACTAGTCCCACGATGTCAGGCAGTTTTGACCAGGTCCAGGTAGATAAACTCGGAGAAAAATAGGCTTTGGTTCTCCCTTTCCTGGTACCCAGCTGTTTCTGAGAGCTCCCCATTGGACCCTCCACCTGCCTCTGTCTCACTCTGACTGGTCTGTGTCCCTGGCATTCCCTCACCTGGCTTACCTGTCACTGAATCCAAATCCTGTCCAGCTCAAAAAACTCATAGTCTAACCTCAGGTTCCCTCACTAGGGGACTATCAAGTGACTAGCTGGTCAGTCCATGACAAATCAACACTTTGGGGGCATTAAAGGCTGGTGAGGATTCGATCCCACCCAGCTGAACTGTGACAGGGGCTTTGAATGCTCTATCCCGCAGTGACACACACAGACATCGGGCCCATGAGGGGGCTGATGGGAGAGGGGATGAAAGTCCAGGAGCCTTTGTGAAGAGGCTCGGTCACACCACCTAGGTGACGGTTGCACAACTTTGTGACAATACTAAAAACCACTGGATTGTACACTTTGGAAGGATGAATTTTATGGTATAGAATTACATCTCATTTTTTTTTAAAAACCATACTGTCTAGAACTCCATTTCTACCCACAAAGAAGGCCAACTCTGTCAGGAGTCTGGACAAGCCTCCTAAGAGTCCTTTTCCCAGGAAAGGGATGTGCCCGCGCACCTAGGAGGAGGCATGGTGTAATGAAAAGGAACAGGCTCCGGAAACAGACAGCCTTACAAATTTGTCTGTGTGGCCTTGTCAGTGACTGAACGTCTCTGAGCTTTGGTCTACAGAATGGAGTAAATGACATCCTTCATGGGGCCATTGTGAAGAGTTGACGTGAAAAGGGGTTAGAAACACTGCCCACTAGGGCATTCATACTACAGGTGAACGAACATGTTTGTTATTTCCTTTGGTGACAGGGTACTATTTACAATGGGGTGGGGGGCTTTTTTTTCAATATTTGGTAGCCTGGGCTGGACAGCAAGTAACTAATTTTTATGTTGCTATAAATGAATAAGACCAGATAAAGGGGATAAAGTGAGGGACTGAGGACTGAGGTGTTCCACCGGGATCAGAACTGTGTCATTTTTACCTGAAAGTGCCTAAGTCACTTTTTTTCTCTCTCATGACACCTAGTCTCCCCAGGCTCTTGAATTTTGACCTGTGTTATTCTCTGGCTCTTTGGTGGGGCCTGCTAGGCTGCTGACTCTGAGCAACTTTTGGATTGCTGTACAGGTAACAAAAAATTCTGGGACTCTCTGGGCAAATACTGTCCAACTAGCTTTGTTCCTGTGTCTGCTGCATTCACCTCTCTGTCCACATCCCTGACCCACCCCTGCCTCTCTGGAGGGATTGGGTTTGGGGCCCATCCAGCATGCTAGGGAAAGCCAAGGAGAGTCTGCTCAGAGCTTGAGGGAGGCCGGAGGAACATGTCCTGTAGATTAGGGATGGGCTGAGCAGGAGCGTCATTTCTGACTGCCTTTCCATCGACACCTTAGGACAGATGAGGTATTTCTGTCAACCACTAAAGAGGCAAGGCATCCCGACTGAGTCCTGCCTGAGCTCACAGGGCTGCCTGGGAGGCATTCAGCATTTAGAGAGGAAGCTCCTTGCTCAGGGGTGGCGAAGCGTTTTGGAGGAATGATTCTGCAGGTGTCCAGAGCATGTGTGACAAACTGCACGGGGAGCCGCAAAGCCAGTCAGAGCTCCATGACATCTTCACAGGCTTCTTAAGAAGCTTCTCGGTCCCATTGACACCAGCCATTGTTGTGGAGTGCACATCGCCCTGCCCCCACCCCAATTAAGGGATAGCCACAGAAGCTCAGACCTCCCATATGTGTGCTCAGGAAGACAGAAAGAACGGCCCTGATGCTCAGTGTTTTCATACATACCTCCCAGTGTGAGCAAGGAGGGCCTCAGAGAGGAGCCAGACACAGACCTGCCTCATGCAGCTTATAGACCCAGGAACCCTACAAGAGGTTAAGAAATAAGACTGGGAGTCGGGGGCTGCAGAAAATGTCAAAGAGCAGGAGGCTGTCAGGGAGAAGTTTGAACTTCACAGCCCTTTCCCCAAAGAGCTAGGTCATGGGGTCAGTGTCCTAGGACTCAGGTCACAACTGGGGAAGAGAGGCAGGACTTGCAGCTGATCTGCCCTTCGCTAGCTGGTTGAGCTTAGATAAGTCATCTCCCTTCCCTCACTTCTCTTCACTTACACAATCAAGGGTGGGGTGAAGTGTTGTCTGTTTCTTCAATGCTTTATGCTGAATCTGTGCAACCTCCCATTGTAATGACCCATTGTCCTTGCTTGCCCTTGGCCTTGGCCTCTCTCTCCCTCTCAGTTCTGCCGTGCACCTGTGCAAGCACCTATGGGCATACAGCTTCCTCCCAGCACCTCATGCCTCGTGTCTACCTGCCAGGCTTTCCGACATCTCACTTCCCAGGCAAAACCTCACACACGGCTCTGGAGATCTCCCCCAGCCAGCTCCCCAGTTTTTCTTTCTCCGAATTCTGTGTATTCATTGCACACACAAATCTAGAAAGCTCCTGAGAATAAGGTTTGTGTCTATTTTCTGTTTAGAACTCTTCCCAGTTGGCCCATTATCTAGAACAAGGGTCAACAAACTTTTTCTAAAAAAAAGCAGATGGTATATATTTTAGGTTTTGCAGGCCACATGGTCACTGTCACAATTATTCACCTCTGCAGTTGAATTGAACAAGCAGTCATAGACAATGCATAAATAAATATCACTGGATTCCAGTACAGTTTTATTTACAAAATAGATGGTGGGCTAGGTTTGGCCTGCAGGACAGAGCTCGCCAGCTCTTGATCTAGGGCAGGCCTTACTGATAGCCACACCTCCACCTGCCCTTCTCTCATTGCTATGATTGTTTACCTGTCTTTCTGCAATACTGGACCGTGAGCTTGAAAGCAGTTTCTCTGTCTTTCAACTCTCCAACCCCAGTCTAATATTATTTCTTGTATAGTGTAGGTATCCAACAAATGCTTGTCCTGTTAATGCTGTGATCCGGTGGTACATGTTTCACATCTCATGTATGACCTAAGGAGATCAGCACTAGGACAGACCATGAGCTATCATGAGGCAGACAGGCCCCAGTGGGAGGATGGCCCAGGGCTGACACTCAGCCACATGAGTTTGCACCGTACCTGCCAAAGAATGCAGGGGAAGGCAAACTGGCCTGCTGGCCTCAGCAATGTTCTTGGAGGGAGTTCCATTCTGCCACATCAAAGGGCGGATCTCCTGATCAAAAGTTTGAACCAGACACTCCACCTCCTGGATCCATCTCTCCACCTCCCACGCTAACTATCCCCGACTAATAGCCCTCTGGGGACTGGGATCAACCATGGAAGGCAGACATCTGTGGAGCTTCCAGTCCCTTTCATCTGAACCTGTAGCTTAATATCTACTGCTAACACATTCATTATGCTGCTCAGGTAAGAGAGCTCTTCCAGACACATTGGGCCACCTGAGTCACAATACCTTCGTGATCAAGTATGATGATCCTCATTCTGTAGAAGAGCAGAATAAGCTCAGAAAAGCAGTGACTTGTTCAAAATCCCTTCAGTGAGCAGTACAATCAGGACCAGGACTTGGCCACCAAAAAAAAAAAGTTCATGTGACCAAGGTTATATCCAGAAATGACAGAAAGGAAGACTCCCCTCTGTTCTCACTAATGCATTTCATGGGGCTGAGGGGGGCAGTGCGTGCAGGAAAATCAGAGACTATTATGAAGAGAGCATTGAGAAAAGAAAAAGAACTCATGGCCACATTTGATGAAAAATGGATAAAGGTATTTGACTAATTAGAGAGAAGTTCAGGGAAAAATGTGAGTGAGGGGTCATGGTATCTAGCCTGGGCAGGACCAGGGTCAGCTAAGAAGGAAGTAAGTATCCCTCTTAGTTTACTGCCTAAGCATGGCCCAAACAACAGTCAAATCATGTTCTAAGATATGATTAGGTTCTTGGAGCATTGTCTTAACCATTTCACCTGCCTTTTAGAATAAGACAGTAAATAAACATGCCTTCATCAATTCCCATTTTAAAGTAAAGAGCAAATGGTTATTATAGTGGATAAAATAGTCTCCCCAAAATTCATATCCACCTGGAACCTCAGAATATGACCATATTTGGACATAGGGCCGGTGTAGATGTAATCAGTTAAAATGAAGTCATACTGGACAGGATGGGTCCTAAACCCAATGACTAGAGACCATATAAGAGGAAAGGATCCACAGGGAAGAAGGCAATGTGAACACAGAGAAAGAGATTGAGGCGATGCTACAAGACAAGGAATGCCACACGCAGATTGCTGGCAACCACCAGAAGCTCAGAGAGAGCCATGGGACGATCCTCCCTCGGAGCCGCCAGACCTTTCCAAACCTGCTGGCGTCCTGACTTTGGATCGCTGGCCTCCAAAACCATGAGCAAATAAATGCCTGTTATTTCAAGCCAACAAGTTTGAAGTAATATTTCATGGCAGCCTTTGGAAACAAATACAGTTATTAAATTAGAAATATTACCTGAGCATTTCATGGAGAGGCAGTAGAATGTGGTAGTTAAGAGCATATAATAAGAAACAAGACTGCCTGAGTTCGCATCCTCAGACAGCCATTCACCAGTTGTGTGGCCGCAGGGAAGTTATATAACTTTCTTATGCCTCAGTTTCCTCTTCTAAAAAAATAATACAAATATCTACCTCATAATATTTTTGTAAGGATTCAATGAGTTAATATATGTAAAGCAGACACTAAAAAATAGCTGTTACTATAGCTAGAGAAGACCAGCTAGTTTGGTTTTTGTATTTTGCTATAATTACTAATGTAATAGTAGTCAGTAATTATGACTTGCTGTCTATTACATGTAAACCATATTATGGTTGATGTGTTTTGTCTCTAATTTTTACAATAATTCTGTAAGAGATATAGAGCAATCCTCACTTTATAGAGGAAAAAATTGAGGCTCAGAAAGGTTGAGGAACTTGTTCAGGATCACATAGTAAGAAGTGATATAATCAAGACTTACATTCAGTTCTGTCTGACTTTAATGCCCTTCCATATCATGCTGCCTCTTTGGGCAGGAACCAATTCTGTTCCCCACCATACTACCAGCCTTAGCATAAGAACTAGATAGTAGTAAGTGTACCTCAAACATTTAATGAATTGACTCATTACAATATGAATGCCTTGGATATTAGCATTGTTGACTTCTCTTAAGCATGGTCCACACAACATAGAAACAAGTACCCAATACCAATGAATTTAGGCAGTGGTCCCTACATGAGCCAATAGATTTATGGGAATATCACACCCCATGCTGATTTACATAACATTCTATGTGAATACATTACCTTGCTGAAAATGGTGCATTTTGTTACTGAGAATCCAGAGAAGGTGCCATTGAGATTTGGCACTCTCCTGAAGGAGCACACTGTCCAATAACTTCATTGAAATTTCAATTTCCATAGGAGATCAAGTAGGGGGTGAAGGCATACCTTCTAAAATTTGATCTTGAAGTCCATTGCTAATCAAGATCTGTGCAAGCTTAACATATGATTGGAAGAAAGAAAGTAGAATTGGCCATTAGAAACATTAAAAATGCAATGCTTGGTGCACCCATAGCATGGGGAGCCTATAAGAACATAGCAGTGTTTCCTCATCCTTCCCCATTGAAAATAGGGCTTGGTTTAATGCTGCTTGCATTTTCTGCTTCAAGGTTGGAAGATAGGGCAAAAGGAAGGGAGCAGGCAGGGTCAAGACCTAAGTGAAGCTGAGTCCATATTAATAATTTTCTCTTCAAATAATCAAAGCAGCAGATGAAGCTGCAGGAAGATAAAGATGAGTTGACTGTAGCCAAACATGAGAAACAAAGCTAATTTCATGTTTTCTGGTGGAAGAAAAGGATTTTCTTTAAAAGAAAAAGATAGAAGAAAACATCTAAACAGACAAGTGACTATGTACCTGTAGCTCGGATACAAATCAGAAGAGAAAAAATAATCTTAGGAGCTATATGGCTACCAACTGAGCCATCTCCTGATAGAGAACCCATGTGAAGAAGCACTAGGTAACAAGTAAAAGACACCATCCCCACTTTCCAGGAGTTCAAGGTCTATTGAAAAACAGACATGAAAACAAAGTATTAAAACATTTGCAAGGGGCAATAGAAGTGGGTAGGAAGAAACCTAGAGGTCAAGGAAGACATCACAGAAAAGACTGTGTCTGAGCTAAGAACAACACATTGAGGAAGGTAAGACCATTCTAGGTGGAGGAAAGAATGAAGACAAGAGCCTGGAGGCAAGAAGCAGCAGGGCAAGTGATTTGGTGTGAATGGAGCCTAGGGTGTGTGTCTGGGGTCAAGTCAGAGAATGGAAAGACTTACTGCAGGTATAGCAAAGACATAGGCAAGAGACTTGTTATCACATGCTTACGGGGTGTGAACTTCTTCTTAGGTGCTTAGAAGCCACTGAAAATCTTTAAACAAGGGATTGACTTGATCATATTTGCATCTAGAAAGGCCTGTCAGATATAGTATGAAGATTGTTGAAGTGGTGGGAGCAAATCTAGGGACCAGTAAAGAAGTACTGCAATAATGCAAGGGGAGATCATTGAAAAATTAGGATGGTGGCAACGGGGAAGGTGAGGTGGAAGCAGATGTGGGAAATCGGACAGACATCACTTGGTATCCAAATGGACATGAGGGGAGGGAAAAAATCTAAGACAGCTTTTCAGATTCTGGCTTCATTGAGGAGAATGGTTAGAACCATCTTCAATACAGGGAATCAGGAAGGTACACAATCGAAGAGAAGATGCTGAGTTCATTTATGAACATGTTGAGTATGAGATTTTCTTGACATCCTGGCATTTGTAGTCAGGAGACAGACATAAAAGCTTGGAGCACATGGTATAAGTACAGGTTAAATAAGAATATTTGAAAATCATCATATGTAGGTAGATAATAATTAGAGATAGTGACATGGATGAAATTGCCCAGAAAGAGTATTTAAAGAGTAAAGAAAAAAAAAAAAAAGAAAGCTGAAGACAGAACTCTGAACACAGATACTTCGATGGTAGATAAAAGGGAAAGAAAAAATGAGAGAATAAGAAGGATGTCCATAGAAGCAGAGGAATTGCCAGGACAAATCATGTTACAGACCCTGGAAACCTTAGGAAGAGAAATATCAAGTAGGAAGAAGTGGTCAAAATGTGTCAAATGCACAAGAAAAATCAAGTTTAAAAATAATTAAAATGGTCTTCTAGTTCCACTGAATACAAATACCAAATGAAATTAGACAATAGGGAGAAGAGTAGCACAGTCCATAGAATTTAGTAGATATTTGATAAATGATGGGCGGATGGATGGAATATTGACTATCCCCAATTGAACCCACTGTCTGCACAATGGATATTTGTAATGGTTCTTTCCAGAGGCAGGGAGTTGGACAAAGATTACCACAGGGAAAAAAAAAGAAATATACAGTCCACAGAATAACAAGAAAAAAAAAACAAAAAAACTCATAGCTATTTTATCAAGAAGGGTCTTTCAAAGGTCATTCCATCTATCCCCCTGCCTCTGGCAGTGTGTCAAGGAAATTTTTAATGCACGTTATTGATAAAATAAAGAAACTCACATACGCATGCATCTAAATCAGACTTTCCAGAAAGAAGGGAGGAGTAAGTTTGCATCTACCCTACCACCTCTTGCAACTGGCGGGGGGAACGGAAAAACTCGTCATCAGCATAGCTGTTGCCCCTGGAGCCAACAGCACAACCAGAGAGCCAAGTCTCTGTGAAACGCATCAGATCAAACTCAATGATCAATAATAAAATCAACAGCCTTCTCAAAGCCAAAGGGGTTGAAATTCAGAAGGGGCAATCCTATAATTTCTCCTGGGGCCATACAACACACTCATTTTCATGAGATTTATAGCTTTAACCAATTCTCTGGATGCAGGACAGTCCTTTTGACTAGGTAAGAGGCCAGGGTCAGGACAGTAAAGAACCTAACAATTAGAAGGACTCACAGACCCCTAAACTAATCCCCACCACCACCCACACAATCCTGCCAGCTCTAACAAGAGAAATGTAAACCATTTACAAGGGTTAACCAATCAAACCAGAAAATCCAACAGCCATACAGTTCAACTGGAAGAATGTTCCTTTGTTAAACAAATAATGTGTCTGGAATACTTCTGGTCTTATTGTTCCATTCTAGGCTGGAGACTGAAGCTATAGAAATAAATGAACAATTTCAATAATGCTCATCCTGGGCTGACTCTGCTGGCACATAGAGACTCCCTGGCTGGGGCTGAGAATGGAATTAACTCTTTCAGGCTACAGTTGGAGGTGAGGGGTCGGGTGGGGTGGGATGGGTGGCTAGGGTGGCAGAAAAAGAGATTTCAAAGTGTAAACAACTATTGAAAGAGAAAGGCTGGCCCTGGCTGGTGTGGCTCAGTTGATTGAGTGTTGACCTGCAAACTGAAGTGTCCCCAGTTCGATTCCCAGTCAAGGCACATGCCTGGGTTGCAGACCAGGTCCCCAGTTGCAGGTGCATAAGAGGCAACCACACACTGATGTTTCTCTCCCTCTCTTTCTCCCTTCCTTCCCCTCTAAAAACTAAAATAAATAAAATATTAATTAAAAAAAAAGAAAGAAAGAGAAGGGCTGAATGGCACTGAGAACAAATGTGGAGTCTTCAAGGGTCTTTAAGGATGGGAAGGAGAGGAACTGGCAAAAACATCTCATACTGAGGTTTTATGACAGCAATACTGGCAGACCCTGACCTGAGTCAACTCAGCCACTGCAGTGATCACCTCTCTTGTGGGGGGAAGAAACAACACCTCTCACTAATTTAAGCATCCATCCTAGTGTACCAGGAGGAGGTGGATATATATTAGGCTGGCAATCTGCATTTCACAAATAGGAAACTCAAGTTTGAAGTGATTTCCTGAGACTGCTTGACTTCAGAACCTTCTATCCTGCTCTAGCTCCTCCACTTTGCAGGGAAGGGAACTTGGAGAGCCATGGTCCTTCATGACAGCTTCAAACAGAAAGGCTAGGATCTGCACTCCTCCACACAGGCATGGCGTAGAGATGGTGCCAGCCTCAGGTCCCGGCCCGCTGGCCAGACAGAGGACATTCACAGTTTGGTCAGACATCAGAGGCACTAGTGGCCAAAGGACCAGAGCCATGTGACAGGTCTTCTTGTCCAAGGTTCAGAGGAAACCAACATCAAAGATAGGAGAGGCATTAGCTGGGTGGTCCGAGAGAGCAATTAGGGAAGAGCAAAGGAATAAAGAAAAGGCAAGCACCCAAACAGAGCCACAAACAGGGCTGTCTTTGTTGTCCTGACTCAAACCTCAGCAGCAGACAAAGGACCCAAGAGAAAAGGCAAGACTTGGCTCAAACTAAGGTGGGGGCATTGCCTAGTCCTGTCTGGGGAGTGCCGTCCACTGGAGAGGTGATAGACAGGAAGGCGGGCAGGCAAGAGTCAAAGGGGAAATTCTCCAGAAGATGATGTGGTTAAAATCCAGATGGGGAGACCAGAGAGCAGAGAAGGGTGCATGTGGACAGATGCCTCCTTGTGGTCTTCCTGCTCGGGCTCTGTACGAACCCCCTTATCATTCAGGAGTGTTAAGTGCCCACCACGCGCCTTCCTGGGAGCCAATAATACACACAGCTTGCGGAGGACGCCAAAAATCTCAGTGTGGCTCCATTTTCCCTTCCCCAACTTCCTGTCAGTCCCCAGATAGGGTACTGGAAACTGAGCTCCATTAAATATTTGGGGCTCATACACAAAGCCTGTGCTTCCTCCAGTAAAACTGAGGTTCACCCAGGAAGAAGACATATCCCCCAGGGACAGGTCACCTACTCTATTGCTGAACCAGACCTGGAGATGCCTTCTGACTTGGAGCTTACTCATGAAGTTACAGCCTCTCTGCACAAACACTCATGGAAATGTGACGTAGCTGTCTGCTTAATCCTCGGTAATTTCTCTTGTTCGGTCCTTTACGCCATCGACTGGAAAAAGCACAAACACTTGGGTGGGTTTGGATATGTGTGTATGTTGGATGCCTGCTCAGCTGCCAGGTCTCTGACTATTACACAGGATACTCTCCAAGCCTGGAGAAGAGGCCCCATGAGGAAGCAGTGTGAGCCTGGGCTCAGCACTCCAGTCTTCACTTCAAGTCCCTGCTCTTCTACTGCCTGGAATTGGAGCCTTGGCAAGACATGCCTGTCTAGGCCTCGGTGTCGCTGTGACATCAGAATTTTGAATGAGATGACTGAGGTGATAGGTCATCTCTAGCTCTGACATTTTCTGGCTTTATTTAATGCACTTTACATAGTGCCATGTATTTATAATTTAGTAACTACAATAGCAAACGTAAATGGTCCATATATTTTTTCCTAATCAAAAGGTTTGAGCTCTGGTACACCGCGCCTGCAACCGGAGAATTGGTTAAAGCTGTAAACCTTGTGAAGATGGGTACGCTGTGTAGCCCCAGGAGAAATTACAGGATTGCTCTTTCTGAATTTCAACCACTATGTTGCAGACACTTCTCTAAACACTTCTCATGCATTATCTAACTTAATCCTAACACCAGCCCTGATAAGTATATATAATAATCCCCATTTTACAGAGAGAAACTGAGGCACAGAAAGGTTAAATATGTTGCCCAAGGTCACACAGCTAGTGAAAAATGGAGACAGAAAACCCAGGCATCTATCTCCAGACCCTGGCCACTTAACTCTGACATTCCATGGCCCCTCTAGCAGGAAATAAAGGGAAGGGCATTTCGAATCTGGGCCTCTCACCAGTCAAGGTGCCAGGCAATACTAGATCACAGTAGCTAGAATCACTGCCCACAGGACATTGTAAAATTCATGAGGGAAGGGGATGAAATTACTAGCATCCGTTCAGAGCACAAGGCCAGCTTCAGTTTCAGAGGTGTCACGCTCACCCCATCTACCCAACCAGCCTCATCTGCAGCCTGAATATCAAGTGCTGACCTGAAAGCCTGTCATTGCACCCCTTCCCCACCACTCCTTCCTTCTGCTATAACCGCAAATGTCTCCTGATGAAGAACGATCATGATGAGATGGCAAAGTGGCCCAAAGGCAGGGTCAGATCCCTAGGCCGAGAGGCCATCTTTGTGTCCTGGCCAAGAACAGCTCACACTTGCTACACTGGTTCAGAGCTGGTGAGCAGACCAGTGCAACACCTACACCAGTAAGCTCAGTCTGCTTCGTGAAGGTGCTGCCACCTTGCCTAAGAATACAATTGGAAAGAAACAACAATCACTTAGATCTTTCTCTCCAACCCATGACCTAAGGCAACATGCTAGGTCTTCAACTTGCTCTTAGATCATCTGGAGAGAAAATGGGCCAAACAAAAATGAAGGGAAGCCAGCAGACAGACCCACAAACCCATTCTTTTCTCCCAGCGGTGAAGGAGGACAAACATAGTCCCAGGGAAGGGCTGCTAATGAAGAATACAGGGATCCCAAGGCATGAACACCACCTTCCCATCCACCACCACCATGTTCAAAAATCTGGTTCCGATTTGCTACAGCATCCATTGCCTGAATCCACCAGAAAGCACTACATTCTTGCTCAACTATTTCATCTCCCTCTGGTCCAGCCTGCTCTGGCCTCATGTCAGATTAATATTCCTATTCCGTGGAAGCCGGATGAAATTGCCTTTGGTGAGGTTGACCTCTCCAGTTGGCCCGGGCTGCCTGGAAGTCAGTGGCAGCCACCACTCCTTCCCCACCCCTGGGGTCTGAAAGTGTAAACACTCAGGGTGGCCCCTGACTCATACAGAAAGTTATTAGGAAGGAGTGAGGCTTTACAAGGTGTCAGAGCTTTCACCAAGCTTTTGGGTTGGGTGAGCTGATCGCGGGAATTTGCAGAAAGAGAGCGACTGAATGGAAAATACGCTACCAACACAGGCTATGTCTAAGGTTCGTGCTTACTAACTAATGAGCACTGCTGCACGGAAGGAGGTAACTGCAAGAATAAGAGTAGATAATAGCTAATATTTAATGAACAACTTACCCTATGTTAGGCACTGTACTATGGCCTTGAACTGCATTATCTCATTTAATTCTCTCAACAAACCCAGCAAGTAGACACTACCCTTTTTCCCACTTTACAGATTAAAAAAAAAAAAAAAGTGAGACTGAGAAAGGTTTGGTAACATGCCCAGGGCATCAGTAAGTGGTAGAGCCAAGACTTGAACCCAGACCATATAAATCCAGAATCCAAGTCCTTCACCACTGAGCAATACTACCAGCATGGCCTGAGTTCTTTGGAATGCTCCTTAGAACTAAACAATTCTTAATGAGTGACAATGGGAATGATTCTAAGGACTGTCCATGGCTAATAATACCCCTGAGCTAGTAGAGTCTAGCCTCCACCTGGTTCACAGACTCTCATCACAAATCAACACACATGCACTAAATAGGATCTTAGACTATCAGTGCATCATCCAGAAGTAACTGCAGATCCTATCCCCAATGGTGCCCAGATGCCTGGAGTGTGCCAAGAGGGTGGAGTAAAGTCCTGACCTCGGACTCAGGGCCTGAATTTTAAAGGAGGTGAGGCCCTAGACAGAGAGCCTCTCTCAGGCCCATCCAAGCCTACAAATCTAAGTCACCCTGACCCTCCCAAGAAAGTTTAACACGTTAAGCACCATGTCAGTCACTGGTGCCTGACACTATACTAAATGGAAAGGAAGACAAAACAGGCTTGGCGCTTAACGTGTTAAAAGTAGAGAGGAGAAGTCGAAACTCAAACAGATATTTATATATCTACGTTCATAGCAGCATTATTCACACTAGCCAAAAAGTAGAAGCAACCCAGGTATCCATTGACAGAGAATGGATAAACAAAAAGTGGAATACAGTGATCCCTCACTTATGGCAGGTATTATGTTCTAGACCCCCCCCCCACAATAGGTGAAAATCCACGAAGTAGGAACCTTACATTTTAGTATTTACTGTACGGTACCACAAAATCTTGCAGTATAGCGAAAAATCCAAGATAAATAATTAAATATAATATTTTTTAAAATCCCGCGATACAGTGAGTCCACAATAAGTGAACTGCAATATAGAAAGGGACTACTATATACATACAATGGAATATTATTCAGCCTTTAAAAGGCAGGGAATTCTGACACATCTTAGAGACCTTATGCTAAGAGAAATAAAAGGACACAAAGGACAGTCATAAAAAGACAAACATTGGACTTCCGGCCAAGATGGAGGCTTAGACGGACACGCTGGGTCTCCCTCTACAACTATAGAGGAATACAACTACTTCAAAACAAAGGATAACTAGAAATTCCAGAAAATAAAACTACACGGAAGTCCAACATATGAAGTTGTAAACCAGCGGTGCCATTTGGGCAGGTGAGAGTTAAAGAGGGCGGTGCTGTTTGCGGTTGCGCCCGGAGCGGCGGCGGCGGGGAATCCCGGCTGCGCGGGCCCCTGGCGGTGCGCGACCCCGGCGAGGAGTCCCGGCTGCGCAAGCCCCTGGCGGTGCGCGACCCCGGCGAGGAGTCCCGGCGGCCAAGCCCCTGGCGGTGCGCGACTCCGGAGCTGGGGAGAGGGGCCGCCGCATCGCCTTGAACAGTGAGGCCCAGGGGGGCGGGAGGACGGATCCCGGTCTCCTAGCTGAATAACTGTGTGAATCCATCTTGGACCCCCGCCCCCAAAGAAAGCACCACAGGGCTGCGAAATAGGTCGCGGACAGGCAGGCGCCGGTCGCTAATTTGTGACGCGTACACAGGCACTGCCCCCGACAGCCGGCCTAAGAAAACAAAACGCATCGGTCAAAATGAGGCAGGCAACTTTAGAAATCCCGGTAACACAACTCACCAGGCAGCAGATAGAGAACCTGACAGATGAACAGATAAGAAACCTGTCAGAGGCTCAGTTCTGGGCCATTGTTATCAGGTGGCTTACAGAATTCACAAAAGAGCAGGAAAAAGATATGAAAGAAGCGAAAAACTTTCATAACGAAAGGAACAAAACCACATACGAGACAGAAGGAAAGGAAATAAAATCCAGAGTTCATTTCAACAAACTGGAATATGGAGAAGGAACAAGCAGTCAACCAATGCAGCGAGAGGAAATGGGAAGCAACAATGAAAGGATCAGAAACCTCTGGGACAGCTATAAAAGGCCCAACATAAGAATCATTGGTTTGCCAGAGAATGAGGAAGATGAACTAGAACTTGAAAAATTGAGTGAAAATATAATAAAGGAGAACTTCCCAGACTTGGGGAAGGGAATAGACCTGCAGGTCCAGGAAGCAAGGAGAGTTCCCAAGAGACTGGACCCAGGGAGAACCACTCCAAGACACATTATAATCAAAATGTCAAAAATTAAAGATAAAGAGAGAATCTTAAAAGCAGCAAGAGAGAAGAAAAGAATTATGTACAAAGGGGTCCCAATTAGACTATCAGCTGACTTCTCAAGGGAAACCCTACAGGCAAGAAGAGACTGGCAAGAAATATTCAAAGTAATGAAAATCCAAAACCTACAACCACGAATACTCTATCTAGCGAAATTGTCATTCAGAATAGAAGGACAGAGAAAGTGTTTCCAGGACAAAATAAAACTGAAAGAGTTCATTAGATCCAAACCACTGTTATATGAGATGCTAAAGGGACTGGTTTAAAAAAAACAGAAGCTAGGGAGATGAAACAAAGGCAAACTAAATAGGCAACGAGAGTGGAAGAGGAACTGTGGGTACGGGAAGCATATTGGGGGGAGGTCAACAGGGAGGGGGAATGGGGAAAGGGAGGGAGATGATATAGGAATTGGGGATCAAGGTAGGAGGGAATGGAATAGACGGAGAGAGGTTGGGAGGAACTGTATGCACAACTAATGGACATAATCTAAAAGGGGGGGACAACTGCAGGGAGGGGGGCCACCGGGTGGAGGGGAGCAGAGGGAAGGGAAATTGGCACAAATGTAATAATTTAATCAATAAAACACATTAAATCTGAAAAAAAAAAAAAAGACAAACATTGTATGCTTCTGCATTTATGAGGTACCTAGAGAAGTCAAATTCATAGAGACAGAAAGCAGAATGGTGGTTGCCAGGAACTGGGGGTAGAGAGATGAGGAGAATAGGGAGTTAGTGTTTAATGGGTACAGGATTTCAGTTGGGGAAGATTAAAAGAGTTCTAGAGATAGTGATGGTTGCACAACAGTGTGAATGTACTCAATGCCACTGAACTGTACACTTAAAAATGTTTAGAATGATAAATTTTGTTATTTAAAAGTGTATGCTATATATATTCAAAATATGTATATTTAACCACAAAAAAATTATAGTAAGTGTTTTATCTCTTGAATCTAATAATAATTAAGAATTAGGCTTGAATGTTGGGGGTGGGAAGAGAAAGGAATAAGAATTAATAAAACTCACAGATGAGAAGGAGCTACATTCACTAGCCTAAAGCCCCAATGAAAGTATTGATGGATTAATTCATTGAAATATGGGAAAGTAAAAGTTAAATCTTCCAATATTAAATTATTTAAGTAAGTAACCCTACCTGCCATAGCAGCACCCTCAGTTAAAATGTATGATTCAAGGCAGATCACTCACAAAGGGGCCCTGAGACCGACCCTGGGAACCCACTGCTTCCTTGATGGGGATTGAGATTCCCAGGGGCAGCCCCATTCCTCTGCAAAACATTGCCACCAGTGTCCAGGGAAATGGGGGACAACTATTCCAGAAGACCCATGAACCATATCACTGAATCACAGCTGGTTTTCTCTGTTCAGTCATTTTGTTAGTCATTCAACTAACATCTTACACACACCTTCTCTGTGCCAAGCACTATGAGAAGGTCTGGAAGTAAGGGAGAAAGAAGGAAGCAGAAGAATTAACTTTTTGAGTACTTGCAATATGCCAACACAGAGGTAAGCTCCTTAAAAGCATTACCTTCCATAACTCACACATAAGCTCTGGAGGAAGAATAATACTGATATATCCATTTTTAAAAAATGAAAATGCAAAGTCTTAATGAGAAAGATAAAACTTTTGGCAGTTACACAGGGGTTTGAATTGTGTTTGGCCCCAAAGCATGAGTGCTTAACAGCTATTCTACCCTGCTCATCCCAAGAGATGTAGAGATTAATTCCACATGATGCCAGCTTACACATGGCTGGGAACAGTGGGACAAATAAGTAATTGCACTAAAGAAGACACCTACTTAAATATGGGCCAGTTTTGAGTGCCCATGAGCCCAGGCAGGGGGAGTCAGGACAGCTCCACAAGGATGGGACCCATCGCCTGTAAGCATCTTGCAAGTGTCTTTATTCCTTCCTAGACTGTGATTTTCTAGGGAGCCAGGACCATATCTCCTCTTCTCTACACAGTCCCCTTTGCCACACAGAGTGCTAGGGTTGGGTGTGCTGGCCACCAACCAGATGGACAATCAATCCAGGAATGACAAAATGGGATTTCCCAAGCAGAGGGAAAATGAAGCCTTTTCAGTTGGTGCCTGACATAGAAGTAACCTTCTAAACCTTTTATAGCTTGCAGGTTTCACTTAGCAAAGCGCTCCCACGGGGCTCTTTACTGCCTCCTGGTGGCTTGGAGGACTCAGGCAGTTGTGCAAATAATGCAGGCTCTTAGGGCTGAGTTCAGAAATGAAAGACAATCAGAGGAATGTGTCTGTGAACAACAAAAACAAGTACACAGAAGGAAAACAGCGCTCGTCAGGTCTGTGCTGTCTCTTATATGTGGCTCTGAGGCTTAAAATTCCACATTTTTTTTTCTTTTCTGCCTAAACTTGTGTCTTAGGAAAACCAGATCTGCCCAGAGGTGATAATTTCCACCAGTATTGAGTCCTTGGAACCCGAAAATTTCCCCTAGGGGTCTGGGGAAGGTAAAACAGACTCTTGTGGCTGCAGAGCTCATTCCTCCAGTATGACAGCTGCTCCGAGAGATGCTAGTGCCCTCAATGCCAGTCCACAAGCCAAAGCAGAATGTGCTTCAAGCCGGTCACATTGGAACAGCAGTAAGCAATGGAATAAGATCCTATCCTAAGTGCTTTGGGGTCATCAGAAGAGGGTCTTCCACCCTCAGCTCAAGGCACAGGTACACATTCAGAATAGATCAACAGACTGCTTTTCCTTTATAAATACCCTAATCTGAAGTTAATTATTCTTGAGACTATCTTCTAGCGCCTTCTTAAAGGCACACATCAACGTGTGAGATAGAAAGAAGTCAACTCAGCAAACATGTATCAAGCCTTGTGTTAGGGACTAGGGAGTGGAATTGAAAAAGACAGTCACCATCTTCAATGAGGAGATGAACATGTATTTTCATAATGCACAATTCTAATGAGGTATAAAATAAAGGTAAATAGAGGAAAATGGGCATCGCAAAGGTGAAACATCTGAATTGACACACCACTGATTGACAGTTAGCGCTGGGTAAGTATCTTGCATGGCCTCATGCAGAAATCTGGGCTCATGCCCCTTTCCTCCAGTTGATGGGGGATTCAAATGTTGGAAAATTTTAGTTTCAAGTAACAGCTAATGAACTTAGTAATCAATGTATGTAAAAAGCTATTATTTCAGGAACTGGAAGTTTGACCCACCTTGACTCCAGGAAACCAAAGGAGTTCCACCTTTGTGTCTCAGGAGGACTGCAAGCAATCAAAAAGGTATCTGAGCCATTGTGCTCCAGGGTGAGATGACCACCACCCAGGACACAAGACCAACACCCAGGACACAAAGACCACTGCCCGGGACACAAAGACCACTGCCCGGGGCACAAAGACCAGCACCAAGGCACAAGGACCACCGCCCAGGACACAGATGAAAAAATGCTGCAGCTTTTTCCCTGATTAACATTTTCCCTGAATTCCAAACCCCTTACCTATACTTTTCTTCTCCTTATAAAAAGGATCTGTTTATAATGGAATTTAAGACAGTCTACTAGGATACAAACCCACCATCTTCTCAGATCGCAGACCATCTGAATATGTTACAGAGTGGGGGTCCCCCAAAATCCCCAGAGCCTGCAGGCTGGGGAATGGGGAGAAGGGAACAGCTTTTAAGATGCCTTTGCATAACTATGGCTGGTAACTAGTGTCTTAGTTATGCAAATGACTTTGCTTCTTCCAAGACCCCAAGGAGATGGGAGGGGTTTTGACTATGGAATAGTGAGGAAATAGCACACAGAGCCTGCTCAAGGTTCTATGAATGATCAGAACCGGTTACCATGCCCATTGTATCATGGTCCATGGTCAGGGATTTAAAAATAAGGTGGCAGCCATTTTAGAGAGAGGAGAGGAGATCCACACAGTTTGGAGAGAGAGTAGGGAGTACCACATGGTTTACAAGAAGGGCAGAAGGAACCCCATGCAGCTTTGAAAGAGCAAAGAGAGAACCATGCATAATCCAGTGCAACATGGCACATGTTTTCCTGGACTGTTATACGGAGACTGATGACATCGTACCCCAGATCCTGAAGGAGAGAGCTGACAGATAAGGGAGGGGGAACTTCTGGGCATGTTTTTGGCTTATAGCCTTTTGGGGAGCAAGGGAAGTGCTAGGTCCTGTGGGAGAACAGGGCTCTGAGCTGAAGTGCTCACTATCCTCCCCAGATTGGAATATTGTAAATAAAGACGTTTTCCTCAACACTAGTTGTTGGGTTTTACACCAAGGCGCCACGTGAAAGAACCCCCTTTCACTCTGTAACAAATAAAGCACCCATAAAGATTCAATCCTGTCTCTGTTTATCGGGGCGGGTGGATGGCAGGCAGCACAAACACTGGCTTTTCCAGTTTCACAGTGACTGTCTTCCTCTCCAGCACAATGCAATGTCCAGCTATGCACTCACAGGCTGGATCGCTGCTATCTCCTTCCTCTGGTAGGGACACAAAAAACAGTTTCACAAGCTACAGCTCTTATAGGATGTAGATCTCCCTTACTCAATTCATTGTAAGTATTTGTCTTTTTATTTGCAATCAGGTCTCACCTTAGTCTACTCTTTCCATGTTTGGGGTGTGTCTATTTATAATCCTGAAAGGCTGTGTGAGTGCATTTCCTTTCAAATGCCTTCTCTGTCTTTGCCACCTACCATTCCTTATAACATTGTCTGAATTCCTCTCCTCTAAAATGCTGATTCCTATGATACACATTCAGATCATAGCTACCTTTTTTTATTTAAAAAATATGTACATGAAATATCTGGTACATACATCCAAGCATGCCCCATATTCTGCGCTTCCCTCATTGCCAAGATGGCATGAACAACTGGGTTCCTCTTTTGCCAGTCAGCTTTTTCTTATTATTCAGAATTGAGATCAAAATTTAGTACCTCTTATTGTCTCTTCTGTATTCAAAAATATAGTCTGTAAACAAAGAGATTTAAGAGTTACTAGATGTTCCATGATATTCTGCTTTAAGAAAAAATTATACTTAAAGCAGCTATCTTCATCATGGAAATTCCCCACCACAACATTTCCACAGGGTTTGAGTTTTATATTAGTAAAGCATCAACCGCAGTTCCTTTTTGGCCAAGTAATCAATAGCATACTCCACAATGTTTTATTCCGTTTCTCTCCTCATCTGCTCGACTAACAGATGTCCACTGTCCTTTTACCCTCTGCTTGTTAAATAGTAGACCATTGAGACCTTAATGTTATGAAAATGCAGGAACCTGACCTATAGTCTATCCTGGAGAAAGAGTTTTCCCAACTTTATTTAAGGACAGACTGTATCAGTGGTTCTCAAAAGTGACCTGGGATACGCAGCAGCAGCAACGCCTGGAACCTTGCTACAGGTACATATTCTCAGGCCCCACCTGAGACTGAGTCAAAGCCCTGAGGGTAGGGTCCAGAAGGCTAGGTCTTAGATAAGCCCTCCAGGAATGCGTACTCCCTGTGTCTTTTCTTTTGAATGTTGCTGTGTATTCAGTACAGAATGTGTGGGGCAGCTTTTTGAGAATTCTGAGGAATGAGGGAAGCTTGGGAGAAAAAAATGAAATGTGACCACCAAACTCATGTTTTTTTTCCCTCCTGTATCCCCCAACTTAGGCTCAACACAGTCCAAAACCAAGATGTAGGCTTCATCAGCACAGACAGAAGGAGCCCCAGGAGAAGCCCTCTAGTTCTGGCTCAAAAACATCAGGAATGAAGAAAAAGCCACAAAAATGGTAAATATCTGAGTAAATAAAACATACCATTTTTCTCTTCTTGAGTTCTTTAAAAATGTGTTTGACAGTTAAAAATAAAACATATAACATTTTCTGGTGGGTCTTTCAATTTATGTAACTGTAATACATGAGAAAACTATGAGACCAAAGGAAGTTATAAGGTGGTAAGGTTTCTACACTTCCCTTGAGGTGACCTTAAGCGGACTGTGGGAAATTAGTCAATCTATTGTAACCCCTAGAGCAACCACTAATAAAAGTATATGAGGAGGTATATTCATAAACAAGCTTTTCCATTTATTCTGATAATGCTCAAATTTGAGAACCACTGGACTACAGAAAAGAAGAACTTTAACTCTAATTGAAATTCTGATTAGCATTCACTTATGACACTGAAACTCCAGCTTTCAGAGATATAGTGGATGATTTAGGGCCTAGAAAGGGTCTCGAGTGATTATGATAAGGGTCAGGGGGAATCACAGGGCGTAAACCAGAACCAATAATTGAACTTGTGCCTAATTCCCCCAGTGGAGTAAAAGAGCAGCTCTTTCCTGCCTCTTTCCCTCCCCTGGACTAATAATACTGAAGGCTGGAGGTTGGACATTTGCACCTCTAGGTGTCTGAGGATCACTGATGTTCTCTATAAGGGGAGTTTGATGGGAAAAAATTGAGGAGTTTGTTGTCTAGGTCTGCCCACCAGTTGTAGTGGGAGGAATTCACTAGGTGTTTCTGTGCCTTCATTTTGCCCTCCTTTTAAGCCCCACCATTCCATATGGTCAGAATGAAGATGAAAACAGTAATGCTGAAGATGAGAGGTGCTTAATAAAACCCTAAGTGAGATGACAATTAATATTTTGTGGGGATATTACCGATCTCTAAAGAGAGCAAAGAAATTTACAGAAATAATTCAGGTAATTCTCCCAACTTCCTTGTGAATGAGAGAAATAATTCCCCCCAATTAGTAATTTTTGGCAATTGAATCTCAAAGAAATTGAATTCTTCATCCTAACTGGCTGGGATCTAGGTGCATAGAGAAGTGGGAAAGAGAAGGAAATTCTGGACTGAAACAATAATTCAGGAAAAGATCCACTGAGGAAAAATTCTGATTGAAGTAATCCATGGTTTTAAGCTCTAAAGAAAATTGTAACTGGATATATAAATTTGGGAGCTCTTACTCTAAAGCTGGCAACAGAAATGTTGGGAATAAAATAAGTCATCTTGAGAGTAACTGTAAAATGAGAAGAGAGCCTTGGAATGAGATTTGAAGAAGCCCAACATTTAAAAATCAGCAGAATAACCCAACCAAGGAGACTTTGAGGAAATAGCCAGAGAAGGAGGGAAAAATATCAGGCAAGTCTGGAGTCAGGGAAGGTAGTGTTTCAAACAGGAAGAAATGGTCAACTGTTCTGAATGTGGCAAACAGGTTAAGGAAGCTGAGAACTAAAAAAAATAAAAAATTCTGTTAGGTTTAGCACCAGCTGGAGGACCCTTGTCATCAATATAAGAACCCTTGGGGCAGAGTGGTGGGAACAGAGGCAGATTGAAGTAGCTTGGCTAAGAGGTAAAGAAATAGAAATAGTAAGTAAAGATACTTTGAAAGTCTATGAGATACTTACTATAAAGTGCAGCTATTAAGATAATGAGGTACTAGGAGTGCCCTTCTAGTTGTTAGGTGAGATGCTGCCTGATTCATCAATTGATTAATAAAGCCAAATAGATCTTCAAAAAATAATGATGAGTTATTAGGACAGGATAGTCAAGCAGAGAATGGAATAAATTACTCCAGAAAGCAGACAAACACACTTGATTTATGATACAAATAATGCTGCAGAGCAGTGGGGAAGGGTGGTTCTTGACATAAATGATGCTGGGTCAATGGGATATCCATGTGAAAAATAATATTAATCTTGACTCACACCTCATGATGCACAGACAAAAATCAAGTTTATGTGGATTATACATCTAAATGTGAAGGGTTAACCAAAAAAGGACCTGACAATAACATTAAGAATACATTCATGCTACAAAGCCACTGTAATCAAAACAGTCTGGTACTGGCATAAGAACAGACATATAGATCAGTGGAACAGAATAGAGAGTCCAGAAATAAACCCAGGCCTCTATGGTCAACTAATATTTGATAAAGGAGGAAGGAACATAAAATGGAGTGAGAAGAGCCTCTTTAACAAATAGTGCTGGGAGAACTGGATAGGGACCTGCAAAAAAATGAAACTAGACCACCAACTTACACCACACACGAGAATAAACTCAAGATGGATCAAAGACTTAAATGTAAGCCATGACACCATAAAAGTCCTAGAGGAAAACATAGGCAAGAAAATATCAGATATCTCACGTAACAATCTCTTCACGGATACATCTCCTAAAGCAAGAGAAATAAAGGAAAAAATAAATAAATGGGATTACATCAAACTAAAGAGTTTCTGCTCAGCAAAAGAAAACATCAGCAAGATGAAAAGGAAACCAACCATATGGGAAAACATATTTACCAATGACATCACAGACAGGGGACTGATTTCCAAAATATATAAAGAGCTGATACGACTCAACATCAAGAAAACAAACAACCCAATTAAAAAATGGGCAAAGGACCTGAACAAACACTTCTCTGAAGAGGACATACAGAAGGTCCATAGACACATGAAAAAATGCTCAACATCATTAGCCATCAGGGAGATGCAAATAAAAACGACAATGAAATACCATTTTACACCAGTCAGAATGGCCATCATCAACAAATCAACAAGCAACAAGTGCTGGCGAGGATGTGGAGAAACGGGAACCCTACTGCACTGTTGGTGGGAATGCAGACTGGTGCAGCCACTATGGAGAACAGTATGGAATTACCTCAAAAGATTAAAAATGGAACTGCCTTTTGAACCAGCGACTCCACTACTAGGATTATACCCGAAGAATCTTGAAACACCAATTCAAAAGAACTTAAGCACCCCGGTGTTCATTGCAGCCCTGTTTACAATAGCCAAGTGCTGGAAACAACCTAAGTGCCCATCTGTAGATGAGTGGATCAAAAAACTGTGGTACATTTACACAATGGAATACTATGTAGCAGAAAGAAAGAAGGAACTCCTGCCATTTGCAACAACATGGATGGAACTAGAGAGAATTACGCTTAGTGAAATAAGCCAGACAAAGAAAGAAAAATACCATATGATATCACCTAATACAGGAAACTAAAGAACAACACAAACAAAGGAACTAAATAGAACAAAGAGCAGAATAACAGTCAATAGGGGGGAGGGGAGAGGGAGAGAAGGGGGATAAGTAAGGGAAGGGTTTAGTCAAAGAACCTGCATAAAAGACTCATGGACATGGACAACGGGGAGGGATATGATTGCGGGAGAGGGGGTGGGATGGGTGTGGGAGAGAAATTAGGGGAAAAGGGGACAACTATAATTGAAAAACCAAAATAAAAAAAAAAAAAAGAATACATTCATGACTTAGATAGGGACAATTTCCTTAAACAGAACACAAAAAACACTAATCATAAAAAATAGATCAATAAATTGGACTAAAATAAAATTAAGAATTTCTATCCACCAAAGACACAATTAAAGAGTGAAATGGAAAACCACAGTATGGAAAGAAGGAATTTGCAAAATATATATTCAACACAGAACTTATACCAAAAATGAATGAAGAACTCCATCAGATCAGTGATGAAAAGACAGATAACCCATATTTTAAAATGGCCAATTGACTTGAACAAGAACTTTACAAATGAGGATATCCAAATGGCTGAAAAAGAAAAATACATATGAACTGGTTTTCATCTCATTAGCTATCAGAAATTACAAATTAAAATCACACTGAGATAGCACCGCACATGTACCAGAATGGCTAAAATATAAGTGACTGACAATACCAAGTGCTGACAAGTATGTAGAGAAACTGGAAGGTTCATACATAGCTAAAGGGAAGTATAAATTGTTACAAACACTTTAGAAACTATTCTATGACTATGTCTACTGAAGTTAAACATATACAGACCGTATGACCTAGCAATTCCACTCCTAAGTATATACCCACCAGAAAAGAATTCACCAAAAGATATGTAAAAGAATAGTCATAGCAACACTGTTCGTAATAGCCTAAAACAAGAAATAACCATAACATCCATCCACAGTAGAACGAATAGGTAAATTGAGGGACATTCAAATAATGAAATAAATACCAGTATAGTAGTAAATAAGCTACCACTGCACACAATAATAGTGTAGACATATCTCGCACAATTAAAGTTGAGCAAAAACAAAGCCAGACACAGAAAATATGCTGTATGATTCCATTTATATAAAGTTCAAAAATTGGGAAAAAACACATGTGTGATGGCAGAAGTCATGACCTTTGTGTTTGGGGCGAGGGGGGTGCAGAGCCTGTGGGGGCTGGAAATGTTCTCCTTCATCTGGACGGTGGTTACACAAGTGTGTTCACTAAGTGATTGTTCATGAAGGTGTACACTTATGATCTGAGTGCTGTTCTATGTCACACTTCAATAAAAAGTTTGGGTTTTTTTTTTTTTTAAGCCTGGCTATGAAGAGAAGTGAGCATGTCTTAATGGGCTAGGGTAATAGGTTTAAAAAGGTGTTTCTAAAAACGGGAAAAAAAGGAAATAAAAAAGGAGTATGTGAAAGCACGTTGCAGCCCGAGAGGCCTGCAGTGTCTTGCTGATGTGGAAGAGACTCCCCTGCCGTCTGCCTGAGTGGGACTCTGCTTTCTGCCCAGCAGGCAGCCGGGCACAGTAGGTGCTTTGTGGACTCACTGATGAGAATGTCCCTCCAGACCAGCGATCTTCAACTATGTGCCACCACAGACACAATAGGGTGCTGCAAGAATTTTTAAAACATGCAAAACCTGACTATTCATTCAAGGGCACTGACCTCTTTTCCCTTAGATTGCCAAATGAAAAAATGACAATAGCTAACAGAACAATAGCCATCGGTGTGACTGAATCAAAGTTATATCTACTTTTTTGTTAGATCAGGAAAAAATATATTTTTTGGTGGGCCATAGACTTTTTTTTTAATTACTTATTTGTTTGTTTGTTTGTTTTATTTTTAGAGAGAGGGGAAAGGAGAAAGAGACGGAGAGAAACATCACTGTGTGGTTGCCTCTCACTCGCGCCCCTAACTGGGAACCTGATGTGCAAGCTAGTCATGTGCCCTGACTGGGAATCGAACCAGCGACACTTGGTTCACAGGCTGACACTCAATCCACTGAGCCACAGCCTCCAGGCTAAACTTTTAGTAATTAGTTTATGTGTGCCATGAGATGAAAAAGGTTGAAAATCACTGCTCTAGACAGTGCTTCCAGCTTAAAGGGCCAGCAAATACCTCTTTAATAGTCATTTCTGACCACATCTCAGAGGACTACAAACTTCATGTTACTGAGAATTCTCACAACTCAGCCCAAGAGCCAAATTGCATCGTTTTCACCTTCAGAGGAGGAAACAGATGCATTTAGTGGGTCAGCGTCTACCCCACCCCGCCCCCACCCCTCACCAATGGATTCTGAGCTCCTCCGTCAGGTAACTCCACAGAACCCAGGGGAATAAGGCAGCAGTTCAGGGCCCAGCTCTGAAATAGAGTTCCAGCTTCATCTCTGAAATCCTCAGTTTCTACAAAATGGGAACAATAATTTCACAGTAACTGCTACTTCACAATTATTTGTTAAGAGAATATAAAAGTCTGGCATGTGCTCAGTTGACCATAAATGTTTGTTCCCTTTCTCCTCCCCACTTCCCTAGGGAAGGAGAATCGGTTCTCAGAAGGGAGAAACAGCTCTGTCTTGCAAAGAGCTCACAAACCAGAGATGCAAAGGTCCCTAGGATTCCAGATACGTGTTCTTAAGACAACGCAGTCTCCTGGCGCTGCATCTGCCAGTCTGCAGGACAGCTAATCCCTCTTCCTTTGCATAGTGGTCACTCAAATCACTCACATAATTCACAGAGTTTTCTGTGTTTCTACAGGGTTTGGGTGTGTGTGCTTTTCCTTGATCAGGGGAGGGTCCGCGGGGGAAGTAGGGGACATGGCAGCACAAGTGTGTGTTTGTGTTTCAAGCTGCAGCTGTTTATTTCCCCAGATGAGTTTTAAAATCACTCCAAATTCATGAGCATCTTCTGAGGAAGACTCCTAACTAGAAGGAACATGTTCAAAACTCAGGAGCAGTGGTGGGGAACTGAGGCAGAGAATTGGGGCAGGGCACGATGCATGAATAATGTTTGTTTCCTGTTCCTTCTGCCATTCAAGTTCTGACAGTCTCTCAGGAGCAGCATCCAGCTCACCTCTATTCACACCCTTGGATTTCAATTTAATCCTGATATACCAAGAGCCCTGGGAGGCTGGAGCCTACCACTGTACCCAACTTCTCCCTCTAGCCCAGGTTCAAGGTAAAGAGTGGGAAAAGGTGCGGGCAAGACAGGGTTGTTTGGATAGGCATCCATTTCTGAGCTGCTCCTAGGCAACGAGTTTTAGCTTTCCATGCCTAATACTCAGCACCCATCTGGAGGTCAAAGATCAAGGACCATTTAAAATACTTTTGTAAACTTGAAAACGTTAGTGAACTTCCTGGGTCTCCATCTGTCAAATGAGACGATCATTAAAGACTCTCAAAAGTCCCTTCCAGCTCTGAATTTCTCAGTCATCAAGGCTTACAGTAAAATAAAATTGAAAAAAATTAAAATAAAATAAACTTTCCCTTTCAAAAAAAAATGTGGGGTGGGGGGGCCCACATTCACTCTCCGTCTGCATTTAACTTGCGGTCCCTGCCACCCTGGCCCAGCCACCACCCTGGACAGGAAATGGACCCCCAACCAACCTCATCTAGAGCCGGGGTCACTTCATCTGCTGAGTATTTAATTAGAACTGGTGATGGCTGTTTGGAAGGAGCCAAGGCCAAGAGGGCAGGAGGTGTCTCCTTCTCAGCTCAGGAGACTAAGAGAAAGCCGGACAGCTGGGACAGGTCTCCTTCTAGGTCGTCCCCCTGCCAGCAGCATTTGATGGCTTTCAGTGTTCATCAGTTCAGATGTTCTCCTGGGGAGGGCCATGGACTTCAGATTGGGTGGGGCCCCTCTCAGCAGGGGAACCAGCTCTCCCCATCCTGCTGCTTTCATGGTTTGCTTTCTGAAGGCCAGAAATCTGCGTTTCCATGCCGAGCAAGCCTGCAGCACCGGCTGCAAAAGGGACCTGGAGATGTTAGCAAACCCAGGCAGGAAGTAACAAGGAGCAGATTCAACCTGGAAAAATGTGGCCGTTGCATCTGGGGATAAATAATCAGAAACACAAATACTCAGGTGGGAGGGAGATGCCTGGAACAGGAAGGAGCCAGACAACATTTGGAGAGGAGCTTGCAATGTGATCTAGTGACAAAGAAATTGCTGGGGGATTCACGAGCTGGATGCACTGAGGTGATACCCCAAAAAGAACAACGAAGGAACAGGGGCGGAGCCAAGCAGCTGTTCTTTGCCTCCCTAGAGTCCAGGACTATGTAGACCAAGGGGTTGAGATGGTAGCAAGAGAGATTCAAGCCAGACTCTAGAAAGAACCTGGTCACTATGAATGATAGGGAGATATTATCTGAGATGATGGAGAAGTGTCTGATAAGATGTTAGAAGCAATAGGACACAGGAAGCCTGTTCCAGAGGCAGGGTCATGGACAAGAGAACCTTCAGACATGTCATGTAGCCCACCAACAAGAGTGATTCTGCAGAAAACAGTGAGCTGACCTGCTTACAGATGCCACAGAAGACAAGAGATGCAAGAACCCCAAACAGCCCAAAAACACTAAAATGTAAGAGCTTGGGAAAGTCATGTAATTTGAGACAAAGCCAGGAAAACATCCAATCAGCAAATGGCCAGACTCCCTCCTCCTCCGGCCCACAAGAAAGATATTTTCCAATCTTCCCATTGGATCCACTGCCTAGGACATTGGAGCCTCAATATGAGGCTCCCAGGACAAATCCCCAGGTACATTAGACCCAGAGGGGCCAATCAAATGCATGCCATCTGACCTGTTCCTTCACCTTGCTCTGGAGGGATTGAGGTTAGACCTCAAGAAGAACTTCCCTCCTGAGTTTTGAGATATTGCCAGAACAAGCAGAAGAGGCAACTTATATTCTACTTCCTCTAGCAGCTTCATAAGCTAGATGGTGCTTAGGGTTGTGTAGGTGGAGACCCCCTTTGTAGCTAAAGCACAGTGAGAGAGGTACAGGTGTGCCTTGCTTCAAACAAACTTGAGATTAAAAGTCCAGGTTAGAAAGCAGATAAATTAGGCTGACTATTCACCTTCAAAAAGGACTCAAGTTGCATTAATACACTGAAAATTTGATGAGAATTTTAAAAATATTTGTTCAAGATAGCAGGCTAGACTTCTAGCTCAAACCAGGCACTAAGGTGGACAAACTGTTCACCAGCCCAATGATTACAGGTGAGTGAGTCTTCCTGGGGACCATTCAGCCTTCTGGTGAGGTATTCAATATGGGCTCTTAGCTCTTAAGTGAGCTTTCCAGAGACTCTAGAAAGAAGGAGGGAAGCAGCTGTCTTTGAGAGGGGCTCTCCAGGGCATCTGGACAGCAGATGGGTGTCAAGAGTCTCACACAGGTCCATCATCCAGGCCAGCAGAGGAAGAGAGATAATTAGGATGGGAGAATATCTCCCATTTACAGACAGGTACACCTAGAGACCAGAAAAAGACAAGTGTTTCAGGGATCTTTGGACCTGAGATTAAGGAACTAGAACACCAACTAAAACAGCTTCTGACATATGCCTGACATCAGGCATTGCTCTGGGTATTTTGATGTATGTTATCTTATCTAATCATTTGCTTCCTTGATAAATGTGAAGTACCCGCAATGTGCCAGGCTTCCCAGAAACAACTCAAACAGATCAGATAAGACTGCAGTGATTGGAGACATCCTATGATTTGCCCAATGTTATCCATCACTTGTTAGCTGAGCTGGGGTTTGGATTTCAGTCTGGGATTCTGATTTTGCTTTACATCAGACCTTTCTCCTTCAGGAAACCTTCCAGCCCTGCCCTTCTTGGTTCTAGTCTCCGTACCAAGACAGTTGGGATGTGGACAGACAAGGTCTGTGCAGGCGATTTGCAATTACCCAAACCAGTGGAGGTGAGTGTTACAGCAGATGAACTACCGCCCTTTGGTCCTGGAGGGAATGACACTCTGTGTTGGAGGGAGGAAGATTCCAGCATGTCTGTCTGATTCAGCTTGGCGTAAGCTAAGATTAATGACTGAATTAGGTTCCATTTCCTGAGCATCCTAACAGCAGGAGGGAGTGACCCAGCATGCAAGAGGCTGTTCCCGGATTAACCATTCACCCTCCATAAGCAACCCACACATGCAATAAACCTGCACATTGGCAGGGGTCATCCTGCATGACCCTGAGAAATCATCTGCCTTCTGTTTCCTTCATTAAATGCTGACATCTCCAAATGCACTGACCATGTCATTGACCTCCTCCTTCAGCCCGGGCCAGCATAAGCCTCTGCACATAAGGGGTGCTCCACCCCAAATGTTGCCTGGCTGCTACAGCATTAGGCTCCACAGTAAGCAGCTTATGACAGCTGGGGTAAAGGAAGGAGGGAGGCCTGTCTGGGGGCATGGGGAAAGGAAAGAGCCAATATGGTATGTTTCCATCTGCTGGTGCCCAATACACTACCCTTTGCCTCAAGCTTTGATCCCTAGTAAAAAGGCAAGGACTGCAAGCAGAGTTCTACTGAAGGGTCTGAGTGGAAGACCTCAGAGAGGATGTGAAGGAAAGTGATGGGAGAAGCAGGCAGAGAGGCCACGGAAGAAGAGCCAAGACTAATGCCCCCTGGTGCCAGCATGGTCCCTCCCAATGCCAGCCCTGCTCCCAGGGAGGGCTGACATTCCTTGTTGCCTCACTCTCTTCTGTACTGGAGCCCTAAGGTGGCTCCGGACACCACCCTGCACCCTGCTTTCTTTCTCCAATTCTTGCTGTGTCATCCCCCAGCCTTATTCTCCTGGAAGCCCCTGACACATCTCACCCCTGCTTGCTGGATCCAGATCCATCGCGCTCTCCCAGGGGTAGTCCTGAGCAGATTGACTCTTGCCACAAACACAACTCCTGGGTAATTAAGAGGTATCTGTAGGAATCCAGCTTTTCCCAACCCATAACCTCCCTCCTAGGCAGATAAGAGGGAAGATAAGGATGGGCAGAACAGGGGACAAAGATGGGAATAGAGAATACTCTCAGGTTCAGAGGATCTCTTCTCCCTCCTCTCCTGAGACTGCTTTAGCTGCTGAGGTGGGTAGTGATGAGAGTAAGGACTCCCCCTACCAAGCTGAGAAAGCAGAAGCCTCGGCCTTGGAGAACTGGGACATGCAGTGACCGGGAGCTCATACTCAGGGTCTGACTCTCTTACTTGCACCAGCTGTTTGGCCTTGACCAAGTTATTTAAACTCAGTTTTCTTATCTGCAAAATTAGGGCAGTAACAGACTTTATAGGGTTGTTACAAGGAATAAATGTACTTCATACAGTAGAGGTGTTTGTTGTCATTACTAATAACCTCAAAAACAACATTACGGTGCTCACGGAGGGAGGGTCCAGAGTCCTGAGGCCCCCGTGACAGGAGGGAGAGAATGGCTCTTCCTGGTGACAGGGAGAAGGAGATGCCTGGTGACCGAATGAAAGGAGGGTCCCAACGCCAGCGAGGCCTTCAGGAGATAGCCATGAGACAGTGCCTGACTGCTGTCCATGGGAAAGAGTGGCTGCGTCTTTTCCTGAAGGATTTTTAAAGTTCATCATGGAGACTAGCCTGGCATCAACACAAATATCACCAAGTCTATAACAACCTTAATCATCCTGGGCTGTACAATTTGTCCAGCAGTACAGAGCTACAGGGTGCTAAAAAAAAGAAGAGGAGAGAGAGAACTAGAGAGAAAGGAAAAATGGGAAAATAGAAAAAAAAAAAACAGAAACAAAAACTGCTAACAATCCCCAGGCCTCGACCTCTTCCCCTAGCAGGTCACCAAAATGCCCTCCACACTGGATCTGAGGGCAGTCTGTAAGGGCTCAGGCTCGCCACAAAACGTCTCTACACACACACACAGGCTCTCACACACACACACACAGAGCCTAACTCCTTATCTCTCTCTCCCCCCCTCCCTCCTTCCCCACCCCTCTCTCTCTGACCCCTAGATGTGGCTCCCCTCAGTCGTCTCTTCAGGGTGGGTGGCTCTGAGGGGGCTGCAGGTTGCTTTGGTATTTCCTTTGCTGATTGGGAAAGGAGATGGAAGAGCCAAAGCAAAGCTACTGCATAAGAAGCAGGAATGGGAGAGGATGCAAGCGGAGAGCAAGCGGAGGTTCCAGGTGCTGTGAGAGGGGGTGGGGCTGGGAGCTGGGACAGGCTTTCCACTTCTCTGCAAAGCCGTCCCTGCCAGCCCAGCTCTTGGCGATCTCTGCCTCCCATCAACAACTCTACATGCATTGTCTGCTACACGTTATACTTTGAATCAGTTCAACAAACATCATTCAGTATCTACTCTGTGTCAGACACTGCACAGAAAAAAAATAAAGAAGGAATAAAACGCAATTCCTGTTCTCGAACTATATTCAAACTCTACTGGGGGACGTGTGAAGTTCCAGAGGGTATACTATTGGGGTAATGTTGCCCAGGTGTGAAACTAAGAACACAAGATTATGGACATAAACAACAGAGCATCACATAACAGTTTTAAATAATGAGAAAGTCTCTTTTCTCCCTTTCTTTTCTTTTTTTTTGGGGGGGGGTGTCTCTTTTCAATTGTTTTGCAAAGATGAAGCCTCAGTTTGAAGCCAATATATCTTTAACCTCTTTGACACTGGTTAAGCTTCCCTTTCAAAAAATTTATTTTTTTTAATTGAGGTAAAAATTGACATATAGTATTATATCAGCTTCAGATGTACCACATAATAGGCTTCCTTCTCTGCAAGGAGTGAGCAACCCCCTCTAGCCTCAGACCTTCTATAGCCAATTATATCCAGCCAGAAATTAATGATGTTATTTTATTCCTGGTGCGATTTATTTTTGTAGTTACTGTTTATTTGTTGGCCAGGGATATTACCATTTTTGGTAATAATAATATGTTTCTTCTTAAAATAAATTTAAGTTTAAAGAGTGAGCCAATAACAGTATAAAAAGTAAATGTCTATGCCAAAGATCATGAAACTGGTAAGCAGTGGTATCCCCAAATCATGATCATGGTATTTAAATAACTGAAATTCCAAGACCTTTTACAAGGGGAGCCCAGAAAAGAAGTAATTAGCATACGTGATCCCGTGAGTATACCTCTCATTTCCCAACTAGTCAGTAAACCTCTGCATCGCCTCCCTTTGGGGTCCCCTAATCCATAATTGGACATTTTCTTTCATTCAGAAAATGGGAAGGAAATTCAACTCAGCTCATAGGGCATTTAAAAAACTGGAAATTAAAGCAAAATGTTGGGGAGTGGGGGATGTTGCAGGGCTGGGTGGAAAAGGTAAAGGGATTAAGCAAAAAGAAAAAACCCTCATAGACACAGACAGCAGGATGGTGATTACCAGAGGGAAGGAGGAGGGGGAGGGAGAAGAGTGTAAAGGGGGGACGAATGGTGGTGGAAGGAGACTTGCTGGGGGTGGTGAACACACAATATGATCTACAGATGATGTATTATAGAACTGTGCACCTGAAACCTATATGATTTTAATTAACCAATATCACCCCAATAAATTCAATGAAAACGAAAAAATGAAAACACATCATCATATTATTGACAAAAAATAAGCAAAACGCAGACAGGTGAGAGAGCCCACTGGGCCCACTGGCAAAGAGGGAAAACCCAGAGCAAGAGGGAGCTCCACACCAATCCTGAAAAGAACTGCAGAAATAATGACACTTAGTTTTACGAAGTTTTTCTACCCGTGGAAGGTGTTGGCTTCACATCTCAGATAAGAAGATAGACCCAGCATGGCTAAGAGACTTGCTCAAAGGTACACTCCACTGAATCCCACTCATTGCCCTCCACACACAAAGTTCTTCCCGCTAAGTCCTGCTGCGGGGAAGTCCGGATGACGGGCAGGAAGTAACTCCCACTGACAGTCACTGGTGTTCTAAACCTTCTGCTAGCAAAGCTGGGACGCCCCACCCCCACCCGGCCCCATTCGCAGGCTGTGGCCCAGGCTGGTCCAAGGGCCTCCTTTCCAACTCCTCAGAGCACTGTGAGTACATTACACAGCAACGTACATAGGGCTGTAACTATGGACGGGGGCGGGTGGGGTGTGCCAGGAGCCAGCAGTGAGCCCCTGCAGACTCTGATGGCCCCGTGGCTCCAGATGCAAACTTTTGGGGCTTTCAGTGTCTGCACTTGAGAAAGAAGACACAACAGAACAGCACACCCATCTAACTCCACTCCTTCTGACTTCCTGTTTCTGAAAAGGCACTAAAACCCCACAGGTCCTCTCTGGGGCCTGGGAAGCCTCGACCCTCCAAAGACGGCCTGTGGAGGAGCTGAGTGGAAGTTCCCTTGCCGGGAAGGGCTCCAAGCCAGACAAGGGAGAAACACGGCTTTGGCTAAAACAGCCACAGCCAGACCTACCCCACTTCTCAACACCTGGCGGTGATCAACCCCCAAGCAGAAACTCAGCAAGACAGTTACAAGAGTTATCAGCGGTCACTTAGTCCTGGCCCATACCCAATCCCTCAGATGGTGAAGCAAATGAGATTCCCAAACCAGCAATGCTTAAGGGACAGTGAGCACATTCTGGGAGACATCAGAATGGACCCAGGGTTCCCATTAATGGCAATTTCCATAAATCTCTCTGGGAAGATTAATAACGCTCTGGCCATGGCTGAGCTCCTGGGCAAGTCAAGCAGGATGGAGGGACAGGCAGGCAGGGTCTCCACAGTGCACTGTCCACTTCAGAAGACAGTGATATGGCTAACCATCCTGTCAGCTCTTCTTCCTTTTGCTTCTGCTGTACTGCCCCTTCCTCTCATGGTACACAGAGCAGGGAAGGCTGGGAACACATCGGGCATGTTGCTTTTGTCTATGCCCTGGATGTAAACGGGAGCATTATCTCCCCTGGAGAAAGGCCACAGCTCCGCTCACACTCGCCACTCACCCTTTGATCATCCAGAACAAAGGTCAGCTTTCCTAGCAGAATGCATCATGAGTGCTCAGGAATGTCCTGGCAGGCAGGGGCCTCGGAGCCCCGCAGGAACTGGCAGAACACCTCCTGGTCACAGCACTGTCTGCAGAAACTTTCACAGAGGTTCTTAAAACACCAGCATGCTTAACTCCAACATTCAAACAGGAACAATTTTAGTTGAAGAGCCCATAACATAAGCAACAGGAAAGCACAAACAAAACTAAGGTACAAAATGAAACATGATCAGCCAATTCTAAGTTTTCCCACTAATATCCTTTTACTTCTCATTTACTTTCTTTGCCTTCAATAAGTGCTGACTGGCAGATGAGGAATAGTAGCTTCCAAAGGTTTAAGGAGAAGATATATAAGAACAATTTTAAATTGAGAAGATTAGCTTTATCAATGCAATTTTTCAGTAAGTTGAGAAAACGACCCATTTTTATTTTAGCATAGATTACATGAGTCGAAGTCATGGAAAGCCACTATGTACTTTCAGGTGCATGGTTTGAGAATCACTGATTATGTCCCAACTTCTCCTCTTCCAGATGGGGAAGTTGAGGTCCAGAAGGGAGCCAGTTGGTGGCAGAATGGGACCTAGAACCCCGGTCTTTGATGCTCAGCCCAATCCTCTTTCTGCTCCATTTCCTGCTTGGGTTCAATCACACCATGGACTGAGCCACATGCTCCAAAATGCAAATAGCCATGCAGGCCCCAGGCAGCATGTAGAGGCTCAGCTGATGTCACAGCTATGCAGTCAACCTGCCCCAGGAATCATGCCCCTGCCTCAAGACTCTTCAGGACCCTTCCCTGAACCAGTTGGTCTCAAGATGGCAGCTGACAGAGGTCTTTATCTGGTATCCCTTCACACAGCAGGCAGGCAGGCTAGCCACTCAGAGCCTGGGGCTTCTCCTAAGTTTTAGGGGTTATGCCCAGGAATTAATCATCTAGTTTGGGCCATGGAGTCACAGAATAGTCAGATGAAATCGATGGATTCTTTCCTAGAGTGTTTTTAAACACATGAAATAATTATACAGGGTAATGAGGAGACTAAATATATAGAAATATAGTTATCAAAATATTTATACATAATGTGATATAGTAATATACATGCTTCTTTATCAAGACCTTAAGTAGCAAGACACATCTAAAAATTGCCATAATTCCAAAGTAGTGATAACTGTAAGTGCTTTGGATATTTGTGTGACAACTATAGGGTGATATGACTCTATGTGTGATTTCTATTGGTGACAAACTTGCAGGAACTCAGTAATATAGGTTTATTCCTGTATTCTTCATTGAAGTACATGCTAAGTTTCAGTTAAATGTTGGTGATGATAAAGTACAATTTCTACAACCCATGTTTATGAATTCTATCCCTGAATTTTATTCACAAAACCCACAAGGTTTAAGAACCCCTAATGCTGCCACATAGCCCCAGGGCTCATCAGGTATAAGGTATAGGCACATCCTAATGAGCTGCTGACAAGGGGTAGCAGGGAGACCCTGTCTGCAGTGACGAACAGGGACACTTAAGGCTGCCGTGGCCCCAGAACCATCCTTACCACCTATCAAGCAACAGACATGCTACTGGGTATCTCCAGACCTCAAGTCTCAAAGAAAGACCCTGTCACGTGCAATACACACTTCAGCTAAACCTTGCAAACATGCACAGTCCTCACCAGCATCCCCACCTGCAGGGGAAGAATCCTTTCTGGAGACCTGATAAGAGTAGGAGACACAGCTCATTCAATTCTGCTAGGACCCTGAGCATCTGGGGACAGGGAGAAAGGAGGTGATTTAGCCAAGAGCTTCAAGGCAGAGGTAAGACTTCTCCAAGTCACCAGGACCATCAGTCACTCTTCTGGAACTCTCTTCCCACGTCTGCTACTGCACTTTAGACCTCACTGTGTGTCCCTCTGTAGTCAAGTTCACTTCCCCTAATAGACTATGAGGTCCCTGAAAGCAGGGACCATGTCTTATTCACCTGTGTGTCATCACTTCTTTGCTTAGGACATGGCATCTACAGGTGCTCAGTAAATGTTTGCTAAATGAGAGGCAAGAGAGAGGTGGCCAGAAACAGAGCCATGGACCCTCTGACAGTCATACCAGAAGCACCAGTTAGATATCAGTCTCATGGGAAAATAACTTAACTATAAGAAAAACAGACCTAACAGAAGGAAGTTAGCCCATCTTGACTTATTTGTTTGCATGGACTCTCTATAACCAATATTTCATTTCCTTCAAGTATTAATTAGCAACATGAGCTTGTGCAAGTCACATCCAGTTCCAGTTCTCTGATGAAATTGAAAGAAATTGCACGCCCTTGTAGGTCTAATATCCTACGATCCCATTTTCTCATATGTCACAGATTGTATCTGGTAACAGAAACCCAGCAAAACAAATAGCCAGCAGAGCGGGGTACCAAGGCCAGAAGCCCCGAGCGAGGCCCATCACTGATCCTTGCCCTTTGCTACTGTAGGGTGAAACTCGCAAACAGTCGAAGCCCAGAAACTCTTCCAGCTGCTTTGGAGGAATCCTAGAGTCCTCTATTAGGCCTTGACAATAGATGAAGGAAAGACGCCAGACATGAAGGCCTTGAGAAGGGGCCATACCCAGCTCCCTGCCACCTCTAGTCAAACCTTCAGCCAGCTTTTCTCTCCACCCAACACCCAGTTTCTTTCATAAGCCAGGCAGTGCTTATTTCCAACGCTGGTTGACTGTGTAGCCCAAAGAGCATCCCTGGAAAACCACTGTAAGAGACTAAGGGGAGAAGTTAGGAGACCTAGTTTCAAGGCACAGCCCTGCTCCTCACCAGCATGGCACTTCGGGTTTCCGATGACAAGGAAGCAATATCTCCTTGACCACCTCAGTGGGGTCGCCATAAGCATCAAGTGAGAATGTTGAATGTTATTTTTTTTTAATCATAAACTCTTTGAAAAGGGAAATAGATATGTACCTGGTTTCAGGGTACTTGACTTCCTGTCCTTGCCTCTCTCTTTATGCCCACCCCCAGGCTTCCTCAAGGCCTCCTCTCAGAAACCAGAGCCAATGGCTCTGCTGTGCTATGCAGCCCCAGGAGCATGGCCTGCTAGGGCTTTGTTGTGTTCCCTAAAAATCCCTTGGGGTAGGAAAGACAGGCAGATGAGAAGCCCAGATGAGAAGCGCAGCTTCAGGGTGGGGCAAGTGGGAAAGGAACGCATCCAAAGCCAGGGGGAAATCATCGCATTTTCCACAGTCATTAGCACAAGTCAACAGCAGCGTGACTGCTACCCACAGGCGTGCGGGCATAGCAGCCATCACCAAGAAACAGTAACGACTGGGGCATCATTGAATTCCACATTTGTATTTTCCCTGCATTCTCTGTAGCCCTTCTTAAGAACGCAAACCGCTACCCCATTCCTGAAGAGGAAATAGACTAATTTTATAATGGCCTCAGCAGGGGTATGGGGACCCCTGCCCCATAGATATATACCACTCCCTTCACTCCAGCAGCCAATAACCTGCCCTCAATACCTGATGCAGAGCAATGGATAGGAAGACCTCCGGGGACACTGTCACCCTAGAAAACCAATCAGCAAGGTTTTTCTAAGGATCGGGACATTTGTTAAGTCCTGATTTTCCCAGCAGAGCAAGATGTGAGAGTTCTGAGAACACAAGTTCCGTATGGGGAAGAGAGGTGGGCAGCGGTGCCCGTCTCCACGCAGGTGGCCCTCCCTTGCCCCAGTCAGCAGCGAAGATGCAGGTGTCTCTGTCACCCATAGTCATCTCCAGTAATGTCTTTAAATAAAGTACTAATCTAAGAGCCAAATGTAAGAAAACAGAGAGGCAAACTGTGATTTAGTCACCTGAGGAACACTGTGTAGTCTTTAATTGGCAATGTCAGTACACGGAAACATGCACCCAAAATGAAAAAGTGCAGCACTGAATGGAAGGTAAGTACCAATTATCATCCTGTCTAAAGTGCGCCCAGTAGTAACTTAAGTTGGAAATGAATTCTGCAATATCCAATTAGAGTTTGGTGGATACAAAGTTTCTTTGATCTACAAGGCTGAGTGAGGACTTTTTAAAGGGTCTCTGAGAGAAATCCATTTTTCTTCCAATTACCGTAAAAGCAAAGTGAAACTGGAGCCTAAAAGACACCTCAACCCAGCAGGTGGGGCCACGGCACCTGCTCTCCAAACTGCCACCAGGTGCAGTCAAGCAATGTCCCTGCTCCTGTGAGGTGCCAGGTTCAGAATGATGCTCAAAGCCAGAGGTTGAGCATCCTGACACACAGAAGAATTGTTCAGACCCCAAGAGGCCCCGAGAAAGTGGTTCAGACCCGCACAGGCTCCAGCTAATGAATCTCTAACCAGTATTCACCACTATGGCATTGAGGGGTGAGGGGTTGGGGGACCGAGAAGATCATGGACCACTGGCCTTGAGGGAGGTGACAACTCACCTCAATCTTGTTGGGGTGACACACAGTTGGAGACAACCCGAATATCCATTATTGTTATGGGAGTGACTAGGTAAACTGTGGTGATTACAAGCTGTTCACCCATTAGGGGAAAAAAAAAATGGATTAGATGCACATGCCAAATGTGAATGGTCTGAAAAATACAGTGCCAAGGGAAAGAAATGGGAAACAGAATGGGCTATAGAATAGAGTACCTTATGTAAATTCAAAATGCAAACAGTGCTGAGAAACTGTCACCACCAGGAGAGCCTATGAAGACATGACAACGAAATGTAATGTGGTAGCCAGGATAGGATCCTGTGACAGCAGGTAAAAACTAAGGAAATCTAGATGAAGTATAGATTTTAATTAATGAGAATGAGTCAACACGGGTTCATTAATAGTGTCGTATGTACCGCATTTGTGTAGATGTTAATAATAACCAGGTACAGGGTATACGGGAACTCTAATATTTCTGTAACTCTAAAACTGTCCTAAACAATAAAGCCCATTTTTAAAATGAAAATAATAATAATAATAATAAAGCAAGAATGACACTATACATTTCCCAGAAACACAAAGAGCTGGAATGATGGCCTGTGGAGGGAGCAGGCAGTGAAGAGTGAGGGGGTATTTAAATAAGTAAGGAGAGGGTCCCTTGTGCAGACCAAGGATAATAATGCACCATGACTGGGAAGTGAGATTAACTCAACTCTTTGCATCAGAGGTCCCAAAACTAATAGCAATAATGAATTCTTAGAAAAGAGAGAGAGCGTGAACACTACAAGACAGCAGGTACTGATGGCTACATGAGTGGTGGGGGCTCTGATGACAGAAGGGGGCACCAGGGAAGCTGGGTGACCTGAAATAGCCCTGTGAAGGGGGAATTAAGTAGACCTGGAAGCCAGGGGTGGGGGGCTGGGAGGGAGGAGCTTTTGGTGCTTACACAACAGGGACAACAATCTAGAACCCACTTCACGGCCGCATCTAACACTGGTCAATCCGAAAAGCTCTCTCTAGTCCCTCCTCATTCCCAGCCAACGCCAGGAACATCCAGCAGCAACTAAAATGAAACGCTGGAGGGCAACAAAGATGGGCAGTGATATTAGTAGTAGTAGGAAAAGTCAACAGGACAGTTACTTTTGAATTTCAGATCGACAATGAATAGTTTTTTTAATATAAGTATATACCCAATACTACATGGGACATACTTATGCTAAAAAATTATTTGTTATTGTTCTGAAATTCAAATTTGACTAGGCATCATGAATTTTTACCTGCTAAATCTGGCAATTCTAAATAGTAATAATGGCAGTTAACACGGACTTGTTACTGTTCTAGATACTTTATTTAGTTGTCTATTCATAAAAACACAAGGAAGAATGTATTGTTATTCCCACTTTACAGACAGGGAAACTTTGACTCAAAATGATCAAGCTACTTGCCCAGGTTGTGAGGCTAGGGTATGCCAGGCCTGGGATGTAAACATCTATATTTGGGCTCCAGACTCCATGTCTTGAACATGATGCTGCTTCCCAACTGATCAGGGAAACAAGATCCAGGCCTCTGCTCCCTGACACCCACAGGCAGGAGTGTGGACTGCAGCCTGCCACCTTAGTGCCAGAAGTTTCCATACCGGGAAAATTGTAACAGTGGGAAATTGTAACCCACTCCACCATTCCTTCAACATTGTTTCTATAAGTGCTGACTCTGACAAATATGTAGCTTGTAGATAAACAGCATGTTTGTATAAGAATCCTAAGAACCAGTTTCAAGTTATAGACTTCAACCTTCAAGGCTCCCAGCTCCGGAGATTTGCTCACCTTCTACCATAGAGCCAGGATAATGTTGAAAACGAGATGACATGAAGCCAGGATGACTAACCAGGATGCTGCACAGCGCACTATCACTTGTCTTATCAAAATGGACTGTGCTCATCTGCACATCGAGAACTTTTCAGCCCCCATCCTTGATCTCTTTGTTCTGTTCCCCTTTCCCTCTTTATAAAAAGCCTCTGCCTGCACTGAGAGGTGGAGATTGGCTTTGAGACATGAGTCTCCCATCTTGCAGATGACCATTGTCTGCAAATAAACCATTTTCTTTTATATCAGCACCTGCCTCTTGGCCTTCACAGTGGCCAGCAGCCAGACCTGTGTTTTGGTTACATTCCTTGGCCCTGAAAACACGCTGGCACCTCAAAAAACCCTCCCACCAGACCCCAATCATAGGCACCAAGTAAGTGTTGGGTTTCAAAAGGTGAAAATCAGCATTCCCACAGCAAGGGAGACGCAAGTAGCCCTAAAAGACCAAACTGTTTTTATACTGGTGGAAAGAGTAACAAGAGAAGAAGCACAACAAAGGTCTGAGCCAGGCTACATGCGATCCTGCCTGGGGACAGAGAAATGAATGAATGACCTGGGGGGGTGGGGGGGTCCCTTCCAGTCTGAGGAGAGGATTAACTTGAATCTTACAGAACAGGTTTATGATGAGAATGGCCCCTCACCCCTCAGCATGACACCTCTTAAAAGAATCATAATGAGCATTTATTGAGCACCTACTATGTACCAAACATTGCTCTGGATGGTTTCATTGCTGTGGTCTAATGATGGGACATATAAAACTATAATCCAGCAGTGTGTCTATTACTTTGTAACTGAAGAACCTGAGCCTCAGGAAGGTCATTTATTTATTCAAATAACATTTGTTAAGCACCTACTACTTTATGGTTTATATTCTGTCCTAGGTGTTCAGGATAGAGCAGTGAACAAAAAAAAAAAGAAAAGGCTGCTGCTGGTGGGGGTCCAGATATAAATAAATAAATAAACCTCTCAGGTGATTTCAGGTAGCAGGGCTAACTGTGATGGAGAAAAGTAAAGCAGGATCAAGGAATAGAGTGATGAGGCAGAAGTAGTGTAGCCGAGATGGTCAGGGGAGATGTGTGGAAGGAGGGAGCATTTGAGCTGAGGTGTGAAGTAAGAGAGTGGGTGTGCACAGGTCTGGGGAAGGGTACTGAGCAGAGGGGACAACCAAAGGCCCTGAGGTGAGGGTGACCCACCATTTGGGGTTGACCAAAAAGTTCATTTGGTTTTTTCCACAAGATGGCTCTAGCAGTGCATAGGTGTGTCTTTAACTTTATTCGAAACAATTTTGTTAAATTGTATTGTGACAGCTGTCATATCAATGTGCATTTAAAAAGAAACTTATTCAAATTGGTGACTTTTTGTGTAGCCATTTTAATTTTGAAGATGAAAGAAATTATGCAACATTTCTGGTATATTATGCTTTATCATTTCAAGAAAGGTAAAGATGCAACTGAAACACACACAAAAAGACTTGTGCAGTGTATGCAGAAGGTGCTGTGACTGAGAGACATGTCCAAAGTGTTTTGCAAAGTTTCATGATAGAGAGTTCTTGCTGGACATTGCTCTATGGCCAGGTAGACCAGTTGAAAGTTGACAGTGATCAAATTGAAACATTGAGAACAATCTACATTCTACCACATGGGAGATAGCCGACATACTCAAAATATCCGAATAAATAAAGTTATTGGTGAAAATGAAAAAAATGTGTCTTTTATTATATGGAAAAAAAAACATATGAACATTTTTGGCCATCCCAATACAAGATAAGGCTGGTGGGCTGGAGCAGGTGAAGGAGGTGGGGAGGGGTAGAAAATGAGTTTGGAGAGAATGGCAATGGTTGGTCATTGTTAAAGCATCACTTTGGTAAGGAGAAATGGATGGATGGGACAGATATGTAGATAAACGGATTTCCATGGATTCCCTGAGGCTGGCTACTGACCAGAGGTGAGGATACATATAGCTTGCAAGTTAATAAAATGTGTCCAATGTTTGGTTCCCAGGTAATCAATTCCATCAGGGGGCCCCAGGCAAGCACATGCCTTAGTGAAGTAGATCCCCTACAGCACAATTTTGATCCCACCTTCAACAGGCAAACAGGGTTTTCATTCCAAGGACCCCATTACGGAGAAGGCTACAGGGTGGGGCCTGAGAGCACCAGGAAGAAATCTCTCCTAGGCGGATTTCCTCACAACAGACTGGTGCATACACACACAGACACACACACACACACACACACACACACACACACCTCTACTACTTGTGATCCCTTAGGTAGAGTCACTAACTATACCAAACTCTTCCTCAAGTCCTTGGGCAAGAAAGTCTGATTTTCCCACCAGAAAAACAAAAAAGCCACCTTCCAGAACAAAGCCAAAGCTCCCTGCAGGTGACTCTGATCTGCAGGAGCCCAGCCCCACAGGGCCATCCCATCCCCCAACCCTGTGACACCTGCCCAACCTCACCTCCAAGTCCTTCTCGAGCTCCAGCCCAGCCTCCATCAGGTTCTGCTCAAACTCTTCCCGCTGCTCGTTCCTCTCCTCCTCCAGGGCGTCCAGCCGCCCCAGCTCCATGTCATGAGAGCCCCCAGCATGGGGCTCCTTGCCAGTCTCCCCGTTGGAGACAATGGCCAGCGAATGGCCGGGGAAGCCGTGGCCAGGGTGCGCCCCACGTTTCCGGTAGTGGTAGGCGAGCACATAGTCAACCTTCCTTTGGTTGTCATGGAAGTGCGCGCGACTGAGACAGGCTTCCGAGGACACTGGCTTGTTGGCATCCAGGTAGTTGTTGATGACCTGGCCAAAGAAAACAGAGCAGGGACAGTGAGGCCTGGGGAGGAAGGGGCGAGAAACAGAGGAGGCTGACCTTGCTCTGGCCCAAAAGGGTGCACTAGGAAGCAAGCCCCTCAGGCCCAGAGGCCTAAACTGCCCCAGCGAAAGGACAGAGTGGCCTAAATTCATCTGCCACATCCAGCGCTCCACCCACCTGTCCACAGCCCAGGCACGGATGCCTTCACATCTGCTCCAGCCTTCATGCACACACGTATGTTCAGGTACACAAACTGTGCACACAGCAGCAAACCCCTGTCTTCACCCTCAGAGCCACAGGCCTGCTCCTTCACATGCACACAGTCACCTACACCCAGCCTCTGGGCACCAGCACTCTTGCGTGCACATCTGTGTGCACGTACATCACCCAAGTGCACTCTGACACAGACACGGCTCTCCACACATACAGCAGCACACCCACCTCCTTGCAGATGTGCCAACACGCATACATACACACACTGAGTACTCACTGGCAGGTTCTCTGGATCCATTGGAACAAAGGCCAATTTCTGGTCACCTGGTCCACCCCCACCTCCCACCCCACAGGGCTTCACTACACACTATGCCCTTCACAGCCCCGCATCCTCCTCTTTCCCGTACTCTCCAGCCTCTGGTGAGGACCCTGCCACAGATGGCAGCAGGAAGCTGACTCCTGCTCTCGTCCACCTGTGGAGATGAAGCATTGAAAGAAAAGGAGGAGGAAGAACGAGGTGGAGGAGAGGAGGGACCTGCCTCCCCTTTGGGTGTTCCCCTGTTTATTACTGGTTTGACGCCCAGCTGCCTCCGCAGCCACCTGAGAGGTCACCAGGGCAACCAGGCACAGGGGAAAGCCTCCAGAGCCACCACAGCAGAGGTGGGAGGGGAGCCAGGAAGTCCGCAGACCAACAGGTGGGATCACCTGGCCTCTCACACCTCCTCCTTCCCTGTCCTGTCCTCCTCTGACCAAAAGACTCCAGAGTGGACATTATGCTGTCATGACTTAGAGAGAAAAAAGGAAAAGGGCCTAATAAAATCCTTGGTCTCTCTCTCTCTCTCTCTCTCTCTCTCTCTCTCTCTCTCTCTCTCTCTCTCTCACCCCTGCCCCCTAAGTGCAGTGTCCTCAGTCAGGAGGCTCCCTTAGGGCCCCTACAGAGGGAGCTGTCCCCACTACCTCCCCGTACTCACGGAGCTGCTGTGGGAGTGCTCTTCACCAGGAAGTGGGCCAGTATCTTGGCTGGAATGGCCCTGCAGACCTGGGGCTCGGGGACCCAGCACCTGGAGGTGTTGCTGTCCTTCTTTGGGGCCCTGGCTACCCCTGGCCACTCCCCGAGGGCTCAGCCGGCGTGGGGAGCCAGGGAGCAGGGGGATATCTGTGAGAGAAAAAGACAAGGAGGCAAAGGCACTTCAGGTGATGGGAAACCAGGGACACGGAAACTGAGGCACAGAGAGAGAGACATGGGGGTGGTCCTAAAAATATGGTCATGTCCCCTTAGAGCCTTAGTGATCCAGGGTCACACTGGCCCCAGGGCAGAGGAGAGTGGAGAAGAAAGTGGGGGTGTCGGGTCTCACCCCACTAAACACACACACACACACACACACACACACACACACACACACACACCGCCTGGAGGTGCCAGCAGGAGCTTCTTTGAATGATGGCTCTCATGATTTCTTATAATTCCCTCACAAGAGGATGGCATCAAGTGAGCTAGGGTTGGTGGACACTGTTAGAGAGACACATTGAATTAATGCCAAAGGCTCAGGCTTTAGGGCATCTCCCGGGACAGCTAGATCAGCCAACAGCGCTCCTGGAGGAAAGAGCAAGGAAAAGCCAATGGTGGGCCGGCTGAGGGTAGGGGTGTCCTCTGATAGAAGAACAGCCTCTACTGCCCATGAGGGCTCCCCATGCACCTGCTGGCTCCACCAAGGCCTCAGAACTCCAAGGTCCCTCCTCGGCCCTCCTCAGAGAGCCCTTCTCACAGCCTGCAGCAGGATTGCAGTGCTATTTTAGAAGACTGCCAGCTCCACCTTGCAGGGAAAGGACCCCAGTCGGTGATGGAACTGCGTGGAGGATGGAACGGGACTGAGAGATGAAACACTCTAACTCCACTATGCACCAAAATCCCAGATAGGGACCACAAGTTGCCAAGGTCTCGCAGCTGGTCAGACTCAGTCTCTTCCCACCCCTGAGAAACACCTTCAAGCAGAACAGTATAGCCCAGTGCACCTGGACTCAACCCTCAGCTCTGGGCTTAGACCTCAGCTCTGCCATGCTGACTCTGAGACTCTATGAGACTGTTTCTTCAACTATAGATGAAGAGAATCCCAAACTTGCAGGATTGTAATAAGAAAGAGAACTAGAGCTGTGATACAAAGTACCCAGGACAGTCATTAGCCTATGTGCATGTAATAAAAGGTGGCTATTATAATTATTCTTATTATTTTCATTTTAAGCTCTGTGTAAGCAGAAATCACACCTTATATATCAAGCTCAGCCCTTAGTCTCTGCTGGATGAATGAGTGAATGAACAAATGAATGAATGGATGAATGAACAGCAGCTCTTCCTGGTCTCTTGAAACAGAGTTTCTGGCCAGTTACAAGGTTGTGAAGAAGCACCTTTGTGTCCAGCTCTCTACTGGGAAGTTCCAGTAAGCCTAGAACATTTGGTCCCTGCACTTGAAAAACTTAGTATCTTTCATTCAGAAAATACAATTATGACCAGCAGAGTGAAGCTTTTATAATTTATTTCTGTATTGTGTGCTCCAGTCCCTATTGGAGGAGACCAGAAAGCTAGGTCAAGGTAGGCTTCCAGAGGAATTAAGCTTAAAGCTGGTCTTGAAGGGCGGGTGTCTTCCAGAAGATACTCTCTAGAGACATAAAGAAGAAGGCAGGTATGGGCATGCATGCTGGTGGTGGGACGGTGGCAGGGGTGGAAGAGCGGGCTCCAGCTCAGGACACCTTGTGCATCTTCTTCCCTTTGGCTAGAACATGCTTCTCCATCTAGCTGTGGACCTCTGCTATTTCAGTCATTAGAGACCCAGAAAATCAAAAGTAGTACATCAAGGTGTAGGACAGGAATATTCAGATATTACTAATAAAGCTAATTTCCTTCCACCCCAGACATGATTGAAGTTCTACCAGCTGAGATGGGAAGGAGAGGGGGACCCACAAACACGTGTAAAGTCATCAGAGGATGGCCTCTGGGCTTTATCCAGTGGACTTTGGGGGTCAACAGGGAGCTACAGAGAGTGGGGCTCAAGAAGCAGCATTTACTGTCTGGTGTCACTGAGTAAAGAGAACCCATTGGTGGCAGCCCAGGTTTAGTCAGTGGGCTGTGCCCCTAAGACTTTGCCCAGATCCCCAAATGACCACCTCAAATGACAATCCCATATGTGACCAGACCCTCTTTCAATTATTCAGGACCCTCATAAGACATTGGAGCATTAGGGTTGGGGAAAGGAAAACCCTCTTCACCATCAAAGTGTAACCAGATGAAAATGACCGAGACCTCTGCTCAGTGTGGACAGAGGACAGTCCCACCTTGGTGACAGCATTTGCCCACATCCACATTTGCCCCCAGTTCATTCTCCTCATACACATTCAGAGCGGGTTTCTCAAATTATACATCGCATTATTCCACCTTCGCACTCAAAGCCCTTCAATGCTTCCCTATTGCCAAAGTATAAAATCTTTACCATGAACTAAAATATGCTGCATAGATTCTCCAACCTTGTTCCTGCCCTTCTTGGCATTCCTCAGCTCTTTGAAATTAGAGTTTCCTGAATATTCTCATCTGCTCCATTTGTGGAGACTTCGAAGCCTAACGGAGCCATAGGGACACTTGATAATGGGGCTGCATTTGTTGAGAGCAGGGAGGAAATGAAGGGAAAAAGGGCCATGTTCTGGCCTTTGCCTGCTGTTTGTTAGGCACCTACAGCCTGTCTGTGTGGTCCAAGGCCACAGTGGACAATCTTTGTCAGGCCAAGAATAAGAAAATCAGGAAATGCCAGGCAGCGATTTGAGACTAGATGGATATAATGCAGGGCTGAGCTCTACGCAAGGCCACCTGAGAAGCATGAAGGTTGACTTAACCACATGGTTCTCATTCCCGCTGCACAGCCCTCCCAGGACTAGCCATCAGCACTCTGCCAACAGCAAGCCCCTTCACAGAGCCAGGAGGGAGCTCAGCCATGCTGAGCCTCAGTGCCTAGTCTTGGCATTGCCGTAACTTTGGAAAAATATATACTTTCTCTGTGCTTAGTTATTCCTTCCATGACCTGAGGGGGGAGGGTGTCATTACTGTATCTTTTCCTCATAGGAGGAGCATGAGAAATAAGAGAAAAGAGCAACATTCCTTGGAAGTACATGAGCTATGGAAATGCAAGGGATCATATCAAATCCTACTTGGAGCTTCAGCGCCTGCCCCCTCCATCTGACTTCTCTGCTTCATTCCAGCTGCTCTGTCCAAGTGCCCAGAATTCCCTTTCTCTCCTATCCACCTGCCTGTTTCTTATTCACTCCCTCCTGGAAGCTTTCCTAGACAACACTGGAGAAGTACCAGCTGTGTATCCCTTGTTAAAACTAGGGAATTTATTTTCTTGCTCATCTGAGACCACCAAACACTTTTTTCTTTTTTTCTTTTTTGCTTTTAGGTCCAGTCTTGGTTGGTTTAGGCACGAACTCTGTCCCTTCAAGTTGGATCCAACTTCCACCATCCCACTGGGCTGCAGGCACCTTAGGTTGTGCAACAGAGGCAGGTGAAGGAACAGGATCAGAGACTTTGAGGGAAAAATAATAGAGCCTAAAGTCAAGGAGAAGCCCAAATCTAGATGAAAAACCAGGTGGAGCTCATTTTCAAAGTCCTGTCAACATCTGCCTTTTCACTGTCCCTTCCCTGAGCCTGCCCAAGGCCCCTCCCCAGCTTTGGTTCCCCCATATGCTATGCCTGCAGATTCCCAACCACCATCAGGGCCTTCAAGGCCCATTTCTTCCTTTAGCTGTTGGCTGTCATGGCTAAGAAGCTGATTTACACCAAAGTACAAATAGCCCATGTGGACATCTTGAGATAATATAAGTGAAATCATTTTGAAATCTTTAAAGGGCCCCTCAGATGTTATTAGCCCTGCATGTGTGCAGGGGCAGGGGTCTTAGCTGAAGGAATACGCTCTAATGGCGGGCACTGGTGCACTGTGCTAGGAGAAGGAAGAGATGTGGAAAGGCATTAGTTCTTCAGGGTCACAACAAAGGCTCAGAGCTTAGAGGGGCCTCTGAGTACAGAGGACAGATCAGGATGTGGAGAACTTGTTACAGTAAGAAATGCTTGGGTGGTAGGGGATGGGAGCAAAGGGACCAAGTGACACAAGCGAGAGGAAGCAGGGTTAGGCTGGGCAGAGGAAGAGCAGGACGTGGGTTTGCCAGGCATGGAGGAGGCTGATGTGAGTCATCGGGGCCCAAGGAGGTGCACTGAGCCTTCAGAAGAGAAGAGCAGGAAAGTCCTCCTGAGGGAGCTGGACTTCCAGGCAGCAGGGCTCTTCCACGAAGTGTCCCTCATGGCATCATTACTGTCTCATTACTAACCACTGGCAGGTGACATGTGATGTACCCTGGAAAATCAGGCAGCCTCAGTCACTAGCCTGTCAAAGCTACTGCTTCTGGTAAAACCAGATTGGCCAGGGCCACCCTGAAGGGAACCAGAGCATCCAAATTCTCCCAGGTCAAGAGCGAGACTGCAAGTGGGGCTCTACCAACAGGCTGGCCTACTTGGGAGCCTCAGAGAGATCCAGTCACTTTCAGATTTTGAAGGCAGTCACCCTGGATCCTGCCTGAGCATCCTGAGATGGATGGATTTCATTTCAGTTGGGGGTCAGTACTTACACTGAGGTCTCACCCTGTTTCTCTGCATGAATTTGACCCAGAACAACAGCCTATATTTGAAGCTCCAAGCTCAAAATTTGGAACCAGTGACCCTGGTAATCACGTCACCTCTTGCCCCATAAGTCCTGCTAAACAGCACCTTTCTCAGCCTCTGCTTGTAGCCAAAGAAACCAAAGGGACAACCCTTCAGTGCCCTCCACACATAAAGGATCATTTCAAATCTGCCTCCTCAGCTCTGCTTATCTTATAGCCATGGTTCAAGAACAGCCCTCTTTTTGTGAATAAATGTTTTCAAATTGCAGTATTATCCACAGTGGCCAAGACACAGAAACAACCCAGGTATCCTTCAATAGATGATTGGATAAAGAAGTTGTGGTACATACATACAATGGAATATACTCAGCCATAAGAAAAGATGTGATATTGCCATTTGCAACAATATGGATGGATCTTGAGGGTATCATACTAAGCGAAATAAGTCTGACAGAAAGACTTAAGAACCATATGATTTCACCCGTATGTGGAATATAAAACTGTAAGCAACAAATGAGCAAACAAGACAAACACATAAGCAAAAACTCATAGAAACAGTCAACAGTATGGTAGCTACCAGAGAGAAAGGGGGTGGGGGTAATAAAGGGTAGACAGGATCAAATATATGGTGGCAGAAGAAGCTTTGACTTTGAGTAATAAACACACAATGCAATATACAGATGAAGTGTCATAGAATTATACACTTGAAATCCATATAATTTTATTAACCAATGTCACCACAATAAATTTTTAATTAAAAAATAAAATCAAAAGAACGGCCCTCTCTCGCTCAATGCACAAACATCCCTTTCCTGGTGGTGACATTAGCACAGGTGTATTTTTGCCTTGAACGTGGAACTAAGAATTCACTGGCCTCCCTGCCACTAATCTTGCTCCTCTCGGATCCTCTTCGGTCCTCCCCAATCCTCCATCCTCCTCACACACTGCAGCTAGTACTATCATATTGAAATAATCTGACCAAGTTAATTCCCATTCAGTGGATTTCCACTCTTCTTAGGATGAAGACTGAACTGTCCCACATGGCATACAGGGCCTTCCACAATCTGCACCCTGCCTACCTATCTAAACTACTTCATCTCCTAATACCCATCCACAGCCTGCCTCCCCTGCCCCTCCTCCCTTGCACACACCATCACACCATGCTCCAAACACAACCGAACATTCCTGGGGTGGGGAGGGATATATATAATCTCTCACATCTCTGTTCATTCATGCCAGAACATTTTACTTCCCAGGCACTGTATAATACATTGGAAATATAAGGATAAATAGAACAGGCTACCTTCTACCAACCCCTGGATGCTCACAAGGAAGAAGGACTACTAAGGAGGATAGATTAGTAAGGAGGTAATTTCAGGAATGAGAGAAGTACAAACCTGGAGTATGAACAAGGACCTACAGAAGCAGAAGTCCTCAGCTCTGCCTAGAGCTATCAGGAAAGGCCTCCTAGAGTACATGAGGTTTGAGGTGCATCTAGAAAAGTAGGCACCTCCCAATGGGCAAGGGAGGAGTGGAGATTCTGGAGAGAAAGGCAATCATTTGCATAGACCTTTGCAATCAGGCACTGGGCTTTGCTATTTCTGATCATCAACCTCATGAGAGCAAAGAGTGCCTGCCTCCTCCTTTCTCCTTTTCCACCCACTTAGTTCCATTAGTGTCCATCTATGTGGTGGCATTGGAGGGGCACAGAAAGGACCCTCTGGTTTATAGTACACATGTTTAACATGACTTATAAGGCCCTTTATCATCTTTACTATCAATCTTCCTAGTATCAATCATCTCCTGCTAGTCACTACACACACACACACATACACATTTCAGAGAAACTGAACTACCTGCTTCTTCCAGAAGGTGACTTGCTTTTTCTTATCTTCGTTCTTTAAAAGTTGTTCTTCCTTCTTCCCCTAAGTATCTCTCCTCAATCCTATACCAATCCCAATCCCCACTCTCTTAACATGCAGGGTTCACAAGTTATAAAAACATTAAAGAATTATAAGCAGGAAAGCAATGTAATTAGAATTACATTAGAAAGATCACTCTGGCTACACTGAAGATAAATGGATTGTCAGGATAAGGAGATGGCTGAATGGTTGGTTGAAGGGATGGATGGATGGATGGATGGATGGATGGATGGATAAATCCCTAACTCCTTTGCTGCTATGGGTGACCCTTCATAAAACTTTTATTTCACTGGTCAGTCTGCCACTCAAAAACCTCCATTGCCCTGAGGCTTACAAACAAGTTGGCACTCAAAGACTTCCATAACTGACCATTTCATATCTCTGCTGCCTAATCTGTCCATCAGATAAGAACACTCCTCTTTAGCCAAACCCATCTCTAAACTGACCTGCACTCTGTGCCTTTGCCCACGCAGTCCTCCTGCTTGGAATGTTCTCTCTCCACTCACCTAAGTCTCATCCAGATAAAGTCCTATTCCTACACCAAGCCTTCCCCCACCACGTAGGGAAGTCCTCAAAATGTTCAGAAAATTTGCCTGTTATGTCTTTTTATTCCTAGCACAAGACTCTGGATGCAATAAAGGCACAGTAAATGTTTGGAGGTCTCGGCAGCCTTCCGTCTCGAGAGACGATGGTGTAGCTTCTTAAGAGTCTATCTGCACTGCCGAGAATGGCTGTGCAGTCCGACTCGGGAGTGACACGGTATCTGTCTCCTCCCGTGTTAAATCGACATCTTGCGATGACGCTGGAGTGTCCTCTCCAGTGAAGCTAAAGCTACAAAGCCTGGGCAGGGTGATATGGAGGGTCTGCTGTTGCCCATGCAGCAGACCCCACCTCTCTTCGCAGCTGAAGGGTCCAAGGGAAAGACGGAGTCAATACAGCTTGGCTTCAGGTGCGCCGCAGGAGTTGCCGGTGTTGACTACAACGTCAAACCGCCTTAGGGACTCCGGCTCCGGATTTTCTGTCGGGGTTTACTCCCTTAGCCTTTCCCCTGAAGAGGTATGCCGCAAGGCAGCGGAGGTTTTTTGGAGTCAGAGTTTTCCTTCTCTGATGTGCCCTGACTGGAAGATCGAACCAGCGACACTTAGCTCGCAGGCCGACGCTCAATCCACTGAGCCAAACCAGCCAGGTATAAATGTTTGGAGGTAAGATGTAGGAAATTAGGGGATTCGTTATTGTAAGTGAATTTTGAATAGAACGGCTTCCTCTCTGAACTGAGTATAGACCTGCCCTAATCATAACAGCATCTACAACAACACTAACAGCTGGCATCTTACATGTGCTGGACACTGTTCTAAGCACTTTATTTATACTTATATCAACTCATTCAATCTTCAAGATAACACTATGAGATAGGTACTATTGTTGTCCCATTTTACTGATGAGGAAACTGAGGCATAGAGTAGTCAGGCAAGTTTCCCTAAGTCACCAGCTAGTAAGCAGCACACTGACAGTCCACACTTTTAATCACGAGGTGATTCTGTGCAAAGTAAGAGAGACAATCAAGACAACTTGATAAGCTGGACTTCCTGAGTGGACATTTTTAACATGTCTCACCCCTTTAAAAAGGCATTTTAATAAATGATATTTACAGTCAATGCTCAGATAAAAAATCCTAAATGTGAAGACCAAGGGCAAGAAAAGAATAAGAAATTCATGTCAGGAAGCACCTTTCTCCATGACAAAATCCACAGATTGGGACTTGGATGAGTTGCCCAAATGAAACTACTCATTGGCAGCCCATTCTACAAGGTGTTTTGAAGTGTGGCTGATGAGATTAAATTATAAATGTCCCTCCCTCTATGATATAAAGAAGTAGCCAGTCAACAACATAATTGGTCAAAACTGTTCAATTAGCGAGTCAATTAGAACCTGTTTTGCAAGTACATTGGCAGGAAAAGCAGGATGATACAACAATGGTGAGCAAAATGTTATCCTCCAGCCCCTTTATACTCACAACATATACACATACATCCCATTTTAATGAGGTTAATTGACTCCTCTTCTGGGTGTGCTTAGGGGTTTTCTCAATGTTCCTTGCTTTCCTCCACCACCCACAAATATCTCCTATCTCTGACCTTTCTCCTCCTCCTGGGTGTAACCAAGATTGATTATCCCTTTTTTATTCCTATCTCTCCAAAAAGATGCAACAGATTTCTGTTGCCCAAAATAGACTGGGTCTAAGGTTCAAGCCCAGAACAGCTTTTCCAATCATATCTCCCCTATTCAGGTTGCCAAGACCTTTGAATATGGATGAACCTGAGAATTTCATAAAGTATTCCAAACTTCTATGTTATAGCATTCTTAACTGACATGAGTAAGTTCATATCATATGGACAGTAAGCTTTATCTGCTAGATTGTGCTCTCCTTGAAGATAGGAATAGTGCCCATCTTGCTCACCACTGTATCCTTAGCCTTGAACATGGGGCCTGGCAATGATCAACTTTGGGATCAGGTCCAGGGTCTTACCACAATTGGGAAAAGGGAAGTCACAAGAGCAAGCATCAACTAAGATGGAACCTCCAGGTAGAAGCTTGAAGAATTGTTCATGAATACACTTGAGACACCCCTAGAAACTCTCATAATTGCTGGGTCAGACTTAAGAGGGACTGAAGATCCCATAATAACTGGGGTTTGGGGGAAGTTTAAGAGACACATTTTTTAAAAATATACTTCTCCTAACTTCACCTCTCCTAGGCTGCTGTGATCTATCCAAATGTAGGTTGCTCTTACTTAAAACCAGATCATCCACATTTGACTATGAGCAAAGTCATGATCATAACATTCCAAAGGACAAAACTAGGAGAAGTAGTTCTGGAGAAGGAGAAACAGAAGCAAGAAGACCCGCTCTGTGAGGAGGAGGAAGTAGTCATGGGAAGCCAGGCTTAAAATACTGCGATTCGGCAATTGGGAAAGGTGAGAACAAATGGAGACATAAAGTTGTTCTTGACCTTGAATGCAGATTGGAATCACCTACCAAGGTTCAAATATTGGTGTCTGAGCTCCACCTCAACTTGTCTGGGGTGATTCCATTGTGCCACCAAGGTTGAGACCATTGATCTGTAGAACCACTAACAGAATCAAAAAGGTGGGCACAAATCTAGTCACAAGGTCTTAAAATACATATTAGAAGGAAGGAGAACCACCTGGAACTTGAACAAGGTAAGCTTAAGACAAATACCATTTTGCACAGTAAAGGTAAATGTTTAGAACTAGAGGCTTGCCTTGGCCTGGATGCTGCATGAATCCAGAAGCAAGGAAAGCCTGTCACTGGAGAAGAAGAAAAGCTACCATGCTTGACAACCCATGAGCATGCTTTGGCCCACTGGCTATCGAAATGTGTGCTTCAACCCTCCACTTGTGCAGCTTCGGTTTGGCTCCCTGACTTATAAAACATACTTTAGAACCTTGATCATAATACAAACTTGAGAGCCAGAGGAAATAGGAATGGGTATTGCACAATACAAGTAAACTCAAAGGCTAAATGTCATTTAAATGTAGTTAACATGCCTAAATGATTTGACATAGTTGATAGATGAACTGGAGGCAGGTCTACCTGCCTTAAAAATGAGAAGGCAAGCATGTTCTTCTAAACTGACAACAGAGATGTGAAATTCCATGGGGAGGAGCCTCAAGATATGTATATAAGACCATCATAATACAGCACACATTTGAAAAGCAACTTTTTAAAAAGGTAGCCTTTGGGTAGAATTTCATCATTTCACCTAACTTTAGAGGATCATAGTCAAATCTCATAACTAAGTACCTTGGTTAAATCCTTCATAATGGAATTTTTTATTAAAAGAAAGATTTTTAATGTGAAACTATATCTCTAGTTCATACATGATTTTTATAATCTATTTTTCTTATTTCTTTAACCCAATGTATTAATTTCATAATGATGTACACTTAAATTCATAAAAGGAATGAGTTCCACAAGGGGAAATCAATTTCATCTGTAGTGTACAAAAGAATCAAATTGCTTGGGTTTCAAGGACAAGTGAAGTATGTGCTTCACGTTTAGAGGACGACTCATAATGTCTTCACCTGCTTTCTCTAACTCATGCTAGCCAGATACCACTTGAATTAAAAATTTTCAATATTAAAAAAAGAAGCAACTGAATCTGTTGGCTAACTACAGTCACACCAGCTTACTATTCATTCATTCATTCAAAAACCATTTAACAAGTATTTACCACATCCCTTCCCCGACTTGTCCTGGGTGCTGAAAACATGAAGATCTCAGAGCCTACTAGGGGAGACATTTATGTAAGTCTGTAACTTTAACACAGTAAAATGATGTAAATATGCCACACCAAACATCATTTTTTATAGGCCCCTTATGACAGAGGCTACTATCTGCTACGAAAATCCATGTTCTCCTCTTCTTCCTGAACACACAAACAGACCATATTTCCTCATCTCATTTGCAATCAGATATGGCTATGAGGCTGAATTCCAGCCAGAGGAATATAAACAGAGTGATATGCGCTACTTCCAGGCCTGACCCGTAATAAATCTCCCTGCATACTCCTGCATGCTCCTGCATGCTCCTGCATTCTCTTTTCCCCTTTTAGATAACTGGAATGGCAACTCTCAGGGCCACCTTGGAAGTCATAGTTGAAGTTGAAGAACCTCTATTACCCCGGGTCCCTGAAAAGCCACATGGAAAAGAGCTACCTCACCAACTTACTTATCCACCCAAAATTCTTAGAAAGAAGTGAACTGTTATGTGTTTTACTCGTTATGTATTTGCAGTCTATTTAGCTAACTGAGCAATCCCTAACTAATACAGTACCTTTCATAATAAATGTAAATAACAATAAGTAAGTCCACTTATGAGTGGAGTAAGCCAGCCCATTGAGATACCATCCATGTCAAATACTCATACATAAGAGCCTTACTCAACAGAACCTTCCCTAAATTTCTCCCAATCTGATGGATTTACCTACCTCTCACACTTTTGCCCACCACAAGTGGATAGAGATACTCAAAAACAGGGACTGGATATCACCTTTGACCCTCATGGCAGCCTGGCTCATAGTAGCAGCTCAGTGAAAGAGTGAATTTTTTAAAAATGCTGAAGGATGAGCAGAGAGGGATTTCTTGGCAAGTCATCTCTTCTACACTTTGTGGTATAGAATTCTAGAGGTTTATGTTGAGTCAAGATAGAATACAGACCAATCAACAAGACTGGGGTTCCAGAAATGAGCCCTTAAATTTCAACAAGGGTAGCAAGAAGTGGGGAAATGATACTGGGACAACTGCATATGCACACACAAAAGAATGAAGTTTGGCCTTTCTTCATACCATAAATGAAACTTAACTTTTCCAAAATGTATTATAAACCTAAATGTAATAGCTAAGTCTGCAAAGTTATTAGAAGACAACATAGGAGTAAATCTTCATAACCTTGGGTAGGACAAGGGTTTCTTAGCTATTATACCAAAAATACAAATTTTTTTTAAATAAACAAATTGCCCTTCATAAAAATTAATAATGATTAAAAAGACACCATTACTAAAGTGAATATACAGAACAGGAGAAAATATTTGTAAGTCATATACCAGATAAAGGACTTGTATCCAGAATATATAAAGAACTTTTACAACTCAACAATAAAAAGACAAATAACCTAATTTAAAGATGAGCAAAGGATCTGAGTCAACATTTCTCCAAAGATATACATATGGCTGATAAGCACATGAAAAAAATGTCCAACATCATTAATCAGTAGGGAAATGCAAATCAAAAGCATAATGAGATACCACTTTACACCCACTGGGATAGTTATAATTAAAAAGGGTAATAACAAGTGTCAGTGAGGCTGTGAAGAAATTAGAACCCTCATACATGGCTGGGGAGAATGTAAAATGGTGCAGCCACTTTGGAAAATAGTCTTGCAGTTCCTGACAAACTTAAACATAGAGTTTCCATATGATCTAGCAATCCCACTCCTAGGTATACACCCAAGAGAAATAAACACATACGTACACACAAATCCTTGTACTTAGTTGAAAGTTCATAGCAGCATTATTTATAGTAGCAAAAAGTGGAAATTAAAATGTCCCTCAACTGACAAATAAACAAATGTGGTGGATCCATACAAGAGAATATTATTTAGCCATTAAAAGAAATGGAGGACTTATACATGTTACAATAAGGCTAAACAATGAAAACATTATTCTAAATGAAAGAACCCAGACACAAACACCATTTATATAAAATGTCCAGAATAGGAAAATCCATGGAGACAGAAAGTAGATTAGCGGTTGCCAGGAGGTAGAGGGTGGGGGGAAAGGTGAATGGCTGCCAGTGAGTGTGAGGTTTATTTTTGGGATGATGAAAGCAGTCTAAAATTAGAGAGTGGTTGCACAACTCTGTAAATATACTAAAAAATCACTGAATTGTACACTTTTAAAGGCTAATTTTTATGCTATGTGAGAATACCTCAATAAAGCTGTTATTTAATGGAATTCCTAGAACTGGAAATTATAATACCTAAAAAAGTTTTTATTGAATGAGCTTAACAGCAACTAGAGAAGACAGAGAAAGAATCAGTGAAGTTAAAGACAGATCAATAGAGATTATCCACTCTAGAGAATGAAGAGCTAAAGATTGAAAAAATAATTAACAGAGCCTCAGGAACCAATGGGACAACATCAAACAGTCTAACATACATGCAATTGGTATTTGGAAACAGAAGAGAATGAAAATAGAGCAGAAAGATACTTGGAGAAATGGCAGCTAGAGCCATGCTAAAATTTGGTAAAATACAATAACTGCGAGATTCAAGAAGGTCAATAAAAATGAGCAAGAAAAGTACGAAGAAAATCACAAGTAAATACATACATAACTGCCTAATTGCTCAAAACTAAAATTAAAAATAAAATCTTGAAAGCTCCCAGGTTAAAAAGATATTATGCATGAGCAAAAGAATGAATAAAATAAAAATATAAATGAAGGCGGACCTCATCAAAATTAATGGAGACCAATAAAGTGACACCAAATCATGCTGAAAGGGAAAATAACTGTCAACCCATTAGTCTACATCCACCCAATGAAATTATCATTTAAAAATGAGACTGAAATAAAGATGTTTTTCACAAAGACAGAAGCTAAGACAATTTGGCACCAGCAGGACACTTCAAGAAATGTTAAAGGGCATTCTTCAGGCTGAAGGGAAATGATAGCGTGGAAACTTGGATAAGAACTGGTTCTGATGGAAGTGTCTTGTACCCTTTTCTTACACAGGGGCGGAAAAAGAAATTGAGAGCCACCGGTCTGGAAGAACTATTAGTCATTGAGCTTTCTATATGCTGCAAGCCACTACTCAAATTGTAGGTGTAACTCATTAATTGGTTATCTAATGCTTTGTAAACAGCATTTAAAAAAATATGTTAGGGTAAAATGAACCAGAAAAGAATAAAACAGAAACACTCATTTAAAACAAAATCAGATAGAATATAATAAATGCCCATGTGATAAATAATATACTTTCTAAAAACCTATTAATAAAACTACAGTTCATTAAGTTGGGCAATGTCTTACATAAATATCACAAATATCACTGTGACATTCTTCTTAAAATTTAATGTTAATGAACTAGTCTCCTTTTATTAGACAATGTGATCCATGTAACTTATTGTCTCTTTTCCAACCTGCCTGTCATGAAGATCATAGATAAATTTTTACTCAGTTACAGTACCTATTCTTAGTCTAGGTCTTGTGAAATAGTAATATGCTCCCAGGCATATTATTCATTATTTGACAGTTGTTAATTTATCCTTGTAAAAGTTTTATTGTATCTAAGTTTCCCTTTCTTGTAAGATGTTTAATAACTAATAAAAATAAATAAAAAGATTTTTCTGATATAGGCAAAAATCTTGATGATTAAAAAGTAGATAGGGCAAAGAATAATTACTGAAATATTAAAAGCAAGTAACTTATTTTTATTTTATGTATTTGTACTTAAATTTTCCTCACAATGAACATTATTATAATTTTTTAAAGCTATTTTAAATTTTCTTATAAATAACAGGTATCAGGGAGAGTGGGATTTATTCCTTTGTCAATGAACAAGTCAGAAGATTTCATGATAGTCTGCTTTATTCTTATGGTTGCTAAACAGAAGAAGGATCTGTCACCAGGTAACTAAGAACGGCCATCCTTTAGTAGTTTCAGCAGAAGTTAACCTAGATGTAGAGTTGTCAGCCCGACAGAAATCTATTATTTTCTTTAAGTTTCTGGAGGAAGGGCAAGGTTGTCAGCAGGAGCCAAAGAAAGACCTCTAGTACATCTTCAAACACTAGAAGTATAGATAGGGCTAATTGCATCGCTGTGGTCTGAACAAGCCCGTGCTTGACCCGACCTCTTCCTTCTTGTATCCAACAACAGTGCATGTGGCTGCTAAAGTGTTAAGATCATCTTAGGATACCAAGAATGCAGAAGGTAAGGTCTATGCAGGCAGGTGTGTGCCTTTCTTGACCTTTGTAAGTCCAGCACTGAGCACAGCATTTGGCATTCAGTTGGGCTCCTAAGAGAAAATGATAGACAAGCTCCCCTTTAGGCCCAATGCCTCTGGGCCTCCAACCTTACCCCACAATGGAAGATGGCAGAGAAGGAACACACAGAAACTGGACCAGAACCTGAGGTTGGTGTTCAGGAACCGCCCCCCCCCATCCCCACCCCCATGCCTCACAATCAGCCAGCAAAGTGTCCCAGGTTCCCACAGAGAGGCAATTCAGAGAGTATAGGAGGTTGCTAGAAAGAACCATATCAGGTCCTTGGCTCCCAAAATGATAGATGCATGGTGAGACACAGTGAGAGGAGGAAATGGGCGCTGGGTGTACAGCAGCTGGGGAGGGTGACTGACAGACAGAGGTGATTGGCACAGTCCTCTGGGAGGGCCTCGACCTTGCCTAAGATTCTCCCTCCACCATCACTTGCCTTCGGAATTAGAACTAACCTTGCTCAATGGGACCTTCTATCCTGGACCAGGGCCCACATGGCTCCTGGAGGTGTCTCTCCACACCTGTTCACAAAGGACTATGAGTGACACCATCTTCCAGTCCCTCAGCTTATTGTTCGTGCCAACGGGGTGGGCAACACCCCACTTCATGCCTCTCTCAAGAACCACCAGAAACAAGACACCCAACAAAATCACTTTCCAGGCAAGGTCAGTATAATTTGCTTTTCTTCTAAGAAAAAAACGCTGGGAAAGACATGCCTGGGTTTCCCGCACCCTGCGATGCAAAAACCCTTGCTGAGGGAGGGTTGGGTAAAGGCTGGAGGACTTCCTAAAACTAGAGGGACACTCCAAAGAGGCCAAAGCCAAATGTGCTGGGGGTGAATCCGAACCTCTGTCCTCAGCAGACTGTTTCTGAATTAAACTCTGCTAGTTGTTTGGGCAACACTAAACGTCCAACAACTTGTAGCAAGTTGAGGCAAAGTCACTGAGGTAGGAATTGGTAATCCATCACCAAAAAAGCCCCTGCACCAATCCTCCGCCTCTTGTCCTACCTTCGCTCTCCTCCATAAAACTGAGAAATTGCTCGGGTGTCCCTCTGCTCCCCGACTGTGAGGGGCAAGGGACCTATCTGCTCCCCTCTCCACCTTCTCTCCGGGTTCACCTGAGGTCACGAATCCCGAATCCCGAAGGGCAGGAGTCAGGATGCCGACGTCTTCACCCCCAGCCCCTCTTCCTCCTACAACTTGCCATTTGTCCAGGACCTGGGTCCCCAGCGGGGAACACTCACCTTGCAGCCTAGGGGTGGCCATGGTGCTGGCACACAGGACGCCAAGCCCGGACTGCCCCTCTGTGGCGCTCGCCGCTTGACAGGCTTACTCCGCTGCGGGGCTAATTCCATCTCGGCTCAGCTGGGTCTGGACGTGCCCGCCCCTTGCCTGCTGCCGCCGCCTCCTCCCCGGTCCCTCCCTGAGCCACCCGGCCGGCCTGCCGGCGCCGCCGGAGGCCGCGGGACCCGGGCTCGTCCCGCTGAGCCCTGGGCGCGCGGGCACCAGCACTGCCACGTGCAGAAGAGAGCTCGTTCCGCCGGAGGGCTGAGTCTGAGGCACCTGGTTCATGGGGCTGAGGGGCGAGATGGTCAGTGCTGCCCACTCTCCCCCGCCGGGGGGGGGGGGGGGGGGTGCCTCGTAACCTGGGCCGGGTGTGAATATGCAGCCGGATTATCCTGTGAACCGTCTGGCTGATGAGTTTCCAATCCCACCGCAAAGCCTCCTTCCCTCTACCCTTATCCAGGGAAATGCCCGGGGTGGGGGGTGGGGAGCTCCCTGCACACCTGCCTTCCCTCGATCGCCACCAGCTGTCCCACCTTTCTCTAGACTGAAAGGAGCAGGAGTCAAGGAATAGGTACACAAGGGGCAGGTGGGACGGGAAGAGGGGCCGCAGGAGGCAGGAGGAGGGGTAGGTTGTAGAGCTTCCAAGTGAGACTCTGGGTCAGGGTTGAGGCGGGAAACGGTGGAAGCCAGGCCCAAAGAACAAGAGATGCCACCTCTCTGGAACAGTTAGGGACATGGCCATGGGCGAAGGGATGGAAGTAGGGCCATTCTTGATGATGGAATCTACAGTTCCAAGATGCTCCGGAGCTAAACAGATTCCTTAATACCTGGGACCCCCAAAGTGGAAAGATATGATGTTAAAGTTATGTGCTATTTATGCCTATGGACCTTTCAGTGTGAAGAATGTTATCTCCCCACTTCATAGATCAGGAGCCTGAGGCAGTCAAGGCGAGCAGACAACAGAGAATGAGCCAGGGACAGAGCAGAGGGAAAACCGTAAGTTTTAGGTCCCAATCCCGAGCTGTATTCTGCTCCCCAGGGGTAATCATAGCTCATGTTTATTATACAGGACTTCCTCTTCCTCAGGCCCCCTTCTCAGGGCTTTAACCCACAGCTACTACTTAATTCCAACAAGTCTATGAGGTAATTACGGCTATTATACCCATTTGACAGATGAGGAGACTGTGGTGTAAGAAAAATTGCCTCTAAGGATATACAGGGTCCCAAGGCAGGCAGCCTACTCCAGAGTCTGTGATCAAACACTTGGTCATTTGCCTTCTTTCCTTCCCAAACAATGCCCCCTCCCCCATTCACTCCCAGGAACCTTCTCCTTGTCTTTCAATGCCAAGACAAGTGGAAAACTTTCCACCGTAGTTCTTTTATCCATTCCCCTTTTTCTCTCCCTCTGGCACTTTCTTATCCCCTAGTCCCTGCATACTCCCTCCTCAAGACTCTCCCTAAAACTCTTACTCAGAAGGACTCAGTCTCATCTGGTGTGAGGGTGAGCAAAAAAAGAAAGTCGCTGAGACCGGGGTCCCTTGGAAGACCTTCAGAGTAAAGGAGGTCGGTGAAACACACCCCATGACCTCCACCAGTTTCTCTTTCTGCATCCTTTTACCCTGCTCCCTGCCATTTTTTGTTTTTAAATTAAAACATGCAGCCTTTCTGATTCAGTTTTTTTTCTTGACAGTGAATTGTCCTACCAGTATATAGGAGGAGAAATGCAGGCTATGGAGGGTCAGGCAGTCGGAAAATTGACACTTTACGCAAAAGAGGCAGCCTCTCTGCTGAGTCCGTCTGTGGCTAATGCCTCCAATAACACCTCATGCCCAGGTAGAGTGTTAGGCGATCAGTCAGGAGAGAGACAGGTAATGCCCTGCACTGGATCTGGTTTCCTACAGAGACCTTAGAGGCTACTCAATGTTGGAGGCAGGGTGATGGATGGAGAGATGACAACCTTTGAATTATTGAGTAGTTATATAAAACTTCTATCCATTCTTCCTTCCCTCTATCCCACTAAACTCCCCACCAAACCTATTTAACACAATCTGTGCCATTTGCCTGTACTGAGTATTCCTTTGAGGTCAGTCCCCAGAAGTAACAGAAGTGCTTGAGACCTGGAAATGCAGCAGCCACTGGTTCCCATGGTAGCAGGGACTGGATCTGTAAGTGACAGGGATGGTGTGTGGCATGCCCTAGAGTTCTTGCCTGGGTATGTCAAGGCACCTGGTTCTGAACGTAGCCTTAGGACTCAGCAGCTGTGTGACCTTTGGCAAGTCACTGGAATTCTCTGAGCTGCTTTCATCCTCAGTAAAGGGGCAGGGGAGGGGCAGCAGATTAGATGACGTCTAAATCCTTTCTGGCTCCATCATCCTTTCCATGAGTTCAGTCTCTCCTGTGTTAAAAGGATCTGGAATGAAGAGCAAGCCTCCATCGAATTCCTGTCAAATATCCAGACCTTGTCTTCATTCTCGTGGGTATCCTTTCCCCAATCTTCCATCATCTTGCCAGCACATACACAAAACTTTTCCCCTAAATTTTAAGGAAAAACACTCTCTTTGGAAGTGACAGCGCCTCTCAGGGATTGGGGACTGGGGGAGTTCGGTGCGATCTGCACCTGCTCCCCCTCCACTAAAGGGTGCCTGGAGTAGGCAGGGCCTGAAAGAAGCTCAGCCCTTCACCCCTCAGAACAGAAGAAATCTCCAGGGCTCTGATGCTGACAGGAGAGACCCTTCTTCCCCTCTTCAGCCTTGACATCCCCGTTTTTATTCTTGTCACTTCTTACATTACTATAGAGCAATTTATAGTTACCCCTGACTCTCAGGCTTATTTTATCCTCCCAACCCTATAAATAAGGCTCACATTTCTGTTTTCCAGATGAGAAAACTAAGTCTGAGAATCACTAAGGGGCTTAGTTGAAGCCACACAGGAGAATAAAGGCCTTATGTGAAACCCAGGCCTGCCCCCAAGTCTGGGGCTCACCACCCATGGCTGACCTGGGGGGTTGGGATCATGTTCCTGTACCTGTCATCACCCTGTCCCCAGTCCCCTCAGTCATCACCTCTCCCTCCCACAGGGGCCACAGTGGGTACATAAGAATTTAGTCAGCTAAGGGCTCAGAAAAACCCTTGCACACCTGGCAAACCCCTTCCCCAAAACACCAGCCACACTGGCGATAGCCATGTCTAGCTTAGCGGGAGTCTGGCTCCGAGCCCCTGGATTCAGAGACCGGAGAACCCAGTGGTCCTGAGCCAATCCCTTTGACTTCAAGCCCCTGGGCTGAGTCTCCCAGGAGGCCTGCCCCACCCCTCTGCACTGCAAGGACACAAAGGCACCACTTTGTCCCAAAGGTTGGCAGTGCCTCCCACAGACCCTGAGGCTGGAGTGATTCCAGATGGAGCCTGTGCTTGCTCCTCCAGAGCCAGCCTCTGCACTCACCCAGCCAACATTTGTCATCTCACCCTGGCGGACACAGTGAACCATTAGCCTTTTGCAAGACATCGGCCTTTATTGTGGGCCCAGGAGGGCACAAGAGCAGAGCATACAGAAGACAGACCAGGCAACTCAGCCCGGTTGGGCCAAGGCAGGCAGCAGCGGGTGTCCACGCAGCGGCAGCAGTGGCCTCACTTGCTGCACTTCCTGGGGGAGCACCTGCACTGCATGGCATTGAGGACCTCATGGTAGACGATGGAGCCATTGGTGCAACGCAGGGGCACCTGCATGGACTCTGTCCGCGTCGGCGAGCAGCAGGAGCACTGGTCCTGCACGTCCTCTGTGTTGATGGAGTACACGGCTTTGCTGGGACATTTACCCTGCAGCAGAGCAGAGAGGGGACAGGGCATGCAGATGGTGGAGAAGCCTGGGATACGGCAGACTCTGAGGCAGCCTGCTTCCCCCACCTGCCTTCCTCCAAGCAAGGCAGGCCAGGCCTCCCAGGAAACCCAGGACAGCGAGGCAGTTTCTAAAGGCAGGTCTCATGGAAGCCTGATATGTGCTGTGTCCTTATGCTGCAATTTCTACACATGTTTGATTGATCTTCAGAAAACATAGCCCCCCCAGCTTCTGTAAATAACTCTCCTTTCTCTTTGAAGGACTTGTTGAATCTTTCCTCAGTTTCTTTTTTTTTCTTTTTTTCTGGGGTCAAAAGTTCCCAGTTACTTCAATAAAACACTTCTTTAACATAAAATGCTTCCAGTTCTTTTCACTTCTCCTCTCTGTGAATTTTCCAGATCCTCTGAAATGTAACTAAGGAGATGTCCCCAAACAAGGGGACTCCCCTCCCCATTAGGCCTCATCAAAGTCAGGGAGCCTTACCTGGCAGTAATGAATGTCCACTTCCTCTTCGGACTTACAGTTTCCCACTTTGACATACTGCAGCGTGGCAGTGATATCCTTGCAATCAGGCTCCTCACCTGTAGGACGGGTGAGAGATGGGGCCCCGGGCCTGGCTGGGGTTCTGTAGAACACACTCCAGCTCAGTTCCCTCACAGGGCTAAAAAAACGATAACCAAATCACCAGCTCTAGCCACCGGGAAGGGACTTTTGTCACCCTGGTTCACCAGGTCCTTCATATTCAGAGATGTAGTTATTGCTGGCTTTTACTTACTGAACGGTGCAATTCTAATTGCAGCAGGAGCCTAGATTCGCTCTGCTTCGGTAATGTGGATTGCTGAGACTTGATTTTATATCATCGAAGACTCTAAAAATCATAATGACTGCAGCAATCCTCTTATGCAGTAACCAGAAGCTAATGGGCAATGAAGAAGCCAATAAATATAATTAATAGCTACTAATCCCTGCCTTTGGGTCAAGAGGAAAAGCCAATATCATGGCCATATAAGGGCGTTCACTGCTTCTGTGGGGTTCAAGAAGACCCTAGGAGCCCTTGTGGAATTCTCTCTCTGGGTATAGCTACCTGCAGGTCACTGGCATGGGCTTCCTTACATACAGGTGTTAGTGGCATTCAAATCTGAATGCGACCTGCTCATAGAGAATTCTAAGATTTAATGGCAGCTCACCATTCTGCATCTGAACACAGAGTTCTGCATTCTTGGATGGCTCCTAATCTAAATGAACCCTAACTACATATTAGCCTGCCTTCCAACTTCCAAATAATTTCATTTTAAAGTGAGAGCCTGCCAACTACATTAAGAGGATGAATAAGAAAAACATATTCAGGGGAACATACTATATTCTTTCTCTGTAGATTTAAATCTCTGATCCTGGCTTACTTTCCTTATGAAGGGTCTCAACCTCCTGAATACACTAACCAACAAAGGCCCTTTTTGCTCATTTTGCAGATTAACAGTCTCTTAACCAAATTCTTGTGCAGTGTGCTAGAGAGAATTTATCATCTCTGATGGTTTTTTGACTTCATGTTCTTAAACCATTCAAACAGGAATCATAGAAAGAGATGTTTCTAAACTGTTTCTTCAGTCCACAACTTGGTTACAGCAGTTACAGGCACTGTCAGAGTAAGCCGTCGAGAAACGAATGCTGAAGGTATTCATGTTTTCACTCTTCCTTTCTCCACCCCAAAAAGAACATGGACCTATGAGCCCAAAACAGAGCCCCACCCCACCCCCAAAAAAAACTAAACTTCAAAAATATTAGTCCAGGCAAGTAATTCTATCTTCAGAGTTGTGCTCATAAACACAAGAACATGTGGAAAGAACAGTGTCTGACATGCAGATTTGTTGAGCACCAACCCCCAAGCTGCTGCTGTGAGCTATTAGGACCAACCAGTACAACACAAACTGCAAGGTCAAGAGGGACCAAGACTGAAGAAGGGGAGGTGAATAAACTTACACCAGCCTTATAATCATGGAGAGGACTCCATGTTCTCTGCAGCCCCCACAGCTCACGATGGGTTTAATGTTAGCCAGTGATGGCTTCCCTTTCTCGCTGAGATAACTGTGTGACACTCAATGAACACATGTGTGTTGAGTGTCTGCTCTGTCAAGATTATGGATCAAGGGTGCCTGTATTCAAGGAGCTCTGGTGGGAGAGAGAAGGTATTCTCTCATGGCGGCATGATGAGCAACCCAAGACTCTATGAGGGGAGAAGAAGGTAAGAAGCTACAGCGAGTGAGGTGTTTGGAAGAATGGAGGAAGAGACCAATTCACAGGCATTTGAAAGGGGATTTGAGCAGGGGGCAGTCTGAGAACATTCAGAGAAGAGGGACAAATTCCTGCAGGATTAAGCATAATGACTGGCCAGTGATCAAGAAATATCTTTCTGGAATAAAGCTTACTCCAAAGAACAGTCCCTGGACTTGGTCTGATGGGTTTCAAGGGACAAGCTATTGGTAATGTACTTACATGTGTCACAGCAGGTGCCTGGAATTTTCATGATTTTCCCCTTAAGAAAACAGCAAAGTCCCAGATTACTCACAAATAGTACATAGTGGTCAGCTTTCGGGTCACTTCCAAGGCTAATTCCTGGCTCTGGACTCACAGCCTTAAGTTTAAGTCCCCAGATGTAAACTATGCTTTCCCACCACAAATGTGAGAAGAAAGACCACTCTACCTGACCAGGCGGAAACAATTTTGATTATTCTGAATTCTCTCCCAGTTGAGTCATCAGGAGCAACATTCTCAGGGAAGATTAGAAATCAGTTTGCTCTTTCACCTCCCATTTAAGGATCACACATTCAGTCTTCCCCAAAGGGAAGGTATTTTTTAAAGCATCATTTAGTGCAGAGAGTTTTGTCTGTCGGTCAGGCTTGATATTATAATTTTATTGATTTTTATACTAGGTCAGGGATCTCTCTTGAACAATGGAAAATCAGGCCAGAGCTGGATTGCATGCTGTTCAGAAGAACTCTGTTCTTAGTCAGAAATGGAGACAGTCAAGAGGAAAGCAGGGCCCGAGCTCCAAATACTCACTCCCTGGGCCAAACATGTGTGTTCATCAAAGGGTGGGCAGCCTGTGACCCTCTTCTCCCAGATGTACTCTCCTTTCTCATTGACCTTGCAGAAGTGACTGTCACAGCCATCCTGGTATGTCTCATCACGCTGAAAGCAAAGAAGGCAAATCTAAAGACAGTGTTTAGTTACAAAGCCACATCAAACCATGTTCTTTGAGTCCACAAAGTTGTTGAAACAACTTGGAAGACTATGGAACAAGAAGGAGACGGTATCTATAAAGTCTCCACACGCATAGTACGCAAAACAGGTAGAGCTCCTCTACAACTTATTAACTATAAATAGGGCTGCATAGATGTAGAGATCTCTGACCTCTTCTGACCACTTAAAAGCTTAAGGAATTAAGACATAGGAGGTAACCTGGCTAATCAAACAGAACTAGAGATGAACCGGGCATCACCTCCCAACACCACCAGTTAATTCTGGCTTTCATAGATTAGAGTTTATTTCACCCTGATTGCCTTTCCAGTCTCATAGACATCAGGCTGGAGAAATCTCTTGAAATTCAACCAACTTCAAATCATGGGCCATACAGCAACTTGTCAAGAAGAGTGACAAAGTAACTAAACCAATGAGACAGTTCTTTGTCTTCCATAGTTATCCATTTTTTCCTGACAAAATTAGAAAGACATCAATATTGACTCAGACTTAGTCCGTCTTTCTTTTAGAAAAAGATTCCAAAATAGGAAACCAGATGGTGATGCAAGGGAGACACTTGAGTTCAACTGGCTCCCACCTTCAGTATCATGATTTGTCCTCCCTTTAACTGGATGGTGCAAGCCACAGGCAGGCATCTCCCGCAGCATTCACCTTGGGTCTTCTCTTCCTTGTAACCCTGTGTCCGAGAGTAAAAGCAGCCTTAGTTAACCTCCCCACAACATCCCAGTTACAGCTAGGCTAAGTTTGTCAGCTTCTCATCTCTCCTAGAGTTCAGAAAGTCAACATCCAGCTCTAACTCACCTTTGTCAGTTCTCAATCCCCTGGATAGCATTTCTCCCCTCCACAGAGGTATACTTCACTCAAGTTCTAGCAGCCAGACCTATTAAATTAAACCTCTCTCCTGAACTCTAGACTTATAAGTTCAATTGTTCACCTGACAATTATATACCTTAGTCTCATCTTAAGACATTAATATATCCAAAAACTTGATTTTTACTCCAAATCCTATCTTTGTTAAATCTTACCTTTCTCAGTAAATAATTTCATTACCCAGTTTCTCAAACTAGAAATCTGAGCATCACCCTTGACTTTCCCCTGTTTTTATCACCCTGCTATCACCAAATCTTGCCGAAAATGCATCTCAAACTCATCTGCTGCTTGTCCTGGCCAGTGTCCTCTGTCATCACCTAGTCTAAGCAACCATCAACCACTAGACTCTGATATTAGTCTTAATTTGCCTTCCTACCTTCATTCTTGCTCCCATACTATAGGTCACTACACATTTGCTAGATAGACTTCCTTAAAATATAAGTCTAGTCATGTTACTCCTCTGCTTAAAAAACCCTCAATGGAGTTCTAGTTCTAGTAATGGCAGAGTAACTTATATTGGACTGACTCCTGCAGATGGCAACTTAAATTATTGACAAAATATTTAAAACAATTATTTACAGACACTAGATGGCCAAAATCAGAAATAAACTATTGGCTATTTGATCCTTGAAAGAGGGAACGATAGTGGACAAGAATCATGCTTAAATGGCTTTTCTCATGTGGATTCTGCATGGCGCTGGACAGCTGGAACTTGAGCTGAAAGTTATGGTTGCATGTGCCTGAGGAGTCGGAGGACAGAGTTTAAAACCCCTAGAATAGCTGATAACTAATGGGGGAAAACTCAGAAAAGAGGAAGTCAAAAAGGAGAAACCCCCTAATCTGCAAATAAATTCCCTCCAAATCCTTGATTAATCCCTGAATTATATATGCACGAAGGAGCCTATGAGGAGCCCAGGGACAAAACAACAGGTGGGACCTTAAAGAGCTGAGCAGAAATTTCAGCTCCCACACACCACAGAGGAACCAGGGTTTGCAGTCTGAAACCCACTAAGCTGAAAGAACTAATTAAACACCTCAGGTTTCCAATGAAATTTCAGAAGAGCCAGGCTTTAGGTTTAAGGACTATGTCATATAAGAACTATGTCACTCTTAGACTAAGAGAAATATTGAAATAGATCCTCCCTATATCAGTTTAAAATCTAGCTTTCTTTAGCTCAAGGTGAACCACCAATAATCTAAATTAGAAGCAATCTTAACATTCATCAGAGGAAACAGCAGAATTAAGAGTCTCTTCAACATACTTCACGCCAATGTCTAATACATAGTAAGAGAATTTCATACAAAGGAATGGGAAAAAAATGATCCACACTCAAAAGAAGATTGCTCAATAGAAACAGACACACAAATGACCTTGATATTGCAATCAGAAGGCAGGAATTTCAAAAAAACTCTGATAAAAGAGTCTAGAGGAAAAACAGATATAATGGGAAAAAGATGGGGAATTTCAGGAGCAAACTGGAAACTTTTTTTTTAATGGAAATCCTAGAACTAGAAACATGGTAATCTAATTTATTTTTAATTTCACTGAATTGGATTAACTGCAGAAAAGAAAGTATTGGTGAATTTTAAAACTGATCAATAGAAATTGTCCAAACTAAAGCATAGGGAGGAAAAAAGTTTGGAAAAAATATACAAAGCTTCAATAACAAGCAGAACAGTACCAAGTGGTCTAATCCACATGTAGAGTTCCAGAAAGACAGGGAAGAGAAAATGAAGTGAGAAAATGAAGCAAAATATAATAATAATAATTAAATAATTGCTGGATTTTTTTCCTGATTTGATCAGAAAATTAACTCACAGATCCAGCAATCTCCATGAAGCCAAAGTAGGAACAGTATAAAGAAAACTATTCAAAAGCATATACTCAAATTTTTAAAATCCAAAGATGAAGAAAAACTGTTAAAAGCAGCCAGTAGGAGGGCGTGTGGGGGATGCACATGGGAAAATAATAAAAATGGCAACTAATTTGTTGTCAGGAACAATACAAGCCAGAAGATGACGGAACAACATATTTAAAGTGATAAAAAACGTTCAACCTAGAATTCTATATTCAGTAAATGAAGGCAAAATAAAAGCATTTCAGATTAATGAAATCTGAGAAATGTAATACCTTTTGGATTGCACTATAAAAAAATGATAAAAGAAGTTCTTTTACAAGCTGAAAGGAAATAATATAACATGGAATTTCAGATATACTGGAAGTAAGAGCACTGGAAATTATAACTATGTAGATAAATGTAAAATACCACTTTTAGTTCAATAAAAGACAATTTACTGTCAAAAGCAAAACAGTAACAATGTATTGTGAATTTGCCTCTTAGTAGAAGTAAACCATGTGACAGCCACAGCACAAAGTATAGGAAAAAGAGTACATTGTACATGAAATGGTAATCGTTAAATCAAGGTAGACTGTGATGAGTGAAGGATGCATATTATAGTCTCTAGAATAGCCACTGTTATCTCTACATCAAAATATTTTCTATTTTTATTTATGATTTCTTTTTTGATTCATGGATTATTTAAAAGTATTTTATTTAATTTCCAAATATGGGAGGTATCTATAATACCTTGTTTTTACTAATTTCAATTTAACTTAATTGTGGTCATAGAATACACTCTATATGATTCCAAATTTTGACATTTATTAACTTTTTTTTTGGTCAAGATAGGTGAAAATTCCCTGTGTGTTTGAGAAAATGTGTGCTCTACAGTTTTAAAGTGTAGTGGTCTATCATTTTCAATTAGGTTACGTTATTTGACATAGTTTTCCAAATTTTCTATATCCTTCCTAATCTTTCCTCTACTTGTTCTATCAGTTACTAGGAGAAAAACATTAAAATTACCAACTAAAATTGTGGATAGCCTATTTTTCCCTCTAGTTGTGCCAATTTTTGCTTTGTGTATTAGAAACTTTGTTATGAGATGCACACATATTTAGGATTCTTGTGTAGTGAATCAACTCTTTTATCATTATAAAATTACCTTCTTTGCTTTTGGTAACATTCCTCATCTTAAAGTTTATTTTGTTTGGTATTAATATGCCCATCTTAGCTTTGTTATTCCTAGTATTTGCCTGGGATTTTTTTTTTTCATCCTTTTATTTTCAACCTGTCTCTCTCTTTCTTTTTTTTCCAACCTGTCTCTCTCTTTAAATTGAAAGTGCATCTCTTGTAAACATCATACTAGTGGGTCTTGCTTTTTTATCCAAGTCTGACAATCTTCATTTTTAATTGGGATTTTGTTTTGCCCATTTACATTTAACGTAATTATCCATATGGTCAGGTTTAAGTCTACCATTTTGCTATTCATCTGTTATCATCTCTGTTACTTGTTCTATTGTTAATTATTTTCTGTCTTCTTCTGGTTTAATCACATTGTTGTTTTTTAGTATTTTATTTTATCTCCTCTACTAGGATTTAGCTGTATTTCTTCGTGTTACCATTTTAGTGGCAAGAAGTTTTACATATTTATCAAACTTCAACGAACTATATACTTAATATCTGTGCAGTTTATTGTAGGTAAACTATATACCTCATTAAAAATAAATCTTACAAAAATTTTAGAAATAAGACCTTCTATGGCTTCCCATTGCATTTAGAATAATATCCAATCTTTTTAGCATGTTCTGCAAGGCCTGATATCAGTCTTTCCTAATTTCCTGACCTTGCTTTTTACAATCAAACCCTGTGCATCTTCTAAAACCATGAACATGGCCACCACCTCTTCTCACTTGAGGGCCTTTGTGTATGCTGCTTTCTCTACCAGGAAAGCTATTCCCCACACTTTGTATAAAGAGCCTTTTCTCATCCTTTAGTAATTATTTTAAATATCGTTTCTCAGAGAGGTCTTCCAAGATAAAACACACACACACACACACACACACACACACACATTTTGTAACACTTAGCACAATGGAAATGATCATTTGTCTGTGTAGTTCTCCATGAGAGACGTGCAAGTTTCAAATACCTTGTCTCCCTAGCACCTGACTCTCAGTAGCCGCTCCTATTGAACATTCACTGAAGAGATGAGGTCAGTTAGGAACCCTTGAGGGAGGCTTAAAGTGAGAGCCCTTCATTTATGTCTGCATTAGAAAAAGCAGCAGCTTCCAGACAATATGATTTCACTGTCTTGTAAAAATGCCCCCAAATCTGGGAGACAGCATAGGATAACCAACTTTTTATTTTGCACAGTAAAAGTATTTTAAACAATGTTAATAAAATAAAAACCAAAAAGATACCATCAGTTGTCTTATCATTGCATTAAAGTTGAAGCTCTTTTAACTTTCCCCACCACTTAAAAAATTTAAAAAGAACATAATCTCATTTTTTAAAAGAATAAATTGAGTTAAGTGAGGAACCAACTACATAGTCATTCTTTTCCTCGTTTTGCCACATTTAGTCGTGACCACTTAGATATTCCTCCACTGGGGCCCTGGGGCTTCTCTAACATGAATCTCCAGCAGACAAATATGGAGCCCCCAAACAGAAGGCCTGCTCCTCCCCACACCACTCCCTTTTCATTGCACGTGGCTGAATGTTCCTAACCAGCAGGAACAGTTAGGAGTGGGTAAGCTTGCTCAGAAATGAACTGAAACAATTTGCTACTCCTGAAATCAAGCTTCTGAACTGTATGTGTCTTCAAGGGGGTGGGCCATAAAGAAAGCTAGGGAGGACGGAGCTCAGCATGAACCAGGGCACCCAGGGCCGGGCCGCACATTCCTCTGGGAAGGTCACTGCTGAAGTGTGAGGCCCTCAGGCTGTCTTGCTGGTGAGCTTTAAACTGACTTTTCCAAAATGCACAATTCCTGGAATGGGGGACCGAAGTAAATGGAAGAGGAAGAAAGAGATGGAATAAACATCATGTGTGCATGTGAGCACTTACCATCAGAAGGAGGACATGAACTAGGGCTTACGTCAGGCAGGATTTCATGGGAGTGAGGATTGCGGCATCTTTCAGTGAATGGCGGAAGAGATAGGAAGTACCCTCTGCTCAATCAGGCCCAAGAGGAAGAAGTTGGACAAAATCTTTATGGAAGTGAGGGGCTGATGACAAATGGAGAAGGGGGGCTGCAAAGTGAAGGGACAGGGGCCATGGGGTCAAAATCCACATACCAGAGAGGCAGAGGGCACAGTTAAGCCAAAAATAAGGGAAAAGGGAGGGTGCTATGGGAGAAGAAAGAATGGGGCAGAAGGGGAAGGAGGGATACAGGGTAACAGAGAGGGACAGTGACTTCAGAGCTGTGGCGGAGAGCTGGGAAAGAGGGATGGGAGGAGGAGAGGGAGTCCAGCAGAACCCACTTAAGGGAGTAAATCGGTTCGTCTGCTGCCCTGGAACTCAAACATGCAGCTGCACCAGGTGACAGGGCTCGTTTGAGCCCTGCTGGGGTTCCCAGCCACTGTGGGCAGTGGTGTGTGTTCATAAGACACCACATATACACGGGCAGTGGTGTGTGTTCCATACACCGCCAGACATACACAGAGAAGGCTTTCGCGGGAACATCCAGTCACGTGGCGCCAAATATCGTTCTCACTCCCCTCAGGAGCAGCCAGTTCTCTGCCTGCCCAGCCAAGTCCCCCGCCAGCCACAGAGTTCACTCATTCTAGTCTGAGCAGCCAGTGAGTCCTGCAACCCCTGCCCTGTTATGCCCCTAAAACTCCTCTGCCTCATAGGGGTCTCATAGCCCCTTTCATGAATTGCGTCAGCTGTCGATGCCTGCCCCACCCCCATCCCGCCCCGTGTCTTCTGTCACCCCGCCGTCCATTTCTAACTCTTGCTTCTGCCAGCCTGCTCCCCATGAGCTTCCTGGAGGGTCCTCTCTTCTACATTCGCCCCTTGTTCAAGGTCCGCTCGTGGTCATGCCCCTGCGGGATGCCTGCTCGGTGTTCCACGGCAGGGTGACCTCTCTTCCTCATGCTTTCCTGGAGATGTCATCTGTCAGGCCTCATGTCTACCACCCACCAACACAAACCACCTTCTGCTGGTCTCCTTTCTGGTGTAAGCATTGGCTCCCCTGGGAGAAAATGAAGAGTTCACTTCCCTGCTGACGCTAACACTTCAGTCTGATGGAAGCAGTTCAAGCAGAACTACCTGACCTTCACTCACCACAGCGTCCCACACCTGCAGGAGGCCTGTCTGAGGCCTGTTGCTGCACAGGAGTGTCATAAGACCAGTTAAGGATGCTGAGCTAGAATGGGGGTACTTGAAGCCAGTTCCCATGCAGGTTGAGAGATACATGGAAGGAGGGCTAAGCTAGGGGTGTCAAGAGGGAGGAGGTGAGTACCCTTCCCTGCGGATATATCAGAATATTGGAGGAAATTGGGAATAGTACACAAACCAAAGGGGTCATGGGTCATGTATTTTTCTATGAATGCAGAAGAAATTACCCTACCACCTTCTGACCACCAGAGGGCGCTGTGACAGAGTTCCCAAACTCGCCCTCCAGAAAGCTGGCTACAGCCTCCTCCCGGCAGGACCGTGCTGGTGGCAGGGGATCTCTTGCTGCACTCACCAATGGCAGTTCAATGTACCTCCAAGATAAAACGGCAGCCTCAAACTCCAGAAAGCAGTATCTCATTCGTATTCAAGTCCAGTTCTATTCCAGAGGGTTGTGACACACACACATACACACACACACACACACACACACACACACACACACACTCACACACCCCTACACCCAAAACCCTAAAACATCAACTGTGATTTTCTTTTTTTAATAGCAAAAATGCATGCATCCTTAGTTGGCTTCTTTCTAATTGAGGAAGGAATGTTCTCGTTAAACCATTCTATCATAAATAGCTGTGTCTATTCCACATATATATTATTAAGCACTTATTCTGAGCATGACACTATACCAAGTCCCACAAAGAACACTCTCAGATGCAGAACACTCTCTGGTCCTCAAGCATGTATAAATCACCTTTGCGGGTGCCCCTTGTCCCTGTCCCTAAGCCCTTCAGACGACCCCTACCCCTCTGTACCCTTCAGGAAGGTCTCTTATGAAAGCATCCTCCTGAGCATTAGGTCCCACTCTATGATGGGGGGGCTAAGAGCCATATAAAAACAACAGAATTCTGGTTGTCATCTCCAAAACTAGAAATGACAATGATCCCTCAGAATCCACCCTCAGGAGGGATTCCTAACAAACATGGTCATTGTGACCTAGCATAAACAGGGTGAAATATTTTAAACAACCTAAATGTCCAGTAATAAAAGTATAGATTGTGGCACATCCATTCCAAAGAATATTGTGTAGATCTTTGCACATAGTAGGTGTCTGATAAATATTTGTTGACTAATTGATCTTTAATGTTTTTGAAAAGGGTAGTAATTTTTTTAAATGTTATGTTGTGTTTTAAAAATACAGAACTGTAACTCTAACATCACAAGCCTTGTAAATACTGTGTTTATCTAAACAAAAGTAATTTCTGAGAGATGAAATTTGGGTGGGTGACTTGGTCTCTTCATTATAGTTGTCTAATCAGAAAATAATGGAAACTTTATTCAAAACCCCTAATAAGGTCCCATGGCTTGGGTCCCACTGCTTGGGTCCCACAAGTATTCAGTCCATCCCCTAGGTCCTTCATGACCCTTGCTTACCGGGGAGCAGGCCTCACAGGTGGTCTTGCTGCACTCCAGCTTGAATCCAGAGATGGCCCCCACCTGGACGGTGCAGTGGCAAGTTGTGCACACATCAATCATCACACTCTTTCCAAGCTGGAACCAGAGGCACAGGGTCAGGCCTCCCAGCCCCTCGACCCCCTGGCTTTCCCACTCACCTCAGCCCCAGAAGCTGTCTGCTTTATCAGTGGGGGGCCAGCCTCCCATCACTACCCTGAGCTATCATTCTGACCCTCTTGCTGTCTCCCTTCCCTGCCTTCCCACCTCAAGTGTGGCAACGGTAAGAGTGGGGGCTTTCATGCCAGAGAAGGAGCCAGGGCAGGGGGAGTGGGGATGGACTGAAATGCTCACAATGACTTCGGAGCACTTCTCTGTGCACAGAAGAAAGGCTCTGGAGAAGGGGCTGGAGGTGAGTGCCCAACAGGGGGCCCAGCCCTAGAGAGTTAGGAAGACCTCCCAGGCTGGGCTCCAGGACATGGGGAAGCCCAGAAAGCAATGCAAGTGCATTGGGGGTAGGTCTCCCACGTTTCTTTCCTTTCCACATGAGAATGACTGAGCGGCCCACTCTTTCCACAGCACCCCTGCCCCTGCCCCTCCGCTCATCCTGGAGAAGGCAGCGGCTTACCCCGATGATGGTGTCGTTGAGCATGCAGGCCTCCATGGGTTCTGGAGAAAAGAGAAGTGCAGGGCGTGGGCGTGCAGAACACACCCTGGCAACCCGTGCCCCCCACACAGGGCTGACCCCTTCAGGGCCTTCTCCTCCTTTCCCTGCCTATTTCCCTGAGTTGCTAAAAAGGCAGAGAATTCAGGAGCCCTAAATGGAAAAGCACGCTTGAAGGTGGGCCCCTGGACAGCATGCCTTACCGCAGTGACAGGTGGGGCAGCACTCTGAGGTCTTACAGCTCAGCTGGAAGCCCGTGGGGCAGGTGGGGACATCCAGCTGGGGGCAGGAGACATTCCTCTGTTGCACAAAGACCTCATCCCTCATTCGGACACACTCATTGATGATACAGGGGTTTTCCAGAGAGGTCCAGTGAGAGCCAACCTGTCGTTAGAACACAGGAGTTGGGAAAGGCTAGGGCCACAGTCCCATTGGGAGTGTGCTGTTCCCTCAGGGAACTGGCTTGGGCCCTAGAAACATGCCCTGGCATAACAACTAAGTCCCACCCACAGGGACAGGGCCACAAAGGGAAACGAATGGGGCTCATCTCATCAATGAGGTCCTTCAGTGAGTCTGGATAAAAGTCACTCTGACCAAGATCTTAGCTTAGAAACGTATTCTCCTACAGACACAATCTTCACTGCCTGAGGAAGCAACTTAGGGAAGCTCAGGATGCTCCCTGCTCCACTCAACACTGGCTGTGAGCTGAGCTCAGAGACTCTGGGACTGGGCAACAACAGCAGAGTTGCCATAGAGATGAGGACTGAACCTCAGCCCACAGCCAGCCTCGCAATACTTCCCACCATGCAGGGAGAGCAGCAAGAGACTGCGGTGCTCGTGTCTGACCCCTGCAGCCCCGCCATCTGTCTCTGAGTTTCTAGAACTATGCATGAGTGGCCTGACCCCATGGGTTGGCACCAGAGACAAAAAGCATTGAATGTGTCCAGAGCATGGCTCAGAAAAGCCACCGTGAAGGTTCTGCCTGGAAGGTGTGTCACACGAGCACTGTCCGTGTGTGCCAGCTTCCAGATGCATCAAGGTGTACTCTCCCTCTGCCTGCTTCAGGCCCTGGCTTGCTTCTCTCAGCTCCTGCTCACTTCTTTTCTCTTTCCAGATAAGAAAGCAGAAAATGGCAGACCCTAGCAGCCACTCTCTTCACCCTGACTTCTGACTTATCCTGACCAAACTTTCCTGCTGCGGGCCTGGCCCCAAGCTCCAGACCTCTTCCCTCTGATTATTTACCTCCTGAGCCTTGGCCTTGGGCTACATCAAGAAGGACCCATCCCCACCCATCCCTGCTGGTCACTGACATATTCCTAGCAGCAGCGACAGAGCCATCGCTGACACCCAAATCTTACAGATAAGATGCAGAATTGAACTGGGGAAGAGAAATTCAGGTCCCCTTTGTTTTATAGTCACTGATGTGAGCCTGAAGGGAGACATGGGACTGGGTGTGAGGGAGGGAGGCAGGCACACCAAGCCCCAAAGGGGACCTGCTGTTGCCACCACCAGATGGAGCAGCCTCTAACCTGAGCTGGACCCTGGCCTGGGGAGGAGGAGAAAACCTGCCTGATTCCAGGAGGGATGGGGCCACAGGACAAATAAAAGGGTGGGAAGGAGGGACACAGGGTAGGAAAATCCACAAGTAACTCATGTCAGAAGAAGGAGGTGGAAACCCATGAGGAAAAACTCAGTGCGTCATTCTGTCGTCACTGAGGAAGAGCAGAGCAATGGGCCTGGGTAGGAGACGGGCAGGTTCAGGGCAAGACAATTAAGCCTTTGACTTCCTTTTTAAACAAAGTGCCTTTGGGTCTTACTGGAAGGATACAGAGGGGAAGGCCCATAGGGGGACCTCACACTCTTCTAACACCTGCCTCCTGAGCTTCCAGGGCCTAAACTCCCTACTTGATCCTAGTTAATTGGAGTGAAAGACTTGTTACCATCCTGACATCCAGACTAAAATCCCCCAGGAGGGAAGCCGCTGTGTGTCACAAAATGGCTTGATAAGCACCCAAAGTGAGAGCCTGAGCTGCTTTGAGAGGGACTTTGGCTGGGTGGGGACCTGGGCAGTGGAAGACAAGTATGGGGAGACAGAGGGCTGCCAATGTGGCACAATGCTGCAGTCTGAGATGCAGATATAGCTCGGGGACTTTGGGGACAGAAAGAGGGTGTGCCTCCCTGGGATATAAATTTCTTCAGTGGAACTCCCTAAACAGGTCAGAGGACCCTGCTGGAGTTGATGAGGTACAGAACAGCACTTGCAGCCCGTGGAGTTTGTGGGGGGCACAGGCCCACGGCACATGCAGGGCGGTGAGGCCATCCCTATACCGCTGCTCAGGGGAAGCAGGACTTCAGGTTCACAGGTGAATGGGAGAGCATAAAACCCACAGGAGTTCACTGAACTCTTAGGGAGCAAATTGGACTTTTCCCAAAATCAATGAAACTGGAAGTCTAAGGCAATCTTAACCAGCTCCTAAGGGGCAAGGTAAGCCCAGCTAATGTCTAGGTAACACCAATAGCTGAATTAACCCCTATGGGGAAAGCAGAGGGGAATGAGCTCTGATTTTACCGATGCAGCAAGGCTAGCACTACACCCCAGAATGGACATCCCATCCTGAGGCCCAACCTACATTCTTCCAGTACGACTGGGAGTCACCCCGCGGTGAGCCGACCACCACCTCACAGCCAGACGGCAGGCACCTTCCACAGCACTCGCCTTCACGGAGGATATAGGTGAAGCCCTGAAAACACACAAAGAACAGAGAGTGAGGTCAGCAGAGACACAGGTGTGCTTAACTGCTTCACGCGTGTACTGAGCCCTGGGGCTTTGCAGAGAGACCGCTGGACTGAACATTTGCATCTCGGTTATCCACCTGCCTCAAAACCCTGCTAAGAAGTGGCTGGAAAGCATCAACCATAGAGTCACTAAGTTAGTGACTCAGTTCCACCAGCTGAGAAGACATAACCCTGCCCTCTGAAAGCTTCCACCTTGAGACCAAGATCCAGGTGATGAAAGTATAAAACAGCCCTGAGTTCACTCAGCAATAGCTACCTGACTTGATCTTTACTGTGGCCAAATTTAGGGTACCTCATTGACTAGGGAAGACTATCCAAGATGCCTGGGATCTAGTCTCTGCTCCAACAGGGCTAACTACCTATACAAGATGAATACCTTGATCCCAAGACCTCTCACCAATGTGCAGAGTTTGGTTTCTCCAGCGAGCTACTTGACATAGTTTATAGGCCACAGTGAGATGAGAGGGCGCCAGAGACCAACCTTCCCCCAAATGCCTGCCAGGGAGTCCAGCACCCTGGAAGTCTGCCAGCCTATCTTGCCTCTCGGAGGTCCTCCAATCTGGCCAAAGCTTTAGGAGTTTGGATTGAAACCCTCCACTGAAAACTCTGAAGCAATATACAAAGAATAGGTGAAACACTGGTATGTGTGGTTGTCCCAGGAGCCCAGAGGAGAGACTGGGCTTTATCTTGAAGCTCTGTCCCTAAAGGAGAAGGCATGCTTGCAGCTGTTCGGGATGGGTATGGAGACCAAGCCTGCGCTCCACATTCACACACAGGGCCAAGTCAGAGGATGCACACAACACCTGGTGTCAGTCTAGTGGGGGCCTCTCTCTGGGGGAACACAAGCACTCCAGAGACTTGCTTTAACATCATACCATCTCCATGGGACCTACTTACATCCCAGCCCATGTCACAGAGGAGCCCAGTGAGTTGTCCCCAGTCTTTTATCATCTGAAATCCTAGTTACTTATTGTGCATCTATGACGTACAAGGTACTTTGGAGAAGCCAACAAGCCAATATAATACAATCTAGACATCCTCCACTCTAAGACAGCATATATATGCTGCCATAAAAGACTCAGGGAGCACAAAAAGATAGTCATCAATACCTGCAGGGACCCAGGGTCACTCTTGTGTGCCTCTCTAAGAGGGCTGAGTGAGCCGGATTGGGGTATTCTTCATTTTCTATTGTCTCCCAAGCTGGGAAAACACACTGTCGATACTGTGGATGACCACTAGGACAGATGCCTTGTTCCCAAAACCCCACCAGCTTCTCATGTTCAGGTCCTCCAAGCCATGCCTGCAAATTTCCTGGCTGCCATCTTTCTAAGATCCACTCCACCTCTGGCATCCTCCTTTTCCTGCTGCATAACCAGGGTTCATCTGATATTTACATCTCTCTTTCTTTTCTCATGCCCGTACAAGTCATCAACCTTATATCTGTTCAACATATACATCTCAGACCCCTCTCCTTACTCTCTTCTCCATCCTATTTTCATTGATTTCCCAATTAAGAATGGAAATAGGTCTAATATTCTCCTAATCTGAAGACAGATGCCAATGGAAAATAAATTCCTAATATAGTTAGCAGCACACTCCTTTAAACACAGTTGCCATCGTTGAAATGGTGGTGAGAGGCATGGAGCACTGGTCCCTTGTCTCTTCACTGGATCAGACGGTCCCTTAAAATGCTGGTGCTGCCAGTGTATCTAGCCTCCCAGAAGGTGCCCTGGGCTAAGAGTCTAGACAACCCCATGTCTGCTGGTTCAAATGAGCTATAGAGCTATGGCCAACTTCATTCCCTGTGCTAGTGCACTGCTTTTTATCTGATAAGTGGGAAGAACAGCCTTGCCATTCCTTCTGGAGGAGTATTATGAGGATGAATAAAATGTAATGCATTACGTTCAGTTCCTTGAACACAGTTCCTAACACTATGATTTAGTATGATTCTGGGGTCTAAAGGTGGTCATAAGTCTTCAAAAAAAAACTCCTCTAAAGTGTATACAAAAGAGAGGGTATTCCTCTTGCTGTCAATATGGAAGTAAGACCACAGGCAGGTAGGCACATCTGTAGCATCCTTTGGAAATCCAGCAATGCCCTTTGTTTGCTTTACGTAGTTATTCTGATGTAAAAAGTAGAGAGCTATGGAGGGGGTTGGGGAAAGTGTATTTCTGCAGACTATAGCGTCAGAAAGAAAGAATCAGAGGGTGATGGTGGTAATGTTTTTGTTTCTTTGTTTGTTATATTTCAGTCATAACCTAGACAACAAATGAATGAGGGTAAGTAAGCACAAATGTCTCTGGAGTCAGACCAGAGCCAATACTACCCTCTTTGAAGAATGAAGTCTGAAACTATCACAATTTACTGAAGCTCCCACCTCAGATCAAGACATCGTACAGACCAAAGTCCAGCTTCCCATATCCCTTCAGCTTTAACTAAACCATAAGGCCTCCTTCTCCTCCCCAGAAGGGGCAAACATCAGTCTTTAAGACAGGTCACTCAATTCTCTAGAGCAAACATATGGTCAAGAGTTCTAGAAATGTTGTCTCCTCCACTCATTCACCTGACCTCTGTACCTATTTTCTTTCTGAAATTGCCTCCAGCACCTCAGCCTTTAGACAGCCAAGTTTCTACTATTGACGTGCACCCTCCCTAACAGCTGACTGGACTAGACTAGGGACAGGACAGAGGATCCAATCCATGGGATGAGCTGAGCTCATCAGTTTTCTTCTTGAAAAGTTAACCTGTTGAACAAGTCACATTGGACAGGGATGACCCTGAATCTAAAAAGTCATGCTGAGTTGAAGCCAGATTCAATAAAGCCATGTGCAAATAAAATTTATGAGAAAGCAGAACTTCCTCCCAGAGGAAGTTGACCTGCTATGAGCAGCTGGAAGTTGGGCAGAGAGATAGACCAAAGTGATGTCTGAAGAGGGAAGAGACAGGAAAAAAACCAAGTCTTCTTTTCCAGGCATTTTTTTCACATTGCTGCTCAAACCAGCTCCGTAGTCCTCTGGGATCAAGACCATACGACAGACATGTCCCCTAGCCAAGGACTGAATTCCAGAAGGATGATGGGGGCTCATGGAGCAAATGGAGACAAATGTTGTATGAACACCTTTATATCCTGTACTTTATTCCTAGGAGTTTTATTTCAGCTAATTTGAGTAGCTTCTGTTCTTTGCAATCAAAACTCCCTACTGAAACACAAAATATATTGGGTGCTGCTTTCATAAAAATGACCTCTAAATAGTACTCTCTTTAGATAGCAAGTTATTCCCATTGCCCCCCATGACCTATGGAAGAAGATAAAAATAAATAATTTCTAAGACTTAGCATTCCCAGAAGACACACCAGGATACCATAGCATCATCCTCTCTCAAAGTTGCCTAGCAACCTTGCTCCTCCTCAGTACCATCATTGCAGGTAGAGCAGTAGATAAGCTGAATGGACTCCCTATTTCTGGAATTACTGATAGGCCCTCCCTTCCGTCATCAAACCATACATTTCCAAAACTGCATCAAGAGCATTATCTTCTCTGCTGTTAACATTTACAAAAGCAACCACAAGATGTATATTACTCTTCTTTTATCATCATTATCTACTGATAACACTCCAGTAATAATAATGATAAATAATAATAATAATAATAATAATAGCAACATTAAACCAGCAAGCAGAATTTTACTCCCAATTCTCCCTGCACAGGATTGCTTCATTTTTCTAGGGTCTTATTAGTCTTAAATGTGCAAGAATAAAGTCCCCCCAGAACACAGAGAAACCTTAGGGGTGAGCCAAGTGAGAAGAATTTAGAACTGAATTGGAGAACAATAACCATATTTTCTGTTCTTCGAATTATAAACACAGTCTGAAAAACTACCAATCTATGTGGAAACATTAAAAGACATTAAAACTGGGACAATCTCATAAAATTCAGAACATATGTCTATTCTAGGAATAGTCTAAGGTGATGGCTGAAGAGGCAAGATACAGGAAAAAAAATCAAGTCCTCTTTTCCAGGCATTCAATTCACATCTCTGCTCAAACCAACTCCATAGGCCTCTGTGCTAAAGACCATACAAGAGACATGTCCACTAGCCAAGGACTGAATCCCAGAAGATTGACATTGCAATCCTTCCTTCATGCTCCTTCCTTTTCCCCAGCCCCATCTCCCTCCTTCTCCCTCATCCTGGTCTTGAACCAGAGTTTACTAAAAGGGCTTTTTTGACTTTTCCTGGGATCCCCTCTCCTACTTTTATACACAGTGCCTAACCTTTCCATCCTCCTTACCGACTGGCAGCTCTCTTCACAGGGCTTCTGAGAGCACTGGGCTACATGCAGGCCCATCACAGCATCCTCCAGGTCCGTGCAGGTGCACACGTCACAGCCCTCCTCCCAAAACTGGCCGATAGGGTAGATAGTGCCTCGGTGGACACACACCTGTAGACACAAGGTTTCTATGAGTGAACTCATTCAGTTCACTTAAACAAGAGGTTAGAAAGCATCTGCTGTATTGGAAGTTGCTCTAGGTTGATCTGAGAACACAGCAATAAATAAATCAACATGGTCTCTGCCCATATGCAAGGATCCTTCTAAAGTAGATTTTAATAGGCATGAAATCTAGACCTGCTCCTGCTTCTCCAGGACCTGGGCACTCAGAAACCTTGAGCTGTAAGAGAATGCAGAAGGGACCAGAAGTCTAGAGCATTCAGGCAAATGAGCGTCTGCTCTAGCCCTAACAGGCTGCAGGGAAAGGTCACTGCAGCTTCTCTTTGGCATGCATTGCAGGGCTCATCCTGCATAATCCAGCAGCTGTGACTCTGCTCATGTCTTCCTGCTGCAACACTGGTTCATTTCAAGTTCTGCCAGTTAAACCTTTCATTATAGAACTTCTTGGTATATCCCCCTCCTATAACTGCTATGTGCATTTAATATCCGTACCACCTGTTGATACTTTGTTACATTCAGTGGATAGACTATCGTCTTATATATACTAGCAAGACCATAAGTTGAGTGCATCTTACATTTCTCCCATAGCACCTAAGACAATACCAGTTTTGGTAGAAGACAGTAGTAGCTTGGTAAATATTAGATGGATGGATGGAAGGGAGGAAGGAAGGAAGGACGAATGAATGGATGATAAATGGCTAGGTAGATGAATTGATAGCAATGAACAAATGAGTAAACTAAACTACTAAGTAGTCTTTAAATAATCCATGCAATCATATTATTTCCTTAGCTAGCCTACAGTTAATTTCTTTAAAGGTCAGACCATGTCTTATACTTCCTTTGTAACCTCAGCACCTAGCCATGCTGAGTACATAGTAGGTTCTCTACAAATACCTCCTGAGCTAACTAAATTCCCATTAGGCTGAGATAGTGTGTTGACTGCTCATCCACCAAGCCATATAGCAGTCGGTTTGGGCAGGAAGGCAAATCTTCCATGAGGAGTAGATGTCTGGCCATCATCTGAGCCACAGCTGAGCAGCCCCTACCTTGTCAGGAAGGCAGGTGGTCGTGGTGCAACCACAGTCATTGGTGATGGCTGAGGGCAGGTACCCCAGAGGGCAGCTCACGGTGGAGTTGACACAGTTGCAAGCACACTCATACTCATCACAGCACTGGGTCCTCCGAAGGGTCGGTATTCGGTGTGGGGGGCAGGAGGGTGGGGACTCCCTTTTGCACTCCTCCTTCCTGCAGGCTGAGGGGTGATACAAGGTGACACTCCAGTCCTGCCACACTGAGCATTGAAATCAGCCAGCTGTTTATAAATATTCAGCTGTTAAATAAGGATCCAGGGAACCCTAGACCTAGAATGTTACATTCAAAATGCATGTAAGCACAGTTCAGGGCCTACAGGTAGTCAATCATCCTAAAAAGTTAATCTTCGGAAAAGTAAGAACATTAGTCAAAAGGAGATATGTAAAACTAGGAATCTTAAAGGAGAAGAAGTAAAGGCTGTTCAGTCCCCACTCTACCACCTTCCAATGCACATCTGGAAGGGGTGGGGCCCTAGCAGCTATGGATTCTCAAGAGACGGCAGATGTAGAATCCCTAAAACCAAATAGGCCTAGCACATCATGAGCCGGTAAGCATTTTTATATGCTGGTAGCTTAGGTGATCCTATCCCCACCTCAATACCTAGAATACCCTACAGTTTCAGGTCCTCTAACGAGGTTGAATAAAACACTGATGGCAATTGGTCAAACCCACAATGGCATTGTATAAATACCAAATCCCATCCTGTGGCCTTTGCTTATTCACAACCTCCTTCAAATACAATGTGTTCTCCTCTCACACTCAAGGCCTCACATCTAGGAACAAAAGATAGATTCTAAATCAACAGGACAAGAACTCCACTTGACATAAAGTGGGTGTTCTCAGTAGCTAAATACAGAATTCAGTTTCTTGACATGTCTTACTTTAGTCCAACCCTATGCTTAACTTACAGCATTTAGTGATTAAAAATATAAACATACAAAGGGGGGAAACCTATAAATTTGTTTGGGAATAAGATCCAATGATGAGGACAAACCAAGGAAACATTCCCTCCCCTCGATGGTGTATGGGAGGATGGGAGTAAATAAAAATTAGATCTGCAGACTTTATCTCAGATCCAACTGCTTCCTGATACAGCCCAAGAGGGACACACCCGAGGCTGTGCCCACACCCGATACACCTTCAGCAATGTGCAGCTGGGAGGATTCAATCCGAGTGTGACCTTAACTCCTCTGTTTCAGGAAAGAGCAGCCGCACCATCCCCTCCTCATCCATGGAGGCCTTACCGCAGGTGAAGTTGGGTCTGCACTCGCCAGGATTGGTCAGTGTCGGCTGGAGGCCACCTTCACAGTGAGGTACCGGAGGCAGCTCACAGCTCACCAGGTCACACACTAAGGGACAGGAAAAAGAGACATCCACTCAGCATTCAGCAAGGTTACTCCTGTATTACCTGTGAGTGACATCCTCCATTCTTATTTATACAGACTTTTGTTTTAGGTAGATGGTGATAATGAGATAGAGGTAGAGATACAGATAGAGGTAGTGGGGGGGGGGAGATGGGTGATTGAAAGATGATAGATAAGATAGATCCAGGTCATACGATAAGTTCATATTGATTAAAATTATCATCTGCTAGGACTTCCAGGTCATAGCCAAGTCACTTGAACCCTCTAGACCTCAGTTTCATTTTCTGCAAGGTGGGACGTCAACTTCATAGAACTGGTCTAAGGATGTCATGAAATAATAAAGGCCACATGCCTGGCACACTGTAGAAGTGTAATAATGTCTATAAAATGAGGGACTTGAACCAAATGATTCCTCCAGTTCAATCTACTGTTAACATTCTCAGACCTATTTTACACAAGCTGTTCTCAAGTCAGATCTCCCTCCCCATAGGACTTCTAGTTATCCCTTATCAATCTCATCAGCATAAATAAATGTCTTAGATTATTTAATTTTATGTCTCCATCCATACAATTAATAAGCATGTTGGACAGGACAGGGATAGGGCATATGAGGTCTCCTGTCATGTTAACCATAATTCTATCAGCTCTGTATTTATTCAGTTATATCATTATTTAGCCCATTATTCACTATGCAGTTGGCAAGCCAATAATGAAACCCTTTGACAAATAACTTGCTGAAATCAAGGTCCCTGTGTGTGGCCTTCTCTATATCTAGCACCCTCAGAAAGGAAGAGGAAAATAGGTTACTTTGGCATAACTTTCTCTTTGGTAAATTTTTATGCAGTTCCCCCACCCCCATCCCTTGGTGCTAAGCCCTTTTTTTTTTTTTTTTTATGCAACATAACCCACAAACCAGTCTCTAAATCTGCAAGACTGTCTTATTGGAAAGACATCCAGTTGCAAGGCATTTGACATTCTTCTTGACTATAAATTAAGCATCTTTGATGATATCACAGACCTAGTTTAACTTTCAAATGAAAACAAGCTTTAAATGAAAATAAACTTCAAAGACAGTTAGCTGTACTACTTTTTAGTCTACCACTGAGCATTGTGATTTTCCTTGAATCACGATTTTTCTCCTTAAGATTGCCCTCCTTGTCATTAAAGGCACTGCATTAAATCCAGTTTTAATTTATCCTGTTTGTTTGCATAAATACAACAAGAGTAGCAAATGATCACATATGATCTTTACGTTTACATAAATACAACAGGAGCAGCAAATGATCACATATGATCTTTACATTTGCATAAATACAACAGGAGCAGCAAATGATCACATATGATTTTTACATCTGCTTTGCTGTAACTTACACAAGGAACCTTTACAGTGACTTTCAGTCTGCCCTTCAGGGCACAGAAGATGAGCCACATAGCTGCCATTCAGCCTTGACTGTAAAACATCTGTCTTTTCCAAGTCCTTTGGGTTTTCCATTGTGCCTTAAGGTCCCTTCTAGCCATCTTTCAGAAAAGCAACCTTTGTTCCTTCCCTGGAAAGACTGCCACGAACTGCACAACCAACCAAGGTACCAGGCCTTTTTTCTCGTGGGCTTTTAGGTAACAACCAGAGCCCAAGCATGTCTCCTTTAGGCATCACATTTCAGTCAAAGTCGTGGTCAACAAAACCTCTATTAACAATTGGTCTTATTAGTTTTATGCAAAGAACCTTATGTCATTACTTACTTCTTCAGAATGCCAAATTCTGGAGGGATCAGGTAGGGAGAAAAATATACAGTGTGAAGGAAAATCTCTGTCCTTCTAATATTCACTAAAATTGCATTTCCATACTTTTCATTTTCTTTTGTTCACTCTGCTACATGTGAGAGGTTTTTCTTTTTGGGGGGGTGGATTTACTGGCTCATTTATTAATTTATTTTGCTTTCATTTTTTTCCCCCACTAAAAATTTTTGTTTGTCTGTTTTTCTATTACAGTTGTCCCACTTTTTTCCCTATTGCTTCCCCACACCCTGCCCACCCCTTCTCCCACAGTCAGTACCCCCCAGTTTTCCATGTCCATGGGTTATTTATACATGTTCTTTGACTAGACCCTTCCCCTTCTTACCTCCTTTCTTTCCCTCCCTCCTCCCCCCTTGTCACTGTTAGTCTACTCTTTGTTTACATGCCTCTGGTTTAATTTCGTTCATTTGTTTGTGTTGCTCATTAGTCTCCTGTAATAGGTGATACCATATGGTATTTTTCTTTCATTGCCTGACTTATTTTGCTAAGCATAATTCTCTCTAGTCCAATCCATGTTGTTGCAAATGGTAGAAGTTACTTCTTTCTCTCTGCTACATAGTACTCCATTGTGTAAATGTACCACAGTTTTTTGATCCACTCACAGTCTATCCTTTTCTTAATGCTTTCAAATCTGACATTTAATGATTCACAGCAGAATTACTCTAGGAAGCAAATCTTATTTTCTAAAGGTTACTCTTTGCCTTTTTTAGAAAATCCATTTGGCCTTTGCCCACCTCCTTTAGCACACCCTGCACCCAGGACCCTGTGCCCACCACGGCACCTGCACCATTCCCTTGGGGCTTGGGCCCTGGAGAATGCCCAGGGCGGGACACATACCACACTCATACTCCGGGCAGCACTGGTCCGCATTCTGGTGGAGGCGGGCCACTTCACACGGGCCACATGTGGGAGCTGGGGAAGAAAGTCACCAGAGTCAGAGAAAGAAATAGTGGTACAGCCTGGAACAGGATTTAAAATGCTGCAGACTCTTGTCCACTGAAACCAGCATAGGCCCAATGTGGGAGGCCACGAAGTATCAGGCTATGGGACGACCGACGAATAAGTCTCCTGGTGTCCTGTTGATCCTTGAATGTGCCCTCCAGGAGACTGAGTCTGAGGACTAAGGCAAGACAGGAGGGCAGGATTAACTCTGATAACAGCTACTCCAGGTGCAGAACAACGGGAACCCCAGCTCAGAGAGGTAAAGAAGGGTGGGCTGGCCTGGGAAACACAGGCAGGGCTGAGGAAATCCACATTTGGATCTGGTGGCTCCAGGACCTGGAGGGAGCCCTTCTTCCTCCAGAAGCCCCAGGGGAGGATGAACTCACCTCTGGCCGTGGGGCAGGGATGTGAGGTGCAGTTGACCTTCCGCCCACTGAGGCACATGCAGATCTGGCAGGGTTGGTGGTCTGGGATCCAGGTTTCTAGGAACTGAGGGGAAACGAGGTTCAGAAGGGGCCCAGGACAGGAGGGCAGAAATCCCAGAGCACATGGAAGTCAGGTCCCCACCTCTGGCTCCACCTCCCCTGCGCCGGGACTCTGCCAGGGCAGCACAGGTGAACAGACCCAAGGTGAAAGGCGGGGTCAGGTTCTGAGAAGGCAAGCACTGGAGGAGCAAGGGCGCTGAAATAGGCGGCCCATCCTGCTTTGTAAACTGAGGGGAGTGGCCAGCTACAGATTTTAGGAAATGTGGACACTCTCAGTGCTGCTTTCTCCGATGGTGGTGCAAAAACTAAGCAAAGTAAGAAAGTGAGAATTCCTATATCCCAGTATCAGCCATTTCTGGAATTGACTTAAGACAATGGGCAGGGAGAGTTGAGGGGAGGTCTGCAAAACTGTCAGAATTGTCATAGTGTTGGTACTGGAAGTGACTGTAGAGGTCACGCTGTAGTTTTTCAGTAGGGGATTCACCCCGCTGGTAGAGCGGGTTTTCCAGAGTTGCCAGCATCCCTACTGCAGAGGGCTTTGAACTCAGGAAGACCCACGCCCATGAGGGCTCCGCTCCTCCATGCCTCGGTGTCCTCACCTGGGAAGCGAGGGCACCCAAGCTGGCCTCCCAGGACTGTTGTGAGAACTGTCACTAGCACACACGGGGACGGCAGAGCCAGGACTAGGTCTCCCTCTAGACTCAGCCACCAAGTTCAATCCAAAATTAAAATTAAATGCTGATTAAATTGTCCCTGAATAAACACATTATGGTCCAGTATCTCAAAGGCCTCTGCCAAGATTCCAGGTCAAGAAAGTCTCACTTATCCATCTGTTTCACCAAGCAGTCCTCCAAGAAGGAAGATCAGAGATCTCCAGTAAAGCCCGACCCCCCTCCCCCGCCACTGCCCAACCTCCTGCAGGATCAAACCTTCTGATCCTCCCCGACTCCTCCCACTCATTCAGTAAACAGTAAAAGCCAACATCTGAAGAGCATCTGCGCTGTGCCACCGTTTTAAGGGCTTTATTTAAATGACTCATTTAATCCTCACTGCAACCCTGTGAACAGGATATTTACACTACTACCCCCACTTGTCAAAGGAGAACGTTGAGGCACTTGCAGTGCCAGGACTGCAGCCACCGAGCTAGGAATTGAACCCTGAATCCATCCTTTTAACACTGTGCTCTGCTGCTTCTCAGTCATAATTAGCGTTAGATAGGTTCAAGCTATTTTTTTCCAGGGACTTTACATTTATTCACTTTATAGTCTTAATCATAACCCAAGCAGGCCAGTGCTATTATTATCCACATGGGACAAATGAAGAAATAGAGGCACAGAGAGGGAACGTGAGCAGGTGGCACACCCGGGACTTGAACCATGTGCTCTACTCCTGCCACTCACTGGCAGTCGCAGCACCCACCACAGGTGGGTCACACTGCTGGGGTGGTGGGAGTGACAGGCACCGAGCACATGCTGTCACAGCGCTCAGATGGCTGATGGTCAGCCTGAGGAAATGACTCATGCAGGAAAAGTTGCGTGAGATCAAGTGTGATACATCCATACCATGGAATACTACGCAGCCATAACAACAAACTATCACAGCACGCAACACACCAGGATGCATCTCAACAGTGCTATGCTGAGTGAAAGAAGCCAGGCCAAAAAGTAGTACATGCTACATGGTTCCATTTATATAAAATTCCAGGCAATGTAAACAAATCTATAGTGACAGAAAGCAGCCCGGTTTTTGCCTGGGGATGGGAGATGGGGGTCAGGGGATGTAGTAACAAGGGACATGAGGAAGCCTTTGGGGGAGATGAAAATGTTCATTGTCCTGAGTGCGATGACAGTTTTACAGGAGTATACATGTGTCAAAACTCATCAGTTTGTACATACATGTTATTAGGTAATGTTTATTATATATGAGCTTTATCTCAATAAAGCTATTTTTTTTAAAGATTTTTAATTATTTATTTTTAGAGAGAAGGGAAGGGAAGGAGAAAGAGAGGGAGAGAATCATCAATGTGTGGTTGCCTCTCCTGCACCCCCAACTGGGGACCTGGCCTGCAACCTAGAGATGTGCCCTGGCTGGGAATTGAACCAGCAACTGTTTGGTTCACAGGCTGATGCTCAATCCACTGAGCCACACCAGCCAGGACTCAATAAATCTTTTTTTTTTTTAATGAAAAATAAAGGGGCCACAGGAGGGTTAAACACTCATTCACCAGGGCTGAGGTGCTCGGAGAGGCTTCCAGGAGATGAGCCTGTGAAAGGTGGAAGAAGCCTGGGCCTGGGGGTGGGGGGCGGGGGGGAGAGAGAATTCCAGGTGAGAACAGAGGCGGGACTCTCTTTGTGGGCCAGGGGACAGTTGTAGAGGCCTTCTCTGCCCACCTGAGGATATCGAGCTTAACTTGGTAGGCCGGGGGCAGCCCTGAAGCTTTGCCAGCAGGACCCTGCCTCCGAGGGAGAGGGTTAATGAGGGCCAACATGGAGAAGGCAGCAAGACGGAGGAGGGCGGGACTAGGGGTTGCAGGGGCTGCTGTTGCAGTGTTTCTGAGGGGCTGGAAAGACCCAGGGAGGGGTCTAGGGTGCTGGCCTCTGAGGTGGGAGCAGAGTGGCGGGACAGAGGGGCAGAGGTGGGGAACACCTCGCATTTCCTGAGGCCTCTTGGACCTGGTGGTGATGCCAAGATATGGCAAATCGGGGCGTCTGTATTTTGACTTCTAAATGGCAGAGGTGGTGAGATGAGAAAAAAGAGGGTCATAGTTTTTATATGTTTTGAGGGGGTTTTCTCTATTTTAAAAAAGATTTTTTAAAGAGTCTCTTTTTTGTGGACTTCAGAGATCTAAATTTAAAAATAAATAATACAACTTTACAACTGTCCTGAGAGCAACACCACAATAGGTGACCAAAAGTAGGTGCTAAACCTCTCCTCCAGGGGTTTCTATTTTCCCAGGAAGCTTGAATGAGGCCTGCGCAAGACAGGAGACGACAGACTCCCTGGCCCCTGGAAAAGCCCTTTTTGCTACCCCTAAGGTTCTAAAAAGCTAGCGACCACCTCTGCAAGGGCCTAACCCGCCAGGTTATGCAGAATGTGGCCAGCAGATGGCGCTCCTGCATCAGCACAGGCCAACTCCAGGCAGCCTGGACTCACCCGCCAAGTTCCAGCGCCAGGATGTGACAATTCCTGGGACAGGGGAACAGATAGGAGAGCTAGCTGGAGTTAAAGATTAAATCAAGATGACAAAACAACGGCCTACAGAGAAAACAGCAAGGGAACATAGAAGTCTTTAAAATCCAAGGTCAGAGAAAGGATACAAGTAAGTCATCATGTACCACAGCTGGGAATTGGAGTGACGATGGAAATGAAATCTGTAGGTTACAGAACCCAGGGAGCGGAGACAAAGGGAGGCTGCAGGCGCTGGGATTCTGGGTTATGGGGGCAGTTCTTTCTGTGTGCTGAGCTGAAGCAGTGCTTGCCCAGCACATCGCCCCCGCTGCTCCCCAACAATGAGAGAGGAACAGCCTCTGGATCCCTTCTGAGACGGCTACAAAGGCTCACTTCTTTAGAGTGCACTTTGTACACTAAACAAGAGCTATGGAAACTGGTAAATATTTTGCCCTTCCAGAGTTACCACAAGAGATTTATTCCCTGGTTTATTTCCCTGAAGAAAAGAAGTCTAAGCTTTATTTTTCAGTTAAAAAAATTCACTTAATGGAAATATTTTTCATATTAGATTTTTTTTTTTTTAATTCTTACTCTACTTTGAAAGTAAAAACTGCAATTGCAGGTGGTTGGATATTTGTTTTCATCCATTTAAGATATATATTTTCTGAAATAACTAAGACTGGCTATGTCCTCTTCCTAGTTTTTGATTAACTAATTTTATGTTACTTGATTTTAAAATATACCTATAAGACATTTTCTATGTCAAAAATACTGCACTATTTGGAAGCATTCTTTATACATTGTAAATGCATATTCCAATGTATTGGACTGAAGCTGAGGGAGCAGTGGAAGAGGAAATAGGGCCAGAGAAGAGGAGTGGAGGAAAGAGTGGTAGAAACACTAAGAGAAAATTCACAAGCTTCCTGTTTTCAGTACCCTGCAGAGAGCTGACACTCATGGAGCCAGAAACACATTGCAAAGTTGAGCTGACTTCTCTTCACAGAATGCCAAGGAAGAGGGCAGAGACCATTTCTTCCTCCCTCTGAGAGTATCTTATGCTACCAGCAAAGCCAGTCTGAAATTACCACTGGGTACTAGCCCCACCCGTAAATGGTCACATCACTGGAGCCCAGCAGGCATCCAGGAGCTGCGCAAATCAAGGAGAGCAGTGTAAGGTTTTTGTCAACACGTTTTGGGAATATTGTGGTACAGGAAGTTACTTAAATTGGCAAGTTGAAATAAGACAGTAGAGTTTGACTGGGCTTCCCTCTAGTTCATCTGTTTCCACAGTGAAAATAAATGGGATCCACTGGGATAAAGCCCAACAACAAAACAGAGCAGCTGGAGCCAACCAGGTAACAGCCTAATGGATATGTTCACCTAGATGCCCAGTTAGTTCAGAGTTTAGCTCATACCTCCAATCAGATCAATGGCAGGGCTACAACACTACGGGATGACCTGGTGTAGTGAATAGGAATGCTTGTTTTATCACCTTGCATCATCTGAGCCTCAGTTTCCTCATCCATTCAGTGAGAGATATAATAATAACGCTACAGAGCTTTGGAGAAAGTCAAATAAAATGGTCCGTTTCCTGGCTTACAATGTCAGGGAGAGAATAATGCAGTTACTGGAATTGTTGCTTTCATCATTCCCCAATTTGGTTAGCTAGCCTTACTATGAGTCCTCCTAATTGTGATTAAACACAGTGGTTAAGTCACCAAACCCTATCACTTAGTGATGAAGGCCCTCCTTGGTGATGATGGAGATGTCAAGTCTTGGATGCAGCACATGAGCATAAAACACATTCTCCTTTGCTAGAAGCCAGAAGTACTCCTCCTACTACCACGCTCTGTAATATTCACTGTCAAGAATGAAGAACAGGACCACAGCACACATTCACATGTGCACAGACATACACTGCCCCAGATCCAACAGATATATATGTTGTCAACTTTGAAGGGACACGACTGCCCTCTTAGGATGGGAAAGGATCCTTTCAAAATATACTCAATTAACTCCTAACAGGAATAAAAGAATTGATTGCTTCCAGGCAAATCAGCCCAAAGAAGACCTAGTAAAAGGGCAATTTTATGCATTGGAAAGAGCAAGCTCTTTGGAGTCAGACACAGCTTCAAATTCTGAGTCCAACTCCCAACTCTATCACTTATGAACTGTGTCCATACGCAAGGTCCCAAGGTCTTTATGACTTAGTTTTCTCTTAGAGGTTTCGTGAGTATTTATAAGACTGTATAAGATGTCCAGTGTGTTCTGTGGAATCCTAGTCCAAGGGGATGCTGTGTGACACGTGAGGACATGCACATGTGCACACACACACACACATTCACTCATCCACCACACATACAAGTTCCACGGTCAGATCAGTTTGAGAAGTGAAAAATCTCTTAAATATTATACTTGCGATGTGTATTAATATATTAAAAGCTCTAAAGAGTCCTGCAATAAAGAAACCTGTTTAACTTGTTTAGCTAGTGTTCTTGAAACTCTTCTGACCACAGGTAACTGTTAATACCCTGAAAAACACACTTTTGAAAAATGTTGAAATAATGACTATACAGTGCTTAGTACAATGCAAAGTATATAATATATCTTAATAATGGTAGACATCACCTTATAAAGTATTCTTTCCCATCCCCTTCTGGGTTCCTATGACATCTCTTTACGTGGATATAATGATAAAACTAGTAGTAGTAGTAATAGTAGTAGTAATAGTAGTAGTAGTAGTAGTAGTAGTAGTAGTAGTAGTAGTAATGTATTAACAAAGTGTTGTTAACACTTTGGTGTCTGATCACACAACTAATACATGATACTCTAGATATGAACCAAGATCTGACTCAAAGGCCACCGTGTCATACTGCTTCCCTATCCCTCAATGACCCCCTTAAGAGTCGACCCCTGCTGCCAAAGTTGGATGGGATGAGTCACTGGGGAACACTTCATCCTACTGACCCCATAAAGAAGCAGCCTCGTGGGAGGTGAGAGACCAGGGTTCCTACCTGGTGCCAGACTCCATCCTCACCGACACACTGGGTGCAGGCCTCCTCAGGGACACAGCTACCTTCCAGCAGGACTTGGTGTGAGGGGCAGAAGCAGCCTTCCGAGGGATGGTCCCCACAGGAACTCGAGTTGCCCTCACAGTGCCGGGGGCAGCCGTGCTCACAGTGGTTGTAGACCAGCGATGGTGGACATGGCATAGCTGCGGACAGAGAAGGAGGTGACTCTGGATGGCTCACACCAGTCGGAGGGAAACAGAGGCACATCTGTGTCTAACACATTAAAATCACAGTTTTTCTGAACACTAGAAATACTAATGAAAATAATCATACTTTCATTCTACATTCAAACACCTTATACATCTACCGTCTCCTTTGATCCTAACTGGAATCCTGGGTAATAAGAAATGCAGGATCTTGATCCTCATTATCCAGATAAAGAAGTTGAGCCCCAGAGAAGTTGAGCAAGCCCACAATTAGGTGGTATTCACAATTTTTAGGCGGACTTATAGACACTCACCACAAAAATCCGTTGTCCTCCAGTCAACACAGACCCCATTGGTCCGACAGAGGTGAGCATAAGAGGAAATCACCTCACACACCTGCTCTGGGTGGCAACTGTCCTGCTGGCAGATGGCATAAAACATGGCTGGATCAAGGACCTTGTGGCACTCAGCAAACAGTGCTGAGAGGAGGACCTCGCAGTGGGAGGTGCTGGAGACAGGACACCCTTCCTCAGGAACGGGTTGGCACGTCCTCCCGGGTTGCTGCACAGTCCATTCCTGGATGAGCGTTTTCCAGTCTGTGGTGACCGTGCCATTCCTCAGCATGAAGTCATTGTCCCCGTTCTCATCACAGATTCCTAGAGAAACAAGGAAAGACAAGGTTGGTGGCTGTCAGTGCCAACACATTGATGCCAGAGACCTGGTCATTCTCCATCCCCACCAGTGTCCGAATCTTGCTACCAGACCCAGAAATACAGGTATCCAAGAGTCCTGAGAGTAGATCAAGGAAGCTTTACACCTATAAAAGGGGGAGAATCAAGAAGACATTCTTACCACAGAGACCATACATCTTTGAAGCAAAGGTCTTGGGGCTAAGCTGCAGCTGGAACTCATTGTTTTGTGGCGTGAATGTGAAGATGTGTCCATGGTGATTGAATCTGATCTCATACATGATGGCACCATAGACTCTGACTTCCATGTCCCCACCCACATAAGGGACAGAGACCAGTCTCCCATTCACTCCCACCTGCCCAAAGAAGAAAATAACTCATCAGTTGTCATATCAATAAGGAATTCTAGAATTTCACTCTTAGCTTTTCCCTGAAGTTATTAACAGTCTCCAACATTCACCACACTCAGCTCCAGTGTTATCCACAGACCCTGATATTTATCAGCAGCTCTTCTAAGATAAAGGAGTTTCCCAGAGTTTGGTGGGAGAGCAGACTATTATCATATTGTACAGAAATCCCTGGAACCTGAAAGCCCAGGGATGAAAGTACACCTTGAACTTTGAGTCTGCACTCTAAGGGGAGGACAGCCCCTTCAGCACAGGCTGGGAAAGTTGCTCTTTTGCCAGCTCATCAGTGTCTCCCCATCACACATCATATAAAACATATTAAGATGTAGTCGCATCTCATGATAAATATAATTTCTACTGTAAAATTTTGGAAGGCTTTTTCTCCTTTTAATTGTAAAATGTTTGTCTATGAGGTACTCATTTAATATATGACTAGCTATTATTTTTCAGCAATCACTGTGCATATTCAAGAATTCTTACAAAATGAGATCTAACCTATAAGTTGTTTTCACATAATGAAATATTTATTATCATTTCTAACTGAACAAGTAAAGAAGTTGGCATAATATAACCCTTTTTAGACATTTAACCAAACATTTATTTAAATCAGTTTTTGCAGTTTTCTTTTCAAACTTTGCAGCCATATATTTTGTTTAGGCCCTAAATATTTCCAAGGCCCTAAATGAGGCACTATTTTCCTTTGGAAAGCTAACAGGTCCTGGAGACTGGGCTCATAATGCCTGCTGGGTAAACAGTACTGGTGTCAACCCCAATTTTCTACCAGTGCCAGAAACTGGCACTAACTTCACCATTTAAAGCTACCTAAAACTGGTACCGAATCTGGGCCCAGAACGTGAGCTCACACCAAAACAAGAGGGATGGCAATAAGCCCCTCCTAAGAAGGAGGGGCTCTGCTAGTTAGACAGAAAGCTAAGTTCCTATTACAAGCATCTGCTAAAAGCAACTGCCGCCCGGTCCATGTGGCTGCCCAAGGGTTCTGCTGTTGTCTTGCCATGGGACCCACAGAGGCACCTCTCACCTCCATGTCGCTGTGGAGCTCAATTGAAAGGCCGTTGTGTTTCACCTCGATGGATTTCATGCATGCCTGCCTTGCCCCAGGGCTGCACGCACCATTATGGAGAACCACCTCCAGGTCCTGCTCCTTGTTTTGAAATAGAACATACGAACAGCTGCCAGTCAGCTTGAAGTTCCGCCCATCAAAGGTCACGATGTGCCGGGTAGAGCTGCCCATGCACACACCTGGACAGGGGAGAACAAAGGAGGGATGTGACATTAGGCAAACTCCATACATAGAAAGAAACAGTAAGTGTTACCAAGTTGCGCACAGATAAACAGAGTTGAGGTCCTACAGTTTAATTTCTTCCTTTTTACAGATTAGGAAACTGAGATTCTGAGAGGCAGAGGGCCTTAGGTAAGTAACACTTGGCCATTAAATAGTCTCCTAGCCAAGGCTTAGAAGGGCAAGTATTACATGAAAAACGTGGCAAATTATAGAACCATATTTCCAAAAAAATTGTAATGTGCAAACGGAATGCTCTCCTCTGCCTTGGCGTAGGAAAAAAGTTAAGTTCTAGGGGTGTTATGACTCATTGAACTCATGAGGAGCTAAGCAAACCATGAGCTCACGGTCTCATCGTAATGAGAGTTCACCTAAAAACACATGTGTCCTTTCAGCTGCCAAGTGACTAATGGTACAAGTGGCCATATTAACTTGATCCCTTAAGAGATCACACACAAGAAATATTTCTGAAGCCAAAACAAATGGTTGGGTCTCAGCACTCCCTCATTTGCCACTCTTTCATTCATATAATCAACAAATTCTCAAGATTCCTATTAAAACACCATTTGGGGATACTAATCATCTTGCATCTACGTGGGATAATTCAGTGAAAATCCTCCCATGGAAGGTACCCCATGATCTGAAAGCTAATTGTGGACCTCAGTGAAGTTGGAGATGAGCTTTCCAGACAAACCATAATCCCATCAATGGTGATGGGTAAATAAAAGCCCAAGAACTTAGAGGCAGCTCAGTGAGTTAGCGAGGCCTCTCTAACGTGCCTCACTCACAGAAAGGCCTGGGAAATCTCCACCTGCATGAAAGACCTGAACATCAAGGAAGCACAGCCACTGAAAAATGATGGGTCTGGATGTACCATCTGTTGAAGATAAGCAGCCTCTCCAAGAGCTCTTCCACTTAAAATCCCCCAAGTCCCTGAGCAGCCAGTCATTCCCAAGTGACCGTCCTGAATGCTCCTGGCCTATTGACGTCCATGCCGCAAGGGATCCCAATCTTTAGAAATCCAGCCCCAACTTCTAGGAGAGTGTAATATGTCACAAGGGAAAGAAATGGTGTTAGCTCACACTTGGCAAGTTAATGACAATGGCTCTGCCCACCATAAGATAAACTTTTACTGTGAAATGGGTACTTCAGAGCCAGCAGAGAAACTCAGGACTGAATTCCATTCCCTGCTTTCACTGTGACCTTGGGTAAATTACTTCACTTCTGTAAACATCTCTTATCTCACCTGCTCTCTTTGAACCAATAGGGAGGATTTCTAGGATATATATTTTAATCAGAAATAGCAAAGCTTATTTGTAAAGAAGGATAAACCAGAAATAAATGAAATTGGTTACCTCCAGGGAATAATAGGTGGGAATGAGTAGAAAGGATGAAGGAAAGGGAAGAGTAACATTTCTGAGTTTGGATGCTCCCTGACGTACAGTGGGGTTATACCCCGTAACCCATCGTAAGTTGAAAGTCTCATAGTTGAAAATGCACTTGATGCACATAACGTAATGAGCATCATAGCTTAGCGTAGCCTGCCCTGCATGTGCTCAAAACACTTACATTAGCCGACAGTTGTAGCCTTGCATAAGCAAAATCATCTTACACAATGAACACACTGCAAAGTGTCAGCTGTTGACCCTCGTGCTCGTGTAGCTGCCTGCGAGGTGCAGCCCGCTGCACTGCCCAGCATCACGACAGAGTGTCACAGATACTAGCCTGGAAGTGATCAACATTCAGAATTCAAAGTACACTTTCTGCTGACTGCTTATCGCTTTCACACCATCATAAAGTCGAAAACCTGTTACGTCAAATCACTGTAAGTCGAGGACTGTTTACTTTTTGGTAGTGTTCTGACATTTAAAACTATGATAATGCGTCACAAACCAAAAATAAATAAATAATTAAAAGTCAGCAAAGATGGGGGATGAGGGAAATCCAAAATAGAATACAAACAGAAACTAATGAAACTAATGGTAATGTATGACGTAACTACACGGAAGGGATCGGGCAGCCTAAATAACTTTGAAGAAAGATTTACTACATTTATTCAAAGATCAAAGACAAAAAGAATTGTACACAAATATCATATTCTCTAGTTAGTGGATTTGTTTTTCATAAAAGTATGGGTTAGCCATTCTGAAACTACTTTTTGTGCATTCTGGGATTAAACCAACATATAAATCTATTGTGAATACTGAGAGCCAGGTTTCTGTCTGAGAAAGGAAGGGATGTAGACATGCCTAAAGAATGTGTGAGCCCAATCACAAGGACTTCCTGTGCAAATCTGGGACCATTTGAGCAAGAAAATAAATAATGCTAGTAATTGATTTATCCCATAGAACAAACTAAGAACTCATGAGTCCATGTTGATACAAATAATTAACTGAGTTAATAAATAACAGAGAAGAAAATCTCTTCCTTTCAACAGAATTCAAACTAACAAAGATGGCAGGGATGGTGGAAGCTGAAAATCGCTATTTGGCAAACACCACAGCAACAACTGTTTCAGGCACGGATTGTCAAGGTGTGCTCAACTAAGTGGGTGGAAAATACATTGCAATAGTTTCAAAGTATCTCTGCACATGATAATTATTAAGTGCAAGAAGGGAAATAATAACACTTCAGTGAAGAAACCAGGTGAATACGTACCCCCTTAAACAAGCGATGAAAAAAAAAAAAAAACCACAAGTGATGATACTGAGCGTCCCTAATAATGGGGCAAAATGATATCATGTACCTCCTCCTGATACACCAAAAAAGACACAGTATGTCTTCTGGGGTATTCTTGACAAAGCGTGTAGCCTGAATTTAACCCAAATTAAGGAACATTCTACAAAATTACTAGCCATAACTCCTCTGAACATCAAGGTCATAAAAATCAAAGAAATATTAAGGAATTGTTACAGATTTAAGGAGACTATGGAGACATGACAACTAAATATAATGTGTGATTCTGGGTTGAATCCTGCACCTGAAAAGAAAGGACATCAGTTGGACAACTGGCAAAAACTGAATAATAATATTTTATTGATGTTAATTTACTGATTTGGATCATTATACTGTGATTATATAAGATACTACAATCTGGGTGGAAGTATACAGGAACTCTTTATACTATTTATGCAACTTTTTTATAAATCTGAAATTATTCAAAAAAAAGTTCTAAAATGTTTTTTTTTTAAAGCCAAAATCTAGTTTTATCATACCTAAAGCCTTTTGCTCATTTTAAGGTTATAAGAAGAGTCAGAGAGGTACCGATGGATTGCATTTAAGAAGAGATTTACTTGAAGAGAGCTGCTACTGTGTTGCGAGTCTAACATCCCCATGGGCCCCACCAGGGGCAAATGGGACACCCAAGCCTAATGAGCAGGACTTTCAAGAGGCCATTCCTAGAGATGGATTTGTGTTCCATGCAGTTAGGGACCAGTGTCTCACATACACCTGAAGAATCTAAAAGAGAGAAGCTATTGCTATTGGCCAGAGGTGACCAGGAAGCAAGAAGGAGACTTGCTACTGTTTAGGGAATTAGGTACATTCCACTCCAACGTGTATGTGAGTCCTGGAGACCAGATGTAGGACCTACAGAAGAAATAATGGCCTGGTGTTGTCCTAAATCTGATCCTAAGGGAACTTCTGCTAAAGGACAAGGAGGACCCCCAAAGAGACAGAACTTATAACAAGTTTAATGTCAAAAAATAAAAGACAAAGTACCAGGGAGATGCAGAATCCAGCCAAAGAATATACACTACTTCTTGCATCCCAAGATGGAGTATCAGAGGAGTATGAGGAAGCCTCTTAAGGAATCAGGAGACCTGGCAAGAATCAGTGGCTGCCTAAGCATCTGCCAGGCCAGAGAGGACAGAGCCTCTCACAGAAGTGCAGTCACATAAGAACCTCCTGAAGCTGCTGAAGGCCCTTCCAACTCCCCTCTCTCCAAGTTCCAAGCTGGGAAATAAGCTGACCTCACCCCTTTCCCAGAGGCAGGCAGCCCAAATGGGGATTAGGGAGGTGTATTAACTCTAACTCAAGATCAAGGCTTTGATCATTACATAGGAGAGGGCATCTAAGTACCAAACGGAGATGAATTTTTATGATTTAAAGGAACCATAGAACACATTATGGATAAATAGAAGTTATATGAGGTCTGGTAGAGTTCTTATCCAGTCCAGAGAGAAAATTTATCCTGCTAAATAAATTCTGAAGGCGAGTGAGAATAAAACACAGTTTTTATTGCATCCTACAAGTGTGTCTGTTCAACATAATAATTATGATCTATCCACTGCTGAGTAGGGATTATCATAAGCAGCCATTCTCCCAATTATAAGACAGAGCACTACCTACCCCCATGGATGAATGCTCTCCACAGGTTTGTATGAGGTGGAGTTGAAGACATCCTGCTCTTAAACCAGGCCACTGTGATGCTAAACTATGTGCACCCACCTCTGATGCAGCTAAAGGTGTGAAGGGGTTTTCTGGGGGCATCTCTAACTATTGCACTTCCAATGCATAGATTCCTACAGGCTAACTGCCAACAGCCAAGCTGAGCACTGACCCCAGAAAATCAGTTCTTCCTTCTGGTTACGCATAACCTGAGAAGTACCCTCCGAAGACCCAGGAAGAGAACAGGGATTCCTGGGACTGAACGAAAACCTGTCCTGAGGACACAAGAAGAAGGGAACGTGGGTAAAGGTGCATGTGGTAAGGAGGGAAGGGTGCTTCTGGGATGGTCAGCTTCTTGTCTACCTTTCTGCACAGCCCAGATAAAAGCACTGCCCCTTTAACATTGTCTAGGCTGGTGAAGCAAAGGACTCACAGGGACAGGTCCAGCGGCAGCCACAGGTCTCTTCCACTCTGATAGGGGCCTGGCTGTTGGGGCATGAAGGCCTTGGCCCCCGATCACAGTTGACTCGATGACTATTCAGCAAGGTCTGGCCATCTGGCAGGCAAGTCACTGTGTGGCACTGATCTGGCAAGGTCCAGATGTCTCCAGGCTGCAGAAGAAAGGACCAGTTTTAGGCAGAACGGAGGATGAAGCACTTCAGCTCTAAGCCCATCTACAGGACTCTAACATGGGCCTAAACGGCAAGGAGTCAGGACACAGAACACAAGATTCTCAGGTGGACCCATTCCTCCCCACCCCCACCCCCCAAAAAAACAGGAAGTAATGATAAGAAGTAGAACTGGACCAAGACCATAAGAAGGAAAGAAAAGTTAACAAGGAGGAACAAGGGCCCAAAATATACAGTTCTGATTTTTCCTTCAAAGTCAACAGAAGGGAACTTACCCTCTTCTCATTCCCATCCTCATCCATGCAAACTCTAACAAATCCTGAAACAAATGCAAATGAGGTCTCAGTTCCCATCTATCACCTAAAAGTTCTAAGCCATTCACAATGCCTGCTTACCACCAACCCCCCCACTCCCAGGCTAGCTCTTGAAGTCAACTTAACTCTGAAAAGAACCTGAGTAGATTTAACAGTGAGGATGTGTGTACACCAGATAAGAGGCAGGCATCCCATGGTTCTTCGGACTGTCTTTGTGATTATTTATAATTGTGATGATAGCAATAATGATAACATGGCAATAGCTATGGTTCATAAAGCTTTTTCACAGTTAGTATCTCCTTTTCCTCTTTCATAGATCAGAGTCTATGGGGGGAGCAGGGAGGAAATGAGGCAACATCCTGAAAACTTCAAAGAGATGTTGAAAATTCCTACCAGGAAGAAAAGGCAATAACTCTGTAGTAGGTTTTGACTCATTGCTAATTACATTAGGAAAAGATATCAAACCAGGTAAAAGGAAACATATATGGTTAAAAGAATGTTTCTAACCTTAAGTCAACTTAAACCATGGTGCTTTGATCTTAGATTCTAGGATATTGTATTTCGAAAGCCTTCTACATTCTTGCTGAGAGTGAGTACAGGGCATGGGGAAGAAGGCCATGATCTGCAGGATGCTGAGGTTCCCTGTTCTCTCTTCCACTTCTTTATCCAAGATCTCTGTGTACAATTAAGCATGGGGTTTTCTGCTAAAGTCTGGATGGGCAGGTAGAATGGAAAGAGCGCCATATGCACAGAGCTTTCTTGTAGGCCCTTGGGGGTTAATAGCACAAACTTTCCATGAGCAGAAACTTAAAGGTCCTGGTCTATACAACAATCTTCATGCAGGGTCAAATCTTATTCATGGGCACCCTCAGGTCTCTGAAATAGGTTTTCTTGCCTTTGTTTTGTGTTTTGGGGAGGGAAAAAAAGATATTACATGACTCACCAGAGCACAGCTTGTGGAAGAAGGAATTGCCCAGAGTGACCACAGTGGGGAGGTCTTCAATTCGCTGGAGCTTTATCACGTTGGAGCTGGCATCTGGACCTGCTAAGATTCTCAGCTGGGCTATGTCATACCGATCCCCAATTCCAATGGGGAACACTGTCACGCCTAGAGTCAGCAGAGGAACAAGAAAGGGTCCCTGTTAACCTGCTTTGGTCAAGGGGTCACAAAATGGACTAGCCTGAAGCTACACCCTGTATCTGTATAGAACCTCATGATTCCCAGCCTGGTCATGTACACATACCCGGGAGGAGGACATTCAGTCAGTCCACAAGCGTTAATGAGCTCTTACTTGGTGGCAGGTACTATTCTAAGCAATGGGGATGCAATGAGCCAAGCAGATGAAGTCCCTGTCCTCATGGGCTTACACTGGAGACAGACAGACAACAAACACACAACGAAACAAACATCTAGAATTAATATTTCAGATGTGGCTAGTGCTTAGAAAAAAACAAAATGGGATATGAGCGTGCTCAGAGGTAGAAGTGGGAGTTATTGTTTCATACAAGGTGGTTGGAGATGCGTTCAGTGAAGAGATGATATCTGAGTAAAGACGTGAAGTCAGGATGGAAGGCAGGAGCCAAGAGGATACCCCGAGCAGAGAGAACACAGAGTGCAAAGGCCCCAGAGAAGAAGTGTGATGCAGACCCCAGGGTGGTGGGAGCAGAGCAAACAGGAGAGGGAGGGGGGCACAGATCATGCAAAGCTTCATAGGTCGCTACTGAATGAAATGGGAAGCCAGCCAAGACTTTGGAGCAGAGGAGTGACAGAAGCTGAAGCATCACTACAGCTGTTGTGTTGGTCATGAACAGTAAGGAACAAGAGTGGAAGCTGGGCTCCAGTTAGACAGACATTACAATAATCCAGGTGAGGGAGAATGGGGGCTTGGATCGGGTGGCCTGGTGGAGGTGGCATGGTGTGGTGGGGTTCTCAATGAATTTTGAAGTTGTAGCTATAGTTTACCAATGGATTGGATGGAAGTATAAGAGGGGGGAAAAATCAAGGATGCTGGTTTTGGACCCGAGCAACTACAAGAATGGAATTGCCATTTTTTAAGATGGGAAAGACTGAAAGAGGAGAAGACTTGGGTGTCAAGGTCAGGAATGCGATTTATATTGACCTGGCTGTTAAAGCATCGAGGTGAAGTTGAAGTGAGAGATCCAGGCTGGAGATAGAAATTTTGAAGTCAGTGGTATATACATGACCCTGAATGAGACCACCCAGGGGGTGAGTGTGAGAAGAGAAAATGTCACAGGGTTGAGCAATGACTATGTGCATGCCCGTTTACAGATGAGAACCTGAAACTTAACCTTAAGTGGTTAAATGACCTGCTTGAGGTCACGTCTCTTACCCTCAGACCTTTCCTGATAAAAGTCTTTCTTTGGAGTCTTAATACCAGAGGGAAAAAGTCTCCATCCTGAAATACCTCCCACTGGTTCTCCATAAACTTCTAGGGAGTTGCAATTTGCTTAAGGTTAGAGCTGATTTTCTGCCAGCAACTTCTCAGCTCTCGTAATCTGGTTGTATCACCTGAGTAGCTATCCTTTTCCTTTTAGAGTCCTCCCACTAAAACAACAGATTTCATAAACCCATCATAAACATTCACTCAGCCACATGAAGTGGACACCTATTTTGTGCCTCATGCACAGATGATACAAAACTAAGTGCGCTTTTGCCCTTGCCTTCAAAGAACCACCAGTTTGTGCAGGCAACAACAACAACAGAACCACAATGTGACTTGCACATTTCGAGTAGTTCAGATACGGTCCAGTAAACAGAGTGACTGGTTCACAGGAAGCCGTCAGAGAAGAGACAACTCCGGAGTGAGGCCTGAAAGACGAACATTTCTCCAGGTGGCCGTGAGAGGCCTTAACCACCCACTCACCTGGCCCTCCCTCAGCACCGCATCACCTGTCTGGGCTCACATTCTGTGGACATCCATAGCTCAAACTCTTATGGGGCGCCACGGCTGGGTCATGCCTGCATCATCCCCTTCCTAAAGCAGCAGCCTTTGTCTCTCGTCCATCCTGCACCAGCCCCCAAACACAGTGGGCTGGTACTGGAAAAGGGCTCTGAATACCCAAAAGTCCCTGGTGTCTCTCAAGGCCCCCAAAGGAACCCCTCTGACCTCAGATATGTAAGAGACCAAGATGCCACTTTAAAAAGGAATGGTGTGAGGTATGACCCACCCATGGACACAAAGGGAACATATGGAGCAATTAAAGGTTAAAATCTAAAGAATTCAGACAAATGACTGGTAAACATACAGTTATTACTGCTTGGTTTCCAAGTTACACAGGGATTGGACAATTTCCTGCTGTTTGAAACCAGGCCACATGTGGGGGTTGAGCATTTAAATCAGCCAGGGCTCCGAAAGTAACACCTTCCCACTTCTGATCCTCTAGCAGTTTCACACAGTCTCAGGACTGGACACCGGACACTTACGGTTGGATCTGGCGGCATCAGCTGCTGCAGCCACCGAATCTGTGGAGACATCCATGACCAGGACGACCACCGCCTTAGAGGCCCCAGGCCTGGCTCCGTGAACTTCTGAAGTGACGTATCTCACAGCAAAGCCCAAAGCATCCCCTGCAAGTGGAGAACAGACCATGCCAAGTCAGTCTTGACTGCGGGAAATGGAGTGTCTGAAGCCAGCTGGGCATCCTGTCTCCAGGTGGATCCACAGGCCATCAAAACAGAATGATTCGGAGACTCAGAGAGTCTCACACACAGGTGAGATCTGGATGAGACCTGAAAGATCACCGAGTCCCTCACTTTACAGGAAAGAAAACTAAGGCCAAGAGCAAAGTAACTGGCCCAGGTCTCCGTCACTCATGCCAAGAATGAGGACCAGACGCCGCCCCTGCATCCCAGCCCATGGCACCACGTTACCAAGCTTGCTGGGGCCTCTCTCCTGCTGCATATAGTCCACGAGGCTCATCAAGTGGGTTTTCTCCTGGGCCACGTTCCATGGCACGTCAATGGTGGTGATGCTGCCATACTGCAGCACTGACACCTGCATGAGCTGAGGCCCTGGCAGGAGAGAGAACACAGAGTAGCGCTTTGGAGCGAGTGGAGCCCCAGGAAGAGCCCCTTTCTAACCTGCTCCTTCAGGTGCATCACTCACCTATATTGGCTTTTGAAATGAAAGCCTTGGCAAAACTCTTCATTTCGTCGAAGTAAGAAGCTGGAGAGCCGGAGGAGCCGTCCAGGAGGAGGACCACATCCAGGGGCTGGCTACAGTCTGCAGCGAGAGCAGGAAGGTGAGCACACAAGCGCTGGCAGGGGACCAGCCACTGCAGCAGACACCGCATTCGATGGGCAGGCACACAGCGTGCCACTGACCACGCGGCCCTGACAAGGGCGGGTGTCACCATTGGTCCTGCAGGTTGGCAAGATGGGCCACCGAGGAGGGCAGGGGGCCCATGAACACCCCACGTTTGGAGGCATTGGGAAGACTGCCGTGCCACACAAAGGCAACTTAAATGCTTCCCAATGAAAGCAAGAGGCATCAGCTCCCTCAGTAAGAAGTTGCAATTCTTCTAGAATTGAGAGAGATACTGGAGCAGCCAAACAGGGAGATGGCAAAAGGAAATGGAGCTGCAGCAAATCCCTGGAAAACGAGCTTGTGTGTCCTCGGATTTTATGGGTAGGTAAGTGCTTTAAAGTATTCTGATTATAAATGCCTCGTGCTCATGGTAAACACTGTTGGGATCATGATCTTACTGAGGAAACACACTCCAGACTACACACCATTCACTTGATAAGATGATGCTATCACTGTTCTCTGCAAAAATATAACAAGAATTTCAATAAATCTGTGGCTCTGGTTAAAACAAGAATAAAGAAGCAAAGGCACTGATACCAAGTGTGAGACTGAAGAGACATTAAAAGAAGGCTAGTTCTTCTGGGATGCTCCCAAACACACCAAATAAGGAAGTTCAGGAACTAGGAGTTGATTAGAAAGTAGTATCCATTAAGAAATTAAGAAAGCACTAGTCATAGCAGAAGTAGCAAGCACTTGCTATGTGGTGGGAACTATTCTAAACATTTTCAAGTAAGTACTATTACTATCGCCATTTTACAGATAGACTGATATACACAGAGCTACCTACCCAAAATTATTACCAAAAAAATTGCCCAAAATTACCCAGCCAGTAAGTGGCAGAAGTGAGATTCACACCAAGGCAGTCTAGCTACAGAATCTGAGGACTTAACCTGTTACCTGTCACCTAATTTCCCAGCCTTGCCCCAAAGAATGTCAGTTACTTATAATAATTGTATCCACCCAGTGTGGTCAAAAAGCTGCTAGTCACCAAATTTAACAGGTTACCTCCAAGGCAGGGAGTGGGGTTGGATGGTCTGAGGCTGTATGATAAACACATATTCTTTATTCTGTCTCTTCGGTATTATTTCAGTCTTAACAAAAGACTTGCATTACCTTTGAATTTACAAGAAAAGATCCTCCCCAATGAAGGATCCCAGCTGCATCTCCCTGCCTGGGAGGTGAGGATCCAGGCACTCTGACGACGGAATGTGACCGAAAGCACAGAGCAGGTGAGCCAGGATTAGAACCCAGGAATCACATCTCTGCCAAGGCCACCCCCAGCCTGGCACCTGTGCAAGGTGCCCACATACCTGGGACAGGGGAGAGAGTGGGGATCTGCAGCCCCTCTCCAGAACAGCAGCTCTGCAGCACCAGATCAGGAGCCTCCCTGGGGAGTGTCTCAAAGTCCTGGATGAGGATGGGGGCATTAGGCCAGCCGATCCTCTCCAGCTCCTGCACGTTGGCATGAGGGCCCACTCCAATGGGCACCACCTGGATGTCTCCGGGCATGCGCCTGATCACATCAGAGGCAGGGCTACCTGTAACCATGTAGACCAGGTTAGGTGCCTGCTCCCGGTCCCCCTGGCCAGCCGAGAAGCTGTTCTCAGACACATACTGCAGGGCCAGCCCTGTGTTGGTGCTGTTGCCACCCTGGTAGAGGATCTTGCGCACCCGCTGCAGGACGTCCCCCTTGGACTGTGTCTCGCGGAAGGTGGACTCCGTGGTCACCGTGTATGAGTACTGCAGCACTGTGACGTGGATGCTGTCCTGGCCCACGTCCATCCGTTGAATCACCTCCTCCAGGAACTCCCTGCTCCTGTTGAAGTTGACCTCTCCAATTTGGTCCGACCCTTCCAGAACAAATGCCACATCCAGAACCATGGTGTTCCTCTTGGGTCCCGGGGACGAAACCCCCAAGTGCTCCTGACCCACAGTGACTTGGGCCACAGGAGGGGGCTGAGTTGGGGCAGGCGGTTCGGGAGCAAGGTCACAGAGGTAGCTGATAATCTCATCCCTGCGCTGCTCCAGCTCGTCCACACTGCTGAGCACAAAGGCCTTGTTCTCAGGGGCCTGCTTCTCGATGAGGCGGATCTGCTTGAGGTTCACGTGGGGTCCAATGCCCACTGGGACCACGATGACCTTCTTCTTCTTCAGGCCCTGCATGTAGCGGACCAAGTTCTGAGCCAACTTCCGGGGCTCCTGGCTGGCCGTCAGGAGCAGGGCAATGCGGGAGGCCTCAGGGCGGTCCACCTTGCCGAAGATTTGGAAGAGTGTGTACTTGAGGACCTCACTGGTGGAGGCCACTGTGCCGCCCGCATACTTCACCTGGCTGGCAATGCGCCGCAGCTCCGAGGGCCGCTTCCGGTCCCGGAGCTGGATGTAGGCGTGGGAGCCCTCGTGGTACTCCACCAGGGCCACACGGATCCGCTTCTGGGAGATTTGCAGGCGTTCCATCATGTTCACCACGAAGACCTTCAGCACTTCGAACTCGGCCTCAGATAGCTTGGAGGAGCCGTCCAGCAGGAAGACCAGGTCCAGCAGCTTGCTGCAGTAGAAGTCATGCAGTGGCGGCTCAGGGGTGTCCTCCACATATGGGGTGGTGGGGATGACCGGGCCCTCTGTGGGGGGCACCTCTAGGCCCCCGGGTTCCCTGCAGGCTTCACAGGTGAGGTTGACACCATCACAGTGACTGTAGAAGAAGAGAAACAAAGATGGTTTGGGAAGAAGCGCTGAGCACTTCTCAGCCCTACTCAGGACCATGGCACGTATTTCCATATGCCCGCTGTCCTGGCCCACCTGAACTACAGAGCTGCCACAATCACTCTCCACCCACGTGAGACATCATTTCTTAACATATGTCCCCAGATAGCATTCCTACACACACACACAGAGCTTGATTCTACAAGCCAAAGCTGTACTCTGCACTAGAACCTGAAAAAGAATCTTTCTTTTGTCCAGGCCATCCACACAACCATTGAATGTTGATTTTTTTTTTTCAACCTACATCTCTAGCAATATAAATATTTAATGATAATCCAAACCTTCAGCCAAGTAACTCCAAAGACAAATATTGCTCTAAAATGTTGACACTGACCAGGACTTGTGAATGTTCTACTGAAGATAAATGTTTTACAGTATTTATTATATTATAACAGAACGTTAAATATATGAATTTTTTTACCATGCTTAATATGTTGGGCTTTAAGGAAAAAAGGAAAAACTGGACTAAAAACATGTTTGGAAAGATGAATAAAGATTCAAAATCCCAACTTTAGCTAGCAAAACAAAGCACTTGAGAGTAGTATGTGGGGGTCTCCAAGATGTTAGACAGAGGAAAGTTGGTGGCTCATTCATTCACTCCACCAGGGGACATATAGAGAGCCCCGATCGTGTGCCAGGAACTGGTGAGGCCCTGCACCCACCCCCAAGCCCACACCATGAGTCTTTCACAGAACAGGTGTCCCTGACACAAAGTCCTATACTACCAGTCTAAACTTCTAGTCCCTTCTTGTCACTTCTGCCTTTCACCAGTGTCCTGGAAAGTGGCAGGCTGTGCCAGACCCCAGATGAAATCCAGGCTAGGACTTCGCCTTTATGAACTCTTGACCTTTGAGGGAACTGTTCTCCAGCACCCTGGAAGGCTGCAAGGGCAGCAGTGTCCTGAGCCCTGGAAAGTGTGCTTGTGGCCTGCTTCCCAGGAGACGTTCGAGGCTGCTTTGCAACGATCGCCCACACCTGTTTGCCTCTGCAGTGTGTACACTGGCAGCTTCCCCTCCCTGTGTGCCAGCAGGAGAGGTGGGAGACGGCTCTACACTCTGTGTCCTGAGGCTCAGAGCCGCGTGCCAGCATTGGGTTCATTCTCTCTCCCTTACAGTCCCCCTTTCAGCATAGGGCGAGTGGGTAGGCAGGGTCTACTGGGGAGTTAATTCCTACCTCTTCGTGGTCTACACAATTTATTGCTTCCATCTTTGTTAACGGTGCGTGAGTGACATACTTTCTAGTTTCCTGTGTTTGAGAGCAAGCTCGCCCTGGGCAGTGTTCACTGCTGTTTATACAGATGGCTGCGGCAGGATCTGACTCTGGCAGCTGTGGCCACAGCCCCTTCCCTGGTGAATTCCAGTTCTCAAGTTTAAGTTCACATAAGAAGTGGTATTGAATATATCGACGTCCAAATACATGCTCCTTGCTTAGGAGCAGGACTTCAGAAAGCTCAGTATTCACCCTTGGGCACTCATTCCCCTCTCCCCAAAATCCCCATGTTCCCAGAGGCAACTGTGTGAGGGAAGCCAGGGAGCAGTGATGAGTGTCTTCCCTTCCAGTGACAAAGCCCTGTCCTGGGACCTCAATTGTAGCCCAAAAGTGTCTGTTTCCCTGAGAGGTCAGGGCTCTGTCTCACTTTCCTCCCCTGCTTCTCCACCTCCAGTAAAAAAAAAAAAAAAGGAAAGAAAGAAACCTGACTTTCATAGATGCCTATCCTGGACTAGATGTGACCTCCATGAACAGTAGGAAACCTCGTCCATCCTTCAGCAAGAAGAGAGTAAGAAGCCTAACTGTTCTCTTAAGAGATATTTTCTGGAGAGATGGTCTAGTCTGTTCTTAAAGAGAGAGAAACAAACTAAACAAAAACTACACTCACGTGGCAAGGAAGTTTTCCCAAAGCCCACCCCTCTGAGCAGGCCCCCAGAGAAGGTAGTAAAACCCCTAACTTCAAACCACCAGGTTTTACCAAATCTGGCAGTGCTGAGGGTCACTGGGGTTCAAGGTGATCTTCTTTCCAGAGGCTAAGCGCCGGCCGGACACCTCGCACACGGGGCAGTCTCCAGGGTCAATGCACGTCTGCAAAAGCTCATCCAGGATTTTCCCTGCATGACAACCTCTTGTTAGGAGCCAACACTCTCACCTTTTCCACAAGGAAGACTTACTGTTAACTAAAGGGACCTGTCCCAGAAGTCAGCTCTGCCTGCCTCCGCAAGCGTCACCCTCCCTGAGGGAGCCACCTTCCTTCTCTAGGAGAACTGATGTCCCCCTCTGCAGGGTTGGAAGGCGGAGTCGGTCACCCTACCTCACTGCCCCCAAGCCTCAACTCAAATGAAATCTTATCTCTTTTGAGGGTCTTTTTTGCTCCACCCAAGAATCATTTAGTAGTTCTAGATCTATGCCACCCGACACAACAGCCAGATTTAAATTTAAATTAATATTAAATAAAATTGAAAATTCAGTTCCACAGACACATGAGCCACATTTGCAGCAACTTCTGCCAGATCATGGGATTCTAGGTGATGAGCCCATTAACAGCCCCCAGAAGCATTGTCCAGGAGCTCAGCTGGACAAATGTCATCGCTGGCCAGGCTTGGATGGAACGGCACATGGAAACAGAACCCAGGGTTCTAGGGTCGGGGATGGGGCACCACTGGGCAAGGCTGAGATGAAGGGATTGCCTTTCCTGACAGCCTGTCCCATCCCCCCAGCCCACCCCCACTCAGGGCCAGTGACTGACCTGGAGGGCAGTGTGCGTGGCAGCCTTCCACGCACTGCACGGGGCAGGCCAGCGGCTCCGGGTGCTGGCACGTGGTAGGGCAGGCAGGAGCGCAGCTGTTATAGCGCCACTCACACTCATACCCATTCTCCCGGAGGTTCCTCTCCTCGCAGCTCTGGGCTGTGTGGAAGGACGGAAAGAGCACAAAACCATTCATCACAGCACAGGCAGTCCTGGGCAGCCTGAGGAGCCGGGGCTGAGCAAGGCCCCAGGCAGCAGTGGTGAGACATGGAGGTGTGGGCACCAGGGGAGGTGGCGACTAGACTGGGAACAGAGGAACTACAGGAGTCACCAGTGTTAGAGGCTCCTGGACTTTCAAAGCACCTAAACCAGGAACCTCCTGCTTCTGGGTCAGCTGCTTACGCCCAAGGAAGGAAGAACCTTACATAAATGAGTGAGTGGATCCCTCATAGGGGCAAATACAATAGTGTCCGATTAAAGATAATATATTCGCTTCCCTCTTCTTTTCAGCACTGTTCCTTCTTCTCCCTCCTCCATAATTTCTCCAGAATAAGGGTCTCCACATATGAATGTCTTCAACCCCCGTCCCCTGTCCCTCCTCACCCACATCAGTGTCTTAACTGCCCTCTGCCCTCTGCCATCATTCCCCATACTAGATCTCTGCTTTCTCTCCCATGAAGGTGTCATCCTGCACCCCATTTTAAGACCTTAAAGTCTAGATGCAACAGGGTTGAGGGGAGGTCACGGGGGACATCAAGACTCACGACACAACGTGGCTGTCCTCCAGGCCACCACCTTGCCGTGCTGGGCACACACATGAGCGTAGGCAGCAATGGTGTCGCAGAAGCAGGCACAGTTCCCAACAGACTCACAGGAGCAGGTGTCATAGATGCAAACATCCAGGAATGGCTCGGGGTCCACCTGCAGGGATACTCAGGGTGACCTAGGCCTGGGACTAGACTTAGGCACGCTGGCTCTCAGTCTGGGTGGGAATGTTCTGGGGGGTCACAGTAGGGAAAGGGGGGCTCCAGTGACATGTGCTCATCACTCTCTTTGGTGGCCTCCGTCCAGCAAGGAGAAAGAGGGAATATCAGGACCCACTCCAGTTGCCTCACTGAGGGGCAATGGTACTAGTACGCTGGACAGCAGGGCCAGCCTGAATATTCCTGGACTCCAACCCCAAACCTACATAAAGAAGTAGCCCATCCGCCATCCATGTTCAGCCACAAGAACCACTCCCATCTGCCCCACAAACATGCTAACACACACACATTGGCCTTTTTTAGGGCAGTTGTGAGGAGAATGAATGCAGACACTGAGCGGATTGTTCCCTCCAAGACCTTCCAACAAGCCTGACTCCCCTGCCTCCTCTCACTGCCTTCACTCTTCCAATTCAGACGCCCAGGATTTCCACCAAACCAGGGAGCCCTGACCATCCTTCAGAGTCCTCGGGGACTGAAGGTCATTGGATGGAGAGGAAGGGAACTGAGACGCAGGTACTCAGCCAGTCACACCCACCCTGCTGATGCTACACAGCAGCGTGCATGTGTTTGGGGAATTTCCTTACCGCCACTGGAGATGAAGACACAAAAACGAGCCATAAAATGAGGACTCAAAATCCCTGGAGTTAAAAGGGGATTTTTCTTAATCCTGTCTGCACTGCTGCCTCCTGAGACTCAGTGGAATGGCTGAACTAAGTGGCTGGAATACAACAAGGATGCCAGCCTGTTAAACCAAGCACGCCATTGCCCGGGGACAGCCAACTGACCTGGAGTCTGCACGATCCTTCCCCATGTGGGAAGGATCCTTCCCCTCTCTTACTAGGGATTTCTGGACCCAAGGGTAGGTAGGACGACGACCATGCCCACCTTGAAGCAACTAGAGGAGCACGAGACCTTCGCCCACTGTTCTTTATAAGATTATAAAGGTTTTATTGTTATAAAAAATAATTAATTAATTAATCTTTTTTTTTTTTTTTTAAGAATAATATGGGAAAGGCTGAAGCCGGAGAGCTTGTACGCTCGACCCATGGACATGAACTGGGGGAGCCGGGGGTGGTGGATTTCAGGGGGGGTACTGGGTGGAGGGGAGCAAAGGGGGCAAAAATTGAATCTATTGTAACAATATAATCAATAAAATATACTTTTTTAAAAAGTGCATTATAAAAGAAAAAAGTAAAATGGAAAAAGAAAGAAAAATAAGGGAGGGGATTTTTGAGACAAGACCTAAGAGCACAGGGTTTTTTGAGGGCAGAGGAGAGGGCACTCAGGTCTGAAGACATAGTGAAGTAACAGGAAACTGAAATTCCTGAATCTTGTGCTGGAGACAAGATAATTCACGGGGACACAAAACCCTAAGACAGAATGCCAGAAGAGAAGCAGATGCCCAGAAGAGAAGAGAAATGACTTGCAGGCAGTGCTTTCCTCACAGCCTGCCAATTACCCTTCCCGTTTCCCAGTCCGAAGACAAGAAAGGGAGGAAAGAGGCGACTCGATGCATCACTTCAAAGGCTCCAAGGCAACATCCGCAATTAGAGGCTCGCACTCTGAGCACCCAAGCCACTGGCCAGCCCTTAGCATTCCCCTGCCTCCCCCGCAGCCCTCACCAGCTTGTTGCAGTCCTGGAAGATGTCACTGGTGAGGATCCTGCAGGAGGAATCCACCATGGTCTGCTTCATGATGTTGTTGTGGCAGGTGGCAGGGGACGAGTCCAGCAGCACCTGGGGAACAGGGAAAGGGAATGCAAATAGACCCAAATAGTCAACCCAGAAGGGTCCAGGGAACACTTTTCAATCCCTGCCACCACTGCAGTGCATACCACCCACCACCCATGGCCCACAGGGAGACCCCAGACATACCTTCCTGGTGTCAGCACACTGCGGGTTCACTTTCCAGGAATTTCCAAAGTCCACGGGGTCTTCCTCCACTTGGAGATTGCTGCTGGTAAAGTCATTGTTCTGGATGCCATCAAAATTCCCACAGAGGCCACACACCTGCTCCTGGTGGACACAGGTTGAGAGCATGAGCATTGCAAAGCTCAGGGCAAGTTCAGATTCAGGGCAAGGAGCGCTCCAGGCAGCAAAGGAGGCAGGCTCATCTGAGGAAGAGGATGGTGGAAGGGGGCAGAGAGGCAGACCCAGAAGGAGACCAGGGCGATCAGCAAAGCCTTGCCCTTGCCAAGGCCTTTTCCTGGCTGTCCTCACTGACCTCATTTTAAAGTTAGAGAAAAAAAGATCATTCTCAAAGAGAGGCAACCCACCCATGTCCCATAGTTGGCCAAGGGCAAAAGTAGGAATTAGGCAGCCTTGGCTCTGGTGTCTCCAGTATATGCCATCATTCTCCCCAGTAAGGAAGGGCCTGATCAGAGACAGAACCTGGTTGATCATTGCATCAAGGAAAGAGGAGAGGTCTGAGGAAAGAACCCACTAATCCTGCTTCCCTATGTGAAAGCAGGGAATCCCTTACCTGGAGAACTGCAGCCTGTTCAGAGCAGGCTGACCAGGATTCTGTGTATACCAAATGCCACTAGGGCTGACATAATATCTTATTCACGTTCGTGTTCACCTACCATAGTGTTGGTACTCAAGTCCTAAACAAGGAATTACTGAGTGAATGGAAACTATGACCTAAGAGCTATAGGCGGAACTGGAAATATTTGGCCTGGAAAAGAAAAGGTACTCTGCTCTTACGACATAGTTGGAGCCTTATCTTGGGACAAAGAGATGTGACTTATTCTATTTTGCTTCAATATGGAGAATTTGGTTTGGTACAATGGGTATAAGTTACTGGGAAACATGTAAGACTGTACCCACAGTTGGACAAAAGGCCTAACAGCCCTACAGTATGGACCCTGTCTCCTCCCTACCCTGTTAACTTCCATTCTCCCCTAATCCCTCCACTCAGGCCCCAGACATCCTTGCTCAGACAACCCCAAACATCATCCACCCTACAGTCTTTGTGTATACCTACATTCGCTCATCCAGCTACTTGTGTGACTCCCTCCCTCCCTTCTCTGAAGATGCTGCTCGCACAGACCCTTTTCAGACTAAACACCTTCCCCTGAGACGTCAAGAGGGGCAGGGTCTATCTCCTGCTACTCATGAAGCTGAAGAAGGTCACAATGACAAGTCACACACAAGATGAGGAAGAAGGCCACCGACCTGGTATGTCTGCTTCAGCACCACAGAGATGCTCAGGTGGTGGTCCCAGACCACAGAGAGTGCCTTGCCCAGCAGCAGAATGACATACCGGCCAGACTCCACCACCTCAAAGTTAGTTTCATCCTTCATGGGCCTCTTCACGTTCACCTGAAGGAGGACAAAGCGTGAGACAGGGAGAGGGAATATCCAGCTCTCTGCCTGCCCCACAGCTGCACCTGTCTCCATGGCTCTCCAGAACCATAAGCCATGTGCCCCATAAGAGCTTGTCCCTTCAGGGCCAGCACCTGCCTGGACGTTTCCATGTCCATTTCGCCTACCACTCTCCAAGAATCCCCTGATTAAGGGACAGCAAGAGAGGTGGACACAATATCAAAATTATGAGATTAAAAATACAGCAAAACCAACTAGCAGGAGATCATCCATCATTTCACAAGAAGAATCTTTTGACACTTGATCTTTTAATACATGTGGCCCCTAAAAAGGTTTTTTAATGTGACAATGACTTTAAGCATCTCCAAGCAATTGATTTAAAAACATATCTATCCCTATGCAAAAATGAGCAGTGGGCTCTCTCCTTTCCTTCCTCCACCTCCCACTCCCCAGAGTCACTGTCATCAAGAGTGAGAGCTGACGGAGAACAGAGAGGCTGAGGAGTTTGGGGCTGGCGGCAGGAATCGCGGATCTCAGTTTGCTGGAGTCTCACTTGAGCCCTTGACTGGTTGGGTCATTGCCAGTGCTAAATCCTCCAAGCCCATGTCAGTGGCTTGGCTATCTAGTTCATAAAACTGAGGCAGATGCTGGCACCCCTTTGCAAAGGTCCTCTCCTTAGCAACACACAACATGCAGAGCTAGTCATCTGCGCACACCTCCTGTCCAACATCGCCACTGTCATCTGTCCTAAGTACAGCTCTCCTTCGAAATGGAGCTGATGCTGTTGACTCACAGACAGTAGACCCCACTTGCTAAGCAGTTTTCTTCCATATGGAGGACAATTCACCCCCATCCCCTGACATCAGTGATGGGCGTTTGCGGAAGGTCACAATGCAGGCTGAGGCCATGGAACAAAATGAAGATACCAGAACAGGTGTGAGCTCAGGTCCTGGGTCTCCCTAGTACTAGCTAGAGTCAGACCAGTGGAACCAAAACTGTGGTCTAGGGATGGCCCTCCACTGCAGATGCAGATTCCTGAGCCCTACCCAGGCCTACGAGTCAGAATCTCAGGTTGAGCCCCGAATCAATATCTTACACAAGATCTCCTTGTGGTTCTCATGTGCCCTCTGAGAACCACATCAAAGCTCTTACTACACAAGGACTGCAACAGGTTACTGCTCTTTTGAGCTCTTAAAAAAAAAAAGATTTAGAAATAAAGATTTAAAAAGAAATGAAAGAAACAAAAAAAGATTTATCTGGCCCTAGCTAGTGTGGCTCAGTGGATTGAGTGTCAGTCGGCCTGTGAACCAAAGAGTTGCCAGTTCAATTCCCAGTCAAGGCACATGCCTCGTTGCAGGCCAGGCCCCCAGTTGGGGGTGTGCAAGAGGCAACCACACATTGATGTTTCTCTTCCTCACTTTCTCCTTCCCTTCCTCTCTCTCTAAAGATAAATAAATAAAATCTTTATTAAAATAAAAGATTTATCTGAAAAGCATTGAAAAGATGAAAGTAAAAATCCCCAAAGCACCATTATTTCCCAAAATATACATATTTTATGTGTGTATATATAATATATATAATTGTATTTTACATATGTTATGTAAACTTATATACAAAAGGGGAAGTCCTCCTGCCCTCCAGCCTCCCCGCCCTCCAGAGGCAAGCACTGATTCTTCCTGTGCGCATGCAGATGGACTTACACACTCTCCACCCTACTCTGCACCTTACTTTACTGCAATGGAGTCACGTTATTATATGCATCTGTAACTTGTTCCTACAGAACGTGTCACAGTCAGACGACAGAGCTCCACCTTGTGCTCATTCATGGCTGCACCATATTCCATTCACACAAGTTCTAAACAAATGCTTGACGCCTGCTCTTCACAAGCCAACAAAAGAACAAAGGGGGCCTGAGGCGGAAGGGATGGGGCTGGCACTCACCTCCCCATCAAACAGTTCAATCTCTCCTCCTTCCACCAGGATGGTGACCCGCTTCATGCATTTCACCGAGGGGTAGCCGCATCCCTCATTCCCCACCAGGATCCGGAAGGTCCCAGGGTTATTGCCACAGTAATCCTGCAGAAAAGAGGTGCCCAGAGAGAAATATTAGTCCTACCACCTCTCTCCAGATCAAAAACTCTGGTGGTGGGTGGTAGAGATTCGACTGGATGGTGCTGTTGCTGGTGCCCAGCATGCTTTGCATGAGGCTGCCTGGTGAGGCTGCTCCCTCCCAGCATGCTCTGCACGTGGCTGCCTGGTGGGGCTGCTCACTCCCAGCATGCTCTGCACGTGGTTGTCTGGTGTGGCTGCTCACTCCCAGCATGCTCTGCACGTGGCTGCCTGGTGGGGCTGCTCACTCCCAGCATGCTCTGCACGTGGTTGTCTGGTGAGGCTGCTCCCTCCCAGCATGCTCTGCACGTGGCTGCCTGGTGGGGCTGCTCACTCCCAGCATGCTCTGCATGCAGCTGGTCAGTCCCCTTATTCACTCCCACCATGCTCTGCACATGATTGCCTGGTAGGGTTGCTCATTCCCAGCATGCTCTGCATGTGGCTGGTCAGAGCACTGCTGGTTCTGTCCCACTCCCAGCATTCTGGGCAGGCATGCGTTCTCAGTCACCCTCACCGCCTGACCCTTGGGGCCCTGCAGCTCAGTCTCTGGGGCTGAGGCTCCTACAGGTTTGTGGCCCTCCTATGGGACCACACCAACCCCACCCACCCACCCAACCCCCTCCCAAGACTAGAGACACAGAGACCACATTTGTTTAAAGCTTCAGAGAGTTGAGCTGTCCTGTCCCTCATGAGAAAAGACCCCATACCTCCTTGCTTACCCACTATGATGTCAACCAGCAAGAGAAATTTATAGGAAGCCATACAACGGGGCCCATGCCTTCACTCATCAGCTAGGATTTCCAGGGTTCTTTCTCATTCTGCTGGGCAGTGTGACTTTTCTGTGCCCCCACCCGCTTTCTGCCCATTCTGAACTGCACCCAGTTAGAAAAGAAAATGTGGAGAATGCAACAGAATCGTAAGGTGGAAAGCAAACTCCAGGGGTCACTTCAGATGTCCCCCTGTTCAGGGCACTGCATGAGGCTGTGTGGGTCATTAACTGCACAAGCGTGCTAGCAAGGAGGGTAAGCACAGCCTGAAATTCAGCCTCACTCCCCTCCCCACTGACTGAGGAGGCTGCGTCTGCCAAAAGGAATGATGCCTTCTTCTAATTCTGTTTTGACACTAATTTGGGAAGATGGTAGCCCTGCCCCATAACTTAATCCCAGTCAACAAATGAGCTTGCGTCCTATTTTTATAAGTCTCCATCCAGGTAAGCTGAAGGAAGATGGGCAATCACTGTGAGTTCAAGCTCTGACCAGGCACATCTTGCAGGGGCTGGACCATCACTCCAGCGGAAACCAGCCCCAGAGTTGTTCCTATGGGCACAACAATAGACTCTGACCTGGAAACCCCCAGATTGCAGTCAGCACTGCCCACCCCCTCCTAAGGACAGACAGCACCCTCCCCCTTCTCCATCCCTCTCACCTGCACCAGAACATACTGGCACTCCCCGGGGAACATATATTTGAGCCCGTCGAAGGTGATGTAGTGGGCCATGCCAATCGTGGAGCACGTGGCATCACACACATGGTCTGTGCAGTTCCACTTCCGGTCCTGGCAGACACTAGGAACAGTAATGGCAAGGATGGGCAGGTGTGAGAGATGGGCATTGTGGAATGAGGAAGTCAGGAAGGAACACTGAATGTTCCGGGTGCCACCCAACCTCACAGGAAGCCTCAAGAAGTGGAGGATCTACAGCCTCATTGGGGGTGGGGGTGGGGATTGCAGTCGTGAACTGACACATTTCTAAAGCACAGCCCAGGAGGAGAGAGGGAAGCCATTACAAGAGGGAAACTGAGGCAGATAAGGGACTAGGTGATCCAGACAGCCAAGGGAAGAGACCTAGGTCCTCTGTAGACCATCTGCTTGAGTCTGCAAAAGCTCAGCCTGCCTGGAAGTTGCCTGAGAGAAGACACAGGGTCTCATATGAAACAGACACTGAGGGTGCATACCATCTGAGGCTAATGGAGAAAACAAGGAAGAACAGCAGAAAAGTTCTGAGTCAGGAAAGTTGTGAACGTCTTCTGCCAGGAGAGGTTTTGTGTGTACATAGTTATATGGTTAAATCTACAGTGATTTATTGACTGCCACAATGCCCCATCCTACCACCCAGTAACCAAAACTGAGATGAGGAAGCCCACACTGTGCATCAGAGGGGGTTAGCTCAGACTTCAAGCCCAAGAGATAGCTCAGTGCCTTCCTGTCTCCGTCCACGTGGGCCTTTTCATAAAGCTGTGCACAGCCCCAAAATCAAAGGCACAGTTAGTGAGCAGAACAGAGGGTGATGTGAAAGATGACCAAGGAGAAGGGAAAGAAAAACCAGCCACCCACACAAGGTCCCTCTTCAAACTGTGCCATTACCAGCACACTGGCTATATGCTTAGGGGGCAACATAAGGCCAGGATGGACCCTCCAAACTCCATGCCCTTTGGCAGCTTGGCCACAGGTGCAATGACTGACGTGGGGCAAGGTCCTTATCTACTCCAGGCCCCATCTCTCTGAACAGGAACACTAACCTCTAGTAGAGCTTATGTGCATGTGAGCACAGGCAATGATCAAGATTCTCCCCACTTTACAGAGAGGAAAACAGAGGTACAAAAAGAGAAGAGTAACCACATTCCCTCAGGATACTGGAGGCAAGTGCCAGAGGTCCTTGGCCGTGTCTTCCCCCACAGCACCTTGGCTTTCATCCCCACCTCCGCTGACTCCAACTGCAATGTCTCAGTTCCCACAAAAGCCTCTCCCAGGGCCTCACCAAGTGTTGCAGTCAACCTTCACCGTCTCTCCAGGGGCATACTCTTTGCCCCGATGGAAGCAGGGACACCTTTCCAGAGCCACACATCTGTTTTCATGCCGGACCTAAGGGAAAGCAATCGACAAGTCTTGGGGGCCACAGTGAGTGATCTAGAGCCCTGCTGGGAAGACTAGGGAACCCACGGCCAGCTGGGGCTTGGTGGACATGGGCACCCATCTACATGGATCCTCCCAACCTCAGCTGAAGGCACTCTCACCATCCTCTGCCCTCATCCCCTGCTGGGGGCAGTGACCTGGGACCTGAATGTAGATTCTTTGGTAACATGTGTCAAAAAACCTTGAGATGCCCGTATCCTTAGGCCCAGTAATTCCATGCAGAGAATTTCTCCAAAGGAAAAAATAGTTATGGACAAAGGTCAGTATAGAATTACTTATCATTGCAAAAAAAAAAAAAAATGGGAGCAACCAAATATTCAACAATAGAAAAATGATTAATTCCATTAAGGGCTCACCAGGTGATGGTGTTCCCTGAAGCTATTAGAATGGCCCTTTGGGAGAATCTTAAAAGATGTGAGAAATATTTATGCTGTTAATTTTTAAACAAGGGAGGAAAACTGTATATGCATATGGTCCCAATTATGAAAATATATATATACATATTTCAAAAAAAAGACAAAGGAAATATAAAAGTTGCTTCCAGATGGTGGGCTAGGATAGGGGAATTTTATTTTCTTTTTTGATTTTAAACTTTTTTTTCCAAGTGTTCTTTAATAAGCATCTACTATGTTTATAATTGAAGAAAATGGACAATATATTTAATAAAATGAATAAATCAAGTATGAATGCACTTAATATCCTGGAGGTGAAAGTTTAATGCTGGCCATAGGCAGAGACAGACCACAACCAGAGTCTGGGGGTTGTTCAAGTCCCACATGCACCCTCCTCACCCAGTCCCCTGGGATTCTGACACACCCTCCACAGGGGATGCTCTACTTCCCTGCACTCCCCCCCCACAAAGAAGTTACTACATGAGCATGTTATACTCCTCAGATCTGTTGGGGTCAGGGAAAAAAAGAACTAAGACCTACTGGCCCCACTCTGACCACAGCTTGAGCAGGCAGCCCTGGATGTCTGCTTGGGCAGAGCCTGTCCCAGGGTGATCTATAAGAGCCCTGGGCCACCCTCAGGTCAAGGGACCATGGGACTTTGGTTCTAGAGTGACCTGAGGGATGAGAAACTCCTTGCCTGGATGGCTCAGGATCTATGTGATCCGGTCACTCCCCAGACAAGCCTGAGTTCCCAGGGCTGGAAACTAGACAAAGCCCTGGCAACAGGTGTTCTTGGGCTGAACAAAGGGCTTTCAGGCCAAGGATCAGAAGCTAAAATCGTGTGTGTGTGTGTGTGTGTGTGTGTGTGTGTGTGTGTGTGTGTGTTAGAAGGGGATGGGAAGAATAGCCTCTACTGCTTCGCCATCAGCTTCAGCCAGCCTCAGTTGTTCTCCTGAGTCCTTAGAGGCTAAGCGAAGGGGCAGGATTGGGGCAGGGCTGTAGAGAGTGAGGAAAGTACAGATCAACCACATTCTTGGTAGCTCTTACAGCCTAGGACCACTGCTCTTGGAAGACAGTGAGCTGAGGTGCCCAATAGGGAAGATGGCAGCTTGGTAGAATCAGGGCAGGAATGAAAAAGTCTGTCTGCCAGCCTTCATAGGCTGTCACCGTTAGGGTTCACTCCCACATGCCCTCAAGCTTTGCCAGCTCGGACTGAAGGCCGAGGCCTGCCACCTAGTGGCTACTCTAAGAGTAACATAAACATGCATCCACTGGCGAACACCAACACTCACTCCTACTGCTAATGGAGACCAGAAAATAAGCTTCATATCGGAAACATCATGTGAGACAAAAGCGATACAGGATGCCTAGGGGTGGATTCCAGGAAACAGAGCCCTCACCTCAGCTCAGCAGAACAGGTACCGTCTCATCGCCTACAGCAGGCTGGACTGAGGGCTCCCTGGGCCCCTTGGTCTGCATGTTGGCTGTTTTTACCTCTCTTCCAGATAGTTAACCCACTGACAAAAAGTCCCGCACACCAGGACGCAGGTAGCCCCTCCCCTGGCCCAAGGCTGAGTCCTAGGCAGCCAGCCCCCCTCCCGTGGACATTAACCTCGGATCCCAGCTTAGCCACGAGATTATGCTGCCAGCTCCTCTGTGCTCCTCTCTGCCCTGACTCATTTTAGTAAAAAGAGATTACTAATTGGTGGATTACAATACTAAAATAAGACTGTATGATTTTACTTATATATGAAATCTAAAAAACAAAACAAATGAATTTTTAAAAAACACACTCATAGATGCAGAGAACAAATTGTTGCCAAAGGGGAAGGGTTGGGGAAAGGAATTTTTTAAAAAGGTCAAGGGAAATAGGAGATACAAATTTCCAGTTATAAAGTAAATAAGTCAGGGGGTTATAATGTACAGTGTAGAGAATATAGTCGATAATATTGTAATAACTTTGTACATGTCAGATGGTTACTAGATTTATCATGGTAATCACTTCGTTAGGTGTCTAGAACTTGTGTAACTAGGCTGTACACCTGAAATTAATATAATATTGTATATCAACTCTATTTTAATTTTAAAATAGACTTTTTGAGTGAGGACCACTAGAAAGGTGCCAGGGCAATGGGACTAGATCCATAAGTCGGAGATGGGGGAAGTGGGGAGACAAAGCATAACCTCAAAAGAGAGGAGAGGTTTCCAGGCCACACCTCAGCAGGAGGCTCTGGACTTGGGAGAGGAGATCAGATAACACCTGTCCAGCCAAAATTACCCAGGGAGTCCTGAAGCATTGCAGAAATTCGTGGAGAGAGAAAGATAAAGGCACAATGCAGGGAGTAAACAGGATCTAGATGAGAACTGTCCAGACAGGAAGGACAGGTCCGTATAGCAGTCCCAACTGGATTTTCCATCAAGTTCCTTAAACTTCACGTTTAAAGTAAGAGAACCATCACTGCCTAGGGTTTGTCCCTTTGAGACACCAAAAAGATAAGATGAAGTTGACAGATGTCCTTCAAATGTCAAGTTGACAAGTGTCCTTCAAAGAGTTCAGAATAGGCAGAGATAGTTGTCATTATTGTTCACCAAGTCATGACATCTTCACTAAGAATGGTTCACACTGAGAGCAGTGTGATCAGGTCTTGATCAGCTCCCAAAAAATCATGAAGTAGAAAAAAATTGGTTTTGTTGCTCTTCTCTGAAAAGGCCCCATCTTCCCCCACCCTATACATGAACACCATACTCCAGAATAGTTTTTGCCTTTCAACCGTCCTTTATTCATTCTCCCACCCCATCAATATTTCCAGCTCAATGCGGCTGATTTCAACTATATGTCTGCTAGGAAGAAAAAAAAATCTGATGAAACAATTCACACTAAGGTGTGAATGGCTTCCCATGAGGATTTATGAGGTTGTGGGCTTTTTTAAAGCACTTGCTTGTTAACTAAAATGAATTTATGCTTATTACATTTCGGGAAGCCTGGTGAGCTGATAAATTATAGAAAGTGTAGGATATACTTTTAAGACAGAAGGGCTTTCTTGCAACTGTTTAAGTGATATCTCACAGAATTTACAATGCCCATATGTGAAGTCCGCTCGGGAGGGGCTCCTGAGCCCAAGCTCTATATTTGAAAAACAGTGCCAAAATTTTTCCAGTCCTCACTCTGGGCCAGTGAGAAAACTGAGCATCAAAGAACGAAGAAAAGGAACACACTTCCCTGTTGCCGACAGGTTTCCTCATACCGGCAGAACTGGGCACCAGTTTGGAAATGCAACCACTAAATTTCAAAAGGTAAGTGAGACTCTCCCAGAGTGGTACTACATTTTTCTCCAGAGCACCTCGTGGCCCAGCCTCTGAAGGATCCGGTGTGGGAGTCAGGAGACCAGGATTTCCATTATATAAGTATGCATACTGGAATGGTTCTGCTTTCCTCCTTCTTCAGTCTCCTCCTGTGAGATAGGAGGGGTGGAAATCCTGGGTGTTGGGGGTTCCTTCTCATCCTGTCCCTTGATGGTGTTTCGAGAGAGAATTCTGCCTGTAGCTAGAATGAGGACTGAGCAGTGGGCGGTAGGTTGTGCTTTGCTGCCACCTTGTGGTGAAATCAGGTAATATTTTAACTTAAAGGCAATTATTGTAGTTGACTCAAGTATCTTTAAAGAAAAAGACGGGAAATTTTCTAGTGTAACCCCCTTATTTTATTAATCCAGTGGGCCTCAGAATGTGGACACTGAAGTCTCAAAAAATTTCTCCCAGTATCTACTAACTTCCTAGAGCATCTCTATTCATAATATGATTCATGGTTTTCTTCCATGAACTTCTAATAATAGCCACCATTAAATCACCACTTACTAAGCAACTTCCATGCACCTGCCACTGTCATATCCAGTCCTCCAAACAACCCTTCAAACCCAATTATACAGGTGACAAAAACCAGACACACAGATTTTAAATGACTTGCCACTCGATTAACAAAATGCCAGGAGCCGGGATTCTAACCTAGAATTTTGAGGCTCCAATTCAATGCCTTTTTTATGCTGCTTCTCCACCAACTATTTATGAGGGTGTTGACCACTTATCAACAGCATGCCCACCCCCTTGTTCCATGCAGAGACTCTTGCACCAGTTGCAGGAGCAGACGGAGTTTGCAATTTGTGGGGTGGACTGGAAAACCTCTGCTCTAAACAGATGCCAGGGCTGGAAAAAATTGCAAAAGGGTGAACTCTCTCCCTGCCCCCAACATTTTAAAGCAGGTACTGCTGGCCTTACAATGAACATTGAGAGATGCTTTGAACAGCAGCGTTCAACCAAGAGCGGCGCTGCTCAGAGTGTGGTCCACAGGCCACTGTCAGTTTGTGATGGTGTGAGCACAGAAAAGGAGAGAAGTTGTCTAGAAAAGTATATGCCAATTTGACTGAGTCATATAGCGTGCCTATTGTAGCCAATAAAATTAGGAAGGTCATACTTTGTATATAATTGCTTTTTGTTTCATTTTTCTGATCATTCTATTGTATTTGTAAGAGCTTTGGTCCACAACAGATTGGAAATTTATGAAAACAGGCCTTTCATGAGTTTCTCCTGTGGACTAGAGGAGCAGATGGATGCAGCCTCTGAGACTGGCCCTCAGTTATTCATGAAGACAACAATTAAAGCTGTTCCTACGATTCTGTTGTTAAAAATGCTTTTTCACACAACTCCTTCAGGCCCACAGCAAATGTGGGATGAAGGCAGAACAGAAATTATGGGTCCATGTTACAGGTCAGGCAACTGAGGCTCAGAGAAAAAGTAACTGATTAAGCAAGGGTGAGGATCCAGAAAGTTGTGAAGCCTGGATGGAGAACATGGCCTTCTGACCTCTGTTCCTACTCAGGGGCTCTTTCTGCTCTTAGTAGATCTGCCCACGCCTCCCCAGGAAAGAAGTACATCCTCCTCCCCCCTCCCTTTTCAAGTCCTCAGAATTCCCTAAACCCTCAGTAACATGCCACAGCCTCACCACCTTCCACAGGGGACAGGCTGAACAGAGAAACACCCTTGGGAAGAATGTCTGCACTGTCAGATGAGCCCAAACAGGCTGTTTCCAGATCCTTTTTCTTTGCATTGTGTCCAGGAACATGTGTCCTGTGCAGCAGCCAACATGCTGTGCACTTAATAAATCACCCAGACTTTCCTGCTCTGCCAAATCTGGCCTCAGCAATTAGCACATTAGTCAGCATCACAATGAAGCAGTTGTGAAAATAACCCAACCTCTTATACCACGAGCTTTCAAGTTTACAATCCCCTGAGGGTGAGGTGAGAGACACCTGCTACATGACAGATACCCAAGGACTGCCTATGCCAGAGGCTTCAGGAATGCCAGCAAGCTCCTAACAGTGTGTCTACATCCTGTACTTGAGGTCTTGTTCTCCACTGGGGATTTGGGACCATAATGCAATTATTGTGGTTATTCATAGTTAAGACTATCTGTACTAGTCCCTTTATTAAAATTTAAAAGTTCATTGAAAAGAGTCCCTGATGCTGGACATAGCTCCTGAAGGATGTCTCTTTTCTTGCCAGAGCCTCCTCTGATGTGGGAGAATTTCACCTCTCGGTATGGTAAAGGGACAGTCAAAATAGGGGGTCCTTGGGGTAAAAGGAGCAAGGTAGAAGCTTGCACTCCTCTGTCCTATTTCTTGCTCTTCTCTTATTTCTCCCATCCTTATAGATCTCCTTGAATAGCCACCTTTTGCTAAGGCAGCAAACAAGACCTTCTAGTTTTGGGGTGCTCCCTGGTCAATCTCTAACTCCCTCATTAGGAAAGACAGTTCCAGAATCCTAAGAGGCCGAGACAGAGGGGAACACCCAGGGAGAATGAGCAACAGCTAGTCTCTCTGTCTTGGAGAAGAAAGAGTTGGTTGGAGGGCCACTGGCAATGGGTCCAAGTGCCCTCCACAGAACACCGGCAACACCCGTGGCCCAGGACACCTCTCCCAAAGCTGAGGCCTGGGCATCATTAATGCCCTTTTCAGCTCATGACAGCCATCCTGTCCCCTCCTATTTTGGTCTCTATAACCCCTGCCCCTCACCACTCACTTTGGGTCTGGGGAACTGTAGTCAGGGGAAGCAAGAAGGAAAGGTGCATTTTAAAAGGAAAAATCCAGAACCTTTCCTGGTTTTCAGGGTGATAAGAATAAGATGTGTATAATATTTTTAACTCAAAACAGCCTAAGATGAGGCTTGGGAGGAAGTTTAAGGAGTGTTGGGCATGCTCAGACCATTGTCACCACCAGGAGGCACATAGGAGCCAGGTGGCTGCAAACCACTGTGATCCCTGAGAAAGAAGACACGTACTAAGAACGGCTCCTCATGGCCAACTGGGTTCAAATTTAAAAACACACACCCAGAACCTAGCAGTCATTTCTACACAGGGGCCTCTCACACCAACTGCACTTCATGGAGAGGCCTGCACGGAACTCCCTGCCCGCACTATGCTTCTGTCATCTGAGCCAGCCCTTATAAAGGAGTTTCTGGAATTTTATTCTAACCAATAGGATTGAGGCTTTCCCCATCCAATCAGAGCTGCACAGCTCTGACCAACCAGAGCAGCTTTATTCTGACCAATCAGAATGGTGCCTTTTAGACCAATCAAACTGTGAGGATTTGGACAAACCAGTCAGGGACCAGGGGCGGGGACTTCTGTGCATATTAGCCAGCTCCCCTCTGGCTCAGAATGCACTCTTCCCTTCCACCAGTGGCTGAAGACTGTGTCTCCCTGGCTGAGCTGAAACACTGCAGATGTCTTGTGAGAACAGAGCAGAACGGAACAGAGCATCAAGGAGCAGAGCAGAGCTGTCTAGCTGGAGCGGGGTCTGGCCCCAGGGCCGCCTCACAGCCATGCTGTTTGCACTGAATAAAGCTGCTTCTTCCTCACACCCCAAATTGGGGATTCTTGTTGGCATTGAATTGGCACCAACCACCATCAGTTGACACCACCATGCCTTTGACTACACACGGAACCCCAGCCTCGGAATCGTGGAATGTTGAGTGGGCCAACATCTCACAACTCACTTTGCAGATAAGGAAAACGTGGCTCCGTGTGGGAAAGGGGTGTGTTGAACACATGGCTTGCTGATCGCATGGCAGGGACATCAATGTCTTCTCGTGAAATAGAAAGCTGTACACATACAGTATATGCAAATCATATGCAAATATGTGTGTGTGTTCTCTCATCTTCATACAATGGAATGCAGCCCTTGGGAAAATTATAATGGAAATGCCTATTTTCACTTGTAAGTATTTTCTGGAAATTCTTGCTTTGCTTCCTAAGGCACCTCTGCACCAGGTATTTTTGTCAGCTCCCACCAGGATCAAACCTAGCCACTTTTTTACCATCTCCCATCCTGATTTTGGCAGCTGACTCAGCCACAGAGGATCACAGCCACCCCTGTCCCCGTCAACACCACCACCCCTTTACAATCCAGATTTAACTCTTGTTTCTTTATCTCTCTGACTGCAGGAAAATGGAAGGTGGCCTACTCCTGGCAGCAGTGGGGGGCTCACCATGCCCGGGGGGCAGAGGCAGCCGGAGACGCAGCCTATGCTCATGCACTCCAGGTCGTAGTTCTGGCAGGTTTTCGCACACTCGAGCCCTTCAGCCCGTGGGTTGTCAGCAGGACACACCAGCTTGACCATGGGGGGCCGGCAGGACAAGCTCCTTTTGCCTTGAAGATTGGAAAATCAAAGAGGCCATCAGTGATGGAGCAAATAGACGTACCTTCTACACTGTTCTTTGGTCCCCACGTGCAATCACACAGTTCCAGAGACACAGAGCTTCCCATTCCCTGGAATGAGGTGCTGCGTAGCCTCCTGAGCCAGGTTCCCTGTGTGGGACCAAGATGGCAGCCTCATCTACCCCACTGAGCTTCTGACCTTCATCTACACCGAAGGTGTCTCTCCTGATCCCGGCATCCCTCTGATGGCCACACTCTCCAACCCCCTTAATCCTGCTATAGTGGGTTGCACTGAATCAGGGATGCATGGCAGAAATGTCCAGAACCAAGCTTTAAAGAACCTGGGTTCAGGTGCTTAAAAGGAACCTCTGTGGGTCCCAACAGGGCATTCCTAAAATTGTTACCACTAATTTAGTCACAAAAACTTTAAAGAGGCCTCTGCTAACATGTCATCCTTGGCTTAGCCATTGGCCATCCCAACGATTCTATTTACATTTGCAACATTCCATCCCTTGAGACTCCCACCTGCCCTCCCTGCTTTGCCATTCCCCACCTGATCACCATCTGATATCACCATCTGATAGACTATATATTTCACTTAATTTTTATTTCCCACTCCATCCCCTCCTCAACTTCACACACTAGACCATGTACTCTGTGAAGGCAGGGATTCTTGTCTACTTTGCTCATCACTATCAAATTTCCTGACACGTGGTAGGTATCAATGGCTGATTGAATAAATGATGACGGCAAATGACAGACACGGCACCTTTCTTCCAAAAATCCTGATGCACTTCATAGCATTTATATCTTACTATATATACCACTTACAATCTCCTGAGGAAAAGAAAGCCAGAATCTTCGGCCTTATTTTTATAGGGAAACTTCTGTTAGGAAACTAAAACTCTAGAAGGTGAAATGGCTTTTACCAATCACACAAAATTCTCGGGATTTCCTGACTTTGAGAAAGATGATCTCTTCCCATGACTAGACTAGAAGACTCTAAGCAAGAGGAAGAGAGACCCAAGAGGCAGGATAAACAGAGAGGGCAGGAGTGTGAAAAAGATGTTGCAATGAAAAAGCATGAGGAAGAAAGGCTTTAGTGACCTTGAGATTAGCTATAGGCTGAATGTTTTGGTCCCCCCAAAGATCTATATGTTGAAATCCTAACCTCCAATATGATGACAATATGAGGCCTTGGGAAGTGATTAGGTGATAAGGGTAAAGCCCTCATAAACGGGATTAGTGCCCTTATAAAAGAGACGCCACAGAACCCCTCAGTCCCTTCCCTTACGTGCAGACACAGTGAGAAGGCATCAGCTATGAACCAGAAATAGGACCCTCAGCCAATCAGGCTGGCACCCTGGTCTCAGATGTCTAGCTTCCAGAACTGTCAGCAATAAATTTCTGTTTATCAGCCACCCAGGCTGTGATATTTTGTTAGAGCAGGCTGAACAGAATAGGACAAGGTCATCAGTTTTGGTTTCAACTGTGAGCCACCCCGTGGTTGGGGTTTTGTCCCAGCTCCTGACTGAGAGATGGTCCCCAGTCAGTCACATCAGGGAACCAGACTTCTCGCCCATAGCAAGCTGGAACACAAACACATGGCACAGAGCTGGGCCACTTGGAGAGGGGGGCGTCTTGAAGAAAGTGAGAGGCAGAGAGAGAAGAGGTCAAGCTAGAGGTTGAATATAGCCCATTTATCTGTCTAAAGGCACTCTCGCCCTACTGGGAGGTCCTCTCGAAGCAAGGATGATCCTTCTGGGAGCCAATAAGGCCCTCCTGTCCATAAATGTCAATATGGTTCCACCAGTACCAGGTCAGCTCCTTCTCCCTCTGAGCCTTGTCCTTAAACCGTAGCAGCTATGACAACCTACAAAGTGAGAGCAATAGGTCCAGACTGCCCTCTTCCAAATCTTTCTGAGAAGCTTTCTAAAGATGTATCCTTGACAGCAGGTCCTTAGCAAAAGGAGGCCATAGAAGGTGGGTGTTTTCATCACATTCAAGGCCACCAACTCAGCCACAGCTGCTCACTGGGCTAAGGTCACCAAGGGAAAACTAGAGGTCTCATGGAGTCCATCTTGCAGCTAGTTCTGTCTTTCCCAGATCACAAAATAAAATTCCTCCTGCCTCAATATTGGATTTACACATGCAAAGAATAGCACGCCCGTCCTGAAAGTCACTCACACAAACAGAAACTGTGGCAATCCTGCCCCATGTCTGAATGGACATGCACATGAGATAGTAGCCCAGCTCTCTCCCCGTTTCCACGCCTCTCCATGCGTGAGAAGTCTGGGGAAAGAAGAGCCCTTCCTGGTGGCCAGTACTCACTGCGGTGAGGTGGGGAACCGCTGAAGACAGCATGCTGTGGCAACAGGCTTCCCGGGGCTCCACTCGTGGTACAGTGCATAAAGCCATCCTCACAGTAGCTGCGGAGGAAAAACACAGCCCAGCTTTGCAAGAGCAGCTACAACCTCCATCTCTATTTCCTCGCCTCCCACTTATTCTCCGGGTTCCCAGACCCATCACGCCTCTGAAACACAGCTTGCTATGGCCACCAAATGACCTCCATGTCACTAAACTCAATGGAACTGTTTGCAGTTCTTTTACTTGATCCCTTTCAACAGTATTCATCACTGTTATCTACTCTGTTCTTCTGGAAAAAGAAAAAAAAGTCTCTCCTGGTTTTCCTCCTACTTTCCAGGTCGATCCTCCTTAGCCTCCCCGTACTGCTCAGCCCCTCTGTGGGATCCAGCCTCGCTTCTCTCTGCTTCTCACACTGTGGGTCCCACACTGTAGCATCCACAACAGAGATGACTCACAAATTCACATTAGCAGCTCGGTTCTCCCTTCTGAACCTCGGACCCACATGTTCAAAGGCCTGTGAGATGTGAGAGCCACCTTTTGTGTCTCAGACACTTTACACTCAGTTTGGTCAAAACTGAACTCGTGACCCCACCAAGCCAGTCCTCCTCAGGTCTCTGAGTCATTGCATGACACCGCCGTCCATCACATCCAGAGTCACAAACGAGAAACCCAGGGATCAGCTCTGACACCACCTTCTCCCCACCCCCTACATCTGATTCATCACCAGGTCCTTGGACTTTGTCTCCAAAGTAGCTCTGGAATTCATTTTCACTCTGTCTCCACTGCCATGAGCCGCTGTCACCTCTCACCCAGACAATGCAAAAGCTTTCTAACTGATGTCTCCACGCATGTTCTTGCGTTTCTCAAAAACACACTCCTCTTGGCAGCCCAAGTATCTTTCTAAAACCTAGATCACAACCCTGTCTGGAGTCCTTCAATAACTCCCCCTCATTAGGCGTTAGGATAAAGGTCAAATCCCTACTATGGCCTCCCAGGATCCGTGTGATCTGACCCTGCCTACCTCTCACCTCTCCAATCCCATGGCTTTCTTTCAGTCTTGAAGTTGTATTGCTCCCTCCAAACACAAGGGCTTTTACACACACTGTTTCCTTTGATCTAATGTCACTCCTGCCCAACACACACACACACACACACACACACACACACACACACACGTACACGTCCTTCTTTGTCCCCTCTCCATTTCAAGCTTTCAGAGTCCAAATACTTCTTCCCCTAGAACTCACCATATTGTAACTTAACATGTATTTGAGTTTTTATTTGATTAACATCTCTCTCTCTCTGTCACTGGACTCTAAGAACCAGGAAGGCACAAGCCATGACTGCTCTTGCCCTCCATTATATTCCCAGCATCCAGCATAGGCTTTGCATTAGGGACTCAATAATTTTTTTTAATTTTCTTTTATTCCTACCCTCCAATCGCAATCTCATCCCCTAACATGTGTATCTACTTTCCTGGTATCTAGTCTTCTAAATGGCCCCCATGGGGATTGATGAGCACTCCTGGTGTACCAGTACCTCAGCTCCACCTACAAAGCCTGCCTCCCATCACTCCACCCCACCCCTGCTGTTAGAATCCTCCTCAAACTCAGGAGTTGCCCCTTGCCTTGAGTTTTCCCCAGTTCCTCCCAAATGAAAGCAATCTTTTCCTGTTCTGAAGAAGTAGTCTTTCCTGTCTCCGATATGGTGAATCTACCAAATATAGTTATTTCATCTCAAAGCATTGGTTGTACCTACTTCCTGCCAGAGCTGTGTTAGGTGTTGGGGATCAGGACCCAACATATATTATTTATTCTTGGGATGGTCACAGTCTAGAGGGATCTACTACACATGTCACTGAAATCCAAGTCCAGTGACCACAATTGTCTTAATACAAGTCTAAATAACCCGCTTTGGGTACATGAAATTGGGTGGGGCTGCAAATGAATCTCACTGGAATGATGAGGAAAAGCTTCATACCAAATGTGATGTGAAGACCTTGTTTGGATCTTGATTTGAACATACCAATTATAAATAAATATTTTGAGACAATCAGAAAAAAAGTGAACGTGGATTGAATGTTAGATGTTATCAAGGAATTATTGTTAATGTTTAGGTTTATAATGATATTACGGGTTAAGATTTTTAAAGTGTTTATCTATTAGAAATACATATTGAAGTATTTTCAGATAAAATGATAGAATAGCTTGGGTTTTCTGTAAATTATTCTAGCCAAAAAGAGGAGGAGGGAATAGATAAACTAAAAATGGCAAGGTGCTGATAATCACTGAAGCTGGGATGAATGCACCAGGGTCCCTTACACTATTCTCTCTCTTTTATGTCAGTTTGAAATTTCCCATAATCAAAACATCTTAATTGCTCTCCCTAGTAGACTGTCAGATGCTTTGGGGCCCACACTGTCTGGTTCATCTTCAGATCTCCCATCTCTAGCCCAGTACCTGAGGCACAGCAGGTGCCAGGAAGTGTTTGCCCAACAAAAGTTCTGCTACAAATGCCATCTGTGACCATGGCAATCCTTCTGAAACTGGCCATGACAGGTGAAGGGCTGCAAGAAGCAGGCACCATTTAGAGCTATTTCTAAGGAACACACACGAAGCAAGTCAGCAATGTACCACTGAGGCCACACTTCTGTGATGTATTTTCTCCTGGTTCAAACATTTCGACCTGAGACACTAATGAGAGGTGGAAGGGGAGGGAGACAAGGAGAGCTCCCATTTCCTGATCTAGAAAAGGGAAACTACAACCCAGGGCAGGGAAATGGGGGCCAATACATGGTAGTTGGCAATAAAGCTCAAGAACTCCTACCGCCAGCCTGCAGTTCTACTTTCCTGCGTAGTAAGAAAGTCAGAAGACCTAGGTGAAGTCCCACCTCTGCCCTGACTTCCTGTGCAACTCTGGACAAGTCCCTTCCTTTCTTGCAGCCTCAGCTTACCCATCCGTGAAATGAAGGACTCAGAGGACCATTTCCTTACCCTGGTGTTTGCACTTACCACATGGTGTGATGGTCTGAGAAGATGTCTTCGGGCTGGAAGATCTCACCATCATAGTAACAGGGGCACTGGGCCTTGGGAACGCAGTCTCCCCTCTCATCCAGGTAGAGCCCTGGGGGACAGAAGCAGCCCTCCAGGCAGACCTCATTGCATTCCTCATCCGGGTAAGAGAGGGAGCGGCAGGTCACGTTGCAGGGGGTCCCACACTGTAGGTACACCTGGTCCTGTGGGCAGCTCAATGCTAGGAGAGAGGGGAGGGGAAGGAAGGCCTCAGTGGAAACACTGAGATGACAAGGACTGTAGTTCTAGGGCCTGGAGTGCCACCCCACACAACTGTGACCCCCACTTACATCTGTATAGTCACTGCTTTTCTTTCCCACTATGAACAGAAGTGTATTTTTATGCTCACAAATGTCTGTTATAATTAGGGATGCACACATTTTTCTCTGTTTAACCAGAGAGGCCATGCTTACTCATCTCTGAGTTCTCAGAGCCTGGGACAGAGTAGAAATCCTGGTGGGCAGTGAAGCCATGGATATTTAAAAAAAAAAAACTAGAATTGATGGGCAAGGGCATTTTTCCCGTGGTGATAATAACAATAATGGCCATGATTTACTGAGTACCTACTGTATACCCTGCTCTTCATACAGGTTCTAAGCCTTTTATGCCTCTCTCGGTGAGTTAGATCTCATAACCCCCTTTCTACGGGTAAGAAAACTGACACTTAAGCTAAGCAACTTGTCAGGGTCATGCCCTACAGGAAGAAGCAGAGGCAGAATTTGAACCCAGCTCTCCGTGACTCAAAAGCTCATGCTCTTAATCATTAGGCTCTAAGAAGGAAACATTCCATCGGGAACCAAGCTTTTGAAGGCACACCAGTCACAAAGAGCAGAGACACTCTTACACCTACTCCAGCGAAGTGAACAGCACCTACCTACTCATGGCCTTCCCTCTCCCTGGCCTCCCACATGGAAATAGCACAACAGACAAAAGCCAGAAGGACGTGTAGCAAAGTGGCAAAGCAGCTAAGAGAGGGGGCTCTGAAACCCAAGTTCCTGGTTCAAGCCCCAGTTCTGCCATTAGTTAATGATGAGACTTTCCAGCGATTTCCTCCCTGGAATGTAATAACAACACCCACCTGGGTTGTTGTGACAGCTAAGTGAGCTAACATGTTTAGAGCAATGCCTGGAATGTGTTAAATGGTCCGCGCCGTTATTACAGTATGATTACTGGGGAAACATAGCCCCAGCTGAGCAGGCTCTAGATGGGCCTGGTGCTCCTGGGAAAGGTCTGGGCCTGAGAAGAGCTGGCCTTCCTGGACACTGGCCAACACAGAACCCACTTTCTGTGCTTACAGCAGTCTCATGACACTCCACCACCCCCAATGAGGAGATTCTTTACTGGGAGGTGTGGAGAGCAAAACGCTTTCCTGTTGCTGATCAGCAGTTGTCCAAGAAATGAGAACCTCGCTCTGGGGACACTCCTCCTGGGACCATCAGAATCCTTCCCCTCTCTGTTAGATTCTGTTTCCCCAGTGAAATCCACTGGCAGAACACTTCACAGAAGCTGTAAAAGAAAGCCCTGCCTTGAGCCTCAAAAATGAGGGTGGGGGCCTCTCCGGAGTCCCTGCAGCCTCCGCCTCCTGCAACTGCTCTGCGCTTGGTATTTGAAGGCAGCTGGGGAGGAACGGGTCTCTCTAACCATATTAAACATAGAGTTTTTTTTCCCTGAACCAGCAGAGAGATTGGGTCATTGTATAAGTATTCAGGGCAAGGGTGGGTTAAGATGGGGCGAGTTGGGCAATAAAGATGGAAATCACTTTCAAACCATCGAGACCATGATGATAAGGGCACATTTCACCCATTAAGGAGCAGCTGGACCTAAGCACTGCTTTTATTCTCTGACAGAGTGTCTCTAGGACTGGCTTGGAGCCATATTAAATTTTTCCTTCCCTAGAAAAATGCACATCTCCGTTTAGGAGACATTTAGTGTGCTCCCACTGCATACCAAGGGCTGTGCTCAGCTCGGGGATGCAGAGATGGTAAAACTTGGTCTCTGCCTTCGAGAAGCTTATAGTTCTGTCTTCCCAAAGGAAACAACCAATTTACAAAGAAAAAAAAATGTGAGTGCTTCTCCCGAATCTCCTCACAACATCCCACAAAGTAGCTACATGATTAGTTCTTGCTCCATGAGTAGTTCCCCAGTTAGTGTGACCTCTTGTGGATGGAGTCAGTGGTTTAGGGAGCTCTGTTTGTCTCTCAGGAAGAGAAACAATGAACCCAAGAGTCTTCCCACCCTCCTTGGGCTCAGAGGAACTCTGGCCAGCCTTTCCTCTGGTTCACCTCCACCTAAACCCATAGAGACAGATTCCTCTTCCCACCACCCCGCACTTTCTGCCATATCTGGAAGCCTCAGGAGTCAGGGCACTCTCTGACCCAACCTCAGTCCCGGCTAACGCTGCTATCAGTGGAGGTTAAGAACAGTTGCTCTTGAGCAATAAAGAATATTTCCGTAAGTTCTCAACATTCTAGGAGCATGTCCTAAACTAGGGAATCCTTTGGATGCTATAGTACACTGTTAATGCATAATTTCTAATATTGTTGGACAAGCAAAGCAGATTTACAAACATAACATCATTTACCCCTCATTAGGTTCCCCTGTTTCTAAACAGCAAACACTCTTGAGTACCTAAAGTCTGGACAGGCGAAGTGAAGGGCTCAGGGTCACATAGCTGGGAAGTCATAGGCAAGTAGCCAACAAGGGCTCAGCCTTGGTTCATCCAGCTGCTAGACTGTGACCTGCACCGTGCCAGAGCTAGAGGGGCTATGGGGCACAACTGCAGGCATCTGTCTACATGTCCCCTTTTGTCCTTACTTGTGTCTCTGCTCCTTTTATGTGACAGTGCTTAGCCTCAAAACACAAGTTGACTCAATAAAGCCCGTATCTAAACTTCTCTTCAAACACATAATATAAGTCCTTCCATCATTTCTCATAGCTCTTATTTTCCTGCTTTTGTCAAGATCACTGACATTTTTGTTTCCAAACACATCTACCTAGACCTAAAAATCAGACTATCCACTACATCTTATCCTTCTGGAATACCCTCCTCACTTCTACGCATCACTACTACTATTCCACCATTGGAAACAACTCCCTTCTGCCAAAGCAGGGGTGGGAGGGCAGTAATCTTTTAAAAGCCTAATTGAGTACACTGCCTCCAGAAAGCCTTCCTTGGTTGCCTCTTCAGTAGCCTAATTATCATTTCACTCAGTGTGATAGGGACCTAGTAGGAAAGCAGTCCCATCTGTGTCTCAAAAGGAAGGTTCAGATGCTACACAATTACCATTTCCTGACCACACTGGGCACTCAGCAAATGTCCCCAAAGCAACACCAGTTACAACAAAAGGTGAGCACAATTCAGTCACTCAAGGGACCAGAGCGTGGGGCTGATTCCAACTCTGGTGCCAGGAACTTAACAGAGCAGGTGAGACTCTAAAGTCAGCTGAGGAAAATGATGTCATTCCATTTCATATAACTTTATACAATGTCTGAGATATGGGCCAGGAGTCCATCGATGATTTACCTGAAGTTTAGAGCAAAGGATTGGTACATGCCTATGCCATTGCATTCACTGACCCTGCAGGGAGGCAGAGAGCCCCTCACTCAGCAGTCTGGACACACAGGTAGCCAACACTAGGTGGCAGCTGCTGGGCAGGGACATCAGTGTTCTAGGCCTCCAGGTAAAGGGTCCACCTTGCCCTCCTGAAACGGGTCTGGAAAGGCTAGACTGTCCTATGGGCGAGCCGGTCCCCACCACGGTGTCTTGCTGGAAGATGGGAAGGGAAAGCGGCTGCAGATGCAGATGAACTATTCGCACACTGCATGCTTGTCAGGACGCAGGAATGCGCAGACAGCGCTAAGAGCAAGGGCACGAACACGGAGGGCCTCCGCGGCAGATTCAGTGGGGTTTCCAGGAGGGGGTGGCAGGCAGAGAGGGCACCCACCGCAGAAGCTGGGCTCGCGCCACGCGACGTGCACGCCTTTCCGGGCACAGGCGGCGGCGTAGTTGGCCACGGCGTTGCACAGGCAGTCCCTGCCGTCGGAGCAGGAGCACACGTCGTAGTGACAATTCTGCAGGTAGGGCAGTGGGCTTACGGCGTGGTGACAAGCCTCGAACTTGGAGGACGTCAGGAGAGAGCATGCCTCCTCCGAGAACTTGGCTGTGGGGGAGAGGGGGAGGGGAGAGAGGGGCAAGCGGGGCTTCATGGGAGGCATGCTCCTCTGAAATCCTTATCCCAGCTGCTCCCTGGGCAGCATATGCTGCAAAACACCTCTTGGCTCTGGGACTCTGATTGATCTTCCAAAGCCAATGCCCTTTCCTAACTGCGTTGTCGTAAGGACATAACCAGCTGTACTCCAGGGTACGCCCCCCGACGGAAGGGAGAGTTGTTCCAGGATGGGCTGGGGAAGCGGGGGACGTTCAGGTATGGCTGAAATGCTGCCGCAGATAAATCTGCAAGTGGCCACGCAGCGCATTTGTCTGACGATCATTTAATTCAAAGTGTGGGGGATGCTGCCATGACCGGCCGAGAAGGTCCAGGGACGGGAACTCCAATATGTGCTGCTCTTTTCTTTCCGGGGTTTGGCCCGCGGAGGGCGCCCAATAAAGGGATTGTGAAGAATAAAGAACGGGCCAGGTGCAGATAAGCAAATGCCGCCGGTTAAAGCCGAGCACCTCCCCCACGCCCCCCAGCGGGGGCGCCCTGCCGCGTGGAATGCATCCAACAGTGGGGACCTCGCGGCGCTGCGGAGTCCCCGGGCTCGCGTACCCTGGCGCGGGTTGAGGTTGCACGGGTCGCTGTGCTGCTTCCGCAGGTCCTCGCAGTCCCCGCGCAGCTTCCAGGCGTTCCCGAAGTCCTCCACCAGCGGCTCCACCAGGCCCGCGGGCGTGCGGAAGTCGTCGCCCTTGTTGCGGTTGAAGTTGCCGCACAGGCCGCAGGTCCTCCCCGCGTAGACTGGGGACAGCTGCGGGGAGAACAGACCACCCTGGAGCCGCTGCCGGCAAAGGGGCCACAGCTTCCTTTCGCTAGTGAGATGGTTTTAATCAAAAATGCCCCCCGGGTGAAAGGTAAGTAAGAAGTTAGTAAACCGCCTGCAGCTAAGCCCTAGGCTGCAGAAGAAGGAAAGCTACGTGCAATATCCTTTACCACCAGCTCCATCCCCAGTATTGAATCTGTTAGAGTCAGAGACCTGTTGCTCCTGAAGGGATTTTAGAGAACACCCAGTGATTTACTGATGGCGACAGAGTCCCTGAGAGGGAGAGGGATTTGCCTGAGGTCACAGAGCAGGGACCAGTAGCCAGGTTGAGCCCCCTCGGTGTGCTCTCTGCCACCCTCTACTTTCAGAGCAGATACCTGAGCCAATGAGCCCTGACAGCCACCGGAATCAAGTGCAAAATCAACATCTTTATACTGAGCATTCCTATCCGTCACACATGTGGGTCAAGCAGGCTCGGGCGATTGTGGTTCAAGTCCTCTCAGAGCTCACATTTGGTGACAAACACCATCTCCTTATCTGTATTTATCTCAGCTCCTGAAAAGGCCATGAGCCAAGAGGACTCTAGAGGTTGTGATTGGAGGAGGTGGGGTCACTGAGCACTCTGGAGCAGTCTCCTGAGGGTGACCTGGAGGGACCTTGGGGTCAAACTCCTTCTGATCCCAAATTGCACACACAGGGACAACATTGGGAGTCGAGCCTGCCTCTCACACAGCACAGCTGGGGGCATCTGCTGGTGTCTGGAGAAAAGGTCTTGGTTCGAAGACAGGGCCCCAGAGTCCTGCCTCTGGCTCTGCGTGTCATTAACACAGCCCGATGAGCTCCCCGTGTTCTGAGACCCTCATGCACTTGGCACGGGCCCCATGTGGTCATTCTTTGTATGACCCCTTCCAGCTTCCAGCTCCAACTTAACCATATGCAGGATGATCAGTACAGTGAAAGGTCCCAGACCCATAAAAATGTACCCAGGTAAATGTCATTAATGGGGAAGAGAATGGAATAATGGTTCCCTGTTTGCTTCACAAATACCATGTTGCCCCCTTAGGCACCTGGGCCTTCCCTGACCACCCTATTTAAAATGTAACTCCCCCTGACCCTGGCACGTCTTGCCCACTTCTCTGCTTTATTTATCTCCCCAGGATTTGTCACCTTCTAATAAATGATATCATTTAGTTGTTGGTTCCGTTTATTGTCTATCCCCCCCCCATTAGAATTTAAACTAAATGAGGCAAGGATTATCTGTTTAGTTTCACTGCTGTAACCTCCGCCTCTCCAATAGCTCCTGTGAACATGCAACAGTAACATGTTGAAGAAATGAATGCTTGAACAAATGACTGAATGAATTCCTGAATGAATGAGGTTCTCCTCTGGACACAGGCTGAACTGCAATGCCCACAGTCAACATTGGGAATGATTCTTCCCACTCAGCCACAGCTCGGCACCCTCTCTTTCCTCCTCATTCTCAGACCCGCTGACCTCCTATCCCCCAAGTGCTCTCTTGTTCACTGCCCCCTGCCACCCCCCCAGGCCTGCCTTGACTCTCATCCCTTACTCTCTAAAATGACATCTTCTTCTGTCTCCTCGGCCTGTCTCAGAAGTCAGCTCACCGCAGATGAACAGTGTGAACACCAGGCCAGGGCTAGTTGCCAGCCCTCCATTAGCCCAGCAGCAGGGACTTAGAGAACACACTTGCTCTTTGAATAAACCTCAGATCAGTGACACTTCGGACAAGACAGTCAGAGGGTGCCTTCTACACCGCTCTGCCCAAAGCTGAGCTGGGTGCTGTGTCACAGCCAGCAGAACCCCACTGTCTGGACCACCCGGTCCTCAGACGCAGGGCTTCTATACCTCACCTGGAGAGAAGGAGAGCCGGGAGCGCCTGCAGCCTCCTCTCCGGCTTACTCTCTGACTGAGTGCACTCAGCCTGCTCCTCCCAGTGTCCTGCCTCCAGCTAGGGTCCTCCACTGGGCAGCACCCACAAACCCCAGGGTCAGCATGGTGATGCACCTACCTCCTGGCCCACCCACAAATGCCCCCTTTCCTCCTCCAGACCAAAACCCAGAGGATGTTCCCACAGCCACAGGTCATCTGCCCCTGTCCTGAATCTCAGCCAGTGAAGTCCTCTTTTTGTTAGCTAGCTGGACTGAAACCCACCCCAAAGATAACCCTGCATCCCACTCCCACAGAAAGAAGTCTCCCTCTCTCTCCTCAGAAGAGAGACAGAGCACAGAGGAACCCGAAGAAACCGCCACCTGGACAAGATGTCATGGGTCTGCGAACTCAGAAGAAATCATACAGATCAAGAGCACCCTCTGTGGGGTGGGGAGGCTCCTAAGGAAGTGAAGTTGCTAATGGGGCACCTCAATCAAGACCAATGAGCAGAAGATGGCATTAAAAACCCAAGTTCGAGTCCTCACTCTGTAACCAAATGACCACGAGACCTAGGGCAGATCGCTTTCTTGCTCCAGAAATGATGGATCTTTATTTCCAACTGTAAATGAGGGATTGACAAAGAGATCTCTTCTTGCTCTATGGTCTGTGGCTATAAGATTTTGTTTTGTTTTGTTTTGTTTTGTTTTTAATAAAAGGGGGAGGAAAGGTAGTTAATTTGGAACTTTCTCAAGGACTTGAAAACAAGAGAAAGAAGATGATGTCATAGGATGGAGGAAACCAGGATCTCATCAGGGACACCCCAGATGCCCAACACAGGATTATACCACCAGCCCTGTGGAACATGGGACCCAGGGACACAGAAGGGGATTCCCCAGGGATGCTAGGAATGATCTAGGGCAGCAGTGTGGTCTTGGGACCTACGGGGGGTCTCTGATGCCCTTTTGAGGGGTCCTGCAAGGCCAAATTATTTTCATAATACAAACATGTTATTTGGCTTTCTCCCTCTCAATCTCTTACAAGTGTGAAGTGGTGTTTTCCAGAGGCAACATGACATGTAATATTGCAAAAGACAGAATGCAGAAGTGGATGTAAGACCAGCTGTCTTCTATTAAGCCAGCCATTAAAGAAATTGGCAGAATTATAAAACAATGGTATCCTTCTCACTACTTATTTTTATTTTTGGAAAACATAGTTATCCCTCCCCCAAAAATAAAACATGTTGTTTATATTAACATGTGGTGAGTTTATTATTTTTAATTCTAAATGAATTCATAAATACATATTTTAAATGGCTCTGATTTAATTTCTAGTTTTTCTAGTCTGGTAAATATCAATAGATATAACCTTCAGAAAAGATCTTGAGGTCCTCAATTTTTAAAAGCACAAAGGCACCCAAGCACTGGTCTAGCGGGCAGGAGGAGGCCAGGAGCTGCCAAGCTCCACTGCCAGTCGGTGTGCAGTATTGGATGAGTCTCCCGCCTCCCCGCCCCCAAGAGCCCTGCTTGCTTTGTTTATATAATGGCAGCAACAATACCTACAAGGGAAATTTCCAGAGAAAAACTTATCTGGAAGTTCTGTGGAATATACAGATCGCTATCCAGATGTGACTCCATGACTCCGGAGAGCAGGGGGAAGTGCCCTGGACTGTAGAGGCCCAGGGCCCAGGGGAGGGATCTGGTGGTTCCCAGGGCAACCCCTCCCAGGCAGTGGGATGGCTTTGTCCCCCAGGGTGCATGACACAGTCTTGGCTGTGAGTACCAATCTGGCTCTTTCCTTGCTGCCCACAGTGGATACCAGGAGGACACCCCTGATCCCAGGACTTGCAGCCAGGAGGCTGGGCAGCAAATCTGCCCTTCCCAGCCCCTCGGGAGCCCATCACCTCTGAAGGCCCTGGGAGTACCCGAGCCTCAGACATGAGAACCCCCAGGGCGAACAAGGAGGTCCAGGCAGCAACACCAGCCCCTCATAAACAAGAGAAGCCTGTTCCTCACTCTGGGGACATGGGGCCTGTGGAGAAATGAATTCTCCCACACACAAAGCCACTCTGCCCAGAGCACAAGGGGCACTTTGTAAGGCTGGGCTGCAGGGAGGCCGTGATCAGAGGGGGCCTACCTTCACAAGCAGTCTCCCGCGGCCATCCCAATCCATCTGCAGGTCTTCCCCGTAGCTGAGGCGCACAGAGGTCATCACGGTGTGCTGGATGCGGAGGTCACCTAAACCGAGCAGGGGCAGAATTTAGGCTGAGATGGAGAGAGGGCAGCGTGGTGGCAGGCAGATGTATCATGGGGAGAGATGCGCTGTCTCACAAAGAACTGTAGCAATAAAAGCAATCAGTTATGAGGAAGATGGAGATGTCCATGAACCTTAAGGGGGTCTCAGGAGGAAGGGTGATCAGGATGGGTGAAGTGCAAATAGGATTCCCCAAGAAAGTGCCTCCTTCTTCTTGCAGTAGCCTGCCATGCCCCCTATTGCCACAAGAGGGCGGAAGAGGCTTGTGCATCCGAGGAGCACATGGGCGTCCTGAGCTAAGGCTGGCTCCCGTTGAACTAACACCTGAGCATTCCCTGGGCCCCTCCCTTAGCTAAATTACTCAGTCCTCACAGTTGAATGATACCGTGTGTCCTGGAGGAATATGTCACCTCATGGGCAGACGCACACAGCATTAAACTAATGTACAAGCATGCTGTGTGCCCACTGGCCCAAGGTCTCTGGCTGTGTGCAATACCAGGATAATGGGTCATGGGGTGGCCAATGGCCATGAAGAAAAAGAGAGAAGGGGTCTGAGAGCCACTTTGAAGGTGAAGGTTGAGATTATGCTAGGCAAAAAGGCACAGGGCAGCCTCGCAAATCATAGGACATGTAGGTTCTTCCCTGTTACAGGTCACAGGGTCACCTGGCTTTGCCCCATGATATCCTAGGGTTTTACCCATCACCAACCAACCCCCACCCCCACCCCTGACCTCTCAGTGATAGCCTCTGCTCCTTTTCCACCTCAAAGCAGAACCAAAAAACCTGAAGCCCAACCCTCCATTCTCCCCTTTGGTTCAAACTAAGTGAGAATCCTCTTGGTTCTGTTTCCCCTCTCCACTTTCTCCCAGGCCTGGAGCAGCCTCCTCTTTTCCAGCAGCCAGCCTCTTCCTCCATTTGTCCTCCTCCTCCAGGAAGTCTTTCTTTCTTACAGGATGCATGCCAAGGATACCCAGCCTGCCCTCTAAAGATAGCACTCTCCCACATTTCCACAGAAGAGGCAGCAGTGAGCACCACTAAGTGGTGGTGTAGGGGACTGCTTTGTGTGGTTTCTGGAACTGTAGCCCAGCTGCAAGCCAGGCACCTAAGAGCCCTATAAGACTTGACCGGAAAACTGGGAAGGCCAGAGGCAGGCATGACTCAAAGGCCACTCAGAGTGCTCCCATGGGAATTAGATTTAAAGAATGCATATTATGCTTTGAAGCTTGCTCTGTTTTTCTTATCTCTTAGTTAACTATAAACAGTGTGTAGCATCAAACACCTGAACAAATGTATGAAGCCTTCTACCTAGTGTCACTATGGTGCCAGGATGTCTCACAGACCCTGACCCAGAATGGCCACTGTGTTCCTTACATTGTTATCTGTAGTCAGTAATTATTAACTGTAACCCTAGCATTTGAAGCTGATTGGTAATTTATGAATCCTGATCTTGTATCCCCCAAATATCCTCCTCAATAAAAGGGACTAGGAGGGAAGATTCGGGGCTCTTCCCCTCTTGAGAGATTTGCCACCTCTTCTCCTTCCAGACAAAAGACAGTGTCTCGGTTACTTCGTTGTTTTTCATCTGCGATCCTAAAACCTCTGCTGGACAGGGAGTTTCCACTGAGCCGCGGTGTTGGGGGCAGTTTGCCTCAGAGCGGGTGCTGTGGTGAGGAGGAGGGACCCACCTTGTAGGAGGGGTATCTGGACATCCTGGCCATCTATGGCGATTCCTCCCCCGTGCTTCAGCTTCACCAGGCTGTTGTGCAGGCTGGGCAGGCGGACAGTGACTGAGCGGGTGCAGACAGCATCGGGGTCATCGGCACACTGCCAAAAGGGGCATGCAGAGTGATGTCACTACACCCCTGCCGGCCCAGGGCCCCAGCCCAGGACCCATAGTTCAGAGAAAGACTCCAACCCCAGACAGCCTCTGACTTTCTCACAGAGAACAACTCCATTCTCACATCTCGCAAATGGTGCCCCCTGGAGTTGTGCAACAAGAAGGCCCTGAGCCCAGCCTATCCCCCTGCCCAGCTTCCCATGGCTCCTATGTCCTTTCCCATTTTGGTCTGGTCTTTCCTAAGAAACTCCAGGCCTCTGGCTTGTCTTGTTCCTTGGGTCTATCATTCTCCAGCGAATCAGGGTCTTTGGACCTCAGGGGAAGCCCTGCGCATGCTGTACATCCTCACCTTAGTGCCATTGTCTAGAGGAAGGAAGTATACACGTGGACACAGCAGCTCAGTAAAGATGGACCACCTTGCCCCACCCTGCCCCTCCCCAGTCTGCTTCCTGACGGGCGCCTGGCAGAGCTCACCTGCACCGTCTCTATGACAATGGAGAAGGAGTTGTCCTGGCAGTCCCGGGCCAGCAGGTACTGGCAGACCCCACTGAAGGTGAAGTACCTGTCATCAAAGCTCTTGAAGTGGGATTGTCCTGTGATGAGACACTCCCCTGCAGGGACACAGAGAAGGGCGGGAAGCGGGAGGAGGAGAGGAAGTCTGGAGTGGCAAAGATGGAAGCCTGCACGAGGTGCCCCCTCACCAAAATGCCACAGACTGTCTGCGAGTTCTACAAGACTCTAAGACTCTCAAGACCGTGTTCCTCAAACCATGTGATCATTCCGTTCAATGCCTGATTTTATCGAGGCGGGTACCTGAGGGAAGTGACAGAGCCACACGCAGTCAGCAGCAGAGCCGGGACCAGAACCCGCGGCTCCTGGTTCTCAGCTCCCCACGACTCCCACCCACTCCCTTGAGCTCTGGCTCCACTAGGGTCAGGGCCCTACAGCCTGCAGAATACACCACCCAAGGAGAGGTCCTTCTCTGCACTGGCATTGTGGGGGCTCCAGGACGCGGCCCCACCTGGGAGAGCCCCTGAATGCAAGTGGGCAGAAAGGCCAGCTGGGAGGGCTGATGAGAGGGATGAGGCGGGGCCCTCTCCAGGCTCAGCAGTGCAGAAGTCAGGACCCCATCCTCACCCCCTTAGCTGAAGGGCGGCTATAAGGCCCCCTCGTGGACAAGTCCATGCTGTGACTTCAGTGGGGTCAACTGGGGGCCAGGAGGCCATGTGCCCATGATCTCACCCCACCCAAGCCAGCTCCTCAGCCCAGGCTGACATGTTTGTGGGTAGGGATGAGGACTCCCCTTTGTCACCCTGCAACTCAGGGCCCTCAGCTCACCCCCACCCAACCACTACTCTCTCCTCCCCCAGGCTCCATGCTGCTCACCCAGCACCCCTCAAACCAGAGATCACAAATTCTGGAGAGAATCCATGCCGGGGCCTCTGCCAGTGATGCCAGTGGTCCCCACTGACCCACCCTGGCTTAGGCAACCCCATCTCCAAGGCCCCCAATGACCCAATGAAGCTGAAGCAGGCATCTGGATCCTTCCCAACCTCTCTTGATGTATTTCCTCTCATCTTTGCTTCCTACTCTATAGAAAAATATAGACACACACCATGGCTGTTTCATAAAGTAGGGGGCCCTTGTTCCCCACCAAGATAACCCCTGACCTCCAAACAGCAGACACTTGTCCTCCATTGCACTGACCTACTTTTCCCTGGTGGGGGGGGGGGGAGCTCTATAGCTGCTGCTGGACGCTGTCACACAGTCAGGGGTCCCCAAAGGCCACAGGGAGATTCCAGCTGCCCATGTGTCAAAGACAAGCTCCACAGGCATTCCCTGCCTGCCACCTCATGCCCATATTTGCACTGAGAGGCAAAGCAGATGCAGTCAGGGGCCAAATCACACAGCTTTGAATCAGGTATGGCCCTCCGTTGGTATGTTTTGGAGGCAGGAGTTGGGGTGCGTAGCCCGGGCTATGTTCCTCTGCCTGGTCCTCGGGGCAGCTGACTCCTTCCAGCATGGCATGGACCAGAAGGGCACACTCAGCCCGGAAGAAATCAAGAGAAAGTAGGGAGGCCCCAGACCATTCTCATCAGCATCACCTTCTGTGATAATAAGAAATATATATCTGGTCTTTGTCCCTGGCTCCTGACATGCAGCTTCTAAAGTCCTTGGAACATCCTGAGTTAAAAGCATCCTTTGTTCTAATGAAGCCACTTTTAGTGGGTTCCTGCAAAGCTTCAGGATGGGAGCTGATTACAGAAAGATCAGGGCATGATTGGAGAGGGCGAGAACTTCCGGTCCTACCCCCAACCTCCCAGCTACCAGGGAGGGGAAAGGAACTGGAGATTGACTTCATATTGATTTAATGGGTCATACTAACATAATAAATCCTCCATAAAATCCCAAAACAACAGTTTGGAGAGCTTCCAAGTTGGTGAACATATCCACATGCCAGAAGATAACAGACCCCAACTCCACAGGACAGAGGCTTCTTTGCTCTGAACCCTTCCATACCTCACCCTACATACTCTTTATAATACCCAGTGTAACAGGCCCGTAACAGCAAGTCAGGTGTTTGCCTGAGTTCTCTGAGCCTTTCTTGCAAATTGTCGAACCTGAGGAGGGTATTGTGGGAACTCCCAATTTGCAGCCATGTCAGACAGAAGTAGGTACCCTGAGGACCCAGTACTTGTGATTGGCATCTGCAGTGGGCAGCAGTCTTGTGGGACTGAGCCCTTAACCTGCATGGTCTGTGCCAACTCTGGTAGTTACTGTCAGAATTGAATTGAATTGTAGGACGCCCAGTTGGTGTCCAGGAAATCAGAGAGGTAGTTGGTGGGGAGCGGGGGAGGAAATCACACATATTTGGTGTCAGAAGTGCTGTGAGTAGAAATATATAGATCATGCCTTCCCACTGCATGGGCCCCCACAAAGGCGGGAATGAGGGTCCTTGTTCGCAGAAGTCAGAACAGAACAGGAAATGAGGGTCATCTCAGCTGACTGTGAACGTGCTGGAACCCCAAACTCACTGAGGTCACAGGAAACCCTTTTGCAAATGGCTCTTTCTCAGAAACTACCACCATTCTCCAAACACGACAATACAGGCCTTCGTGTCAAATGTCTTGACCCCGTTGCAGTGAAAAGGGCAGGAATTTTTCTTCCAACCTTTCCCTGTTTTCTCAAGAGCATTCTTATCTGAGTAAGAAATTGGACTTCCCTTACCTTTGACCATGTCCAGGAAAAGAGGGGTCAACAAGAACATGTCCAAACATTCTAAAGAAAAACGCTCAGGGCTAGAATCTAATCCTCTAATCTGATTTCCTGCTCTGACCCCCACTGATTTGTGTTCTGAAGTTTCTCAGGAATCAGAAATCTAAATATTTTATTTAGCTTATCTCCTTGGTACAATTGAGGGATGAAGCTGCAAGCACAGGAAACCCAGGGACTTGGATGGGTGAGTTTCTGGGGAGTAGGTGGCCCTGGGAGGTGGAACACCAGCCAGAACAATGGGCCACGTGGCAATGCCCACCCATCCTCTGCCCCTGGCAAGCAGGTCACGCAAGACTTCCCAGTCAGTTAGTCAGCAAAAGGCAGCCCCAGTAAACAGCTGGCCCAGCATCAGCCAGGGAAGGTGGGCACCTATAAGTTTAGTGAATGGCCCTGTCCAGTGTGGTTCAGCGGGTTGGGCAGCATCCCACAAAGCCCAAAAGGTCACCCATTCTATTCCCAGTCAAGGCACATGCCTGGGTTGCAGGCCAGGTCGCCGGTCAGGGGCATGTGAGAGGCAACTGATTGATGTTTTTCTCTCATATCAATGTTTAGCTCCCTCTCTTTCTCCCCCCACCCCTGTACCCTCTCTCTAAAAATGAATAAATAAAATATTTTTTAAAAGATTAGTGAATGAATGAAAAGCAGGTGATTCTTAAAATAACATAAAAAGTAGAACAGCCAGAAGTGAAGTCATATCCACTACATGAATAAAGATGCTCCCTCAATAAAAAACAAAGTAAAATAAAATAAAATGAATCTTCTGATGAAACACATTATCTCTTCTAAACAAATCCTTTTGTGTGCAGCAAGGGAGCCTCCACGGGCCTGCTCTGCTCAGCTCGTTGGCCCCCATCCTTTTCCAGGCAGCTTCAGAAGCACCAGCCCACAGACCTTAGCAAAGCAATTCAGACTCCCTCCTGATGTAAATATTCACCAAAGCCTGCCTCTAAATCACAATCACATAATCCCAACCAAATGTACCGGGTATATTTCTAAGTGTTCTGTGGGTATCATCTCACTTACTGCTCCTCAGAGAAGGAAAACTCTGACTCCAAAAAACCTCCGCTGCCTTGCGGTATACCTCTTCAGGGGAAAGGCTAAGGGAGTAAACCCCGACAGAAAATCCGGAGCCGGAGTCCCTAAGGCGGTTTGACGTTGTAGTCAACACCGGCAACTCCTGCGGCGCACCTGAAGCCAAGCTGTATTGACTCCGTCTTTCCCTTGGACCCTTCAGCTGCGAAGAGAGGGGGGGTCTGCTGCATGGGCAACAGCAGACCCTCCATATCACCCTGCCCAGGCTCTGTAGCTTCAGCTTCACTGGAGAGGACACTCCAGCGTCATCGTAAGATGTCGATTCAACACGGGAGGAGACAGATACCGTGTCACTCCCGAGTCGGACTGCACAGCCATTCTCGGCGGTGCAGATAGACTCTTAAGAAGCTACACCATCGTCTCTCGAGACAGACGGCTGCCGACGACTGCTCCTCTGAGTTGGCTGGTCAGTATTAGCCCAAGTTTGTAGATAACAGAAGCTAAAGCACAGAGAAGAACTCACCCAGGGACCCAAAGGAGGCAAACAGGGATTTGTGCACGGGCATCTGTCTGGCTCCAGAGCACAAAGCACTTGGCACCACCCAATAGTGCCTCCTGGGCTGGCTCCTGCAGCTTCTCATAAGCCTGATTTCATGAGGCACAAGCCTGATGTCATTCTGATCCTGGGCCCATGGGAGCAACTGGGTCTGGCTACGGAGAGTGGAGGAAAGCCGTGGCTATGAACGGTGATGTACTGGCCTGACCCAACAGAGGTGTGAGTCCAGAAACCCCAGCATGGGCTGAGGCAGGCCACAGCACTTTCCATGATACCTAGAAATGCATGCTTCTCCTGGATATGCATGGGCCCTGGTTTACTCAGCTCTGTTAGCCAGGAAGGAAGTTTGCCTGTGTTAGAATACATTAGAAATGATCCAAACCAAATGTGTAACAAGTGTACCAATGCCCTACCCACCCCGTCATCCAGACAGAGCAGGCCCACGCACCTCCCACACCAAGCCCAAGGTAGGTTCTGGCTTGGTCTCACCCTCCTGCCCCACCTGCCCTAGCCACACCCCACCTCACACCACCCCTCCCCATTCCAGGCTGCTGTGGGCATGTGCCTGACCTTGCTTAATACAATGGCTGGGACTGGGAAGACGAAAATAGCTAACATTTATGGAGTGTTTCCTAGGTGTCAAGTCACAACGGCTTCCATGGGATGAAGCTGCTGTGAATCATCGCTATGTAACAGATTAGGAGACTGAGGTGGTACATGATTAAGCAGTTTGCCCAAAGTCACCCAGCTAATGAATGGTGGGATTGGAATGCCAGCCAGGCTGCCAGAGTCCCCAGCCCATGTTCCCAGCCCCCATCCACCTTTCCACACTCATAGGATTTGGCCCACAAATGGAAAGTCCTCCACTTACACCTTCCCAGTTTCAGAAAAGTACCTTCCATGCTCTTCCACTGGGACTTTGAAATTCCATAACCAGAGCTCTATTTGTTTAAGGAGTGGTCTCTATTAACAGGCACACTCCTTCCTCATTTACTCTAAGCAAGCATTTATGGTTCAATGAGAACTAAATTATCAGAGCTTCTCTGAGCAGGATGTTTTGCAGAGGAAAGGAAGAGAGGTTAGGGGCTACAGAAAGGGAGTCTGCAGGCTCCGGGGAAACCACAGTTTTTGCCTGGGGCTGCCCAAGCTCCCGACCGGAATAGAGGTGTGAGTGAGCAATGAAGATCTCAAGGAGCTTGTCACAGAAGCTCCATCCAGCCCCTCCCCAGCCTGACGGATGCTCAGCTGGGCAGCTTGTTCTCCCTCCCACTCCCCACACACAACACTTTGTGCTAGGCAGCTTCTAAGATGCCCCCTATGGTCCCCACATACTGTATTCATGTCTTTCTGTGTGTAGACAGACACGTTGACTTGTTTCTAGGAAATATAATACAGCAGAAGTGAAGGATGCCAGTTGGAGACCAGGGTTTTAAAAGACTGGCTTCTATCTGGGCTGCTCGCCCTCACTCTTTCTGACATCACTCATCCTAGAGGAAGTCAGCTGTCATGTCATGAGGCAGCCCCACGGAGGGACCCATGTAATGAGGGACCAATGCCTGCCAATCATTGCATGCGACAGCTTCAGAGTGATTCCCTCACCCCGATGGAGACTTCAGATAAGACCACAGCCCAGTCAAGAACTTGACTGCGGTTTTATGAGCAACCTTGGGCCAGAGGCATCCAGCTAAGCTACATGCAGATTCCTAACGTGCAGAAACACTGAGATAATAAATGGGTGTTGTTTGCTAAGGGTGGAGATAATTTGTTACACAGGAATAGACAACCAATACACTATCATCTCATTCCAGAGAATCAAAATCCAGCTATCTATTTCTAAGACTCACAATGTCAGCTCCTCCAGGGACTGCAAAGAAGCCCCAGTCTGCTCTTTGCTTCACTAACAGAGCCAAGAGTATCCCCTTCTAGGACCTTCCCATCAGACACTCTACCTGCAACATCACACTAGGGACATAAGATAGCCCCACTGCCCGCTGAATCATGGCACAGTGTATAAATATGCCTGTGTGATACAGGTTGACCTGGACTGGGAGGCAGCAACCAACTAAACTTCAGAACTAGAAATAGAAGGTCAGAGCCAAGGCTTTGAATATGCAGAGCAGTAGCTTAGTAGTGGGGTTGGCAAAATATCAAACCACTCAGTGGGCTGCACAGTTGAAGCTGGTTACCCTCCCATCAAAGCTTCAAGAAAATCTCTTGCATCCTCGGTAAAGCTATTCTCTAATTTTTGAATTGAAGACCAATGAATATTATTGTCTACCCCAGACCAAGCATTCTATCATGTATACAGTGGGTGTTCAAATAATTGTTGGATGGATGGATGGATGGATGGATGGATGGAAGACTTTTTCTATAGAAAGTGGTTATTAAGAATTCTTAATCTGGCCTGGCTGCTGTGGCTCAGTGGTTTGAGTGTTGGCCTGCGAGCCAAGTGTCGCTGGTTTGATTCCCAGTCAGGGCACGTGACTAGGTTGCACGTCAGGTCCCCAGTTGGGGGCATGAGTGAGAGGCAACCACACAGTGATGTTTCTCTCCCTCTCTTTCTCCTTTCCCCTCTCTCTAAAAATACATAAATAAATAAACAAATAAATTTTTTTTTTTTAATTCCTAATCTGATAGTCAATCTGACAAAACACAATGAGGCGAATTCCTAATTCCATCGACTGTGGCTCACAGATCTCATACAAAATATGCTCATTATTTAGGTATTAGAAGTTTTTTTACAGGTCAATTGCAGCAACTTCTTATGTCTTTCAAAAGGCACCGTAGGTCTTTCACAGGCTGTAATTATGTTAAATTGGAGGATTGCTACCACTTGCAAGAGCAGTCTTTCATCCTTCAAGAATTGCACAGAAGATAAACTGACTAGTTAGCCATCTTTGGGCCAAATTAATTGACCTATTCTTCATGCCCACTTTCCAGCCAGTCTCAGAATTTTCCCAATATAGCAGGCATTAGGTAAGGTTTTAAGTAACCCTAAAGCCACAGACCCCAAATATGATCCCAGTATCCAAGCTCAACCCCCTGTTAGCCCACCAAAGCCAATGTGGCCTCTTGGGGCTACAGGGAAGGAAGCCTGTTACCTGGCTGTATGCCTTGCAATTTTCTTATTGCACTTTACAAACATGGGGATCCACAAAGTAGAATCCACCATACAAATTGAGGCTGAGATGGCTAAATGTGAGACCTCTCTAGAGCTCATGAAGGATAAGAAAGATCCTCCTACAAAGAGATAAATCAAACACTAGTAGGGAAAGTAAAGGGAAGAGCAAAAGTAGAGGTCAGGCTGTTGTGAAATTGAGTCCTGTCTCTTGCTTAGCAGCTGTGAATCTTGGACAAATTATTTAACCTCTCCGGGTCTGTTTCCTCTTTTGTAAAATGTGAATAAATTATACCTGCCTCACAGGTTGTTGTGATGAGGCAGTAGATGTAAAGTGTTTGGCATATTGCCTAGCACACAGCAAACATCATATGAATGACCATAAAGGGAGAACAGTCAGGAAAAGAGCCATCGTCCTTGGGGGGTGAAGCAGAAGAGAGCTTTGAATGGGCAAAGTTTACAATAAATAGAATAGAATTTGGGGCCAAACAGAGGAGAAAGTAAAAGACAGAGAATATAAGACAATTCTTCCTAAACAGATTTTCCGTGGGAGGACAGGATAGGAAGAATCATTTGTTGGTCTGATTTTCCTAGTTCTTAGACCATGCCAAAGTCTTCATATCAGGCATTCCAGAAAATTCGAGAAGTTCTCACTTCAAGCTTAAAGAATTACCAGGCCCCCCTCCCTCTTAATTTTCCAAAGAATTTGAGTCATCTTTGTTTAGTCAACCGTGACCTTACAGTTTTTGTAGCTCATTCAACCTTAATCCTTTTCTCATGAGAAAAAGACAATAAAACCTTGGCCCAGGTGCATTCTCCCTCAGCTGGCCCCTGATTGGATTAGCCCAGCTGGTATCTGAAACCACAGCTCTGGTCAAGGGATTACATCCAGCCCATGCAGAAATGCCGCCTTCTCCCTGCCTTGATGTGTGGCTAGTAAGGGAGGACATACCTCTCCATTCAGAAAAGACAGAGAATGAGCAAAACATCACTTACCTGGACATTCTTCATTGCTGCAGATCCACAGGCCATTTCGGCAAATGCTGTTGGGGAGGAAAGCACAGGTCATGGGTAGTTCTGCAAACACAGGTGCATAGACAGTTTTGGCTCTCCCCACAGATACTACCACCCCCAAAGGAAGGGATCTGGGAGAAGAAAGGAGCGGATGAGGGTCTCTATGAGGGTAAAGGTGTACAGGACAGGGCTTTGGCCACAGAGGAACCTTGGAGATAGTGCCAAAGGGAAGAAACCCCGACAGAGAAATAGACAAACCAAAACAACTAGGGGATCCAATGCCCCTACCCAGGCACTAAGCAATCAAATTCCTCTCCCCAATCTTCCCAGGGCACATGTGCACACACACAGACACACAGACACACACACACACACACACACACACACACACACACACACACACAGAGCTCATGGAAGAGAGGAAGGAAAAGTTGTTGAAAGGGATAACACCAAGAATCATGTCCGGCAGTCTCGGGAGATTCCTGGAACACTGCCAAGCAGGGACCAACAGCAAAGAGAAGAGCACTGGGGACAAAATGAGGCGTTATATTCCCCGTGCGCAGGGGCAGGTGAAGTTAACCAGAGGAAACATCCAGAGGAGCTTCCTGAGGAAGTGATTTGAGCTGAGCAGAGACGGCAGCCCAGGCTAAGCCTGGCTGATTGCAGGAACCGTGGAGGCCACGCCGCATGAGTTTCCACGGGCACTGCAGCCTCCTTCCACCTAGGGGTAAGTGATCTCAAGGAGGGAAGAACTGTCTGTGGCTTACTGATTGTTATGTAGTCCCTCACCAGGAAGAAAGAGTCACTTATTAAAGCATAGTTTGGGGAAAAGCTTGTTTGTATGTAAAGTCCTTCTCTCCCTGACCCTGCTGCCTCTAAGCATATCTGTAAAATCATCCTTGCTTTCCATCATTGACTTCCTTGCCCTTCCCCTTATCTCAACCTCTGGTCCCCTCAGCCCAGATGAGGTCCTATTCCACCTGCCACTGCCCCTACTGACCCCACTTCTCCTTCGCAACCCCTGGGCAGCTGTCCCAGACCACCAATTACCAGGTGTTGCAGTCTTGCGAGAGGGAGGCGCCTGGAGGGTATCGCTTCCCAGAATGCACACAGGAACACTCAGTGCTTTCCACGCAGCGGTCTTCATCAAGGAGCTGTCCCTCTGGGTTCAAGGGCATCAAGGCACAGACTCAACCTTGTCATCATCATCATCATTACTCATCACATAACTCTAGAATCCCCATGGGTGATCATCATCAGCCTAGGGCTTCTTCAGAAAGCTCAAGAACTTGTTATGTGATGTTAATCTCTCACATTAGTGTAACATGAGGGAGGGGGATTGTTAATCTCCACTCTCCTGATGAAGAAATGGGGCAAGAGTTTTGTTCATAGTCTCTCAGTAAGGAAGTCATGAGTCTAGGCTGAGGACTTCTTCCAGGAAGCTCAAAGAACCCATGGGATGTTTGCCTTTCACATTTCCGCCATGAGAGGGAGGAAGATAATTCATCTGCATTTTACGGATGAAAACAAGGCAAGAGTTTTGTTCAAGGTCTTCCGGTAGGGACATCGTGAGTCAAAACACACAGGACTCACTCCTACTAATTTAACAGGGTTTTTCACCCAGACTCACAAAGTCTGTCCTGAGAATGACTTCCTGGTGCAAAGTTCTTTTTCAGCTAGGCTCACATGGCAAATCCAGAAAGCATTTTAAAATATCTTTCTCCCAGACCAGTTTCCTGACACTAAACTGAAAAACACAAAAAACTGCCATCAGATTGGGCCACATGCTCCCAAAACAAAGTCATTGTTGGCACCCAGATCGTCCTTCTGTTTCCTAGACACAGGTGCTTTCGTGGATACAGTACGACAGGAAAATATAAATTAAAAATGAATACCAGCTCAGCCCTGACCACTCTGTATGAAGACTTCTAAAAAATAAATAAAAGGCCTCTGATTTCAGTGACAGGGAACAAACACAAGGGGCATTCATCTGGCTTCCCTAAGCCAAGAGCCCTGGCAAGATCTCGGGTGGGTAAATAAACTGGGAGGTTTATTACCAGGGCAGCTGCAGCCATCCACACATTGCTCCTGACACACTTCATTGATGTACAGGCTCTGGCAGGTCCTGGTGCAAGGGGACACACACTCCTTGTACTCCATGCCCGCAGGGCATGCTGGTCCTGAAACAGAAAACTTGGGAGTCTCCCCAGAGCGGTTCCCTCCGTGCAGCATCTCACAAGCCACACGGTACTTATGCCCCTTGGTCTGCTCCCCTCTGTCTTCAGGGCCCCAGAGGCCATCTCCATCCCAGTGGCACCCCAGTGACCAATGTCCCTTCCACCCGACCACCCTTTCCCTGAAGGGGCATCCTTCACCTTGTAGAGCCTGGCGAAGACCCAGCAGGGTCATCTGGGACCACCTCCCCCCCTTCCTCTTGGTCATCTGTTCTCCATGGGCAGCTTGGCTTTCTCTTTTTCACGCCTATGCTCTGTTCCTTTCAGCTAAAACCCTCTCAAGGGGATACCAAGCCCCTCTAGGCTGAAAATGAATGGCCTCCTGGGGCCAAGCAAGGAGTAAATGATGCCCTCATCATGTTCTCCTCAGAGGGCCCATTTCTCTCATAAAATTGGCCCCAGTCAAACACCCCAGTACAGGGTCTATAGCATTCACATCCACCTTCCAGGTGTTCCTTTCCTCTGTGCTACAGGACTGCCTTCAGAGCTTGTCACCTAAGCATTTGTCCTCCCCTCTGGACCCAGCAACTCATGGGCAAGGGCTGGCTCTCCTCGTCTCTCTCCAACCCCGTGGCTGACTGACACTCAGGCCAACTGACGGACCAGAACTCTTTTCTAGGTTTCTTAACACCAAACAATTGCCCCAAACCCCCTCTCATCTAAGAAGTATCTAGTGTCTCCCCTGCCCTACCTCTAAAGATTTAAATGAAAGAAAGAAAACAAAACAAAAAACAGCCCCTCCACCTTACAGAGGAGAGCCCAGTGGCTAACAGCCACCTCTCTCATGTTCCACAGCAAACATGAAAAGCTCTAACTTACTTATAAGTGGAAAGAACACAGACTGAAAACTGTGTGTGTGGTGTAAAGACCTGGCTGGCTCCCCCTCTCTATCAGGCTGTGTGGCCTGTATAATTATGGCAGACCGGCTGTCCATCTGCACAGCTTTAATCAGCGCAAAGTGTGGGGAGAGAAGAGGCGTCCTGCAGGGTGACCGGACAAGCTCCTACTTAATCATGATCATTTGGGGACAGTGACACTGTCAATGACTAGGGACCCAAGGAGATTAGATCAAAACCACAGGCGCCATGAGGTTCAGTGGAAGGAATGGTGAGCACTGGCCTGGAGGGCAGAAGGCTGATTTAATGAAAGGGAAGCACTTAATAAAAGCCTGCCAGGATCTCCAGGACAGTTTGCCAACTCATTGCTCTTCGTCACTTCAGACAGGCAGTCGGCAAAGATATTAACTGACGTTGCCACGCTGCTGCGATTCTGGTTGCAGGCAGAGAACGTTTTTGGTGTCCAGGGGATGGGTTTTCCGAGGGGGTCAGAGGGAACCGAGTGGGGTATGACGTGAGAACGGAGGCAGGAGAAATGGCACAGAGACCTTGGGAAGGCCGTTCAAGCCTCGTCATAGCCTTGAAGAGAGGGGACTTCCTCTGTGGGCCAGCACTCTATGGCCAGGGGACAAAGGGCAGGAGCTGTGCAAGAACTGGGTCCAGGAATGTGGGGACTTGGCAGGCAGTGGCTGGCTGGGGTATGGTAGAAGGGGCACGATTATGACACAGACTGAGAGCTTCCTGAGGGACACTCCAGGACAGACACCACCCTTCCCCAGGCCCCGGGCACCTCCCCAGCCACGGAGGGTGGGCAGTGACTTACGGCACGTGCTGTGCTCGGTCCAGCCATACAATATTATCCCTTGCTGGGCGCAGGCCCGGGCGTACTCCAGGAGGGCCGTGCAGGGGCATCTCAGCCCCTGGGTGCACGTGCACAGAGTCCTTTCGCACAAGGCCACAAAAGGCTCGGGGTCCAGCAGCGGGTGGCAGCGGGCGAACACCGAGGCACGCTTCAGAAGCTGGCACTGCTCCCAGAGGCCCTGCAGAAACAAGACACCACCTCAGTGCGGGCAGCAGCCTGTGGCCCTGGCTCCTCACCGTGTGCACTCAGTGTCCTCCTGAGTGTGGCTCTGTGGCGACCTGGCCTTGCCCTGAAAACCCAGGAAGTTTCCGCACACAGGGGTGGTGCCTGGCACCTAGTAGGGGTTTATCAACAGCTATCAAATCAAACAGTCTAACAATCAAAGGAAAGATATCGGACTCTTGCCACGTGACGTGTACTGAGACTGAGGTTAGCTCCCAAACTGAGCCCTGGAAAAGCAGGGTCAAGGCCCTTGAACTGAGGTGTAGTCCGTGTCCCCGGAAGGGAAAGAGTCAATAAGGGGAACACAGTGAAAAGAACGCTGAACCTGGAGTTCATGTGGAACTCCATGGAAGGAATGCTGATCGGCTTCTGTTCTGCACGGACCAAGTCACCTCTCCTCCCTGACACTGGTCTTCTCCACTATAAACAAGGAGGTGGGACGAGGAGTTTTATAAAGTAGACATTCCTGGGCCTTACTCCCCGGGATGAGAATTCTGTGCGATGGGGATGGAGTTCAGCAATACTTTTTTTTTCCACATTGCCCAGGAGATTACTAGGACCAGACAGAACCAGTCCCCATCATTGCAAACAGGCTAGGGTTCTATGAACTGTCCTAGAAACTCTACCAGCCACGGGCTCTTTTTGGGCTTTAGCACTTTGCAGGCTCGGAGCTGTTCCCATCGATTACTCCTGTAACACGTCAGTATAAACAAACATTCCTCTGCCTTGTATTTGCAAACATTTCTGTGTTCTGTGTTTTAATGACTGTAGAGGCCCATCTTTTTCACAGTTTAACAGCTCTGAAATTGGAGTGCAGCTTACAATTGATATCACACTTGAAGTGCCAGCTTTTTCTTTCTTAGTGATGTTCATGGAATAACAGTGTGTCTTAGAATCAAGGTCTTCGATTTGACACTACGCAGTACTGCCATTGGAAATGACCCCCACTGGGGGTTTCATTTCTTCCATGCACAGGGGTGCTGTCTGATGCAAAGCCAGCAGTTAGTGAAAGGACATCAGCTAAAAAGACATAGGAGAGTATCTAAACAGAAGGACCGAGTCCTGAAGGGTAAACCAGAGCAAATCCAGTCCGCTCAAACTGTACAAAGGATGGCCAGAGCAGGCCTGCATAAACCAGGAGCCTGGAGCCCAGCCTGGGGCCTCATCTTTTGTGGCACAAGGGAGAGCCTGAAGGAATAGAAACCTGACTCAGGGCTGCTCACCATTCACAACCACCCTGGCAGCCCTAGGCACGGGAACATGCTGTTGCCCTAGAGCAGTGGTTCTCAACCATCCTAATGCCACAACCCTTTAATATAGCTCCTCATGTTGTGGTGACCCCCAAAATAAAATTATTTTCATTGCTATTTCATAACTGTAATTTTGCTACTGTTATGAATCGTAATGTAAATATCTGATACACAGGATGTATTTTCATTGTTACAAATTGAACATAATTAAAGCATAGTGATTAATCACAAAAGCAATATGTAATTATATATGTGTTTTCCGATGGTCTTAGGCGACCCCTGTGAAAGGGTCTTTCGACCCCCAAAGGGGTCACGACCCACAGGTTGAGAATCACTGCCCTAGAGAAACCTGTGTCCTGCTCACAGTGCCGCTGAGCTGGGGCCCTGACCCCACCCAGACTGCACAGAATCTGCCACCAGAAGCAGGCAGGCGGAGCAGAATGTCACAGATACACCCTGATTGCAGCAGGCCCAGAAGCGGGAAGGGGTTCAGGGGAAGCCCAGGGCCCAGATGGCCCAAGCACTTGGACATGGCTGGTTCCCTCTGCACCTTAGAAAGCTGTAGCTGCTGCAGACTTGCAGGTGAGAATGATTAGCAGCTCTGCCTAGTGGGGGCCACTGCTGACAGCAGCACTCCCTCCATGACCCACCCTCCTGACTGACTCCCTTCCGGTTGGAGACTCCACTCCCACTGTGTAGCTGAGAGAAAGCATAGGCTTCAGCCCAACTCTGCCACTTACTGGTGGTGGGGACTGAGACGCATCCTCACCTCACTAGAGAAGGGTGTCCTGAGTACAATGGGGACGTAACAGGACTGCCTCGTAGGTGGTGTGAAGATATACAGGCCCTGGTGCCAAGCAAGTTAACAAACGAGGACCACTCTTGTGGGTCCCATGACCACTGAGGTCTCGGGTGACGCATGCATCCTTCCATTTGCCACCCCAAGCATTTCACACAGGGGAAACTGAGGTTTCTGAGGACAATGCCAGGGAGAGTCCTGCCCTGGACTTGTTATGACTTCACAGCCTGGATCTGAGTTCCACCTCTTCCCCAAACTAGCGGTATGACCCTGAGCCATTTACTTAATCCCATCTCCTCTGGGAGATGGGGATGATGATAATTACAGTGACTACCTGAAAGGACTAACTGAGGTGAAGACTGAATGGAATACTGCATGTAAAAGTTTAGATTAATAAATAGTGCCCCGTATCATCATCATTGATACCCTGGCTACCAGAGAGATCTCTTCCACTATCCCTCCTCCCATTAGATTTATCCTCCAGAATGACGAGCAGGTCACTAGCAGTACAGGACATCTTTGTCCCCTTTCCTTGTCTCCATCTTTCTGGGCTCAAGAGGGATGAATGGTTGCCACAGCAACATTATCAATGTACTACTATCTTGGGGGCTCCATGATGAACAGAGATGCTGCTTTTGTTATTTTTTGATGTGGGGGGGGGGGGTCACACCCCTCTAGAAAAAAAGTGAGTTTCTTTCTAGTGGAAAGATGAGGGAGGACCCACCTTTTTGTAATAAGCCAGTCTAAGAATCTCCTGGGGTTCGGGGGGAGGAAGCCTCAGTCATACCATCTGCCCCATCAGAAATGACAATCAAAAAATGGGGTAACTGGACTCTTAAAGGCAGCTAAGGACCACCCTGAGAGGGCCAGATGCTCAGTTCTTGTCTACCTCTTTTCCCACCCACAAGTTAAAACCAGGGGGGGGAGGGGGGAGGCAACTCGATGGGTCTTTTCCTAGTAATTGCTGCCATCCCCTGGTCTGTAGGCCACTGGCTTGGGGCCGTCCCTCCACACAGGACTAACTCCTGCAGGGACACGGACCACTGGGCACCTAGGGTTCTCACTAGCAGGACACAGTCAAGCCAGCGGAGAGAAGAGACCCAGGCGTCCAGCGTCCCCTCCCCTGTCAGAGCAACGGTGGGAAAGAGTCCAGCACAGCCCGTCTCCAGCTGGCTCCAGTCTGTGTTTTTCCTGTTCAAAGGAAAAGTGGGAACAGGACTCCAGCACATTTCCGGGGAGGTCCCTTGAGGTATTAAATGGCTTAGAGAAAGCCCACCAAGCAGGGTGTTTTCTGGTTATTTGTCTGCAGGATGGGAGTGGATTTCTGCAGAGATAGCCACCTCCCTTCTTAGAATAATCCCTTTGGCCTCTACCATTTGCACCTGAAATCTGACTAGGATTTCTTTCTCAACAAAGGCAAAAGGAGAGGTCTGTCCCCCCCATCTTGCCCTCTGGTCTTCCTCTTCATCCCTGACCTGCACTTGGCCTACTAAAATGACCACAGTCTGGGGGTCGGGCAGAGCCGCAGCACGGCGGCACCCCCACTTCTGTCCCTGCCCCTCTGTCTTCTCTGTCCACCACAGGAAGCCTTGCAAGACCAGGCCAGTTGCCAAGACAAGATGTCTCCACAGAAATAAGTCCAAGTTGGAACTGGCACCGTGTCCTCTCAGACCCAGGGTGGAGACATCAGCAGGTAGAAAGAGACCAACACTTCACTCAACAAGCTTTGGCTGTGTGGCCTCAACAGGTCTCTAGCAGTGTGTGCAGGTCAATATAAAATAGGCAAATCTGCCTATGTCGCAGGGCAGCCTAGAAGGCCAAGTTCTGGCTCCTTAGAAAGGCAGCGAGGCCAGGCCTCCTAGGGTCTAGCCCTGGCCTCCCTCTGCAGGTCACCCCTCCCCACTCCCCACCTCCTGCATTTCTGAGGGTTTCCTGAACAGACTAGGTTGTTTCAGAGACCACCGTACCACCCACTCCCGCTAACTGACCCTTCAGCAGCCTAAAGACACCTTCAAAGATCCCAGACCTCCTCAGACAAAGGAGAGATAAATGCAGTCTTTCAGATTTGGATACTGAAGCATAGAGAGAGTGAAGAATTTACTAGGTCAGCAGTTCTAAAAGTGCGGTCCAAGAGCCTTTCAGGGGTCCATGAGGTGCAAACCATTTTACAACAATACTAAGATGTTGCTTGCCCTGTTTGATCGTTCTTCTGCAAGGACACAGTGGAATTTTCCAGAGGCTGCATGATGTGTGATGTCACAACGGACGGAGTGCAGAGGCAGAAAGGAGAATCCAGCTGGTTTCTCATAAGCCAGACAGTGAAGAGATTTGCAAAACTGAGAAGCAGTGCCATTCTTTTTGTTTAGAATTTATAGTTATTTATATTTAAAAGATGTTATTCATGTAAAGTATAAGGTACTGATGATTTTTAGATAAATTAATATGACTTAAATTTCTCAGTTTTAATATCTCATGTTGTAAATATCAATAGATAAAACCCACATAAATAAAATCTCTTTGGCATCCTCAATCATTTTTAAGAGTGCAGAGGGGTCTTGAGATTAAACCACTTGCAAACTGCTGAACTCGTGAAGGGGTAACCGAGCAGGACTCAAACCTGACTCCATCCAGAGGCCAGTCACCTGCCACCAAACCACAATTCACATGGTTTTTCTCGTCCTCCATGCACCTACCCCTCCCCACCCTGTTTCCAAACAATCACATTAGAAGACAGTGTATAGTTCAATGGGTATGACAGCGCAGGTTTGAGAAGCCTGGTTGCACTGGAGTCCCAACCCCCTCACTTCCAAAGCGCCTGACTTTAGGGAGACTATCTTGCCTCTCTGCACCTCTGTTTCCTCACCAGTTAAAGAGGGAGAGTGTAGAAGAGATCTGAAAGTCATCCAAGATCTATTCCTCCCTCCTTTCTTAGTCTTAGGTCCCTCAATTTTCAATTTTCCCCTGCACATAGAGCCACTGGGAATAAAGATTTCATTTCTCGGCCTCCCTTGCAGACGGGAGTAGCCAAATGACTAAGCTTTGCCCAACAGAATATAAGTAAAGGGTCCTGGGCAACTTCCAGGAAGTGTCCTAAATAGGAGAAGGTGCTCCGGCCAGCCTTCCCCTGCACCAGATCGGCTCTCCAGAAAAGCAAGCATCTAAAAATGACCGCAGAGTAAGGCAATGTCACCAGCACAGCTAAAGAGCAGTAAAATCGTCGCTGGGTAGCGGAAATGTTTTTCCTGCTAATTATAAGTCTCCTGAACAGATCTGCAAGTACTCTTTTGCACAGAGGAGTCTCTTTAAATTGCTGTAGTTTTATAATAAGTCTGGCGCCACCAAGCAAATGAACTTTTTGGTTTTTGGTCTCTGCGTTTCTTCATTGGTAACAAATAGGAGATGCATTTAAATTTTCCCAAAATGTATTTTTAAATATCAAATCTGTTTTCTTGGTTGTGACTCATTTTCCAATTACAACAAACCTTTAAAATTAAGAATGATTGAACAGGAGCAAAGCAGAAATCGTAAAAATATTGTTGATTAATTAGTTATATGCAACCAAATGCCATACATTTACATAATAATTTCAAAATGAAAAAAGAAAAGGTGGAGACCCTGAGTGGTATGGCTCAGTTGGTTGGGTGTCATCCTGCAAAGCGTAAGGTCGCCAGTTCAATTTCTGGTCAGGGCACATGCCTGGGTTATGGGTTTGATCCCCGGGTGGAGCATGCAAGAGAGAATGGATCGCTGTTTCTCTCTTACGTTGAGGTTTCTCTCCCTCTCTTTCTCCCTACTTCCCCTCTCCCTATAAAACTTTTTTTTAAGGGAGACAGTGCTTCTTTCTTAGTCCCCTCTCTTCCTACTGCTGGAATGTGGTTGTGAGGCCACCTGGGGCTGTGAAGTAGAAGCTTCATACTGATAACAACAGAGGAACAAGACAGAATGACGCTGGATCCCAGCACCATGCATGGGGTCCTGGACCTCTGACCCCGAGCTTCTTTACGTTGAGAGAGAAATAAGCATCTACAATGTGTGAACCATTGTTACTTTAGGTGTCCTGTCACTCTCAGTGGAATCTACTCCTAACATGGAATAGCAATACCTACTTTAGATGGTTGCTACAAAATAAAATTAAATAAGATTTCACAGGAAGGTTATCAAGTGCTTATAACTATTATCATTGGCCTGCTGTCCATGTTAGCCAAACAGTTCGAAAATGGCCTCTCCTCAGCTCTCTGCTAAACCATTCTGGCAAGGAGACAAAAGGATGGTCAGCTAATTTGCACACTTCCAGCATCTGCCTGGCTCCAATGCCAGGCATCAGCTCCTCTGTCTTCCTTCGTCTCTTGTCTGTGGTGCTAGAAGCTGGAGAGAGCTCCGGCCCCAACTCCATCAATCCATGACCTCACCCTGCCTGGGCGGGTGTGCAGCCCCACTTGTGGCCCATCTTAATCACATTTTCAGTTCATTACAGAAGGCCAGGCCTCTTCCCTGGAGACACCAGACCAGCTGAAGGAAGAGGGAGAGAAAAGAAGCACATCTCCCCAGTGGCAGATGGGGGAGGGGGAGTGTAAGGAGGAAAAGAGACCTGAAGCTTAGCTTCTGTGTTTGTTCCCAAACAGCTGACAAAGGAGAGGGGAGGGGGCATTCCTAGGACCCAAGCGAACAAAGAAAGAAGAGGCTAATATATAAAGTACAAGATTGTTCAGCCAGGCCCTGCCTGATCTTTCCAGCTCTGGTGTGGGTGCCCTACAACTGCCCCTGGAGGAGGTGTGGAGGCGCCTAGAGCCTGAACTGGTCCAAAGTAGTGGGTTCAAGAATTCATCCCTGGGCCAGGGCATTGTTTCTCATGGGTCAGCCTCCAAGGATGGATGGGGGAGGGTTCCCAAGTCTATTTATAAGTTTTGGCTGGCCTGGGATTCCCATCCACATTTCAATATCTGGTTCACAAAGATCCATGAAACTGGTTGATAGATTTCCACCAAAAGGATGGTTTCTGCAGAGTTAGACATTCCTCCCTCTGAGATAGTTGGAGTATAGCCCTCAAGAGAAGTAGGATAACTGGATACATCCCAGTAGTCCCAGCCTTCCAAAAAATCCTCCTCACCCTCTGCCCTGGACTCCCGGGAGGTCTCTGAGCAATTCTCAGGGCTCAGCTGACTGGGAGGACAAAGGCCAAGTACCAGCCCCAGATTCCCAGTCTGGGGTCTGCCTGAGCTCTGGAGATGAAACCCTCCACCCATCATGCTCCCAGTGAGGAGAGATAATCAGCTCTTATCACAGAGTTGATTCCCCTGAGCTGCCGTTACTCTTACATTCTTCTGGCAATTCATCATTTAGTACCCAGGATAGCACGTGTGTGGTTGTCTTTCATGGTTGTTCAGTTTCTCATGTGTGTCTTGTCCCTTGAACAAGACTGCCAGCCCACCTTCCACCCAACCTATACAATACATTTCAATAAATATGTAGTGGCGGGCACCATCAGATTCTTGCTCATTCCTGACCTCACCAAAAAGGAAGGAGAAGGGAAAGAGAGCTGCTTAGGAAATAGTGTGTTAAACGAAGAACTTTGAACTTGTTATGTTAGGGAGGCATCTGAACTGAAACCTTGAGTACTAGAATTTTATCTGCTCCACCTCGACAGTTTGTTAAATAAGCACCCTAAAGGGTCAAGTATTGCTTAACTTGAGGGAAATCTTTGAAACCTTGAGGCAGCCCCTGATCCCTGCCATAAGGCTGGACTCCCAAAGGCACAATGACCATGGTCACCCCGGCCCCACCACAAGCCCATGGGTTCACTGTCCCTCCTCCTGCTTTGCATTTAGGGGAGTGAATTTTCCCTAAAGGACAGGGTGCTTATACAGTGCTGAACAGAGCTCTGTTTACCTTGGAGAGGGAAGGCTGAGATGCAGAACAGGGACATAAGTACACGAAGACACAGAGGGTCAAGTGAAACCAAGGACAGCACCCGAGATTCTTGGACCTCAGCAAAGCACATGATATAAATCCTCACTCCTCAGCCTACATATCGCTGGAGAGAGACTTGAGAGAGCAGTTCTCACTCAGCAACATGGATAAAGGGGCAATGGTGTGTGCGTGTGCACATGTGCTTATGCATGCTCATGCTCATGCTAAAATATCAGTGGGACATAGTGGGTGGGCACCCTGTCTGTAAAACCAGGCCAGGTCATGGTGCTGTCATCTGACAACCAACTCCTCTGGGGGTCTTTGGTTACAAGGGTCTTTCTTGAGATTTATTGACCTTCCCTGGACCAGACTCTGACCATAATCAGTCTCTCTGTGAATATGACAATTCTAACAGGCAAATAAATGGAACAAAAGTCTTCCCAATCTCCAAGAAAAATCTGCTTCAGACCAGACACCCAATTTGGTGAATGAAAGAGCCAGGGAGTGAAGGAAGGGTGCCAGGAGTAGGCCTGGCCCATGAGCCCCCAGCTCTGCCAGGACTCTTAGCTCCTCTGCCAAGTCCTGTGCTTAAATTACCTCCCTCCTAGGCTGTGAGCTCCCTCCCAACATGACTGTGGGCAAAAACAGTACAAAGAACTGGGTACCTACTTTGCAGATAAAAGGCTTGGACAATATTTCATTAGGACATGAAGAGTGAATTGCATTGTCCTCAACAAAATGAGTATTTGCTGTGCCTCTTTGTGCTGTTGAGGAGACATGTTACGGTTATTCAAAGTACACATGAGTATTTACAAATGTTAGCTTGTGTGGGACAGGTGACTTCCTGGGGGGAAGAGGATTACCAGTGAACAGTGTGCTGTTTCAGAGGAGGGAGAACAAAAGGAATAAGGATTATGTTCACTGAATAAACACCAAATTTGGAGCCAGTGGAAAGTGGGCAATCTGGGACTGTTAGTGACTGACGGGAGTACAGTCAATGGGAACTCCTGAATAAGACCTGGAGAAACTAGACTGAAAGGGTCTTGTTTCCCCCAGGGTTCAAGAGCACTGAGATAGGGCTTTAGTGGGAGAAAAAGAAAGGAGAAATTTATCAGGGAGCCAAGATGGACTGCAAAGGGCTGAGCTCTGCAAGAGAGCTGGAAAGATCTCAGCAAGAATGTCTCAAAGATTTAACTCTTAAATCAAAGTTACAGAATCCCCTGTCTATCAGGATAGAACTTGTGGAGAGCATGCATGCAGTGGGCAAGGGGCAGGACTAGCAGAATCTCATCCCATTCTGAGTTATTATGAGTCTATTTCTAACACTGATGAAAAGAAATTTCTTCTGCTGCAGACACCTGCTTGAGGTTGATGCTGCTGACAGAGGATTCACCACCAGGGTTGAGTAATAATTGATGCACTCAGGCTTCTCAGGAAAGACCGGGCATCTTAAGGACCAACTATGAGTAGGTATAAGGAGAGAGCTGCGAGGACCAGAGGCACGAAGTGTCCTCACACTCTGACTGCAGCAGCAAAAAGCAGATGTCCTTCACACTTGGGAGCAGGTGATCCTCAGGAGGATGGTGGCAGGGACTATGCCTCCCAATGGAAGCGAGGCAAGACCATTGGCATCAAGTGTAGTTCTGCAGGTCATACAGTGCACAGTGGCAATTCACCCAGGAGGCTACCGTTTGCATCGCAGAATTCATCTATGTACCTGTACATGCTGTGTACACTTATACTGTTTATGATGGCAATTTCCCAGCAGGTGGTGGTAAAGTGTCTTAAGGAAGGGCTTCCTTCTTTTATTAACAAGAGCACTGTATGGACTAGGCCAGCCCCCTGGAGCCATGGCCTTCACATTGCAGACAGGAGTACCAGACAAAGACAAGATCTCTTCATTACATTCAGCCCTTGCTGACATTCTCCAGACAGACAAAAAAAAAAAAATTAATTAATTTCTTATTGCACGGTAGAGTTCCCTGAAAATTAGCATCAATCATTTGAGCACTTAGAGCTTGAGGGGTTTTTATTACCAGGACTGCTCCCTGAGCTCCAGACTCCAGCAATCCTGCCCTTTGTTTGAAAAGCTGAGAAAGCTGCAAATTTGCATGCACTCAAACAAGCCATTATCAGTCCCAGCAGACAGGCTCTGGGTTTTGTCGGAGTAACAAGGAAACATTCATTCCTGGGGTATAAGTAATATGCCAGGGCTCTCAGAATGAGTTCACTCTTTGCTACCACCTTGGAAAGATAGGGAAGCATCAGAGAACGGGGAGAACGGATTCTGCCAGCTCTCAGGGAAAGTTCCTAGGTCAGTGGAGTCTGCCCCACACAGCAGTCTGCCACCACGCAAGGCCTTGGAGTCACACTGACAAACACTTGTAAACGATCCCATTTACCAGACCAACTTCTGATCGAGAGGCCCAAGGGGACTAAGCCAGCAGTTCCAAATATCAGGTTAATCACCTCCCAGGAGAGGAATCATGGTATTTCTCAGCCAATGAGAGCAACCCAGTCCCGGACAAACACAGCCTGGTTGGCTAAGACAAAGCCAGCCTCGCTGCTCAGGTAAACAACCTGAAACCTGGGGTTCTGAGCTTGGAGAAACTTGTGCCTTGGGAGGTCTGGCGTGTTTGGGGGCCTCTGCCCAGCACTAAGACCTTGGTAACCAGTTTCTTAAGCTGCTCCCAGGACACTGGTTAGTAAGGACTTTAACGCACCCCGGAGACAAAGTAAGTAGCAAGCTTGCAGCTGGAGCCCCCTTAAAAGCTACCCAGGGAGACAAATAAGGTTTCTGGTGGATTCTTCCTCCCTTCCTCCCCCTCTCCATCTCCCTCTCCTCCCCCTCCCCTTTGTCTCTGCGCTCAGTTTTCCTCCTCTACTGGGCCTCAGTGTCAGGTTCTCCGTTGGAAAATCCTGTCTTCACCTCCCACTTCTATGGATAAATGAGACTATTCCTTTGTACTCCAGGGCTCGGGGGAACATTTGTTCAGCACCGAGCTGGCCTGTGTTTGCAAAATGAAATGTGACAGAGCCCACATATCCTCAAAGAGCTGATTTGGTGTAAGAGGTACATGCGTGGCCCCCACCCCACCCCACCAGCAGGGGCACGCCCACCCTTGATCTCACCCCTGCCTAGGACACATTCGAGTGCGGGGGGTGGTGAACCACCAGCCAGCCAACCACAGAACTCTTAAGTTTGTTCAAACACCTTGTCCTTCTAAACTCAAGCTGTGCTCAGCTCCCCAAAAGGAATGGGATGACAATAGGGAGGAAAGAGAAGAAAAAGAAAGATTGGGGAGCTTATGTTGAAAGTGCTGTGTGCTTGTGTTTGGCCTCCCTCTCCCCACGTCCCTCTCAATGTGGGGGCACTCTAGTGGGAACACAGACAGAGGGAGGACACCAGGTAGTCTTTCCCCACCTAAAGTGTCATCTGCCCAGCACCCCACACAGGGGGCACAAAGGTCATCTCTACTTGCACCATAGTGTTGCCCACATCCTCCCATGTCCATCCACTTCTCTCCAAGGGGGCATCTCTGAAGGGGAAGAGGCTGTGTGTGGAAAGTGGGAGGTGACCATCTACAGTGAGTCTCAGGGACACAGGTGCAGGAGGTCATGTGACCACAGAGGCAGCGATGGAAATGATGTGACCACAAGCCAAGGAACACTGTAGCCACCAGGGCTGGAAGAGGCCAGGGGAGAGCACTCTGAGCCTCAGAGGGGGCAAGGCCCTGCTGACACCTTGGTCTTGGCCCAGGGGAAGTAAATTCAGCCATCTGACCTCCAAAACTGAGAGAAAATACATTTCTATTGTTGTAAGCCACTAAAGTTAAGATAATTTCCTACCTGCCACAGCCTCAGGAAACTATTATAATGCCCAAGCTGGTCACTTCAGGCTCACACCCACCCCCTCCCTAGCTGCCCCCACTATAAAGTAACCCCCTTCCTGGTGATGTGCTGGTAAGAGTTTGGGGCTTTCTTTTCCTATTCATACTTTAAACAATCCTTACTGAGCACCTAAATAGGAAATGTTTTCTATTGGCATAATTTCAGACAGGGGGCAGGTGAGGATGGCGATATTTGGAGACAAGAGAGAGGGCCTTGGGTATAAGGCAGAAAAGTAGTCACTCACTACACCAAGTCATTAGACCAGATGCATTTTCAGGGTTTCAAGCCCAGAACAGCATTAGAATTAGAGTTAATCAGACTCTAGCCACAGCTGGTGTTCAGGAGCAAAGGGACTCAAGGGAACCCTCCATCGATCAGCCAGAGGGACCCACAGAGGTAGGCCCACTGCTCCCCTAGGTAGATGACCTGAGACCAGATGTCCTTCTGCCTCTAAACTCCAGAAGTCCCTCCACATCGAGACCATGTCTAGACTGGGCTGTACCCACCTGCATTTCCTCAGAGGAGGCGTTGCAGGGGCTGCTGGGAGGGGACGTCCGTTTGCACCGCTGTTCTCCACTGCTCAGGGCCCAGGAGTTGGCAAAGTCATAGGGGTCCGAGGTCAAGGTCCCTGTGGAGAAAAGTTTCAGGAAAATGAAGCCACAGTTATATCTAATCCAGGACTGCTGAGTGAAAACTCTAGGTTCGTCATTTCCTAAACCACCTTCCAGTGGATTCGTACACAGGCCTCAGAGGGGAATACTTTCTGTGCAGCACTCAGCATAACACAACTGAGCACAGATGTCAGAGCTCAGCCAGGGTTGGTGAGGGGCAGCTGGATGGATGGCCAAAGTGAGGAAGGCAACAGGAAAGATGAGGGATGTGCCCATCCATTTCCCCCCTCCACACCTTTGCATGCCACTCTCCCTATGGGGGATGTTCTCCTCCCCCTAACTGCCTTGACTGTCTCCACTCATTCTTTGAGATGCAGCTCCTGAACCACTTCCTCCAGGAAGTCCTTCAGAACTGACTCTGCTCCCCTTCTACCCCCCTAGCCTGAGATGGGTGGGCCCCTTCTCTGTGCTACTTCAGCACCCTGGCCATCTCTCTATCAAAACTTTCATCATCCTTTGCATTGGCATCTATTTTGCTTCTAGTCAGCCCCCCACTTAACTCTGAGCTCCTTAATTCAGGGCACAGGCTGTTTCTTATCTCTAAATTCTTATCTGGGAGATTGTGCATAGTCAAAATACTTTTGACGAACAAAGATAAAGATGTGACATGGAGACTAAGCCCTCCAATCACTGCATCCGCCACACTCTGACAGCATCTGTGCCTTAGTATTTAGAACAATCCACTACTGTCAGCTACTCACAACTTGCTGTGATGGCCTCATGAGCCTACATGGCACGGTGCACAGTAGGTGCCTACTTTATGTCTCAGGCACCGGCAGCACCAAAACACCACTGAATTGTCATTTCAAAGGAACTTAATGAAGCATTGAGGCAAGCAGCCTTTTACACAGCCAGGTCTAGAAGAGTGAAGCATATTACAAGTTCAAATAATGTACTTGGGAATAGGAAATAAACTATCCCTGGGGAAAGAAAAGAAGAGCAGAACCTTAGAAATATAGTCAGTTGGCATGTGGGGTGTGGTAAGCAGAAAAAAAAAAATGCCCCACCAAAGATATATTTACTTCCTCATTCCCAGAACCTGTGGCTATTTCCTTATATGGCAAAAGATGTGATTAAATTAAAGATCTTTAGAGGAAAAGTTCATCTTGGATTACCTGAGTGAGCTTTAAATGCAATCACACGTATCCTTAAAAGAGAGGTAGAGGAAGAGCAGAGACCCACGGAGAAGGTGATGCGAGGACAGAGGCAGAGAGAGGATGGATAGAAACCCAAAGGTTGCTAACAGTGACTGAAGAGGCAAGGAACAGATGCTCCCATAAGGCCCCAGGAGTACAGTCCTGCCAACACCTTGACTTTGAACTTCTGGCCTCCTGGAATTGTGAGAGAATAAGTTTCTGTGCTATTCAGCCATCAGGTTTGTGGTAATTGGAGGATAACTGCAGGAAACTAATACACGGGAGAAGCCAAAGCGAAGTGAACTTAAACTTGTGGCGTTTCTGATGTGCGCCTGGCATGGTGAGAGGTGCTGCTCTCTGGGTTCTTGGTTGCTCCATGCCACATATGTGGCTCACTTTCTAATACACCATATTAAGGAAGAGGCAGAAAAGAATCTTTGTTGTTGGGTGGGGAAAGCCCTGGTCTCAGCTCTCCTTCCATCACCCTATGTGATCTGGGGCTGACCCCACCATGCTTTTGAGCTCCATTCTTCACATGTAAAATGAGGAGTTAGACTAGATGACCTCCAAGGTCGTTCCATCCTGATCTTCCATGAAGTGAAACTCTAGGACCTCGATCTGAAATGAGGCCTAAGGATGTCTAATAGAATTACAAATATTCCTGCTAACAGAAATGTCTCTGCGGGCCAAAGTTAAAGCCCAGCTAGGCTGACTCTCATGATGTCAGAAAGCAAGGATAACTGTCTGGAGACAAAAATTGTTGAGTCTTTACTAACCAAATAGAACTAAAGCCCCAGTCCTCTGAGGATGATCTCCAAGATATCACCAGAGCCCTGACTTTTTGCCAATAAGCACCACCTTCTCCCTAATAGCACAGGCCCCATTTTTAGTTTTTTAAATCTGAAAGCCTAGAATAAGAAAAAGATGTCTTAGGCTGGAGTTTGATTTCTTATTATACAACAGATTTTTTAAATCTTTAAAATGTGCCACTGCAAAAAAAACAAATATCCTATTGATTTCATGGTTAATCACACACACACACACACACACACACACACACACACACACACCAAAAAAAAGTACAGGGAATTAAAAGAGACAAAAAAGGAGAAGGAGGAAAGGAAGGATAAGGAAAGAAAGCTGAGAAACAGAACTGTCAAGTGGGGCTTGATGTTCTGACTGCAGGGTACTAGAATGAGGGTAAAAATCTTGCCAATCAAAGGGCTTGAGCTTTAACAACTCTGTGGAGATGGGAATGGGTCCGGAGGCTGCATGATGTGGGGAGTTGGGATCAACACCCCTTTGTGAAGTTGAGACTCTTGAAGGGCTGCACCCTGCATAAGAAAGTTGACAAGAAAAAATCCACTCTGAGAAATAGGGAAACAATAAAAGTTTGTTTCTTTGATCTAGGTTCTGGTTAGGAGAGAAAAAGTCTCCCCTTAGAATTTATAGTAGTGGGAAAGCGTTCAAGTATGACTGAGATTCCAATTTATACTTTTTATGAGATTCAGTAACTTCATACTGAAAAACTAACATAAGACAACTCTAAAGATGAACTCACAATCCAAAATTATTAAACCAATCCACTTTAGCCCTGGCCAGGTGGCACAGTCAGTTGGAATATCATCCCATATACCAAGAGGTTGAGGGTTTGATTCCCAGTCAGGGCACATACCTAGGTTGCATGTTCAATACCTAGGGGGGCATATGAGAGGCAACTAATCAATATCTCTCTCAATCTCTCTCTCTCTCTCTCTCTCTCTCTCTCTCTCTCTCTCTCTCTCTCAAATCAATAAGCATGTCCTTGAGTTCAGATTTTTTAAAAAAAAGGACATAGATTTGAATAACAAAATTAACAAACTTAATTCAATGAGTACATATAGAATCCTACAGCAATAATACATTTTTTGGAGCATACATAGAACAATTGCAAAAAAAAAAAAAAAAAATCATGTACTAAGCCACAAACAAATCTACCCAAATTTCTAATTTAATTGAGAAATAAATTTGGTTATAAAAGATGAGTAAAAATTCTAAACATTTGAAAGTTTTTAACATATTTTATAGGTTAAGAAATAACTCAAAATGGAAACTGGAAAATTCATAGAACTATATGAAAATGAAAATATGCTACCTATCAAAATTGGTGTGATGCAGCTAATGTAGTACTTAAGGAAAATTTATAGCCTTAAACATAGCTATCGAACAACAAAAAGTTTGAGAAATCAGTGCTAGAGAAAACAGAAACAAGTGATCTTATCATTCTTCAGCCCAATGAAAGGAACAGTCAACTGTTTCTCTACACTCTAATCCCTTAATCAGAGGGTACGGAGGTGATAAGAAAAAAGTAGGACATACACAAATGTACAGCTTTTTCAAGGGGCATCTCTAATTAAATAGTTATGTAATTGAAATTATCATAAAAATGTTATAGACTAGTAGTGGTTTTCACTTTGTCCACATTATCTTCTACTGCTGTGAACACACACACGTAAGCTGGCCTTTGGGGTCAGTGCTGAAGCCTCTGTTTATAGATTTCAGCCATAAATTTTCATTGTAGTGGTTCAGGAGGATTTGTTCAAACCATCCTGCTCTTACCAGCCATCCACCATGTATAAGTTGCTATATGGAATTCTGAGTTGAACCAAGCCAGGTTTGAGGAGTTCCAAGATCAGGTGTGAGGGGCAGTCTAGGCAGTGAGATGGAATGCTAAGAGACCAGGGTGGCAGGATGCATTGAGGTGAGGTCACGGGGCAACGGGCATGCCCGGGAAGGTGCCAGAGTGAAGGTTTGTGAACACTGAAGCTACAAGCATAACCACACCTCCAGGAAATGGCCCCCAGAAAAGCTTACCCTCTTGAGTCCTAAAGTCATCTTCAGCAAAGACGTTAAAGTTGCCACACAGCCCACAGGTCTTGTTGAAGTATCTGTCTGACAGCAGGACTTGGAAGCTGCCGCTGCCATCGATCCTGGCCACAAAGCCATAGGCCTCACTGGACAGCTTGTAGTACCCAGCCTCAGTTTCCAGATACAGCCCTTTGGAGGCGTAGGGCATGTTGACACTGGAGGGACAAGGTTAAGTTCAGGCAGTGGGCTTCTCACATATTTTCTGCCTGTCCCTCCCACCCTTCAACCCCAACCCCAGACTAAGGACTCAGACTATGGTGCAAAGTGGCTGAGGGCCTAGACCAGCAGTTGGAAGCCCTAGCTCTCACCCAGGCCTGATACTGGCTTCCTCGGGACACATTTACTCCCTCTCCCTGGGCCCCAGCTTCTTCGTCTGGAAGACCAGACAGTGTATTCAAGGGGAATTCCCAAGCTTTTTTAAGTTCAGACATTTTGGGCTTCTGACTTACCTCTGGCCCCCCTGCAGCACAGTACCATTGACAAATAAATGGATGTCAAAAAACTCCCCGAGATACACAGAGAGGCTCGCTCTCTTGCCATTTTGGAAGTCTCCTGAAAGACAAGAGTCAGTAGCGGTGAACCCTATCCAAAAGAGTTAATAAATTGATTCATAATCATCATCTCTACAATCTTATCTCAGTGGAATACTTCTCCCCAAAGACATAACAAATGGACAGCAAAAATCTCCCCCAAAATATCATTGCTCACTCATCTTCTTATTCACCTAAAACACTGAGCGTCTTCTGGATACATAGCCCTCTAGTAATCCCTTATATTTCTCAAAAGCAAAATGTGAAAGCATGACCTCTTTCTTCTGGGAGTTCACAGTCTAAATACAAGGATCCGAGGAACATGCAACTATTGAAAACACTGTAAGGTAGCAACTAAAAGCAACAAAGTGAGTTCTTGCTAACAGGTGCTCTAGCATGTATAATTTAAAGTGTCCTCTGAGGTTAGCCCTAAACAGGTGCTTTGTTTAAAATGAAGATTTGTGAGTCCCACCTCAGGTTACTGATTTTTGATTCTCTGGGAAAAGTTCAGAGAATCTATAGGTCAAGTCCCTCATTCTGTGTAGGGAACTTAATAAGGACGTGATAAATAATCAGTTTTGTCCTTAGAGATGTTTGGATAGTCAAACACATGATAAAATAGTCTCTGACTACGTGACAACCGTTCGGTTGTGAGGGACAAACAGACACAGGTGGCGGCAGTGACATGAAAGCAGCAAAACCGATGGAGACACATATTTGCATCGTTATGAGGACCTCGTAATCCCACAGCTAGTCCCAGACGCCTGTCCCTCATGCACAGCCCTTGGAATTCCAAGAGGACTGATTGACCATGGAGATGGAGGAGGCAGAGGAACAGGGGAGAGTCTGACCTCAAGCCCTAGAGACAGAGAAGCTGATGGAAACAGGGAAGGCAAGTGTGGCCAGTAAGAACAGAGAGAGAGAAGATGCTGGGAAAAGTGGGGGTAGGTGAGGAGTACAGTGTCTTGGGGTTCCTGTAGAAATGGGGCATAGGGCCCAGGTGGAATGTTAACCTTGGGAATGAGGAAATGTGCCTTCCCCTAGCAGGGTCAGGGGAGCGTGGGCTCCGGCTCCTCCGCAAAAGAGGAGGCAAGAATGTCTGTCGAACAAAGTCCAGGAAACTTGGGAGGTTTGGTGACGTGAGGTCCTGCTGCCACAGCTGGGGCCACTGATAAGGAGAGTGAGGGAAGGGGCCGCCTCAGTCACAGCCCAGCAGAGGTCTGCGAGCAGGGGAGTTCTCCAAGGGGAAACTGAGGACTGTGACCACCTGGAGCCCACACACACTCCTCACCAACCAGAATGAGCCAGAAAATGGCCTTGTTTATGGTGAGATTTCAGTAAGAGTCATCACAGGTGAAGAACTAGCCCAGCGACTTGCAACCTTTTTCATCTCATAACCCACATGAAATTATTACTAAAATTCTGCAGCATACCAAAAAGAATCAGAGAAGGAAAACTCTGACTCCAAAAAACCTCCGCTGCCTTGCGGCATACCTCTTCAGGGGAAAGGCTAAGGGAGTAAACCCCAACAGAAAATCCGGAGCCGGAGTCCCTAAGGCGGTTTGACGTTGTAGTCAACACCGGCAACTCCTGCGGCGCACCTGAAGCCAAGCTGTATTGACTGCGTCTTTCCCTTGGATCCTTCAGCTGCAAAGAGAGGGGGGGTCTGCTGCATGGGCAACAGCAGACCCTCCATATCACCCTGCCCAGGCTCTGTAGCTTCAGCTTCACTGGAGAGGACACTCCAGCGTCATCACAAGATGTCGATTCAACACGGGAGGAGACAGATACCATGTCACTCCCGAGTCGGACTGCACAGCCATTCTCGGCGGTGCAGACAGACTCTTAAGAAGCTACACCATCGTCTCTCGAGACGGACGGCTGCCGACGACGACGACCAAAAAGAATAGATGATATAGATATAGATTTTTTTTTTATTTTTTTGTTTGTTTTTGTTTTTGCTGATCTGACCAAAAATAGGTATAACTTTGATTCATTCACACCAACGGCTATTGTTCTGTTAGCTATTGTCATTTTTTTATTTGACAATCTAAGGGAAAAGAGGTCAGTGTCCCTGACTAAATAGTCAGGTATTGCATGTTTTAAAATTTCTTGCAGCACACCAGTTGAAAATCACTGAACTAGCCCATTCTAAGAACAGAGTCTTGAATGATACAGTGTTAGCAGCTCAGAGACCGCTAGGAAAGGCCCAGAGCCCAGCAACCACATTCTGCAGAGCTCCAGACTAACCGTCAGGAGTTACAGGAGATGCCAGCCAAGGGAAAGGGCTTTCAATCTTTTTGACAAATGAGTTTTGACTGCCCCCATTCCCACTTACAACAGGATTTGCAGATAGCACGTCTTTAAAAAGTGGAGCAAACTTTCTGACAACCAGAAGTTAGCCAAAGAGAAACACACAAAACTAGACCAAAAAAAAGAGTAAAATGTGGATGGTAGAATCTGCGTGGTGAGTATATGGGCCTTCGCTGTCCTGTTCTGTCACCCGTTCTGTGTGTTTAAAAATGTCTGTAATAAAATGTTGAAAACACAAACAAATGGAACAGGCTCACAAAAACCTCCAGTTTGCAGCAAATCAAAGACTAAATCTCTTCCTGGGTCTCTGCTGGCAGCTTGGAGGGAGCTGGCTCTGCCTACTGGAGGGGACACAATGACCCCAAAGGGTCAGAGTGTCTGGGTCCTTAATGACCACAGAACCGATCTCCTTATTGGTACAAATCTCCCTACCATCTACCCCAGGCTCAGAGCAGATGGACAGTGGTTCTGTCCCTGCTTCACTGTGTAGCTCCCCCAGTACGTGGCCTCTGAGCCAAAAGCATCTCCTGGAAACAAACAGGAGAGTTCTCCCTGTGTGCCTCTGCCTTTAAGAGGCTCTCCGTCTCCTTCATGGAAATTCAGAAAGGACCCTGAAAACAAGTCAGCCAGGAGTGTGTAAGGGGAGGGTGGGTAAGGAAGGCTTTGTACACAATCCAGCAGCTTGAGGCAAGCCACTGCCCTGCAGCTACAGATCTGTCACTCTTCAAGGCTTTCCAGGATATAAAGTCATCTAAACAATCACTTGCTCCCCAGGAGACAGAGCTGAGCAGATGCACAGGAAAGCCCAGGGATCACTCACTATCAGGTGGAAAGATAGAGCCGTCAAGGCTGGACAAGCCAAGAACGCAGCAGAAACAGAAAGTCAAACGAGAGGGGACCAGGAGAACGTGAGACAGAGCCCGAGGCTCCTACTGCAGGAGCTGCATGGAGCCCCGACCCTGTTCTAGGAAATGGTGAAGGCAGCCTGGCCCCACAGAGCATGGGACTCGGGGGCCACCCTGGTGGCTGACACTCGGGGTACCTTGCCCTTCATCACAGAGCTAGTGGGTGATGACAGAACTGGGATCAGACTGGGTGCTGGTCTAAGTATCTGGAGGGCCAGCTCTGCAGGGCCCTCGGAGAGATCAGCATCAAGGAGCGGAGGAGGCAGACTGACTGCCCACCGAGCGCTGTGCGAGGCAGCGCCTCAGTGGGCACATGGGGTCGCTGCGGAGGATCATCACCTATCTAGGGGCAGGGGTGGGGCTGGGGGCTGGGATCAGAATGGCTGAAGCCCTAAAAGTAGTCCATCCTCCTCCGAGGCAGGGGCGCAGCAAGAGGATTTTTGGAAGTGTGTCCTGAAAAAAGTCTTCAGTTCAGAAAAACATACTGTGGCAGCACTATGAATCTGAGAGCTCAACAAAACAAGGGGCTTTGAAACCTTTTTTTCCCAGAAGACAGAGTAAAAACACAATCTACTTTATGACCCAGGATGGACACACTCACACATCTCACATAACAATATTTATCTTCACCGGGTGCCACACGGTGTGATACTTTCTGGTGTCTTCTATTTTATTCCATTTAATTTGTAAATGCTGGTTACAACCAGTAAGTTAATTTTGTCACTCATGAGTTATGACTCGATTTGAAAAACACTGATGTAGACTGGCTCCATTTCACAGGTGAAGAAAACCTAAGTTTACAACAGGGTTGCGCCACCTCGGCACCATGGACAGCCAGGGGCCAGCTACTTCTTTGGGGTGGGGCTGTCCTGTGCATAGTAGGATATTAGTCGCATCTACCCCCCAGCAGCATCCACCCCCAGCTGTGACAACCCAAAATGTTCCGGACACTGCCAAATGTTCTCTGGGGGAAAATCACCCCAGTATCACCCCAGTGAGAATAGTTGGCTGACAAACTGTTAACTCAGGGCAGAGCCCACACCTGGGTTTTCTGACTCCAAGTCCAAATCTCCTTTTGCACCACAAAGTTGCCTAACAGGGCATCTGAGTGCTGTTTTCAGTTAACTAACGCTAATGCAGGGGAGAGCTCTAGCTTCTATTTTATTTGCTTCGCTCCCTCCCTGCAGAACTCAGGGGAACCTGATAATGTGCAGCAGTTAGGAAAACAAGCCCTTAGAAATTGCCAGTGAGCCTGGGGGAGGGGGAGAGTATGGAGGGGCTACTCCCACCCTGCACCCACCTGCTGCTTAACACTTCCTGTAGCTCCTAGGAGAAGATGGGCTGGGTCTCCACCCAAGAGACTAAAGCAAACCAGGGACACTCTCCCTGTGGCTCCTGAACTCAGTGGCTAAGTGGGGAACAAGATCCTCCACCCCCTGCATGTGGGAGAGGCAGCAGCCTGGAGAGCAGGCTGGCGGTTGGAGTGTGGGGGTCCCTAACCTGCATTCCTAACGAACGGTTAGTTCACCCTCCACTCCTATGATTCTGATACAGCTGATCATTTTTTAAACACTGAGAAACAGAAATGTGGTCTGATACCGTTTACCAACATGGAGACTAAGGCTCAAGCTGGGGAAGTGACTCAGCACGTTGGTGGTGGTTTCTGGCTCTCTCTCTCTCTCCCCCCGGGCTGGCTTGGGCGCCAGATGCTGCAGTGTGGCTTAAACAGAGCAATCTCTCTGAGCAGGACTCCTGCCGCCTCTTCCTTTTCCCCTGTGCTGGTGGCCTTGGCCTGGGACCCTGGAGCCTGCGTCACCAGAAGGGGCCTGGTCAAGGAAAGGGCCTCCCCTTTGCACCCGGTGGTCCTTCTGGCTGAGCATAAACGCTTCACTCAGGATGTGTACAAGGTCCACAGACACTCAGAGAGGAATGGCAATTTGTGAGTTAGAAATGAAAAAACAGGATGTCATTGGAGAACAATGGAGCAGAGATGTGTGCAAGGACACAGTCATGCTCACAGGACCGGACCTGCAGCAGCCAAGCCCACTGGACCCCTGCGCCTGGCCCTGGTGCCACTGAAGCAGCAGGGTCAGCCCACCCTCCCCAGGCCCAGCCTCCTGGGACTACTCTCTCCTCCAGTGCCCCACCCACCCACCACCTCCACCTCCACCATTCTCTCTGAGGCTAGCAGCACAATTGGGGGTGGGAACTAAACCAGTCTGCATTAAAATGATTGGTCCATAGCCTGGTCTAAGCCAAGAACCTGCTTGAAAACTGACACTTGACATGAGCAGGATGTTATATGAATAAAGACTGGGGGATGGGGGGGTAGAGGGAGGACAGGGGGGTCCCATTGAAGCGTTTTGAGATAGAGGAGCCTTACACAGCCCTTCAATTCCTCCTTGGCCACGAAACCCAGAGGATGGCCAGAGAAGCAGGTCTCCACACAAACCCACATGGATATGTTGGGGAGGGGGTTGATGTTACCCTAACCTTGATAGAAATGCCCCCAAGGACCCAGCAGTCCCTCATCTTCATGACGTTCACATCCGTCAAGTGCACATCCTGTGTTAAAGTGGCTGCTTTTGATGATGAGGGTCTGGGGACCACTTCACAGGTAAAGTACAGCATCTCCCTTGATCCTCACAGAATCTGCATTTTAAAGATGGGGGCGTGGAGGCTGAGGGACACTATGTGACTCCCCTAAGGACACTCCATGAAGAGGGAGAGCAGAGAGCACAGGTTTTCTGATTCCAACTCTAGTTCTTTCTATGCCTCTGTTTCCTGCTGGGGACTGAGCTCAGGTCCTATGGGACCAAAAAACTGCCAGTCAGCACAAGCGGATGAGCCCAGGGCTGCAGAGGGCCAGAGTGGTCAGAGCAGGGGTGGGGGATGCGTCCTGGAGGAGGTGGCAGTGACAGCCCAGAGACGCCAGATAGCTTGAGTTCCTCTGACTGGGGGGGTTACCCTTAAGGGGGAGGGGTCCAGAGTTGGGTTTAAGGAGGGAAAGGGGCTTTTCCAACATGCTGCTCAACCCCCGGACCCCAGAAAGTGAACTCTGTGCCTGGTACTAAGATTTCATTGCTTACGCACCCATCTCCAGGGTAAGGAGTCTGCAGCAGAGCTGAGCTAAAACACTATGAAGCTGAAACAGCAACCCTTCAAGGCACCCCAGGGCCTCCATACGGTAGAGAGGATGTCGTTATTTCCTTCTTTCAAAATTTTTCTCCTTACCCTCCATTTTCTTTTTTTTTTTTTTATGTTTTTTATTGATTATATTGTTACAACAGTTCCAATTTTCTCCCCCTTGCTCCCCTCCACCCAGCACCCCCCTCCCCCAGCAATCCCCCCCAAGTCCATACCCCTGGTTCGTAAAAATTAACTATCCCCCCCCTCTCAAATATTAGGACCCTTTGTAATCTTGTAAAGGACAATGGGCGAAGGTCTCAAGCTCCTCTAGCTGCTTCAAGCTGGACATGGTCGTCGTCCTACCTACCCTTGGGTCCAGAAAACCCTAATAAGAGTGGGGGTGTGGAGGGGAGGCTTACCCTCCATTTTCAATGACAGCCCCAGAGCCATCTCAAGTACAGGGTCTGCACCATCATCACTATGATTTTGATTGATTGATAGATAGATACAAGAAAAAGAGGAAAAAAGAAAACTGTTTTTCCCTTGTGATGAGAACTTTTAAGATCTACTCTCTTAGTAACTTTCAAATACACCATACAACAGTGTCGACTACAGTCGCCATGTTATACATTATATCTCTAGTACTTATTTATATTATAACTGGAATATTGTACCTTTTGAACCCCTTCATCCAATTCTCCCACTCCCCACCTTCCACCTCTGATAACCACAAATCTGGTCTCTTGCTACTGTGAGTTCGGTGGTGCATTATTTTGTTTTGCTTTCGAGTCCACATATAAGTGAGATCACACAGGGTTAGTCTTTCTCTGTCTGACTTATTTCACTTAGCACAATGCCCTCAGATTCCACCCATGTTCCAGCAAATGCACCATGGTTTTTAAGGCAGAGAAATCCATGTAAAATAAACATTGGCCCCACCTGAGGTAGGAGGACCTCAGCCTCCAACTTTCTAGGGAAGGTGGGGTTGCTTTTCTTCTCCCCAATGTGGGTCTGTTCATTGCTACCTCAGCCACCCCAAGGCTGAGGCTTCTGCCTTTGCTGTGTCATGAAGCATCCCTCAGTCATGCACCTCCCATACCTGATTATTCTTAGAGTGGGAAGGTCACCAAACCACAGTTTTCCATCACTGCTTCCAGCCTCATCCCCAGCCTTGGAAAGTGCCCTCTATCCCTAGTACAGAGGAAAGTTTCTTCATCCTGACAAACCCAGGATCAGAATCCAGGTCTTGCTTTTACCATCTGTCAGCTCTTGGAAGAATCAGACAACCTCCGTGAGTTCTGCATTTGGAAACAGAGGTGACTGTATCTGTCCCTACAGCTCAGAACTGCTGGGCAGGGGGGCAGGGGGGATGGCATGGGCACAGTACCAGCACTTTTCCAGGAACACAGGACGTGCTCAACACTGGCATGATGCTGTGAATCCTACCAAGAGCACGCAATGACCCTTCCCTTCTACTGGACCTTGGCCTGTTACAAAGCACCTTCTGAGTCATCATTTCTCTTGATGCTTTGGAGCTCCCAGGGTGTTACCTGGCCCCAGAGCACTGGACACAATCACTGGAGAAGCATGAAGACTCTCTCCATCACACCAGGTTCCCATGGAGAGAGACCCAGGGAGAAGTCAAGGGGAGCCCCGTGTCATGGAAAGACCATTCTCCACCATGCTCTCGCAGGGGTCTCCAAGATCAGACACTGTTGTAAGAAAACTCCCCTACCCCCTCACACCCCCCACATGCCAGGGCTGAGCTCGGCCAGCTCCCGCTCTGTATTGCTCCCTTCAGTGCCCCAGACTCACCTATGAGCGAGAAGGAGTGCTTCTGGCAGTCCCCGGCCAGGAGGTAACTACAGTCTCCGGCAAAGCTGTACATGCTCTCATCAAAGGTGTTGATGAAGTCATCTCCAAAGAGGCTACATCGGGCCATCGATGGCCTGCCAAGAGTCCCTTCTGTGCAGAGGGTCCCTGGAGAGAGAGGTCATGGGTGAGCCCTGCTGGGACCACCAGCCCAAAGCACTCCAGCCTTGTAGAAATGAGGCTGCACCTCACAGAAACTGAGCTGTGGGGAAGTACTTTCCATCCTAAATGAAATTGAAGCTGTTGTTTTTAGCCCCCAAATATGACCCAGGACTCATAGCAACAATGATCAGTGTTTTTCAGGAAATCTATTTGGTTTAATGCCATTGATATATTCATTTAAAATGTGATACATGGTTACTATAAAAATCTTGAAGAATACAGAAGAAAATCATCAAAAATTTAAAATAGTCTGTAACCAACATTCAGCAATAAGTGAAGTTAACATGTTAGTATTTATCTTTCTATTCTGCTTTACAGCATATACACAATTGTGGGTGTTTTTGTTTTTGTTTTTACAGAATTGTGATCATCCTGTGCAAACTATAACCAGTTTCTCAATACAGTATTGTCAAGAATTTATCATGCCACAGTGTATACTTCCAAAATATGATTCCTAGTGGCCGCATTACACTTTGCATCTAAACATATATGGTATAACCTCTTATTGTCAGGTTCTTAGCATTTTTCCAAATTTCCCGATGAAGATGTAGAGTGTGTGACCCATGTATATTTTGTCCCAAACTAACCTGTGTGCAGCAGAGCAGATGCTGCCGGCCTGAGTGGTCCAAGTGGAGACAGGCCAGGGTCAGAAGAAGGTCTCTTCTGCCATTCACAGACTCAGAATGTCAGTGACAGAAGGAAGACAGGGCAGCACAGTGAAAAGGGCTCACCTGGGACCCAGGAGAACTGACCTTGGATCTTGGCTCTATGTGACTCTGAAACAGTCATTTTCCTCTCTGAACCTCCGTCTCTTCATCTGTACTATGAGAGGTTCAACTAGATGACCTCCACAACACCTTCTAAAACTAGTCATCTACCCTAGTCTTGGATTCCTTCCTCCCCATCCTCCATGTGGCCTTCACACTTCATTCCCCAACTGGAGAAGGCATTTGCACGTACCTGCTCCTTGGAAAATATAAGTCAGGGGCAGGGGGCTCTGCAGAACCTTCACAAGAGGCATTAGCCAGGCAACCAGTGACTCTTGCAGGGCCAGTACAAGCCTAACACAGGTCAGATACACAGGTGAGCTGCAGACACACCTGCTTATGTCTGCAAGAGGGTTGTTTCTAGTGGCCCTGGGTCAGGAGTGAAGAGTAGGAGCACTTTGATACCTACCTAGCAAGGTGAAGGCCAGAGCAAGCAGCACCCTCGTAAGCCTGGCAGGAATCATCTGCAGAGAAGCAGGAGAAATGAACTGGTGACCACTATCCACATAGATAGCTGCTGGTGGATGCTACTGTCTGTTCATGAAGTGGGAAGAACATTATTTTTTAAGAGAAAATATTGATCCTCATTGGTCCATGTTTGCCTTTGAACATGGAGTGCTGATCCCCCTAAAAAAAAAAAAAAAAACCTTGGCCAGGGTCAGGCCTAAGAGTAACCATCACTGTGAGCCAGGAACCGCAGCACCCTCTCCCAGCTAGCAGTCTCCCAGTGGCAACAGAGGAGGAGCACTCTGCCTTCTCTGTATGCCTCCAGGCCAGGCTGACCTCTCTCACTTCCTGGCATGCCTGCAGAAGAGAAGAGCTGATGTACACCTAAATCCTTCCTGCCTCTCCATCTTTCCACACGTGGCAGCAAACTGAGGAGTTGGAACTGTCTTGTGCTTTTGTTCCTACTCCAGACACCCCGACTTGGAGAACACTTAGGAACCATGTTTGCTAGTCAGTTATCACACAGAACCGTGAGCACCTCACTCGCCTCCATCCCCGGCACCCAGAAGACGTCCAGACAGTGTTTGCTGCATTGATCTGATAGATGCGCAGGAGGAGTCCAGCAGCCCTGGGCCTGGACAAGGGCACCCGCTGTATGGCCCAGCAGAGAGGGACAATTGGTCCTGGCTGGCAGAGCACACCCCATGCCCCTTAGGGCCCCTGTCACAGCCATCTCCCCTGGAAAAGTTTGCTAAATTAAGTGCAGAATCTGTCACTTGAGAATCACAGAAGGTGACTCCTTTCTTACCCAATGTCCCATTTGGCCAGAGAAAGAGAAATAAACCCAATCTGTTATACATCTGCAGAAGGAACATTTTTATATCAGTTATGGCCAAGTCTTGGTCCCACAGCAGATGCCCTCTCCTATAGCTTCCCCACACATCCAGCTGCTCCCAGTAAGGACCAGAGCAGTACAACCAGTAAAGCCTAGGCAGGAACAAAAGCAGCCACAGGACACCCGAGAGGCAAGTGGAGTAGGGGCATTAGGATGGTCCCTGGCTTTGAATCACCCTCTACACAAAGCCCTTCTAGTCTAGGGAGTAAGAATCCCAACTCCCCAAAGGGAGGGATCAGTCCTGATCTTTATCCCACAGCTGACCCAGCCCTCCTCCCAGAAGACCGTACCTTCCCCTGCAAATGGACTGCAGGTATCTCCAAGGTGCTTGGGAAACTCAGCCACAGTGGTGCCACCAGTCCTAGGCCATGCTCCCCAGCAGCTGCTGCACTGACCGCTGATGGGACTGCTTACAGCTCTGCCCTGGCTTGCTGCTCAGTGACCCAGGGGCTGCAGACTTCCCGTGGCCAGGCAGATAAAGCCCAAGTTGTGACGTCCACCAATCCCCCCCTTTTTCCCACCACAATAGCTGTGAACTGCCACACAGGAGACTAGCCTCCTCTTAATGACCAAGAGGAAACAATGAACGGAAATGTTATTAGAAGTACCTCCAAGCCGATAAGGCTTTGAACAGTTTGGTGGGAGACCTCTTGGCAGCTGCCGTAATGAACTGCCTTACCCTCACCATGCCCCTTGACACCCCGTCCCTGGTTCTCCCTATATAGATGGGATGACCAGGCAAGCTGGTCAGGCAAGGTAGGGATCCAGACCAGATCAACAGGCTTTGGGATCCAGCTTCCAAGGCCAGATTTTAGAAAAACATAGAAAACACCTCACCCTGAGCCAATTTAGCCGCCATATCTGGAGGAAGGAGAGAACTAATGCTTCCTGTCCACGTTAAGCATGAATGATCCAGTTGTGATCCCTGACAACAGTCCGTTTGGGTCCTGGCCAGGGTTAATGGACAAGTTAAAGATGAGGGGCCAGGTCACCAAGCCCAGGCCTTTGTAAAATGATGGCTGGGATAGTTTGATTCTAACAGTCCTTCCAAAGATTCTTTTGCTACTTGGCCCCTGACCTTATACGCACACACACACAGACACACCACATACACATACACCGAACACACCACACACACACTACACACACCAACACACACTATACCACATACACCACACCACGCACACAGACACACACACGCCAATTCTTCTTCTCAACCTCCAGTTCCTAAGAGCCTAATTCTCAACATCATTTGCTAAATTCATTCCTTCTGAAAGAGGTAGTTGATAAAATAGGGAAGGAAGGTGACTCTCATGTGGGATTCCAGGCATGACAACAGGCAGCCTGAGACATATTTAGGTAAGGAAGCCCACCTCATGCTTCTCATGTGACACCACCTGCCAGAAGACTTTGGGAAACCGTTATGTCCCCACACATGTCCCTCACACTCCACCACTCCCTTTACCAGCCCAGGAGAGAAGACAAACATTCCCGAGAAAGAAATGGTAGAAGAGGAAGAATTGATGTAATATAGCAAAAAAGGTACTGAAGAATTTCCATTTCCAGCTTTTTTGAAAACTAGGTAACCTGAAAATTCATCTACTATAAAATGTCTTGAAATGCTATGTGAAATAGGAAAAATGTTCTTTAAATGCACCACTAAACTGGGAGGAAAATAATGAATACCTCCAAGGACCCAAATGCACAGGAAGCAGCGCAGTCCTATGCGGTTAGCCATTCTTGGTTCCCCCCAGGCTTGAGGCCCAGCCTTGCAAGAACAGGAAATGAGGCTTTGAGCCTGACTCCCGAAGAGCACTGGAACAAGACTCCTGCAGAAAGCTGACCCCCTGTAAGGAACCCACCTTCCAAACAGTGGACTAGGAGACAAATTCAGCCACCAACATAGAAGATAAGGAACTTGTCTGTCTCCATCTGTTTTGGAGGGGGGAAAATTAAGTCTTTCCCTCGTATGTTTAGCCATGGGCCTGTATGCTCATGTAGGTTTCAGGTTCACATTGATATTACCACATGGTCCGGAAATTCCCAAGCTGAGAAAGTGACACAGAAGTTCGTCTGAGGTCAGTACCTAGGGTTTCTGGAAGAGGTAAATATAAATCTGTCTTAAAGGAGAAAGCTTCTCCCCAGGTCACATATGACAGCCACAGATAAAGCTCTCTAGAGGATGAATTCAAAATTGCAAATTTTAAAACAATTCACCATGAACAATAATAAACAGCCACAACCAAAAGCAGGATTAGATCCCCCAGGAACACCAGATAATAAATTGATCAGATAGTGATGAGAAAATAAGAGAGTTTAAAACTATCATAAACTAAAGAGCAGGATTTGAAAACATAAAAGAATAAGATATCGTGAGAAAAGAACAGGAAGACTTTAAAAAGAACTTTTATAAATGCAAATATATGGTAAATTAATTGAAAAATTCAAATACAAAACTAGACATTTCTAGAGGAAAGTTTGCTGGAAGATAGATCTGAAGAAATTATTCAAAGAGATAAGGAGATGCAAAAAATGAGAAGTATGTTAAGAGACATGATAAAATTAGGAAATCCAAAGAGAATTGCTGAGAAAAAGTCCTTTAATGTAGATTTTATATTATATAATATAAATATATATAATATAATATGATATAATATAATATAAAATACTAGCTGCAGTGCCTTAGCTTGAATGCTCCCAAAAGCAGGCCCTGGGAATTTTAGTGCAGATGATATTTGGGAGAACAGGAAACACTGGTAGGGAAGTGGGGACATGATAAAGGGAAGGGAAAGCAGCTGATAGAACATGTTTATTAAGCTAGCCACCACATGAGCAACTGAGCTTAATCTCATGAAGAAAGTCTGGCAAAAGGGTAAGACACATGCCTCAGAATTACCCCGCTCTTGGGTTAAGAAAGCAGGGGTATCTCTATACCTACACCGGTCAGTAACTGTCAAGGCTTGCTCCTGGGGGTGTTAACTCCACAACACATCTGGCCCTTGGCACAAGGTGCAGACAAAGTCATCTATGAGAAACACAGAAAGAGCTAAGAGCAGAGGGATATGGGAGAGTGACTGTAGCATTTGCTCTACCTAGTGAAATTAAATTTTTCAGGTGGGGGGTGGGGGTATTTAACATTAACAGTCCTTTCGGAAAGAACTAGTGAAGAAGTTACTTCAGGAAAAAGGAAATTAAACCCACATAGAAGGTGCCAAAAGACAAAGTAAACAAAGAATACTGTGGTAAATTTGAGCAGGCAGTAATTGCATAAAAATAACAATAATGACAATAAATTGGAGAGTTAAAAAATAAGAAGGATCCAGAATACCAGAGAGCAAAAGTACCTAACTGGAGGCATGATGAGAGTGAAAGTGTATTAAGGTCTCTATATTGCTAAGAAGAAGGAACGAGGTGATAACTCTACACTTTGGTAAGGCCAGAACGCATAATAAAATTTTAAGAGAGGCTACTAAAAGAATAGAATTGAATGCACATGTTCCAAACCAATGGGGAAAAACAGAAAATAAGGAAACCTGGACTGACCTGGGAGAAAACATGGAAAAAGCAGGACAAATAGCATAAATAATATAATAAAAATCTAACCATTGATAAACAACAACAAAAAGTAAGAAATTATCTGATTGGTTGTCTTTAAAAGACACACAATTCAGCAATGTTCAAGAGACAGGCTTAAAACTTAAAGACAGAAAATGTAAGGAGAAAAAAGCAAAAGGCGAATGATAAGCAAGAGAAAGCTGGTTATACTGCTATCAGACAAAACAGGCCTTAGGAGAAAAGTCATTATTAGAGACAAAGAGGATAAAAGATGATAAAGAGATGAGTGTGCCAGGAAGATATAATTAAAGATTTAGATGTACTTCATAATATAAGCTCAAAATGTATAAAGAAAAAATTATTAAATGATAAGGCAAAGCAGAGAAAGCTTTGAGTAAAAGTCAACAACATCCATTTATGGAAAACACGCAAACAAAAGCATCTTAGTAACCTACAAAAAGAAGGGAATGTCCTTGACCTGAGACAGAACAAACTTCGCAATTATGGTAAATAGAAGCCACTCCCCCTGCTAAAACCAGAACAAAACGAAGATGGCCAATATCATCACTGCTAGTCAACACTAAAACAGATGTCCTGGCCAGTAAAAAAATAAATAAGTAAATAATGAAGAAAAGAAAATATAAGGTATGCAGCTTCTAAAGTAAAAAGCAATAATTATTTGAAAATATGACTGTCTACATAGGGAAATTTCAGAGAATTTTACATAAAAGAATCTACATAAGAGAATTCTATGCAAGAGAATCTTATGAGTCAGCAGTTTGTTAAAACAAGATATATTTTTTAAATCTGTTATGTTGTTATATAATTATAAAGCACAATCTTTAAAGTGTCCTTATTAGTAAAGGAATACAATAAAATCTGTATAATACTATATGCAGAACATCATAAATTTTATCACAAGACATTAAAGAAAACCCCATGGGAAGGTACACTGTGTTCATATTAAGTCACTATTGTAATTTTACCAATTATCCCAAAATTAGTCTATAAATCAAATGCAATAATAAAATGTAACAGGGTTTTTCATGAAACTAGGTAATCCGATCAAAAATACATATGGAAAAAAAAGATTAAGAAAAGATCAGACAATTTCAAATTTGATTGTGAATAAGAAACAAAAAATGGCTATTATCAAAAAGGCAAAAGTAACAACTTTTGGTGAAGAGATGGAGAAAAGGGAATCCTTGTGCACTGTTGACGGGAACATAAATTGGTGCAACCTTATGAAAAATAAAATAGAAGTTCCTCAAAAAGTTAAAAATAGAACTACCATATGATTCAGCAATTTCACTTCTGAGTATTTAACTGAAGGAAACAAAAACTCTAACTCAAAAAGATATATACACTCTGCCCTGACTGGTGTAGCTCAGTGGGTTGGGCATCATCCCACAAACCAAGGGGTTGCCGGTTCCATTCCTGATTGGGGCACATGCCTGGGTTGCAGGCCAGGTCCCTGGTTGGGGGTGTGCAAGAGGCAACCAATCAATGTTTTTCTCGCACATCATATTTCTCTCTTTCTCCTTCTCCCTCCCTTCACCTCTCTAAAAATAAATAACTAAAATTTTAAAAATATATATGTATATGCACTTGTGTTCACTGCAGCATTATTTATATGGGAACAGCCTAAGTGTCCATCAATGAATGAATGGAGAAAATGCAGTCCATATATACAATGAAATATTATTCAGCTATAAAAAAGAATGAAATCTTACCATTTGTAATAACATGAATGGAACTTGAGGGCACTATACTAAGTGAAATAAGTCAGAGACAAAGACAAATACTATATGATTTCACCTATACGTGGACTCTAAAAATTAAAATAAAATAAAAACTGAATTCATAGATACAGAGAACAGATTGGTGACTGCCCGGGAGTGGGGGGCAGTGAAGAAGGTTAAAAGGTACAAACTAAATAAATAAGCCATGGATGTAATCTACAGCATGGCAACAATACTGTGTTATACATTTAAAAGTTGCTGAGAGTAAATGTTTATAATTTTCATAACAAGAAAAAAAAATTTCCTAACTATGTGTGGTGGTAAATGTTAACTAAAGTTATTGTGGTGATACAAATATCAAATGATTATGTTGCACACCTGAAACAAATACATTATATGTAAATTACTTCTAATTTTTTTAAAGAATTTTAAGTGGATAAAAAATGCAGTGGCCATAGAGAAGTGATGTGGAACGGTAATTCACAGAAAAGAAAAAGTAAAACAATTGGCCAGTAAACATATGAAAAACCATTCAACTCCACTGATCACGAGGGAAAGCCAAAATAAAACCTCCATGAGTTATCGTCCCATCAGATTGGCAAGGATGTGAAGCTACTGGAACTATTTGCTGTTGTAAGAACAAATGGTATATTACTTCAGAGAAAAACATGGAAGTAGCTATTAAACTTAAATATACTCTTTCCCGCGTGCACAAAGCAACTAGCACACAATGTTCACTGTAGCACAAAATACGTAAACAACCTAAATATACTTCGACCACATGAACAAATAAATTAGGGTACATTCATCCTATGAAATACCAAATAGCAGTTAAAGAATCATCTAGGCTATATATACCAATATGGATAAATCCCAAAAATAATGGTGAGCAAATAATAAAAGCAAGTATCTGTGATTTCTACAGCATGATACCTTTATGTCAATTTAAAGACCATGTAAAATAAAGCTGTATTATTGCTTATAAATATGTTTTATTGTGGGAAAAGGAAACATGCAAACAGCGATAACCACTAAGTGCAGGATAGAGCTATCTCTAGGTAGGAAGAAAGATGAAGGGATCCAGAGAGTTATACCTCTTTAGGTATGTTTTATTTATTTAATAATTTCAAAACTAAAAGGCAAATATGGAAACATATTAAGATGGGACCAAAATGGCTAGAACCTCTCTAGTTTTCTATACTGTTGAAATTTTCATTTAAAAGATACAGCCCTGAAGCCAATGGCCTGCCACGATGCCTTAAAACAAATTCCTAGTTGTAAAAAAAGAAAGAAAAATGGCTGGGTCAAAGGGCTCCAGAATTGTTAAGACTGTTATACATCCTGCCAAGAATTAAACCAATTTCCCTTCCATAGCATTTTTTTTAATTCTTTTATTTTACTTTCCCTTCCATAGCATTTTATTATCGTTGTGGACGGAACGTTTGTGCCTCCCCCTCCAAAAAAAAATATTCTTATGTTGAACCTCTAACACCCAACATGATAGTATGAGGAGCTGGGGCCTTTCAGAGGTAATTAAAATTAAATAAGGTCATGAGGGTGGGGCTCCATGATGGAATTAGTTCCCTTATGAGAAGAGGAAGAGACACCTGAGTTTTGCCTTGGCCACAGGAGGACGCATCAAGAAGGCAGTCATCTGCCAGCCAGAAAACAGGCCCTCCCCAAGAACTGAATCAGAAAGCACGTTGATATCGGCCTTCCAGCCTCCAGAACTATGAGAAATAAATGTCTTTTGTTTAAGCCACCCAGTCTATGGGATGTTGTTACAGAAACCTGAGCTGACAAAGACAGTTATATTTTTTATTGTTTGATAATTTAATTCACAAACGCTGGTATAAGCTTATTGTTTTAATATGCATCCTTTTAACTATTGGGGAAGGTTTTCTAATATTGCCCCCCCTTTTTTTTTTTCTTCTTTTGAGAATTTCTTGCTTGGGTCTTTAGCTCATTCTCAACAGAGATGTTTATCTTTTCCTATTGGTTTGTAAAAGCTCTTTATAGATTAAGATAGTATTCTTTTTTCTGACATTAGTATGTGAATGTTTTTCTCAGTTCTGCACTTTAATTTTTATTGATGCTGGATTGGTTTTTCATGTACAGGAGCTGGGAGAATAGTGTAATGTTCTTTTGGGGCAGGGTGATGGGGGCTAGGAGACACAGATGCAAAATAAAAGCACAAAACACAAAGTGAAGGAGAGGATTCACAGTGAAAAGTCAAATCTCCCTTTCACCCGGGAGAATAACCACTGTCCCAGTTTGTCCTGAACTGAAGGACTTTTGGGGACATGAGATTTTCATTACTAAAACTGGGACAGTTCTCAGCAACTGGGACAGTTGGCCACCCTATCGGCCCCTTAGTTTCCTTCTCAGAGGCAATCCTGTTACCAGTTTCTTCAGAAGTGAAGATACCACAGAAGTTTTAAATATTTATCTTCAAATCTGAATGTGAATCACAGTCTATAAACCTGCATTTGAAAATTTTGTCACATCACTTAATTACCTTTTTTTTAAGATTTTTATTTATTATTTTTAGAGGGAGGGGAAGGGAGGGAAAAAGAGAGGGAGGGAAACATCAATGTGTGTTTGTCTTTAACATGTCCCCAACCAGGGACCTGGCCTGCAACCCAGGCATGTGCCCTGACTGAGAATCAAACCAGCGACTTTTTGGTTCACAGGCCAGCACTCAATCCACTGAGCCACACCAGCCAGAGCTTCACTTTATTTTCTTTAAATCATATTAAACCTAACCTTCTTCACAGGCAGAAGAACACAAGAATCCCGGGGGTTACAGAGTGCTCAGAAAACAAAATCAAAGATCTCACATCTTTGGCCCATTCCTCTTGTTGCTTCCTCCTTCCCAAGCACAACTCCTTTAAAGTTCAGCCACTTCCAGGCCCTGTTGGCATGACCTCTGGGTCCAGCAGCCTCTGGCTTCCCAGACCGCTGCTTCAGCTCCATCATGAGCACCAGGCAGGTACAGCTGAAGTGCAGAAACACCACCAGAGGAAGGCAGCAGGGGAGCCAGGAGCTCTACCTCTTCCGTTTCCAGGCCCCCTCTTCTTGAGACTCACGCCCAATAGTCCATACACTTAACGACCTGCTGGGTCCCTGTTGTGCACATGCCCACCCTGATACCGCCATGTCTGCCCATGACACTGCAGAATGTCTGCCCATCTCCCACCTCCTGTGCTCAGCTCCCCAGACCCCTCCTGTGCTCAGCTCCCTTGGCTCCACTGACTGAAACGTCTTCCCTCTCCTCTCACTCCTCCTCTCTGCTATTCACCTTTCCATGACTCTCTCCTGTCCTGCAGAAAAAGAATTGGTTATCTGCTTCCTATACCTTTTTTCATTCAATCCTCCTGTATTAGTTTCCTGGGGCTGCTATAACAAATTACCACAAACCAGGTGGCTTAAAATAACAGAAATGTGTTCTCTCAGAAATCTAAAATCCAGGTGTCGGCAGAGCCATGCTTCCTCCTGAGCCTCTAAGAGAAAGAGTTTCCTTGCCTCTTCCAGCTTCTGGTGGCTCCAGACATTCCTTGGCTTGTGGGTGCATCACTCCAATCTCTGCCTCCATCTTTACACGGTTTTATCCTCTTCACCCTGTGTGTCTCCCATCTGTGTGTCTCTTATAAGGACTCTTGTTATTGAATTTAGGGCCCAGCTAAGTAATCTAGGATGATCTCACCTTGAGATCCTTGACTTAGTGACATTTGCAAAGACCCGTTTTCCCATTCAGTTTCTGGGGGTGAGCATGTGGACCTATCTTTGGGGGGGGGCGCCATTTCACCCACTACACCTCCTAAAAACCATTCATCTGAGTTTGGGTGCCAAGACTCAGATAGACTTAGCCACGTGCATAAGATCCCAACCAGGCAGTGGAGGTGTGGCTGCCGCAGTGGGAGGAGCCCGGGGCTGAGAGCACTCACCGCAGAGGGCCATCTCTCCAAACCCTGACCCTGAACTCCGCACATAGTCACGCTGTCACCACAAAGACCATTTTCTTAGGGAAACCCCAAGTCAGAGGTCAAGCCATCAAGTCTTTCATTTGACAATTTAAGCCTAGTGATTTTAACAGATATTTTATTTATAAATTGAAATTGATCAATTAATAAATTTGAAAATTGCCCAGGTAGCCTTTCCTGGGTGAATATTTCCACTGAGTTTGTTGGTCTTCCTGGGACTAAATGAAGTTCTTTACATAGAAAAACATGGTATTTGAAATGAAAGCATTAGCATTATCCAATGGCCCTGAGCTACGTGAGTGTCCCAGCTGAATTTATGATATATGTGCAGGCTGGGGCCTAACTGCTTTGACCCGAAGCTGCAACACTCCAGAGCACGTCTCCTCTGCCGGACCTGTGGTAACCTCTTCCTCCTATGACCTTGTAGTATTCATTTGGCAATGACTCACAAGATATCTTTTAGCAATTTTTGTATATTTTTATAAACATGTGATGTGCCAGTGCGTGCCTTATCTCTCTATTCACACCACCAGTTCCATGAGAATAGGAATGGAATTTTTAAATCAGCCTCCCTTCCCAGACTACACCCCACTCCAGCCAGACACAGGGCCAGGACCTTTAACAAAAGGACCCTCCAAATCACTGAGCCTCACCCGACCTCACACACCCATGGCTTCCTACCATGGGTTGTGGTGTGTGGGATGTATAAGCAATCCCAAGGCAGAGAGTAGCCCTACAGCCTTACACCATGGACAAGGAGTTTCACACCTGCAGCTTGTCTATGGTGATGTCTTAAATAAAAATAAGGAGGACGATCTACTTGAGATGCAGAGGCAAACAAACACAGGAGCCTGTCAGAATGCGGAGACAGAAAACTATGGCCCAAAAGGGGAAAGAGATCAAGGTTCCAGTGGGAGAACTAAGCGATGAGAAGATAGCCAATCTAACAGATGAGGAGATAGACAACCTAACAAATGCAGAATTCAAAACACTGGTGGTAAATATGCTCACAGGCTTGACAGATATGCTTGAGTATGGCAGACGCATAAGGGAAGAAGTGAAGGCTATGCTAAGTGAAATGAAGAAAAATCCACACAAAACCAATGGTGAAGGGAAGGAAGCCAGGGTTAAATCAATGATTTGGAACATAAGGAATTAAAAAAGAGTCAACCAGTGCAGAATGAGGAAGCAAGAATTGAAAAAAAATGAGGAAAACTTCCCAAATTTTGTGAAAGAGATGAACATACAGGTCCGGGAAGCACGGAGGGTCCCAGGCAAGCTGGACCTAGAGGGGACCACAGCAGGATGCATCATAATTGAGATGCCAAAGGTGAAGATAAAGAGAAAATCCTGGGGGCAGCAAGGGAGAGGCAGAGAGTTGCCTACAGGGGGCTGCCTATAGGACTATCAGCTGATCTCTCATAGGACACTTTGCAGGCAGGAAGGGACCAGCAAGCAGTATTCAATGTGATGAAAGGCAACCTGCAACCAGGATTACTCTATCCAGCAAAGCTATCATTTAGAATGGAAGGGCAGATGAAGTGCTTCCCAGACAAGGTAAAGCTAAAGGAGCTCATTGTCACCAAGCCATTATTATATGAAATGTCAAAGGGACTTACTTAAGAAAAAGATCAAACTATGAACACTAAAATGACAACAAACTCACAACTATCAACAACTGAATCTAAAAAATAAAAACAAAATCCAACTAAACAAACCAGAATAGGAACAGAATCATAGGTATGGGGATCATTTGGAGGGTTATCAGCTGGGAGGGGGGAGGGGGAGAAATGGGGATATGGTGCAGGGATTAAGAAGGATAATCAGTTGGTACAAAATAGACAGGGGGAATTTAAGAATAATATAGGAAAGGGTGAAGCTTAAGAACTTATATGCACGACCCATGGACATGAACTAAGAGGGGTGGGATTGCTGGAGGAAGTGGGGTACTGGGCAGAGGGGAGCAAAGGGGGGAAAAGTTGGAACTACTGTAACAATGTAATCAATAAAATATACTTTAAAAAAAATAAGGAGGGTGTTCTAAGAGCCTACAAACAGTGGTGGAAGGTCAATAAAGAGAGCACTCACCTTTATCCAGGATGATGGCTAGGCAAGGCCTTAGGAAGGGGAGGAATTTGAACTGGCCCAGATAGGATGGGTAGAATAATTTTTTAATAATTATAACTACTTTTTTATTATCATAAAAGTAACATGTGGTCAATGGGGGGGGGATGAACAAATAAAAATAAGAAAATAAAAATCACCCCCTTAATGTGACTACCCAGAAACAAGCAACATCAACAGTTTAGCATGTTACTTTCTTTTTTAAAGAAATGTATATATAATATAACTTTAAATAAAATCATCCTATACAGAGGGTTCTGTAATGTGTTATTTTGCTTTTGAATATATCATAATTATCTTTCAATTCATTAATACTTCCGTATTTTTTTGCTTTTGTTCACTGTGTAATATCTCCCTTTATGATAGTCACAATTTATGTAACCAGTTCCATATTGTTGGATGTTTACTTAGGTTGGTTTTAATTCTTCTTTTTATTAACAATGCTACAATGGGCATCTTTGAAGCTTTATCTATGCATGACCCTCAGGGATATTTCCATAGTCTGAAATTCCTGCATGTGGAATTTCCTGGTGCACAGTCGTCCACATTTTAAAGCTCAATAGGATTTTAATAGATGAAATGAGAACAAAGGGCATTCCAGATATAAAGAAAAAAGTGATGGCATAGAGACAGAAAAGTTCTGGCATGTGAAAATAAATAAATCACTGAACTGACTGTTAGTTAACATGTAAAGTTAACTAGTGGGAGATAAGACAGGAAAGAGGGTAAGAGAATTTACCAAGGACCTCGAGCCAGGTTGAGGGGTTTGTGTTTACCCAGCAGACTCTGGGTGAAATAATCTGGCTGTAGTTGACCTGGATTTTAGAGGGGCCGGATGGATAAAGGGAGACCGACCGATCAGGTGGCTAATTGACTTTTCCAGAAGAAGCACAATGAGGACCTGAAGGGGACCATGAAGTTTGATATGAGAAAAGTAGATACAGACAATCACATAATGACCCAAAATGTCCACATCCTAATTCCCAAAACCTGTGAATGTCACTTCACATGCAAAAGGGACCTTGTAGATGTGATTAAGTTAAAGCTTGTGGAGATGCAAAAATTATCCTGAATTATACTAGGTGAACCCAATCTAATCACAAGGTCCTTATTTGAGGAGGCAGAAGGGTCAGAGTCAGGGAAGGAGATATGATCACAGAAGCAGAGGTTGGAGTGGCAGGGGCCACAAGCCAACGAATGCATGTAGGCAGCCTCTAGAAGCTAGAAAAGGCAAGGAACCAACTCTCCCCTAGGACCGACGGAAGGAACACAGCTCTGCCAACACCTTGATTTTGACCCACTTCAGACTTCTGACCTCCAGAGTTGTAAGATAATAAATGTGTTGTTTTAAGCCACTAAGTTCGTAACAACATGTTACAGCAACTATTGGAAACTTAACTACAGGCAGAGACAACATGCCACACAGCCCTGCTCTCCTGGAAGGTGTCTCAAGGCAGTTTTGCTAAATTAGCCTTGAGAGGACAATAACTGCTATAAGGCTCAAGGAGAAGGGATCCCTGGGGGCCAAGATGTAAGGGCCTCTAGAGCTGGGCTTGAAAGATGAACTGATGCAGAGACTAAGCACACATGGGAAAATGAGACTGTTGGAGGTACTAGGGACATTGCTGCCCAGAGGCGGGGGGATATATGAGTTGACCTCTGCCTACCTATGAGCAAGTTCTCCAGGGTGTAACTACTAGTGCAAATGCAAAAGAACCTCAGGGGAGGAAAGTCTTAGCAGGGTTCGTCTTTGCCTTTTCCTTCTATTTTTGTAGCATCTCTTCTCCTATGTGAACTCCACAGGAAAGGGAACTTTCTTGGCAGTGCATTCCAACTAAACACACAAGATTTCCCAAGCCAGGCTACCAGCTCCCATCACATACTGCCAGCACTTCGGCAGAAGGGAAGCCATCCCCCTCTACTTCCTCTCTTCTAGGAACACAGCCATATGTGGGCGACATAGTATGCTCACTTCCTTCCTTCACAATCGCCATCATGGTGATGACGTGCTTGCGGTACAATGTCAAAAGAGTGGCGCAGCTTCAGACTAATCTCACGTTCTCAGTAACTATGATACCACATTATTGTTGCCATAGAATTAGTGAGGGTTCAAACTACTCTATCTTGTGGAATTTCTGGTCCTAGTAGCAGAGTAGGATTCCTGAACCCAAAACCACACTATTCCAGGACATTGCGTTCTAAATTTATAGACAGAAAGTTATAAAAGTTCTAAATTTCTATGCATTTTATGAAATAGCTTCAAAATATATACCTTGATAAATCAACATCAATGTCTTTCTCAATTATCCATAGATTAAGCAAATAAAATTGACAAAATAAAGATTTTTTTAAAACAATGGTTAAACCCAGTAATTGCATTCCTGGGCATTTATGCCAGAGAAATGGAAACTTCAGTTCACACTAAATCCTGTACGTGAATGTTCATAGCAGCTTTATTTGTAATCATCGAAAACTGTAAACAACCTAAATGTCCTTCATTGGGTTAACAATTAAACAAACTGTGGTCCATCCATACATGAAATACTGCTTGGCAATAAAAAAGAACAAACTAGTGCCCCAACCAGTGTGGCTCAGTTGGTTGGGCATCGTCCCGCAAAGCAAAAGGTCACCAGTTCAGTTCCTGGTCAGGGCACATGCCTAGGCTGCAGGTTCAGTCCGCAATTAGGGGTATGTACAAGAGGCAACCAATCAATGTTTCTCTCTCATATTGATGTTTCTCTTCCTCTCTTTCTCCATCCATTTCCCTCTCTCTAAAAATGAATAAATAAAATCTTTGAAAAGAACAAACTACTGATACTACAACATGTGTGGATCATGTATGTGGATCTCCAGGGAATTATGCTCAGTGAAAAAAAGCCAACCTGAAAAGGTTACATACTGTATTATTCCATTTGTGTAACACTCTTGAAATGACAAAAGTATAGAAATGAACAGATTAGTGGGGAAGGGGGAGTATAAGGGAGGTGCTTGTGGTTATAAAAGGGCAACGGGAAGGATCTTTGCTGTGATGTTCGCATCTTCACATGGTGGGGGATACACAAACCTACATATGTGATTAAATTGTACAGAACTAAATACACACACACACACACACACACAATGTGTACAAGTAAAACTGATAAAGTCCTGATAAGACAGGTAATCTGCATAAATATCAATTTCCTGGTGGCAATATTCTGAAACTGTAAAGGATATAAAGGACCACTCTGTATTGTTCCTTACAATTGCATGCAAATCTATAATTTTCCAAAATTAAAAATTTAATTAAAAATTGTTTTTAAAATACCATGAGTAAGCTTGATCTAATGTATTTATTTAAAACTCTGCACCCAATAATTTGAGAATCCACGTTATTCTCAGGTACACGTAGGGTAACCAACTCAGCCCAGTTTGCCCAGGACTTTCCTGACTTTAGGACTGTAAGTCTTTCATCCCAGGAAATCCCTCAGTCCCAAACAAACTGGGCTGGTTAGTCACCCTCACACTTACACAATTGATTATGCACAATTCTCAGCACAGTTCAAAGAATAATATACACCATATTCTCTGGCCATAATACAACTAAATTGAAATTTTAACTTAATCAATTCAAATGATTTATTTCTAATCCTCATACATTTGGAAAGTTTAAAACACATTTCCAAATAACTCACAGGTCGGAAAATAAGTCAGAAGAGAAATTTTAAAATACTCAAAACCAAACAGGACAAAGAGACACTGTAATAAATAATATTCAATGTGAGTGAAGATGCAATAAAATGTGTGGTCTTGTGCTCTCAGCTCTTAAAGCTGCTGGCACCTTTCTGTACAGCAACACACAACATGGGATGCACCAGACTCCTTTAGTGTTCAGACTCTTGATCCAGTAAATTCCACTTCTAGGAACTAACTTATCTACAGTGAGGACAAAGATCTGCATCCAAGATAGTTGCTGCAGCATTGTTCCTATTGCCAAAATGAAAGTGCAAGCATCCTAAACGTCCCAGTTCAGGAGATGAGTCAAATAACTTTTGGCAAACATATGAGATGGATTATCACGTAGCCAGGAAAAACAATGTTGAAGAACAGTTACAAATGGCATGAGGAAATACATGTAGTATAATCTTAAATAAAAGGAGCTACATATGAATAGGCATATATAGTACAATCTCAACTGTGGAAAATAGAGAGAGAAGAAAACACTGGAAAGAATATGTTTTAACATGTTTTCACGATTATCTGAGGATGGCAGGAAGTACTCATTTTCTTATTTAAACTTCTCTGTCTTATATTTTCCAATTTTTTTCCACAGTGTGCTTAAATAGTATTTAATGCCTTTAAAATGATGTTTACTTTTTGAATGTTACCAAAAGGGAGAGAAGGAAGAGTTAAACACAGAAAGTTATTGAGAAGTCAGCTTTCAAAGTAGGTTGCAGATGAGAGCCAAACTTAGCAATATATCTATATATTTGTAATAGGCCCATGCCTCAAAGTGCCCAAAGTCCACCAACAGCAGAATGGATACATCCATTGTGGTCTGTTCACATAAAGGATTATATAGAGTAATGAGAATGATCTACACCCACCCCACACACAGTAGTATGGATGAATCTCGAAAATATAATGTTGAGTGAAAGAAACAAGACCTAAGAAAGTACTTCCTGGCTATTCCATTTGCATAGAATACAAACATTGGCAGAACTAATCTAATATGATATTAGAAGTCAGGAGGGTGGTTTCCCTTGGGGGAGGGGTTTAGAGACTAAATGGAAGCATGAGCGGAGCTTCCAGGGTGCTGGTAATGGTCTATTCCTCAACCGAGCTGCTGGCGATGAAAAGGGTGCTTAGTCTGTGAAAAAAATGTATTTAACTGTGTAACTATGATCTGTGTTACTTTCTCTATGAAAATTATACATCAATATAAATTTTTCAAAATAAAAAATATTATGACGCTTGGAAGTACACTTGGCATTTCTCTTCCATTAATTGGATAAAGGTTCTTAAAAAGCTACTTGGCTTCCTACAATTTGTATTAATAATTCAAGTCTCCCAAGCAGTGTCCCAGACAGAGCAGCGCCTACCGACACATCCTGTGACCCTTGTTGTGAAACTCACTTCCTGCACTGGCTGGCTGTTTGCCTCTCCTGATGGACGTGGAGGCATCTCCTGCCTACCACTAATAATTAGTTGCTGTAATTTGATGCATATGATAAATGTGGACATCAACATGACATCACTCAGTGGGACACAGCTTGGCCTAAAGGGAGGGGAAGAAAAGGTACTAATGTAGAGTTTATTCTATTCACAGGAGAGACTTTCCTTACTGGGTTTCCTCATTCTGAGTCAGGGTCCTGGAGATCAGAGTCTACCTACTTCCTCCTCCACCTTGAGAAACTGACTAAATTTCTCTGGCCCTCACTTTCCCACAACATGTCAGATGTGTCCATATAACTCAGTGTGTGTGTGTGTTTCATTTACGTATGTGTGTTTAAATTTCGAGTCAATGTTAAAAACTTAGGGTGTTTTACATTAAAATGTGGATTATCTGGACTCCCTTGGACAACTGGCAGGACTTACATCACTGGGTTACCTTTTCACGAGGGAACCATGCGCTGGAGATGAGGGTCCTCTGTCTTTGGATGGGCATGTTCTCTCCATTTGCCAGTCCCTTCCACATATTATTATGTCTCCAACAATGAGGTCCAACACCTATTGCTATTTATCATTCCATGTGCCTTGTCATTTTTTAGGGTACAGAAACATTTCTTTGTAGCCACTTCTCCATTTAAAGTGGAAAAAAAATAAGACACACCAGGAGAGTTGAGTTTCAAAATAAGCAAAGAGACCATATTTCTTTGTAGAAGCTGAGAAGTACTCCTTTGCACTTGGTTAGCTTCTCTCAGTGGTTCTAGCTCAGGGTCTCTCAGATGCTAGCAGGGACCCCAGTCATCTGAAGGCTTGACTGGAGCTGGAGGACCTGCTTCCTGGAAGGCTCACTCACAAGGCTGGTAGGTTGATCCTGTTTGTTGTCAGGGGGTGCTGGTGCCTTGCTGTGTAAACATTTCCATAGAGATGCTTGAATGTCCTCATGACACGGTGACTGGCTTCCTACAGTGCAAATGATCCAAGAAAAAGAAAAATGAAAGATGCAATGTCTTTTATGACCTAGCCTTTGGAGTCAAACTCTGTTATTTCCACGATATCCTATTGGTTTCACAAGTTAGCCCTATTCAGTGTTGGAGTGGACTACACAAGAAAGTGAATCTGGGAGAACGATCCGTTGGGTTGTCTTGGAAGCTGGATGCTGCATAATTCTATGATGTTTACAGGAGACCTACCTAAAGTACAAAGACATGGAATTGTTTGAAGTAAAGTTGGGGTGGCTTTATTAATATCAGACTTTTGAAAAAAAGCATTATTATGAATAGAAAATGAAATTAAATAATGTTTTTAAACACTCAATTTACTAATAAGATATGATTATTATAAACCTAATAAAATAAACTTAATAAAATAGTTCAAAACTACATAAAGCAAAAAATTAATAGAACTCAGGGAGAAACTGACAAATTCATCATTGTACTGGGAGATAAAACCTCTATTATCACTACATCAAGGAGACAAAATTAGAAAAGTCAAAAAATTTAAACAATAAGTTTGATTTATTGGACATATGTAGAATTCATATAGAGAATCAACACAATTAGGGATGACACATTTGGAACATTTATAAAAACTCACCAGGTACTAAACCAAAAAAGAAGCCTCAACAAATTTCAAAGAATCAATATCAATGTGTATCCCAGTATAATCCAATTAATAAGTAAATAACAAAATATAATTAATTTTTGACCCTCATACACTTGGAAAAATTTAAGCACACTACTAACTCATGGGCCAAAAAGGAAATCATCATGAAAAATGTAAAGTTCAGTCCATTATACTACAAAGCATGTTAAATTTGGAATATCATTAGTTTAATATGAAAGTCATGTTGGTTCATATGGTTTAAGAGTAAGCTTTCTTACAATTGAAGAAAAATTCTTTAAAGATATTTTTAAAAGCTGAAAATGTTTCATATTGACATCCTTTCATGCAAAAATTGTCTGGTTAAATGACTTCAAGAACTGACATTTTTCTTATGTAAGGCTTCCAAGACTTAGTAGGGAGAAGAAAAAAGGGGAAGTCTCTCATTAATACCTTAAATATTGATCATGTGTCAAAATGATACTACTTTACATATATTGGGCTAAAATATATTATGAAAATGAAAAAAAAAAAAAGACTGACATTCTTCCACTATGTTAATGTATCTAGAAAGCTGCAAATGTAGATCAAGAAGCAATAAAGATACTTCTCTAATCCTACCTCAATGTAAATATATGTATTAAGAAATCTATAGGCCTTGGCCAGGCAGCTCTGTTGGTTAGAGTGTCATCCCAATACACCAAGGTTGCAGGTTCAATCCCTAGTCAGGGCACATACAATAATCAACCAATGAATGCATGAATGAGTAGAACAACAAGTTAATGTTTCTCTGTCATTCATTCTCTCTCTCTTTCTCTCTCTCTCTTCCTCTCCTTCTCCTCCCTCTCCCTCTCTCTAAAAATAAATCAATAACAAAAGTCTATATACTAGATCATATTTTTAGTTTAATGAAACTAGTCACTATTAAAAACAAATGCTGTCAAGGACCAATTTCTCAAAGCAGGAATCATAAATCTCAGGATTCAGAGCTATAAAGAATTAACTTACTATGGTGCTGATGAAGGGATACTGGTCAAAATTAATCACATGGGGGACTATGATGGACTGAAAATATAATCTTTAACTATGTGTCTAGCTAAAAATTACAGTTCTGTTGTTAAGAAAGAAGGTCAAAATAACTATTAGAAAAGCATCAGCAGACTGTCATAGAAAATCATTCCTGGGGAGTACTGGGCAGAGGAGAGCAAAGGGAAAAGAAATTAGCACAACTGTAATAGTATAATCAATAAAATATACATTTAAAAAGAAAAAGAAAAAGAAAGAAAATAATTCCTAATTCAGACTATGAATCCAATATAACTTCGATGCCAAAACCCGACATGTGAAAAGAAAATCGCTGGCTAGACTTACTCATGATGATAGAGTAAAAAGTAAAAGTAAAAGTTCTACACAAAATATTAACAACTGAATCCAACAGTACATAAAAAGATAATACATTATAACAAAGTTTTGTTTATTCCAGAAATTTAGGAGTGCTTTAACATTAGAAAACCCATCATTATGATGTACCACCCACTAACAAATTAAAGGATAAAACAATGCGCACCTCCACAGTGGCTGCACCAGTCTGCATTCCCATCAACTATGCACAAGGGTTCCCTTTTCTCCACATCTTCACCAACACTTATTTCTTGCCTTTTTTATAATAGCCATTCTGACCGGTGTGAGGTGATGCCTCATTGCGGTTTTGATTTGCATTTCCCTGATGATTAGTGATAATGACCATCTTTTCATGTACCTGTTGTCCATCTCCATGTTATTTTTTGAAAGATGTCTACTCAGACATTTTGTAATGTACAATAAACTGATTCAATTACAGTGGTCCCTCTCTATATTGTGGTTCACTTATATGGCCTCACTGTATCATGGGATTTTTTTTAAATAATATATTTAATTATTTATCGCAGATTTTTTGCTATATCGCGGGATTTTGTGGTACTGTATACATATGTTCTTAAAGTTACATAGGTTTAAGAGTGTAGAATATGTTTAAGAACATAAGTAGTGTTTATAAAAGTGTGGAAAAGGTTAATAAGGGAGTGGGAAAGGTTAATAAGGGACTGGGAATGGTTTATAAGTGTGTGGGAAAGGTTTCTAAAGCCTTAAAATATATATAAATACTAAAATAAATGTAAGGTTCCTACTTCGTGGATTTTCACCTGTCGCGGGGGTGTCTAGAACGTAATACCCACAATAAGTGAGGGAATACTGTACTATGGAAAACAATATGGATGTTCCTCAAAAAAATTAAAAATAAAACTACCATGTGAATCCAGCAATTTCACTTCTGGGTATACATCTGAAAACAAAACAAAACACTAACTCAAAAAGATGTAAGTACCCCACATTCATTGCAGCATTATTTACAATAACAAAATTATAGAAACAACCTAAGTGTGCACTAATGGATGAATGGGTAAAGATAATGTGGTATATATATAATATGTAATATATCAAATATAAAATACTGTGTATACATATAGAATATTATTTGGCCATGGAAAGAATAAAATCTTGCCATTTGTGACAATATAGATGCACCTTGAAGATATTATGCTAAGTGAAGTAAGTCAGAGAAAGACAAATACTGTATGCATGACCTCACTTATGTAGAATCAAAAACAAAACAAATGAACAAAAAAACAAGCTCATAGGTATAGAAAGCAGATCAGTCATTGCCAGAGGTGGGGAGTGAGGGATGGAAGAGATGGGTGAAAAGAATCAAAAGGTTCAAACTACAAGTTATAAAATAAATAAGTCATGAAAATGTAATGTGTAGTATGGCTACTATAGTTAATTTAATAATACTGTATTGCTTATTTTAAACTTGCTAAGGCAATAATTCTTAAAAGTTCTCATAACAAGAAAATATTTCTGCAACTACATATGGTGATGGATGTTCACTAGATTTACTGTGATGATCATTTTGCAATATATACAAATGTTGTACACCTGAAACTAATATATGTTGTATGTCCATTATACCTCAATTTAAAAAATAAGTAAATAAGAGCCTCTCAATAGATACAGAAAAAAGACTTGACAAATTTACTCACTTACCATAAAAACTTTTAGGAAACTGGGAACAGAAAAAAAACTCTTTAACCTATCTAAGATTAACTAACAAAAACCTATGAGATACATTATTTTAATAAGGAAATGCAAGATCAATTCCTTTAAAATAATAAATAAGATAGGATACCCTCTCTTAGCACTTCTGCTTAAACTACATTGGAAATCCTGGCAGATGCAATGAGATGAAAGAAATAAATTAAAGTCATAAAGATAACAGATAAAGAAATAAAACTATCATAAATAACATATGATATAATTGTTCCAAAAGTATCTACAGAATGCAACAGAAATTTTGGCAAGGTAACCAAATATGAGATCAATATTTAAAAATCTACTGCATTTATATACACCAACAACAGAAAATATAATTGTAAAAAAAGAAACTCATTTAATATAACTCAGAACTATAAGCACATAACAATGAACAAAAAATGCTCAATACATGTAAAAGAAAATAATAAAATATTATTAGAAGACATTAATCAAGACCTACATAATTTGAGAGTTTTATCATGAATATTTACATTTAATATCATAATCATGTAAATTAGCACAATCACTTTGAACAGCATTTGGAATTATCTTGTGAGTTTAAACATTCACATGCCCTACAATGCATGGGCACCAGGAAATATGTGTAAAAATTATCATAGCATATTATTTGTAATAGAAAAAATCTACATAAAATATGACACCATTTTCACATATGACAACAAAGTTTATTTTTTTTAAAGCAGGGAAATAATAAACACAAAGTTCAGGACAGTGAATACCTCTTGAAGAGAGGCAGGCACATGGAATAGGGAAGGGACACACAGCAGGCAGATGCAACCATATTCTAATTCTTGGTTGAGGCAATGTGTTCACAGATGTTCATTTTGTTAGTATGTTTCATAACATGTATTGGTACACTTATTATTTTATACATAAAATTTTAAAAGAAAAAAATTTCCTGCCAAGGGAACAGACACCCTTTTCCTAAGGAATAGATAAGGCCTTTGTTATAGAAGGTGAAAGACTTAAGTTTGTGAAGTGAAAAGAGTTCCAGCCAAATTTGACTTGAGCTGATAGATTGAACTGGAAACCTGGCTTGGCAAGATGTGAAAGTGAATCAGACCAGAAGGTGGAGGGACATTCTGTGCCCTGGGAAGTAGAATAGGTAGTGGCCTGCTCAGTGCCACACAGCTCCCTGATAGAGAGTCAGGGTTCATGGACCAATGGGCAACATGCCAGGAGCCAAGAGGGCAGACGTGAAGGCCGATGTGCAGCACCAGGGCCAGCCATGCAGTGAAGCAAGGCTTGGGGCTAGAGCCAGCTCTGGAATGCATGACAAGAATAATCACAATTGGATTCCTGCCAGAGCAGAGGGACCAGGGACAAGCTAAAGCCTTTCAGGTCCAGCTGAGCCTGAGGCAGGAACCAACTGATAGAATGTTTAGCATCTTTGGGGATCAGGGTTCCTGGAAACAAAGGACACAGAGACTACACCTGGAGATAAAAAAGAATGGGAGTGAGGGGGAAATCTCACTTTCAGGTTGTTGTGAAGAAAAGGGTACCTACTACACTTAGCCAAATATTCCCTGGCCTCTGGGGCTCTCGTCTAGTCCCATCCCCACCTCTACCAACCATGAGCCTAAGGCTGATGGTATCATCTCTGTCTAGTGGTGCAGTTTGAGGGCCCTGGACAAGTGAACACCTCCCCACTTCTGGTTAATGCCTCTAATGCAACCAGTTTCTTAGTTGTTTGTTCTTCTCTATTTTCTGTGTTCTTATAGCACCAAAGCTGCTTGTAACTGTCCTGTCTCTATCAGATGTAGCGATGTAATTAGAAAGATCTATTTGGGCTTGTCCCCAGTTCCTGGCAAGAAGCTCCTAAAACTATTGTAATTTCCTGAGTGATGGAGCATCTTTTGTTACAATGTTGGGTCTTAGTCTTTGGTCCCTGACACAAGAGCTTCTAAGACCCTTGGAATCTCCAGAGCGGTAAGAGTGTCTTTTTGCATGCTAATGAGATGACTGATATTTGAGAACTCCTACATAGCTGCATGATGGGGACTGATTATAGAAAGCCCAAGGCATGATTAGAGGTTTGGAACGTTCAGCCTCATCCCCACCCCAACCTCCAAGGATGGGGGAGGGGCTAGAAATTGAGTTGATTGCCAATAACCAATGATTTAATCAATCATGCCTTTGTAATAGAACCTCCATAAAAACCCTAAACAATGAAGTTCAGAGAATTTCCAGGTTGGTGAACACATCACGTTGTAGAAGGCATGGCAGCTCCACCAGACCTTGCCCTGTGTATCTCTTCCATTGGCTGTTCCTGAATTTTATCTGTTATAATGAAATAGAAAAATTAAAGTGTTCTCCTGAATTCTGTGATCCGTTCCAGCAAATTATCAAACCAGAAAATGGAGGTTGTTGGACCCTCCAATGTATAATCCCTCGGCATCTGAAGTAAGGGCAATCGTGTGGGACTGAGCCCTTTAACTTGTGGGATCTGATGCCAACTCCAGGCAGATAGTGTCAGCATTGAATTAAATTGTAGAACACTCAGCTGATGTTGGGGAATTGGTTAACGGGGGCAAACACCCACATATTTGGTGCCAGAAGCATTCTGTGGATAGAAACAGATCATCGTATATATTCTCCCCCATTTTAACATTACTGTGTACATCCGCAGACTGCATTACCTTTGCTAGGCTGTCAGCATTTAAGTTTGGGGCTATATCTAACTTTTTAATTACTGTGCTATGTTAAACTAAAAATCTTTAACTTCCATGACTAAGGTCTTTTTTTAAATAAGATTTTATTGAGCCAAAAATGCTAGCCAAGGAAACCAGTCTTGGAGACTGGAGTGTAAACTACCAGCAGCATAGCTAGGTGGAAAAGACAGCATGTTAGTCGTCCCAGAGTTCTGCAAGTGTTTTTGTATATCAAGTAGGGGGAAGGGGAAGAGAGGGGTAGTCTGGAAGAATTGACATGAGCTTGAGGGAAAATGCAGCCAGCTTTGGGATAGCAGAGTCCACATAAAGAACTGCCCACTGCTGTGGAGCGTCTGTGGGCAATAGTCCGGAAAGCCCACGGCTCCTTGAGTTTGACGGTGCCTGGCTAAAATAATCTGCGGAAACAGACACCTGGAAATTAATCCGAAATTCCAACAGGCAAAACAGGAATGTGAGAAGTCTTTTGTTAGCTGGCCCACAGCCATTAACAGACTAACAGTTCTATCTCTTTCTCTCACTCTCCAGCAGCTATAATTTAATTTAGAACATCTCATATTTTTTTTCTTATCACCTATCAGCTTTCTTAGAACCTTATGCATAAATATCTCAATAAACATTAATAAAACTTAAACTTTTAAATCTGGGAAAGAAGGAAGACACTTTGAACTCTTATCAGCCTCTCATCCTTTAGTATAAATTTGCAGGACTTCTTAAAGATGTATTTTGATAAAGGAATTGAAAGGTAAGGAAAATTTTTTTTCATTATGAGGTTTCTTAAAGCAAAAGGCAGAAATAACATATGTCCATTCAGAGAGTTTTTTTTTTTAATTATGATTTATCCATGCCCTAAGATACCATGGAGACACTAAAAAAACTAGATCCCTATAGATGACATGGAAGGCTATCAGACATGTTATTAGGTGGAAAAATAAACTTGTAAAACATTTACAATGTGATTTTACTTTTATTAAAAAACAAAGCAAGGGGCAAGGGTCTAGTTAAGGAGCTAGTATGGATGACCCATGGACATGGACAGCAGGATGGGGATTGACTGTGGGAAAGGGGTTGGGTGGGGTGGGGGGAGCAATGGGGGGAAAATGAGACAACTGTAATAGAAAAACAATAAATAATAAAAGACAAAGCAAAACAAAAAGTTACAAGCATTTACTGAGAGCAGTAAAACTACTCTGTATGTTACTATAATGGTGGATACATGTCATTATAAATTTGTCCAAACCCACAGAATATACAACACCAAGAGTGAGTCCTAATGTAAATTAAGGGCTCTGGATGATAATGATGTGCCAATGGAGGTTTATGAATTGTAACAATTGGATCTCTCTGCTGAGGCATGTTAATATTGGGGTAGGCCACGCATGTGTGAGGACAGAGGGTACATGGGAAACCTCTGTACCTTCTGTTCAGTTTTGCTGTGAACCTAAAACTGTTTTAAAAAATAACATCTATTTTTTTAAATTGCTTATAGATAAAGACAGAAAAACATCATAAAATGTGTATGCATCTGTGTTATGAAAAAGGTCTAAAAGATAGAAACAAAATTATGAACAGTGGTTACCTTGAGGGCCACATTTCTCAAACTCCAACCTGCGTACAAATTACCTGAGGATATTGTTAAAAGTGTTAAGATTCATATTCAGATTCAGTAGACTGGGACTGGATCCAAGAATTTTTCATCTCTGACAAGCTCCCAAGCATGATAAGCTGGAACCAGCACATACTGGCTTGCAAAAGCTGATGGTTACATTTTCAGAAGTTTTGTGGCTCCGTTATTCAATATAGTCATTATTTAAAATTAAGTTATATCCACTTATAATTAAATAAATTATTTTTAAAATGGGAAATAGCCCTGACCAGTGTGGTTCAGTTGGTTGGCTGTTGTTTCCCAAAGCAAAAGGTTGCCGGTTCGATTCCTGGTCAGGGCACGTGCCTTGGTTGCAGGTTCAGTCCTGGTCAGGCTATGTATGACAGGCAACTGATAGATGTTTCCCTCACACATTGATGTTCTCTCCCTCTCATTCTCCCTCCCTTCCCCTCTCTCTAAAAATAAGTCAATAAAATCTTTTAAAAATAAAACAAATAATAAATACTCAAAACTCATCATTTCCTAATTATTTCGCATTTTACTGTTATCTATACTCTTGAGGTTCTCCATACAGACTGTTGTATCTGTGTGGCAGAAATACTATATAATGGCGTACTACTGTGTAAACTCTTCCCAATTTTACATTCAGGAACATCACACTGGTAGCAGAAAATGTTGCCAGGTGTAGCAATGATAGGACATCATCATGGACATCAGGGATTTTTTTCCAGCAGCGAGTTAAATACAGTGATCTCTCACTTATCACAGGTATTACATTCTAGACACCCCCACCCACACGATAGATGAAAATCCGCGAAGTAGGAACCTTACATTTATTTTAGTATTTACTGTACAGTACCGCAAAATCCCACGATAGAGCAAAAATTCCACCATAAATAATTAAATATAACATTTTTTAAAATCCCGCAGTACAGTGAGGCCATGAAAAGTGAACCACGATATAGAGAGGGACTACTGTAGTACCAGCACACCCTTGCTCTCAAGCATGTAGCACCGGTCTAGGGCACAGGACTGACAAGGAAAAGGTTTTAAGAGCAGCAGGAGGAAAGAGTACAGAACAGGGAGGCTATGAACAAAGAAGGCAAAATTTTGCCACACTAAGTTTTCCTGTATTCCGAGCTTGTTACTGGCATCAATGTTTAATAAATGTTTGCCAGCTATATGAACAAATGAACACTGAAGAAGGACCAAGAAGAGTTTCCACTGGAAAACACAGGAAGACCCACTTCACTTCCCACAGCGGCTGGGAATGAATGAGTCGGGTGTGTACTTCTGGGGGCCCCTGGCAGGGGAAGCCCAGGACTGGTCCTCTGGCTCCCTTCCACCTTTCCTGTATGATTCTGGTTCCCGTATCTGGGAGTCAGTGTTTACTTAACTCCTCCTCTGGAGGTCAGCAAGAACTATTCAGCAAGAAAAACCCAAGACTGCCCAAACTACTGGCCAAGTAAACAAACAGCCAGGCCTGGAAGTGGACAGCAGGCACACCAACAGACTCCAGCAGCAAGGATTAGGCAAGAAATGGTTGCGGTAGACAAGGATAAGAGTAGAAGAGGGATTCTGGTTATAGTTTGAAAGTAGATCTGACAAGACATACTGATGAATTCTTCATGGGGTATGAGCGACAGCGAATAGTCAAGGATGGCCTGAGGTTGTGACCTACCTAAGTCTGTATCACATCATGCCATGAAGGCAGGACCTGTGTCTTTTTCCTCCTCGCTGTACTCCTAGGGATAGGGAGGGGGTACAGTGCCTGGCCAACAATAAAGGAGAGAGGAAGTCTGGGGATGCATAAGTAGAAGAGAGAGTATTCATGACATTGATATCCCCAAAATCCTGCTTCCCCCATCAAAACTCCCCAGTCTGACCCATATGGGGCTGGCAGCTCTCTGGGTCCTCCTCTAAAAATTCTCATAGCCACCTGCCCTCCCATTTTCCCAGCCCCACCTCCCATTCTTGAACAAAAGCAATGCATTTGTAACTAGTCTATTGAGAACTAGTTTACCACTTTTCCTTCATCACTGGATTCACCATCACTTGGTTAGGCTACAGATTTGACTGCTGTAACAGGTGACCCAAATAACCATGATATAAATGAGATAGAGAGCATTTCTCCCTCAGGTACTACCCTGGATATAAGTAGTCCAGGCTGCTACAGCAGCTCCACATGGTGGAAGCCAGGCACCATTTATTTTTGCTCTGACATCCCTGGGCCATATCACAAGGTCTCAGGCAGCTTATCACCAAATTTGTGCTCTGGACAGCCAGGAGGAGGAAGGAAGGGGGAGGTGGTGTAAAGGGGGACATGCCCAGAAATTGCACTCACTCTTCCAGTGACCAGAACTTGGCAGAGTGGCCGCCTTGGCTGTCAAGGAACCTGGGAAATAAAGACTTCATTCCGGGAGATCACATCCACAACTAAAATTCAATGACTGTGGAAGAAGGGAAAGAGAATGTGGAGGACAAGCAACAGTTCTGCCACGTGGGTATCCAAAGCAGTTTGGGATGACCCAAATGTCAAGTTCCTGTTCCCTGTGTGAGCATCTCAGGATAGAGCCCAGTTCAAATCCTTTCACTTTATGTACAGAATTTTTCAACATATAAAACATGTCCACTCATAATTAAATTGCATGGCAGAGCTCTGACAATGCACGCGATGTGAGAGGCACTGCTAAGGCTCTCTGCATGTTGCTTTACCTACTACATAAGCAACCATCTGGCTTTGATCCCAGCTCTGTCCCCCAGAGCTGTATGGCCCCGGACAAATTAGGCAATGTCTCTATGCCTGTGTCCTCATCAGTAAAAAATAGATGATAATGGGAGCTCTATCTAATAATGTTGTAATGATGGCATGAGTCAATACAGTTATTCACGGTAGTGATGTTCTATTATAGTGTGAACACTGATGTAGCAAATATTGAACCATTCATTGCTCCTAGGACAAATACACTATTCTTGGCGAATGGTCATATCTTCAATCAATCAATACATGACCTTGTTTTATGTGTGTTTCTGTTTAAAGACACTTTATTTAATATATAGTTAATTCATTAACATTGAACGCACAGCCAATAGCACTATAACTCATGCCTGAATGAAACTTATCAAACACACATACATCTCCCTAAGGTACATCACAGCATTCTTGCTCATAGGAACACTAGACAGCACTTCAGCTCTACGCTTGGGGCCATTTTGGACACTAAAATCACCAAGAAAAAGTCCAAACATGAGAAAAATGTGGCACCAAATAAACCATAGAAAGAACAGGATGAACACTAAAGCAAGAAACCCTGTTTGACCTGAGCTGGGATCCCATACATCAAGCAACTATATTTTTTCAGCGCTCTGCCCATGTCTCGAATGACAAGGAGTACTGATGTTGGGATTACAAATAAATTTTAGCAAGTAAACAAATTTAAAAATACCAATCCACAAACAGTGAGGATCAACTGTATATAGATAGAAGACCCTTAGAACAGTGCCTAGTGTGTAGGAAGCATTCAATAAATAGTGTTGCTTTCTAAGCTGTACCACACCTGCTGAGGTAGGTCTTGCCATTCCCATTTTCTAGATGAGGAAAGCGAATGTCTGAGAGGTTGAAGAAATGGACCCAGATCACAGACCTGGGCTGTGGTGGGGTCAGGACTTGAACCCAGGTGCAGCCTGACTTAACTATTTCCTGTGCTGCCTAGAACCCAGGACCCCTACTCTCCCCGTGTGGTCTCTGCACAGGCACACAGGTGCCGGCAGAATGTGATATACACACAAGGCAGGCCACACACACACAAACAGAATCCCCTGTGTTTACACAAGAGCTTCCTTTCCCAAACCTCCTCAGCTCTGACACGCCTGAGCAACAAAGACATTTCCTAGCTTCCTCCTGAGGCTTCGACCTTCTTCCCTGCTGGAGGAAACCTTCTCATGCTTTCCTGCCCCTTCTACTTAGGCAGCCTGGCAAAAAGGCTTGGAGACAAGTTGCCGATCATGGATCCTTTCGACTTGCCTTACCCATCTGAGTACAGAAGTCCCAAGAGAAAGGAAAGCAAAACAGCAGAGCGAGGCCGTAGAGAGGCCCAGCCCCGTGAGCTCCCACAGCGCTCCTCGCAGAGCTGGCTGGGCAGACGGAGGCCAGGTGTGAGGGCATGGCTGACTGCCCGTCATTGCAGGCGCTGAGAGAGGCCCTGGTGCCACATTCTACTACGTCTTCGGTAAAGCCAGCATCTGCCTGGACCAGATAGGAAACCCTGCCACCCTCCCAGACCCAGGATTCTGAGTGGGTTTTATGTCCCCTCTGACATCTAGGAAGATGTGCCATTTTGCAGCACTTCGCATTTCAGTTTATAAGTTATCAGAGATCAGTAAGCCATGGCCTGCAGGCCAAATCCAGCCAGGAGCCTGTTGGTGTATAGCTCACTGACTAAGAATGGTTTTACATTTTTAAACGGTTGAAGAAAGAGGGAGGAGAAAGAGGACAGGAGGCCATGAGTCACCCACATGTAGAAAATGCCTGCCAGCCCCTGACCCAGACTGACCTAGATGTGAAGGCCCTGCACCCACTTATCCCTGGTCTGTGGGGTGGAGGCACTAACAATACCTATGTCCCAGAGCTGTGAGAATTAAATCAGGTTTAATGAATGTCAAGCCCTCAACATAGACCCCCCCCTGGGCTTCTGCATGTGACAGTGTGTCAGCTGATGGCAGCTGCGGCAGTGGCAGTAGAGGCACAAAGTATGTGGTGGGAGGACAAGAAAAAGGTCCCATCCTGACTAACTGATGGTCCCCATATTACAGTGAAGTGGAGAAACTGAATCATGGGGTGGGGGTGGAGGGGTGACTCAACTGAGGTCACCCAACTATAAATAGGATGTCACCAGGACGGCTTTCCACAGACTCATGAAGGTCTGTGGCACCTCACTTCCACGGGCCCCGTCCTGCTCTCCACAGTCCTGCCCACCGCCTTTCTACGCACTTCTGTCTTGGGTCCCTCTTTCAGAGGAGGTCACTCTTTTCAAAAAGCTGATTGACTCCTTCTGTTGTATTAGTTATTTCATATCCTAGGGGTATTTTCATTTAACAGGTAGCTCGGAGACCTCTGGATATCCAAAGGGATTTATCTCTAGTTGTTTAATGTCAGCCGGAGTGACAGGCTGATGTACACATGCCGCTTCAAACCAAAGCATTCCTTCATTTTGCCAGGTTAGTCCCAACATTGGGACCAAAGCCGCCTAGATCGGCTATCCAAGCTCAGTCCCACTTGTTTTGCTCACACTCTGAAACAGACAAATCTAAGCACATGGCTTGGCCACAGAGTTCAGCTCACCTCTGGGCCCGCTGGCCCTCCAAGTCCTCTCGGGCCCCCAATTCATCTCTCACCAGCATCCTGGTGCTTGAAGGCAGCAGAATCCCTCAGTGGTCTTGTGAGAGGGCCCAGGCCACTTCCTTCTTTTGAGATTACCAGTACATGTGCTATAAAATCAAGAAGTGCCAGAACAGGGTTACAGAACTTGTGATCTGTGCAAAATTAGCACCCTCACTCCAAAGTATAATGCAACTGAGTGATGCTAATCTAAGAAATAATTCCAGGATTTATAACAAATACAGTAGTCCCTTGCTATATTGCAGTTCACTTATCGCAGCCTCGCTGTAGCACGAGATTTTTTTAAATATGATATTTAATTATTTATCGCAGATTTTTTGCTATATCGCAGGATTTTGCGGTACTGTATACGTATGCTGTTAAATTTACGTAGGTTTAAGAGTGTAAAATAAATGTAAGGTTCCTACTTCACAGGGCAGTCTGGAACGTAATACCCATGATAAGTGAGGGGATACTGTATTCATTTCTCCCAACAGTGAGCTAGATGGGAGTTTAAAGTTGAACAGCACACACTCCCTTTCAGTCCTGTTGGTGTGTCTCTGTGTCTGATTATAACTTCAGTTTATTGACAGATGAAATTGTGAAAATAAGACCCAAGCTAAGTGGTAAAGCTTCTCTTGCCTGGCTCTCCAGGGAATGCTTAGATGGTTTTCCTACTGCTGGGCCATGCCATCACCCTGCTCTGCCTTCTCTCCCCTCTCTCTGCTTCTAGGAGAGTCACCAGTTTCTTCTCCTCCTAGTGCTCAAAAAATAACTGTTAAGTACAGAATTACAGGGGGCCCTGACCAGGTGGCTCAGTTGGTTGGAGCATCATTCTGTACACCAAGAGGTTGTGGGTTTGATCCCTGGTCAGGACACATACCTAGGTTCAGGTTGCGATCCCTGGTCAGGGCGCATACAGGAGGCAACCAATTGATGTTTCTCCCTCTCTCTCTCCCTCTGTCTCTCTCAGAAAAAAAAAAAAAAATCAATAAACATATCCTCAGGTGAGAATTTTAAAAAGAAAAGACAGGAAAGGGAGAGTAACTCCACAGTGGACAAACACTACCTCAGTCAGGTGATCCAGGTCAACATCAACTGTCATAGGTCATGTTGATTCTATATACCCTTGATATGTAATGATAATGGCACTTCAGCTCTGTGATCTTCCTCCCAAAAACCTATAACCACATAACCACAGCCTAATCATGAGAAAAACATCAGACAAATCCCAGTTACTACAAAACCACTGACCAGTGCTGCTCAATATTGTCAAGGAGCCTAAGGAGAAATTAAATGTAATGTGGTATCAGGGAGGGGATCCTGGAACAGAAAAGGGACACTAGGTTTAAAAAAAAGAAAAAAGAAAAGAAAGAAAGAAATCTGAATAAATCTTAACAATACTTTATTGAAATTGATTCATTAATAGCATCATATGAATCATATTAATGTAAGGTGTCAATAATAAGGGGAACAGAGCATAGTGTATTCAGAAATCCTCTGTACTATCTCTGCAAAACAATTCTGCAAATCTAAAATTGTTCTAAAATAAGTATCATTATTTAAAAAAATGATCACGAATAAATGGCTCTGTTTCATCCTTACTCACCTCCAAATCACATAGCATCAGGCATATACATAGAGGGCAGTGTGATGCAATAGTTAAGAATATGGGCTTCTGCATCAGATACATGAGGCCTGAGATCTTGGTCTGCCCCTTACTGCTGGTGTGTCCTTGATGGCACTACTGGGCCCCTCCAAGCTTCAGTTTCCTTCATATTAAAAGGATGTGGGTGATAGCAATGCCATCTATTTCATGGACCTGTTGACAAGATTAGCGTGTAAAGCTCTTAAACAGTGCCTGAGTCAGAAAATATTCACTGTGATATTCATACTTTGTGTGGTCAAAGGATAGCATCTGGAAGGGGGGCTGCCCATCAGAGGGAGAGCTGTGTGGTCAGCGGCCTTCCCACACCCCTCAAACCATACCACAAAGATGGCGCTCCTCCTAGGATGCAGTCCAGGAGAGTAGGAAGAAGGGGGTGTCTGGACACCTCACTCAGGAGCCTCCTTGGAATGTCCGGGGGAAGTACAGGGTGTTGCTGTGACTACTACAAAGGCATCCTGGTCTCTGTGTTCATGTTCATGACCAGGGCACTGGTAAGCACAATGGCCGGAAGAGCTATTCACAGCCCAGGAAAACAGACGTCTGCTGCCTCCCCTCGCCACCCAGAAGAGCTAGTCACCAAATCCTGCTGAACCATCCCCCCCCCTCCACCAGGAATGCTGATGCACCACTGGCCAACTAACCACTGGGTAACTTGGGCCTCCAGCGCCCCCTCCAGCCAGGCCACAGCAAGACCATCTCAGAGTGGCCAGGACAGCAAGGCCCTTGACAACCTTGTTTCCGCTGAACCCACCCACCCCTCAGCATTTACGGAGCACCATCTGGGAGCAAGTTCCTCAGGTACACTTGCTTTCCTGACAAATGGAGCAGGGGCCTGTGCTGGGCCTGAACTGGAAGTCATAGAACTTGGGTGTGAGTCTGCCACAGTCCCCCATTTGCTAGATGGCCTTGAGCAAGTCAACTTCCCAATGCCTCACTTCTTCCTCCATCCCTGGGAGAAATGGTGACTGTCTGAAATATCTCACAGCCTAGGGGAAATCATGTGGATGAAGGTGGTGGTGAACTTTGAAGCACCACAGTTTTATTACTCACCCAGCACCTTCCAAGCAGGACTTGCAAGGAAGGCAGCCTTGTGGCTCTAAATCTCTGCGCGTGATGCAGCAAGTGCACTCTTCAAAGTACTTGCACACAGAAGCCATGGATATTTACAAGGAAGGATCGACCCTCTTTGAATGATAAGGTAACTGAGACCCAAAGTCACCCAGGAGGTCGGCAACGAAACTTACCCTGGGACCAGACTCTGCCTCCAATGTCTCATCATCACCTCAGAGAAGCAGAGCCTCACTGTTGGCTTCAGCTGATCCAGGGCACAGGATTGCTGAGTGTGCTCCTGGCCAGTTGCCTGATCCTTCACTCCTGTGACTCCATTTTCCTTCTCTATAGTATGGGAAGCACAAGCACAAAGAGCATTTAATATGATTCAGAAAAAAGATGTACCCGTTTTATGTAGCACCTGCTTTGTGTGAGGCACTTTAGCAATATCCATGGTATATATAAAATGAAACAAACAAAAAAAAAAAAAAACAGTCCCTGCCTTCAAGGAGTATATAATACAATAACAATAACTAAAATTTGAAGAGCACTTTGCTGTGTATCTTTATTTTTCTCGGTTTCCTTCACAATGATAAGCAGGTGTTCCTGGCATTGTTCTACAAACATGGCCTTGAGGTGGGAGGAGCTGGGCTAAGTGGGGAATCGTGGGACCTAGTCCCCATTACACTTCGCACCTGGGGCCCTGTCTCTAAACAATAACAGAAGACAAAATTTGATGATGACTATTGTTTCATTTAGAATTCTCTCTCAGCTGCAATAACAACCACAAAACAAAACAGAAAAACCCAGAACCCAAACATGAGCTCACTTAAATGAAGTCTAGCGAGGGGGCTGTCCTGGCTTCCGGTGCAGCCTCAGTGGGGTTTCCACTACCACAAGGACATGGTTTCTCTCCATTTCTCAGCTCAGCTTTGATTTCCATCCTGAGCTGATGTCTTCTCAGGCCACCTGTGACGACAACACAGAGACCGTGGTTCGTGGTCTAAGCCCATCGGGGAGGAGCCCCTGCCTCTGGCCTAGAAACCTCAGCTGAAGTCTCATTGGCTCTGGTTGTGAAGACACACTGTGGCTTTGGCCAATAGGGAGGGCTGATCATACAACAGGCTCAATCCCTCCAGACCAGAAGGGCAGTGGGTGGAGAAGGAGGGTTTCTTAAAGGAAGTCTGAGGTACTGTTTTACCCAAAGGGCTATTGGACGCCAGATGGTTTGACTATACACATGTGTCAACATGAATTAAACACTGTAATCTGCCTTGTCTGCATCCAGTGGCTTTGTCTCTGATTCTCTGAATTTCCTGTTGTTGGGTAACAATTTCACACTATTAGAATTGAAACCACAACCCCTGGAGGGTACCTAAGAGTTTTCAAGATAAGAGAAGTTAAGTAAAAAGTTCAGGGTCCTGAAATATCAGATTGTATGGCTTGTTATGTGGCAATTGCTGACCGATATTTTCTGTCTTCTAAGCAGGGTACTTACTAGAGGGCCCATCTTTCCCTTCTCACGTCTGCTATCTACCCAGTGTCACCAAAAGTTGACAGTTCTAATTCAGAAATGGCTCTTGGCTCTGGCCCCTTCTCTCCATCCCAGCGGCCACTTCTACAATGCCGCCCACCAACCCTCACCCAGACTTTTAACAGTGTCTTAACCCGCATCCCTGCCTCGGTCTCTCCCCAATCCAGTCCACACCCTCACCACTAAATGCTGACTAAGCCACACCCCTAGTGCATTGGGCAGGCCTCCAGAGAGAAACAGAGGGAACACCCTAACTGGTTTTCTAAAGAGAGTTTAATGCGGGGCTAAGTGAACCCACAAGGGGCAGAGAAGCCTCTACCTCCCCAGGCCTGAGAGCCAAAGAGAGGAAGCTTTGTCAACAGAGCCAAGGAGAGCTAAAGCCACAGAAAGGGGTGTTTGGAAGAAGCTGTAGCCACAAAGGGACCACTGCCTGGAATGTGAGGAGGGTGGGGATAAATGCCCTCCAACCAGAGGGCCGGAGAGCCTGGGTGAAGCAGTGTATGGAGGTCAGAGGAGGGTAGAGAATGGGTGGGCTGACAGGGAGGGATACAAACAGAAAATAACCAGCACCCGCTCATGAAATCTACATTTACTCCTCTCGCTCTTAGGAGTGGGTCCAAGTTCTTGAGTCTGGTATTCCAGGAACTCTAGCCACTCTCTCTCTCTCTATGACCTCAGGTCTCATTAGTTGCCTCTCACTGCCCCCATACCCAAGCCCATTACCCTAGACCAGTATAGCCCCTTCACAACTTCCCACCTTGCCAGGTGCTATTCCCTCTGCTTGTACGATGCTTTCCCTATTTCCCATCCCTTCCCCTTCTTTATGTGTTCACCCTTCAAGGCCTTTCTCTGATGGCACCTCCTTCATGGAGCTTCCGCCAAGTCCTGCACCCAGAGTGTCTTCTCTGTTCCCACTGCCTCCTACATAGACCCCATCAGAACAGCCGTGGGCTTGTTCTTGGACAGTTTACTTGTCTGTCTCCCTGTCCAGACTGTGAGCTCCTTGAGGTTGGTCAATAGGTCTGTTTGTCTATCTATTCTTAGCCTAACCACAGTATCAGGCAAACAGTCAGGACATAAATATTAATAGAGTCTATGAATAAAAGATAAAGAGAAATCTTTTTTTCCTTCTAATCTTCCCCTATTTTTTTGTTCCCACAACACAGAAGCAGAGTAGAGCAGAAATAAAGAGAATATCTACCCTGTACTTTTCTCTCCCAATGCAATTCCTGGCTCTGCCTTACATGACATGGGGAGTCTTTCTTCTTGGCCTATTACTGGACAAAGGCTAGGCTTGAGTTGAGGGGACCTAAGGAAAGAGCTTTATCCACCAGACCCCTGCCATGCCCCCAGGGCTTCAGTGATACCTAAGCAGCTTCCGCAGGGTTTTCTGCAATAGCACCCACCCCACCCAGGAGGGGCCCTAGCCAGCTGACATGGTCACAACAGGAACTCTACTGCCCCTGCTTGTTATAATCATATTTGGTCAAAGTATTTCTGACCAGGCCCACAGAGACAAGACTCACTCCTTCCTCTTTCCTTCATGTGTTCATTCATTGAGTGCTTCCAGGGGGCCAAGATCTGAGGACACAGCAGTGAATGAGCATAGAAGGTCCCTAGCTTCCTGAACCTATAGTCTAGTGGGGGAAACAGATACTGAACAAGTAATAGTAGTGTAATAAAACTGTAGAGAAGGAGAGAAGGGGAAGGAGGAAAGGGAGAGGAGAAACCAAGAGAACAAGTGGAACAAAAAAAAGGCCAAAAGCAGAGAGTCATCACAAATCAGCTGCCCTCTTCTAACATGAATTCCAGAAATTAAGGGACCTGGAGAGGAAGCGTTAATGAGCCAGGAGAGGTATTGTACAATAGTCCCCCACCACCACCACCACCACCATTATTCATGACTTTACCTTCTCTCGTCTCGTTACCTGCAGTCAATCATGATCCAAAAATACTAAATTATCTGAGCCATTGACATCATCTGCTCCTGATATCTAATCATAGACATTGTCCTGCTCAATAACCCAAGATCACCCAAAGCAGACGATCCTCCTTTTGATGTCTCAGTAGAATGCTACACCTCAGTGACTGCATCATTCACCGCACTTCATGTCAGCACACAGGCAGTGTATCATCTCACATCATCACAAGAAGGGTGAGCACAGTACACAAAGATAACTTGGAAGACAGAGGAGAGACCACACTCACATAACTTGTAGTATAGTATGTTGTTATAATTGTTTTATTATTAGTAATTGTTGTTAATCCCTTCCTGTGCCTTTATCATATGTAGGTATAGGGGGAGAAACATAGTATATATAAGGTTTGGTACTATCTGTGGTTTCAGGCATCCACGGAGGGTCTTGGAACTTATCCCTATGGATAAGGGCAAGACTACTGTATTCATTTCATGGGGCTGCCACAGCAAAGTGCCACAGACTGGGGGGCTTTAATAACAGGAACTTATTGTCTCACAGTTCTGGAGGCCAGAAGTCTGAGATCAAGGTATTAGCAGGGTTGGTTCCTTCTGAGGACCATAGAGAGAATGGTCTCATGTCTGCTCTGGTTTGCTGCCAATCATTGGTGTTAACTTGGCGTGTAGATTGCATTCTCTCTCCGTCTTCACAGTGTCTTCCCTTTGTACCTGTCTATTTCTCTTCACACAGCATTCATGTGTGTATTAAAATACACATAACAAAAAAATGTACCATCTCAATCACTTTTAGGTATAGAGTTCAAGGGCATTAAGCACATTCACAATGTTTTGCAACCATTACTACCATCCATCCCCAGAACATTTTTATCATTCCAAACTGAACCTCTGTACCCACTAAACAATAACTTCAGATTCCCCTCCCCTTCTAGCCCCTGGCAACCACTATTCTGCTTTCTGTCTCTATGAATTTGACTCTTCTCAGTACCTCATAAGTGTAATCATACGGTGTTTGTTCTTTTGTGTCTGGCTTATTACGCTTAGCAAATGTCTTCAAAATTTACCCATGTTTGCATGGCACTCTTCTTATAAGGACACCATCATGTTGGATTAGGGGTTCACTCTACTCCAGTATGATCTTAATTTAACTAATTTTGTCTGCAATGACCTGGTTTTCTATTGCAATCACATTATGAGGTATTTGGGGTTAGGACTTCAACATATGAAGTTGGGGGGGACACAATTCAACCTGTAACAGATATGCACTAACCAAGACAGAGATAGGAGATACAGAAAAGGCAGCTCTGGTGGGCAGAGTGGAAGGTGTGGATGCGCGAGTCTTTGTTTTTTTGACCCCTAACCCTGTTGTACTCCTGGCAGGAATACTTCCCTGGCTCATTTCCACAGCCTGTCTGACTCATTGGACAGGAAGACAAGGGTGGGAATGGCTGGCTGCTGAGCCAGGGACCCTTCACCTCTAGCCAGGCCTAGCATGGCCTCCCAGGGAGCCCCTGCACACCAGCGATCCCCACTCTTTGTGTCCTGCCTGACTAACAGGTGGCCACTCAGCCCTCAGAGGAGGTCAACTGGGCCCCAATATCCCTTGACAATGCCCTTATCCAGGGCCCAGATGTTCTGGCCGATAGGCTTCCACTGCAAGTCACTCATCCATCCACACATATGAGCACCTGCTTCCCTTTCAACAAATAAAAAATTAACATCAACAGTGGGCCTGGGCTATAGGCCCTGGAGATGCAACAGCAAACAAAAGGAAGAGCCATTGCCCATCCCCATGAAATGTACATTCAAGTAGAAGGATATAAACACCAAAAAATCAACGTACACCATGTCAGGAGGTGATAAGGGTGATGGAGGGAGCAAGGCAGGGAAAGGAGCTCGGGGATACATTGGTTGGGCCGGGCTGTGTCATATGTAGTCAAGAAGCCATCAGTGAGGGTAGGTGTTTTCACTGGAGCAGAGGTCCCAAAGAAGGAAGGATCCTAGGGCAAGGGACCCAGGCTGAGAACAGCAGGTACCCAGGCCAGAGGGGGAGTGTACTTGTTGGTTTTAAGAAACATCCAAGAGTTCAGGTATGTGTGTTGGAGGAGTAGATGCAAGATACCTTATATGGTAGTGTTATCTGCAAGACAAGGTGACCTCAGTTCTTGTCTTCTTTTTTTAATTAATTTTAATTGTATTTTTTGCCTTAGCCCCTTTATACCCTCCCCACAATCCCCACACTGCTGTCCATGTCCATGAGTGCTTTTTTTCTTTTTGCTCAATCCCTCCGCCCCCTAACCTCCCCCACCATAGCTGTCATCCTGCTCTCTCTCTGTGAGTCTGTCTCTAATTTGTTTGTTAGCTCAGTTTGTTCATTAGATTCCACATATGAGAGAAATCATATGGTTTTGTCTCTCTGACAGGCTTATTTCACTTAGCATAACGTTCTCCAGGTCCATCCATACTCTCGCAAAAGGTATAATTTTCTTCCTTTTTACAGCAAGTAGTATTCTGTTATGTAAATGTCCCACAGTTATTTTATCCACTCATCTACTGATAGACACTTGGGCTGTATCCATATCTTGGTGATTGTATCTTGTCTTCTTGAGGAAAGATTTCAGTCAAGAGACAAAGTGCAGTAAAGCAAGCAGGAATTTATTGGCCGCAGCAATAACGCACTCAGGACAGAGAAAAAGGGCCTAGCATAGGAGGCCACAAGAGACCCCAGGCTGGGCTTCTGTCAGCTCACTGGGAAGTCAGACAAAAGGGGGCCTTAGAGCCAATTTCAGGGGGGTTAACCCAGGATGAGCTGCTACTGACTGCTGATGCCCCAGTTGTAAGTCTTGTGGGGTCCCCTAGAGATTAGGAAATGCATGCTTCTGGGGGAAGAACAGGGAGAAGGGAAAGGCATGGGCATGTTCCCCAGAGGGAATTATTTTGAGGGTTTTTATTTCTCTCTTGCAGGTGGCAGTCTTAGGGGATGTCTCACAGGAGGCTCTCAATAGAACATTCATCAACTTTCCGGGTGTGTCCTTTCAGGATCATGGTCTCCACTGATTGGCTGGCTCCAGGGCAGGGAGTCATTAGTCAGCGCAGCTAGTGCTGAGGTCGGCCATGGTGTCCTTTGTCTGATTTTGCTGCTTTTCTGGGCCTGGAGCTAAAATACAACTGAGACCTAGGTGTCATCTTTAGGGAGAAAAATTCAGGGGGTCTAAACTACATGACCAGCAATATGAAAGGTCAGGGTGTCCAAACCACATGCTAGAAGAAGAAAAGTCACCCTGGGGGGCAAGGTCCTTGTTGTCCCTATTTTGACCATTGCTAGGCACCTGGGCCTTCCTTCCCCCTACACCCACCCACCCTGCAGTGACCCGTTGTAATTGCTCTGCACGCTTATGTCTATCTAACTGCCTATTACAGTAGGCCCTAAGGAATCTGACTTTTACCCTGAGGAACTAGGGGTAAAAAAGGGAGGAGAACAAAATGTCCCATGCCTTCAAGGGACTTCTCATCTAGACTTAGAAGTGGAGCAGTGCCCAGAAGGAGCTATGCTGGCAGAGGAATTCATCCTAAAGGTGCTTAGAACCCAGCTGACCTCAAAAGAGATGAATGTACTGGCTCTGCCAGGCCTGGGGAAACACTGCATGCCTGGGTTTCTTTGTCAGTGTTGGCTTAAGACCCTTTGTTCCAAAAGGAGTTGTTTGTTCATCTTAAATTTAAATTGAGAGGGAAAATGTAGTAATCTCTTGGTTAACCACTTTGGCCTCGGATAAAAGGCTGATCCGGCCAAAGTCAACCCCATGTTGCAGAAGGCCGGATACAGAGTGTGGTGTGTGTGTGTGTGTGTGTGTGTGTGTGTGTGTGTGTGTGTGTCTGTGTGTGTGTGTCTGTGTGTGTGTGTGTGTTTTGTGGGTGCACAGGGAGTTGCATAAACAAACACATCCTCCCCAGTTGGCCTAGCAGGCCAAGAAGCCAATAAAGTCTCCTTCCCACCAACTTCCCTCGTCCTCTCCAGCTTTTGGTTTCCCTGGAACTGTTCCTCTCTGCTGGAGGGAAGGACAGTGGGTGGGTATGGGAGAGGGGAAGAGCAAGTATCCGCTTGTGAAAAAGGAATGAAAACACCTACGTCTCAGGATCATGGTGGGACCCTTTGGAGAGCATTTGTGGCAGAAACATGTATCCAAGCAAATGGGGTGACAGGGGTGACAAATGGGGAGATGTGGGCAGAGATCATGTAAATGTGATCTGAGCACATTTCCGTGGCTCAAAGGATTTGGGAAAGCAACTTACAGATCTGGACAAGTTCATGCTGAGAGGGTGCAGTGTGTCGAATGGAGCCAGGGCTAAAAATAAGTTGGTGTTTGTTTCTAGGCGTAACAAAAGCATTAGCATCTGTGGCTTTGTATGGCAGGGAGAGGAGAGTCCCAGACCACCACCAGACACAGTGAGGCCAGAGAAGCAGGGAGGGCGTGGCTGTGCCTTGGTCTTCAGCAGTGGGAGAGTATAGTACTTCCTCCAAAGAGGAGAGAACGTGCCCCAGCTAGGAAGCCAAAGTGGAGAGAAGGCTTGACGTTGGGCAGGAAAGGACTGAAGACTAAGACTGTCCTGCACTCCCAAAGTGGCAGAGAGAGGGTGGGGCATCTTCCAAGCCTCCTCCCCAATAAGCAGTTAAGGACCCCAGGACGTGTGGCCTGGAGCAGGAGGGAAAGGAAGCAGGATGTACTGAGTGATCACCTCGTATGGGATCTTTTCCACAGTGTCCCATGAGGACCCTGAAAGGGAGGTGTTTTTATTCCTTTTTTACAGGTTTTTGAAGACAGTGTTCAAAAAAGACTGACACCCAGCCATATAAGTAGCAGAGTAGGGACTGGACCCCATATCTCTGCCCTTCAAGTCTACAATCCTGCCACCCCTCACTCATCTAAAGGCAGATGGGCTGCTACTGGGAAGGGAAGGCTGACTCATTCCATGTGGCCCCAGAGGGCAGAACAAAGACAGGGTGAGCTGAGAAAGAACCATTCTAATAACCAGAACTGCCCAATAGTGGAGTGTCCAGCTTTAGGAGGGGGTGAACTCATGCAAAGGTAGCTGTTGGGGACATTGAGGGGGTCCTGGAGGTCCCCATCACTCTGAGAAGCTATGTAGGAGCAGCACAGGAGCCTGCCAGGGTCCAACTGTATCCTTGACATGTCCTTAGCACAGCAGGGAGGGAACCTCAACTTTGGAAAGACTGAGAGAGCAGCCCCTCAGAAGCTGCCTATTAACACATCAATCCCTCTCTCAGGTGGTATGCAATCCTAAATGCCCAGTGCAGAGACATGTGAACAAAGCCCCGGCCCTCACTCTGCTGACCCCTGACCAGGGAAGTGGGGCTTGCACATAATAGGAAGCAAGCTCGAAGCAGGGGGTGGGGGAGGCGGTGTTTTCTGGAGAAACAAGGGCTCCTGGAAGCTGCTGAGACCTGGAGAAGCCAGGGAAAGTTCCTTGTTATGATAATAATAATATTAATGGGATTATTATCAGCTGTCTTTTTTTTTTTTTTTTTTTTTTTTTTTTAGCATTCATTATGTGCCAGGAAGTATGATCAATGTTTTGTATGCATTATATGGTTTAATCCACGGATCAACCCTATAAGACAGGTGCTCTTATTAACTTTTTACAGACAAGGAGACAGGCTCAGAGAGGTAATGTAAATCTCCCAAAATTGCACAGCTAATATATGGCAGAACCAGGTCTCAAGCCCAGATCTGTCACACTGCAGACCCCATGTATAATTAAGAAACTAATGTTTCTGCAATCCTGCCCTGGTACAGAAGTATCTCCAAGATATACTGTGGTCAATTTCCATTGCTGCTGTAACAAATTACCACAAGCTTGAACAGACATATTTATTATATTACATTTCTGTAGGTCAGAGGTCTGACACATGAGTCTCACTGGGCTAAAATAAATGTGTCGGCAAGGCTGTCTTCCTTCTTGGAGACTCTGGGGCAATTGTGCTTCCTTGCCTTTTTCAGCTTCTAGAAGCTGTCCTCATTCGTTGGCTTCTGGTCCCTTCCTTCAGCTTCAAAACCAGCACTGTCTTGTCCCTCTGACCTTTTGTCACACGTCTCTCTCACCGCAGCCAGGTAACACTCTCTCATTTTAAGGGTCCACGTGATTGAGACAAGGTCTACCTGGATAATTCAGGACATTTTCCCCATCTTAAATCCTTAACCTTAATCACACCTGCAAAGTCCATTTTGCCACATTAAGTAACAAATTCACAACTTCCAGGGGGTAGGATGTGGACATTTGTAGGAGGAGGGGGAATTATTCTGCCCAGTGCATATAATAAAGGGGGAAAGCAAGTGCATCAGTAGCAAGGCACTGATAAAAGGAAAGGAGGGAGAAGTGAGTAATGATATACATTAGTATTTGCGTAAAAAAGGGTACAATATTGGTTATTAGAGAACCAGACGGATGGAACAAGGTTGGATGGAGATTTTTTATTGTTGTTATTGTTATAGAAGTGTTCACATGCACAAAAGTAGAGAAAATAGTATAGTGATCCCTTTACCTATCACCCAGCATCAACAATACCATCATTTTACCATGCTAATTGCTTACAAAACTTTTTTCAATAATTGGTCTATTTGAATCCAGACACAAAAAGGCTCACATACTTCACTTGCTTGATATGTCTCCTAAGTCTCCCTTTATCTGAAATAATTTCCAGGAGGGACACGTTCCCTCTCTATCTTTTAAATCCTTATTTTCAATCATATAAATGAATGATCTACATAAAAATTAAATTTAGAGGAAAATGCATGTAGAACCAGCCTTCTAAAGGGCCCCAAAGGGTGGTGGGTGAGGGAAAGCACCCCAAGCAGTGTGGACTCGGGGCAGAAAGGATGGTGGTGTTGGCGGAAGTCCACACCAAGTTCTAGGTCATAGACAGAGTTGGGGAGCCCAGGGGCTGGCACTCTCGGGGATTTCCTGGCCTGTGTGGCAGAGGTGGGTGAAAGGATGGTGAGGACATCAGTGACAATCTAGCCTGGAGCAACCTAAGGAAAGTCCCCAAAGCCAAGGATGATACAATTGTTCTAAATGTGCAAGGTGGTAAGAAACCACAGGAAACCCGCCACCCACCAAACTGAGCCAAATGTTACCCTAAAGCACACCCACACTGAACAAGAGAAAAAAGTGGGAACCGGTAAAACACAAGGACAGAGAGAGCCAATGACACCAAAGCCAGGAGACCCGAGTTCTGGTTCTAGCTCTGCCACCAGCAGCCTGCACTGTGCCGTGGAAGTCACATGTAGACACATTCCCTTGAGTAACCTTAGCTGGGAGAGGGGGGAGTGAGTACTGATATATGTCAGTGTTTACTTGGATTTGCATTAAGAAGGATATGTAAAAACCAAATGAAAGAACAATGAGATCCTGAGTACGGAAGGGGAAGTGGCGATTCTCCCCACTTAATATTGCTGACATCCAGGTCCTTAAACGCCACTCCTACCAAGTTCCCCACCTTAACACTGACCTTAAGGACAGTTTGCTGCAGGATGAATAAGAGTTGGCTGGGAACAGGAAAGTTACTGGAGACAAAAAGAATGACAGGGTCAAAGGTGGAGAGACAGGAACAAAGCTCAGTGAATTCAAAGAATTAAAAGGAATGCAAAGCAGGATCTTTGATTAGGTTCTGGAACAAAACAAGGACGTTAGTGGAAAAACGAGTGAAATCTGAAAACGATATGCAGTTTAGTCAATAGTACTGTACCAATGTTTTCCTTCTCTGAAACTCAGAAGGAAAACTCTGACTCCAAAAAACCTCCGCTGCCTTGCGGCATACCTCTTCAGGGGAAAGGCTAAGGGAGTAAACCCCGACAGAAAATCCGGAGCCGGAGTCCCTAAGGCGGTTTGACGTTGTAGTCAACACCGGCAACTCCTGCGGCGCACCTGAAGCCAAGCTGTATTGACTCCGTCTTTCCCTTGGACCCTTCAGCTGCGAAGAGAGGGGGGGTCTGCTGCATGGGCAACAGCAGACCCTCCATATCACCCTGCCCAGGCTCTGTAGCTTCAGCTTCACTGGAGAGGACACTCCAGCGTCATCGCAAGATGTCGATTCAACACGGGAGGAGACAGATACCGTGTCACTCCCGAGTCGGACTGCACAGCCATTCTCGGCGGTGCAGATAGACTCTTAAGAAGCTACACCATCGTCTCTCGAGACGGACGGCTGCCGACGACTGTACCAATGTTAACTTCTCTTTTGACGAATAAACCATGATTACGTAAGGTGTTAACATTAGGGGTAAGATGTACTATCTTTGCAACTTTTCTATAAAACTAAAATTATTCCAAAATAAAGAAGTTACTAAGAAAGAGAGAGGAGGAAAAGAAAAAGAAAAATAGTGCAAAATAGCTACAGCATTTAAGGATCAGAAGGGGGGAAATGGGTGACAGATACCAGCAGAGGCCAGATTACCAGGGGCCTCCTTCCTGTGCCATGCAATGGGGTCCAGACTTCATTTATCTGCAGGCAATATTCTCCCTCTCTCTGAACCCTTCCTATGAACCCTAAGACCTCCCTTATACCCCAAGCCTTTAAAAACTCTCAAAATGAAGGGCTCTGAGTTTGTAAGGTTACTGTGCAGGCCTCCCCTGGGCTTGTCAGGTTTAGTACGTGGCCCCTTTTTCATTCATAGTAGTTACACCCTGGGCATATAACTTTAGTAAAAGGTTTACCTTTGCCTTAAGCAAGCCCTGTCCATTCTTTCTGTCCACCTAAATTCACACACCTTTCGATAAGGGAACTCAAAAGTTAAAGATTTTAGTCTTAATTGATAGTCATCAGGGATTAATGCATGTGGAAGGCTGTTATTCCAGGAACTGGAATGCATGACCACATGACTCCAGGAGGTCAACAAGCAATTTAACCTTTGTGCCCCAGGTGGTCTGCACTCCAGGAGACGGTATCTGAGCCATTATGTTCCAGGGAGGGAACGCCCATAATGCAGATAAAGAATTGTTGATTGTTCCTTTTCCCATCTTGCAAGATGGCAGGTGAAAAAAACTGAGAGGCTGGTTACTAAGGAGAAGAAACCTGAACCCAAGAAGGCTGATGCTGGTGACAAGGTTAAGGAGTGTAACCTCAAGGCCAAGACCCCTAAGAAGGGGAAGCCCCACTGCAGCCGAAACCCTGTCTTAGTTAGAAGAATTGGCAGGTATTCCCGGTCAGCTCTGTATTCCCAGAAGGCAGGCCATGTACAAGAGGAAGTATTCACCAGCTAAATCCAGGATTGAAAAGAAAAACGAGAAAGTTCTTGCTACGGTCACAAAACCAGTTGGTGGCGACAAGAATGGTGGTACCCAAGTGGTTAATCTTTGCAAAATGCCTAGATACTATCCTACTGAAGATGAGCTTCAAAAGATGTTGAGCCATGGCAAGAAACCCCTCCGTGAACATGTGAGAAAACTGCAGACCAGCATGACTCCCCAGGCCACTCTGATCATCTTCACTGGGTGCCACAGAAGCATGAAGCAGTGAGCAGTAACTTGCCATTTGCGACTGGCCCTCTGGCCCTTAACTGAGTTCCTCTGCGTAGAATGCACCAGAAATTTGTCATCGCCACCTCCATCAAAATTGGTATCAGTGGTGTGAAAATCCCCAACCATCTCACTGATGCTTACTTCAAGAAGAAGAACCTGCGCAAGCCTAGACACTAGGGGGGGAGAATGAGAAATACAAGATTACAGAGCAGCGCAGGGTTGATCAGAAAGCCATGGACTCGCAAATTCTGCCAAAAACCAAAGCTGTTCTTCAGCTCCAGGACTACCTCTGCTCTGTGTTTGTTCTCACAAATGGGCTTTATCTTCACAAAATGAAGTTCTAAATTTCTTCTAAAAAACCTAATTAAATAACTGATCTGTTTTTGTTTTTAATGTTGATCAACAGATAAAGAAGTACTGGGAAAATCTTTGCCTGACTGCAACTCTTATCCAATTAACCTTTCTCTGAAACCTCTTACCTACCCTTTCTTCTCCTTATAAAAGGTTGGCTTGAAATGAGATGTTAACACAGTTTTTGAGGATACAAAACCTGCCATCTTCTCAGATTGCCAGCCATCTGAAAAAAAAGTGCCCATAAAGATTCAATCCTTGTTTCTACTTGATACAGAGAGATCTGATCAGATCACTGGGGAGGAGGGGGGAGGAGGAGGGAGGAGCCATAGGAGGAGGTTGCCCAAGGCAATGGTAAACAGCCTAGGATGGGATTGGCTGAGACCCTGAACACCTCCAGAACACACTGAATTATGGGCCAGAAGATTTAAAATAAAAGAAGGGCAGAGACTGGCTCTTGGGCTCTCTTCCTCTAGGATGCCTGGATGATTGTGCTGCAGCTGCCTGCATTTCCCAGCGGACAGTATTTTGGATGGGAAGGAACTTCAGGTGCAGCCTAGGATCGGGCTGGCCTGGCAGAGTGGCAGGGTTATTCTCCTTTGAGTGTTCTAGAGGGGACAGGCTATGAGACAGAAGCCTGCCATTCTTCCAAAATTGTGTAGCTTTTGTATGTTATGTTGTTTCGGTTTGTAAACTAATCCTATAGAAATAAGATAATTTAAAACTAACAGGGAGAATGATAGGAGAACTCAAGTATTAAAGAGTTTAGCCTTAAACTTAAGCTTAAGTGACTGATGCATGTGGAAAGCTGTTATTCCAAAACTGTGTAGCTTTTGAACAAAGACTCCTTTCCTTTATCACCAAGACTTTGCCTCTGGGTATTTTGCTTAGAGGGTGGCAGTGGGCAACAGGATCCCACTTGCTGTTTGGTAACATACTTATTGGCTCTGGTAGTGACAGGTAGCACAAATGCCGACTTTTCTGGTTTCACTTTGAAATAGCCACCCTCAAGAAAACACAATATTTTTAACCCTCCTGTAATCCAATCCCTGCATTGCTTTCCCCCCCTCCATGTAAACTTTACAGTCCCTCTTTAATTTCAAATGCATAAAAGAAGCTGCAAGCTATTATTCAAGGGAGGATGTACCTCAGTTCTGGTGTGGTCTTGCTTCCAGGTGTATCCTCTTTTTGACTCAAATAAACTTTTATAAAAATTCTCTACAGGTGTGGACAGTTCTCACATCTACAATATTAAATTACAACACCTCCCTGCCCCAGTATTCTAAAGAAAACAGATCCTAGAAAGCTGAGGTGGTGGGATACGAAGGATATAAACTGGAAATACCAAGTTGATGGGGGAACTCAAGACTTAAAAATGTTTAGATTTAGCCTATACTTAATAGGCTTAGTGATTAATGCATGTAGAAAACTTGTTCCTGGAACTGGAATGTATGACTAGACCTACCCTGACTTCAGGAGGCCCATGCAATTCAACCTTTGTGCCCCAGGAGGGCTGCAAGTGATCAAGATGGTATTTGAGCCACTGTGCCTCAGGGAGGGTACACCCACCAACCAGGATGCAGATAAAGAATCACTGGGATGCTAGGAAAATGACCAGACTGCAACTTTTATCTGACTAACCTTTCTTGAATTCCAAACCCCTTACTTACCCTTATAAAAAAGGTCAGCTTGAGATACAATGTTAAGATGGGTTTTAGGGTAAATAACCAGCTGTCTTTTCAGATAGCTAGCCATCTGAATAAAGCACCCATAAAGATTCAATCCTTGTCTCTACTTATTGGTTCTGGTAGTGACAGGCAGTATGAGCACCTCTTTTCCAGTTTCATATCCTGGCTACTCCTTCCAGAACAGTTTTGGGACTCTCTGGAAAGTCTGGGTATTTGGTGAGGAGTCCCGTTGGCTGCCTGAACTGGAGGGCTGTGGGATGTGAATTTGGAGACTCCTTAGTAGCTGCCAAGTGCACTAGAGGACTCCCCTTCTCTGACTCTCAGCACTCCCCATCACCATCACTTTCAAGTAAATCACTGCACTTTCTATTTCAGGAATACAGTCCCATGTTACAACTTAGATCAGTGGTCAGGAATTAAGGTGCCTTCTGGTTTGTGTGATATTACAGAGCTCTGCCTGGTAGAAGTGATGGGAGCTTCCATTCCAGGAAACAGCCCTTTAGGGAAAATTTTGGCTGATTGATCAACCTATGCTTATGAATCTATGACTAAAAATAAAATGATTTGTTATTGTAATACTACTTGGCTTTTGTATAGTCTGGATTCAGGAGAGCACTGGCCACTTAACAGGTCTTTAAATTACTATACTATACTGCAATTAGAGTTATTTTGTCAAAGATCAGGGAAATGGAATAAAATACTTTATGTATGGGCTTTTATGACTTTATAGAATAAAGATGCAGGATTAAAAGGAAGTAGATTAATGGTTCAGAGAAAATGGAATTTGCCTGTGGCAGGTAGCAGAAGCTCAGAAGAGAGAGATCAGGAAGATCGGGATATTATGGCTCTGTGAGCATGGTCAGGATTCCCATGGTCCCTCCAGTCCTGGGGGAACTTCTCCCTTACTCAAAGAAGGTGAGCCTGAACTGGTCTCTCCATCCTGAACCCATCAAGGAACCAAATTCAGGGGAGGAAAAGCCCATACAGGGGCAGAGCAATACCCTTTGCAAAGACTTCCAGTGGCAGTAGGGCCAGAGGTCCAGCCCACTCTACATTATTGGGCACATACCTCATTCTCTACATTGGATCTGTTAAACTTGAAAAATTCAACCCCTTCTTATAGGGATGACCCTACTAAAATGACTGTCTTAGTTACATCAATTTTTGCCACCCACCATCCCAGCTGGGCAGACAAACAAGACTTTCTGAATATGTTGCTGATGGGGGATGAGCAGAGGGTGGTATTGGATAAAACAAATGAAGTGGCTCAGAGATTACACCAAGAAAACCTAGATGGGACTATCACCCTACCAAGGCAATACCTTTAACCAAGCCCAGATGGGATCCTAAAGAGAAGGGCCTTCCTCTCTTAGAGCATTATAAGAGGTGCATCCTTGAGGGACTGAAGAAAGGAGTCCCTAAGCAGAAAAGTCTGAATATAGTACAGGCAGTATAACAAAAGCCCGCAGAGGGCCCCTCTGAGTTTCTTGAAAGAACCTACCAGGCATATAGAAAATATATTGATTTGGATCCACAAGCCCCTGAAAATATTAGAATGGTGAATATGATCTTCATCGTTCAATGTGCACCTGACATCAGAAAGAAACTTCAGAAGTTAGAAGGAAGAATGGGCATGAATCCTTCCCAGTTAGGAGACATTGCCTTCAAGGTTTATAATAACAGAGAACAGAAAAATGTTCAAGCAGCCACTATCTTTTTGGAACGGACCTCAGGGCAATTCCATCAGTGGGCATGAGGCACCCAACCCTGGTCTAAATTGCTTGCCACTGACCAATGCAGTATTGCAAAGGAAAGGGGTACTGGAAATATGAGTGCCCCAGGTGAGGGAAAAGGAAATCAGAGTCTGAGAAGTTCAGAGTTATGCTGGGAAAAGAAAATTACTCTGACGATGAATGACAGGGCTCAGATGTCCTGTCATTACAACAACCTATTAAAGTTACCGCCTAGGAACCTTGGGTAAAAGTAACAGTGGAGGGATAAATTGTAGACTTTTTTATTGATAACAGAGCAACATATTCTTTGGTCAATAGACCTCTGAGTCCTCATGGCAGGCTGTAACTATAACTGGAATTTCTGGAAGCCCTGAAAGTCAATTTTTCTTAAAGCTATTAGAATGTGCTGTGGGAAATACAGTTTTAATTCATAAATACTTATATATTCCTGAGTGTCCAATTCCTCTATAGGAAGGGACCTACTGTCCGAACTTTGTGTTCAGATCACATTCTCGCCAGAAGAACTACAGGCCACTACAGGCCCCTCCAGAGAATGCCTGGTAGTTCCTTATAAAACCATGAGAAGAAGAAGAAAACCAACCCTGGCCAGAAGAAATTGAGAATCAGGTAAACCTCATTGTGTGGGCTGTCAGAAAGCCAGGAAGGGCTAAGCAAGCCTCCTCTGTTAAAGCTGACTTTACACCAGTGATGAGGACTCCCAATAAGAGGCAGTATCCCTTGTGGGAAGAGACCCTAGAGGGAATACACTCAATAATTTAGAAGTTTCAGGAATATAGACTTATTTGGCCCAGGTGCTCTCCATACAGTACACCTATATTGCCTGTTAAGAAACCTCACTCAAATGAGTATTGGTTTGTACATGATTTAAGGGCCATAAATGACATTGTACAGGACATTCAGCCCACTGCCCCAAATCCTTATACTCTGGTGAACATTATATCTAGGGACAGCCTGTGGTATTCAGTATTGAACTTAAAAGATGCCTTCTTTTGCATTCCAGTTGATCAAAACTCTCAACCATTGTTTGCTTTTGGATGGCAAGACCCAGAATCTCAAGTCAACGCTCAGTACTGCTGGACACTCTTACCATGAGGTTTCAAGAACTCCACATGATTTAGGGGAGACCCTGAGCCAGGACTTAAAGGACCTAAAACTAGAAAGAGGAACTCTGTTACAATATGTAGATGACCTCTTAATTACCAGGACATCATTTCAGCAATGTTTAACTGATACCATAGCTATCTTGAACAATTTGGCATTTTGTGGCTATAAAATGTCAGCACAGAAAACCCAGATTTTCAAATAAGCAGTAAGGTTTCTTGAGTTCCTGCCTGAACCTGGCAAAAGGAGTCTTATTGGAAACAAAAGGAACCATGATTCAAATGAGAGTTCCCAATATCAGGAAACAGTTAAGAGGATTCCAAGGAATGGTGGGCTACTGTCACACTTGGATTCCAAACTTTGGTCTCATTGCTAAACCATTGTGTGAAGCTCTGAAAGAATCAGAATATAGCCCTTCAGAATGGACTAAGGAGGGCACTCAGGCTTTTGAGTCCCTGGAGGTGCACCTGGCTTATGCACCAGCCTTAGGGCTTCCAATCCTACTAAAGCCCTTTCAATTATATGTTCATGAAAGGCAGGACATCGCCCTAGGCATTCTCACCTAAATGCTTAGTGACATTCCGCAGCCTATCCCATACTTGTCAAAGAAACTAGATTATACTGTCCAGGGGTGGCCAGCCTGCTTGAGAGCTGAGCAGCCACCTGCAAGATTTTACAGGAAGCTGAAAAGTTTTCCTTGGGACAGTCTATCATCATTTATGCACCCCACTGAGTGTTGAACCTGCTAGAGCAAAAAAGAAATTTGTGGCTCACTGCTGGAAAAATGGGCAGGTACCCAAACAATTCTTCTTGTCAATCCCAACGTCTCCCTCAAAACTGTAAGTAAATTAAATCCTGCCTCCCTTCTCCCAGAGCCTGACTCAGCCATGCTAATGCATGACTATGCTGAAATAATTGATGAAATTTATTCTAGCAAATTGATTTATAGGGCCATCCTCTAGAAGAGGCAGACTGGACTCTATATGCAGATGGAAGCAGTTACATGGACAAAGGAAACAGAAAAGCTGAATATACAGTTGTGACTCTTGAAGGAGTAGTAAAGGCCAAGGTCTTACCACTGGGAACCTCTGCTTAGAAAGCTGAACTGATTGCATTGATGAGGGCAGTGGAATTGTCACACAAGAAGAGAGTGAATGATTATACTGACTCGAGGTAAGCTTTCCTGATTTTGCATGCAAATGGTTGGATCTGGAAGGAAAAAGGACTATAACCTCTAATAAAAAAGAAACTAAACATATAGCAGAAATTTCAAAATTATTAGAAGCTGTCCAGGTACCTTTACAGGCGACAGTTATGCACTGACCTGGGCATCAGAAAGAGGACACTGAAGTGGCTACAAGAAACAATATGGCCAATCAAGAAGCAAAAGAGGCTGCTAAAGGAACATTTATAATGCCTTTTAGTACCTGTTCTAGACTTGTCATAAATTCACTCCTGAATATTTGACTACAGACTTAGAGAAAACTAAGAGCTGGGGTTTTGATGAAGAAGGTCCCAATAGCAAATGGAGAAAGAATAAGAAGGGAGTTATACCACTTCCTGAACATTTAGTAGAGCCAGTCATGAAGCATTTGCATGAGGCCATTCACTATGGAAGGGATACATTAACCACCTGTATTAAACCATGACTCACAGGTCCTAGAATTCCTAAAGCCATATGAAAAGTAATAGTTAGATGTATTGTCTGCCAGAAGAACAACCCTAAGACAAATCCCCATCAAAAGAAAGACAGGAAACAATGCCAATAACAGTGCCCATTTGAGAACTGGTGAATGGACTTTACCCAGATGCTAAGGGTCCAAGAGTGGAAATATTTGTTAGTCTTTGTTGACACGTTTCCAGGATGGGTAGAAGCCTATCCTACTAGAACTAAGAAACCCTCAGAGTAGTGAAAGCCCTACTGAAGGAAATAATTCCTTGCAGCATCCAGAGCAATAATGAACCTGCCTTTTTTTTTCTTTTTTTTTTTTTCAGAAATTACACAGAAAGTTAGTACATTTTTAGGAATCAAGTGGAGACTCTACACGGCAAGCAGCCCTCAGGCTTCTGGGAAGGTAAAGAAGATGGATCACACCTTGAAGAAAAATATACCCAAACTGTGTCAAGAAACTTTTCTCCATTGGGATCGCGTTTTACCCCTGCTCAGGATAAAGATGGCTCCTTAAAGTGGGATTCAATTGAGTCCTTATGAAACAGTGTACAGGTAACCATTTCAGGCTATGATTGGGGTGGGAGACATGTATATAGATCAAGAAGTGAGGGTAAAGAACTATGTACAACATTAAAGTCATACCTTAGCTATAATTAATGACCTTCCTTGTACTAGAGGTCTCTCCCCAACCGGTTTGCTACAGCCCTTTGAACATGGAGATAAAGTGCTACTCAAGACCTGGAAGACAAGATCCCTAAAAAGTTAACTAGAAGAAAGGTGGACTGGACCCTGGGCTATAGTTCTCACCACCCAAACCGTGGTGAAACTGGCAGGAATAAAACCTTGGATTCATCACACCAGAAAGCACCAGAAGAACAATGGATCACCTAACCAGCAAGAAGACCTGAAAGTCATCTTTCAGAAACAATGATTTATATTTTTTTTCACTACTCTTTGTTTAACCCCATGTTATGACGTACTTATTCCTTTCAAACAAGATAAAAATATTTGGGTATATTTAGCAGAAAATGCTCTAAATTTCTCTGACTTTTGTCTTACAGATGGAACCTATGTCAACCAAACTTTCATTTCACGTCTTGTGGGTGTCTGCATGCCCCTAGAAAGCCTTTGAAATTAGATTGTTTTAGCATATCAATAAGGGCATAACCTACTTTGATATTTATAACTGGGAACCTTTCATAAGTCTAAAGGACAGGGAAATGTTTTCCTTAAAAGTCACTGATGTAGCCCTGACTGCTGTGGCTCAGTTGGTTGGTCATCATTCCATAAAGCGAAAGGTCATCAGTTCAATTCCCAGTCAAGGGACATGCCTGGGTTGTGGGTTCAGTCTCCAGATGGGGTGCTTATGAGACAACTGTTTGATGTCTTCTCACATTGATGTTTCTCTCCCTCTCTTTCTTCCTCCCTTCCCCTCTCTCTAAAAATAAATAAATAAAAACTTTTTTTTTAAACAGATAAATGGTAAGAGTAATGAGTGCTCAATGAGAGAGCTGAAAGAGGGGCACATGGACAGAGGAGTAGAGTCTGAGGAAGACCCACTCCTTGCAGTTTTCCCACACATGTCTGCAGAGGGCCAGTTTCAGACCAGCAAGAGACTGGGTGCTATGGAGAACTCAGAAATGAACCAAATGCAAGTGTACCATAGAGGACCTCACCACCAAATTGTGCACACACAAAAGAACATGATGGAGGTCAGTGAATCACACATGATAGAGTCAAGGTAATCCATGGAGGAAAACACTGAAGAAAGGCTTCACAAAGTGGTGGCATTTGAACTCAGTAAAAGGAGCAGTAAAGAAATTTCTAGCCCTGACCAATATGGCTCAGTTGACTGGGCGTCCCACAAAGTGAAAGGACCCTGGTTTGATCCCTGGTCAGGTACATGTCTAGGTTGCGGGTTCAGTCCCTGGTTGGAGAGCATATGAGAGGCAACTGATCAATGTTTCTCTCTCACATAGATGTTTCTCTTCTCTCTCTCCCTTTCCTTCTCTCTATAAATAAATAAATATAAACAAACAAATAAATAAAATAAGTTTCTAGAAATAAACGGAGTGAACCAAGGGAGTGTACCAGAAACTTTGAGGGAGAAGTGTCTGAAAAGGGATGGTCAGCAGAGTCAAATGCTATAGCAGCATCAAGGAAAAAACAAGCCTCCAAATGGCCCTGGTGTGGTGGGTGGGAGGACCTTGGTGGCTTGTGGTGGCTGGGAGCGCCTTGGTGGCCTGCGGTGGCTGGGAGGGCCTGCCTGTTGCCTCCCACAGCTGCAGGGATGAGCAATTCCATGGATATGGAGGTAAGGGGTCTTAGCTCACCCGTCCCCTGCATGTTCAAATATTACCACCAGAGGGCGCACAAGAGCAAAAGTGGAAGGACCCTCATCCTGAACCACGGTTTTTTCCAGAAACAGGATGCCCCGAGGAAAGGGAGGGAAAGTTTTCCCACTCCAGCACCACAAAGCCTGGAAGGCCTCATGCCTCCATGTGATCTCTGACTCAGGGGCTTACCCAGATTTTCCCCTTCCAGCTAAGGCAAAGCATATTTTTTCCATCTCTCCTTTTCCTGGTTGACTGTAAAACTAAACAGCCTGTAACAAACACAATTTGGTCCTGAGGTTTATTGCACTGGAGAATGTCAGAATGGAAGGGACATCTAATTCAAAACGCTCATGGTTCAGGTGAGGAGACTGAGGCCCAGGGAGAGCAAGTGACTTGTCCAAAATAAACAAAGAGTCCAACCAAGAACAGGACTCAGATCTCCTCACTCACTCTATAAGGACTCTTTCGAATGTATGTAATTTGTTAACTATAGCCACCCCCACGATTGTTTCTTGAGTGTAAGTAATAACAATAATAGCAACAGTAGCCAACATTCTTTGAGCATTTCTGGGGCAGGCACTGTAGTAAGCCCTGATGTTGATTTCCTTGTTCCATACTCACAATTACCCTAAGAAGTAGTTCCTATTATAAGCTTAAACATTTACTAAATTCCTCCCAACTGTGCCTGTTAATGGAGGGGCCAGGGAAGTAGAATATAAAAAGATAAAATATTTTCTTTCCTTAGACCTGTTCTCCCAAGATGGGTGAACTCTGACTGTTCAGTACAATGGAACATTGTCTGCTTTTCTACCTCTTACAGTGCCTCACATACTTTTGTGCCCCAGCCATCCTCAGTGGCACAACACTTCCTCTGCTTGGCTGCTCTTGACACTAGGCAACATTTAAGGGACACTGTTTTCTCTGCTCCTTCCTCCTTCTCCTTTGTTCCCAGTCTTACCCACTATTGGTAGTTTCCAGGCACAGCCAGCTGCCTGTGGCTTCATGCTCTGTGCCTTCACACAAGTTCCTTCTGCCTTAAACTCCCTGCTGGGTTTATGTGCAGACTTGCTCTCCAAAGTCTGTTGCTGGAGTGTCCCCTGCACTGGGACACCTCTCTTCTGACTCAGGCAGAGTTGGGGACACACCCTGCGCCTCTACATGTTCCTAGGCCACATCTTCCTATCCCCACCCCGATTATCCACCCCCAGCAAAGATGCCATGGGCTTGTACTCACCCACCCTATAACTGAGAGTCTTACAGGGGAGATAGAGGTCATTTCATCTCGGCATACGGTACAATACATGAAACATGGCAGGCACTCAAGAAACGGCTGAAGAAGCATAAATGAACAGAGTTCTCCATAATCTGCTTCCTGCTGCTCTAACTCTGATGCCCCTTGTCCTCTCTTCTGGTTTTGCTGCACTCTCTCTAGTCCCATCCCATTGCCCCACTTTAGTTCACTTCTCTTTGTTTCTCACCTGAACCATTCAACAGCCTCCTAACTGATCTCCACTCCGTCTTCAGCTCCCCTTTTATCTCCTGCTCCTTCTCTCACATCACCAGATTGCAGGTCCCCAGGTGCAACACCTCGACATTCACCCTAATTCACCAAAGCCCTGAGCCAGGGCCTGGACATACAACCAATGGTCCTGACCCTCAAGGGGACAACTGCCTTCCCCTCCTGACCTCCTTCAATTCAACTAAAGGCAGGGATTGAACTAAATCACACAGCTCTTAAACCTTTCAGTGGCCCCTCACCTCAAAATGCAAAGTCTAGGACCAGGAGACTCCTCTGCACCCTACCCCACCTTCACCTTCCCATACACCTCCCCACACTGTGAGCTCCAGCCCAGACCCCCAGGCAGCCCCAGTGCCAGGCTTTACCCAAGATTCTCTGGGTCTGCAACAACTTTCACTGTGGTACTGCAGCACCGCTTCCATGTCCAGGTCAGAGGCCCCCTCTTTTAGCTCCTTTAGCCCCCCACCCCCAAGCTCACTTTCTCTCCCCCCCCCCCCTTTCTCTCTCAGCACTCTGATCCCCTCATCCAGCCGTCCAGCTGCCTGAATCCCTGCTCTAGTGGGCCAAGAGCACCTGGAGGGGAAAAACAGGAGCAGATCCTTCCTGCTCCTAATAACAGGCTCCCATGAGTAGATAGCGAAAAGTGTTTTTGAATGAATAAATCAATGACACTAATCTAACAATGAAAATAAACAGCTAAATAAGAGCTATGAAGTGCTAGAAAAATAAGGAAAAACAAAACAGAAAAAGAGCTACAACGTGCTAACACTGTTTCTGGTGGGTGAAATTTTGAGTTAAGATACTCGTTGCTTGTTGGTATTTTCTGATGGTTCTGTAATGAGTAGGTTTTGCTTTTGTAACAAAAATGAACACTTAAGAAAACCATTTTGAAAAAAAATACAGAAGGGGTTTTGGGACTTCAAAAGAAGGGGGAATCTCATCGCTGGTGAGAGACTGGAAAGAAATGTTTAAGAAGCCACAGAATTTTTACAAGTGAAGAGAGGAGGGACCTCCAGCCCCAAAGCACAGGCAGAACTGGGCGAAAGTGTAGTGTTCCAGGTAGGGCAGAGTGTTCCTTACGGCTGCAAGATGAGGAATTTCGACTTAGGTCATTGAATGTGGGGAGTCAGAAGGCTTTTGAGCAGGGAAGCATGCTCAGAAGTCGGCATCCGGAGCGTTGAAGAGGTAGCGCTGAGCCAAATCCAAAGGGCAAGAGAGAGGGTGACGTGGAGGAGAGGCAACATCAGAAGCCCAGCTACAAATTCTCTCTACCACTCTTGGGGCATCTAAACCGCAAGTCCAGGAGGCGCTCCCTGACTGCCCAATCCTCTGCCATAGTACTACTCGGTGATGGGCATTTGAGAATTACTTGCATAAACCACCGGCCTATCTTCCCACCTGGACTACAAGTTTCGAATTCCTCCTACTCCACGTGAGGTGCACGTGAGGTGCTAAATACGAGTGTGCTCAGTGAGTGAAGGTTTGCAAGGAGCCGACGCAGAGAAAAATAAAGCCCGGCAGCGTCCCTTCCAATCGAGGCCAAAACAAGGAGTGCCCTGGTTGCGCGGTCAGCCGGCTTAGGTCTCCCCAAATAGAGGGCTCGCGCGGAAGAGGAGAGGTGAGGCTTCTTTTTCACGCTCAGGTAAAAGCAGCAGGGGGTAGCGCTCTGCAAAGACCCCTGGGTGGTTGGGAGGAAAGAGAGAAGATCGAGGGGAAGGAGAGAAAGGCCTGTTCCGTGGGAGTTGGGGCGTGGAGGGGAGCGGGCGGAGCCGGAGACAATGGGGAAAGAGGGAAGGGCGGGGCTGGAGAAACCTGGGCTGGGGCGGGGGCGGGGCAGGTGGGGCTCCTGCCCGGGCCGGGGGCGGGGTCCACAGCACATGCGCACCGCAGCCCGCCGCTCGCTGGAAGGAGTGGTACTTTTTAAAAGTGCAGCCCAGAGGCCAGCTCGCAGCCGCCAGCACCTTGGTTCTTACCCGGTCCTGCGTGTCCCTGCCGCGCGCCCCCGGCCCACATCAGTGCAGCCAAGGCCAGGCCAGCCTTCACCATGCCGGTCAAAGGAGGCACCAAGTGCATCAAATACCTGCTCTTCGGCTTTAACTTCATCTTCTGGGTGAGTGAGCGTGACAGCGGCGCGCTCCTCTCCGGGGCCACCTGAACGCCCCGGGGACCCCGCCCGCGGTCGAGGTGTCTGTCGGTAACTGGCACTGCCCTCCGGGTAGACTCGGAGCAGAGGAGAAAGGGCACCGCGGCCGCCAGCTGGCTGCGCTACCGGGTCCGGAGACGCGCAGAGCGGGCGCATTCGTAGGGGGCTCGCCAAAGCCGAGCAGGCAAGGGGACGCGGGGGCCCTAGTAAGCCGGGGCGTGGAGGCCGGCCTCCGGCCTCCTTCGCCAAGGGTGTGGGCTGCGGTTTCTGTCTGCCCCTCCGAGTGGAGGGGGGCGGAGGGAAAGGCGTTGGAAGAAACAGGGGACCTTATTTCCTGGGAGCTCAAGACCCGGGCCAAAGAGGACCTTGGCTGTTCGCGACCGGGGTGCGGTCTCACAAGTGGTGGGGTCGCGAGAAGCGGAGGATGCAGGCGCTCTCAGGGTCTTAGGTGGCTCAGCGAAGCTCTGCCAAGAGCTTTTGGCACTTTTACACTGGAGAGGAAGGGGCGCGCCAGCCGTGGGCGGCCGGGACCCCGTCACAAAGTTGGGTTCGGGGGCCCTCCGCCCTCGAAGAGGAGTGTTCAACCGCCCCGCTTCCCCCATTCTTTCAAACTTTGTTTCTGAGCCGCCGTGAGAAAGTCCGAGCTCCCTCGAAACTACCTGAAAGACTAGCTTGTCTTGATTTTTTTTTTCCAAGGGCGATAAGTATCTGAACTGGGGAGAACTCTGGGAGAGTTGGGGAGAGGAGGGGCGAGTTGCCCGTGGGCGCTTTTAGTGGGAAGAGTCTGTGTTTCTCCATTTCCGGGAGAGATCAGGTGCTGGCCCTCGCCCTTTCCCCGCCAGCCCACTGAATGGCAAGGTGGGGCCACCGAGAGCGCGCACTTTCTGGGGGGAGGTGGGGGAGGCACCAGGTCAACAGCTCCAGGACTCCCACTGCTCCTGGCACTTACCTCTCTGCAATGGGAAGCCGGAGGGAGGCAGCAGAAAAGAGGGGTGCCGCCTCCCTACCATCCCTTGGGGGCTTAAGGGACCACCCAGAGACAGAGCAAGGAATTAGGGGACCTTTGTGCTCTGGTTCTGAGGGCCACATCCCCTGCACGCAGATGGACAGTATTTGCAGTCAGGAAGGAGTCTGGAAAGGAAGCTACTTTCCGAGAGAGATGGGTGTAAAAACAGGGGCATGCCACTAGAGGCTTGTAACAAAACAAAACAAAAAATTTTGCTTATTTCCTTGGAGCTGGTCACTGGGGTCCCCATGCACCTGGGGCAAATCTCCTGAGATTTAATCCTCTCTCTGGAGCTGCCCAGCTAAGAGACTGAACTGCCCTTGCAAGAGTTACCACACCCAACACATGTACTAGTGTGGATGGCACATAGGTGTGCCTCTGCCCAACCCTTGGCCAGCTTTAAGGAGACCCTCCTGCGGTGGGCACCTCCCCTTCTTGGTGTTCCCAGCAGCCAGCCAGCTAGCTGCCAGGCTTGCTCCCTCCTCTCACCAACTCCTGGCACCAGAAAAGAATGTCAGAAGGTGAGTTGGCCCCACCCCACCCTCCTCTGTCCTTTGGAGAATTTTCATCTTCCCTCCCTAACACAGTCTATTGGTTAGCTCTCAGCCATCCACCTAGACTGCATCAGGGTTTGGGGCTGGGGGGAACCTCCGACTACCAGTGTGCCCTCACACCCCCATCTGCTCAGTAGCACAAGCAGGAGCCTGTTGGGAGGTTCCCAGAGCCACTCCAGTATCTGCTCAGCCTCTTCCTCTCTCCAACTTGCTACCCCACTCACATTCAGAGCTGGCCCTCTGGGCTGGGTGCTGCTGGTCAGCTCTGTCCTCTGAAACAGAAATTATTTACTCAGGGAATGTTTGGGTTTAGAGCTAGGAATGACTAGACATTATCCACTGCAGCCCTCTTATTTACAGTGAGAAAGCAAAGGACCAGAGAGGGGTAATTTGCCCAGAACCACAGAGACAGAGTCATTACTACAACTCCTGTGTCCCTTACTGTAGTCCTGTTCTCGATCCCCATCACAAAACCAACAAGAGGGGCCTGGTAATGGGCTGGTATAGAGGGTAAGGAGTAGCTACATTTTTCTGAATTAATTATTGTTCAATAGTATCAAGGTCCCTATAGAGATTATGGAATAAAGGGATACTACGATTCCCTGATGAAACATTTAACAGTCTGCAGAGTCCAAGGCCTCATGATATATAGCTGAAGAAGGATGCATTATCCCCATTTTACTGATGACCAGGAAACTAGTCCCCAGAGAGGTTAAATAGCTTATGCAGGGTCATGTGGCAAGCTGCCATCAGAAAGCAGTTTGAAAGCAGCTCTGGTTGGCTTCAAATCCGGTGCACTTCCCATTCCAACCTTCCATACCCAACTGGGTGGGACTAGAAGAAGGGTGGGAGCAAGCTGTTGAGCCTCTTTTAAAGGAATCTGTGATCTAAGGGAACTGCTTGGATTGTTGAAGTGTCAGCACTTCCTTTCTCTCTTGAGACCAGGAATTGATAAACTTGGAATTAGGGACCTGATGGGGACCTTGGAAAGCAGGAGTTTTGAGACCAGGGGCCACCAGCACCTCCTGAACAGAAGATGCTGAGAGGGGTGATCCAGCAGGGATCCAGAGAGAAAAAGCCCACCTCAGTGGCATTGAGTGGGATGATGGGGTGTCAGAGTGATGAACTCTCAAGCTATGTGGGGAAACAAGGCTAGGGTCAGGTCAGGAACCCGACTTCCTGGTCTGTTCCCCACCACCTCCCCCCAGATCCTGGTCCTGCATTGAGAAGGCCTGGTTCCTACCACACACCTCCCTCTACCGCTTTGTTCACTGCCTTTCACCCCTTACCCTCCCTCACTGATGGAAGTGGCAGGGCACTTCTCCTTCCCAAGAAATGGTGTTACCATGAACCTAACTAATGGACACTTCTTAGAAGCAGAAGGAGAGACCTGAATGAGAATTCAGAGACTACGTGTTAATCCAGCTATGTCCCCAACACACTTTGAAGTCTTGTGCTGGTTGTTTTTGTGGTCCAGCCCCTTCACCACTGCCTAAAGCAATAGGACTTCTCCAAACACAGCGCGAAGTAGAGTCAGGAAATGAAATGGACAGTGAACACCAAGGCTTGTCCTCAGCTTGGCTTCATTTGACCTTTACCTCTGGGGCCTGATTCTCACGTCTCTTTCCTCTGCTGCCCCTGAGTGAGGTCTCTCTCTCTCTCTCTCTCTCTCTCTCTCTCTCTCTCTCTCTCTCTGTCTGTCTAGGGTTCCTGTTTTCATTGATCATCCTCAGCCATTTTGGTGGTACTGCCCAGTGGTCAGAGCACCAGCTCTGGCTTGGATTTACTCATCACCAGATGGAGCTGGTGCCTGCCCATGGGATAGGGAGGTGAAAGGAGAGAATGTATGGGATGCACTTAGCACTGGATGCAGAGTAAACTTCCTGTAACTATTGTTGCTCACCAGTTGAAAGGAGATGGGGGGGGGGGGCGCAATTCCCTAAAAAGTGTGAAAACGTAGACCACAGGTTAGCCAGGAGCACACTTCCAATCCACCGGCATTCTTCCAGCTCTGGATTGGACACTAACTCCATTTCACGTGTGGCTACACATTTGACTGGGAGGCAGCCCCTCTTCTGAAAATAAAACTGCGTGGCGGAGATTCTGGGTTTGGGCAGGGTGTGGACTAGTTATGGGGAGGGCAAAGCCCCTCCCGCCCAACCTGCTGCTTCTCCCAGACACTGTTGCCTTCAGTGTTGGGCTGAGCAAGCAGCTGAGGCGATTGAGTAAAATGGCTTCCTGATTTTGGCACCCAGACAGCTGGAGCCCTGGGAAAGCTGCCTGTGTTTGTACTGAGACTGGCAGCTTTGGGGAGAGGTGAGGTGAGGCCAGGTGTCCGCATCTCCTAAGGAAGATCAGACCTCTCCCCTGCGCAGAATTGTAATGGCTTTCCCCCAGTTTCTCACAGTGGTAGTCTGACTACTGATTTTGGGGGGGACTGATGGAAAGGACTCCTCTACGCACATGCTCTACCCTTTTCTTTTCAAAGTGGCCCATGGGCACCATTCCAGACCTTATTCTTTTGTACTCAAAGGAGGCGGCTGCTAGTTAAGACCCAAATTTGGAACTGCTTTGATAGCGGCCCTATTAAGGGCCATCCTTGCCAGAGTAGAGCACTTACTCTGACTTTGACTCTCCTTGGCCACAGACCTCACAAACCAGCGTCCTCCCGTCTTTCTTTTGTGTTGGATGTGAATCTTCCCTTTTACATATACACGGAGCTGTGTGGCCTGTTTGATTTGTCTCTTTGTTTTCCTGTTGGAGTTCATGTCATAAGGGAGGCGTGGCTCTTGGAATTGGTCACACAGTCGGGAACTTAATAATACCTTGGACTTATAAAAGCACCTTTTTTCCAAAGAATGCAAACCTTGACCGTCTCTCTCAGGTGTGTCTGGCTCTGAAGGTCAGGGACCTGAGGTCACAGTTCCCGTGGCTTATGTGATCCTGTTGCCTTGTTGGGGGCTGTATGTTCCAGATCCACCTGTGTCGAGTTGGAGAGAGGAGAGTGGAACAGTTTCAGGAAGTTGCATTTTTCGGTTCTGTTACTCCTCCCCCTGGGTTGGGGTCAATGGGACTTTCTGTGGACCTGTCACAAGTCTTTTCAACTAAAGCCCTTCAGAAATTATCTTTACTTCTTACAGAAGAGCAATGATGTCATTGTTGGGGGGTTGAAAATCTGGGTAAGAGCCTATTGGACCCATGTTTTCACTACCCAGAGCTGTTCTTTGCAACTGAGGGAACTCAGGAGACCAAAAGGGCTAATCTTAATATACTTTTTTAATTTATGGTTTTGAAGTCTAACTGCAGATTACTTGCTTTTTCATTCTGTGGAAAAAGTAATGCTGGTCCAGGGATATTTTCATTTTCCATCAAGTGATGGCATGCAGCTGTGGAAAGCACCATCCTGTCTCCAGATGAGATAATTTTATAATAATTACATTCATCTGGTAATTGCTCACTCCCCGCCCCCCCCCCAAAAAAAATACTTAGTTCTGGACAGTTTTTAAGTACTGTATGTTTTCATCCTTGACTGGTGGGTCTTAACCTTTATAGGGAATTCCATGCAATCAATGCGACCTGCCTCCAATGTTGTACCCAATTTTTTGCTTTTTTCCTGGAGGCTCATGGACTTTGGTTATCAACACCCCATACCTTGGTTTCCAGACAACCCCACCCTGTCTTGAATCCCAAGTTTCTACCTTGAGAAGCTGGTTGCCTAACAGCTCCTTGGGGATTGTATGGCAAGTCATGGGAGGACTTCGAGAAGGCATTAGAGAGCCCCAAGTGCCCCTGGCAATCAAGGCAGCCAGGACTGGAGAGCTGGCCTGCCCAACCATTTTGCTCTGACTCTCAGCTTAATCATTGCCCAAGGAGTGGCTTTGACTCTCAATTAATTTAACAAGTGTTTTGCATTTCTAGTCCACATGAAGAATCCAACTTTATGAGCTTCCAGCCAAGTTTTGCTTCTTGGGTTGGGGTTTCCCATGGCATGGGTGAATTGTCTTTGTTCGGGAAGAGTGGAGTTATGTCTTTCCCTCCTCCTCCTTCCCACCAAATGGAGAATAGAAGCCTCGCCCCTGAGGATTTTGGAAAGGGACGAGTAACCCAGAGGGTCGGTCGTTTGGGGACTTGGACTCCTGAGGAGATGACAGGCAGCCTGGGTAAGTTGCAAAGTGAGATGAAACCATGACTTGGAGAGAGGCCATATTTATTTGATTCTAGAGAGGGTTGAGGACTCTTGGCTTGGAGAAAAATCAGTAATCTGGGATTTTAAGGTCCTTCTTGTTCAATCGATCCTCTTGCCAAATGTGTCCAGGGCAGCAGACACAGTGCCTTTTGCTGGCTCTATTAGGAAAGTAACCCTACAAAGCTTACCCAATGTATGTCAATGTTCCAATGAACACCTAGGGCCCAGGCAGGCCAATAGCCTTGACTTCTACTAAGACGCTGTCTCCAAACTGCTCAGGAGGCAGCCCCTTGATTATCCTCCAGTCTGAGCTATACGTTCGTGTCCAAGTGCAGAAACACAGCACATGGATCACAGCAGAAAATCCTTGATTGAGGGGATTAAAAGTGTGATAAAGTAAATCAGACAGTTTTACTGAATTCAAAACAAATTTCTATAGCAGTTTAGTATTACTTCATCTTTAAATCTACATTGATTGAATCAATACCATAAAAGTGATAAAATGATTTATTAAAGCTTTAAATGAAAAGATCAGCAAAATCATACTTAGTTGTGAACTCATTGCTTTTCAAGTCAATATAAGATTAATGTTTTTAGAAGATATTTTCTATAGACTGAATGTGTCTCCCCAAAATTCATATGTTAAATCCTACCTTTGCAGATGATTAGGCCATGAGGATGGAGCCCTCATTGGATGGATGAGGGTCCTTAAAAAAAAGAGGCCCTAAAGAGGGCCCTCTTTCCTTCTGCCATGTGTGATTACAGCAAGAAGACAGCCCTCTGAATCAGGAAATAGTTCCTCACCAGATACCAAATGTGCTTCACCTTGATCTTAGACTTCCTAGCCTCTAGAACTATGAAAAATAAATTCTTGTCACTTGTAAGCCATCCAGTCTATGGTACTTAGTTATAGCAGCCCAAGTAGACCAAGACATACTTATTTGCAGGTTCAAATAAAAATCACCCCTTCCCTTCTAGGTGAGCAATCACAATGTGCCAGTTTGCATGTGCACTTCACATCAGTGCCCCTCTCTGATTGGTGGCAAGCCCCACCCCCCACCCCCCAGCAACCCTGCTCCTCAGAAGCTCTACTCTCCTAGAGCAGAATGCACTCCAGAGACAGGAAACCCTTCCTGTTAAGGGTCTTGCTCCTCCTCACCCCAATGACGTGAATGACTTTCTTATGATGTGGGTCTGTGGATTTCAATGTCACACTCAAAACTTTTTAAAGCTTCCTTTCTACAGCCTGGGAAATTGACTCATACTCTACTTTCCCCGTCCAATCAAATTATGGTCCTGATTCTCTAAGACCAGATAACCTCTGGTCTCCCAAAAACCAGAAAACTCATTTCAAATGAAAATTAAATTACCTCTAATAATTTAGTGAAGGACCCTGAGCATTATGGGAAGCTGGCATTATCCTGGTGGTGTAGATGCCTCTTAGGATCCCAAGCCCAGACCTGCAGTGATGCTGTCTCATCCCCTTTGCTGGCAGGATGGTGCTGTGTGGAAAGGGCAGAGGCTCTGGGTCCCACCTTGGGGTCATTTCTATATAGGATACAGGGACAGTGGCCACTTGATGGACCACAGCCTCATCTGTGGGTACAGTGGCCAGTGGGCAGCTGCAACAGCATCTGTACTTGTCAGGCCTGTAGTAGTACTAAAGCGAGGATGAGAAGAAAATGTGCCAAGTTCCTCCAGAGAATCTATTTCACAAGCTGGTGCTTGTGTCCACACTGACTTCCTGGCCGGTGCAGCAAGGGTGTGGCAAAGCCCTCGGGCCAGAGGCCAGCAAGAGAAGGTGCAAGCTCTCTCTCTAGACCTGTGGCTCCACCAGAGAGAGGCCAGGCTCAGGTCACACCTGCAAAGGCCACATGGCCATGTGGCCTTTGCAGGTGCCTCCCTGTCAGTGAGAGAGTAGGGCCCTCTGCTCTTCTAGGTCTTGGGACCTTTAAGGATAAAAAATGGCACTTTTGATGTGGGATTAGATGTGGCTGTGAGGGAGAAAGGACAAAAGTGAAAAAATTAGGTTCTGAAATTCACAAAATGGATCAAAAAGACAAACAGGTTAGCAAAATGATTGAAAATTTGGGCTTTGCACTCAGACTATTTGGGGTTCAAGTTCTAACTCAGCCACTTATTTGCCAAGTGATTTCAGAGAAGCTGTTCAACTTCTGTGCTTGAGTTTTCTCATCCAAAAAATGGAAGTTAGTGTTACCTACCTGGTGGGTCTATTGTGGAACTTGAATAATACAGGAGAAGTACTTTGAATGGGATGTGGGACATAGCAAATATTGGGGCGCTTGCTGTCTAATAAGTTTGAGACCTAAAATGAAAGCAGGGATAGGGCAGGTAAATAGCTTAGACACAGCAGTTTGGGAGCCATGACTCCTGTCGCCTTGCTGGCTTGGTACTCAGAATGTCCTATGGTGGGGGAGGAAGGCCATTTGCCGACACTGCCAATCCATGCGCCATGTGGCACTGCTTGTAATGTGTAAAAGAAGGGGCGTCTTCCACTACTCAGGGCATTCAGGGACTGGTAACCAGTTCCACGGATGGAATGAGAGCTAGCTGGTCCACATCACTAAGGTGCATAAGCCAGAGTGTGTGTGCGCGACCGCCAGACATCTTAGTGAGGCATATGCAATGGAAAACAAATGAGTGGTGCTCAGTAATTTAAAGCAAAACAAACCCCAAACAATCCTCCACATCAGATAATTTTGGTTAAGATCAGAATGCCTACTTTCAGCAGAAAATGGATTTATGGGCTGGCTAGTGAATACTACATGTCTGGCAAGCAGGCGATGGAAACTTGAAATGAGATTTCTTGTTCAGAAAGAGGTTACCTTGAGCACTGGTCTTCCCTCCCAATCCTGCAGCCCCAAGCTATTTAAAACCAGCACATTATATTAGCTGAAGTTTCTCTCCTCTCTTAGGCAGAATAAGGGCTCTGGGTTGTTTGTTTGTTTGTTTGTTTGTTCTTAATATTTTATTTTTATTGATTTATTGATTTGAGAGAGAAACATAGGTTTGTTTCTCCATGCATTCATTGCTTGACTCTTGTATGTACCCTGACCAAAGATCGAACGTGCAACCTTGGCAAATTGGGACGATGCTCTAACCAACTGAGCTACCTGGCCAGGACCAAGGGCTCTGTCTTTTAAATGAGGCTGAGTTTGTTTTTGGAATGGAGAATTTCTCAACACTTGAACTTATTCAGACCAGATTGCTCCCTAATTTCCATAAAAGTATGCTGAGAAAAAGTTTACAAGGTCCTTCATCCTCTGCCACACTCCAGAAAAGACACCAAGTTACCTCCCTATCACCAGGGATGAGACACACATGTGACAGAAGGAGAGCGCAGACAGCTAAGTCACTCCAGACCTGCTCTGTGATCCTGGGCAAGTTACTTTACCTCTCTGAGCCTATTTTCCTCATCTCAAACTGGGGTGGGCATAATTACCTCAAAGGGTATCAGGCAGTCCCACCAGCACTCTTAGGTTCCAAGGGGTTGTCACAGCCTTGCAGTAGAACTCATCTTCTAGTATTCCTCCTCTCCCTAGGAAATCTGTCACTTGCTCCCATAGGGAATGTGCCCATTATCCCTGCACTAGCCTGAGCCCAGGCTTAAACATTCAAACACAATTGCTCAAAAGAGCCAGGCATAGGGAGAGAATGATACCCACAGGCTCTAGCTATTGAGCCACCATCACCCCTCTCCCCAGGGGGCCCCCAAGTGCACTAAAAGCCCTAGAAAGGGAGGCTGCAGGGGCAGGGGCAGGCTGAGTATGTGCTTAGGACGCCAGCAGTGCAGGAAAGCCCAAGGAATTGTGGGGCAAGTAACCACCTTTTTGAACTTATGTATACTAATTTTATAATTTTGATTTTTTTTTCATGTTGAATTATATAGGTGGTAAGGTGAGCGCCATAATATTCTCAGTGTTCAGGGCACTAATCTGGCCACAGAGGCAGAAGTTGGCTTCCCCAAAGACCTGGCTTCTGGCTTCTCAGAGATGGTTGGATTTTTTATCATTGTCAGCCTCCCAACCTGCCATCATGTGTAACAGAGCAGCATGTATGTAGTAACACACACACACAACACACAGTAATACACACACAGTGATTGTTGGGTGAGAGGGGAAGTAGACTCGTTAGAAGTGAAGATTCATTCCCAGCAGCAAACTGGTAACTCCTTAAGCCTTACTTTCCTTATTTGCACAATGAAGGTAATAATAGAATCAAAGTCTTAGGATCATTAGGAGGAATAATGGGATATTTAATATAAAGCTATTATTGTGATGCCTGGCCCATGGCAAGAGCTCAGATGTCAGCTTCTGCAGCTATTGTGGGGTTATTATTATGATACCTATCAAAGTTTTTCAGAGATCAAGGTTGCCCTAAATGTTCACACTCATCCATAGTTTATTGCTTCAGTTCTGTAAAGCTGCATCACACAGGATTGCTCAAAGCTGAAATTTTACCACTACGCTTCATCCCTTTTAGAAGATGAATTAGCAGACTTGTCTTTGTCTGTCTACAAAATGCACATTTCAGAGGTTTCCCCAGTCTGGGAAAAGTGGGTGAGGAGAGGTACCAGTTTTGCACTTTGCTGAAAATGGCCCCTTAAGGCTGCATAGTGAGTAGAGACTCCTTTTTGGGGTCTTACCTGGGAATTTAACAACAGGAATCACAAGAAGAAATCTATTCTGCTTCCAGGCCAGAAGGGTGGTCTTAGCACCTCTCCTTCAGCTCACTTGTGCTTTCAAAAGGGGATGCCCTGGCTAGTGTGGCTCAGTGGATTGAGTGCCAGCCTGTGAACCAAAAGGTCGCCGGATCGATTCCCAGTCAGGGCACATGGCTGGGTTGTGGGCCAGGTCCCTGGTTGGGGGCAGGTGAGAGGCAACTGACTGAAGTTTCTCTCCCACACTCCCCCTCCCTTCCTCTGTCTCTGAAAATAAGTAAATAAAATCTTTTTTTTTTTTTTTTTTAGGGTTGGGGGGTGGATCCCTCTTATCTAGAACTTTCTTGACACCATGAAGCAAGGCTCAGAGGAGGGCAGGGCCAAAGTCACGATTGCTTTTGTGTGGACACCATGGGAAGAAAAAAAAGGAAGGAAGAGCTAGCCCTAAAGGGTGCATTATCCCTGGGACCCAATGACTATGGGCTTGAGACCACCACATCTCCAGGGCTCAACAGAGGGAGAGAGAGAAACCCCAAGAAGTTAGTGGTTAGTGCCTTCCTCACCTCTTGGCCTTCCCCTTGACTGGGGTTGACGCCCTGAATCTGAATCACCTAGCTGCAGCAGGCAGATTAAGGTTTAGGTCAGCATGTTGCCAAATTCAACATGTCCAGACCACCCTCCTTTTTCTCAAGAGAAGTTCTCAGGAATTCCCATTCTTCCCCTTCACCAGGCAGCACAGAGCAGGGAGGAGCGCAGCACTGAATTGCCTGCATGGGCCACCGTGAGCTGTGCCTGCTGCTGGCTGGGTCACCTCCAGCGAATTGTTGTTGCTTCACCTCTCAGAGCCTGTTTCATCTATAAAATAAGAGTGATGAGAGGATTAAATGAGATAATATACATAAATCACCTCCTACAATGGAGGGCACACAGAGGCGATAATTGCGACCTTTATTGTATTGTTTATTTTCCTTTCCCTAGCTTCTGGCGGGGTTGCTAATGGACCAAAAAAGCTTGCCAGAAGTCAGGTTAACACTAAAGCTAAATAACCTACAATATCACTGAGCATCAGCCTCTGCATGTATTCTTTAAAATTTTATTTATTCATTCATTCATTCATTCATTTTTAGATTTAAGATGGTTTGAGGAAGAATCCACTCTCCTACATAGCCTGGCCTAAAAAGAACATAGGCTGCAGAGATCAGGGTGGAGTTTTTACCAAGGGTGTCCTGCTTCAGACGCTGCAGGAGTCATTTTGGTTTCTTTGGGAGGAGAGTCCACAGGGCTGAACTTGTGTGGTAAATGCACCTTTGGAAGCCAGATGCAGGTTCTAACTTGAACCATTTACTATGACTTCCCAGGCTCAGTGGGTTCAAGGTGGAGTTGTCCCGCCAGTGTCTGTCTTGTTTCCTCCCTGCTCAATTGTCCTGTGTCCTCCCCACAACTGTCTCTGAGCAGCACTGCAAGATGGTCCTCAGGTTGAGTCCCCAGACGTTACTGTGCCAGGCGGGGCATGTGAACCGCCACACTCTCCAAATTCCACAGTGTCAGGCGAAACGGTGAGATTCTGCTCCCTGTTGAGCTGAGCCTGTGATCGTTCCCCGACACACACAGGAACCTTGAGCCCAGAGAAAGCTTACACACACACACATGCTCCATGGCTGGATGCCCTTCCATGCTGGCATTTAGAAAACTAGCCTCTGGGTTCAGAACTCCCAGAGAGAGCTTTTCCATGTCTACCGATTGTTCAGCATTGATATGAAGACCTAGAGCAGTGATTGTCAGCCTTGAGCAAGCCTCGGAATCACCTGGGGACACTTGTTAAAACACAGATTGCTGGTCCCCACCCCACTCAACTTCCTCATTAAGTTCCCAAGTGCTGCTGCTGCTGCAGCTGGTCTGGAGACCACACGTGGAGAACCACTGGCCTAGAAAAGTTTCCCAGTGGCCCGTGAGGATCCCAGCTTCTGTATATTTGGACACTGCCCTAAGATGGGGAGCTCAGTAGAAGCCCCAAGAGCAGAAGTTGCCTACAGGAACAAAAGGGCCGCCAGGATGCTGATACTCACTGGGGGGGACTTGTTCTCCAGAATGGTGATTTCTGAGGCTTTTCAACTCATTTCTAATAACGCTAAAGTTAGCGATACTCCTGCTTGATATCTTCAAATTTTGCCTTGAACTAACAGTTTACTTGTGATCTTTAGTGAAAGCAAACGATGCTGGTTTCTGCGGCTGAATAGAGTGAAGTTTGGTTTTTGTTGTTGTTTTACTGTGTGGTGGGACTGGCTGGACACGGAAGGGCTCCAGGACCCCTGTTCCCGCCCAAAGACAACAGCTTCTGCCTCCGTCTGGAGTTGGGAGAGGAGGCTACAGGAGAAGGTTGGAAGAGGCAGTGGGGCTAGGGCGCCTGTTTGTTCTTGCTGGCAGTGCCGCGGGACCAGCCTCCTGACGGTGAGTCAGCCCATCCAAGGCTTGGCATTCAGTGGTGAGCCAGGGTTGCCATGGAGACGGGTGAGGCCCAGAGCCCACAGGTCTGGGTGGCCTGACTTGTTTTTAACTGTTGAAGCCTGTGTGAACATAGAGGCCCTTATCTCCACTTCTGAGGCTTTCTTAAAGCGTGACTGGTATTTTGGGCCCCAGAAAAGGCTGGTAGGGGAAACCTGTGTCCTCGGCATTCAGTCTCTTGCTGATTTCCTGGGCACCGTGGGCAACCATACCAAGAGGTCTCCAAAGTCCAGGACATTAAAAAACAAAACAAACAAACAGAAAAACAACCAGGGCTGATGCATATCTTACTGAAGGGAGGAAGTAAAGAGATAAAATCCCCTGCCTCTCTGTCATCTGCTCCTTTAGTAACTCCTTTCTGCAGAGTTCATTCACTCACAGAAAGCGGTCTGTGCTCCAAGGAAGGACAGAGGCCTCCAGTCTTAGTCAACAATCTCCCTTTAACCTTCCTTCCCCACTTTTCTTTGGCCGTTCCCATCTGATCCTAGCAGAGCTCCAGAGACAGTGTATGGGTGTGAAGAAGGTAAATTTATCCACCTCCCCCACCACACAGCACTCACTGACTCTCACAGAAACCAGAAAATAGAACCCCAGTGTCCTAAATTGCCTTTTCTCCCGCCCCGCCACCTCCTCAGATCATAGGAGGACACACAGCTGACGTCCGCCAAGGGCCGTGAATTGCCCCACTGTCGTCTCATGTCTTCCTCAAGGGTCACTATTATTGTTGTTGTTGTCATTTTTTCCCCCCAGAATTGGTCAGGCTCTAGAGCTATAGCACTTCACAGTTTTCGGAGTGCTTTATATGCATCGCCTCCTTTAATCCTCACCTTCTGCCTCAGTCAAAGGCAAGACAGGTAGCATACAGGTTTTTTTTAACAAATGAGAACAGTAAGGTTCAAAGAAGCTAAGGAAAGTGTTTAGTGTCATGCAGCGCCAGAATTAGACCTGAGTGCACGCCCTTCCGCTGGGCCAGCCCTTCTCGTCAGGGTTGGGCAAGGAATCACCTTGGAGCACAGACTCCCCTGGGACGGAGCTGAGACAGGTGTGTGTTCAGAATTCCCCCAGGTGATTCTGACATTCACCCTATGTCAGCCAGGCCCTGGGTGACACAGGCATGCCAGTGACAAGTAATAGAGTCAAGGTCTTCCTGCTCGCTGTTAATTCTGTTATGCCACCTGCCCCTTTCTGAAAATTTTTGTAGCATCTCTTTGACCTCAGGCTCACCAAAGTAACCAAACAGCCATTGCTTTCCAGGAGGACAATGGGACACAAAAAAAAGAAAGTGCTCCCATCTTCCCTGACCCCATCCTGTCACCACTGCGCACCTCCAGCCCCTCCCAAAGGGGCAGATGTGACCACAAGTCTGAGGCCAGCCTCAAAGAGAAACCACTGTGGACAGTGATCTGCTCTCCACGTTCTGGGCTTTCTGAGACAGCTGGACAGAGAAAGCAGAATGAGTATTTTGTCCTTTTTTAAAAAAATGTGACCAGTCAGGTCATGCTACAGAAGAAGGGACCTAGAGGAAGGGGTCTGGGGATCTCACCAAGACCACCCATTCATTTGCTCTGAGAGGATTTTCACCGAAGTGGGATTTGTCCCACAGGCAGACATGGTGCTTCCCACCTGAGGGGTGGGATACAGTACACACACACACACACACACACACACACAGAACCTTCCTCCTCATCAGCCAGTTGCTCTTTCCTTCTTGTCACCTCTTCCTCTTTCCATCAGTAGGGCCGCCTCTATGTAAATAGCTCCTCCAGTTCTAACTGGAACCAGTTTTGCAAACTTGGCATGTGTTCCAGAGCAGCCAGGTGCCCCTAAGCGACATCACTGCTCTTTGATTTGTTTTCAGTCCTCCTTCAGAACTGAAGACATTTCCTTTACGTCCAGGTGTGTGTTTAAGGGTAAGATTTCTGGGCCTGTCACTGTAGCGAGACTATGATGTGACTCACTGAAATCCTGATCTTTGCGTGGGTGCTTTTAGTGCGTTGTGTTTACGTTGGTGAGAGAGACCGGGAAACTGTTCGCTGTGGGCTTGAGCTTGGGGAAGTGCTGTGTTTCATGTCTCCTGAAGCTGACAAAAGTTCCAGCTGTCAGGGTTACCTGTGTTGTGTGCTCATCAAAAAATCTGAGTGCCTCACTGAACTCCTTTCGGGGGACGGGGGGAGGACAGCAGTACATTGACTTATAAACTAATTTTCAAAAGATGTTATTGGACCTGCCCCTAAATCTCATCGTGACCTTGTGAGTTTTTCTCAGTATTTTCTGTGGGCTAACTTTTCTCGTGAGATATTACAAGGTGGGTCTGGATGGAAGGCCAGATAGGAAAGGAGGCTTATCCAAGGGGAGAGGACGAGGAGAGGAAGTTCTGGTGGGTTTCAGAGATTTTCTTTCATTGAAGTAATCCTTTATTTGAGGAATAATTATTTACTAAGGACTGTTTTGTCCAAAGTATGGATGGGGCAAGAGAGCTACTGGAATAAGTTAGAAGTGGCCCCACCCTCAAGTACCATAAGCCCTAATTAGAGACACAAGACAAGCACAAGCGTGGGAGGAAAGGAGGGCGTGAGGATGCTGTAGAGAACAAATGTGGAGCTCGACGGACTGCATTTCCTTGAGAGGACACCGGAGGAATCTTGGTTGGGAAACAACAGGCCTAGGTGGCCAGGACTGCCTTCCAAGAGGAAGAAACTTTGAGTGATCCCATCCATGGAGGAGGTGAGGAGGAGGCATAGGTGAATGCAGTCATGGGAGATCAAAAAAGGTGAAGCTGAGCAAAAGCCTAAAAAGTTGGCAACCGACCTAAGCTGTCTGCAGCCTTTCAGAGTGAGATTGAAGGAAGTGAAATTTTGTTTTCTGTTCCATGTTTTAGGATAGACAGACCTGCCATCTGTGTTGGCAAAGGATGAAACAGTGGCAGAGGCAGGAAAGAGGTGGATTAATGGAGCAGGTTCTTGAAGGAGACAGGAAGCCTTGAAAGAGAGGCCCCATCTTCTTTGTATTAGATATATTTTTAGATTTTGAATAGTTTTAGATCTACAGAAAAGTTGCAAAGAGCCCCGGCTGGTGTCACTCAATTGGCTTGGCATCATCCCACCAACCAAAAGGTCACCAGTTCGATTCCCAGTCAGGGTACATTCCTGGGTTACAGGTTCGGTCCCCATTTGGGGTACCTACAGAAGGCAACCAATCAGTGTTTCTCACATCAATGTTTCCCTCTCATTCTCCCTCCCTTCCCCTCTCTCTAAATTTTTTTTTTTTAATTTTTCAAAGATAGTATAGAGTCTTTTATATCCATACCAGTTCCCTCTATTGTTACCATCTTCCAATGCCATGTTACAGTTGTCACAGTTAAGAAACCAACATTGGTTCGTTACTGTTAACTGAACCAGACTTAATTGGTTTTCACCGGTTTTTCGAGTTATTCCCTTCTCCACAATACTATGCGACAGCTGTCATGTATCCTTCATCTCCTCTGGTCTATGCCAGTATCTGTCTTTCCTTGTTTTTCATGATCTTGACCATGTTGAGATATTCTGGTCAAGTATTTTGTAGAACATCCTCAACTTGGTTTGTGTTGATTTTTCTCATGGCCCATCTTCTGAGAAGAAAATGAATTCTTTGAAGAAATGAAGACATTTCCAATAAAACAATGAGGGGAAAACTATCCTTCTTCTCCCTGCAGTATAGATGAGACCATTTCTGGCCCAAAGGCAAAGGACTTTTGTCAACAAAACCAAGAGCTTTTCCTTTGGCTATAATTGGAAGTGAGAGGTAACCAGGCAAGAAAAGACCTGGGTCAGGGAGTAGAGACACTGGATTTTTTACTTCCATCCCCACCAGACCAGCTGGTGATCTTGGGCAGGTCTCCATCCCCTTTTCATGGGCTCTGTGAGCAGGGACTTGTCTAACTGAGCGTCCACATCAAACCTGCTCAGATCCTACGATGGTGGACAACAGTAAAGTAGCAGCCATGGCAACTGTATGGCCAATATTCCTGCCACGTGTCACTTATTAACCTGGGAGGAAACCATCAACTTCGTGGCCTCCCAGACCCTGTTTCCTTATTTGATGGAGTCCCTTAATCATTGACTGGATGCCCTTTTTTAAAGGTCAAAATTCTTTGATTCTTGCTGGTCCCTTCCCATTTGGTTTCTTCTAGTATTCAAGTAGCGGGGGGCAAAAGCCAGGTGGGTGGCTGGGAAGCCTCTCTGTACCACACCAAAAAGTAAGTTCTCCTTGGGAATTCTCTGAACTCCTTAGACAGTGCTGCCCGCACAACCGTGGAAGCCATTGCTAGGTGGTGCCAGTTATACTCACTTCCTGGGCCTGTGATATGCCCCCAGCCATGGTGACCCAACCAACTGAAGCAATTTCTCCAATAGCATTACAGAAAATTGGGCAGCTAATGGCTTACACAGCATCTCCTCAGGCCAATTAACTCAGTAATCCAATTGAAAAGGTCAGCAGGGCTCATTTCTCTGATTTTGGTGAACTGGCAGCTCCCAGTCCTGCCCCTGGCCTCCCTTACCCAACTCTTAGTGTGAGGTTTTCGTATGAGGCTAAGATCTATTACCACTTTTTTCCATTTCTCCAGAGCCAGCTGCTTTTCCTTCCCAAGTTCTGCAACGTGTTCTAGCTTTGACAGCCAAGCAGCATAATGTGAGGTTCAGGATGGGGTGCAGACATGCAGAACTCCGATTCCTGTGTAGGGCCTTGTCCTTATCTGGGGTGAGAACTGAAGTCTTTCTCCTTCTGGTTCCAGTTCTACAAGAAATGTCCTTCGTGCCACCTGTGCATGTAGACCTGATAAATGACTGGACTTCTACAGATTGGCTCAGGATCCTTAACGTTATAAAATGAAAGAGGCTTTCTCATTGGAGGTTTAATATTTGGGAGCCCTGTCATTATCCAAACATGGCATCGCTCCCAGAGGGACCCATCTCCTGCCCATGAGAAGCTTCTGTGCACAATGTAGTCTTCCATCATCTTTCATAGTTTAGTTCTTTTGGTTGGAGTTGTTTTTATTCTTTTCATGGTAACTGGTTTAAGAATGTTCCTGACAGAGGAAGGGGTGGGGTTCGTGAGTAACTTTAGCAACAGGGAGAATAAAATGACTTGAAGATAATTCTTTGATAAGCAGAAAGGACAGTAGAGGACACTGCCTCTCTTAGGTCCCAGGTGCCCTCAGCATCAGCACCACCAAGATGAGTGTGAGAGGGAGGATGGAGGAAAAGGTCTGTGGCTAAGTGCTCACCAGGTTAGCACTACCTCCAAGGGTACGGGGAGCTCCAGCCTGCAGGGCTCTCAGGTTGATGCTTTCGTGCCCACAAGGAGGCCATCAGCCTGTCTTCCATTTTCCAGGGGTCTGATTCGGCCTCCATGTGCTGGGGTAGGGTGGGGGGGAGGGGAAAGCATCACCTCCTTCCTCTTAACTCTTCAGGACCCCAGAGGAGCTAGGCCAGGGTCAGCCCACCATAAAGTCAAGACCCATTTGGGCCCTAACTGGTGTGGCTCAGTTGGTTGGAACATCATCCATTAGACCAAAAGTAGCGGGTTTGATTCTTGCTCAGGGCACATGCCCAGGTTGCGGGTTTGATTCCCTGTCAAGAGGAATACAGGAAGGCAACAATTGATGTTTTTCTCTCACATCAATGTCTGTCTGTCTGCCTGTCTATCTGTTTCTCTCTGTCCCTCTCTCTCTCTCTATCACTCTCCTTTCCACTGTCTCTAAAAGCAATGAAAAAATATCCTCCGGGGGAGGATTTTTAAAAAAGAAAGAAAAAAGACCCATTTGGTACTTAGTATTTGCTTATCTAGTGCCCAACATACAGGGATGTCCCAGCTGGAACCCACCGTATCCCTGCGCTAACGGCTGTGCTCCTGAGTCAGGAGAACACAATCTAAACCAGGGTATCCAGGTTGGGAATGGGAGAGAGACTCCTAACCCCTGTGAAGCCACGTCTGCTGTCTTTGCCTTAGGCCAGGAGACCCTCACTCACCTGCATGTCTTTTTTTAATAAGGGGGAAGACCTGCCACATTTACTTGAACCCAAAGCTCCCTGGTTTGTTTTATCTCTAAAATTCCTTCACCTTCAAGCCTGACATCCATGAGTTTTTCTTTTCTGCATTGTCCAGCCATGGGGCATGTGGTATTGTGTCATTCTTACTGATGTTTGGTGTTGCCGTCCCTAAGGTGAGGACTGAGAGGTTTGGGAAGATGCTGAGTGACTGTCCAAGGGAGTAGGAGTGCAATAATTCTCTCTGTCACTTCTAAAACTTGCAATATATAATCTCTTTATTTTTAGCCATACTTAATAAGCAAGGAAGGACCACATCTCACCATTCCTGGTTTACAGATGGGAAAACTGAAACAGTAGAACTCTGAGCCAGGAATTCCAGACCCTCACTGGGGAAACACACCCAGGGCAGTGTACACCTCTGCGGGCGTAGGCAACATTTCGACTACTGCAGGCGGAGGTCTCGGGTCACACATTCCACTGTTGCCTTCTCCCCTCTCCACCCAACCTATCCAAATCCACTGCCAAGTCATGGGAAAAAAGGAGTAGCAAAGAAGGAAGGAAAGAGAGGCCTGTCCACACAACGGGGCTCTCCCAGCTCCTCGAGCTAGAACCAAGCTTCCTGAAGAGCATGGCTCTGACATAGGGCGCCTCTGTTGAGAAGGGTGGGCCAGTGAAACCTGGTGCCTGGGCGTTGGCCCGGAGCCCACCCCCTCATGGGTCCAGCTGGCCACTACACTGCAGCCTGAGTCACTCCCCAACGAGCCCTGGTACGAGTGTGAGAGGAGACGGAGCTCAGCTGGCCTGGGGGTGGGAGGAGCACTTGGCAGAAGGCCACCTCCACAGGCATCTGGTTCAACAGTGCCAGGCCAGGGTTTGGCACCTCTCCGTTTGGTTCTTTATTGGGAAAGTCTGCCCTTTTTACAGTCCAGTATCTCAACTTGCCATTCCGTGAAATGGGATTTTCACAAGATTGGAAGATTATTTGAATGTTTCTTGTCTGATGTTATAAGGATCACTCCTAAGGAAGCATGCACCTAAAACCTGGAATTGGGCAGGTCAGTTTATAAGGCTTCCCTGTGTGGAAAGGAAAGGACCAAATGTGGACAACCTAGGGGGGATGCTGAGCTCTGATAAGGAATCACAGCTGCCCTCATTGGTGCACGGGTGTGCCCTTTGAGCAACTTTTTGTTTTTTTATTATACTCTGTATGCACAGAGTAGTGCATAAAACATGAACAGTTTAAAGAATAACTATAAAGTGAGTATCTATGTCACTGCCACCCAAGTCAAAAGCTAGAATAGCACCCCAGACCCTGCCCCTCAAAGTGTTCTTCCCTTGTTCTACCACTTGACTTTATAATAATCACTGGATTTTTTTCCTTTGTCATCTGTATACACCCCTAAGTAGTACAGTACTATTTAACTATACGGAATCATATTGAATGTATTCTTAAGGTTCTTCATTTCTTTAACATCGTGAGATGCATTCATGGTATTGCACATTGCTAAATCCAGTTCATTTTCACTGCTGTATGGTATTCCATTGTCTGTGAAGTAACCCATTCTACTGCTGTACTACTAGTAGGTGATTATTTATTTTTAGCAAATGGATTGATCCCCCACTCTCATCCCCACACTGGCTGCTGCTACTACAGATACATGGGCGAGGGGCAGAGACTAAGTGTGGGCTCAGCTTCGGCTCTCAGGAACTGTGCTCTCCCTGGCAGCCAGGATTAATACCTACATCCTTTATTTCTTGCAGCTTACTGGTATTGCAGTTCTTGCCATTGGACTATGGCTTCGATTCGACTCTCAGACCAAGAGCATCTTCGAGCAAGAAAATACTCATTCCAGCTTCTACACAGGTGAGCATGGGGAGACTTGGTGTTTCCTCCAACTGCGGAGATGCCGTGCTGATCCAGGGCTGTGGCCTTGGGAAAGACATTTGCTCTGGCCACATTGGCCAGTCATGTCCCTTCCAAGTCTTGCTTTTGTGTAGTTGTGCCCATGAATTTACACTTGACTGAGGTGGCTTCTTTTTTCATGCTAAGTCTGGCCTTTTGACTACTCCCTGAAGTTGGCTCACTCGGGAGGGTTTAAGAGCCCCTGTTCTTGTCGTCCCTGACCGTCTCTTCATTTCATGTCTTCTCGGGCTTACTCATCTCCTGAATTCAAAAACACTTTGTCCTGGGGAATCCACAGTGCCAGGAAAAGGAGAGGTGACTCCTCCCCACTGTTCAGATTGGGGCTCTGAGACCCAAAAGACCTGTCCTGGATAATAACAGGAAAATGAGAGAGATTAGCAGAGACGCCAGCCCTGGTGCTGGGGTAAAGGCCAAGTGCTATTTCTTTTATGGAAAAGATTTCCACTTTACACAAGAATTGACTCAGCAAGTTTCTTTGTACACGCAGGCTTACGGCATTTTTTTCTAGCATCGTTCTGTCACTGTTCACCACCATTTCGCCGTGTAAACGCCTCTGTAAAATGAGTGGGAGTACCGAGGCCCGTCAAACGCTGCCACCAAGTTAGTTTCTGGGACAGCACACGGAATCTGTGGCTCTCCTTTCTGCCTCGTTGGGGGATAGGAAACATTTCATTTGCGAGAAACAAAAGCAACCCCCTATTTTTAGGATGGTGCTGTCATGTCATCAGGCTCAAAGTGTAAGTTTGGTCACTTCCTTCCCACCCACCAAAGAAGTTATTTTTAAAAAAAGATGAAGAAAACAGTCCGAGGAGACTTATCGCCCAGGCCTTCAGGAAGATCGCGGTGGGTGCCCGCGTGCAGGCCCCTTCCCCGCCTCCCAGAGGTCAGCCGTGCACAGACAGGCCCAGCCTGCTCGCTTACATGGCACCCGGGCTTGTGGATAGCTACCCTGCTTTTATTATTTTTGTTGTCGTCAGCTGGGGTTTTTAGGGTGTGCCTCCTTGTTGTGAGAAAAAAAAGTGAGGGAAAGAAAAACACAATACATTTTTTTTTAAAACTATGCGCAGAGTTTTTAGGGAGTGGGCCCCCATAGTGCCCTGGCTTGTTTTAGCAGCAGCTTGCTTTCTGTGGGTCTGTGGCAGCCCAGGAATGCCGCCCTGCAGAGCTGGAGGCGCTGGAGCAGCGGGGGCAGGTGCTCAGCGGGGAGACCACGAGGGCTCTGCGCCCTGTCATCTCATGTCATTTCACACCAGGGCGCTGGGAACCCTCTCTGGAGAGAGCAGATTTGCTGGAGGAATGTGGGAGCCAGGCATCCATTTCAGGCCGGCTGTCCTAAGGAGGCCCCCAGGCATCTCCCACTGTTCTCTGCAGGGGTCCTGGCTCCCATACTCTCCCAAAAGCTCCTCTCTGTGTGTCATTTCCTGTCTCACACCCGTTGTTATATAATGTCATCCTGGTAACTCAAAGGTACATGGAATAATTCCCATCTCATTGAAGAAACCAAGGCCTAGAGAATTGCATAACCTGTGTGACTGTATACCCCTCAAAAGGCAGGGCTGGTATTTGAACCCAGTCCTGTGAAAGCTGCTTCTTGTATGACCTGTGCTAGATTGTGGGTGGGTCTCCCCTGTGCAGGAGTAGAAAACAGCCACACTGACTGGATGTTCCCCAGGAGTGGGGGCAGGGCAGGGGCTCTTTTGGCCTTTGACTTCACCCAAATTATAGTTGTGAGAGAGAAACCCCAAGTATCAGTGGCCCCAGCCAGCAGGTGACAGGTGGAAAAGTCACGTAGAGTGGTAGGAGAGTGATGAGCATACTGTTTGGGGAACCAGGACCTGCCTCTGGGAACCTCACAAGATTTGGGTACCCTAGGTCCTTGCAGGGCCCCACCCCCATGGCCAGTGGTTCTACCTTAAGGTAATGGATTTGAAGGCACAATCCCAAAGAGACACAAGAACCCCTAGTTGGGGGCCAGTGGCAGCTACCCCCTTAAACTCTAACAGAGGAAATGGACCTTTGCAGCTGGAGCCCTGGCCTGGGAAAGGGCTCAGCTTGCAGAAGCCCAGGGAACAAGGGGTGATACACGTGACCCTAGAACATCAGTCCTCTGGGTGGCCACTTAGGTCTAGCTGGACCCTGCCCTTCACCAAGTGCTTTGGGAAACTGAATAATTGTCGTCCATGGTTGAAGGGCAGAGGAGGCCTCATACACTCTGTCCCCTTCCCACTTGGACTATGATACCAGCCTTGGAATTGGCCCATCGCTCCTCTTCCAGTCGAGTGCCAGCTCCACCCCAGCCACTGTTCCCAACATCAGGGAGTGACCATGCCTTGCACAGGGACTCTGACCATCTATAGGGCAACCCACAGGCCAGCCAGACCACACAGCTGACCCTTCAGGAAACCTGAAGGACCCCAGCAGGGCCACAGCTTCCAAAGGAGAGAAAGACTGTATAACCAGACAGAGAAGCCAGCGAAAAATAAAAACAGTCCATAGTGAATCCAGAACAGCTGACAGATAGCCTTACATAGGTCTTCTCTGCAGTCAGGCCCTGAGAGAGTCAGCCCGTCAGCAGTATTTGTAATCCCGGCTGCAAACATGATGGGGAACTTCATTTTCTTGGTCTCAGGCCAGCAGCCCTTCTTAACTCCTTGGTGTCCTCCCAGAATCCCAAAACATAGCCACCAAGTGAGGGCATCTTGCAGGGGTGACAGGGGGATGCTCCAACCAGAGGCCACGGTCTCCCACACTCCCGAGGACTGTTCCCTTTTATGACCCAGTGTGCTGACTTCCCTGTTTCCCGCTTGTGGCCTGGGGCAGCTTGTTTTGTTGTTCTGCCTGTGGTCCCCATCCTGAAACTGGCGGAGTGTGCACACCGCACCTCGGTGAGGCAGAGAACTCTGTGCCTGGCAGACAGGGCTCTTCACAGGGGTGCTCATTAATGAGAACGGCCGTCAGTGGGACAACGAGGGACCGAGAGAGCCACTGGGAGCAGAGTTAGGGTTCCTGGGAAGCCTGATTGTGTTCATTGGGGATAAACTGTTCTAAGCAAGTGGAGGCCAGAAGCTCCGCTGGGGATTGTTCTCCACACAAACAGGTGGGGTGTGTGCTTTTCTCAGGATGGGGTTGGGGTGGCGACAGGAGGCTGGTGTGTTCTCTGCCCGGCCAAAGCCCAGAGCCCTGGTAAACAGGTAAAAAAGATACTCCATTTCTGGTGTAAAAGACACCCTGGCATCTGCCACTGCTATACCAAGGGCTTCTTTAAAAACTAGCTATAATGTCAGCCTGGAAAAAAAGCAGAATAAACAGCCCTTAAGCAAGTTAATACAGTAATCCTAGAGAAGGCTCCGTGACAAATAACTTTTTCCATGAGTCAGACAGAAAGCCCACATTCACTTGTTTTATAAAGGGGACGCTTCTCATCTGTCATGGCTGATCTTTGCTGACAAGCTCAGGGTGGAGGCTAGGAGGAGTTTTGCAAGGGGAATCCCTGGATGGCCCTTTTAAGCAGCAGCCCACACCCTGCCGTGGTCTGCTGGCTTCCAGGGGGCTGCTTGCAGAGGAGCCACCCCATAGCTGCTGCTAAAATCCTCATAAACAGCTGCCAGGGAAGTGGAGAGGGTGAAGCCAAGATACCCCAGAGCTGCAGCTGCTTAAGCAAGATTTAAAACCAACAGGGCCCTTTGTCTTAAAGTCTTCATCTGCTAAGCCCAGGAATGGATATTTCCTATTAGCTGAGGACTTTCCATGTCTCTCTCTCTCTCTCTCTCTCTCTCTCTCTCTCTCTCTCTCTCTCTCTCTCTCTCTCTCTCCCTCTCCCTCTCTCTCTCTCTCTCTCTGGCTCTGCATGGGAAATGCTTTTTTCTGTCACAGCTCCCTAATGCTGCTCCCCCAGCTCCCTGACTTCTGCCACCCTCTGGGCTTACTACCTGGGATCTGGACTTCTGGACTTAGAGAAAACATGTCTGTCTGTTCATTCCCACTCAACGGATTTCACATGCTTGTAAACCCTTTTGATCTCTTCATACCTCCTATTTATTCAGCCCCTGCTGTGGAGCTCCAAGGGGTGACTCATCCTTCATTGTCTTGTCCCAATGAGATGGGGAGAAACTGGGGCCATGTCACTACCTCGGCACGCCGGTGTCCCCATGTCACAACCCTCCTCCCACAGTGCTCAGGCGTAGGGCTGCACTGCCTCTTCGAGTCCGGCCTGTGGCCCCACGGTATTTAGACTGCCTGGGAGGATGGGACTTGACTTGAGGACAAGCTGCATTTGTCCCCTTGCCCAGTCTGGGCCAGGCATGCACGGGAACAATACCCATATTCATACAATGTAGGGGTTTGCCAGTAAACCCACGTGTCCTGACATCACGACAGATGTGGGGGGAAAGGGGAAGACACACAAATGCTCCCTTGTGTGCCTTCTGCGCGATGCTGCCCGTGAGCTTCAGCTGCAGGCAGACTGCTCGGTTTGTTGCCTGCAAAGCCTCAGCCCCGTCCTAGGGGTCCAGATGTGGCACATGAAGTCACTGACACCTGCCGAGGCTTCTCGCTGCAGTATCCAGTTGTGTATTGTGTTAGAAACATCATAAAATCTCACACTTTCTGCCCCTACTTCAAGAAAGTTGCCTGGGTACCAGTTAGCTGGGAGGGATCGGCAAGTGTGTAAAAATTCATTACAGTAATTATTAGTCATTGTCATCTACTCTTTGTCTTAAGGTGAGCAGTAGCTTGCATTTGCTGTGCACATTTCGATTATGTATCAGTTAATCCTCACAGCAACCCTGTGGTAGATGTCATTACCATCCCCGTTTGGCAGACAGAAAAGTGTTGCCCAGACAGATTAAGTGGCTTTGCCAGGGACACAGTGCTGGCTTTCAACCCCCGGCGTTGTGGGCTTCGGAGCTGGGGCCCTCAGCAGCCCCTCCCGAGGGTGGGTAGCACGTGCCCGAAAGACGGGGAGGCTCGGGACTTCTCTGCCAGTTTATCCATGGGGCCTGCACGGGGCCAGGTAAGGGAGTGGTCCCTGCAGAACAGCTGTGGCTTCTCCAGAATAAAACTGAAAAGAGGCCCCTCTGGGCGTTCCCTAGGGGGTGACTAGGGCTAGTATGCTCCACTGTGTCCCCTGTCCCAGGAACGTACGTTATGTTGGGCGTAGTCAACTGTAGAAGCCATTGCCCTTTTTATCATGCCCTCTCTATCGGTCACTCTATTTGAGGGCTTAGAAACAGTGTCACTCAAGAAATTGAGGCCAAGAGAGGGAAAGTGTCTTACCCAAAGTAGCAGAAATTAGTAGCAGAGTTAGGACCAAATCAAGGGTCTGCTGACACCAGGCCTATCTTCTCCGCACTAGAGTGAGCTTCTCTACCTTTGCCAATATGTGTCGGGGGCTGTTACTCACTGTGCCTGCCTCGCTGCCACCCACAGCAGGGTGGGAGGCTCCTGTTCCCCTGGGAAGCCAGCAGAGCTGGCCGCCTGAGTGTGCACAGCCCCTTCCTGCCCAAAGCTGGCTCTGACAGCTCTTCTGTCAGGTAGAGGCCAGCGGGAGGCTCGTCAGAGTCCCAGGAATTTACCCCGAGTTTGGAAGGTCTGTTTCAATCAACGTGAGTGGATTCATCCAGCTGGAAACAGCTGACAGACCGGACTAGTTTGTGCCCTGAGTAGGCTCCAGGGGTTCCCACTGATATTCTTTGTCCAAGTTAAGGGTAATGAGCACCTTCTAGGAAGGCTGAGGGCAGGTAGGAGTGAGGACTTGATGGAATGGGGTCCTAGAAGAGAGGCTAGTGGGAAGGAGACTTGAGAGCCAAGGTGGAGGGGGCTGCTTTGTAAGGAGGAGGCACTTCTTCTCAGAGATTGGGACAATAGGGATGGAGGGCAGCACAGTCACAGAGAGGAAAAAGGAATTGCAGGAAATAGCTGGGCCTCCACACTAACGTCTCCATGGCTTCTCCTCTGCCCTCTCCCCTCAGGAGTTTATATTCTGATTGGAGCCGGTGCCCTCATGATGCTGGTGGGCTTCCTGGGCTGCTGTGGGGCTGTGCAGGAGTCCCAGTGCATGCTGGGATTGGTGAGTATCCCTTTGGCATTCCCCATTGGCTCCTGCCCCCAAAGTCCCGTAGGACAGATGGTGGGGTGGGGCGAACAGGGTGCCCCAAAGATGTGAGCTGAGCTGTCCTCAGTGCCCCTCCACACCAAGCCCTCCCACAGCTTCCTGTTCCTAGACACATAGGGGTCTTGCCCTCTTCCTCCTCTTTCTGGAGTCTTTTTTTTTTTTTTTTTTTTTTTAAGATTTTATTTATTTATTTATTTAGAGAGAGGGGAAGGGAGGGAGAAAGAGAAGGAGAGAAACATCAATGCGTGCCTGCCTGGTGCACCCCCAACCAGGGACCTGGCCCCGCAACCCAGGCCTGTGCCCTGGCTGGGAATCGAACTGGCAACCCTTTGGTTCACAGGCTGGCGCTCAGTCCACTGAGCCACACCAGACAAGGCTGCAGTCTCTTAACTATTTTATCACTTCCCTAAGTGATTTTTGTGAAAAAGCAATGGTATTTTATCACTGACTGACTCCTAATTAACTCCTTAGAAATACCAATTCTGGGTTCAGCTGTACCCAGTTCTTTCCCTACTCCAGCTGTCACTCCTCTAGGCTTAACTGGCAGTTCTGTAAACGTTTTCACTTGTGTCCCCAGATGCCTGGTCCCCAGAGTTGTTCTTCCTTGTTCTCCAGAATACCCTTCAATTTTTCTGGTTTGCTAGGGTTGTTCCTCACCCCACCCCCTTTTTGCCTTCTAGTTCTTTGGCTTCCTCCTGGTGATATTTGCACTTGAAATAGCTGCGGCCATCTGGGGATATTCACACAAAGATGAGGTAGGTTTCTTTCTGTAAGATCTCTTAGGACCTGCAGTGATATGGGTCTGGGAGTTTGCAGATGTGGGACGATGAGGGTAGACGGGTGTCCTGGCTGGCCACTCGGGTCAGCCCTCATCGTGCCTCTTCTTTCACCACATTCCCACACGTCCCTCAGAGTGTGAGCTTCCCCAGGGCAGACAGCGTGACTGTTTCTCCTTCCCTGGGCGGGTACTGTGCCAGCCACTGCTTTGTGCCAACCACTGCTTCCAGTTCCCTGAATAGTGCTGGCACATAAAAGATGTTCAGGAAATAGTCATTGGGTCTGTGTGTCTGTGTGTGTGTCTCACATCTCAGCAGCCCTTCCCCAACCCTGCTGGAAGGATGGTTTAGGAAAACATGGCTTTGCGGACTGGTTGCTCTTGCTCCTTCACCTAGTCTATGAATATGAGCCAAGTACTGTGCAGGGTCTGGAGATGCATGAACTATTGTCTTCACTTTACAGACCTTTGCCACCTAGTGTGGCAGAAAGCCATGCATTTGATAATGGCCATAGAAGTCACTTACCAAGAGTCCCATGGACTTGAAAGGGTGGGATGGGGAAGAGGGAATCTTGGGCTTCATGGAGAAGAGCACATTGGCCTAAAGCTTGAGTGAGAAATTTTCAGGAGGAAAATTGGTGCGAGATAGGGTACTTCTCCACAAAGAAAAGGTCTGAGCATAGCTGAGCTTGGGCTCTGTGGGGAGGAGACTAGGGTACTTCCAGGATGGGCCGCATCAGAACAATGTTTTAGGAGGGGTTGGTTGTCATGCAGGAGGGAGGAAAGAAGAGAGCTACTAGGTGCAGGAAACCTGTCCTGGGTTTGTTTGGTTGGTTTTTTGGTTTTGTTTTGTTTCATTTTTAATGATTGAATTATTCAAATGAGAGAGGCTCAAGTTGTGGAAATAGCAAGGAATAACTAAGAAAGATATTGAAGCAGAAATGCTAGAAGTTGGTCAGTTTGTTGGTGTTGTGGGGGAGAAGGACCGAAAAACAGGCATTCATTACATTGGTACGCACCCAGGTACAGGATGATTATGTATCCTTTATTTTATATTATAATAGCTAATACTTAACCCCACATTTCCTCTGTACCAGACACTGTGCTAAGAGCTTAACATGCAATGTCCCATTTTCACAATAATCTCAGGTAGAAATGAATATAATCTCCATCCTAAATATGCAGAAAGTGATGTACAGAGGGGCCTGGTTAATTTGCCAAAAGTCAGACAGTCTCTGAGCGAAGAAAAAAAGAAGATGGAAGCCTGAGGAACTTCAGCCAGATCAGAGTAGGATTTGCATCATGATGATGATGATGATTGAGGAGATTCCATTTTGTTCATAGAAAGAAAGGAAGGAGCCAAGTGGGGCTGAGGGGACCAACCATAGGTACAGGAGAAGGGAAAAGGGCAGGAGCACGGTCCTAGAGAATATGGGGGGAGAATGTGGGGCCCCAGAGATGCCGAGAGAGGCAATCTGCTCAGAAACATTTTCCAAGCATGAGAATTGATTGGCTGAGTGTGAAGAAGACAGAACAGGTGATTTGTGTTCATTTGTTCTACTCCTCTCTCTCCTCTCTGTCCTTCATAGGTGATTAAGGAACTCCAGGAATTTTACACGGACACCTACCTCAAGCTGAAATCCAAGGACGAGCCCCAGCGGGAAACGCTGAAAGCCATCCACTATGCGGTATGTCGTCTTTGCAGAAGCTCCAGCTAGTCTGCAGAACCCGTGCACACGGGCTACTTGCTGTGCCGGACCAGTGCATCTCTATTTCAATCATTTCTTATGTGTTTCTCTTACCCCCATCCCTGCCCTTCTCTCTGCAGTTGAATTGCTGTGGTGTGGCTGGGGGAGTGGAACAATTCATCTCGGACATCTGCCCCCAGAAGGATATAATCTCAAGCATCTCAGTGAAGGTAAACTTGAAGAGCAAGACTTTTCCGCCCCTGCCCACCTGCTCCAGGCAAATCCCACAAGGGTAGATGTGAAATCTGCCCACTCGTTCCGGGAGGACAGGCATCCAAGTGCTTCAAATACTTCTTCCACCTGGAAGATCCCAGGGTGGCCGTCTCATTTCTCCCCTGCCCTGGTGCCTCTGTGTCCTCAAGGACAGCAAAACGAAGGCCAGACCAGGGAAACAGCAAAGTGTACTAGCCACCTGCAGTGATCTGGCACTGGAACTGCCCACTGCTGCCCCACATTCTCCCTCCCCCAACACTCAGGGCCTCCAGGACAGGTGAGCTCTGAGTCCTAGACACCTGCTTTTTAGACCTGTAAAAGACTCAAGATTGTAAGCTAGAGCTAATGCCCAAACTTCAGAATTACAGGCTGTAACCCCAGATAAGGAATAGACCCAAAGCAGAGGCTTACCCCTCTTCCGTGATGTCTTTCCCAAATAAGTGGGACTTATCTTCTATATCTCTGTTGGTTCTCCTTTCCGTCCACCAACCAAGGCACCTGAACACTCCTGTCCCCTACCCTTTCTCTGGAACCACCAATGAAGTGGGTGCCGTGGGAGGAAGGAGGTATGCCCAGAGCAGGGATTGTGTGTAACCAGGGTCTTGCTTTGCCCCCCTAAGTCCTGCCCTGAGGCCATCAAAGAGGTCTTCCACAACAAATTCCACATCATCGGTGCGGTGGGCATCGGGATTGCCGTGGTGATGGTGAGTATCTTGAATGTCATGGGGCGGGGAGTTGGGGGGGGTTCCTCTTAGTAGTTAACATTGATTAAGTGCATGCTCTGACCAGGCACTGGGTTAAGTGCTACACACTTATCAACTGAATGAATCCTCACCATACCTATGAGGTGGGAACTCTTAGCATTCCCATCTGAGAGACTAGGGAATGAAGAGATAAGGGAGGCTGAATAAGTTGATCAAAGTCTGAGATCATGAGTGAAGCATCTGGGATTTGAACTCAGTGTCTCCAGAATCCATCCTCGTAGCCAGTATGGTTCAGGGTAAGTAAGGTGATGCCAATGCTGCTAATCCACGGACCATGCATGGATGTAGGACCACACAAGGATCTAGATCACTCCAGACCTGTTAGTTATCCTGGGATAATCTTCAGAACTTGTTTTCATCATTCACCTGGTCTTCTTTTTCCCAAGAAAGTAGTTCAATGAAAGCTACATGGATGTGAATTATTTCACCTCCCCCTATAGTCTAAAAGGCCCCCAGGTGGACAGCCAAAATGGAGCCTGAAAGCATCAAATAATCTACTCTCTAGTAATCAGCTCCCAGAAACCATCAAGGGGCAACAAGGCTCCCTGGGGCCTCCTCCTCTTTCCCCAGGAGGGAGTGACAAGAACCCTGCAGGGGACACAGCCCTCCGCTGCCCCTCACAAGCCTACCCCAAAAGAGAGAATTGCTTCCTTTCTTAGTGGTTATTTGTTCCTCTCATTTGCATCTAAGAAAAGTTTGGAGTAGCTTTCAGGGAAAGGGACAACAATACCTTTTCAAACAATATAAAATACAAATAGACGAAGGTGGACGTGAAAGTTACAGCCTATGTGGACTATAGAAATATCTGGAATTTAAGCATTCAGTTTAGCTCTGATGTGGTCTCACCCTGAAAGTTCCCCAGGGAAGTCTATGTATGGCCTGCATTAGCAAATAAATGGCTGTAGACTCCCAGAATCCCACCAGTCAGTGATGCTTCCCATTACCTAGCCTACGACTCTCCTGTTTTGACATTTAATTCATTTGTCCTCCTGGGCACCATTTTCCTGGTCCTTTGTCTTAGCCTGAATGACTCACGTCTTTTCCTCCGCAAAGCCACCCTGTTCCTCCTGTTCCTTCCTGTCTTCCAGATATTTGGCATGATCTTCAGTATGATCCTGTGCTGTGCTATCCGCAGGAACCGAGAGATGGTCTAGAGTCAGCGGGCACTCCTGAGCAGGAAAGTTTACCCCTGAAGATTGTTGGTTATTTTCCTGGGGTTTTGTTATTGTTCGTTTTTGTTTTGTTACGGTTTTCATTTATTGCCACTAACTTTTAGTATTCATTCTGCATTTCTAAACAACAAAATAGTTATTCTGTGTTTATCTTTTTAATGCTTTATTCAATATTGATAGTTGAGAGATTACGGGATTTGGTTTGCTTTGGTTTATAATTTTTGGTTGTTTTTGCTTATTATGTTAAGCAGAAGTCCTGCCATGAAAGGTACTATATTTGCTGACTCTAGACAAAAGATATTGTACATAAAGAGAATTTTTTTTGTCTTTGAATAGATTTTTAAAATGTCTATCAAATTTAATCAGATTGTAACTTATGTTGAAGACAATTTGATACATAATAAAAGATTATGACAATATCCTGGACTGGTTTGGGGGAGGTTTTTGTGTCCTTTTTTTTAAGCGCTATTTATTTCTCAAATGTCTTTCAACGGCTATTTGCTTTAACTGCATTTATATGAGAAGTAGGTGGAAGGTTGGTCTCCCTACTTTACTAATCAAGAAATCAAGGTGTGGAAACACAACAATAAATGTGAGCTCCCTGGTGGCTGGGACTTTGTTTTACTCTCTGCTGTGCCCCCATCTCTTAGAACCTAGCGTCCGGTGCAAATAGCTAGCTGCTCAGTGTTTGTTATCATTTAATATTTGTTGATTGATGAGTACTACATACCCGTCAGGGTTTAATCCAAGAAGCAGAATATTAAATATTATGTAGAAAGAGAAGGAAAGAGAATGTGTTACAAGGATTTGACCTTACACAATCATCTGTAAAACAACTATTTGGCATCTGACTCTGGAGCTTGAAGCTCATGGGGCAGATAGGAAGGACAGATGGATGGGAGTTGAAGGAGGGCAAGAACAAGCTGAAACTCAGAAGCACAAGCCAAAGAAGACAGACAAATCTGTGTGTGCTCTTGTTCCTCTGATGTGTCTGGTATGGGTCCTGCTGAGACCCAGAGCCATGCACAGTAGTATAGCTAAACACACATTGGCCAGGAGTTGGGGAAGCTGAAGGAAGCCAGCAAAAAAGCAACAATTTGTGTGAGCTACAAAATGACTGCTGCTTCATTTCCCACCTCCCACGACCCATGGACATGAACTAAGTGGGGGCATTGCCAGAGGGAAGGGGAGTACCGGGCAGAGGGGGGCAAAGGGGGAAACAGTTGGGACAACTGTAATAGCATAATCAATAAAATATTTTTTTAAAAAAAGAACTTCCTGGGACACCTTCCCTGGTTAGAGCTGACTGGCTCAAGGACCACCTGGGACAGCCACCCTAGATGAGACCCACCCAGTAGTCTTTATAGCCTAAGGGAGTCTGCAGTGGAATTCCTGTAGTAAATATGCCTGCTGAGAGGTATTCTTAAATAAGTGTGACCACAGTCCAGGAGAATTGTGCATGTGGACCTGTGAACACAATGGAAAGTCAATGGAGAGACAGCTCCAGGTCCATGGGTTCCAAGCCAGGGATCATCAGAGTCTAAGGCAGCGGTTCTCAACCTGTGGGTCGTGACCCCTTTGGAGGTCTAACAACCCTTTCACAGGGGTCACCTAAGATCGGAAAACACACATATAATTACATATTGTTTTTGTGATAAATCACTATGCTTTAATTATGTTCAATTTGTAACAATGAAAATACATCCTGTAGATCAGCTATTTACAATTCATAACAGTAGCAAAATTACAGTTATGAAGTAGCAACAAAAATAATTTTATGGTTGGGGGTCACCACAACATAAGGAACTGTATTAGAGGGTCGTGGTATTAGGACGGTTGAGAACCACTGGTCTAAGGACTTGATTCCACCAAGCTAAGTTTTCTCCACCCCTAACCTGCCCTCAGTTATAATACTGGCTTGGAGAGGCCTGAGCAGCTAATGTAATAGTTTTCATTCGAGCTTTGGCTGGAAAACCCCTAGAGAACTAATTCGATTTCTTTCTTTTTAAATTGGATTTCCCCACACCATCTGCTAAACCCTTTGTCAATGCAGGAAGGATCAGATCTCATCCCAGTGTAGAATCTCCACCCTTCTGAAAGGCTCCAAGGAGCCAGAGCTGACCTGGCCATGCAAGGCAGTGAGGGACTAGCAGGGCTGTTCTAACACACCCCGCAAGAATAGTATTGGTTCAAAACCTCCTTGGAGCTTCTTGGGTAAAATCCAGCTCAAGGGTCAACCAGCGGTCACATCCTCTCAATAACCTCTCCCAACACCCCATGGCTCATGGCCAGCTCTTACAATGTCACATGATAGCCCTCTTCCACAACAGTGTTCTGAGTGGTCAGCAAGGGGTTTCACTAGCATGGAGGTGGCTCACTTGGCAGCTACCTGGCACATAGGAGGCAGATGCCACAGCAACAATATAGGCACATGCAAGAGAAAACACAGATTAAGATGAATCCCAAAATAATAACAATTTTCTCTACCAAGGGCCAGGATCCCAATCATTGATTAAGCCCCCTGGGCTAGGGGTCAGATCACAAAGGGCATTTACTTGGGTCCCCCTGTGATTTCATAAAGATGCTACATGAGCAGATTCATCAGGTATGAACACAAAACATTCTGTTTGAGTTATGACAGCTGCCTTCTTGTGATACAGTAATAATGTCCAAAATTATCCAATTTTGGAGGACCGTTTTTCTCATTAGAGACACTACAGTATTCAGTAGAGACAGGCTTGTCTGACGATCACTTAAGACTTGCTGGGTGAATTTAGATAAGGGCTTCTATATGTGTCAAAATGTCCCCCGGGCCAATGGAGGGGACAAAGACAGCAGCCAAATGATTGCACCAGTGGAAAACTGAGGACCACCTCAGGCTCTTGCAGGTGAATCCAAATATTCCTCCACACACCCTGACCCCACAAGGGCATACTCATGATCACCCACCCTTCGTCTTCTCGTTGTCCCAGCCAGATTCCAAGTTCAGCCCGTGGCCTGCTGAGTGAGGGCTCTGCCTGGAGGAGCCCTGTGTACAGTTAGGAGCTGTTGCTCTGTGGGAGTATGTTGGGTGTCTGTGATCTTCCAGAACTGGGATCAAAATCTCAGGGCACTTTCCCCTTTTGTTGAATCTGCCACGTGCCCAACCCATACCTCCCAGAGTCACAGACACAGCTAACTCAAATGGCAGCCCTGCTTGGGAGGTGCCCAGAGCTTTAATCTGCTTCACTGGTATTTTTGTCTTCTCAAAGGTGGCTTGCTGCTCTGATCCCCAGTCCCACACGTGCCCCCCCCCCTTTTTTTTTTAATAGGAGACATAAGGGACAAAGGCACTATGCCAGGGGGGGAGTAAAACCCCTAAAATGGCATTGAAGAAAGAAGGTAGCTAAGGAGGGGAAGGAGAAGGGGGAGAAGAGAGGGAGCAGGAGGATAAAGGAGAGGGGGAGGAGGAGAAAGGAGGGAGAAGAGAGGTGGTACAGGGGAGGGGGCGGGAGAAGGAATGGAGGAAGTGGAGGGGAAGGAGGAGCACACAACTTCACTAAACAGTGGTGAGTGGCAGCCACATTGGTCGGTTGTTCTGGTGTTTAGACAAAAGGCACCAGCATTTACGTGGCTACCATTACTTTGGTTTAAAAAATAAAGAGGTGCCGCCCCGGCTGCTGTGGCTCAGTGGATTGAGCATCGGCCTGCGAGCAGAGTATTGCTGGTTCGGCATGACTAGTTTGCACGATAGGTCCCCAGTTGGGGGCGCAAGTGAGAGGCAACCACACAGTGATGTTTCTCTCCCTCTCTTTCTCCTTTCCCCTGTCTCTAAAAATAGATAAAAATAGACAAATAAGTTATTAAATAAATAAATAAAAATAAAGAAGTGCCAACTCTGTCTAGTTCACTTTTCTTAATCTTTGAAGACGTGATCAGCAATGGGAAAAAAAAACCAACAGGAGAACAAAGATACAAAGATAGTAATTCAGCAAATAAAAGTTAGGAATCCTCTGAATCTCTTGAAATAATCCCAACCCCATGACATCAAAAGAGACCCAGGGAAAGCTTCACTCTCTCCTCCACCATGCCTCCTGGCTCCACTAGACCTAAGAAACCTAGACTCATTCAATGGCCACCATGCTTTTTATCAGGTGACCCTATCATTTCCTTCTGGTCCAGCACAGAGTCCCCCATCACCTCCTTCCTTGCACCCAGGTTCTCCTGGTGATGTCGATGTGATGGCAGGTGTATTCACAGTTTGCCTCATGAGTGACATAATGAGCAACCTCTGGGTTTAAAGCAAAGGCAGAGAAGGAAGGTCACAGCACTGCAGTTGAGTACAGATCTCTCTCTCCCAGGGAGAGTAGTATTTTATCAAACCCTGGTAGACATAAGCAAACGTTTAATCATTTTCTCTATAAATAACTGGCTATTACATTTATAATAATTTACATCTCCTTTCAATTGTGGGCAGTTGGAAATTATTAAATTACCCATGGATAATTGGAGTCTGATCAGGAAGACAGGATCAACAATAGGTAATTCACTGGTGAATTTAATATAGGGAATTGGTTAAGCAAATTTGAAAGACTATAAAATCAACAAGAAAACAATGAGGAAAGGAATAAATAATAACCACAGGAAAAAGCTACCAGCCTAGTGCTGGGGGAACAGAGGGGAGAGAAGGTTATGGGACCAGGACTCTAGAAGCTCAGAGAATGGGGCCTGCAGAGATGAGACTCAGGCTTCAAGGAGGGGCATGTCCCAGCTGCTGTGGGTACCCCCTGAGGGTTGTGGAGAGGCTGGTTCTGAGAGTACTGCATTCTCTGCCTCTTATCACTGCCTGAGATTCCCAAAGCCTTCTCCAAACGTTAGCTCAGTAAATGCAGTTGGGTGAGCAGACACGAAAGGAAAAGCTGGCCATACCAATTTTGCAGCATCAGGCCTCTCCTGGCACAAGGACCGTGATGATAACTTTGACTATAATCGGAAGCTTTCGCTATTACTTGTCACAGCACCTTGTAATTCTGGAATGAAGACTGTGTTTAACAACTCAAAGTCATGGTAGTACTTATGAAAATAAATAAAGGAAAATCTTAGTCAAATAGGGTCAGGGAGCCCTGAAAGTGTAGCTCTCATGAACATATGACCTGCTACATTTACTTTACAAATTTGGGCAGGAAGAAGGAGAGGAAGATTTTTTCCTTGCCCAGCAACAGCTCAACAAATGAGAAACCACCACAGTCAGCCAATGAGAAGCCACTGCCACCCTGAACTCTAATTCTCCTCCAGTGCGCTTTTGAAAAAATAAATGTTATTTATTTTTAGAGAGAGGGAGAAAGAGAGGAAGAGAAATATCAATGTGTGAGAGAAACATCAATTGGCTGCCTTTTGCACACACTCCAACTAGAAACCAAACCCAAAACCTAGGCATGTGCCTTGACTGGGAATCGAACTGATAACCTTTTGCTTTGCGCAATGACACCCAACCAACTGAGCCACACCAGTCAGCGTTCCAGTGGACCTTTGCTCCTAATCACCCCTCCTTTTTCTCTATAACTTTCCCCTCCTTTGTTCTCCAGACTTGCCTGTTCATCATAGTTTGCATGTCCCAGATTACAATTCCTCTGCTATTCCCAAATAAACTCACTTTTGCCAGTAAATAACTGGCTATTTTATTTTTAAATTTGACAAACTTTACCCTAAACATTATCAGGAAAGTCATGGGACTGTCACACATCTATCCTGGGCAAAGAAGAACTGCCCCCACAGAACACAACTGAGGAACAGGGCAAGACAGGGGAGTGACCGTAAGATTGCAACCCACAGGCCCTACTTCCTTGGCCTACTAGGTGCAAATATGAAGTGCCTGGCATGTAGCAGACACACAATAAATGGCATGGTTATGGAAACCCTCCCACAATGCTACACTGGCCATTACATAAGAGTTAGAACACAATCTCAACAAAAGATGATAATATCCTCAGGTCTCAGCTGTGCCAGGAGCAGGGCTGTCAGAAAGAGCACCACAAGTTCAGCTTCCCACATCTGAATAGGACTATAACATCCCCTGGGCTCGAGGTCTCCAAGCGCTGGGCTGTTTCCAAGGACTGTCAACAGTGATTAATCCAAATCCAGAATGACTAGCCCTAAGCAGCCTCTGGGTCCTTTCATTAACAAGATTGCTTCAGTATTTGTCCCATAAAACAGGCCAGGGTCTTGCTGACCCAGGGCTTGTAAATTTTCCCTTCCCCCGCCCCCACCCCCACCCCAACAAATAAATGAAGCTCATGCCTTTATCCATGCCATGGGATGCTGTGAAATTTATCCTGAATCCCAGTGATTAGCAAGGGGGGACCCAGATAGAGACCACCTGCATAACAGTCCCAAATCAACTCTTGGGACCAAAAGAAAAAGTAGATTGATATAACTTACATATTCTGGTCTTATTCTTTCTACCCAAATTTATATATCTCTCCACTCCAAATGCAGGCACTACCCCCGTCAGGTCTTCTTTGAATCAGCTCCTTCCCTTAGTACACACTGTGCCCACCACCATTCACTGAAAGGCAGAACTGTGAAGCCCAACATCCATGAAATGTAGTGATTTGTAGTTGTACTGAAGCATGAAATCTGAATTTCATGCTGTGAGGATGGTCTGTAATAGTAAATCAATGGACTTACGGCCGAGATGGAGGCTTAGAGAGACACACTGCATCTTCCTCCACAACTAAGAAGGAATACAACTACCTCAAAAGTAGAGACAACCAGAAGTTACAGAAAACTGAGCTGTATGTAAGTCCAACAAACAAAGATATAAAGAAGAAATACTCATCCAGACAGGTAGGAGGGGTGGAGCTGGGCAGAGAGAATGTGGTGTGGTGGTGGCAGCAGCAGCGGTGGTGGCAGTGGTGACAGGCCAGTGGAAAGTGCAGTCACATGTTTTAGAAGGTGGGGATGGACACCTGGGGAGCGCTCCCAGCACCAGACCAGACTGCACAGCTCATGGTTCCAGATCCAGGGAAAACAAAGCCTAATTGCTTTTGACTGTGCAAACCAGTGGGGTTGGGGTGGAGGAAGAAACTTCTGGCCTCTCAGCAGAGTACGCTTGTTTGAAGGGCCCCCACGGTCCTAGAATGTCCACAGACCCACCCATCCTGGGAACGATGGCCAGGGCAATAACTAGAGGGGTGTCAGCCCCATACAGAAGTGGGAGAAGTTTCTGGAAAGGGGGTGAATGTTGAGCAAGTGGCATTGTTCCCTCAGACCCCTCCCCCACACACAGCGCCACAACATGGTGATATGGGTCACCCTGTACTGACGAATACCTAAGGTTCCTCCCCTTACAACATAACAGGTGTGACAGCTCTATCTAAGGCACAGAGACAAACAAACATGGGGGCCTGTCAAGATGAGAAGTATGGCCCAAAAGATGGAACGGATCAAGGTTCCAGTGGGAGAACTAAGCAACGAGGAGATAGCCAACCTAACAGATGTGGAGTTCAAAAACTGGTGATAAAGATGGTCACAGTCTTGACAGATATGCTTAAGTATGGCACACGCGTAAAGGAAGAAGTGAAGGCTATGCTAAGTGAAACAAAGGAAAATTCACAGAAAACCAATGGTGAAGGGAAGGAAACTGGGGTTCAAATCAATGATTTGGAACACAAGGAAGAAAAAAATAGTCAACCAGTACAGAATGAGGAAACAAGAATTTTTTAAAATGAGGAGAGGCTTAGGAACCTCTGGGACAACTTTAAACATACCAACATCTGAATCATAGGGGTGCCAGAAGGAGAAGAGGAAGAGCAAGAGATTGAAAACTTAAGTAAAAAATAACGAAGGAAAACTTCCCAAATTTGGCGAAGGAAATAGACATACAAGTCCAGGAAGCACAGAGAGTCCCAAACAAGCTAGACCCAAGGAGGACCACACCAAGACACATCATAATTAAAATGCCAAAGGTTCAAGATAAAGAGAGAATCTTAAAAGCAGCAAGAGAAAAGCAGAGAGTTACCTACAAAGGGGTGCCTATAAGACTTTCGGTTGATTTCTCAAAAGAAACTGCAGGCAAGAAGTATTCAATGTGATGAAAAGCAAGGACCTACAACCAAGATTACCCTATCCAGCAAAGCTATCATTTAGAATGGAAGGGCAGATAAAGTGCTTCCCAGACAAGGTAAAGCTAAAGGAGTTCATTATCTCCAAGCTATTATTATATAAAATGTCAAAAGGACTTACTTAAGAAAAAGATCAAAATTATGAACATTAAAGTGACAACAGAGTCACAACTATCAACAACTGCATCTAAAAAATAAAAACAAAATCCAATGAAGCAAACCAGAATAGAAACAGAATCATAGGTATGGGGATCATTTGGAGGGTTATCAGCTGGGAGGAGTGAGGGGGAGAAATGGGGAAATGATGCAGGGATTAAGAAGCATAATTGGTTGGTACAAAATAGACAGGGGGGAGTTAAGAATAATATAGGAAAGGGTGAAGCCAAAGAATTTATATGCATGACCCACAGGCATGAATTTAGAGGGATGGGATTGCTGGAGGGAAAGGGCGTACTGGGCAGAGGGGAGCAAAGGAAAAAAAAATTGGGACTACTGTAACAACATAATCAATAAAATATACTTTTTAAAAAAAAGTACAAGTAGGTAGTTACAGAATAGCCAGGGGGATGTAAAGTACAGTATAGGAAATGGAGTAGCCGAAGAACTTATATGCGTGACCCATGGACATGAACAAAGCTGTGAGAATTGCCTAGGGAGCTGGGGGTTTCTGGGTGGAGTGGGACAAAGGGAAAAAAATCGGACAACTGTAATAGCTTAATCAATAAAATATATTTCTTTTAAAAAAAAGAGTGAATCAATGAGCTGGAGAGGGAGGCCTTGGAGTCGAATTGCAAAGGCTTCACTGGGGAGTGAAACAGACCTGAGTTTAAATCCTGGCTGTGCCATGGACCAACCTAGGGCAACCTCTGAACTCCTAGCTCTCCTCCTTAAAATGAGGGGTAATTTGTACCTTGCAGGGTTGCTATAGAGCAAGCAGAGGGCCTCAGTAAACAATGGCTGACCTTAATATTGTGTTGCTGTTCTCACTGATGAGGACACTTGGAGAGGAAGAATGAGAAAACAGGCCCCAGTGACCTTACATGAGAGGCAGGTTGCTAGGGCTACTGAGGCAGGTTGGAAAGTGCTGGTGGGGAAAGAAAAAGCAGACTCTGGGCTGGGGAAGGGCAGGAAAGGGTTGAACAAGGACGAAGAATCACCTTGCTATAATCATCTACAGACACCTGGAACTTTTTTTTGAGAGTTTTGACCCTATATTAATATCCTTCTCTCCAGCATTATTCCTGTAAAGTCTTGGTCATTTCAGGATTCACAATAAAACCTTTCCAATGACCTGGCCCCTCACTTTTTCGACCTCCTCACCCTCTCTCATGACTAGTGGCTTTCAAACTTGTTTGTGCGTGACGCAACCATACGTGTGACTCAGTATGTACACACATCTACACATACATTCATGAAATAAAGTTTTATAATACGATACTTGTCCTTGCTACATGCATTGTGTTCTGCTATTTCCTAGTTTGTTCTATTTCATTTTTATAGATGTATTAACTTAATTCTGTGATTCAATAAGGAGCTATGTATCTCAATTTGAAAAACACTGCCCTAGATTTTTTTCATTATATCACTCCATTTTGTTTTAGAGATCAAAAAGCTGCATTAAGCCCCACGTAATGACATTCCTGTCAACAGAGGACCACATATAGGACAATGGTCTCATAAGATTATAACGAAGCTGAAAAATTTTTATCACCTAGTGACATCATAGCTTTCATAATGTAGAGCAACATATTACTTTAATGTTTTTCCTTGTAAAATTAAAAAGTTTATACAATTTTAAAGTTAAAGTAAATGAAGGTTAATTTATCACTGAAGAAAGAAAATTTTAAAAACAAATTTTGTGTAGCCTAAGTGTGCAGTATTTATCAAGTCCACAGTAGCGTACAGAATTGTCCAGAGCCTCCATTCACTCACCATTCACTCCCTGATTCACCCAGGGCAACTTCCAGTCCAGAGAGCTTCATTCATGGCAAGTGCCCTATAAATACAGGTGTATCATTTTTTAAATATTTTATACAGTATTTTTACTGTACCTTTTCTATATTTAGATGTGTTTACATGTACAAATATTTAACATTGTGTTACAATTGCCTACAGTTCGGTATTCAGTACAGTAACATGCTATACAAGTTTGTAGCATAGGAGCAACAGGCTATATATACCATACAGCTTAGATGTGTAGTACAGTATACCAACTAGGTTAGTATAATACCCTCTATGGTGAGCAAATCACAAAATCACAATGCAAGACTCTACCACATTCTCTAATCCTTTTCTGTCATTTAAACTTCTTGCCTCTAGCACTCCAAATTCAACTATTTTCCAACCCTATCCAGTGCCTCCAATCTTACCCCCTTCTCCTATTCACCCCTCATGATGTCACTTCCTCTTTATCTGATTTATATGACATAGTTCATAATAATAGTCTGTTAATTATTCATTTGATAAATACGAGGTCTGTCTGGAAGTTATCCAGCCATGTAATATGAAAAATAGAGACATTTATTGAAGAAGAAAAAAGATACAAGAAACATCATGCATAGGACAATGACACACCTAAGTCCCCCTCAAAGTAGGCATCTTGGGACCTCACACAGTTCTCCCAGTTGCCATCACCTGCCTCATCATATTTTTCTGACTCTCATCGATGGTCCGAAATCTCTTCCCTTTCAAAAGTGATTTTAGTTTTGGGAAAAGCCAGAAGTCACAGGGTGCCAAATCTGGGCCATAGGGGGGCTGAGTCACCTGGGTGATTTGATATTTCAACAAAAAACTCTGCATTAGACATGATGCATGAGCAGGCACTTGTCACTATGAAGCTGCCAATCACCAGCTGCCCAGAACTGTTGCCTTCTGAATCATCGAAATAGTTTCCATGGAGGAATGTCCAAGCTTAACACAAAATTGATGCATATTCATTGCTCTTCTTGCTCAGTCACTTGGAATGTGATGACCACACAGTACACAGGCTCACTCGACAGTGTCTACTGCCCCTACTGACAGGTACAATGAAGTCATCATTGTTCACACAAGCACATTCCAGTCCACTCTCCTTGGCTGCCAGGTTACCTCAATGTCGTGCAAACCATTCTTGTTACATTAACAATGGCTGGACTTTTTCTGGACAGACCTCATAGTTGCCTAGTTTTCCCACTCTGTGCCAAGCACTGTTGTAGGTGCTGGAGATACCGCAGTGAACCAAAGACCCTGCCTGTGAAGAGCTTTTTATTGGAGGGAAAACAGACAATTGGGAAATAAACAAGAATGTTTAAGCTATTTCAGTATGACAGCCATTGCAAATGCCTAAGGTAAGAAGGCACCAACAGGTCCCAGAGACAGAGGCTAGCAAACCTGCAGCAGAGTGAGTAAGAGGGAGAGGAGGTCAGAAAGAAAGCAAGAAGCCAGATGGCCTCCTAGGCTAATTACAGGGACTTTGGGTTTTGCTCTGAATGAGATGGGCTATAATTGCAGGATTTGAGGAGAGGGAGCATCCTGATCTGGTTTATGTCTTTAAAAGCCTCCTCTGTTTGGAGGATGGATGGTCAGGAAACCAGGGAAGAGAATGCAGGTTAAGATACTATTGGATTAATCCAGGTGAGAGACAATGGTGGCATGGACCAAGGTAGTGGGAAGGAGGTAGTGAGAAGTGGATATAATTTTGAAGGTAAAGCTAATAGGACTTGCTGATAAATAGCATCAAGGATGATGTCAAGTTTTTTGGCCTGAACAGCAGAAACTGGTCCCACTACCTCTCTGTCATTGTGGTTTTCCCTCTGGCTCAGGCCAAACAAGCACCCACCTCCACTTTCTCTTTCTTCTGCCTGGAGAGTTTGTCCCCAGATATACACAGACACATTTCTCACTGCTTTTCAAGTGCATCCTATCAGTGAGGACTTCCCACCTAGCCCTCCTCTTTGCAATGTATCCCCTTTAACCTGCTATCTTCCTTTTCATACTTCCTTTGACCCCAATTTGTCTCCGCCAATGAGAATATTAGCTCCTGGAGAAATGGACATTTGTCTATTTTGTTCCAGTGCCTGGCAAGTGCCCAGAACTAGAGCCACCTCCAAGGTGTGCAAGGCCCTGGGCAAATAATCCTTTCTGGGCCTCTGTCTAGATAAACAAACTGAGTCACACAAAATCAGTACCATCAGTAGTACCATGATCCCTCACTAGCCAGCAGGAACCAGCTGACTCCAGATTATTCTCTTGGAACTGAAGCCCAGATATGACCCCTGGGCACAAGTCCCAGAGCATCGCGGGTCAAATCCATGCATGGGGTAGAGGATTGAAGTGCATACTGGAAGGGGAAGTGGAGAAACGGAGACCAGGCCCAGGTCTAAATTTGGTACTGCCCAACACACACACACAGAAGGTATCACCAAAAAATTTTTTGAGTTTTTGTTTGTTTGTTTGTTTAGAGAGAGGGGAAGGGAGGGAGAAAGAGAAGGAGAGAAACATCAATGTGAGAAACATCCATCGGTTGCCTCTCGTGTGCACCCCAACTGGGGACTGAACCCACAACCCAAGCATGTGCCCTGACTGGGAATCAAACCAGCGACTTTTCACTTTGCGGGATGATGCCCAACCGACTGAGCCACACTGGTTAGGGCACTAAAAGTTATTGAATGAATATACTGAGCCTCTTCTCTGCTCCTCTGTCCAAACTCTCTGGCTAAGACACCTCACGCATTCAGCTAGACAAAGGCTGCCCACCCCTAAGTGCAGTGTGCCAGCTCACATAGAAGGGAAGGTACAAGAAGCAGCAGAGGCGTCCCCTGCCCACAGCCAAGGCTGGGTCCATGAGGGCATCATTCAGTGCAGTGGAGCATCTCAACTTGCACAGATGAGCTTCCTGGACCCCTAGGCCTCAGGTTGTCAACCCGCCACTGCTTACACAAGTGATGTGGTCAGTGCCCCCACCTTCATTAGTGACATTGACTAAAACCAGATCAGATCTCCCATTAGCATCTAGAGGGGCTTTTCTAAGCCCTGGTGAAAGCCAGGCTGGGGGATCAGTGGGGACATCAGGTGAGTCCCCACTCCTCTTAGAGGCCAAAAGCTATAGAGGACAGGGCCCAGGGTCTTGACCTAAACAGGTAGGTCTTGTGCAAGTGCTTGCCGTATCTTATCTTTTCCTGTCCTCTCAGCAGCACTCTTGACAGAGGTGTTATGAGCCCCTTTTTTATAGTTGAAAAAACTAATGCTCAGAGAAGTTAAGTAACTTACCCAAATCCACACAGTAAATGATGGAGTCAGGATTTCAGACATATCTACTTTGCCTCCAAAGCCCACAGCACTGGCCTCCTGTAACACACACCTGTCAGAAACCCAAAGGCTTCTGGAACCTGGGGATATGAATTTCAGGGTGCTTGATCTCCAGCCTTCAATGTCCACAACAGGGAACAGAGTATGTAGGTACCCAAGAGGCATATAGGAAGAGCTTCGAATAAAAGAGGCTAAATATTCCCAATGGAGGGGGATACTGTGGACTTTGTGGTGGGTATTCACTTGAACATAGAATTGGACAGATACCAGAATGTCAAGTGCAATTTCATGACGAGACCCTCCTGCCCTCTGGCCAGTGTGCTTATTCACAGGGCACAGGGGAGGCCAAATCACAACGTAGTGTGGGATCAGAGCCTGGAGCTCCAGCTGAGATAGATGGAGAATCCGTCCTCAAAACAGAGATTCACCTGCCAAAGATGAGACAGGTGGAGCTGGCCTTCTCACCCGGTCAGTGCTGGGAAGGACAGTGCCTGAGGTGGCCTCAGATACTGCCTCATGCCAGCTCCTATTGAAGATCACCTGGGGAGGCAGAGGCCTGCTTGTTCTCATTAAGAATTCTCAGAAAGCAGAGGAAGGGTGGGTTCAGATGGAAGAGGATATAAGAGAGATAAATGGTAATGGGAAAAAATACAGTTTTTAAAAAAGGGAAAAAAAGTTCTCAGACGCATCCACCCACACCTGGGACATAGAGGGAGGCCTGGAGCCAAGATGGGTAAGATAAGGAGGAATTCCCCTGCAAAAGATTTGATTTATATTTCTGAGAGGAAGAGGATCATGATAAAAGATGGCAGAGAAAGAAAGAGGAAGGAAAATGAGGGAAGGGGGAGAAATGCTAAGCCATAGGGAGCCGGAGCCAGGGCTGTAGGTATGGCCGAGAGAAGCTTATATCCTAAGGACACTTGATCTAATATCCAATTTGCAGTAGTCATCGCCATTCTGTGAATTCCCTTCATCTTCCTAGACCATCAGTGAAGCCTGACACAAATCCAGATGTCCCATGGTGGGGTGGGAGGAGGTGGATTTTGAAATGAAGGGAAAAGGTTGCTAGCTAACAAACAGGAACCATGCAGGCAGTGGTGATAAGTTCCTGGGCAGAAACAGGAACGTAGGCGGGATTGACCAAGAGGTGCATCCCAACCTCCACCCCAGGCAATCTTAGAAATCTTGGGAAGACACTGAACTTTCCACAATGGGAATAAAGGGATGAGGCGATCTTAACTAGATACTGAGAAGTGCAGCAACCCAACATCCTCTCTGGTTAAAGGGTGTGAGAACCTTTCACCTGGTTCTAATCATGACCTCACATGTTTCTGCTCTGGTCACTTGAGCGTCGTTTTTCAAGTGTTATCACGTGCAGTCTGGAGAAGACACCTCCTTGACAACTGCATGCTTATAGCTCTGTGGTGCTGAGTGAACCTCTTTACTTCTCCGAGCCTTGGTTTTCTCATTGTAAGTGGGGATCTCAACACCTTTAGGGATTAAACAGAAAGCCCCTGTGATAGTTAATTCGATGTGTCCACTTGGCTGGACCATGGTGCCAAAAATTTGGTCAAACATCATTCTGGATGTTTTTGTGAGGGTGTTTTTGGACTTTAAGTAAAGCAGATTTCTCACCATAATGTGGGTAGCCACATCCAATCAGTTAAAGGCCTGAATAGAACAAAACACTGACCTCCCTTGAGCAAGAAGAGATTCTGCAGCAAACGGTCTTCAGACTTGAACCGCAATATCGGGTTTTCCCTGGGTCACCAGCCTGACAGCCCACCCTGCAGATTTTGGATTTGCCAGCCTCCAAAATCATGTGAGCCAAATCCTTTAAATAAATCTCTTTCTGGAATGTACACACATTCTATTGGCTTTTGTCTCTCAGGAGAAACCTAACTAGTACAGCCCCTCCCCACACCTGCAATGTACTACGTGTTCAGTCCCCAGGGCTGCATGGAGGCTGAAAGGAGATAAGCTTTCTTTAAAACTGTTAGGGTCTTATGAACTTTGAGTCTTATCAGCAATTCCAGCCTCCCCGGTAGTGAGAGGTGACCAGGGTCAATATAATCCCCAAGGGAATACTTTTGAGAGGTGATGGCAGACAGCAGTGGGAGCTGCTCAGGCCACAACAGCTTCTCTAATTGCTCTGCAGGGTGGGCAAGGGTGTGATTTCTTGTGAGGGTAGGATTGCTGGGTGAAACATCACCTCATCTTCCTCTGGGAAGATGTGCCTCCTAAGTGAAATGTCCAGAAGTATGATCTGAGAAATGTACATCAAGCTAAAGAGCCTTAAGTATAGAGGTGCCTTTGGAAAGGCTCTGGCCCCGTCCCTTATTTTGCAGATGGGGAACAGAGGCATGGAGAAGGGAAGCCATTTGCAAAGTTAGGGACAAAACCAAAAACAGGGCCCTGACCCACTGGTATCATGCCAAGCAGTTTCAGGTAACTATGTCAATGAGAAACAGGTTCAGGAACTTTCTCTAGATCACATTGCAGTAAGTGGTAGAGTCGGTATTTGAACCCAGGTTTACCTCCCTTTGAAACCAATGCTCTTTTCACCTCCCCTTGATGTTGCAGTTAAGAGACACCCCAGACAGGACACAGACACACTCCCACACAGCTCTCTGCATTCCCGTGTTTCCATTTCCATGCTTCTCCCATTGACTTCTCTTGACTCAACCATACCACCTGGCCATTATTTTCCCTCCCACACAATTCGAGACAGATCTGCATCACTAACACGTCACTGTGAACGAAACACACGCATTTATGCTCTCTGTGCGCAAGGCATGGTACACATCAGATCTAAAGGAAAACAAACTTGCCAAACTGTTACATGGGGGAATAGGGCACAGACAAGAAAACGGACAATTTCCATCCAGAATAAGAAGTGATCTGATAGGGGCAGAAGACGACCAGAGAGACACGGTGAGGGCACTGAAGCTGAAAGAGAGATCTTAGGAAATACTTACCCAAGAAAGTGACGTTTAAGCAGAGACCAGTGTATAAGAAGGAGTTCATTGAGGAAAGGCACCTGACCCAGGGAATAGCATGTGCAGGGCTGGAGGCTTTCTAAAGAACTAATCTGATCAAACACGCCCTACCCTACCCCTCTCCCCCATTTGCAGGCCTGCATGGCTTCCAGTTCCCAAGGGAAAACATTCAAACTTCTAAACATGTCCCATGTTCAGCTGGGAGCAGTTCTGTATATCTATGAGACACCCAGCTGAAGATGGTGAGTAAGTAGCAATGAGAGCCAAGAGGAAGATCTGGGCAGGGGATAAGAGGACAGTCAGTTAGCACATAATGGTCCTTGAAATGGATGAGCTCACCTAAAGGAAAAGAGGCAGAATGGGAAGAGAAGTAGGAACACCAAAATTTAAGGAACCAGTATGTCCCAAGCCTGGTCTTGAGACCAGCATGAGGACTGACTTCTTGTTAGTGGATTGTACTCAGTGTGATCACTTTTAACCTTTCCGGCCTCAGTTTCCTCATCTGCAAAATGGGCCAGTAATAGTACCTACTTTCTTGGGTTGTTTTTGTGAGGATTAAATGGGTAAAGACATGCAAGTGCTTAGAACAGCCCCTAACACATAGAACTGAAAAAACGTTTGATAAAAAAGAAAATACCATAGGCTGCGGAGTGAATGGAATTGGAAGAGGAAGAAGGTACTGGGGGTAAGCTAATCTTTCAAGGAGTTTCACTCTGAAGTGGAAGAGAAAAACAGCTTACGGTGATTTACAGTCATAAAAGGGTTTATTCTTTCTTTTTCTTTTTTCCTTTTTTTTTTTTTCTTTTTTCTTTTTGCACTCCGTGCTACTTTGGGAATTCCACCGCTTAAAAGGGGTCACCCACCCTTCTGCACTTGAAAGGGTAACACCCCCCCCCCCACCAGTTACTTTGAAACTCCTGTGTGCCAAAGCGGTGGTTTCAGACACCCTGTCCCCATCCCAACACCCTCACGCGGTAGAGGGAGCCCCCCCGAGCTACACTGGAAAATCCCCACACCAGAAGGGGGACCGCCCCACCATGCTGGGGAGGAAATCCCACCACACTACCTTGGGAACCTCCTTACTCGGTAGGGTGCACCCATGCTACTCAGGAAACCCACCTTCTCGAGCGGGCCCCAGGGACCACTGCATTGTGGAGGGAGCATCCCAGGCTATGGAGGGATCTTTGGGATTGGGGGGGTGGGGTCGCACCTCTCTGTGGTGTGGAGGAGGCCACCCAGCTCCTTTGGAAACACTGAGCCTCAGAGGGGAGGCCCGAGTTTCGCTGAGCTGGGAAGGGATCCCTGCGCTAAGGAGGAAGCCCCAGTCTCCGGAGGGGGTCCCCAGCATTGGGGCGACAGTCCCCTGCAATACTTCAGGAACCCAGTGCACCAGAAGGTGTTTCCCAGCCCAACACACTACAGAGACACCCGCGTTACTTTCACAACCCCGCACTCAGGAGTGGGAGCTCACCCCCTCCCCCAACAAAGAGGGTCTGCTTATTAAGACAGGAAAAGTCTGCGTATGTTCAAATGTTGATTGGAAGGAACCAGGAAAAAGAGAGGTTGAAGACTCCGGGAGCTGGCGAGGAAGGCTAAATAAACTGTAGAGCTGGTGTCTGAGGCGGCATCAGGTGCTCAAGAGAGGGCGGGAGGGATGTGAGGTGGGGCAGGTGCCAGTGAACGGATAGGTAAGTGTGGGCGGGAGGCTGGGGAACCACCTACTCGACACTCCCTGCGCTAGAGATGACCCATCAAATGAGAATGTGGAGGTGGGTGAGAGATAAGCAGAGGTCAGACGTGTCCTCCAGGGAAAATGGACAAGACCGGGGAGTCCGTCAGTCTGAGACTAACCTCCCACTCATAGGACTTAACCATTCACCAGACAGTTTCTCAACGCGACCTCATTCCGTCCTCTCAATACGCCCAATGAATATCCTTGCCATACCTCTTAGTGGGAAGGAAACAGCCTGAAGGGAATTCAGGCCACACGCATGCACAAACAGGCACATAAACACTTGCATGCTTGTGCATATACACACACAGATAGACACACACAGAGATAGACACACACACACACATGTACCTCCCCCTGTCGCCCTGGTAGAAAGGCTCTTCAGATGCAAGTGAGGGATTTCAAATCTGCCCATGCCAAGGAGAAATGTTAGTAAATGATTCACAAGTGAAAAAAAACAAACGAACAAGGTTCAGGACAGTGGGAATAATAACATTTCTGAAATAAATGGGGTGGGAAGAATGTGTATATGAGTGTGTTTGCTTATATATGCATAAAACATTTCTGGAAGGATGCTGAAAATCAACTGTGAGGGGAGCTGCCGGACGGAAAGATAAGAGAATTTTCAGTGGATTCCTTTCTGTGCCTCTTGAATTATGAAATAGCTAAATAAGTAAATATATGCTTTAAAATACAAACTAATGATTTGACTGTTATGAGTAACACACTACTTAGAACACACTCCACAACTGATCTACATTGTGATGCTGTGACTGAAAACCCTCTTCCACCAGTGGCCCCTTGGCTCTTCCCTTCTTCACCACCCCCTCCCCCTTGGCTTCTAGTCCAAATCTGACCCCTACAGAGCCTCATGCATCCCTGCAAGCCTCTGGAATCAGGGACATAAGTGTGGGCAGCCACAGGGCCCAAGCCAGGACCCTGTGAATGTGACAGAACAGACGTCACCAGGCTCTGTAGTCTTGGACTGGCCTCATTCGCCTCTTTTGGTTGCTACAATCACTCTCACTCAACTAGGTCAAAAAATGAAGGGATTCTTGTAAGAAACTGACAGCAAGGAGGGTCTGAAGTATTTCAGGGAACCCAGAAGCAGCCACACCATGGGCCTCGCAACTCAGGATGAGGGCAGTGCTCAGGACCCGGGGCATTCCAGAGCCCAGGTGGCCTCTCCCGTGTGCTGCTTCTTTCTCTGCTCTCTCGGGACATCTTCCAGCTTCTGCACCCTCTGCCAGAAGGCCCAGCCCATCACCATGGCTCCAATATGGGCACAGCCCCATCACAGGCCCTGGAGCTGCCTTTGGATGGATGCCAATGCTGGACCACTCACCTGTGGCCCAAGAAAGCAGGGCCACATGGTTCAGAATGGCTCCTCTCAGAAGGGGCTGTGAACAGGATGGTCATATGAATTCCATGAATCCCCTAGACCCCTTCAGTCCAGGAGCCTTAGTTTTCTCCCTCCAGGCTGGCCTGGCCTCACCTAACCCTGGGCACTTCCTCTCCTGGATGTGTTTCTGTGAACAGAGGCAAGGATACCTTCCCCAAGTCTAACAGCCAGAAAAAATCTCTCTGATATTTGTTACAAGGAAGAGACTCCAGATTTATAAATAGTTGACTACAAAGGGCCCACACAGACACACCCCTCCCTCTCCTCTCCTCCTCTGCCACAGCCTCTGGCAGCCACCCTGCTGGCTGCCTTTGCCAGGACTCCAGCAGCAGTGAAAATATTTGGAGATTTTAGACAATCCCTGCACACTAAAATAGGGAAAAGTAAACCATAGAAACAGCATGGGATTTTAAATCAGAAAGACGTAGATTCTATTTCTCCACCTGCCACTGATTAGCTAGCGATACTGTCTTAGGTGAGTCACTTAACCACATTGAGCCTCAGTTTCTTCATCTGTGAAGTGGGAGTAATGATACCTAATTCACAAGGTTGGCATGAGAATTAAAAGAAGTAATGCATTAGTTCTTTCATCTGACCATTTCCACCCCTTCCCCTCCTCGTTCCATGCACCTGCCTCTCCCATCTTCCCTGCAATAAATCCCCTCTGTTTAAGGTACCCAGGGTCACCTTCTGTCAGCTGCAACCCAAAACACAGACTGATGGAACCTATGACCCTCTCTTCACCTCCACCTCACAGCCACCCCATAGTGGACATTTCTCATCTTTTCTTCTTGCCCAACACTTGTGAATGCCCTTTCTATGTTGGGGGGCATTTCCTGTCTTGGGTTCTACTTTTCCAAGGTAGGAGCCAGAAAACTAGGTAGCAGGTATATGGCCTAGGATCCATCAACCAGCGGCAACCAAATGAGGTTTCAAATGGTGAGTGAAAAGAGAGTGTGACCACATGGGACACAACTTCTGCTGATGGAGGGAACGGAGGCATCGGATTTGGGGCCTGCTGGAGAGGAGGTTCCAGTGTGGGGGGACCAGTGTTGGCAGTATGAGATGCACTGCCCATGACCAGGGATGGTGGCCGTCACCAACGTAGTCAGAGATATGGTCTGCGTAGCCTGCAAGCTGGGTCTCATCTTCTTGGAAGTTCCCTGGGAATCAATTATGCTAAAATAAATTCCTTTTCTGACCAAAATAGCAATGAGTTCTATATTTTGCAACTAAGAACACTGGCACACATATATATACAGTACCTGACTGTTTTGCTTTCAGCCTTATTGAGGAGTAATTGACATATAAAATTGTAATATATTTAAGGTGTATGTTGTGGTGATTTGATACATATATACATTGTGAAAGGATTCCCCAATCTAGTTAATTAACACATCTATTACCTCACATATTTATCTTTTTTTTCTCTTTTTTTGGTGTTGTGAACATTTAAGTTCTACTCTATTAACAATTTTAATCATATGATACATTGCTATTACCTATTGCCACCATGCTGTACTTCAGATCCTCAGATCTTATTCACCTTATAGCTGAAAGTTTCTACCCTTTTATTAACCTCTCCCAATTTCCCCCACCCCCCAGCAACCACTTTTCTACATTTTGTTTCTATGAATTTGACTTTTTTCTTTTTAAGATTTCATATGTAAGTAATACCATGCAGGATTTGTCTTCCTCTGTTTAGCTTATTTCACTTAGCATAATGCCCTCAAGTTCTGTCCATACTGTCACAAACAGCAAGATTTCCCTGAATAATATTCCATCGTATATCTTCTTTATCCAGTCATCCATCAACGGACATTTAGATTGTTTCCACATCTTAGCTATTATGAACAATGTTGCGATGAACATGAGAGTGCTGATATCTCTTTGACATCCTGTTTTCTTTGCCTTTGGGTATATATCCAGAAGTGGGATTGCTGATAATATGGTAATTCTATGTTTAATTTTTTTGAGAAACCTCCATACTGTTTTCCATAGCAGCTGCACCAATTTATGTTCTTATCAACAGTGTACAAGGGTCCCCTTTTCTCTACATCGTAACCAACCCTTGTTATTACTTGTCTTTTTGATGACAGCCATTCTGACAGGTGTGAGGTGATGTCTCCCTGTGCTTTTGATTTGCATTTCCCTAATGATTAGTGATGGTGAGCACCCTTTCATGTACCTGTGGTCATTTGTATGTCTTTTTAAGAAAAAAACGTCTATTTCATTTCTCTGGCCATTTTTTAATTTCATTGTTTTTATTTTTTGCCATTGAGTCATATGAGTTCTTCGTATATTTTAGATATTAAACCCTTAACAGATATATAACTTGTAAATATTTACTCCCACTCCACAGATTAAGTTTTCATTTTATTGATGGTTTCCTTTGCTGTGCAAAGCTTTTGTCATTTGATGTAGCCCTTCTTGTTTGCTTTTGCTTTGTTGCCTTTTATTTTGGTGTCAAATCAAAAAATCTTTGCCAAGACTGATGTCAAGGAGCTTGACATGGTTGAAAGTGGGGTAGTGAAGACCTCAACTATTATTACATTGCTGTCTTTTTCTCCCTTCATGTCTGTTAATATTTGCTTTATGTATTTAGGTGCTCCCATGTTGGGTGCATAAATATTTACAAGTGCTATATCCTCTTGTTGGTTGACTAGTTTATCATTATATAATGACCTTCTTTGTCTCTTATTACAGTCTTTGGCTTAAAGTCTATTTTGTCTTATATAAGTATAGCTACCTATACTTACAGGTGCTTTCTTTTGAGTTCCATTGACATGGAATATCTATTTCCATACCTTCATTTTCAGTCTATATGTATCCTTAAAGATGAAGTCTCTCTTTTTTATTTCCTTTTCTATTGTTTTTCCATTACAGTTGTTCCAATTTTTCCCCCATTTCGCTTCACTGCCCTACCCCCCACTTCACTCCTGCAGTCAATCCCCACCCTGTTGTCCATGTCCATGGGTCATTTATACTAGTTCCTTGACTGGTTCATTCCCCTTCTTTCTCCCTTTTTCTCCTCTCCCTACACCTCTGGTCACTGTCAGTCTCTTCCTGGTTTCTATGCCTCTGGTCATATTTTGCTCTTTTGTTTGTTTTGTTCATTTGGTTCCTGTTATAGGTGAGATCACATGCTATTTGTCTTTCGCCACCTGGCTTATTTGAAGTGAGTCTCTTGTAGGCAGCATATAGTTGGGTCTTGTTTTTTATGCCATTCAGCCACTCTGTGTCTTTTGATTGGAGGATTTAGACCACTTACATTTAAAGTAATTATTGATAAGTATGGACTTACTATTGCCATTTTATTGTTTTCTGGCTGTTTTGTGATTCCTTTGTTCCTTTCTTCTTCTCTTGCTTTCTTCCCTTATGATTTGACGATTTTCTGTAGTAGTATGCTGAGAGTCCTTCTCTTTATCTTTTCTGTATTTCTATAGGTTTCTGCTTTGTGATTATCATAATACATTTGCCTTGAGGCTTACATAAAACATTTTATATTTATAAAACTATATTTCATGCTAATAACAACTTAACTTTGGATGCATACTAAAGCTCTATATCTTTACTGCCCCCACACACATACCTTATGTTTTGTTTTGCTTTTTTTATTTTAACAATTTTATTTATTTATTTATTTGTTTGTTTATTTATTTATTTATTTTTAGAGAGAGGGGAAAGGAGAAAGAGAAGGAGAGAAACATCACTGTGTGGTTGCCTCTCACGTGACCCCAACTGGGGACCTGACATGCAACCTAGTAATGTGCCCCGACTGAGAATCAAACCAGCAACACTTGGTTTGAAGGCTGACGCTCAATCCACTGAGCCACAGCAGCCAGGGGCATACCTTATGTTTTTGATGTCGTAATTTACATCTTTTTACCTTGTGTACCCATTAATAAATTATTGTATAGTTATTTTTAATACTTTTGTCTTTTAACCTTCATACTACATTGATAAGTGATCTACCCACCACCATTATATTAGGGTATTCTGAATTTAACTATATATTTGATTATACCAATGAGATTTATACTTTCATGTGTTTCCATTACTAGTTAGCATCTTTTCGTTTAGGCTTGACAATGTCCCTTTAACATTTTTTTTATGAGGACAGTCTAGTGGTGATGACCAACTTCAGCAAAGCTTGTCAGGAAAACTCTTTCCTTCAGTTCTGAAGGACAACTTTGCTGGGTAGAGAATTTTGGTTGAGATTATTTTTTCTTTCAGCACTTTGAATATATCATGCTACTCCCCTCTGGTCTGTAAAGTTTCTGCTGAAAAATTTGCTTTTGGTCTTATGGGGGTTCTCTTGTACGTAACAAGTTGTGTTTTCTTCTGATGTCTTTAATATTTTCTTCTCTTTAACTTTTGCAATTTAATTATAAGGTGTCTTATTGTGGGTATCTTTAGATTCATCTTGCTTAGAACTTTCTGGGCTTCCTACACCTAGATGTCTGCTTCTTTCTCCAGGTTAGAAAAGTTGTTAGCCATTATTTCTTTGAATGAGCTTTTCCTCCCTCTTCTCCTGGGACTCCTGTAATGCAAATATTACTCCTCTTGACAGTGCCCCATAAGTCCCTTAAGTTACCTTTACTCTTTATTCTTTTTAATTCGTTTTTCTTTTTGCTCCTCTGATTGGATGAATTCCACTCTCATGTCTTCAAGTTCACTGATGCTTTCTTCCACTAGTGTCTTATTGAATCTTCCATTGAATTTTTCAGTTAAGTAATTGTATTCTTCAGCTCCGTGATTTCTGTTTGGTACTTCCTTATATTTTCTGCCTCTCTGTTGAAACTCTCACCTCATTCACGCTATTGTTCTCCTGACCTCAGTGAGCATTTTATGCCATTATTTTAAACTGTTTGTCAGAAAAATCACTGATCTCCATTTAGTTAAGGTCTGTTTCTGAAGTTTTATTTTATTCTTTTGTTTGGAACATATTCTTTATATTTCTTCATTTTCCTTGACTTTCCATGTTGGTTTCTGTGCATTAGGTAAAACAGCCACCTCTCCCAGTCTTGAGGGAGTGGCCCCATGTAGAAGACAAACATTATCATTCGGCCCAGCCTAAGTTCTTGGTTGTCTCTCAAACTGTTCTCAGTGTCCAAGCTGCCTTTTTATTTTTAGTGGTTCCCAGTAGTTAAAGATGTGCCACGAGTTGTCGATTTCTCTAAGAAGCACCTAGATGCAGGCTAATTGGAAGCCAAACCCTCAGGCAGCATCTTTTAAAGTATGCAAATAGGCCTCTTTCACGAAAAGACTGGGAGATGGGTGTTTCTGTCTGTTCCCTCTGCACTGACCCCTGGGAGGATAGCCCATTGAAAACAGTTTCTTTCTTTGCTATAGTCATGTTGATCCCATGGATGCAAGCCCCATTGGCTTTCAGAGCTAGGTGCTTTGGGGGCCAACCCCTCAGATGGAAGTCTTAAAACTTGGGGTGCAAGATATTGGATCCAAACCCTTTGTTACTCAGGGAGAAGCTGGGAATTGTGCATTACCTCCTGAAGGCATTGTGCTCTGGTGGGATTAGAATTTTTGGAGAAAGTATGTGTCAGCCTTTTTTACCCATTTTTATGTGGGTACTTTCTCACTAATCCAATGTGTAGAAGTCACTTGGCTGAGTTTTAGATTTCTTTCAGAGAGAAGTATTCCATTTGTTGCTGTAGATTTGTTGTCTGTGGAAGATGAGTTCAGCAGATACCTGTATCACCATCGTGGACCAGACTGCACCTGATTGTCTTCAGTACAGTGTGTTACCTACATTAAATTTCACCAACATGGGTGGATTTTAAAATACCACTTAAAAAACTCCTAGGAGCCACATTTATCTCACTTATTCGGAGATTTTGCTTTCCTTGTCAAACTGTCTCTGAGATCAGAGGAAACAGGAAGAGATCTGGCCGCTTAGGGCACCAGAGGCAGAAGAAGTCTGGATGGGGTTAATGGGGTTCAGTAGTGCACTCCAGCAGGAGTGGCAGGCCTTGGAGGCATAAGCACTAGGGCCAGAGACCCTGAAAGGTGGGTCAGGCCCAGAAAAGAAGCAAGAAGATGTCAGGGCAAACCACTTTCCCATGTCATTCCTAACACACTGGGCTTTTTATTGTTCCTTAATGGTGCCAGACAGACTCCACTCTTGATAGCGGTAGAGCTCCCTTACCACTCCTTCAAGTCTATTCAAATGTCACCTTCTTAAAAAGGCCTACCCTAACCTGACATAAAATTTTAATAACACCTCCCTCAGCACTCCTGATTTTTTCAAACGCGCTCTTTTTATTTTTCTATGGCATTCATAATTTCCAACATTATATGCATGTGTGGGGTGTGTGTGTGTGTATAGTTTGAGGGGGATTTATTTTCTGTCTCTTTGCTTGAGGGCAATCTTTGTCTGTTTTATTCACCAATATATCCCAAGCACCTCAAACAGTGCCTGGAACTTAGTAGACACTCAGGAAACATTTGTTGAGTGGTGAATAAATTTATCCAACAGATATTTAAGCCTGCTGTACACCAGGCCCCACACCACCCAGCTCTGCATAATGAAGACAGACACAGTCCTTGCATTTAGAAAGCTTACAATCAAACATCTTACCTGATCAAACTAAGGCATGTTGAGAAATGAATGACTAAAGAACTCACCTTTCTAGGAATGTGGGATCTTTACAGAACATATTTTAATCCAGAGATGTGGCCCTCTAGCTTCAGGGTTTCAGCCTTGCTATTTCCAGGCAGGGCAGGCTTCTGGGCATGTTTCAAATTACACCTGAAAGGATACCGGCCCACACAGCCAGCCTGCCAGAGCCCAGACCACCAAGAAAGGAGTCCTGAGACAACCGCGTTCTTTCCTCCTGGTTAAGACACTCTCTGTTATCAGTCAGGTCTCAGCAGCAAGCAGAAAGAACTTTTCCATAATGGGTGACTGAGGAAGGTCTGTTGGAAGGGCTAATCAAAGAGGGACAGGCAGGGTTGAGGGAAACCAACCAGTGATAGTGAAGCACCCTGGGAATGGGGCAGGAGCTGGAAGCCACTGCCATTCTAACACCTGTGGAAGCAAGGGGAAGGGGACAGGGGCCAGCAAGGGCGATAGCGGCAGCCCTAAGGAGAAGGACAAGGCCCACCGCCCGTCAGCAGCACTGTGCAGCAAGTGAGCCAGGGAGAGAAGTGCCAGGAGCGCCACTCTCCTCTCACCCTCCAGGGTTGGTGCCGCCAACTGGCTGACCGGAAGCCAGAGCGCAAGAGAGCCCAGTAGAAGCCATCCTCACAGATCAGCCTGCAAGGCTGCAAAGCAGATGGAGAAGGGTGAAGAGCCAGTCGAGAAGAGCAAACAAAATATCCAGCATATTCTCTTCATCTCCCTTTGGTCAAGCTGGGAAACCGAGGTACATGCAGCTAAACCTGGGGAATCTGTACTCCATACCACGCATGGGCCTGTGCTATCAGAGTAGGAAGGAAAAACACAGCAAACATTCTTCAGTTCGGAAAAGGGAACCAAGGGTTGCCGTCACCACGGCAACTACTCTGAGCTGCCATCCAGGCCCAAGTCCAGGGAATGGCGGGAAGTCACTTTTTCCATCACCCACTCTTTCCATTCCTGTCCCTCTTTCCTTCCTCCTTGACCCCAAACAGGGTGATTTCCGTTGTTGCTTCCATTCCCAAGGACTGTTTTTAGGAGAACAATGAATGGCGTCTCTGGGCAAAGGGTGGAGGGCACTTGGGCAGGGACAGACTGTGTTACATTGGGGAGGGATGGAATAGGGAGGAAGTAACAATATGAGGTGGCACAGGGGGTGCCAGAGAACCCAAACTGAAGGAAAGAGCATTATGGGGGAACCATTGATGAGGGGTGACCTGGCAACCTAACACATTTAGACTGTCATCAATAAGCAACTTTTACTATGTTGGCAACATAAGGACATACTAAAGTGTGGCCACCCTGCCTCTGCCCCATGCCAGTGGGATGGGAGAAAGGGATTTTTATTCTTCCTTGTGAATACATAAAAAATGGTTACTAGTGAGCACTGGCTGGATAGCTAAGTTAAATGGAATATTGTCCCATGCACCAAGAGGTTGTGGGTTCGATCCCTGGTCAGGGCACATACCTAGGTTGCGAGTTCAATCCCCAGTTGGAAGGTAACGAATTGATGTCTCCCTCGCTCTCTCTCCCTGCCCCCTGCTTTCTTTCTCCTAAAATCAATAAACATATCCTCAGGTGAGGATTTTTCTTTTTTAAATCGTTACCAGTTAAGTGGCGGATTCCAGAGGCATAGGGCACCAGGTCTCCCTTCAGAGACTATCACTGAAAGAAGTCTTTTTGCTTAGAAAAGCAAAGAAAAAAAAAGGAAAGGGGCCAGAGCCTTGTTCAGTGACTGCCTTATGACACCATTTTTTGATGCTGGTACCTAAGAGTCCTCCATGCCCAGTCAGTCCTGCTGAGCTGCATTACTGTAAAAACTGGGGTGAAGGGTGGCCTGCCAATCCAACATTTTCTTCCTCAGGCCTCCCCATCAGCCCAGCTCTGCCTCTGTCTCAGGGCACCTTTGCCCACATCCTTCTCTCCCTCCACCCAATTCCAACCTATTTTGGGCTTGTCTGGTTCAGGTTCCTCCTCTGCATAAAGTGTTTATTCTCTGACCACTTCTGTTACACTGTCCCTTGTAAATTCTAAAGCACTCACTGCTTATAGCACTCTCTGTTCGCCTAGAACTACCCACTTCTTTTTCTATGTATATTGTCTTATTTCCCAACAAACAGCCTAGGATCCCCTCATATCTACCACCGTGCTGGGTAGGTACAGTAGCCTCTCAATGAATACATGCTGTTTCAGTGGTGACGGGAGACAGGACTCTATGCTATACCATTGCCAGGGACTTCAATACCAGCTTGGGTATTCCCTAAGAAAGGGCAGATTGCCCCTCACTCTGCCAACGAGGAAAGAGATTCCAAGATGATGAATATAGATAACATTGGTGTCACAATTTGCAGTCACCAAAGGCCATGTTTGCAGACTATTCTATTTGAACCAGCAATCTTGGGAGGTGGCAGAACACATTAGCTCACTTAATAGATGAGGAAATTGAGAGTCAGAGAGGTTAAGTGCTACAACCCAGGGAACAAAATTAGTCCAGAACCCAAGTCCCTAGACTCCTAACCTAACACCTAGTGTGTGCACCTAGCATCCAAGATAACACGTAGTATTGAAAGAAAAACAGAAAAGGCTATCAAGCTGGGAGATGCCAAATATTTTTACTCCAGAGTGGAATATAAGACTGAAAGAGGAGGGATGGAAGCAATCACTCTACCCAGCGCACATGTCATAATAACACAATCCAGTGGAGACCTGTGGAATAAAGACAGACAGGAGGGTTCACAAAGATTCCTTGGGCTGCCTACTTGGCTGGTCTGAGCCTCCAGGTGATGAGCTCAGAGGAGTGACCACCTTGCCCAGGACCTGGGAAAATGAACCTCACTGGCTGGGTGAGAATACTGATGCATGGTAAGGAAAGAAATCCCATAAACAGAGGCAGAGGCCAGGATAGGCTGAGAAGGGACACCCTTCAAAGCCAGTGAGAAAAAAGTGAGTTCTACACCAAGATTTAAAAACACAAAGACAATGCGTGAGCAGCTCGTTAAAAAGCCCACTGACTCACTACTCAGAGCAGTGGTGACTCAACCTCAGCTGCTCACGAGAACCATCCCGATGCCCAGACTGCGCCCCAGTTCTATTCTCAGGGGTAGGGCCTAGGCATCAGCATTTTCTTCAAAGCCACTAAGAATTAAAGGGGACCAAAGTTTATCATCACCCAAAAATATGCCTTTTGGGATATTGATTATAAGCTGGTTATTAAGAAACAAGACTCAGGACTTCCGGCCAAGACAGAGGCCTAGACTGACACACTCCATCTCCCTCCACAAGTAAGAAGGAATACAACTACCACAAAACCAGAAATAACCAGAAATTCCAGAAAATAAATGGAAATCCAATGTATGAAGTCATAAAGAAGTGGTGGTCATCCAGACATGTAGGAGGGGCGAAGCTGGTGCAGAGAGGTCAAGCTGTGCTGGTGGTGGCAGCGGCAGCAGTGGTGGGATGGCGGTAAGCACAGACACCCATATTTAAGGGGAGGCGAGAAGCACCTGGGGAGCATCTTCGGCTGCAGACCAGACCCATCAGCTTGCGATTCCAACGCCGGGGAAGGCAAACGTCCATTGCCTTGAACTGTGAGGCCCGGAGGGGGTGGGGACGGCGGAGGAGGCTCCCGGTCTCTCAGCAGAGAGTGAACAGCAGGAATCCATCTTAGGCCCCCACCCCCATAGAAAACGCCACAGCGTGGCAATAAGGGTCACCCGTTTGTGATGAGTGCACAGGGTTCCGCCCCCTATAGCGTAGGAGGTGTGACAGCCCCACTCAGGAAGCAAAGGTAAACACAAAACTGTCAGGATGGCACAGATCATGATAGAGATCCCAGTGACACAGCTGAGCAGACAGCAAGTATGTAATCTAATGACACAGCAGATAGGAAATCTTTCTGAGGCACAGTTCAGAGCTTTGGTTATAAAAATGCTTACAGACGTAACAGCAGATCTTAAACAAGATGGGGAAGGAATGAAGGCTAGTCCTGCTGAAAGAACAAAAACACATACAAAACTAGTGGTGAGGAAAGAAAACCAGGGATCAAATCAACAAATTGGAACATAGGGAAGGAACAAACAGTCAACTAGTGCAGAAAGAGGAAGTGAAAAGTGAGGAAAATGAGGAGAGGCTCCAAAACCTAGGGACAGCTATATGCAGGCCAACATCTGAATCATAGGGTTGCCAGAAGGTGAAGAAGAAGAACTAGAAATTGAAAAATTATGTGAAGAAATAATGAAGCAGAACTTCCCTAACTTGGGGAAGGAAATAGACTTACAGGTCCAGGAAGCACAGAGAGTTTCAAAAAAGCTGGACCCAGGGAGAACCACACTAAGACACATTATAATCAAAATGTCAAAAATTGAGGATGAAGAGAGAATCTTAAAAGCCGCACGAGAGAAGAAGAGAATTACATACAAATGGGTCCCAATAAGAGTATCAGCTGATTTCTCAAAAGAAACTCTGCAGGCAAGAAGGGACTGGCAAGAAATATTCAAAGTAATGAAAAGCAAAAACCTACAACCACTATTACTCTATCCAGTGAAGCTGTCATTCAGAATAGAAGGGCAGAGAAGGTACTTCCAGGACAAAGTAAAACTGAAGGAGTTCATCAGGTCCAAACCACTGTTATATGAAATGTTAAAGGAACTTGTTTAGGAGAAAGAGGATCAAAACTATGAACATTAAAATGAAAACTTTATCACAACAACCAACAACAGAAGCTAGGGAACTGAAACAAAGGCAAACTAAGTAGGTAATGAGAGTGGGAAAAGAATTATAGGTATGGGGAACATTATGGGGGGCGGTCAGCTTGGAGGGGGAAGGGGGGAAAGGGAGGGAGATGGTACAGGAGTTAAGAAGCATAGTAGGAGGGAGTGGAGTAGACAGGAAGATGTTGAGAAGAACTATATGCACAACCAATGGGCATGGAATAAGTGGGGGGAGGAACAACTGGAGGGAGGGTGGTCACTGCGTAGAGGGGAACAAAGGGAAAAGAAATCAGGACAACTATAACAGCATAATCAATAAAGCATATTTTTTAAAAAAAAAGGAACAAGACTCAGAAAGAACCTTGGACCCTCCCCCTTAACAAAAAGAATTCAGGTAGGAGAACCTGCTTCAGAAAGGGAACCTTAGCATGTTCACTTAGCATATTTGAATTAAGTGTGGCCAGGCAAGGAGGATGCGAGCAAAAATCTGTTTGTTAGATTCCCCTCTGTGTCGCATTGTTTCTGGGTGGCCCAGCAAGAATTTGTATACCACATGTTTGCTCTTTTCCATCTGCCTGTGAATTGCCTGCTTTCTCTTTAAAATTTCAGACCCCTGCCCCCTTTGTCCTCTGTCCAAAATGGCATATAAAACTCAACTGCCCAATGTACTTTTGAGTCTCATAAGTGAGAGCCCAAATGCATAGCCATAATAAATTCTGGACGTTTTCTCCTGTTAACCTGTCTCATGTTCATTTGATTAGTAGCCCTGCTCGAAGAATTTAGAAGGTGGGAGAAAAATTATTTTTTGTATCCCCACAGTTTCCATGTACAATCAAGGTTGAGAATCACTGCTCTCCAACAGGCTGGGAATCTGTGTGTTTAAAATGCTCCCCAAGTGATTGTAACGAAGCCCAAGTTGGCCTCATTCCACTGAAAGTTATTTGGGAAACTTAGCTAAGGGTCACTTTCTCCAAAGCAATAATTGTGGTCTACCAAACCAGCAGAGGGGGAAGAGTGGGGGCCAGGTCCTGGGGCAATAGGGATAACTAACATGGTAACAAAAGTCACACTCACTGCTTCTCTTGTGGCCCTGTGGCCCCTCAGGAAAACTACAGAGCTTAGGCCATCAGCAGGAGTAGCAGAGCCAACAAGGCCTCCTCCCGCACCCAGAGCCGTGAATAGCACTGCTCTTCAGATACCCTGAAGCTGCAAGCCACTTACAGAATATTACTAGTGTTAACAAAAAACAACAGTCCCAAAATGGCATCACTCTTGCTAAGCTTCACCAAGACTTAATACCTAACCTAAGTGCTGTTTCAGCCTCTCCCAGGAGTGGAATTTTAAACCAGTCAGTCTGGAATTTTCTGATCAGTACTAGTGAGGTAATCTGCCTGATAAGACCCCCTGCCTTCCCTTAAGGGAAGGTGACCTTGCCTGAAATAAATCCCTCTTAACTTTCTTATTCCACCCTCTTTCTGCCCATAAAAACCTCTGACTTTATGTATCTTTCACACATCGATGTTTCTCTCCCTCTCTTTCTCCCTCCCTTCCCCTCTCTCTAAAAATAAATAAAATCTTTTTAAAAAAAAAAAAACCTCCTATTTTGTACAACTTCTCAGAGTGTCGTTCCAGTTGCTGCTAGATTCATGAATCACTTAATAAAGACAAGTAGCTAATTCAAATTTCCTTGGCTGAGTTTTGTTCTTTAACACTAGACTCCACCAATATTTGAAGTCAGTCCCATGCACACAGCCTGTAAAGTCAGGGGGTCTGAGTTTAAGTCCCACACTATACTTCCTAACTGTGTGATCTTGCGCAAGTTATCTAACTTCTCTGAACTTCTGTTTCTTCAGCTGCCATATGGGGACGATAATTGTATTTGTCTTAGTGTAGTTGTGAGAATCAAATGAGGTAATTAATACATGAAGACCACTTGGAACAATACTTGGAACACAATAAGTGCTCTAAAAAGATTAGCTAATATACTACACACACGCATACACGCATATTACATAACTGTGCCAGGCACTTCCCTTGCACCGTGTGAGTGGGAGGCCCAGAGATCCTCCCTGAAGTCTCTGGACAAGTCACTTCCCTTCCTGGGCCAGATCTCCAAAGCAAGATCTCTGCAAGGACTCTCTCAGCTTTAACACCACAAGGTTTGAGTCAAACCCTCTCTTCAACATGCCTTTAGGACGCGGGAGTTCCTATTCCCTCTGACTTACTCTGAGAAGAGGCTAAAACACCCGGCACACCCAAGAAACAGAGCAGGCTCTCTCCCAGTGGTTTTGGCAGGGGGCATGCTTTCCTCTGCGCACCACCCACAGCCCAGCGCTGGCACAGAGAAGTCCCGCGGGTCCCAGCCCAGGCCAAGGCGAGGCCCTGAACTGGCTCTGGAGAGATGCAATTTCCGAAGGGAGGATTGGGGACCCCCGCCCCGCAGGAAGTGCCACCCTGGCCCAGCCCCAGAGCCTCCCAGCAGAGCAGCGCCTTGACTCCAGGCGGCTCACACACGGCCCTCTGATCTCGCCTAGAAAGGACGTCTGTCTCCTCCAAGAAAAGGAATCCCGGGGGAGCAGCCGCTCTGGAATCCCGGGGAGAGGACTGGCTCTGGCCAAAAAAGAAAATGCAAGCGGCCAGACCCAGCGTGAACCCTGCAGGAGCCACAGGCCGCTTCGAGAGCATGGCCAACGGGAGGCCGGGCGCGGGGATCGGGGAAAGCCCACGGCACCTGAACGCGGGCCGAAAATGAGGCCCCGAGGGCGCCGGGCCGAAGAAAGCCTTGCACACCAACAGGGTGGCAACCCCGGGCCGGGACTCCCCAAGGCCCGGATCTGTGAGAGCGGCCTGGGCGCCGCCGAGGGGTTCAGCGAGAGACTACGTTGGGGGCGCAGGAACCTGGCGGAGGGTTGACTCATCCTGCCACCATTGCAATGAGTCACCTGAGAGCATCTGGGCCCCACAAAGCGGCCACTGTCTCGCCTGGGCTGTTCTGCGGCGCCCCCTCGCGGCCACCTGGAAGCGCAACCAGGGGCCTCTGCGCCGCTGTCCTCTCTGGCTCCCACACCAGCGTCCCGCACACTCTCTGGGGCTTCAACCTCCCTGTGCCCTCACTCAGACCCTCTCTCTGCTTTTTACCGGCATCTAAGCCCGGCAAGAAGCTGACAGTGAGGGAATCCAAGTGAAAACTACATGGGGTTCACTGTAGTATTTTTCCCATTTTGTAGATAGGAGCATTTCCAAAATAAAAAGTTGGAGAAGAAGATATTCTCTCTCTCTCTCTCTCTCTCTCCTTCTCCTCTCTGTCTCTCTCTCTGTCTCTCTCTCTGTCTCTCTCTGTCTCTCTCTCTCTGTCTCTCTCTCCCTCTCTCTCTCTCTGTCTCTCTCTCTCTCTCTCTCTCTCTCTCTCTCTCTCTCTTAAAAGATGACTTTCATGGCCTTCTCCTGGAGACCCCAAGACAAGGCCAAATTGCAGCTGGAAACTCAAATGGACTACCCATCCACCCCAGCTCCCAAGAAAGACCAGAAATACGCTTTAGCTCCCTGGGAGCTGATGAGACACCTAACCTGTTACCTCTGTCCCCACCTGGGATGTGGGTTCTCCACCTCATTCCCAACGTTAAGCACAGTATTGTAACACAGTAGGCCCTCAAGAAAAATGTACTATATGAAAGAATGGATGACACAACTTTGGAGTGCAGGGGGGCAGGAGGCAGGCTAAAAGAACAGTACATCATCATCCTCTCCTCCTCCACCTATACTTATGCCTAGAAATCTCACAAGACTTGCTCATCAGTGGGCTTCTTCCACCTCCTTCACACACCCCCCCCCCAAGGAGCTAAGGCACTAAGAGTAAGCACCCACTTGTTCACCATACCAGGCTCAGGCAGATTCTTTGTCTGGCCCCCAGCACCCTGGAATTGGGATGAGAAGTGAATTAAGAGAGTAAGTCACTCTTGTTGCTTAGGGCAGGGAGAGGTGGGGGTGGCAGTTGGCACAACTACCCATTTCCCCTGCCTGGTGGAGCCTGGTCCTGAGAAAGCAAAGAATTCACTGGAGACAATAGGGGACTAATGATACTGGCCAGTGTCTACCCAGTACCATGTGCAAGTCACATGTGCCTCTTGTGCATATTATTTTATTTAATACAGCCACCCTGGGGGAGGTAAGAGCTATTAGGTGTCCATACTTAGAGAAGGAAATAAAAACTTAGGTAATGACATAATGGTATTTGTAGAACACTTAATTATTTAGGCAACACTTACATTTAATACCACAACAATTTGAGGAATGAGGGACTCCTCTCACCCCTTTACAGACCAGCTAAAAAGAAGAGTAAATGATTTTGTTCAAGGTCACACAGCTCCAGGCCTCACACACCGAGTACCCAGGTTCTTTCCATTTTCCTCTACTGTTACTCCCACCTCTCCCTGCCCCAAGCAACAAAAGTGACTCACTCTCTCGACTCATTTCTCATCCAGATTCCAGGAGCCATGAGTAATTTAACCTGCTGGTAGCTTTCATGTCAAGAAAAAACACAAACAAATCCCCCTGCTAGGCAACCAGCTCCATGGGACAGGGATTTAATTATTATTATTATTATTACTATTATTATTAATTGATTTTAGAGAGAAAGAGAGAAACTTCAATGTATTGTTTCACTTACTTATGCATTTATTCATTGCTTCCTGTATGTGCCCTGACTGGGGATTGAACCTGCACCTCCATCCAAATCTCAACATCAGGGCCTGGTTCTAGGCTCTCATCTTCTCCATTATACTCTGCCTCCAATATCTTGGCCATCTCATGACTTTTGACCCTGTCTCTATTATGGTGACTTCTAAAGTCTCTCTCCTGTCCACAAGACTCATATCCAACTACCTACTTGATATCACCACTGGAAAGCTTCCCAGGACTTTAAAAATAGAAAAACTCTGTTCACTGTTCTCCATCAACAGACTCACCACCTCAGGACAGACCACTCCATCTCTTACCTGGACCATGTAACATTTTTGCATGTGTGCCCATCCTCAACCTCTTCTCTACCCAAACTCATACCAAACTCATGTATTCTCATTTCTAATATATTAATTAATAAAAAAGAAAAACAATTGAAAGTAGGATCTTGAAGAGATGTTTATACACCCATGTCCGGAACATCACTAGTTTCAAGAGCTAAAAGGTAGAAGCAACCCAAGTGTCCATCGACGGATGATTGCATAAACAAAATGTGGTATATATACATAATGGACTATTATTTAGCCTTAAAAATGAAGGAAATTCTGACACATGCTACTACATGGATGAACCTTGGGGACATTATACTAAATGAAATTAAGTCAGTCACATACACACACTCATACAAAACCTGTGTAATTCCACTTACATAGGGTACCTAGAGTAGGCAAATTCATAGAAACAGAAAACAGAATGGTGGTTGCCAGAGGCTGGATAGGAGAGGGTGGGAAATTGTTGTTTAATGGGTACAGAATTTTAGTTTTGCAAAACTAAAGAACTCTGGAAATTGCACAATAATGTAACTGTACTCAACACTACCAAACTATAAACTTAAAAAGTTAAAAAAGTAAATTTGATGGGGTTTGGGGGGGACATGGAGAGAGTTTGCAATTAAAAATAAAATAGAGACATCTAGAGACTTCCAGCCAAGATGGACACCTAAACAGACATGCTATGTCTCCCTCCACAACTAAGAAGGAATACAACCATCTCAAAACTAAAGAAAACCAGAAATTCCAGAAAATTGAGCTGCACGGAAGTCCAACAAACAAAAATATAAAGAAGAAATACTCATCCAGACAGGTAGAAGGGGCGGAGCCAGGGTGGAGAGGACATGGTGTGGTGGTGGCAGCAGTGACAGCAGTGGCAGCAGTGGCAGCAGCAGCAGCAGCGGTGGCAGCAGCGGCAGGCTGGTGGAAAATGCAGTCACATGTTATAAAGGTAGGGAGGGACACCTGGGGAGCACTCCCAGCACCAGGCCAGACCACACAGCTCTGGGTTCCAGCGCCGGGAAAAATAAAGCCTAATTGCTTCTGACTGTGCAAACCAGTGGGGGTTGAGGGGAGGAAGAAATTGACAGTCTCTCAGCAGAGTCCACTTTTAAAGGGCCCCCCACAGTCCTAGAACATCCACAGACCCACCCACTCTGGGAACGACAGCCAGGGCAACAGCTAGAGGGGCACCAGTCCCATATGGGAAGCAGGTGAAGTGTCTGGAAAAGCAATGAGTGCTGAGCAAGTCAAATTGTTCCCTCTCAGACCCCTCCCCCACATACAGCATGACAATGTGGTGAAATAGGTCTCCCTGTACTGATGAATACCTAAGGCTCTGCCCCTAACAATGTAACAGCTACAACATTTCTACCTAAGACACAGAGACAAACACGGGAGCCTGTCAACTAGAGCAGACAGAGAAGTATGGCCCAAAAGAGGGAATAGATCAAGGTTCCAGTGGGAGAACTAGTCAACGAGGAGATAGTCAACCTAACAGATGAGGAGATAGCCAATCTAACAAATGTAGAGTTCAAAACACTGGTGATAAAGATGATCACAGGCTTGACAGATATGCTTAAGTACAGCAGACACATAAGGGAAGAAGTGAAGGCTATGCTAAATGAAATGAAGAAAAATACACACAAAACCAATGGTGAAGGGAAAGAAACTGGCCTTCAAATCAATGATTTGGAATATAAGGAAGAAAAAAACTGTCAACCAGTACAGAACGAGGAAACAAAATTGAAAAAAATGAGGAGAGGCTTAGGAACCTCTGGGACAACTTCAAACACACCAACATCCAAATCATAAGGGTGCCAGAGAAAGAAGAGGAAGAGCAAGAAAGTAAGAACTTACGTGAAAAAATAATGAAGGAAAACTTCCCAAATTTGGTGAAGCAAATAGACATACAAGTCCAGGAAGCACAGATAGTCCCAAACAAGCTAGACCCAAGGAGGACCACACCAAAACATATCATCATTAAAATGCCAAAGATTCAAGATAAAGAGAGAATCTTAAAAGCAGCAAGAGAAAAGCAGAGTTACCTACGAAGGGGTGCCTATAATACTATCAGCTGATTTTTCAAAAGAAACTTTGCAGGCAAGAAGGGATTGGCAAGAAGTATTCAATGTGATAAAAATCAAGGACCTACAACAACCAAGATTACTCTATCCAGCAAAGCTATCATTAGAATGGAAGGGCAGATCAAGTGCTTCCCAGACAAGGTAAAGCTAAAGGAGTTCATCATCACCAAGCCATTATTATTCGGAATGTTAAAGGAACTTACTTAAGAAAAAGAAGATCAAAATTATGAACATTAAAGTGACAACAAACTCACAACTATCAACAACTGAATCTAAAAAATAAAAACAAAATCCAACTAAGCAAACCAGAACAGGAACAGAATCATAGGCATGGGGATCATTTGGAGGGTTATCAGCTGGGAGGGGGGAGGGGGAGAAATGGGGAAATGGTGCAGGGATTAAGAAGCATAATTGGTTGGTACAAAACAGGGGGAAGTTAAGAATAATATAGGAAAAGGGGAATATGCACAACCATGGACTGAACTAAGGGGGATGGGATTGTTGGTGGGAAGTGGGGGTACTGGGCAGAGGGGAACAAAGGGGAAAAATGAGACTACTGTAACAACATAATCAATAAAATATACTTAAAAAATAAAATAGAAAAACATAAAGTAGCTCGTGCCTCTCACTTGCTTTAAACCCTATGATGGATTCTCATTTCTCTGAGAATAAAATCTGAGTTCCTTACCTGCTTCAGAAAACCCTGACGATGTCTGCTTCCCTGTGTCTCCCACCGCTGCTTGTGGTCCCCTGCTCAGCCACTCTGCCTGCCTCTGAGATGGGTACCCAGGCTCTGTCTTCACATATTCCCACAGCAGGCTCTTTCATTCTTAACCCTGACCTAACATGCTATTCCCTCAGACAGGCCTTCCATCACCAACCTATCTGTAATATCCCCGTTTTTCTAAGTGGTTGCCCTCTGTTTGTTTTTTTTTCAGAGCACTTTTCTCTATTTGCAGTTGCATACTTGTTTACTATCTGTGTCCCATCAACATGAACACCACAGCCACCACCTCCAGATGCTGAGCTCCAAGAAGGCAGGAAGCAAAGTTGTTTGTTCTCCTCACATGACTGGACACACACTCAGCATCCCATACATCTTTGCTGATGAGTGAATGAGTCTCTTGCTTTTTTCTCTGTGCAGTAACAGAGCAGTGAGTCAGCCGTTCCCGGAACTAAATCCTAGCCTTTTAGTAGCTGTGGGACCTGGGGCAAAGAATTTGAACTTCAGGTTCAAATGGAATATCTTTTAAGGTAGTTTGGGGAATTATTATATTAAGTAATATATTAAGTGCTTGCCACTGTTGTATATAAACAACTTAGTGTCTAGCATCACTATATTCTACACCTTCAGAGGGGCACATTACATTCTATACTTCAGGGAAATACTATTGCTTTGCGGGACAGAGAGGTCACAAATCACTTTGAAAGCTTTATTAAAAGCAAAACTTTTCAGCCCTGACAAGGTAGCTCAGTTGGTTAGAGGTCATCCCTATACACCAAGGTTGTGGATTTTATCCCCAATCAGGGCACATACAGGAATAGCTAAAGAATGCATAAATAAATAGGACAAATCAATCTCTCTCTCTCTCTCTCTCTCTCTCTCTCTCTCTCTCTCTCTCTCTCTCTCTTTCTCTCTCTCTCCCTCTCTCTCTCTCCCTCCCCTTTTATCTCTCCCTAAAATCATAAGTAAGATTAAATATATATAGATAGATATATATATAACCTTTCTCTAGATAGAAAAATCAGCTAATACAGCTAACCAGAGGCACACATAGTTTATACATAAATTCTAGATGTTCACTGACCATCAGAAGCCTGACCATAGTTACCAGGTTAAGAACCCTCACTACAGGAGAAGAAAGCAAAATTAACATATTAAAAGAACTGAGGGTTGAGTAATATTCAAGCGCGCTTGGAGAAAAATAAGAACTAACCAGAAGTCCAAGGCCGTCATCCTCAGTTCTACATTGCCCTCTAGTGGTGGGCTGTAACTATAACATAGGACTCCCAGGCCAGAGGACATAGGGTTCTGTGGGAAACTGCTTTGGAATCCCCTTTCTGTGTCTTCCACTCAACACTTTAGATGGCTTCTGTCCACAACCATCTTCCTCGCAGCCCGTATCTTAGGCATTTAAATCTCTTGGAGCAGTACAATGTTTCCAAGGAAAGTTTTATCAATGAGGCCTCAGGAAGACTAGTAGTTTCAGGGGAAAAAGCGATCAATGTTTTTCCCTGCCTTTCACAAATTTGAAATACGGCATTGATTATGGCAGTCAAAAACATCTCATTATGTTAATAATTATTACATTTCTGACCTGGTTGGTGTGGCTCAGTGGACTGAGCACCAGCCTGCGAACCAAAAGGTCACTGATTCAATTCTTGGAATCAGAGCACATGCCTGGGTTGCAGGTAGGTACCTAGTTGGGGGCATATAAGAGGCAACACATCCATGTTTCTCTCCCTCTCTCCCTCCCTCCCTTCCCCTCTCTCTAAAAATAAATAAATAAAATCTTTTTAAAAAAATAATTATTACTATTGCATTTCTAATAATTATTACAATCTTAAAGGTTTCACTACTGCTTTAATTAAGGGAGGGGGGGCATTTACCTTGCCTAACCTTATTTTCCTGTCATATGCATATTTCTGTTCATGTTTTAAAATGTGCTTCGTGTGTTCCCAAATTACAAAAAGTCATTAATGACTTAAAAGAGCTTTATTGCCCTGGCTGCTGTGGCTTAGTGGATTGAGCGTTGGCCTGCGAGCCAAGTGTCGCTGGTTCAATTCCCAGTCAGGGCACATTACTAAGTTGCACGTCAGGTCCCCAGCTGGGGGCGCGAGTGAGAGGCAACCACACAGTGATGTTTCTCTCCCTCTCTTTCTCCTTTCCCCTCTCTCTAAAAATAAAATAAACAAACAAATAAATTATTAAAAAATAAATAAATAAATAAAAATTATTTTTTTAAAAAGTGCTTTATTGACTCAGGTAGCAAGGAAGATCATAATATAGACCTGACAAATCAGAATGTCACCCATAAACAGTGAAAAGAATTTCAGTGGAAATATAATACGTCTGTATGTGCTGGGACAAAGGAAAATATAAGACTGATCATTCTGCACAATAAGCAAAACGAAGCTGCAGACAGGAACTGCCATCATGATTATCTGGAACCTGGGTTTTATTGATGATTCGCCTCTTGTTCCCCATGTGTATCAGCTGTGTAATGTCAGAATACAGCTGGAAGTCATCAAAGTGTCTGTTTTGGTTACAGTCAGAGCCTACTGATTTTTTCCAGAAAAAGCATCAAATAACATTTCCCAGAATAAAAATTTAATTTTTTGTTAAAGACAGAGAAAGGGCCCTGGCCTGTGTGGCTCAGTTGGTTGGAGAATTATTCCGTAACCAAAAGGTTTCAGGTTCCATCTCTGGTCCAAGAATATCAGGGTTGCAACCAATCCATGTTTCTCTCTTGCATTGGTGCTTCTCCATCTCCCTTTCTCTCTCCCTTCCTTTCTCTCTAAAAGTAATGAAGAAAATGTCCTCGGGTGAGAATTAAAATAAAGTAAGAAGACAGAGAGAGGCACCAAGAACACAGCACAGCACTCAAAGTTGGACTCACTCCTTAGCACAAATACAGGTACAACGTGCACAGCAACAGAGAAGCTGGATAAACCAGCTCTGAAATCCATGACATAAACACTTAGGGAGAAAGCAGTTTTATCAAACACCACTGGTGGATGTCACACAAAAACAGCAAACAATGTGCAAGAGCAACCATCAATATCTATGGCTGCTAAAATCCTGATATACAGACTGTGAAATAGCTTTAGAAAGGGAAAGTGTACACTGGATGGTGTGGCTCAGTGGATTCATGTTGGCCTGTGAATCCAAGGGTAACCGGTTCAATTCCCAGTCAGGGCACATGCCTGGGGTGCAGGCCAGGTTCCAGTTGGGGGTGCGCGAGAGGCAGCCACACATTGCTGTCTCTCTCCCTCTCTTTCTTTCTCCCTTCCCCTCTCTCTAAAACTAAATAACTAAAATATTTTAAATATATGTTTAAAAAAAGAAAGGGAAAGTGTATGTGATGGCAAAAAGTCATTGGATTTTTGTTCCCCTATCTCTAAAATTCTCTACAACCAGAGAAGACATTTGTGTTACTAGAAATTATTTTGTGCATGAAAAAGACACACTGGAATCAGTATGTCTGGAGCACGGGCTTTGGGAACAAGAAGGCAGGGAGCTGATATTTTAATAAAAGAGGTTGTGCCTCTCTTTGCTTTGGATTTTGTTCTGAAAATTGAGAGTGATGATGATAATAATAGTAATAATACTGCCTATTATCATAAACTTGTGATAAATATTAGTGAAGAAATACATGTCAAGTGTTTAGGACAATGTCTGGCAGAGGCAGAGTACTCAATAAAAACTATCTGTTATTATTATCATCACATCAGTGCCAGTTTGAACACCATTTAATTCAGAGAACCACTGACAGTCCTCAATATGCTTCCTGAACCCAATCCAGTGTTGAAGGAAATAGAAAACATTTTCACCATGATTCAAACTGCAGTCACTAAGGATGCATTCTTTTCAACATGTTCATGAGGAAATAAGCAGCAAGTACAGGAAACTGCTTCCTCCTCCCCACCCCTAGGAAGTCTGCTGATTCTAGAGGTCAAAAGTGCTCACACGAATTTTGTTTGTTGTAGCATCTTTATTAAGATGTAATTCACATTCATAAAATTTATCATTTTAAAGTGTACCCTTCTGTGGTTTTTAATTTATTCACTATGTTGTGTAGCCATCATCACTATCTAGTTCCAGAACATTTTTCTCACCCCAGAAAGAAACCCCGTACTTATTAGCAGTTAACTAGTCCAAATTCCCTCCCTCCCCCATTCCCTGGCTTCTTTCACTTAGCACAATATTTTCAAGGTTTACCCATGTACCAGTTCTTTTTTTTTTTTTTTTTTTTTTTTTTCATCTGTCCCTAATATTTTATTGGTCATTTCTAGGCCTGTGCCTGGTTGGGCGGCTCCAAGGATAGGTCACCATTGACCACTCAGCTAGAAATAGGAGAAAGCCTGGGACTAGCCCTTTCGGGTCACAAACTGTGAAATATGAAGGGGCAAATAGATCTGGCCTTTCCTGGGACAGCACATGGCACCTAGGTGGGGGCCAAGAGCCCAAGCTTGGTGCCTGTCAACCTAGTTGTGTTTGGAGAAGTATTCTTTGCTGTCATCCACATTGGGCTTGATCGTGTCACTGCCTGGCTTCCAGCCAGCGGGACAGACTTCCCCATGCTCATCTGTGTACTGAAAGGCCTGGACCAGCCGCAGAGCCTCATCCACAGAGCGTCCCACAGGCAAATCATTGACAGTGATCTGGCGAAGGACACCCTTGCTATCGATGATAAAGAGGCCCCTGTAGGCAATACCCTCATCTTCCTTCAGCACACCATAATCAAGGGACAAGCTTCTGGTTACATCAGCCAGCAGGGGGATGTTCAGAGGGCCCAAGCCTCCCTCCTTCCGAGGGGTATTAATCCAGGCCAGGTGGGTGAACTGCGAGTCTACTGAGACCCCAAGGACCTCGCAGCCCAGCTTGCGGAAGTCCTCGGCATGCTCGCTGAAAGCGATGATCTCCGTGGGGCACACAAAAGTGAAGTCCAACGGGTAGAAAAAGAGGACCACATATTTCCCTCTGTAGTCTGAAAGCTTCACCTCCTTGAAGGCGCCGTCCACCACGGCTGTGGCCTGCAAGTTCGGGGCGGGCTTTCCGATGTGAGCGTATCCGGAGGCCATGACTGAAAGCTGCGTGGGGAAGGGTGGGACGCACAGACCAGGAGACCAGCAGACTCGCGTTCTCAAAGACCCATGTACCAGTTCTTCATTCCTCCTCTTGGCTGAATAATATTCGATGAAAGGGATATACTGTATTTTATCTATTCACCACTTGATGGACATTTGGGTTGTTTCTATCTTTTGGCTATTGCGAATAAGACTGCTATGGACTTGCATATGCAAGTTATTGTGTGACCATGTTTTCAACTTTCTAAAATATTGTCTCTTAACTTTTTAAAAATAATTTATTTTATTGTTATTATTACTTTTAATTTTCACCCAAGTACATGCTTATTGATTTTTAGACAGAGGGGAGAGGGAGAAAACATCAATATGAGAAAGAAAAATCAATTGGTTGCCTCTCATCCTGGGAACCAAACCTGCTATCTTACAGTCTATGGGGTGACATTCTAACCAACTGAGCCACACCCACTAGGGATCTCTAAACTTTTGAGAAACTGTCAAACTATTTCCCACAGCAACTGAACCATTCCCACCAGCAACATGTAAGAGTTTCAATTTCCCTATGTTCTCACAACCACCTATTTTCTTTTTTTAATGATTATAGCTATCTTGGTGGTGAAGTGATAATTCATTATGGTTTTGATTTGCATTTCCTTAATAACTAATGCTGCTGAGCATTTTTTCATGGATTTATTGGCCATTTGTATATCTTCTTTGAAGAAATGTCTATTCAAACCCTTTGCCCATTTTTAAATTGTTGTCTTTTTATCGTTATTATTGACAGTTCTTTATATATTCTGGATACCAGACACTTATCAGATATATGATTTGCAAATATTTTCTCCCAATCTGTGCATTGTATTTTCACTTTCTTGTTGGTGTCCTTCAACCCACAAAAGGTTTTTTATTTTGATGAGATCTGGCATAGAAACATATTTATTTTTTCTTTGATTGTTTGTGCTTTTGGTGTCATATCTAAGAAACCATTGCCTAAGCCAAGATCATGCATATTTTCACCTATGTTTCTTCCTAAAAATTTTACTCCTAGCTCTTCCATGTTAGGTCTTTGATCTGTTTTGAGTAAAGCTTTGTATATGGCATTAGGTAAGAGTCCAGTTTTCCCAGCATCACTTGTTGAAAAAATTATTCCTTCCATAGTGAATGGTTTGGCATCCTTGTCAAAAATTAACTGACTTTATATACGGCTTCATTTCTGGACTCTCAATTGTATTCCATTGATATGTCTGTATTTATACCAGTAACACACTGTCTTGATTACTGTAGTTTGTAGTGAGTTTTGAAATTGGGAAGTATGAGTCCTCTAACTTTGTTTTGGTTATTCTAGATTCCTTGCAATTCTATATGAAATTTAGGATCAGTTTGTCTATTTCTAAAATGAAAAGGCAGTTTTGATAGGGATTGCACTGAATGTGTAGATCATTTGGTAAATATTGCCATCTTAACAATATTAAGTTTACCAGACAATGAACACAGATGTCCTTAGATTTATTTAAACTTTAACTTCTTAAATTATATTTTATTGATTATGCTATTATAGTTATTCCAATTTTTTCCCCTTTCCCCCCTCCACTCCCTTAGGCAATCCCCCCACCATTGTTTATGTCCATGGGTCATGCGTATAAGTTCTTTGGCTGCTCCATTTCCTACACTGTACTTTACATCCCGTGGCTACTCTGTAACTACCTGTTGGTACTTCTTAATCCCTTCACCTCTTCACCCATTTTTCCACAACCCCTCCCATCTGGCAACCCTCTGTATCCATGATTCTGTATTCCTTCCTCTTGTTTGTTTAGTTAAACTTTCTTTAATTTTTTAAACAATGTTTTATAGTATACAAGTCTTGTACTTCTTTGGTTAAATTTACCCCTAAGTATTTTATTCTTTTTGATGTTATTATAAATCATATCGTTTTCCTATTTTACTTTCAAATTGTTGCACACTAGTGTATAGAAATGCAACTGATTTTTTAATATTGATCTTGTGACCTACAACCTTAGTCTAATCCGTGCTTTTGTGAATTCTTTAGGATTTTCTTATATACAACATCATGTCATCTGCACATAAAGATAGTTTTGCTTTTTTTTTCCATTACACTAGATTTTGTGACATTGATAATGTTAATAAAGAGCATTTCTCCAACTGCAAATTGAGTATACCTTAGTGATGTATTAGAACCTGTGTCAGAATCAAAATTTCACAATTTTAATGTTGGGAATACAATATCAGGATTTCTTAAAACTAGAACTCTGGCACTATTGCATCATCACAGTTCTACTATTTCTCAACACTTTTTTTTTTAAGAAAGAAATAAAAAACATATTACTGAGTATAGTTTAAAACCACTTTAATAAAATGGTAAACTTTGTTATGTATATTTTACCACCATTTTTTTAACCTTGAAATTATACATCAGAACAAAAAGTACTTTCCAAGGCTGAACAAAGCCAAGGATTACATAAGAATCCATTTCCCACCACCCCCCAAGTTAAAACAGTCAGCCTTCCAACTTTTGAATGTAATATGCTTGCAGACTTAGGTCCCGGTAGTTCTACAAACCATCTTCATGAGCATGTTCTCCACCGTTCTGCGTTCAAGTTTTGTCTGCCTATCCAGGACTGTCTGATGAAACACTTGATGCTATTCCTTAAGTTTTCCTAATTAAATAGAACAGTCAGAGTACATATAAGATTCAACAAATGAATGCATAAATAAGTGGAACAACAAATCTCTCTCTCTCTCTCTCTCTCTCTCTCTCTCTCTCTCTCTCTCATCAATAAATTTAAAAACAAACTTTTTTAACTGACTGAATATGGGACCCGAGCTATGGCTCGAATTATCAGACAACAAGCTGAATATAAATGCTTTAGCAACAATTACAAGTAGTATCTTTCTCATTAATTTAAAACAAAGCCGTTGTTATTACTTTTTAAATGTTTTATTACATTCCTTTAAAATTTGTGACAATATTTTTTAAGTTTTATTTATTTTTAGAAGGGGGGAGGGAGAAAGAGGGGAAGAGAAACATCCATATGCAAGAGAAACATCAATCTGTGAGAGAGAACCATCAGTCGGTTGCCTCTCACACGCCCCCAACCAGGGACCTGGCTGGCAAACCAGGCATGTGCACCAACTGGGAATCGAACCGGCGATCCCGTGGTTTGCAAGCCAGTGCTCAATCCACTGAGCCATACCAGTCAGGACCAATATTTTAAATTTATCAAAAATTTTGGCAATTGGTATATACCAGACACCCATTAAAAGGGTCTGTGGATGCCAAAGCTTAGTAGAAAGTAGATTTAGAAAGCACACTGGACTGTGAGCCGAGAGGCCTAGATTCTAGTTTTGTTTTCACTCTGGCTGTGTTAATTAACTTCTGTAAGCCTTTGTCTCCCTATTTTAGAACAGACTGGCATTTCCTCTCCTGGCTTCCTCACAGGGCTTCTGAGAAAGCAAATAGGAAAAAGGGTGCCCAAGTGCTGTGTAACCTTTTTAAGTCTTTGTGCAAATATATGAGATGAGATAATCTTTTAAAAAGCCACCTGTCCCTTTGGCTTCCCTTTCTTTTCACTTCGTTGTTTATGTCCCTATAAGTTGTCAGACTGTTCTGCCTCCACCACCCCATCCGCTTTGCCTATGACCCCCTCCCACATCTTGGGGAACAAACCCTGCTTGGCCCTCGTGAAGAAAGTGGCCAAGTATCTCTGTCTTGCTCTACCTCTTCTGTGTCCCAAGGTTCTCTGTCTATCTCTCTCCATCCCCTGGGCTTCTTTCATAATTATTTGGTTGGAGAGCAGTTTCTGATCAGCTCTCTCTCACACACACTGCACATACCCCAAGGCCCGTCTGCAGAGATCTGTCCCTTAACCCTAGTCAGCTTCTTGCTCCAACCTCTGTCTCATCCCCTCCCAAGGAGTCCCACACTTGATATTCCACAGATAAACTCTCTCCCCCATCACCTCTGCTATAGGCCAGGAAGCTCTGCAGGATTCTGATCCAGAAAAGGGGAGAGGACAGCCCCACCCTGCAAACCCCACCCTCTAGGAACGGATTTATGCTTCATTGTTGGTGGCAACCATAGAAACAACAGGTGGCTGTGAGTCAGATGGTAATAAACAGGATTCTTTACTAACGAAGTTACCTAGGACAACCCTGGGAGGGCAGGGCCTTGAATTTCTTGGTTTGGCCTCTGAGAATCTCCTAGAAAGGTAGAACTCTCGGATTGTGAGCACAGGGAAATTACTAGCCGTTTTTCTGCATTTCTTTCTCATGACCCCGGGCCCCACTTGAACTGAGTTCTCCATCCTGAGCTCCCTTGCATTTCACAAACTCACCCTGCTGTCTCTTGGCTCCTGACTTTCTTACCTGAGCTTCCAGTTCCCTAGAACTCTCTTCCTTCTTCTTTTTACTTAGAAAACACCTATTTGTCCTTTAAATTTCAGGCCCTTTCAATGTCAGCTCCTTCTGTGAAACCTGGAAGTGTCAGGAACTCCATAAAAGATAAATCTTATTTCTCTCTTGCTTGAGTAAAGTTTGGGGATGCAGGGCACTGTCCCTGGAGTCCTTGGTATCCCAGGCTCCTTCCCACACTGCCAGCCCTACAGCGACCCTATCAGCCTCATGGTCCAAGATTGCAGAATCTGCATTCCCAACAGCAGGATGGAGGCAGGGGCAAGTAGAAGAGGAGCCAAAGATTGTGCTGTACAGCAAGTCATTAAATCCTCCAGGAGTGCTCAGCACAGCTGGGAGGCAATCGATTTCCACCATTACTTCCTTCCTAAAATATTACTGCTTGCAGTCAAGGCATCTTCTGTTCTCTTGTTCCACCTACCTGTTAACATGCACCACTGTTCTGCCACTTCATAAGAGAAAGGCAAAGCTCTTATCAACAGTGTGCAAAAGCAGGGTGCTGAGGACAGTTCCCCCTCACCCCACACTGAGGGCCAGCAATAGGGTGCATTGTCTGTACAGAATTTTAAAATAGCAATCAACCAAAAGCCGGCTGCTCCTTATTATCACCTTGACCAGCAATTCTAAACATCAGTGATAAAGCATTCCTCCCAGAAAAAAATATTTTGGTGATCTAAGTTCTAAATCTAAACAAATGCTGTGGTACCATTGGCTTTTGAAGGGGACCAAAAGTTTTGCCACCCCTGCCCAGGCCAGTGTGCTGCAGTTGGTTGGAGCACCATCCTATAAACTAAGGGGTCTCAGGTTTGATTCCTGGCCAGGGCACATGCCTGTTTTATGGGGTGAGATATTTTTCTCTCTCTCTCCCTGCGTCCCCTCTCTCTAAAATTAATAAACATGTCCTCTGGTGAGGATAAAAATAAATAAATAAATAAATTTGCCATCCCAAAATATGCCTTTTGGGGTATTGATCTTAAGCTGGTTGTTAAGAAACAAAAGAAGCATGCTCTGCCTCCCAAGAGCATGCCCATTATCTTTCCCTTCCGCTGCCCCCTTTTCTTCCCTCACAGACACACATCTCCTAAACTCTAAGGGACCCCATAAGACTTGCAACCAGGGGAGAGCTACAGGCAGCAGCAGCTTGTCCCAGGCTCACCCCCTTTTCTCTGCCTTCTCCGTGAGGCAAAGCAGCCTCGCATAAGCTCCTTTCCCCACCTAGTGTCTCTCCTGTTGCTTCGCCTTCTAGGCCCTTCCTTGTTTCACTGTCCCCACTTTAATAAACATCCTCTAAAAGTCTCAAGAAGAAGAGGAAGAAGAAACAAAAAATTTAGAAAGAATTTTTGACCCTCCCCCTTACCTGCCTAAAACTCAGATAGAAAAACTTGGTCAAAGGATTATAATATAAACTGAAATTGTCAAATAGGGAGAAATTTAGCAAAGCCTGTTTGTTGCCATTTGCTCTGTGTCCCCTTGTTTCTGGGAGGCCCAGCAAGAACTTGTTGACCACATATTTGCTCTTTCTTGTCTAGCCATGAATTGCCTACTTTTCCTTTGATATCCCAGACCCCTGTCCCCTTCCTGCTTTGTCCAAAATGGCATATAAACCTCAATTGCCTGATGCCTCTTTGGATCTCGTATCTTTTTTTTTTTTTAATTTATTTATTTGTTTTTTTGCTTATTTATTTTATTTTTAGAGAGAGGGGAAAGGAGAAAGAGAGGGAGAGAAACATCACTGTGTGGTTGCCTCTCACTCGTGCCCCCAACTGGGGACCTGATGTGCAACCTAGTAATGTGCCCTGACTGGGAATCAAACCAGCGACACTTGGCTCACAGGCCGATGCTCAATCCACTGAGCCACTGCAGGCAGGTTGGATCTCATATATTATGGTACCCCAGCATGTACATCCATAAATTTTGGACATTTTCTCCTGTTACTCTGTCTCCTGTTAATGTAGTTCTTATTGCAGCTAGAACTTAGAAGGTGGGAGAAAAGTTATTTTTTGTGCCCTCACAGTTTCAATGATAGATAAACTTCAAATTAACATTTTTTTATAACTTACCCTTTTAAAACCATTATATTTTACATAGAATTTCATCCAGGAAACACCAGTTATATGGCGGGCCCCTGGCACCCCCAACTCAGACACATGGGCCCCTTTGCAGAGTGAGTTGATGAGGGCTCCCTCTTTTAGAATCATCAGAGCTACCTTCCTGCTAGGTGGGCACCGCCATCCCTCTGGAGCTCCTATCTCTGTATTTAAACAGTAGATTCAAAGGACACAATGAAAGTACCGTGATTGTAAACACAAAGAAATAAATTACAATATTTTACCTCTATCTATGTATTTTTAATTTGTGCTTAAATTTTAAAACAGTAAAATGGAGGGAAAATTGCAAGTTGGACTATTTTTAGTTAGTAAGGGCAAACATGAAATGTAATTATTTCATTTCATTATTGTGGTGTTAAATAATCCATACCATTGTCAAACACCTTAGGTATACCTCAGCTTCTTATCCCTCCCAAATTTTATTACGATATAATGCTTGGAATGTAAAAGCTTCATGGCCCCAAACAAAAAGACACCAAAATATCAGTTTTGGTGAATCTTCTTTTAATGAAATTACCACAGACATGTGGTAGGTCTTCAGGTCTTCTCTGTCACGTAAGTATTTTTGTTATGGGCACAATGTGAAATTAAAAAGAAGATATTTGGGCCCATGTTGGAATGTTCTGGATTCAGATAGCAAGTTGGGCAGTAAGAGTGATGATGGTATTAATTTCCATGGGCCCCAAATTGTCCAACAATGCCTGCTTCGTGACTGAAAAATCCCTTGAACACAAAGCAATGAAATACTGCAAGTGATGGTGACTTATATTATACAGGTGACAAACTCACAGCAGAGCTCTGTGCCTTATCTGTTTATCTTTAAAAAATTCATGATTCTTAAAAAGCACCTAGACCATGTCTATCAGCTATTAAGTACACTTTGTGCCCTTGCTGGGTTCTCAGTGGTTAGAAAGAGCTTGGCCAGCACTCTGAGCCATCCCGACGGGGTCGGTCTCCTTTGCATATTCTCATGTCTTCAAAGAAGAGGAAGTGAAAGTTTTGCATTTACTTTCAACAGTTGATTATGACATTTTTAAATAAAAGGAACATATACCAGAGGCACTTTAGTGTTTCATATTTTTGTAAACATTTACTGACTCATAGGAAAAAAGTTTTTATTAATTTTTACCCCCAAATTATTGAATAATGGAGTCACAGTATTATTTTACTTTTTAGTTTTAGTTTGGAACATGTCTCCTGCTTGCTGTCAATCATCAATCACTTCTCATTTGCTTATTCTCACCATTCCAAAAATATTCCTACCATGTTTTCATTAGATTAACTTAACAACACTGGGATGTGATCCTCCTGAAGAGAATGTGTTTAACAACAATCATTAATACACCTTTTGTAAGCCACTAACTTAGTAGTACTATAATCACTTCCTGTTGTTCATTTGCTCTGGGCCCTAATTATTCTAACAATAAATAATTATTTGTTCATTGATGCCTTCTATTTATATAAGAAATATTAATTGTACTTATGATATATCAGGTAATTTTCCAAGCACTTTATAATACTAACTTACGTGGTCCTCATCATGACCATATGAAATAGATACTAGTGTTAGAAAGAGTTTGAGGCACAGAGAGATTAAATAACTTCCCCAAAGCCACCCAGCTAATAAGTGGCAGAACGAGGATTCAAATCAAGGCTGCCTGACTCTGTACATGAGCTACACAACATCACTACACTCCCTTTCTGAAAAAAATTCAGGGAAGTCAAGGGGATGTTCTGTCCATTTCATTGGGAAAGTACAATTCCAATAAAATTTCCTTTTTAAGTTTAATATGAATTTAACATATTTCTCTTTTGATCAGTTTTATACTAATAACAATTCTAAGGCTATGAAGAGGGAGTGTGAGAGAGAGCGAGTGGAACAAAATGTTAATAAGGGATGAATCTAGGAAAAGGGTATACAAGAAGTCACTATACTATTTTTCAAATTTTTAATAAATTTTTATTTTTAATTTACAGCTGGTAAATGGTCGTACCGGTTATCTATTGCCACATAAATGCTGCATAACGAACATCCACAAAACCTTTAATAACAGGCTAATGATAATTATTTACATTTGTGCCTGAGTCTATAGGTCGGCTAGGAGGTTCTGCTAATTTGGGCCAGGCTAGGCTGATTCAGCTCAGTTCACTCATGCATTTGTGGCCATGGGTCAGTTTTACTCTGCCTGGCCTAGAATGGCCTCAGAAGGGACGACTTGGTTCTCCTCCAGAAAGCTATCCTGGGCTTGTTCTCATGCTGGTGGGAAGATTCTGAGAGAGAATGAAAGCACCCAAAGCCTTTGGGACCAAAGATTGGAATGAGTAAGTACCTCATCACTTCTTTTACTCTATTGGCCAAAGCAACACCAGGCCAAGCCCAGAGTGATGGCACAGATCCACAGAGACATGGAAACCTAAAGGTGATCTACCGCAGAGATGGAGCCAGGATGCAGACCTTTTTTTTCCCCTTCATTTCACAGGCCAGCACTCAATCCGCTGAACCGCACCAGCCGGAGCCAGGATGCAGACTCTTAAGAGCCGTACTCTTAACCTTTATTTCACAACCACCTCCTTATCAAAACCTTTATTAGTATCCATTTCAAGTTCCATTAATTCATGTGCCCAGCACGTTGATGGGCACTGTGAAAGGACAAGGTCCTCCTTTTAAGGAGCTTACAGAATAGCTAAGGAGATGAGACACCAACCATGGAAAGTTTGGTAATAATAAAGTCAAGACAAATGGTAACAACAGGAATCGTCGTCGGCAGCCGTCCGTCTCGAGAGACGATGGTGTAGCTTCTTAAGAGTCTATCTGCACCGCCGAGAATGGCTGTGCAGTCCGACTCGGGAGTGACACGGTATCTGTCTCCTCCCGTGTTGAATCGACATCTTACGATGACGCTGGAGTGTCCTCTCCAGTGAAGCTGAAGCTACAGAGCCTGGGCAGGGTGATATGGAGGGTCTGCTGTTGCCCATGCAGCAGACCCCCCCTCTCTTCGCAGCTGAAGGGTCCAAGGGAAAGACGCAGTCAATACAGCTTGGCTTCAGGTGCGCCGCAGGAGTTGCCGGTATTGACTACAACGTCAAACCGCCTTAGGGACTCCGGCTCCGGATTTTCTGTCGGGGTTTACTCCCTTAGCCTTTCCCCTGAAGAGGTATGCCGCAAGGCAGCGGAGGTTTTTTGGAGTCAGAGTTTTCCTTCTCTGATGTGCCCTGACTGTAAGATCGAACCAGCGACACTTAGCTCGCAGGCCGACGCTCAATCCACTGAGCCAAACCAGCCAGGGTAAACAACAGGAATCAACAGTAGGAAATGATACTGTGGACTGGACAGCCAGGAGGCCCAGACAGGGATTGATCTGGGTCTTGTAAAATGTGCAAAATTGGGTCAGATGGTAAATAGGGACCAATAAATCCATTTCTTCCTCCCTTCCCTAGATACCGATGGAGAGCTGAAGAAAAAGAGACATGGAATGGGGGACCCAGGAAGAAAGTAGTTTTCTAAATCCCCTCTCAGCTGTCTACTCAGTCCCTTAGGATTTCCTTCTACCTGCCTTAAACATACATTGAGTACCCAACAGGCCACAGTCATATTCAGTTCTTATATGGGTTTACTAACCATCGTTTGAACATGGTGGGTTTTCAGAAAAATCTTCGATTTTACTGAGCAGAAGGGTGGGCAACACTCCCAAAGGGAAGACAGGGGTAGATGGCTCTATAAGGAAAGAGAAGGCAGCTACAGGAGGGGAGTGATCAGGAAGAGGGATTGGGAGGAGAGTGGGAGAGGTCTGAACAGATGCTATGAGGAGAGATATTTGGGGGACAGGGAGTGACATGACACTTTTTTTTTTTAAAGAAATTGTTGCTCTGTGGTGAGATGCAGAACCATGTGCTCCACGTCAACAGCCTTTAGCAAAGACCAACGCCATTTCTTAAGGCTTTGGGAGTTAAATTTCTGTTTCTTTGAATGCTGAGATGACCTTTAGGATCAAAACAAGGCAGTCAGTTTTCTATGGCAGGTTTACCCATAGCAAGCAAATTTTTTTCCTACAAAATAGTGCCTTTGGAGTGAGACCATTTGAGTTCAAAGCTGGGCTTTTCTTCTTGCTAACTTCGTCATCTTGAATGCAGAATATAACCTTTCTGAGACTGTTTCTTCATCTGTTATGAGAGGATAATGTCTGACTTGTAGGGTTTTGTGGGGATTAAATGAAATGTGTCAAGTGCTTAATTGTGCCTGCACATAGTAATTGTTTTATTAAAAAGGTAGCTGGTATTATTATCATGATCCTAAAATTTAGTATTATTATCTTCATTTTACATATAAGGATGGAGACTTAGAGAAGTCAAATCCACCTGCTCCCAAAATCCTTGTGAAGAGCTTGCCTTTGAACAAAGACACTGACATGAAACAAAGAACACTAGGGACGCAAAAGGCCACAACTGAAGGACGAGAAGGATTAATGCAAAACTAGGGTGGAGACCAACATAAAATGAGAGTGAGGTCAGAGAAAGACAGCAGGCCTAAATGCTCAGAGGCCTCCTGTTTGGAGGCCAGTGGTTGGACCAAATGCCCGCTCTAAAGCCTTGTGAGATGTAGGGATTGGGTCCCAGCTGTTCCGTATGCTGGCTTTGTGACCTTAGCCAAGTTACCTTACCTCAGAGACTCAGTCTTACATCTATCAAATGGGATAATACCAGGAGTACCTGTTTCATTGGGTTGTAGTAAGAAGAAGGCTGCTTGGTGCATGCTGAGCATCCAGCACAATGCCTGGCACACAGGATGGGTACTGAGACCTAGGTGCCTGTCCATATGAACCCAAACTGAGAACCTCATCCTCTGAAGGATGGGGTTCTGGGCCCTGCTAAAATGACCCAAAGTGCAGTTCAATTATTCAAGGTGGAGTTCATGATACATAGAAGGATATTCCCCAGAGCATGAGGAAATTACTTTAAGCTTGAGCTGGAAGTATTTGGGTCAGATATGTGAAAGAACTTCCTGAAAATCAGGGTTGTCAAATTTAATTAAAAATAATGATTTAGGGACTTCTGGCCAAGATGGAGGTCTAGACAGACACACTGCATCTCCCTCCACAACTAAGAAGGAATACAACTACCTCAAAACTAGAGACACCCAGAAGTTCTAGAAAATCGAGTTGCATGGAAGTCCAAGAAACAAAAATATAAAGAAGAAATACTCATCCAGACACGTAGGAGGGGCAGAGCCAGGACAGAGAAGATACAGTGTGTTGGCGGCAGCAGCGGTGGCAGCAGCAGGCCGGCAGAAACTGCAGTCACGTTTTAAAAAGTCAGGAGGGACACCTGGGGAGTGCTCCCAGCACCGCACCAGACCAGACCATGCAGCTCACAGTTCAAGAGCTGGAGAAAATAAAGCCTCATTCCTTCTGCCTGTGAAAACCAGTGAGGTTTGGGGTGAAGGCAGAAACAGCTGGTCTCTCAGCAGAGTCTGCTTGTTTAAAGGGCCCCCATGGTCCTAGAACATCCGCAGACCCACCCACTCAGGTAACAATGGCCAGGGCAACAGCTAGAGAAGCACCAGTCCTATATGGAAGTGGGAGAAGTGCCTGGAAAAGGGGTAAGTGCTGAGCAAGCAGCATTGTTTCCTTTCAGCACCCCCACACACACACACACACAGTGCCACAACGTGGTGAAACAGGTCGCCCCATACTGATGAATACCTAAGGCTCCGCCCCTTACAACATAACAAGAGTGACAGCTCTACCTAAGACACAGAGGCAAACAAACACAGGCGCCTATCAAGATATCAAGATGACGACTCAGAGAAGTATGGCCCAAAGGGGGGAATAGACCAAAGTTTCAGTGGGAGAACTAAATGACAAGGAGATAGCCAACCTCACAGATATAGAGTTCAAAACACTGGTGATAAAGTTGCTCACAGGCTTGACAGATATGCGTAAGTACAGCAGACACATGAGGGAAGAAGTGAAGGCTATCCTAAGTGAAACAAAGGAAAATCCACACAAAATAAATGGTGAAGGGAAGGAAATCTGGGTTCAAATCAATGATTTGGAAAATAAGGAAGAAAAAACAGCCAACCAGTACAGAATTAGGAAACAAGAATTGAAAAAAATGAGGAGAGGCTTAGGAACCTCTGGGACAACTTTAAACGTGCCAACATCTGAATCATAGGGGTGTCAAAAGAAGAGGAGCAGCAAGAAATTGAAAGCTTCAGTGAAAAAACAATGAAGGAAAACTTCCCAAATTTAGTGAAGCAAATAGACATACAAGTCCAGAAAGCACAGAGAGTTCCAAACAAGCAAGACCCAAAAAGGACCACAACAAGACACATCATAATTAAAATGCCAAAGGTTAAAGATAAAGAAATAATCTTAAAAGCCGCAAGAGAAGGGAAGAAAGTTATCTACAAAAGGGTGCCTATAAGACTATTAGCTGATTTTTCAAAAGAAACTTTGCAGGCAAGAAAGGATTGGCAAGAAGTATTCAATGTGATGAAAAGCAAGGACCTACAACCAAGATTATTCTGTCCAGCAAAGTTATCATTTAGAATGGAAGGGCAGATGATGTGCTTCCCAGACAAGGTAAAGCTAAAGGAGTTCATCATCACCAAGCCATTATTATATGAAATGTTAAAGGGACTTGTTTAAGAAAAAGATCAAAACTATGAACATTAAAATGACAACAAACTCACAACTATCAACAACTGAGTCTAAAAAATAAAAACAAAATCCAACTAAGCAAAGGAGAAAAGGAACAGAATCATAGGTATGGGGATTATTTGGAGGCTTATCAGCTGGGAGTGGGGAGAGGGAGAACTGGGGAAATGGTGCAGGGACTAAGAAGCATAATTGGTTGGTACAAAATAGACAGGGGAGAGTTAAGAATAATATAGGAAAGGGTGAAGCCAAAGAACTTATATACATGACCCATGGACATGAACTAAGGGGAATGGGATTGCTGGAGGGAAGGGGAGTACTGGGTGGAGGGGAGCAAAGGGAAAAGAAATTGGGACTACTGTAACAACATAATCAATAAAATATACTAAAATAAAATAAAATAATAGTAATAATAATAATAATAATAATAATTTAGGACTATCGTGTTAGCATCTAAGAAGCAAAATATTTGCCCATCTTCCTGGGCTGGGCACAATGCATCATAACGAGAAGAGCTAGTGGCAGCTGACCATGGTGGGGAGTAAGACTGTTCTAACTTTGAAAACTGATCCAGAGCCTTAAATTTTTTAATCGCATGTACTTTTGCTCGCCCCAAAGCTGAGGAGGTAGAAATCCAATGTCAGTACAGACCTGACAGGGAAAATCAAATGACTGCTTGGAGCAAATGGGGCTTGAAGGAAATGACCACATTGTCACCGATCAGAGCCACTTGAGGAAAGGCACATACTCTGAGAGCAGCATTGTTGGAGGTTATCAGGCAGAGGCAGGGGTCATCTGCCAAGGACATCAACCAGCAGGACTTGGGGGCCTGTCTACTCCTGACTCCAGAAACCAAGTCAAATTTCATTGCATTTCCAGGGGCTGCCACTAGGGGAGACTGTGGCTCCTAGGTGCCATGGGGCAAAGGTAGCCAGCTGTGAAATAAAACACCTGTAGAGAGATCATTCACTTCTGTTGCGTTCTTGTCACTCTTGAAGGCCTGAGCTGCATGGGAGGAGAGAGGAGTGGGGAACGATCTCACTGATGGGGGACTCCGTGTCATCACCTGAACCTCACCTACTAAGGAACCTGCCAGGGATTCCTGAGCCACAAAGACCCTATTGGCCTGGCAAAGATTCCACAGAACCCTGGGGACCGATCATGTCAAGAGCGGGAGGGGGCTCTGTCAGAGCACAGACCTGGACATTCAGACACCTGACTCCAAGCTCTACCTCGAGAAATTTCAAGAAGGTAAAATCTACCTTTGGAGCCCTCACCTTCTCTTCTGTTCATCTTCCCCCTCAGCTTCCACGAGGCAAAGGCCATGTGATCTCACAGTTCCCCAATCTTGGCTTAAGAAATTATCTGATCAACTAATCTCTTCAGACTAAGACAGATGGAGCCCCCGTCCCCCAAGGCAGGCATTGCTAAGCCTTTTTAGTTAGCCCTCTTTCTTCTGAGCTCTCCCCTTCAACAATCCACAGAATTTTCTTACTATAATATTCTAGGGAAACCATTGCTAAGCCAACAGAATTGGCCTGTAAGCAGGGTAAAACTTACATGGGGTGTTTGTCCTAAAGGGACAGAAACTTTTAGAAGGAGCACCGAAGAAATGCTGAAGCTACAGTAATGAACCAGGAATGCCAAAATGAAGTTATGGAAGAACTCCAGGTATTTAAAAGGCAAAGGCACATGACAGAGAAGGCATGTCTGCCTAAATGTCAATTCTATCTGATTCTAGCAAGTCAATGCAGTTCAACTTCACAAACACTGACTCAGAGCCTTAAACATTTTAATTACACGTACTTTTGGTCACCCCAGGCTGAGGTGCCCAGGCCCACAAGGAGCTGGTCACTGCCCTCAAGGTATATATGCAACAGTACTGGACAGAGAAAGAGTGATGTCGGGGTTTTTTGTTTTTTGGTTTTTTTTAAGATTTATTTATTTATTTTTATTGAGATTTTATTAATTTATTTTTAAAGAGAGGGGAAGGGTGGGAGAAAGAGAGGGAAACAAACATCAATGTGTGATTGTCTCTTACATGCCCCCAACTGGGGACCTGGCCTGTAACCCAGGCATGTGCCCTGACTGGGAATTGAACTGGTAACCCTTTGGTTCGCAGGCCGGAGCTCAATCCACTGAGCCACATCAGCCAGGGCTTTTTTCTTTTTTGAATAGTTCATTTTTATTGCATTTCTTCCATTACCATTTACCCCCCCCCCATATACCCTCCTCCACCTCTTCCCACCCCTTTCCCCTGCCCTGCAATCACCACACTGTTGTTTGTGTTCATGCATCCTTTTTCTTTTTTGCTTGATCCCTCACCCCCTCCCCAGAGCTCTCAGCCTGCTCTCTACCCATTAGTCTGTGTCTGTTTGACTTGTTAGTTTAGTTTATTTATTAAATTCCAACATGTGAGTGAAATCATATGGTATTTGTCTTTCTCTGACTGGCTTATTTCACTTAGCATAATGTTCTCCAGATCCATCCATGCTGTTGCAAAAGTTAAAATTTTCTCCTTTTTTATGCCCAAGTAGTATTCCATTGTGTAAATGTCCCATAGCTTTTTTATCCACTCATCTACTGATGGAAGAGTGATGTCTTTTAAAGAAACACAGCAGCCAAGGCAGTTTGAAAACATGGAGGAGAGTGATCGCTCTGGTTGGGGGAATCATCAGGGAAAGTTTCCTGAAGGAAGCAGACCATGGGAAGGGCCTTGAAGGAGGAGGCAGTGGAGATGTGAAGACAAGCGGCCAAGAACATTGTGCCAGCTGAGGGAAAGTGCTTAAGCAAAGGCATGGAATCAGGGAAGCCAGACTGATTCAAAGAGCATGTCCAAGGGTGGAGTAGGGGAGAGCAGGTGAAAGGCAAAAGTAATTTTTACAGAGGTCCTTATATGCCAGGAAGAGGGTTTGTCCTCCTAAGTCACCACCCAGAGAGCAGCTGCTTGGAAGATGGAATATCTCCAGGAATCCACCAGAGCAGACTCTCAGGAGACCTTTGAGAAAGGCTGCCCTTTCCCCCTTTCTTTTTAACCATGCTTCTCTACATTTCTGTGTCTTTGCTCATGCTGTTCCCTTCTCCAGAAATGCCCTTCCCTCCTACTCTGCCCAGGAAACTCCTGCTCATCCTTAAAGTCCCAGCACAAAGCTCACCTCTTCTATGAAAACTCTCTGACTCCCTTATGGAGTCATTAATCCTTCCAAAGTGCTCCCACAGCTCTTGGTTCATTCTTTTTATATATAACATATATCGGTGTTCTGTTCACCATTGGTCTGTCTGTCTCCCCATATTAGTCTGTTATCTCCTGGAGGTCAGGGACTGTCTCTTATGCTAGAAATAGGACTATCCTTCATATATTAGGAATACATATTCTATACATATTGCACAGATGAACACTGCCAATCAATAAGTGTGGAAGGAAGGAAAGGAAGGAAGAAGAAAAAAGGAAAGGAAAAGAGCATTAGTTCTGGTCTAAGCACTGGCAGCTGTGCCCAGTGGCCTGGCCTCCTGGATTTTTCTGCCTCCCATGACCTGGTGTCTCCCAGATTGAGCCCTCAATTTCTCCTCTCCCCCACTCTAGACCAAGGAGGACACCCCTTCTATCAGTTGCCTCCATTAGCTTCTGCTAGCACCTCATTAGCCCAGATGGCTCTAGAGGTGTAACCCTAGCAGAGCTCAGGGCTCAAGTGAGTCTTCTGTGAGGGAGGACAGAAGAGACTTGGGGCCCCTTATGCCAGCCCCAGAAAGTTACCCTCATGCTGTATCAGAGAGAAGCTCTTGATCCTCAAAGTTCTGATCCTGGAAAGACACCTGCTCATCAGCTGTGGGGTTGAGCTCGGGGACTGATGAGGAGTATCTGCACTGGAAGAAAGTATCAAGAAGGGGTAGGACTCAAGCTAAAGATGTGAGGAAAGTCTGGGACTAGCCAGAAAGAAAGACAAGTATCCAGGTCCCTTGTCTGAGCCAAGGTCCAGGTGCTCCCCGAGGCCGCTCAGTAGGGCCCAACCTGCCAACCTCCCAATTCTTCAGCCTTCATTCGACTCCCTGAGCTGCGTTCCCCTCAGCCTGTCACATGTCTTCTCTCCATGACACAGAAGGGCTGGGGGAAACGGAGGTTGCAACAATCTGACAAGAAGGCCAGAATAGAACAAACTGAACAGGAATCCCGCATCCCAGCCCACAGACATACCCAGCCACACCTCCAGCTTTAAGACTCCAGCTTCCCTGGGAACCTCTCCTCTCAGAGAGGCTGAAGACAGGCCCTGGGGCAGTAGGTGGAGATTGGATCCCAGCCTTGAGGGAAGTAAAAAGGTTAACTCTTTCTGTGTCCACCAGGCCAGTCTAGCCAGCTCACCCCAGAGTGCTTTGAGTCCAGGCTTGTCTCTGGTGTTCCCTCAGTTTCAATCTCCTTCTTATTCCTCCTTCCATCTCCTTCTGGGAGACACTGGGAGGAGACTCTAGGGATTCCTGGCACCAGCCATCTCTGGGGTGTCATTTAATACTGCTAGTAATCACCGTCTCCTGGTTTATTATTAGCTCTTTTTCCTTCATGGCTACTCTTATCATCCCTGGATCAATTGATCTCTCTCTCTCTGTCTGTCTCTGTCTCTCTCATGCACACAGACACACACATACGCTGTGAATGGGAAGAGAAAAGAACTCTCCACTGCAGTTCCTGCCCTAAAACTCTCCGAGCCACTGGGAGGCAGGAAGCAGGAGGTAGGAAGCAGGGGCTAGGGGTACAAAGAACTCTTCTGAACCAACAGAGCAATCACATAACAGCAAGCTCGGAAAAAGAAAATATTGAAGGGCAAATATGAGGAAGGCGGACAAAATTATAAATAAACGAATGTTCAAGGTTCCATTCCCAAACAAAATAGAATTATCTCGGCCTGCGAACCAAGTGTCGCTGGTTCAATTCCCAGTCAGGGTACATGACTAGGTTGCATGCCAGATCCCCAGTTGGGGGCGCGAGTGAGAGGCAGCCACACAGTGATGTTTCGCTCCTTCTCTTTCTCCTTTCCCCTCTCTCTAAAAACAGATAAATAAAATAAAATTAAAATTAATAAATAAAATTAAGTAACCTTGTTAAAAAAAAAAACTGCTCTTAAAAAAATAGAATTATCAGTCAGAGTGAGGACTGAAGCACTTCATATTATTTAGGTGTTTAATATGGGGGAGATGGGGACAAAAAACTAGAATTTATTTATTTAAAATTGTGTATTTATTCTTACATGATCAAACTTCAGTTACCTTCAAAGTACTCTCCATTTGATGAAATACACCCATCAAGACATTTTTCCACTGCTCAAAACAGTTTTTGAACTCGTTGATTTTGATACCTTTTAGTGCTTCTCCTGTTTTTTTGTTTCACCTCTTCCACTTCGGTAAAATGTTTCCCCTTGAGGATTTTTTTTTTTAATCTGGGGAAACCAAAGAAGCCACTCAAGGAGAGATCAGGTGAATAGGGAGAGTGGGGCATGGGGATCATGCTGTTTTTTGGTCAAAAACTATTGAACACTCAGCGCAGTGGGGGCAGGTGTGCTTGTAAATCACCCACCATGAAAGGGGCAAATGCTTTGAAAGGGTCTTCAAAAAAAATTCACTAAAGTCAAAAACAGCCACTCACAACACCACCTGGCACACTGATACAGATGGGTTCCTAGAACACTTGCCCGCCCTCCAGAAGATAATTCCAGTTTTTTGTGGGTCCCGTTCATATACCAGACAGGAGAAGAGAGTGGATGGAGATCTTTCCCCTAGTGCTATGAGATTACACTTCTGAAAGTGTTTTATAAATTTCAGAATGCTCTACCAATGTAAGAAGTTGTATCATAGCCAGTTCACAGGAGGATGACCACAGGATAAGGTGGAGGGGTGGGGGCATTCAGACCTGCCCCTGCCCCCTCACCCCTGTTACAGGGTCTTTGGCTTCTTGATGGTAAGATTATAATGATCACACATTCATGGACACTTCTGATTCCCAATATCCACCACTTCTGTCACACAATATGTCATGATTTGGGGATGTGAAAATGTGCTCCTTTCATGCCCTGCCCAAGAAGTGCCCTTCTTTGAACAGGTCTGATTCTGCAGCTGCTGAAGGCGCTGGGACAGCCCTTACGAAGCCTGGAGTGTGCCTGTTTGCCACGAAGTGTGAAGGTGCCCCTATTTGATGCTCCTGCCCTCCCATCCCAGTCTAGGGTAGTGGGAGAAGTGTTGGGTCAGGAGTCTGGCACCAGGTGCAGTCCCTGGACCAAAGGCAAAGTCCAGCCTTCCACAGATGGCCAGGGCAGCGAGAGATAAGGGTCATACTTTGGACTCCAAGCCAGAGAGCCTCATCAGGGCCTCAGGGTCTCTGGGCCATCAGTCCCTTCTGTTGGCTGTCCCGCTCCCCTGTCTGGTTAAAGGAGGAAGACAGGGCAGGGAGAAGGAGGAGGAGGTGTCACGTGCCGAAGATCACTCAATCGGTCATTCCCCTCGCCCACCTTCCCCAGTGCACTCAACCTGGCATTTATGCCTCGTTACTCTGGCGCCTCCAGGGGGTCTGGCCGAAAGAGGTGCACCTGAACGTGCGCGCGGCTCCAGCCCTTCCGCTGTTGCCGGCCGAGTGGTGCGCTCAGACGCAAAGTAAGGAGGGGAACGAGGACCCTGCAAAGCGAACTCTCCTTCCGGGAGGGCGGTGACTGCGTCCCAGGCAGGTGCTCCTCAGACCCCAAGGCTCCATGGGCGTCCTCGCTGCGCTGCGGGTCCGGTGCCCACAGTGAGAGGGCGGTGCCTGCCCGCGTCCCCGCCCCTCTCTCGCCACCTTCCCTCCCGCCCGGCTCTGAGCTGCGCTGCCCGGGTCCTGCGGGCCGCTTGGTCCCAGACCCAGGCCGGGCAGAGGGGCTGGCATCGCTGGGCAAGCCGTCAGCTAGAGTGAGCCCCGTGGTCTGGGGCGGCAGCGCGGCCAGCTGGCGCCAGGACACCTATAGGCACAGGTAAGCGAACGGGGGCGGGGCGGGCAGGGGGCGCGGGGGTGAGAGACGCAGGTCAAAGCTCAGAAAAGACCGTGGGTAGAAAGAGAGCAAGGGAAGACAGGGCCCTTGAAGGGACAAGCACTGGAAGAGGGCCTGGGAGACAGTGACCGCTTTTCTTCCTTGCTCATAAATCAGATGAAAAGTAAGGGGAGGGTGGATCAGGAGTCTCAGGCCCACCTGGAGGGGGACTAGCAGCTGCTTAAGAGGCCTCTTCTCTTCAGGCACTGCCTGCTCAGAGGGTGGGTCCTCTACCCAGGTGGAGGGGGAAGGGATGGAGCCCTACACCTGGCCCCCATCTCCATAAAGATGTTCCGAGTCTGGGGAAGACCAAATGTAGTCCAAGACCACAATGACCCTGCTTCTGCTTGGCTCGTCTCTAGGGCCAATGGCTTGATAGCTGTCCCTCCCTCATGTTCTTGTCTGTAGCCAAGGGGTGGGCAGACTTTTCGGTAAAGAGTCAGATAGTAAGTAAATATTTTAGATTTTGAAGTGTATGCATACGATCTCTGTCAAAATATCTGGAAAGCAATAATAGACCATCAGTAAACAAGTAAATGTGACTGTGTGCCTATAAAACCTTCTTTATGGACACTGAAATGTGAATTTTATATAATTTTTCTGTGTAATGAAATAGTATTCTCCTTTTGACTTTTTTTCCAACTATTTAAACATGGAAAAGGCATTCTCAGCCTGCAGGCTGTACAAAAACAGGTGACAGGTCCAGGCAGTCTCCTACTCTCTCTCTCCGTGACCTCCCTGCATCTGTTCCCCAGGTTGTGTATGGGGAAAGGAAGGCTGTAACTAGGTGCAAGGGGAATCCCCCCACCTGGAGGCATCCAGGAAGCTGGGGACTTGTCTATTGCCCTTGCTCCCAGCTACTCTTAGGACTACAATGTCATTTAAGGCCAGTGTGGGGACTTGTATGCCAAATGTGCACACATGTACACACATGTGCATTTTCCACCCCTACCAAGTCATGGATGAGGCAGCCATGCTCTCCCAACAAGTGACCAAGCCCTGGACCCACCAGCCTCCTTCCCTTCCCATCCTTGCCTCCTTGGTCTCAGGCCTAGTGCCACCCACTGATCAAGGCTGGCCCTTCCATGCCTTCGTTTTTCTCTTTGCAGCCTCAGGGGACCCCTTTCTCCTGGACCTTGAAGATATGAACCTTTGGAGGTGACCCAGGAGAGAAGGGATGCAGGCTTTTGGTCCGCCATATGGCGGTCCCCTCCGAACGCTTGTGGACCCCCACAGTGAGACTTATGGGGGCCAGCATCAGGTCTCTGCCCAGAGTACTGCTGGCCGTCTCTATCCCCGAGGAGGCCACATGCTGGTAAGTCCAGCCTGTGCCCCACAGGTGACCTGGGTGGGGCAGGAGGGACGACACCCAGGCTTTCAAGTCTCTGCCTTTTACAGGTTCGTGGGCTGCTCTATTCCTAACCCTCACCCTACCTTCTTTCCTGGGTAGTGAGAGAAGGGAAGGCAGTCCTGGGCCAGGCTCCCTGGACTCCACGCCCACTCCAGACAGATGGGGCACTTGAGGCAGAGAGCCAGGAGAAGCCAGGCCCTCAGAGGAGGTGCTGTTAGACAGGTCTGAGGCAGGGAGCTGGGGAACCCCGCCAAGCCCTGGGGATGGCACCTCACAGACTCCCACCTCCATCTGGGAGGAGCCTGTGGGCTCTGAGTCAGAGCTGGAAGAAGAGCAAAGGTTCACAGCGTCCCTGCTCTGAAAGTGGGAAGGGGTGTGGGGGCTCCCTGGGCTCCACCCTCCTGGCCTGCCTCCAGTGCTGACCAGTGAAAGGGGTGTGGAGGCCAGCGGTCTTTCCCTCAGCCTCCAGGCTTCCCTCCACCTTGAGAACAGTTCTGCTTCCGGTTGGAGGTATCCTCAGCCTTACTGGAGGAAGATTTGGCCCTAGGAGACAGGGAGGACAGCTGAGGACGGAAAAGGAGAGTAGGAAGTCTGTGGGGTAAATCAGGCCACAGGCTGATCCAGGAATGTGGCCAGGCCTGTCCAGGAGGAGACTTGTGGCCACAGCCTCAACCGCTCACACGGAAGAGCACCTGCTCCCCACAGGATGGGACACAGGCTGCACGCCCTGGGGAGGAGCTGCACATGTGTGTGCCCTCATCCCCACGTGTCAGGGAGGCTGATCGCAAATCAGGGAGGCTGCAAGGGACCCAGATGTAGAGTGCAGCGGGTATGGTGCGTGCAAGTCTGTGGTACAGGGAGCACACACGTGAGTGGGCGGACTTGGGGGGGGGCACTCTCCGGAGCCCAGGCATGTGCGTTCCTGTGTGCGACTCTGCAGGAGGCCTCTGCTTCTGCCCCTGGGCCCACTCCAGGAGCCAGCTTAGCATGTCCCTGCCCAGCCCGCTTGGCCTTTCTGGCAACAGCCACTGTGAGTCAGGGCAGGAGCGGCTCACACCAAACTGGTTTGAGTGGAGAAGTGAGTCAGCTCAACTTGCACAGGTGAGGGATACCATCTGGAGCGAAGCCTGGTCCCCACTACCTTCCTAGGACTTCTGGGGGAAGGGATGCACCACCCCCAGAGATGTCCTGCTCTTCCCTCAGGATACCAGTCGCCTACACCTACAGGATTATGTCCCCTTTGTCAAGGGTTCTGGCCAGGCCCGAGCCCTGTCTCCTGTGAGGTTTCGAGAACCAGAGCCTGAGAAGAGGCATGGAGGCCATTTTGGGGCTGGCCCACCTCACTCCCCCAAAGTCAAGGTACGGGGTCCCCCTGCTCCCATCAGCATGCTCACAGCCTGAGCTGTGATGTCCTCCACAGACATCAGAGCTAAGAGCTCAGGCAGCCCCTCCAATAAGCCATCTGGCTGTCTGGAAACCTCAGAAAAGCATCCCTAAACCGTGCTGCCTCATAAAAATGTCTACAGCATGGGCAAACGTCAAAATGCTGCCTGAGACCACTGGCTTCCTGTTCTGCTCTCTGCCTGAAGGTCCCTCTGAAGGCTTCTCTCTCAAGAGACCCCTTGGAAGGCACCTTTCTGGTCAGGGAGCCCAGGTCATACCCCTCCGTCCAAGGACCTTTCTGTAGACCAAAGTGCCTCTCCATCCATGTTCCAGTAATGCCCTTGTCCCTATAGTCCCAGCTGGAGGTCCATCCCTGTCCTCCAAGGCTTCCACGTCCTCAGGCATGCCCAGTGCTCACATACACACCCACGCGTGCAGTCCTCCCTGGGCCCATTGGGCTGGGCATCCAGGATGTGGCCACGGCTGATCCCCTTCTCAACTCCACCAGGAAATCACCCAGACCCGTGAACTGGAGATGAGGCTGTATATATTCAGCATGTTTGGGATGCCCCGCCTGCCGCCTGAGGATCGACAATACTGGGAGATAGGAAAGGGCAGCGACAGTGGCCTGACCATCGAGAAGTCCTGGAAGGAGCTGGTGCCTGGGCACATGGTGGGCCTATAATACAGTGTCTGTCCCCGTGGGGTTACAGACACAGATACACGCGTCTCACTTCTGCCTCTTCCCAAGAGAAATGCCTCAGGTTCTGTGGGGAAAGCATTTGAAGACATCTTGCTCTAGGTTCAAATCCCTACTCCTGTCACTTACTAGTGAGACCTTGGCCATGACAGCAAACCTCACTGTGCCTCAGTCGCCTTATCTGTAAAATGGGGATGACACCGACACACTGGAGGGTTGGCTTGAGGATAAAAAAGTCGCCTATGAAGTAGATCCAGTAGCATTTAACAAATGGTAGCTGCTGTTCTTGTTATTGTTCCCCAACTGAACCAGCCCCATCCCCGCCCTAGGAGATGAGCCGGGAGCTTTGCCACCAACAGGAAGCACTCTGGGAGCTACTGACCACGGAGATGATCTACATACAAAAGCTCAAGATCATGACTGATGTGGGTCTCCTTCAGTCCCAGCCCTGGCCCCATCCTCAGCCATATCCCTGACTCTCTTGCATTTTCCCCAGTCCTCCAAGACCAGAGGGACGGAGTTGCTGGGGGAGGGAGGGGCAGGATCTTGGGAGGGAGATTAGCAGTGCTGAAGTTGGGGGTGGGGATACAATAAAGGGCTAGGCTGAGAGGAAGAGGTCAGGCACTGAGACCCTCATCTCTTCCTGAATCTAGCTTCTAGCCGCTGGTTTGCTGAACTTGCAACGAGTAGGACTGCTGACAGAAGTGAGTGACAGCTCAGGAAGGGCGCCTGGTACATCCCAAGCTCTGAGCCCAAGGAGTGGGGGGCGGGGGGGTGCTGGTAGGGGTGGGGTGGAGAGAGCCCTCTACGCTGCCCAGTCTGATTTCTATTGCCCCATATTCTAGGGCACCACCTGCCCTCCCTAATCTCCTTCTCACTCTAGACCCCAAGCAGGCCACAGCTCCCACCCAACCCCCCACCCTCCAAGCTTAGCTGTTTTTACTTATCCAAGGCCCATACTGCCTAACGGTGACCTGCCAAGGCACATTGCTAAGTTCTGCTCCTTCCTCCAGGTGTCAGTTGAGACCCTGTTTGGAAATGTCCCCAGCCTGATTCGAGCCCACCAGAGCTTTTGGGAAGAAGTGCTGGAGCCTACCCTGAAGAAGACTCAGGCATCGGGCCAGCCTCTGGACCCTGTCAGCCTGCAAGATGGCTTCCTGGCGGTGAGGCACGGGACAGGGCTGGATGAGGTGGGCCACCTGGGAGAGCCAGGGAGTCCTGTCTTCAGGGCACGTCTGTGCAACTGGAATCCTTCCATGACTTGAGGCGACCCAAAGGGCACAGCCCCTACCCCAAAATATGACCTCACCTCCTGCCCTTCGCTTGACAAGCATGATGACCTCTGTTCCAGAGGTTCTTCGGGCTTCCAGAGGCCCTCATGACAGGAAAACGCAACTGTCTCAGGAAAGAGTTACACCTATGCTCTAATCAACCATAAAATCTTACTTCTTAGACAGAGGTCCATTGACAAACAACTGGGAGCAAGAACAGGGCCTAGGTGAGGTGTGCCCTAGGAGACTGCAGGAAGGGATGTAAATGGCCACAGAGAGCCAGGCGTGGACCATGGAGAAGTGTGACAAGCGAAAGCAAGAGGCCCAGGATCAGACTGTCTTCCCCGGTTTTCTCTAGCCAGGAAGATGTGGGCCTTGCAGAGTAGGAATGGGATGGAGAGGTGGGGAGACAGTCCCCTGGGAGCCTTAGGTGGCCCCCTTCCACAGGACAGGGCTTCTGGGCGAGCCTCAGCTCACCACCGCTCCGCCAGGTGAAACAGGATCTGCAGTGTCCTGAAAACGTTTCGGCTGAATTATTGATGGCAGGAGTAAATTCAGAACAGCAGGGCCCAGCAGGGGCTCTGGACAGGTGCTCAGAGAGCAGCAGTAGGTCGACCTCTCAGGCCCTCAACTGCTCCTTGGAATCCAGAGGAAGGGCTGGCAGTCCTGGGAGGTAGGGATTGGCAGAAGCTGGATGGACTAAGGGTCTAGGAGAGGCCGTCCCCATCCCACACCCCACCCCCTACCCCTGCTCCCCATGTTCTGCAGCCAAAGCCTGTATCTCATGACCTCCTTCCTCTGTCTGCTCCCCACCCCACCCATCTGTCCCTCCAGTTCAGCCAGCGGTTCCAGCCCTATGTCCAGTACTGCCTGAGAGTGAAGCAGACCATGGCTTACGCCCGGGAGCAGCAAGACAATAACCCTTTCTTCCGCACCTTCGTGCAGGTGGGAGACCAGTGCCAGGAAGGGAGATGGGCAGGCATAGGCAGTTCGGCCCGCTCTCCCTTGCTGATCTCCAGCTGGGCCGAAGTCTGAGTCCATCGCTAGGGTGGGGCAGGTGAGGGCTTACAGACGGCTGACCCCCTGCCCACCTCCCTGGCAGTGGTGTGAGAAGCACAAGCGCTCGGGGAGACAGATGCTGTGTGACTTACTCATCAAGCCCCACCAGCGCATCACCAAGTACCCACTGCTGCTGCGGGCTGTGCTCAAGAGGACCCCCGAGGCACGATCCCGCGAGGCCCTGAACTCCATGGTAGGGGGCATGGCAGGGCCTGTGTCCTTGGGAGTTGGGGGCTGGCGTGTGGGAACTGCTCTTTAAGAACTGTTAAGGATCTTTCTTCTCACATGTCCGTGATAGCACGGCTTTGACCGGCCAGCCTTCGCGTTAGGATGCTGTGGTTGTCATTGATTGGGTGGGATGGGCAGGGTGCAGAGCTGAGCTCCTCCTCCTTCCGCACCCCACCCTCACCTAGATTGCAGCTGTGGAGTCATTCCTGCGACATATCAACAAGCAGGTCCGCCAGGGCGAGGAGCAGGAGAGCTTGGTGGCTGCAGCCCAGCGCATTGGGCCCTATGAGGTGCTGGAGCCGTCCAGCGAGGAGATGGAGAAGGTGAGAGAGGGAAGGGGGCTCGGAAAAAGCAAGGTCCCCAGGAAAATGCAGGAATTGGAAGCCTGGAGGGAGGGGACAGAGGTGCCACAGAGGGGTGTGCCCATCATTCTTTCCTAGTGGTGAGGGTCCCGGGGGCAGAGTTCAAGAGAGTAAAAAGAAGGCACTGAAATGCATCCTCTCCCTCCCAGCAGAGGCCTGATGGGAAGGGACAGAACAAAGGACCGTCTTGGCTGGGAGGTAGACACGATCCCTAACAGTCCCCTGACCCTCTCCCCCCTGCTTCCCTCAGAACCTGCGTCCATTCTCCAACCTGGACCTGATGTCCCCCATGCTGGGGGTTGCTCCTGAGCACACCAGGCAGCTGCTGCTGGAGGGACCCGTGAAAGTGAAGGAGGGGCGAGAAGGGAAGGTGAGGGAGCTGTGGGCAGGAGCGGAGAAGCTGGGAGGAGGATTGAAGAGAAGGGAGACATGCTGGGAAGTAGGAGAAGAGTCAGCTGAAAAGAGGAGAAAGGTGTGTGTGTGTGTGTGTGTGTGTGTGTGTGTCTGTATAACTTCTGTGTGTATTGGGGAAAGAACATGGTTCTGGCTAAAGCTCTGATTGTTTGTATGACCCTGAGCCAGACACTTGCCCTGCCTGTCAAGTGAAAGAGGGGCCTAAGCTGACACCCCCTCCAGCTCTAGCATTCCACAGCTGTGCACTCGTCCCTGCACACGTGTGCACCCACGTGTGCATGCTTATACACGAGCCCCAATCCCTGTCCCGTTCATCCCCCTGATCCAGCTGACACTGCCTCTTTCTCCTACGCACGCCCCCAGATGGATGCGTACCTGTTCCTCTTCTCTGATGTGCTCCTGGTGACCAAGCCCCAACGCAAGGCAGACAAAGCCAAAGTCATCCGCCCCCCCTTCATGCTGGAGAAGCTTGTGTGCCGACCACTCCGAGATCCTAGTATGTCTCTCCTGTGGGGACCTTGTTCTCCTTTCCCCCTGGCAAGGGGAAAGAGGCGTCGGGATAGGGTTCCAAAACAGTCCAGCCCTTGAAGCAGATCTTCTCCCTGACCCAGACAGCTTCCTGGCGATCCACCTCACTGACTTTCAGTGCGTCTCCAGCGCCCTCATTGTGCACTGTCCCAGAGCTGCAGACCGTGCCCAGTGGCTGCAGAAGACCCAGCAGGCCCAGGTATGTGAGAGCCAGGTGCGGGAAGGAATGGCTGGGCCCCTGGAGCTCAGAAACTGGGCACAGAGGGGAGGAGAAGGAGAGGCCAGAGTGCCGATTCAGACTGTCCTCAGGAGGGAGATGCAGGCTTGACCACCCATAGGAGCAGGGAGGAGCTCCGTGAGCCAGCTGCTCTGCCACTGCCAAGACAGCATCCCCTAAAGGTTTCTACACCCTGAAACAATTCACCTCTGAATTTCACCCTCCATTCAACAGACATTAATGGGGCCCCTGCTGGCTGCAGGCACTAGCTAGATGCTAAGGAATCAGAGAGGAGTAAAACATTCCCGTCTTCAAAGAACGTGGGCTGCAGCCTAGCCAGACAAGTTAGTGTAGGAATGCAGAAACATGCATATGTAATGGAACTTGGACCTGAAGGGAATAACTTGCTCTGCCTGGTGGGTTGGTTAGGAAAGAGACAATCCAGAGGGACAGTACGCTGAGAAGCCTTCACAGAGGAGCTCTTCTCTGAGCACCATTGGGGAATACCTAGGAGTATTTCAAGAAAACAGGGTGGGAAGTAAAAGTATTGCCACTGGAGAAGCAGAATGTGCAAAGGTCAAAGATATGAAACATGTATGTCTCTTGAGAGACACATGGATATGACTAGGACATAAATCACAGGGCAGGCGCAGCAGCAGAGAGGCTGGGAGGTGGCACCGCCAGCATGCCTATTGCTGGATGCCACGTGAGGAAGTTGAACTTTGTCTTTCAGATGACAGCAAACTAGGGAAGGTGTTAAGCAGGGGAGCGACGTGGGCAGATTTGTATGATTAAAGCTAGAGGAATTCAGAAGAGGGAGCTAAATGGAGCTGCATTGGCACCACAAACTGGGTGACTTAAAGTAACAGAAACTTACTCTCCCCCAGTTCCGGAGGCCAGAAATTGGAAATCAAGCTTCCTCTCCAAGGCTCTAGGGCAGAATCCTTCCTTGCCTCTTCCAGCTTTCAGGTGTTCCTTGGCTTCTTCACCTCTGCCTCTATCTTTTCACAGTCTCTGTACACAAATTTCCCTCTCCCGTCTTTTATAAAGACACCAGTCATTAGATTTAGAGCCCACCCTACATCCAGGATGATCTCATCTTGAGATCCTTAACTTAGGATCTTTGCACCCTCTTTCCAAATAAGGCCACAGTCACAGGTCCTGGGAGTTGGGACCTAGACATATCTTTCTGGGGCCACCATTCAACCCTCTGCAGGGGCAGAATGACCAAAGAAGCATGGGGATTTGAGTTGAACTTTTAAGGATGGGAATACCATGAGCAGAAGAATCAAGGGAACAGTTGGGCTGGATTTCCTTTGGGACAGCGACCTTGTCAGTCTGAGTCTGGAGCAAAGGGTTTGTGTGAGCCGGTGACTGAGAGGCCAGGCTCTACAGGCCCCCGAGAGCTGCAGTGTGGGCTGGATGACACTGGACTGAACTGGGCTGGTGAGAGAGAACCACCATAGATTCTTGAGCAAGGGAATGCTGTGGTGAGATCAGTGTATTTTGTCTTGAACTGTAAGGTGGCAGTGATAGGTGGGCTGGGGGAGGGGGAGACTGGTGCCAGGAGATTTACTCCACTGGTTTGGGTGTGAAACATTGAAAGTTAGTGCCATGGTCTTAAGGACACCCTAGGAAGCAGGGAAGGGAAGAAGGGAAGGAGGAAGGGAGAGAGAAAGAGAAAAAGGAAGGAGGAAGGAAGGAAGGAAGGAAGGGAGGGAAGAAAAGGGGAGAGGGGAGGAAGATAGGAGCTAAAGAAGAGACAGCCCTGGCAGGTGTGGCTCAGTGGATTGAGCGCCAGCCTGCAAACTGAAAGGTTTCTGATTCGATTCCCAGTCAGGGCACGTGCCTGGGTTTCAGGCCAGCTCCCCAGCCAGGGGCGTGCAAGAGGCAACCCATAGATGTATTTCTCACACATTGATATTTCTCTCCCTCTCTGTATCCCAAAAAAGGAAATGTATAAAAATCTTTAAATTAAAGAGACTGGTTAAAAGCTTATACCGAATGCATGAAAGTCTAGGCTCTAATACCGGTTTTACCTCTCACAAGCTGGGTGATCTTGGGTGAGTTATGTGGCCTCCCTGGGCTTCCATTTCTTCACCTGCAAGTGGACATATATCGTAACAGTCCTTGCTGCATAGGGACTATTCATGAATAAGCACAGAGCATGGTGCCAGTTCGACATAAAAGCTGTGTTAACACTTCCACAAAGATGAAGGATGATTTGCTTCCCTAGGCTCCTGTTTGAAAGACTGCTTTGGCAATGGTGCCCATGACAGAAGTGCAATCTTTAGAAAGGGAAACCTGTTTCCTGGGAGGCGTTGTTTCCTAGGGTAGCAATATTCAGTTTTAAACAGAAGTACTTTGGACATGTGTCAGTGGGAGACAGCCAAGGGGAGATATCCCGGGGAGGCTTGTGGAAATATGGAAACCCAGACCTGGAGTTCAGGTGAGACATGAGGATAAACTATGAAAGTTGCTATGAAAATAAATCTTGAAAGTTCGTTTCACAAGAAAATATTTTTGTAACAATGTACGGTGAGGGATGTTAACTAGACTTATTGAGGTGGTCATTTCATAATATACACATATATTAAATCACTACCTTGTACACCTGAAACTAATGTAATGTTATTTGTCAATTATATGTTGATTTTAAAAACAGAAGAGGCATTTTGAACAAGGAAAGAAATCTTACTGTAGACTATTTCTAAAAAATGCAACTTCATTATTTTTAAAGCGTTTAAATCAAATTCATGTTCCTCAGAGGGCTTGCTTTAATGAATAGATAATAATGATTTCTCATTAGCACATTAAGCAATTAGGGCTTCTGAAACTTTTGAGAATATGTGAAGAGTCTGTTTCTTAAATAATTTTAAGCGTCTTCCCACCATCTTATCTATGATATCATATCATAATGTGGAGATCTTCTTTGAGAAAAAGAAAACCAGAGCTTAGTCTCTGTTTAAATATGGTATTAAAAATTTTGAATTAGGGGAGTAAAAAAGAAATATGAGGTTTTTGACATTAAAAAAAAAAAAAATGAATGAATTAGGGATGAAAGGCAGAACCTCAAGATAGTGTGTCCTCCAGCCCTACAGGGCTGCCACTTCCTTAAATACCTAACCAGGATGGTGACAGTTTCAGGAAGGCAGAGGTAGGGCACAGGGGTGGAGGTGGGGGTGGTTTTCATGGGGAGAGTGGTCTCCATCTGTCCTGCTTCAGGCCCACTCATAGTCCCCTCTCTCTGTGTGACAGGGCCCTTCTCTCTACACCACTTTCCCCAGCACAGTGTCCAGCAGGCCGGGCTGGCTGACAGCTGACACCTCTCCCGTGGTTAGTTGAGTTGCACTGAAGGCTGGGTAGGAGTGAAGCAGAGGACAAAACTGGAACAAGCCCCGGCTTCTCCAGGACTGCAGGTGGGGGGCCCTTACCAACAGGCAGCCTCTTTCCTTGACCACGCCCACCATCAGAACTTTCTCCTTTTTCTCGGGTTCTCAGTCCCATGGCAATACCCCCTCTTCTTTTAGAACCCCCAGGGGACCACTAAAAATTGCTGGTACTGTACTATGCAAAGTAATTTAGCCCCCCGTAGTCTTACTCCCCGCTAATAGAGAAAAGGAGGTCACTTCTGATGCCCAAAGCTCCCAGCCTCCCTTTGCAACACAAAGAACTGAAACTTTGAAATTAGTCTGCCCTGCTGTTATCTCACACCAAATTCTTCCAGAATCCTGCCCTCTATCACCATCAGTCTTGGTAAACTGCTGAGGACAGCAGATTATCTACTGAGGCCCTGAGACAGCACCCCCCAGCGGTCAGACAACTTTTTTCTCCCCCTTACAGAAATGGAGATGGAGATTTATCCCTAGTAGGTCTACCCACGGTGGCTTAAACTTTTAGAGAAATGAAGCTTCTCAAGGAAGAGAGACTGAATCTCGGCAAGTGCCCCTATTTAGGGAATGAGAAGAGGAAAAGACACCAGGGACGGGAACAGAAAGAGCTGTCAGAGATGCAGGCCCAGAAACGAAAGGAGGGGAGGAGCCAGGCCCTGAGGACGTAGAACCCAGCCCGGTTATCTGTGTTCTTGCAGGATTACTTCACTTCTCCAAGCCCAGTCCCCATCTGGGGAATTGCACTGATAATGGGAACTGCCATCCAAGAGAGATGAGAGAATTATGTTTGTAAACTGTTTGGCGGAGGCCCAGCACTTAATGGGTGCTCCGTAAATGCTTGGTATTGTCATCATGAGATGGGCGGTCATTGGAGCCCGGGGGCTCGATGCTGCCATGGGCAAAGGCCTCAGCATCTGGAGAACTCTAAAAGGAGAGCCGGTGAATCCAGGAGCCACCCCAGGGGCAGCAGGAGAGGAGGTGTTTCCTCTCAAGCCTCAGTTCTCCACCCATGTCTAGGGAACCCTCCCCTCCTTTTCCCGGCTTTGTGGGGATGGCACATTCTGGCTCTGGCACCAATTTACTTTTCCTTTCCCACCCTACCCCCAACATGTCTCTCCTCTCATCCAAGCTGAGAAAACCCTCCCTGGGTTGCTGGAGAGGTTCTGGGACGGCTGGAGGCCCTTCAGGCAGCCCCAGCCTGCTGTGCCTGAGATACCTGCCTACCTGCCTCTTCCTAAGGCAGGACCAGAGCAAGTTTAGTGGAGATGTTGGTACTAGATGTTCCTTACAGATACCCCACCTCCACTTTCCAGTTCTTTTCTCCCACATACCATCCCTATCCTGAACATCCCAAACACAAAATTGAACTTGGGTCTTGTGGGGGCACAAGGGCCTGGCATCTCAGCAGGACAAGTAGGCTGCCCTGGCCCCTCCCACACTCCACACAGCTGGGAAATAAGGTCTGGGGACAGGGAGAGGTCCCAAGCCCTGGCCTGGTGTGCTGGTTTCCTGACCCCAGGCACCATCATCCCTTGCTCTGGCCAACAGACCAAGTCTTACAAGACTGCTAAGAATCCTTGTAATGCTTTCCCACTCATGAGACTGAGTGACTGGTGAGCTGGGCCAAGGAGAATTGGAAACAGATCAGGTCATTGATGTCATTTTCCTCTCCCTGTTCACCATTTCTCCAACATGTCTCTTGCTGACCCAGCTACCCATTGTGTTTCTGGAGAAGCTTTAGGAAGGTCCAGGTGCCCAAGAGTTGCTGGTTCATATACCTTAAGTGGGTAGATATTAAAAATGCTTCACAGGTGTGGCGCTGGGAAGGGATCTTAGAGGTCCCCTACTGTGCCTGATACTACCCCTCTGGCTGTTGGATCTTGGGGGGCAGGGTAGTCCTGAAGAAGGGAGGTGGGAGGCTCAGACAGCAGCCCTTTGCTTACCAGCATGGAAGTGCGTCAGGATTTTAATCATGGCCCTCTAGTGAGTACTGACATCAGCGCTGCCTGCAGCGGCCACCACTTCCTCTTTTGCCAAGCTTCTGCCTTCAGCCTCTCCTTGGTTCTGCTGCTTCCCTCCTCCTCCCCCAGAGTGCTGTCCTTTAGTAACTGTGTCCCTTTTCAGGCGGCCCTGAAACAGTGTGGCTGCCGCTCTAGGGCTCACGGGGAAAGGCCCCATCCCAGTTCCGTTTCTCTCTAGATGTGTGACCTTGAGCAAGTGCCTTCATCTCTCGAAGTCTTGTTTCCTCATCTGTAAAATGGGCTAATACCCATGCTTTCACCCTGCAGCGGGATGGTGTGTCTCAAACAATTGTGTGCATGTGGAGGTGCTCTGAAAACCACTTCTCAGGTGTCACTATTTTATTCTGATGACATCTATATGAAAATGTTGAGGAAGACAGAAAATATAATGTATCCTCTCTCCAAACCTCTTGAGACAGTCCTGTGTTCATCTCTGAAGAACAGCAGAGTCCTCAGCACAGGACAAAGCCTGCCCCTACCCACCACCTTTGTGGCAGGAGAAAGATTAACCTGAGGACCAAGGACTTATACCACCATCACCACCAATCAGGGAGGACTTCCTAAAGGAAGGAGCAGACCAGATAGAGGGCTTGCCAAGGGGGCATGAGAAGCAGGAACAACTGCACATGGAGGAAAGGGGGCTGTCCACTCAGCCCACCCACCCCCAGGACCGGCTCGAGAGTTCAAATCCTTGTTCTATCCGACTTTCTTACTGCATGATCTTGGCAGTTACTAAACTCAGTCTCCATTTCTCAGTAGCAAAGTAGGACTAAAAAATTATTGGCTTCATTGGATTGTTGTGAAGATTGAAGGAGGTAATATATTAAAGCACTTAGCCCCGTACCTGGCATATAGCAAATGTGCAATAATTGAGGATCTTCTATCCCTACCCCAGGTCGCCCTGCAAAAGCTGAAGGCAGAGGAATATGTCCAACAGAAGAGGGAGCTCCTGGCCCTCTACAGGGACAGGGACCAGGAGTCTCTGGGCACCAGGCCCTCCACGCCTTCCCCAGAGGGCTCTCAGAGCAGCGTGGAGGGGAGGTAAGACCCACAGGGACCATGAGCGCTCTCCCACAGTAAGGGGGCGGCAGGCAGGGAAGGAGAGAAGAGGAACCCACAAGGATGAAAAATGGTATGATAGTGTTGGGGGGATTAGAATAGACTGAGGAACCCAGGCTACAGGTTGGAGAACAGGGTGGCACCAGCCACGTGAAGGGCTTCCTGAGACAGCCAAGGGGGTTGTCCAGCCTAGGGTTGGCACAGGCTGAAAGAAACAGACACAAGAGGCACGAACTCCCTGAGAGGAGCAGGCTCCCCTGGTTAGGAAAGGAGAATGAAGGCCGGCAGGGGTTTGCAGAATGTCAAGAGCTGCGGGGACCAGCTTAGTCCAAATCTCCAGAGCAGGAGAGGTTCATCCTGAATAATACAACTGTTCAGTAGCATGGTTAAGTAGAAAAGAAAAAAAATCCATAACTGGGGGTAACCTCAGGAGATCTCAGGAACCCCACAGAAAATACCTGAGTGTTTACTTGACACAAGAACCTACACCAAGTGGTTAAAATGTCTTAAAGGCGCGTACAATCCAACCAGTGATGATAAAGTGCAGTGTAAAGGTGATACCAAATTAAGTTTGGAGGGGCCATTTCTGAATGGGGTAAGCAAGGGAGACTGCCTGTACTTGAACTTGACCCCTTAGCACCTGACTCTGAACCTTCATTAATTTGTAGGACCCTTGAGTTCTCTGCTGTCATCCCCCATCTGGTGGTGACAGAAGACTCGGACGAAGACAGTCCCTCGGTACCAGATGACACTTCAGACTCTGGCTACAGCACTCTGACTCCTGTCTCTCCCAAGGGGTCGCACTCCCCACTGACCCGTCTACGCCGGACAGCCTTTCGGCAGCACCCTTGCTTCACCTACTCGACCCTGGACCTCCGGGATGTTACTTTGCGCTCCTGGCCTCCGGACCCCCAAGCTCCCCAACACCGAAGCACCCCTGAACTGCCAGGAGAAACTACCCGAAGAGGAGGCAGTCTTCCCAGGGGAGAACCACCAACCTGGTCTGAGGAAGATGGGACCTCAGTGGGAGAGAACGTGGTAGTGGAAACCTTACACAGGGCCCGACTTCGGGGGCAGCCCCCACACTCCCCCACCCATGCTGACTCTGCTGGGGAAAGCCCCTGGGCATCCTCAGAGGATGAGGAAGAAGAGAGGTCTCGCTCCCTAGGACGCAGCCGTACGCCCTCCCCTCACACCGTCAGGGCGGAGAACATGCTCAGAGAGATCCGGGAGGAGCTGGCCAGCCAAAGAATTGAGGGCATCCCAGAACCCAGGGACAGCAGTTCTCGGAAGCTGACTTGGGTCCAACTGCAAAGGATGCGTGGGCCCCACGTCATTCAGCTGGACACTCCACTGTCCACATCGTAAGTGCTGAAGGGAAGGTGGCATGGGAAGGAGCGGAGGGGAAGGCCAGTACAGAGTGGGAGGGGTGTCAGAGTAGGAGGCTGGTGGGGAGAGGGTGGATACAGGAGGGCAGTACCAGTGCAGGGGCCATAGCCTCACTCCTCATTCACCCCATGTCTGCCTTTACCCAACACCCACCCACCCCCTTTCTTTTCAGAGAGGCGTGAGGAACACTCAGGACCTCTGGCATTGCTCCCTGAGGAAACCTCCCCCCAAGAGTGCTGGTCACCACTCCCACCTGGGGACTCCACCTCATGGTCCACACTCCCCATGAAGCCTGGCTTGGGATTCCCTGCACTTCCTGCTCTAAAAACGCTGGGGATCAAAGCTGTCCACTTGTGTACCATAGACACCTGAGCCCCACATAAAGTTGTGCATAAAAATGACTGCCTGGTCAGCGCTAGGTGAGGGTGGAAAGAACCTGGGGGCGTGAGTAGCAGAGTGAGCACAGTCTGCTCCTCTGGCGGGTGACATGCTGGCGGTGGAGTATCGGGCCCTAGCTCAGGACTTCTCGCCATCCCGCCCAAAAGGACCCAGCCTCCCATCCGCCAGTCAGAAAGACCACTTCTTCCCAGAGCACAGCTTTAATCCTCCAGTTTTAGTGTATTTACAAAAGTCCATAGCTCCAGCTGGAGGGTCCATTGTTCTGTGCTTGTCCTTGCCTTGGGATAGTTCAGCTTACTCTGTGCTTGCCCAGGTGGGGAAAAAAGGGGTGCCAAGTTTCTATTAGTATAACGTTAAGTGATAACAAAGATTGCTTACCTACTGTTAAGCAATCAGAGGCCCCTAAAGCGTCCTGCTGGGTCCTCCAGGCCCAAAACAGGCAATGAGCCACGGTGCCCCTCATCCCTACAACCACCAGCTTGGGCTCCGGGCACACTCAGCCTCTCTTACAATCACACACACATCATCTGCCTATATCTATACCCCCCCCCTCTCTCCCACTCTCTCTCTCAAACACACATTCACACACATGCACAGCTGACCCCCCAGCAGTGCTCAGACAGCTGAGAAAGCTATGCACACTGAGTAGCACCAAGTAAGTGGCTGTCAGCTCATGCCTGCCCCTCCAAGACCCCTCCTCCCCAGCACAAAAAAAGGGGGGGTGGGGGGGTGTCTAGAGGGCATTTTGCAAGGTCCTTCAGGGACCCTGGGGCAGGAAATAGCCGTGCTCAAGGTAGACCCCTTCCAGGGGGCATAGCCTCATCTGGGAAGATGGGGCTCCGACGAGAGGGAGGCTGGGCCATGCAGGGCCTCCTCTATTTGTTCCAGGCCTCCTCTATTTGTTCCAGGAAGCCTAGCAGATCCATGTCACTGAGCACTTGGCCCAGCAGCTTCAGCGCAGCCTCCCGCCGCGGGATGCGCTGGTGCCAGGCCGCCAGCATGCTGTATTGCACCTCACGCACGCAGGGTCCATTCTGCATCTGCAGACGCTCGATCTCATGCTCCCTCAGCCCCAGCCGCCGCATGAACTCCTTCCAGCGCAATGGGGGCACGCAATCCACCACGACATATAACATCGCTGGGTCTCCTGCAGGGAAGCCAGGAATGAGCCTGGAGCTAAGGCTCCCTGGCCCGCCCCGGTCAGGTTCCCTGCTTCATAGGTGCCCTCTTGGAGCCCCGCCCACCTGCACCCCCAGCTGGGATTCCTGGCTGGGTGCTCACCATCTGGGCACTGCAAGTAGGTATTGCCCTCCCCATTCTGAAGACCGGTGTGGGTGGGAGCTGGGGCTGGAGCTGGTATGAGAGGGCCAGGTCCCTGGGGGGATAGGCCAATCTGTGAGATCAGTGATGTATTCGAGTCCTCAGGGGTGAAGGTGGAAGATGGGGGGAAGGGGGTGGAACTGAAGCGTTGGGGTGGGGTCTTGTGCTCATCATGTTCCCCCTGAAAGAGAGAAGGCACAGCGTTAGGCAGCGAGAGGAAAAACAACCCAGCACTCTTAGATTATTATGGATGGGGATGGAATGAGAGGGAGTTAGGGGATCCTGGTTCGGTTCTTACAAGATTACAATGGACAGTCAGGGAAGATTGGGGTTGGGGATAGACCCCTGGTTTCATCTTACCGGTTTTACAGGTAGCGGTTTCCTACGTACTGAGAAAAAAGAAACAAAATGTCATTAACTTCACTTCCTCTCTCAACCCTGGCACCCATCCTGGGGCTGGCCCTGGGGACTTGTGGTGACATGCTTCAGGGCCTAAGAGGTCCCCGGCACGAAAGAACTACTGATGCAGTATGACCTCTTACCAGCCATCCATGGCCATCTCCTGCAAAGGGAGCCTTCCACAGCGAACTGAGGGGATGCTTGTTTCCCTCCTCCCACCTCCCACGGGCACCCTTTCCCCTCCCAGAGGCCCCACTCACGCATAGAGAGGAGCTTAGGCTTCCACCGTTGGAAGCGGCATACGAAACCCATGAAGAGAAGGAATAAAAGGCAGAGACCCAAGATGATCACCAGGGGCAACAGCACTGTGGTGCCTGGAGACAAAGGAGATCGTGATCAGAGAGATGCCTGAAGGAGGTAGCAGGGGTGGGTGGGTGGGTGGGTGGGTGCAGGGGCAAGCTTAGGAGAAGGCAGGTGAGCATGGGCACCAGGTTCTTTCTCCTCACCTGATTCCTGAGGTGTCCAAACAGGTTCAGTTGGGGGTCTGCACAACTTCATGCACTCCATGTTATTCTTACAGCTAAAAGAAGAGGTAGCACAGGTGAACAGAGGCCCTACCATAGGAGGAATACAGGTTTAAGAAAGAAAAAAAAACATTGTTAGAACTTCTCTGCTTTACAAATATTTTAGCTATCTCAATATATAATGGAAATTATAACTATATTGGGAATTGATGCAAAGGGATGAAACAAGTTAATCACAAAATCACTTAATTTAGAACTAGAAGTGATCTTGAAGAGGCCACACAGAGAAAGTTAAGAGCGAGGCAGGGTCAAGGTTTAAATTCCAGCCCAGTCACTGGCTAGCAGTGTGACTCCAAGCAAGTCATTTAACCGGCATGCCTCAGTTTCCTCATCAGGAAAACAGGGATCCTACCCACCTGTCAGGACTGAGAATTGAGTGAGAGAATTCTGCCTGACATATAGTAACTGCTCAACAAATGGTAGTTGTCATTGAATTGTTATTTTATCATTTTTCTGCTAAAGGCAATCCTGTGGCAAAGAGAGGTTAAAGAGCTTTTTCTCAAGATGGGACTGTTATTGACAATACCTGACTTTGAGAGGGGTGAAACATACATGTGAAAATTTTTAAAATACGTATTGCTGGGGGCAATATTACAAGCATATCTTCCCACATTGGAAGCTGTCACTGGGCAGCGTGGACTAATGAGAACTACCTGGGAGGTCTAGAAGGGCCTTGAGAAGGTGAATTCTCAGCAATCTGAAAGCAGAAAGAAGCACTTTTGCCATGAGAACCACATGGGATGGGTGTAAAAGCTCTTTCAAGGACAAGAGACAAAACTTAGTGGAAAAGGAAAATAGTTTCTTGTCAGACACTTTGTAGCGATTTTTTGTGGTTCTTACAACTTCATTAAGTCACACGCCCAAAGTTGCACAGCCACTAAGTGTCTACGCTGGAATTTAAACCCAGATCGGTTCAACATTAAAGTCCTCAAGAGTTTCTCCTTTGCAAGCGAGTATGCAAGAACAGCCTCTGGGAAGCCAGGAGTGAGGCGGCCTAGTCAAAAGACTGGGAAGGAAAAACCTAAGATGTGGTCAATAATAAGAGGCAACATTATTTGCATAATGCACACACTCACAGAGCTGCCAATTAAACCATGATACATCATCGCCTGTTGTGAGATGCAGTCTGATTTCTGAGATGTGAATCAATAGTAGACCCTGTTGCCCAAAAATTTTAATGTAAAAAAAAAAAGAAGAAAGTCTAAGTTAGAACTATAAGTCCCTGGTGTATGAGCCCCTGCCCCCAAAGACTTAAGATCTGACAAACAAGTTGGGCAAAAGGAGGAGGTCTATCTGGTGCCTTGACATAAAATGTCTCTCACTCAAACAGCCAGTAGGAGCCAGAACACGCTGGGGTGTCTCCCTTGTCCTGCTGGCGGGTCTCGCCACAGCCACCCTATCTCACTCAATGTCCCTTGACCCAGTGCCCAGACGCTGGCAGAGATACTCACTTAGCACATGGCATGCACACGCTGTCTTTTAGAAAGAACCCTGCGTGGCAGGTGCATATGGTGTTCTGTCTTTCACCACCTGTGGGGAGAGGGGCAATATGGATAAAGGAGGACCGCCCTGCACCCTGAGGACCAGAGGAGGAGCCAGGAGAGGCTGGGATAGAGGGTCAGAGTGGAGGTGGTTCCACAGACAGCGGGCCTGGGAAGGACAGGGAGTGCTGCCTCTAGGGGCAGGGTTGCAGAAAGGTGGAGACCCTCCCCCTGAGGCAGGGCCCACCCCTGCAGTGAGGACAGGGCTGGGGTCAGCCGGACCATGCTCACAGGAGTATTGCACTGTGCCATTGAGGCAGAGGCTGCAGTTCAGGCACTGGAAAAGAGTTTTCCCATGATAACGGCGGTACTGGTTCTTCTTGCAGCCACACACTGTGTCCTGGTCCACTGTGCAAGGAGAAATCTCCACCTGGTTCATTTCTGGTGAGAGGAAGAGATGGGGTATGAGCCTCCCTCTGTAGCTCGCACTCACACCCATGCACTCTGTCACATATGCACATGCACTCCTGCCCACACCCAGGAGCACAGGTGGACAGGCACACACCACTCTCTCAGTGACCACTGGGTCCATCCGATGTAGAGCCCTTGCCCTCTCCTGAGACTCACCTTCTCGGCACCTGGAGCAGCCGAGGCAGTGTGGGTGGTGGTTCTCAGAATCAGTAAAGGTGCCGTTTTCACACTCCCTGCAGTCTGTGTCCAGCCCTGGGCCTGGACAGTCATTGTGCCGGTAGGTCCCTGGGATTGGATATCTGGATTAGGCTGTAGCCGAGGGCTCAAGGAAGGAGCCCTGTACTAATGGAAAACAGTCTGGGCCACCTCTCCAAAGTCGTTAGGAGAGGAAAGGAGGAAGAAAATCCCAGCTCAAGAGAAGCAGCTAAGTTAAAAGACTCAGGGACAGAGACCCCCAGGTTCTAGAACATCTGGAAAACATAAAGCAGGAGGCCCCATAACTCAGGAGATTCACTATTACCACTTGCTCCTACCTTTATGGCACTTTGTACAGCAAATGGAATCATTATGAGGGTGGAGGTATTTTCCATGGGGACACTGGCTCTCCCTCTTCTCCCGGTCCCTGGAGTGAGGGACCAGTCCAGTAACCCCTGAGGGGTTTATTTCCACCAACAGAGCCAGGAGCACCTGCGGAAGAATCAGTAAAGGAGATCCCATCAGGATCTAAGCTTAGACAGTTGGCACCAAGCAATCTAGTGTTTCATTGTTCTCTAGTTGTCCTGTGTACTAATGTCCTGTGTCCCTCCACCTCTAGGCTGGGAGGCCCCAAGCCCAGTGGTATTTTACCCTTATTTCTCCATAGCAGCTAATGGTGTTGGACTCAGGGCAAATGTTCAAGGATGTTTTTTGTTTTGTTTTTCTAATTGGGAACTGGTAGGTTACCTCAATTCTGGCCCTTCCTTCCCAACAAGCAATCCCAAAGATTGATGAAGTGTTTCTCTGAGTGCTGTGTCCCCACCAAGTGGGATCAGGAGGTGAACAGTTGGGGCCTGTGCACTTTCCTGTATTAGGCTATACCAGTAAAAAGGTTCTTTATAACATCAAATTGGAATGGTGGTAAGTTCTGTCCCTGTAGGCACCATTCTGGGCAGTGAGCAGAAGTAAAAGAAAGAATTTCTTTATAAATCTGTATCAAAACCTCACTTAGGATCCTCCCCTCAGACTCCATGCTGCATACCCTTCCAGCATTAAATCTGCACAAGTACTCCAGGCTGACCAGGGCAAATAAGGAGGGGAGTGAAAGGGAAAGTTCATGGTCAAGGATAGAGTAGATGGGTGACAATGTTTTGGTGGGGGCAGGAGAGGGCAAAGGCATATAGGTTAGTGCAACTAGAATTGGCCCAAGGCTGGTGACCCAGCTCAAGTGACAATCAAGTCAGTCAAGAGAAGCTCTTTGCACATGGAGTCATTCAGGAAGGCATGTTTTACAGCCTCGGGCCTGGACAGTAAAGCCAGAAGCTGGTGTGGAGCTCCAACCCAGACTTCGCTCTTTGTTCAGCCTCTTGCAGGCTTTCCCTTGGCCTCAATTTTTTTTTTCCTCTGCTGTAAGAGTGGCTTTATATAAAATAAAAGGATATCCTCAAAGTATGTTAAACAATGTGGAGCAACAGACTGATCAGATCACAGAACTTCAGCCCAGGACAGGAGGGCCTAGCAGCCCGCAGTCTCAATGGCTCCACATCTCAACAGGCAAGTAAGCAGTTCATGCCTTGAGTCACCCATTGGGAGATGCTACAGTAACCCAGAAGCCCGGGCCTCAAGCACAAACAGGGAAAGCCACACTCAAACTCACACCAGCCCACCCCAGCAGCCCCCAAAGGGGCATGCCCCCCTATTCAGAGGGCAGCAGCCTTCCCTGGCCCATTCCAGCACTGTGCCAACTCCCCCAAGAACAGGACTGGGGCTTCCAGGGCGACAGGAAGAGTGTGGGGTGGTTAATGAGAAGAACTTCCTGATCCTGAAAGAAGAGCCTTCCCCGAAGAAGAGCTCACAGAATTTAAGGTCGTGGGCACTTGGCATTCCATCCAGGGAGGCTGGGAGCAAAGCCACGGGGCCGAGACAGAGTCTGGAAGGACTGGGGGACTCCAGTTCCTGGACGGCCTTGGGGGCTAGCTTTTTAGGGACCTCGGGCCAGTGAGGAATAAACTTCCCAGGAAGGCAGCAGGGAGGGAGGGAGGGAGGGAAGCTTTCTCAGGCCCTGTGTTCCCCTCCTTCTACAGCACTGTTGGGGGTTAAGCCAGATCTGGGAAAGGGAAATCTCTTCCCAGAAGCTCCGCCCAGTGACTCAGGCCAGAGGGAGGGAGAGAATCTGCGGGAGGGGAGAGGGAACCAGCAGCTTCCCCAGCTCCTGGTTGGGGGGGGGGGGTCATGAGTCAGCATAAAGACTAAGGGATCAGCCAACAGTTGGTCCCGTCTGATCCCTTCCTCCCGTGGGCCAGTCTCTCCCTCCAATCCCCCCATGGAGCACCCTTTCCTTTCTCCTTCTCAAAAGAGCCAGGCAATGGACCCCTGTCCCACTGGGCCCTCACATTTCGGGAAATGGCTCCCTCTTCCATTCCATCCCAAAGGGAAGTCTCCCTCAACCTCTGGCTTCCTCCCATCAAGTCACTACTCACCCCTCCCTGAGGGCCATTCAATTCCTTCCCGCCCCTCAGCATCCTTCCTTTAGACTAGCGGCCCCCACTCCCATCCTGACTCCTCCTCCCTGTCCAACCAGTCCCCTACAGATAACCCTTACCCTTGGGTTCTCCCCCAGCCCTCTGACAACCCCCAGTTCCAGAAGGAAGCCAACCAAGGCTACCCTCCTCCCACCCGGGTTCACTGCATTCCCACAGCCTGGTTGGTTCTGGCCAGTTAGGTTGAGTTTGGGGGCCTCTCTGGGATCCCAGACAATCCTTATGAAATAAGGTCACTTCTTTCTCCTCAGCCCCTCCCCAAACCCACTGGCAGCACAGGAGAAGCTCCACAGCCCTGAACACTCACTTCCAGGCGTAAGGGAGCAAACAAGAAGGGATGCGAGATGATCAACACCATTGCTCAGGTCTCTCCTGCACAATCCTCCCACTCCCATCCTGCAGTGGCACCATTTGTTAGCACTGGTTGGCTCCCATGAGCACCAGCCTTAGCAGCTGCATCTTTGCAGCAAAACAGCAGAAACAAACAGATAAGCTCTGAGCACCCAGACCCCAGCCTGAGTGCCTGTCACTTGGAGCAGGGGAAGGACAGGAAGCTGGGGGTGCCTGTGGAGACAGTTGAGGGGGTGGCCCGGCACCCCTCCAACTCCCCCACAACTTCCGCCTGGGGAGTCTTTAAAGTGTGACTTCCTGCACCCAGGCTGCAGCGTGGGGTGGAAAGCGACCCTGTGGTCTACTCCGACCCAGCCACCTCATAGAGCAGCTGTTCCCTTAACCCCATAAGAATTTGTCTATTAAATTAAAATGTTCTTTTAATGTCAAAATCTTTGCGGTGCTCATGATGGCTTCTCCAAAGGCCCAGTTGCGATCCCACATCCTTGCCCTGAAGCTGTCCATTAATGACGCTTCCCCTATCCAAGCTCATTAGATGCTCAGCCCCTCCCCATGAACTTTAATAACATAAATTAACTATATGTATTCTTGGCTCTTATCATAATATAATTATCTTGGGTGAGTAGATATGATCTCCCCAATAGACCATAAACTCTCTAGGAGATCAGAAAGAGTATCTTGGTCAGAGATAGCGTCCTATCTTCCTAGGTATCTTCTCAGCACCCAGAACCAGGGGAACAAAATAAATGTGGTTGATCTAATGGCTGATCTGTCTTCCACTCCAGGTGAAGCCAGTGATATCCAAAGAGGGAATTTGGGAGTCAGAGTCCCCCCTACCCCCTCAGGAATACATATATCACCAGGGGGAGAGTTCTCAAAGTACCCCTGCTCCATCCCACACACATGCACACCCTCACTGGAGATTGTGATAAGTGTTCCTTTCCTCTCCCTTTGAGAGTCACCGTGGAGTAAAAGCAGCATCTACGAATGATACAAGGGCTGATAAGAGTTTGAGAACCTCTGCTCTTCACTTGGCTATTCCCTGGACCCTTAAAATTCCCCAAACTAAATTCATCAATCTCCCTGCCTAGAGAAATGTCGCATCACAGACTTCTCAGCTCCAGTGCTGACACCTTTGCCACCTTTCTCTGCTCAGCGCCCTCCCCACCCCTGCTGCCATTCCTCTTGCCAGTCCCTCCTTTGTGATATCTCTCTGTTCATGTCCACGGTTGCCTCACACCTGGATTATTAAAACTGCCTTCCAGCCAACTGCTCACCCCTTTCCTGCTCCAACCCATTTTACAGACTTTCTTTACAGCCTGACCCTGACATCGCATCCATAGGTCCCTGCCGTCCTGATGAGTCCTTGCAGAAGTACCTCACTGCTATTCAGAACACATCCCTCGACACAGTGGGGTCTCAGAGAACCCTTTCTGAATAAATGAATGAATTCCTCCACCTGGGACCACAGTTCAAAATTCTCTTCATCGCCTCCCATTTTCTCATTCTCGTTTCTTGTTCCTCAGCATGGTCCGTCCACTCCAGCCAAGGTGTTCAGCTTCCTGCCACCACCACCCCCAACACAAAAGCACCCTCCCTCCCTTCCTCTAATTTTCCTGAACCAGATTCCCTTTTTTCTAGCCACCTTGCCAGTCAATGACTTCAAATCTCAACTCCAAATCCACTTTTCAGTGAGGCTTTCCCTCCCTCATCCCATCTGACCAATCTTTTGTTCCTTTATTCATTCATTCAAGAAATAGTGAAGGGGCAACCAATCTACACTCCAGGCCCCGCCAGGCTGCCAGGGAGGCAGAGGTGAAACACACCGCACATGCTCTCATGAGTTCTCCACAGATCGCAGTCCCCCCTGGGCTCTGCGATCTGGGCAGGGTGTGCTCCAGGAGCATGGACTCTGGAGTTGACATCTGCTAAGCAAGAAAAGGTAGCTGGATGATGTTCCTTGCCCTCCCAGCTCTGCCCCCCATGGGTGTTCAGGGCACCACATCACAATGCTCTTGTGAAGATGTTCCTCCAGACAGTTCTGAAATCACTTTTTGCTGCAAGTTGTCTTGGCTTCTAGACTGTAAGCTCTTTGGGAGTAGCAAAATCTTGCTTGCTTTGTCACTCTCTCCCCTGTATTCTTCCCCACTACCCCCCACCACACACACACATATACACCTTATGTGCTCTAAATTGCCCCTTGCATGGGGAACAGCTGGAAAAGTCATGAACAGCCTTATCCAGACCTGGTACACCTCCTGCTTCCCTTCTAGCACCAGGCTAAGCTTGCATCCCTCTCTTGGGCTGGATCAGCCCCAGTTTCAAGGCAATTTCCTTTGTTTGTTCAGGCTGCTGTACACTGTTTTCCAAACACAGTAGCCACCAAGTATTAGTAGTATTACTACTAATACCACTAACACTAACAATATAAAAGGTAACATTCATTGAGTGTTTTCTATTTGCTATATCCTATGCCTCTACTAGAATGCAGACTCTATTGAGGGCAGTGATTTTGCAGACTACTGTAATCCCAGCACATAAAACAGTGTCTAGCACAAAGCAGGCACTTAATAAGTTGAATACTTACTATATAGCAATCTATTTAATCTTCAAAACAACATTATGAAGTAGTGATCGTTATGTTCACTTCAGAGATAAATAATGGAATGGAAAGGTTATATAACCTGCTCAAGTTCAGGCATCCAGTACTCGAGGGAGCCAGTATCTACATACTGCCAAAGAGAGAAGTCAGATAGCAAAGTCAGATAGCGGGGCAGCTGGATTAGATGGGGGGGTGCGGGGGGGGGGGAGCACGGGGCGGGCGTTGGTTCATGTAGGGCAAGGCCTGGGAGGACAGCCTTGACAGAAGGGAAGAGAAGGGACTGGGGAGCAGGAAATGGGACAACCAGAAGGTTAGTGAGCCCAGGATAGAGAGAGGCAGCAGGGGGAACTAAGGTCTAGAAATGTGGAGAAGAGAGGGAGAGGGAGGGAAGTAGAGAGAAAGGCTTTCAAAAAGGAGACTCGGAGAAGCCTGAGGAGACTTCTAGAAGACAAACAAAAAAAGAAGGAATGATTGGGAGAGAAAGTATAGCACCCTGAGGAAGGAGAGGCGTGGAGCCATGGGTGCGCCAGGGACTCAGAAAGAACTGGCCAATGCGGGCAAGTAAATCCACCCATCGAGGTGGGGAGGGGGCTCAGGGCATCAGACAGCTGGCTCCAGGACACAGACAGTGACCACGGATGCCTTAACATAAGGCTGAGGCCAAAGAAAGGGACATTTTCCAGTGACGAAAACAACTTTCTTCCAACTTCCTCAAACTTACTGTAGAAGAAGAAACCAAGGGATTATTGTCTAGGGCTGTGGGGAGGGGCTGGAGGGTAGGCAAAGGGACAGTGTCCAGGTAGAAGTGGTGCTAGCTACCTAGAGGGTCAGCCCCACAGAGGCCACCTGCCTCGAAACTGAGGCAGAGGCAGAGGTAAAAGAATGCCCCCATTAGTGCTAGACTTATTGTACAAATATAAACGTGGCACCTCAAGGAAGAAAGGAAGAAGAAAAGTCCCCAAGGAAGGAAGGAAGCCCCCAAAAAATAAAGGAAGAAAGAAAGGAAGGAAGGAAGGAAGGAAGGAAGGAAGGAAGGAAGGAAGGAAGGAAGGAAGGAAGGGAAGGGAAAAGAAAGCCCCCAGGGGGCCTGGGCCTGGGTAGAGCACTGGAGATGCCCTCTACTGGGCTGTCTGCCCCTATCCCGCTTCCCACTCCATTCCCAAACAGTGCCCACCACGTGGCATCCCAAACTTACCGCACTAACCTACCTCCCCTCCCAGACCCCGTTTCTCCACGTCACTATCGTCCAACTCGGGCCCTCTCACAGGGTCTGCTCAGCTGGGGCCCACTGGCAGCCCCACCTCCCTACAACCCAACACGCTGCGAGGCTATCCGGCTGACCCGAGGGACAAAGTTCTGAATTATCTGGAATCTGAGCCGACTGGGCTGCCTTCCCTCTCCCACTGCTTTCCCTACCAAATCTGCCGCACCCTCCGCTATCACCTGCCCTCGCATTTTCAGACAGCCCCTAGCCCCAGCCATCTTCCCTGGCTGTCAGGGGCCAGAGCTGCCTTTTACCCCTCCCCTTTCAAACTTGTCCCTTGCCCCCGAGTCGGGGCGTGTGGGAGAACAGGGAACCGCGGGCTTTGACAGAGTTTGAGGTCAGACCACGGCCCTCTCCCAGCGAGGGCCAGTTCCAGCCTGCCCGCGTCACCCCTCACCCCCCTTTCCACTCCACCCTTTACCCCCGGTCTCACCAGCAGCAGCAGGCCAGGCACGGTGGGGAGGCCCATGTCCGGCCAGCTGAAGCCTTTCACTCCCCCATCAGGACTCACGCAGAGGCGGCAGGTAGACTGGCAGCGAAGAGTCCCGGGGTGAGCGGGTCGGGAGGCCCCAAGAGGACCCCAGGCCTTGGGTAGGGGAGTTAAGGGTTGAGACTTGGATAAAGATCTCACCCTGGTCCCATGGGTCTCAAACCCTGAAGGCCAGAACACAAGCCTGAGTCCTGAGAACTCAGAAAACTGAGCAGGAGGTGGGAGGGGAAGGGAAGAGAGGCAGTTGGGTGTTGCAACTGCAAGACAGGAAGAGCTTGGGGAGGAGGCAGGAGGAGGCGGGAGGAGGCGGGAAGAGGGGGGGGGGTGCGGGGGGAAGGGTGCAAAGTTCTTTAACCTTTCGTAGTGCAGTCAGAGGTGCCGGAGTCATGGATCCACCAATGTGACCACTTCCAACCAAACACCAATGTGTAGTAAGCCCCCTCCCACCGCACCCCCATCAGCTGGCTTTTGCCAACTAAACAGCAATAGAAACACCGGGGACCCATGGCTAGGTAGCTCGATTGGTTAGAGCGTCATCCAATACCATATGCCAAGGTTGCAGTTCGATCAGAGCACAAACAAGTGTTGATATTAACCAATGAATATGTAAATAAGTGGAACAACAAGTCGATGTCTCTCTCTCACGTCCTTTCTCTCTCTAAAATCAATAATTGGAAGAAAAGAAGAAAAAAAAAACAGGGCTTTGGCATGAAATTCACTGGGTTCTAGTTCAGAAGCCTCTACTTTTTAGCAGGGTGGCCTTAGACAACCTAAACTCAGAGCCTATTTTCAAACTAGCAAAATGGTGAGAACCTAGCTCATGTGGTTGCTGTGAAGATTTATTGAAACAAGACAGGTAAGTGTCAGATAATGTGACAAGTACTCAGTGTTCCTTAATAACTCCTCCCCATCCCCCAGAGTCCTCCACTGACACCCTAATCGCCCACTTTCTCAGGAATTTATCTCTCCGACCTAAACCTCAGAATAAATCTGAACCCTCGTTTTCTGCCCTGGTTTGGGGCCCTCATAACCTCTCCCAATCAGGTTCTCATCCAGTCTGTGCTTGGCTGGGTCCCACAGCTGTTGATCTTGGCTCTGCCACCAAACAATGGATGGACCTCAGGCAGGACCTCCACTGGGTCTTGGCTTTTCATTACTAAATGAGAGGAATATCCCCTGACTGGTGCGGCTCAGTGTACATAGCACCTTCTGAGAACCAAAACGTCACTGATTCAATTCCCAGTCAGTGCACATGCCTGGGTTGTGGGCTGGGTCCCTGGCTGGGGGCCTGCGAGAGGCAGCCAATAGATGTTTCTCTTGCACATCAGTGTTTCTCTCTCTCTCCATCCTTTCCCCTCTAAAAATAAATAAATAACATATTTTTAAAAAATAAATGAAAGGAACAACCCCACAAACATGGGAAAGAGATGTCATGAGGATTAATGATATCATATCTGTGAAAATGCTTTGAGAATTACACATATCTCGATCAGATATTACTAGTACGTTCCCAGCACCCTTTACCCAAATATTATTCTGTACTTCAATCCAAACTGACCTTAGTAATAATCTACTGCACCCCTCTTGTTACAGCTGAGAAAGATGAGGACCAGAGACACACAGAGCATGTTCCCCGAAGAGCCAGCAGAAACCTGATTCCTGACTTCAAGCCAGGGGCCTGATTTGCTACAAGATACACATGGGCAACTTTTCTACCTGTCCCTTCGATTAAGACCCCACTCCCTGACTCTGGGTATTTGATGTTACTCCCATTTGTGCAGGACATCTCCCAAATGAGTCACACAGCAAGAGTAAAACGTTCACTCAAATATCCTCTGGGCATAATGACCTTCCCTATACCCAGCCCGGGCTTGAGGTCCTCCAGCTGCGGAGGTTGCTAGAAATGCAGGAAGACCAGAGAGGAGTGAGGTCCTAAAGCTTTGTGACTTGGAATCAGAATTATTGGTTCCTTCACCCCTTGATTCAGCAGCTGACCTCAACACCCCGAACCCAGAGTTCACCCTGCCTGGCTCTTGCTGGCCTCTCTTCTCTGATCTTAAGGGCAGAGCACCTATAGATGAGGATGGAGCTTGGCTGCTCCCACCTTAGGCTGAGCACTCCACCCCATCCTCCAGCTTCTGTAGAACTGGAGATTGAAGCTGGACTCACAGAGGAGCTCATCTCTATCAACACAGAGGGAGCCTCCAAGTACAGTACCGTGGGCCCAAAGCAGAGCTCTTGAAGAATCAGGGTTGTTGGAATGAAGTGCAAGAGTCAGAATGGCCAGTTTCCAATGTGAAGAAGCAAGGAGGGTTACCGGCTCCTCATTTACAAAATGGGAAACCTGCCAGTGCATTGACAATTAAGTGCATGTAAAAGTGTTTAGCAAGTGTTTGCTGTACATTAAGCACTCAATATGTGGTAACAATATTAATAGTTCATATTAATAATTAATAGCTTCAATGTCCTATTTTTAAGTATATTTTATTGATTATGTTGTTACAGTAGTTTCAATTTTTTTCCTCCTTTGCTCCCCTCTATCCAGTACCCCCTTCCCTACAGCAATCTCTCCCCTCTAGTCAATGTACATGGGTCATGCATATACATTCTTTGGCTTCACCCTTTCCTATATTATTCTTAACTTCCCCCTATCTATTTTTTATTTACCAATTATGCTTCTTAATCCCTGCACCATTTCCCCATTTCTCACCCTTCCCCCTCCCAGCTGATAACCCTCCAAATGATCCCCATACCTATGATTCTGTTCCTATTCTGGTTTGCTTAGCTAGATTTTGTTATTTTTTAGATTCAGTTGTTGATAATTGTGAGTTTGTTGTCATTTTAATCCTTATAGTTTTGATCTTCTTTTTCTTAAGTAAGTCCCTTTGACATTTCATATAATAATAGCTTGGTGATGATGAACTCCTTTAGCTTTACCTTGTCTGGGAAGCACTTCATCTGCCCTTCCGTTCTAAATGATAGCTTTGCTGGATAGAGTACTCTTGGTTGTAAGTCCTTGCTTTTCATCACCTTGAATACTTCTTGCCAGTCCCTTCTTGTCTGCAAAGTTTCTTTTGAGAAATCAGCTGATAGTCTTACAGGCACCCTTTTGTAGGTAACTCTCTGCTCTTCTCTTGCTGCTTTTAAGGTTCTCTTTTTATCTTTAACCTTTGGCATTTTAATTATGATGTGTCTTGGTGGGGTCCTTTTGGGGTCTAGCTTGTTTGGGACTCTCTGTGCTTCCTGGACTTGTATGTCTATTTCCTTCACCAAATATGGGAAGTTTTCCTTCATTATTTTCTCACATAAGTTTTCAATTTCTTGCTCTTCCTTTTCTCCTTCTGGCATCCCTATGGTTTGGATGTTGGCCTGTTTAAAGTTGTCCCAGAGGTTCCTAAGCTTCTCCTCATTTCTTCAATTCTTGTGTTCTTATTCTGTACTGGCTGACTGTTGTTTTCCTCCTTATGTTCCAAATCATTGATCTGAATTCCAGTTTCCTTCCTTTCACCATTGGTTTTGTGTGGATTTTCCTTTGTTTCATTTAGCATAGCCTTCAGTTCTTCCCTTATGCATTCGCTGTACTTAAGCATATTTGTCAAGCCTGTGAGCATCTTTATCACCAGTGTTCTGAGCTCTGCATCTGTTAGGTTGGTTATCTCCTTGTTTGTTAGGCTGGCTATCTCCTTGTCACTTAGTTCTTCCACTGGAACCTTGGCCCATTCCCCTTTTTGGGCCATACTTCTTTGTCTCCTCATCTTGACAGGCTACTGTGTTTGTTTGCCTCTGTGTCCCAGGTAGAGCTATCGCTCTTGTTACGTTGTAAGGGGTGGAACCTTTGGTTCTCATCAGTAGAAGGTGACTAGTTTCACCACATTGTGGCGCTGGTGTGGGGGCGTGGGGGTCTGAGAGGGAACAATGCTGCTTGCTCAGCACTCGCCCCTTTTCCAGGCACTTCTCCCACTTTGTATGGCATTGGCGTCTCTCTAGTTGTTGCCCTTGCTGTCGTTCCCAGAGTGGGTGGGTCTTCAGACTTTCTAGAACTGTGGGGGCCCTTTAAACAAGCATACTCTGCTGAGAGACCAGCTGTTTCTTCCTCCACCCCAGCCCCCACTAGTTTGCACAGTCAGAAGCAATGAGGCTTTATTTTCCCTGGTGCTGGGACCATGAGCTGTATGGTCTGGTCTGGTGCTGGGAGTGCTCCCCAGGTGTCCCTCCTGACTTTTTAAAATGTGTGACTGCGTTTTCCGGCAGCCTGCTGCTGCCGCCACCACACCGAGTCCTCTCTGCCCCAGCTCCTCCCCTCCTACATGTCTGGATGAGTATTTCTTCTTTATATCTTTGTTTGTTGGACTTCCATGTAGCTCAGTTTTCTGGAACTTCTGGTTGTCTCTAGTTTTGAGGTAGTTGTATTCCTTCTTAGTTGTGGAGGGAGATGTAGCGTGTCTGTCTATGCCTCCGTCTTGACCAGAAGTCTTCAATGTCCTATTTTTAATGTTTTAAGAAACTTCTAATAGTTTGTACCAACTGTTACATATAGCCTGGTACACAAAGAGAATCTCTTTCATTGTTCATGTTAAATGCTAAATTAATAAGTTTAAAGTTTTGAGAAATGCGGTATTAAATTGTTTGATGAAACTGCTTTTTAAAAGATGGGAAGAGGTAGGTAGACCTAAGAATATGAAAAGGTAACTAGTTTCATGGAGAAATTTCTTCCAGGGGGAGAAGTAATAACGGTGAGGGAGAGATTGGAACAGATGGTGACGTAGGAGAGAGGCACACTAGGGGATGACAGAATTGGCTGTCAGGGTCTGTGCAGCAAAGGATAGAGAGAAAAGAGCTTCACCTAGCAGAGTCCCCGTCTCCCCCAGTACCTCTCCCCTGCCCCACACACACCCCACAGCAGTACAGAGTGATTAAAAGGGCACTGGACTCCAAGTGAGGGTGAGGGTGATGTGAATTGCAACCCCAGTTGTGTCACCCTGACTCCATGAGTCATAGAAGGAGACCCAGGTCCCAGGTTGGTTCTGTAAGAATTATGAACTTGGGCAAGTCACTTCACCTGCTAACCTCAATAAGGAAAAGAAGCCAACTTAGTGGTTTCTTCTCTAACACTGATTCTAACTCCTAACTGGATGGAGGGAAGGAAGCCCCACAGGGAGGAAATGCAGCAGGCCAAGAGAACTCCAGGTGGGGGCAGGGTGGAGGGAGAAGGGAACTGACTGCTGCCCTCTATAAGAGATCCAGCTTTGTCCAGCAGGTCCTACCCACCCCAGCCAGAGGACAGGGAGCTGGGCCCAGGTGTGGCGAGGCTGAGGCTGCAGCTGAGAGCACACAAGGACAGACGGAACCTGAGGCTCTGACAGAAGCAGGACGGTTGTGACACCACCGTTTTCCCCTCACCAGCTTGAGTCGAGGAAAGGGAAGTCAGAAAGCGCCACATCAGTTCCTGGTCACAACCTTTCCCATCGCTCCACTCCCTTCACCACATCTTCTATTTCCCCCAGATTGTCTTGGCTCCTCAGGATAGGGGAGTGAGACCTGGGCAGCAAGGGAAATGTCCTCAAAGATGATGAGGAAGGGTAACTTCTAGGTTCCAGGTCTGGAGTTGGGGGAAAAAATCAGGGGTCTGAAAACTGGCTTCACTCAGACATCCCTCTGTTAAAAGCTGGGAGGGTTCCCTCTGCTGCTCTCTCCATGGTAACATCAGGATGAGAATATACACGGCTTTGAGGGGGCAGAAGAGCGTGGCCTGAGTCTCATCCTTCTCCACCCCCACTGGGCAGCGGATGGGGAGATGGGCAGATGAGGATGCTATGTTACAGCTGGGTGGTAGAGTCATGGGTCAGCGAATGGAGTGGAGGATTATGGATGGTGGTAACTAAAGTTCCGAAGGAAAAGGAAGCTCAGACAACGCACAGGGTAGGGGGCGAGTTATCCCAAGTAGGTCTCCTGAGGGAAGCGCCCATATCTGTGCCCTCCCCCCCTACTGTGGTCATGGACAGCAACATCCATGGAGGAACTAGCAGGACAGTTTGTCTCTCTTAAGGTCCCTGAGGACTGGACATTTCCATTGTGAAGCCAAGGAGTATAGGAGTCTGTCTCCCCCTCCCCCACCCCCACCGCAGTACCTGCTGGGAGCTTAAACAGAGACCCAGGTACTCATATCCACTCCCTACTCCCTTCAGGACACCCCATCCAGCTCTCCAGACATTCTTTATGCAACAAATATTTATTGACTACCTGCCTACTTGCTCCAAGTGGGACACTGGGCTAGACCCTGAGGTTACATAAATGAACAACAGTCCCTGACCACAAGGAGCTCACAGTCTAGTCAGGGAGACAGACACAAATGAACAAGAAAGTAAAATGCAAAATCAGCCCTCCAACAGATGTTATAGTGTGCCATGGGAGTCCAGGCGAGAGGGGAGTGATCAGTTCTGGGGAAGACAAGATGGGGCAGAAGCCTCCACAGAAATAGTGGTGTCTGAGTAGGGTTCTGAGGGATGCATAGGAGTTCTCCAGCCAATGGTGGGGACAACTTCTAAGTTTATGAAATAGTTTGCGCAAACATGCAGAGGTATGAAGGACACAGGGCAGAGGTACTAGGATGTGGTTCTGTGGGGCATGGTGTCAATGAGGCTGGAAGAGTTGGGGCCGACTGGGAACAGCCAAGCCTTTACTACCTTGGCCTGCTCCAGCCCCTGCCCTGGGGAGTCTGGGAAGGAGAACTACTCAAGAACAAATGAAGGGGGTTTTGGGGTGGGGTTCCCTACCTAAGTTCAAGAAGATATGCAAACATCAGTGTCGCTGGAAAGCAGTGTGTGGACAGGACAGTCAAGGGCTGGCTTCAGTCATCTTTGGGTAGGAAACCTCGGCGTGCCTTTGTGTGGCCTTGTTTATGTTTTTTCTGGTCATCAGTTGTTCCCTAGGAAAGTTCTTTGTCAAAGCTCCAAGCCAGGTTTGGCTGATCCAAGGGAAAAGAGATTTATCTGCACTTGGGTGAGGAAATCAGAGCATTCCAGAGGCAGGGCAAGGGGTACCGGGCAGGAGCCAGGGCAATTCTGGGCAGCTTTCTTGGCCCCTGGTCTCCAGACATTGCTACAGCCCCTAACCCATTGTGCTTCCCTCCCCCACACCAAAGGCTGCTGGGGCAGCTCTAAGAGCCAGCCCAAAGCCCAAAGCACTCTTTATTCCTGCCACAGCTGGTCCCGGCCCACCCAGGGAAGCTGCCTTGGGGGCTGACGCTGCCTTGCCTCTCAGGCTCCCTCTCAGGGCCCCTCCAGAGTGAAGGCAGAGTTGCTGGCCCCTGCCAAGCTGGATGGAGCTGGGCAGGGGCCTAGGGTGGCATAGGCAGGTGGAGGGGCAGTCAAAGTCGGGGAGGTGTCAGAGCTTGGCAGGGATGAACTGGGGGAGCAGGGATGTGTGCAGAAACGGGAAGGGAGGGAGGAAGCTGGAGTGGAGGCCACCTCCTGGGCGCCTCTGCCCCCTCGGCCTGGAGACCAGTATCGGCTTCTGAACCTCCGGAGCAGCATGAGGAATGTAATGACCATGAGGTCAAAGATGAGCTCAGCCATCTCCACCACTGACAGCACTGAGGAGCCGAACCACAGGCTCCACTGGCTGCCCAGGTTGGACAGTAGGGTGACCATCTGGGAAAGAGAAAGGCACACTGACCACTGGGGCAGGGGAGCCCCATCGCTCCTTACCTGAGGTCCTCAGCCACCCCTCTCAGCCTCTCAGTGGCCCCCGGGGCCCCTTCTGTCCAAGCCGCACCCAATCTGGCACACCCTTCCCTCCCACTACCCCAGGAGACTTCATCTCCCCACCCAGTTCCCCTTCTTCTAACCCTCTCAACTTCGCCCCTCACCTCTTTCCTTGTTCCCCTGCCTTCAAGGCCCAGGCACTCTGGCCCAACAGAGGCACCTCCTTGTTTTCCCTGACAGTTGCTCACTTAAGCCCCCAGAAAATCACAGGCTCACTGAGGCAGGCCGTACCGTGACAGAGGGAGACTCAGAATTGGTTTTGTAGTTCAGTTCCTTGAAGAAAATGTTGAGTTTGGCAACTCCATTTCTTTGGAGTGGAGGAGAGGATGGGAAGAAATGGCAGAGGGTTAACTTCTTGGACACTCACAAATGCCCTCCTCCAATCAACTGTATCAATTTTCTTTCCAGATCTGTTTTCCTTCCCAAGGATTCCTTTCCTGGGTCTGAGACCAGGGTAGTACTGACCTTTTATTTTTGATGGTGTAGTTATTCTGTAGGGATAGCATCCGGAAGACCCAGTCCTGGGAAAGAAGTGGGGTGTCAAAGTGGTCACCCCATACTCTCCAGGACTGCAGGGTTTGAGTGGGGTCAAGCACACCCACACACATATAACCAGAGAAGACCACAGTGTCACACACACTTGTCCCTTTCCTTCCCCTACCCCACTTTACCTGGGATGTCACTGAGGGCCATCGTGAGTAACTTGCAGAGAGCTGGTAGCTGGTCACACTGGGAATGGAGAAAAGCACTCAGTGATGAGAGTGGGGCTTTCCCAGGCAAGCAGCCAGCTGCCGAACCTGAGCTCCAGGGAAGGGGACACCCACCTGCATGGTTTCCGGCACTTAGTGAAACAGCCCAGGCGATCGGAGGAGAAGGCATCCTGGAGCTTATAGTAGCAATAGCCTGTGGGTGCAGAGAGGTGTCGTTTTCCTAGAGTACCTCAACCTTCTCTACCCCACAGCCAAGAGCTCTCTCAAGATCCCTGGGCACCCCCTTCACAAGAATATTAATTAGGTTACAGTGATGTCTACTGAATGGTTGTACCAAAAAGTGTTTAAGAAATTAAGCTAACTTGGGGAGGAGGGGAAAGGACACACCTGTGTAAAAATGTGTAGGATTTGGACCAAAATTTAAAAGTCAAAAGAAAAATGGGAATAATTGTGTAAAATAATAAAATTAAACCACAATAAGATACCACTAAGATGGCAATAATTTTTTTAAAAAGACAATAGCAAATGTTGCTGTAGAGAAATTGTCACCTCCTACATTGCTGTTGAGAATGTAAAATGGTGTGGCCACTTTGGAAAACAGCCTGGCAGTTCCTCAACATTTTAACTATAGAGCTATGATCTGACACAGAAATTCCACTGCTAGGTATATACCCAAGAGACCTCAAAACATATATTCACACAAAAAGTTGTACACAAATGTTCATAGCCACAATAGTCAAAAAGTGGAAAAAAAAACAAAACACCAAATGTCCATCAACTGATGAAGGGATAAACAAATGTGATATATCCATTCAATGGCACATTATTCAGTCATGAAGTGGAATGAAGTTCTTACACATGCTACAAAGTGGACAAACCTTGAAAATTACAAAGGACCCTGTGTTATATGATTCCATCTATATGAAATGTAAGGAATAGGCAAATACAGAAACAGAAAGTAGACTAGTGCCTGGCCACGGGTGGGAGGGTGAGGTGGGGTGGTGCAGGGCAGGGTGAGAGAGTGGGAGAGGAAGAAGAAGACTGTGGGTGCAGGGAATGGGGAGCTTGAAAAGTGCTAAAGGATACAAAGTTTCTTTTTGGAGTGATAAAGTGTTCTAGATTTAATATTCTAAAATCAGCTGTAACGATTGTTGCACAACTCTATGACTATACTGAAACCGAAAACTATTCTAAAATTGAATTGTTCACTTTAAATGGGTTGAATTATTCAATAAAGCTGTTAAATAAAAAAAAAAAAAAAAAAAAGAACAAGGGGTCTATAAATTCACTTGCTCCTCCACTTGCCAAGTTCTAAGTAAGGTTACTTTGTCACTCCTGCTGCCTTTAGTCACCCAATCTGGGAGTCCTCCTTCATTTCTGACCCCAATTCCTCAGTCAGCCAGGGCTGGAGCTCTTTAATTAGGAAGACTGAGAAGCAGCTGGGCCCTTTGCTCTGTGGAGTGAGCAGCCCTTAGGAAACACAACAGACTGAGTTTTTAGCCTAGTTCCTCTCTCTCATCTTCACAGCTTCTTAACAATCAGTACTGTTATTTTTCTCTCAGAGATGTTCCTCAAACTCACCACCACTTAGAAATTATTGTTTGGGGGCAGAGGGGAGCAGTGGGCAGGGAGTCACGTCTGGACTTCCTGGGACATGACATCTCCCCTTTGGGTGTCAGCTTGTTTATCTGAGAAAGGAGAAGGTGAGCCCAGGAGGCCTCTGCGTTCCCTCCAGCTCTGATGCACTACGATATTTTAGTTCAGAGAAACAGGAAGGGAGGCCACAGACTGCAAAATTACAGGCAGGGGAGAGAGCTGTGTGGAGCAGACCCAGGGAAGGAAGAAAGCAGAAAGATCAACATGGGCAGAGGCGAGACAGAGGCAGACACTAAACTCTGGGGTCTGCAGCGCCCCCTGTCTTGTCCCCTGAGAAGTGTGGAGGGTTCTGTCCTCCAGCAATGGCCAGCCAGCCACCTACTGGGGGAGAGCTGGTCCCAGGGAACCGGGAGAAAGAGACTCCAGAGGACTAGTCCGCTGGGACCCATAGCAGCATGTGCCCCAGGAAAGCCAATCTTCTGTTTTCCATAGTTTCTTGTTTAGGATTTTCTCTCTCTCAGCTTCCTAGTACACAAGCTTCCCTGCTGAATAACCCAGCTATAGTGAAAAGGAAAAGGGATTTGCCTACTCCTAGACCAGGATAAGGAGGAGACTTCAGGGCTCTCCAAACTTTTTTGATTGTGCCCTCCTGTAGGTAAAATCTTCTTAAATAAGCACCTCCAATATATATGTTTGGTTTATAAAATACATACTGGCTACTATTCAATTGACACATTATGTACATAAAACATACATAAAATGGAAGATGTAAGGAAATGACAGAGATACATTTAGCTTTGAGTATTTTCTCCTTGCGTGCAGTGAGTTATCCCACGCCTCACCCAGGGCCTTGAGGAGTGAGACCAGAGTGTGCGCCAAAACCTCAGCAGGCCCAGTACGGAACAGGGAGATTTTCCTCACGTGCTCTTCCTTCCTTATGTTGCAAGTTATTTTTAAGTGGGGCCATCCCTTTACAAACACATAGAAGTCGAAACAGAAAGAGAGAAACTGCGAGGGAAGAACAGAGGTAGAGAGGGGAAAACTGAGAGAGGTGAGTCTAAGGACTGGAAAACCAGAGACAGAGAGAATTAAGGCCAGTGGGAGCCAGAATCAGCCCCACAGACAGAGGGCATCGAGAGGAGAGGGCTCCTGGGAAAGTCTGGGTCCACAGGGCAGGCTAGGGGCTCCCTCCTGGACTCTCACCCCAGGAGTCATGCTTCCTGTAGTCACAGTACTCCACATTCTTGGGCGGTGGATAGAAGATGTAGGCACAGCCGCACTCCTTGACCATGTTCTCCTGGAAGCAGGAGTGAATGCACACCTGGAGGAGGGGAGAGTGAAGGGGAAGGAGGGTCAGGCTTGTTCTCCCCCAAAACAGCCCAGAAGAGGCAGGGAAGGGAAGGACAAACAATTCTCTGAGCTGCACCTCCATCCCTTTTTCCACTGGTTCCTCTCTCTCTCTCTCTCTCTCTCTCTCTCTCTCTCTCTCTCTCTCTCTCTCTCACACACACACACACACACACACACACGCATCCACGCACACTCAAATTTTGACTGACCAACATTGCAGACCTGGGAGAAAGATGCCATAGAGACAGACTGGCCCCACCTGCTGCGTGTACTTAGAACCATAAAGGTTCTTGACATGGACGTCGCTGCCATTTTTGGTGCAGTCACCATAGTTGCCCCCAAGTCTGTCCAGGGCTTCCTGTGAATGCACACACACCAAGAAGTCAGAGCTCAGAGGCTGGACAAAGTGGCCCAGGCCTCTTCCTGAATTCTGTTTTCCCTCAGTCTCAGGTTGCATCTCCTACCCTGCCAGCTTCTCCTGTCCACCTCCCCATTTCAAAACACGCCCTCGGTGTTCTCCAGTGACCATCTCAGCACTACTTTCTAGGACACTGGGCCCAGAGCATCCCCTGGAACCCTAATCATGTTCTAAACCCCTTCTCAGCTCTCATCCAAGGTCCACTCCTCTGGTCCCTACTTCCTGATGTCCCCTCCGCCAGCCCCCATCCCCCCTAATTTCTGCTCCTGTAGACCTCCACATGCTCAAGGCCCAGCCTGCATGATCCCCTTCCTGAGCCCTCTGGCTGTGAAGTCCATCTCCCATGCCCTCTCTCTTGCCCCTCGCCAATCTAGGGATCCCCTCCCAGACTTCCCAAGCAGCATCTTGCCTTCCTCATGCTGATGGAGGTCTCTATCCCAGGCCGCAAGTTAAAGCCACCATCATCCATAAAAGGAGGCTCATCTTGCCCGTGCACTGTCACCCTGGCCCCCGTCACTGTGGACAGCAGCGGGATGAAGTCATTCTGCTCTGTGCGCAGAGTGAGGGACAGACCTGGAGCATGCAGAGGGAGCAGAGTGGAAAGAAGGTCTTGGAAAAGCATTAGGAGATGGAAACCCACTCTCCCACCTTGCCCAGTTCCTAATGCTCCCAGTAGAGCAAAGAAGGAAGACCTACAAATGGATGTGGCAACCCCTGAGCTGGATACTGGAGGCAGGCTGGCAGGACTGGGACAGAATTCCTATCACACCTGAAAGAACAGTGCGGTGCCCATAGTGGAGAAAGAACAGTGAGGACTCCTTCCCGGACTGAGACAGGCATGTTATGCTGAGGCCCAGAGGTGCACAGCATCTCTAGGATGTGAGCTCAAGGTGGGTAAATGTGGGTGGACAGGGCAATAAGAAGGGCTGAGGCAGACATCAGGGACTGAGGGTATGGGGAGTTGCTCACCATTGTTGATCCCAGGCATAGAAGACATCCAGAGGTTGGAGTTGTTCTCGCCATTGAAAGTATAGCAGTTTCCATATATCGGGTGGTGGAAGTGAGAGTAATTCCTATTCAGGCGTGAGAGAGAGAATAGGGTCACAGAGGAAAGTGTAAGGGGTCAGGGAGAGAGGAACGTTCAGCACCCTTTCTTTCTCGATCACCTACTATGTGCTAACCAACAGCCTGCAAAAGCATCATCCCCACATCACAAAAGAGGAAGCTAGAGCACAGACAGTGATGACAAATTCAGGGCTCTAACATGGTCATCTACCTTCTAGCCCAGGTTCCTCCCAGCAGGCCACCTGACCTAACTGGCTTTGTGACCTCTCTTGTGCCACTGCGTTGCATTTTGATGACTCTTGCATTGTCCCTTGCTTCTCACATTTCCCCATTTGGATTTTGATTTCCTTGAGGACTGGGGTCACTTTCCATTCATCTCTGTATCATCTCTGGGTTAACTGCACAGTTTTTGCATATAGGAGACAGTAAATAGCTGTTAATCAATGAATGAATGAAATGGAGGAGAACAGGTTTCGAGGAGAGAGTAAGACCTGTGGTGAGCATGGAGCTGAGAGGAGGAAGATTAGATCCCAGGACAGGAATGAGTAGGGTTCTTACTGCAGGCTCTAAGAAAGTCATTTTTTCTAAGCTTACTCTCCTTATCAGTAAAATAAGGAGACTGGAACTAGATGAACTGGAATATTCCATTGGTCTTGGAGAACAAAGGTGCAGAGGTGAGAAATATTGGTGCACATTCTGGGAAATGCTAGAAAGTCAACATTTCCAGAGCAAAGGCTGGATTCAGGGAGGGACAGAAGAGGAGACTATGAAAGTAAGGAGAGGCCAACCTGAAGGGCCTGCGAGCCCTGCTCAGTGGAAGAGAGGACAAGTACCATGTGATGGATGCAGACTAGGGACTCTATGCAGCAGGTAACAGAGCAGGTGGAGCAACATAGATGGATCTTAAAAAGAGAGCTTAGTAAAAAAAGAAAAACCAATAACAACAACGAGAGGCAAAATGAGATCTATAAAACACTATATTATATACACATTTGCAAAAGCAGATACAAAGAGATACATACTAAGCACATTGTAAGAATATATGAGAAGCCCTAAAACATGATGGCAAAGAGCACAGACTCCAGAACTAAACCACTCATGTTTGAGTCCTACCTCTAACAAGTATTAGCTGTGGGACCAACAAAGTCACTGTATCTCTCTGTACTGTACTTTCCTTACATGTAAAATGGGGATACTGATATTACTTACCTCACAGGAGTATTGTGAGGATTAAATGACACTTAGAACAGTGCTGAGCACTTAGTAGGAGCTATGTAAGTTTACTATTAAGATTACAGGGATTCATTAAGATGGCTAAAGTTAAAAAGACAGACAATAACAAATGAACAATGTGAAAATTTTAGGACCCTCATACATTGCTGGTGGGAATGAAAAATGGCACAACCAGCTGGAAACAGCCTGGTAGTTCCTCAAAATGTTAAACATAGAATTACCATTTGAACCAGCAATTCCACTCCTAGAAGTAAAGCCATATCTGTACAAAAACTTGCACAGGAATATTCATAGCAGCATTATTCACAATAGCTAAAAAAGAAAAAGGACCCAAAAGTCCATCAACTGAAGAATAAACAAAATGTGGCATATCCATATAATGGAATATTATTCAGCCATAGAAAGGAATGAAGTACTGATACATGCTGCAACATGGATGAACCTTGAAGACACTGTGCTAAGTGAAAGAAGCCAGATACAAAAAAACACATATTATATGATACATTTATATGAAATGTCCACAGTAGGAAAACCTATAGAGACATAAAGTAGCTTAGTGAGTCCCAGGACTTGGAGGAAGGGAGGGAATAGGAAGTGACTGCCAATGGGTACAGGGTTTCTTTCTGGAGTGAGAAAAATGTTCTAAAATTAGTGGTAATGGTTGCACAATTCTGTAAGTATACAAATAAAAAACCAATGAATGGTATATATTAGAAGGATGAGTTTTATGGTATGTAAATTATATCTCAATAAATTTGTTTTTAAGGAGAAGATTATAGAGAGAAAGGAAAGGGTGTTGGACATAGGGGAGAAGAGTTGGGTGGGAAAGATATGATAAAGAAATTCAACTTGATTCTGAAGATCACAAGAGATGTTGAAGGATGTTAAACAGTACTAATTGGAACAGTTAAGTACAGTGAACTGAAGTAAGAACAGTGAAATACAAAGCTTCCTGTGCTTACAAAATGAAGAATTTTGAGGCAGAAAGACAAATTGGAGGAGGCAATGTTTGAAATAATAACCCAGGTGAGAAATAATGAGGCTCTGAGATAAGGAAGTGACCTAAGCATCAAGCCTGAGATGAATTATGGACTGTCCATTGATAGGGAGGTAGGAAAATGGGGCAGGCAGAGTGAAAGGATCAGTGGAAAGGTGACAGGTGTGAGCTGACCCAGGTTCAGGTGTTGCTACTGTCTCACTTCCCAGCTGATAGCTCCTGTCCTTAAAAAAACACAAAGAATAGAGGCAGGATCAAAATTGTGTGCTGGGCAGAGTGTGTGCACCAGGTGAGGGGTGGAGGCAGAAGCAGATGACACTTGACCCTGCTGCCATTCAGCATCAGCATGGGAGGGAAGGGCTCCCTGTAGAGTGCACAGGCTGCCTCAACTCCCTTCCTCAGCCAGGCAGAGGCAGGAAGATGGCACCTGAATATCAAGGAGCAGAATCAGGGGGGAGAAGGAAGGGCCAGAGACCATAGAAGGAAACCTTCCTTACTCGTAGCCTCTTCCAGCCCTCAGAGAGTTGGCAGCTGCCATGACCTCTCTGCAAGGACATTATAACAGGAATCATAATAAAAAGAAAACCTGGCAGGAAGAATCCTTAAGCTAGGGCTGGCCTGGTGGCCTAGGACAAGTCACTTCCCCTGTTTGAGCACAGAGTAATAAGACCCTTCATTCTCTGCATTTTACAAAGTGCCCTCGGATTTGTCATATCATGCACTTGGAGATGAGTGTTATCACCATCTTCATCACTTGAGTAAAAGTGCCAAAAGGGCAAGGATAATATATATTTTCTTTGATGTATCCCAAATGCCTAGACCAGTGACTGGCACATAGCCTAGACAGTCAAACATATTTGTTGAATGAACTTGAATAAATCTCATTTTCAACCCATTTTACAAAGAAAGAAACAGTCTCTGAAGAATGATCTGAAACGCCCAGAGTCACCTCGCCAGAAAGTAACAGAGCCAGAGCAGGAATTCAAGTTTAATCTGTCACTCAATCCAAGCTATTTCCACCCCACGACTGCCCGCCTCATCTGAGAAAGTGGAAGATGGAACCAGATGACCTTGCAGGCACTTTTTGAGTTTGATTATAGTAAGAAAGAGGCCTTAGGTAGGCAGGGAACCATGCTTCCAGTTCTTGGTTTCTCAAAACTGGACCTCAACCCCAACCTTCCCAGCACAGCCACATGACCCAGATCCAACCCTGCAGGGAACAGCAGGAGTCCTACAGAATGATCCATGGGGTAGAGGTCTGGACCTGAGGTCAATGCGTCCCCTTATCTGGGCAGGCATTTACTTAGTCAATGAGCATTTCCTGGGTGTCACTCATGCTGGGCCTCAGGTTGGCTCTGGGAAGGAGACACGGTGGGGAGCACAAAGCCAGGCAGGACACACTCACGCCTGGCTGCAGGAGGCCTGGTTGAAGCGGCAGCTGAAGATGAAGTTGCCCAGCTTGTTGTCCTCCTCCAGGGATGTAAAGGTGTTCGGCAGTCGCGACAGAATGTTGATGTAGTGGAAGCGGTACCACTCCCTCACTGCGTCCACCCCTGAGGAGTATGTCTGGTAGAAGCAGTCCGATTTGTTCTGGTTACACTGGAAACAGAGACCAGAGTGTCCACCAGAGGGTCAACAGAAGGGGTCAGGCAGCAGGGCAGGGTCAGTATCAAGCAATGAGTGGTCTGGGGTCCTGAGGACTGATTGACAGGGGTGGGGTGCCAGGAGTTGACAAGAACAGGAGGTAGAGAGAAGCAGAAGCCCAAAGGAGAGTGGACCAGGAGGGCATGGGATTAGGGAGTGGGAGGCTGAGGAGACCAGAAGCCATCATTTACACAGTCTCTGCTGGAGGTGGCCGGGGGCGGAGCAAGGGCTCTTCTCAATCTTCTCATGTCACTGATGGGAAGCCTGAGGGGTCAAGAGGTCTGTTCCAGCAACAGAGATAGGACTAGAGCTCGGGTCTCCTGGTAGTATGGCCCCACTCTCACTAAGGGGGTTTCTTTTCTTCCCTCTGCTGCTCTCCCACTTCTGCTTACTCTCTTCTTTCATTAAAATAATGTTTAAGTCTCCCTCTTCACTGTCTCCTTATTCTCTGTCTTAGGCCTGCAGAACCCCGGTTCCCCATCACACTGTTGAGATTCCCACGAGTCCTTTTCCACAGATTTGGCTTCCAGCCACTTAAACACCCAACTGAGGCCCCCAAGAGGAGAGACCCCACAAACTGCTGCACAGAGAGATCTTATTTCATCTTGTTTTTGAAAATGTATTAATTAATTTGGCCAGCAAGTAGATGAGCTCCCACCTCACCAGTAGGCAAAGGAGCAAGGGTCCAGCACATGGGCGGACCCGGAAAGACAGGGGGGCGGTGCCCTCAGGCCAGTGGGCGGGGACTAGGGGCGGGGGCTCCGGGGCGGGGCCTTACCAGCTTGAAGCCGATCTTCCAGTCCTTCCAGTTCACTTGCGGGTTGTTGTCCCGCAAACTGGAGGCAACGCTGCGGGCTCTGCGGGCCGCCGGGGGCGAGGCCGGGTCTTGCAGGCGCTGCAGGGGATGTAACAAGGTCTCCCGGAGATCGCGACGGCCACGGGGATGGGTCACGAGGGTGTTGAAGGAGTTGTATTTGTACAAGTCGTAGAGCGTCTGTTCTGTGATGCGGTCCAGTTCCTCCAGCTCCCCTTTGATTTGCGTGTACCTGAAAGGTTGGGTGGGCAAAGGGTCGACCCAGGGGACAGCCTTGAGCGAATGAATGCCTGCCCCTATGGGCCTCAGTTTTCTCGTTTGACACTGCAGCGGCAGGAGGGGTTGTGGGGCGGGGGAGACAGGTGTGTCCGCGGAGGTTAGTGGAGGCGACAGTGAGCCCCGGCGGTGACGGCATTTATTGCGTGCTGTGGCCTGTTTATCGAAAGGGAGAGGCAGGAGGCGCCTGTCAGAGAGACGCTCTCCTCCCACTCGCCCTGGCCTAGAAGGGAACCCGGAACTTGTGTGCCCTTTCCCAAGACGGGAGAGGGGGTGGCCTTAACCTAGGCGCATGCACTCCCACGGACCGCGGTCGACCCTGCGCGCAGGTCGCCCCACCCTGATCTCCGCAGGGGAGCGTGGCCTTTGGGCCTGTCTGCCACCTGCACCTTCTAAATCGGAGGTTCTTCACTACACTTCTACTGTGGAACTTAAAAAAAATACCAGTGCAGCACACTACCCACCCCTCACCAGGATACATTTTAATGGTTTTGGGTGGGGCCCAAACTCCGTAAGTTAAAGTAAACATTGTCTAATATAAATCATCACATTCCTACTTATCAATACTGGCGCACTTACCATCTCTATCATGAAAGTCCAGAGTTCAGGGCTTTGGGGATAGAACCTACCAAAACAAAACACACACACGCACACACATGCACACCTATACACGGGCACACACCCTAGAACTAATTAATAGATTAAACAAGGTTGCAGGATATAACAACAAAATGCAAAAATTAATTCTATTTCTACATACTAGCAACAAAAAATTTGGGAAATGAAATCACAAAAACACCATATTAAATAGCATAAGCAACATCAAAAACTAGTAATAAATATAATGACAGATGTGCAAGACCGCTACACTGAAAATCCTGTTGAGTAAAATCAAAGACCAAAATAAATGGAGAGTTATATATGTTTATGGATCAAAAACTCAGTGGAGTTAAGATGTCTCCCAAATTGATCTTTAGATTCAACACGATTACTATCAAAATTTCAGCATTTTTTAAAGAAACTGAAAGACTGGTTCTAAGATTTATATAGAAATTGAAAGAATTTAGAATGGCCAAAACAATTTTAGAAAAGACAAGAAAAGTTAGAGTACTTACTCTAGCTGACTTTAAGACTTACTATAAAACCACAGTAATTGAAACAGTGTAGTGCTTATATAAGAATAGACAATAGATCAACGGGACAGAATTAAGTTCATAAATAAATTCACATGATCAACTGATTTTTTACCAAAGCACCAATTCAATCGGGAAAATAATTTTTGTTAACAGATAGTACTGGAACAATTTGTATATTGAACTGGAAAAAAAAAAAATGAACCTCTACCTCTACCTCAGCCCATACACAAAAATTAAGTCCTGATGGATCATAGACCTAAACAAAAAACTCAGAACCATAAAGAATCAAAAAGAAAACCTAGAATATAGCTTCATAACCTTGGGGTAGGCAAAATTTTTTTGGAATAAATAAGGAAGAACTCCTCCTGAAATAGAAAAAACTCATAAATAAAAAAACAAATCATATTTAAATGAACCCCCCAAAAAATATATAAATGGTCACACCACATGAAAATGTGCTCAACATAATTAGTCCTCAGGGAAATGAACATTAAAACCATAACAAGGTACAATTTAACATGCATTAGAAAGGCTAAAACTAAAAAATTGACATTAAATGTTGATGAGAATGTGAAGCAACTGGAATTGCTGCTGGTGGGAATCTAAAATGATACAGCTGTTTTGGAGAACTGTTTGGTAGTTACTTATAAAGTTACATGTATCTACCTTATAATCCAGCAATTTCACTTTTAGATATTTTACCCAATTCCACTCCTAGCTATTTACCCACAAGCAATGAAAACAGAAAGACTTGTACATGAGTGTTCATGGCAATTTTATTTATAATAGCCAAATGCTTTAAACAACCCTAATGTACATCAATACTACTCAGAAAAAAAAAGGGGGGGGCTTGATAAAGGCAAAAAAAAAAAGGGGGGAAAACTTCAGACACATTAAGTTGAGCAAAATACACTAGACACACAGCAAGAAAATTCATATTGTTATTCCATTTATATGAAGTCTAAGAACAGGTCAAACTAGCTGATGCTGATAAAAGTCAGAAAATGAATGTGGAGAGGGAAAAGAATGACTGCAAAGGGACACGAGGTCATGGAAATGTTCAATATCTTGATTGTCGAACCTCAATGAGCACTTAAGATTTGTGCATGTTATTATATGTAAATTATACCTCAAAGAGAAAGTCAAATACCAGGGCAGGGATCCACTTGCCAGAGATTCAGTTTAGTGGGAAGGGGTGGAACCCAAACAAGTTTTTTGTTTGCTTTGTTGTGTTTTGTTTTATTTTTACAAGAGCCCCAGGGGATCCTAATGTGCCACTACATCAACACTGTCTGGTCCATATCCTCGCTTGGCTCCATTTCTCTCTCCCTCATAACAGTCTAGTTGGCTGGGCCTCAAGCAACAGCTCCAGCTGCCCCTGATCCTCTCACAGGAGAAAATGTAGCTCACATCAAAGGTGTGTGTGTTAATATTCTGAGAGATTTGTCTGTTACTGGTAATTAAAAGAATGGCTGTAATAGCTAGTATTTATTGAGCACTTACTATAGCCAGACACTGTGGTATTAGAATGGACATTATTTAATTTAATCTTCAGTGTAATTCAGCATACTATTAGCCATTCTTAGCTAATATTATTGTCATTCCCACTAACAGGTAAAAAACCAGAGGCAGGTGACTTGTTCAAGGCCATGCAATCAGGAAGTGGGTCAGAAAGCACTCTAACCATCACACTGCCCTCCACTGTGTCCCTGCTAGCTCCGGCTATTTTAGGAAACTGGCAAGGTGTCCCAGAAAGAACACCAGAGTTAGTCGGCTGGATGTGGGTCCTGGTGTTCCAGTCACACACTTTCTAGCTATTTGATGTTGGTAAGTAAACTTTCTGAATCCTATCTATTTCCTCATCTGTAAAATGGGCCTAACCCTAGATCTGCCTACACATGAAGCTTTCAGAGGGTTAAATGAAAAACAGTCAGTGACACAAAGCGAAGAGGCCATCAAATATCAGGAGGACACCGACAGGACCCCGAAGCCCATGAAACTTAAGTGTCTTTCTCATAAGCACATTGTAAGAATTTGGGTGCCCCAGCTTGGCTGGGGTTATCTCCACAACATGAGCCACCACATCTCTGGCTGGGCCTCTCTTTCCACTCCCCCGCACCCCATCCCAAGCTGTCTCAAGTCCCTCTGTGCCCCTTCTGCCTCCTACACTTCCCTCATTCTCATCACCAACTCCAAGTGTCTGTCACTTCTCTAGCTGCATCTCTCTTCTCTGTTGAGCCCCAGGCTGCCTCTGTGCCAGGCTCTCCCTTCAGTGGCCCTCCTCATATTCAGCTCCCTCCTACTTCTTCCAGAGAGGCCTTTGGTGATCACCCCCTTGACTCCCACCTGTGACTCCCACAAGGCTCCCAGAAGAGGCTCTCCATACAGAATGCCATCGCTCCCCAATGTCTTACTTCTCTCCCCTTTTTCTGCCATGAGGCAAAAAGAAGTATTCCCACATCACCCCTTCAATAAAGAAACCCCTCCCTCTCTTTCAGTTGACATCTAGAGCTAAAAAACTGCCCACTAAAAACCATTCATTACATCAGATCATGTCCTACAAGCAGCAGGACCCTGGCAAGAGAAGACCAGGGCTGAGAGGGTAGAATGCTGACAAGAGGGCTTCAGTAAGACAGTCCAGCCTCTCTAACCTTGACATCCTACCTAGGTCATGGTCACTATCCTCACTCTCATCTGCTCTGGCAGGCAGCCCTACATTTGAGGGGGGTGGGGGTAAACCCTTGCACAATTCTATCAGGCAGGCATTACTATCTCCATTTTATTGTTGAGGGAACTGAGGCCCATCAACTAGGCAACTTCCTCCAAGGTCACTCAGCTAGGAAATACAGGAAACAAGATGTGAACCCAGGCTTTTTTGACTCCACAGCCCCAACTCTTTTCACTACTCTGCCTCTGGGCTCTGAAACACTTGAGATTAGGCAGCAAAATTTTTTGCCAAGCTGGCCACCTCCCCTCCCCTTTCTCTCTCTGCTCAGGACGGACTGGCAGGGTCAGGGACACTGGGAGATTTAGGGACTGATACCCTGTGCTCTGTCTGTGTCTCCTCCTCCTTCCTCCCTCCCCCTTTCGCTGGATGGCCTCCTCTCACAGAGGAGCCCATGCTCACCAGGCAGCCTCGGGATTTGCCCAAACCCTCATCCCACAACCCTTCCCACCAGGAGGCCCCTAGGTGAGCATGCTCAGCCAGCATTCTGGAAGTACTCAACAGAGCTGGGCACCGGAAACTCATCAGCTTCCTCCCCTGCCAGTGTGCGTATGGGGACTTAGCCCACTCCCTCCTTCCTCCAGGGACCACCTAGAAGTCTTGACTTCCCTTTCTTTGGCCCCTCCTCCAGCTCCATTCTCCTCCACATCTCAGCACCTCCAGCCTGTCTCCCATGTTGGGAGACACGCTCCCTCCACAATGGCCACCTAAATAAACTCAACCTGCCCCACACTGAGTTCACAGGCAGGTACCCTGCCAGCAACTCCTCACCTGTGAGCCCCCCACTAGGGACAGTCAGCCCCTCTAGAGTTGGTTGTGAGCTCTCAGGTCACATGTGGAAGTCAGCCCTGGCTGTGACATTTTAAGAGCAATAGGTGTTCATAAACAAATTATTATTCAAAGGATGGACAGCCAGGGTGGTGAGAGCTCTAGAAACCATTTTATCCAGGGAAGCGACATAGGAACTATGTTCCAGTCATCATTTCTGGCTCATAGACTTGCCACTTGTTAAACTTGGAGAAGCTACTTGTCCTCTGTGCCTCTGTTTCACCATCTATAAAATGGGAGCTTTAACAGTACCGGCTGCATCAGGTTGGCATGAGGATAAAATGAGTTAATATGTAAAAAGTACTGTGAAAAACCCCTGGCAGAGTAGGTACTGTACAATCGCTGCTATTGTTTTTATCCTCATTACTGTTATTACTACCACAATTGGAGAAGAAAAAGCTAAGGAGATGCAGGAGCACGGCCTGCCACTCATCTACTGTGAGGCTCTGGTCTTAACAAAAGCGGTGACTAAGACCAGATTCTAATCCTGACCCCTCCACTGAATAGCTGGGTGATCATTGCAAAGCCTTCATGCTCTCAGAGTCTCCATTTTCATATCTGACTCTGGGTGATATTTCCCTCCTTATCTAACAAGCTTGTTAGGAGGCTCAGAATGTCATAGTGGACTTTGCAGGCTGTCATAGTTATTGCTATCCTGGGTGCACCTGAACGGAGGGCCATGGGGTAAAAAAGGAGGAGAGGTCTTTAGGGTGGCTTCCAAGAGGCAGAACCAGGATCAGAGGGCAGACATGCTGAGGTCAGTTGCAGCTTTAACAAAGGGAGAACTTCCTAACAGCAGCTTCCCCGAAGCTAGTGAGGTTCCTGATCCTAAAAGGAGTCCATCACTGTGGGGACAGTGAGAGGAGTCAGCTCTAAGGGTCTGGGTTTCCTGTCCCTGTTAGGCCTGCCCCCTCAAAGCCTGGTTTCCAGACCCTGCAGAAAATGCAGGGTTATCTGCGGGAAGACCTAGCTCAGATCCCTTCCCTCCCTTCCTGCAGCTCCTCTCTTCGGGGAATTGCCCCTCTCCTCACCCCATTCCTACTGCTATGCCTCCTGCTCTGCCACGTCTGGGAAGGAAGATTCCATGACCATGACCTCCATTGTTGTTAAGAACCTCAAGTTCTTGCATAAGTCAAGCCTAAATCCTTCCCAGAATTGGGTGGAAAGTTATATTCTTGGGCTCTGTTTTCTGTAGGTGTGACTATGACTGGTGCTCTCTTGGGTGAACAAAGCCCTCTGTTGGCCAGAAAGAAAGGGACCCCAGTGGCTGACCCTTCTTCATATTGCATTCTTAGAACTCCCTTGCTTAGTGTGGAAGGTCCTTAGCCTTTATCCCATTTCCTGAAGTTACAACGCAGCCCAGAACCCCGCACCTCCTTCTCCTTCCGCCCCCTCTGGGGCCCTGCTCATCTGCCAGTAAGTGGGCATCCCTGGTCTGACTTTGCTTCATTCCAGTTATCTTGTCCACTGATTCCCACCTCCTCCCTACTTCCCCTGTAGAAGTCATTCATATCACCTCTACCTCCTGCACCCGCCACCAGCATGATTCACACCTGGGTCACTACCCACCAGGCTGCACTAATCTATCCACCCACCCCTGCCTCTCTCCTTGAATAGAAACCAACAGCCCGGACCCCTCCCTCCTGTACTCCTGACAAGTATCCTCTCCTGTTACCACTTCTCCTCCCCAGGGACTCTCACCAGCGCCCCCCCACCCCACCCCCACCCCACCCCCCGCCAACATTGGATGTCTCTGCCAGGCCCCACCTTAAAGTCCAATGGGAGAAAGAGCTTGGAAATCAAACACACTTGGTTTGTTACTCAGCTGCTAACCTGGGAGGCACTGACTTCTGGGGGTGGGGGGTTGTTTTTGAATCCCAAGTTCACCACCTGCTACCTGTGTGAACTTGGGCAAGTAACTTAGCCACTCTGGGTCTCAGTTTCCTCATCTATAAAATGGGAGTAAACTGGTACCTACTTCAGAGGTCTGTTGTGAGGATTAAGTAATCGAATTAATGTAGAATTTGTCTGGCACACATTAAGTGCTACATAAGTTTTAGCTGTTGTTGTTGCTGTTGCTATTGTTTTATTTGCTGTGTAAACTTGCTCAATTATTTCGCCTCCATTTCCTCACCTGCAAATTGGAACTAATAAAGTCCACTCCATGGACTTGTCAGGATTAAATGAGTTAGTGCTTATAAAGCACCCAGTGCAGGGTCGAGCGCATAGTAGGTGTTCAATAGCCTTCCCCTGCACTAAGGAGCTTTCCCTGCCTCCCCTTCCTTCCTGAGTGCACTCTCCACTAAGCTCCACGGCAGCCCATCATGCGCAAAGGATTCTTTCTGTGTGGACTCCTGTCTCCTAACCTTCAGGCACCTGGAGTCAGAGGCTCTGGTTTCCATTCTCCGCGGCTTTTTCCTGGACTGTCCAGGGCCTGCACCCAGCAGGACCTTAGAAAATGCACAGGCCTCAACAGATTCACCCCTGCCCTCTCTTTTTCTCACCCACATCTTTCAACCACAATATTTTTTGATCATCTACGAGCCTGTCTGTTGTCCTTCCTGCCTGCCAGCCCTTCCTTCCCTACTGGCTCAGGGCAGCTCCCTGTCCCTCCTCTCCACCAAGGCAAGAGGGGACGAAGGGTGGGGAAAATGAGGGAAAGATTAGGGCAGGAGAGCTACACGGAGTCAGGAAGAAGAAGAGCAAAGCCAGGGGCCACCCAGGAAAGAGAATGGAGGCCAAAGGGAGGAATAAGAGAACCAGGGAAATGAGATGTAAACACCTCAGAGGAGACTTCATTTATTCTGCATCCCACATCTTGGGTATTAAGAAGAGGCAGAGGTCTGTGATCAGGCAAACAGAAGGTAAGTCACAGCTCAGTCTCTATCTCGGTGACCTTGTGACTTGTCTCTTTTTGCCTCAGTTTCCTCAAGTGTAAAACAGGATATTAATAGGCCTACCTTGGAGGACTGTTGGGAGGATTAAAGGAGAGACCTATAGGGCACTCAGCGGTCTGGTGCACAAAGCAGCTTACCCCGGACACTACATGGAGGCTGATCAGTGAAACGGCCTGGCAGTTTCTTCTCTACAGGACAGGACATCCCAACCTTTATAAGCCCAAGACACATCTTTGGAAACAACAGAACATAAAGGGGACCTTCACCCCAATATGTGACCAATCCCAATCCTCCACTGCACGCATACCCAGTGTGTTTGCTCACACACACACACAACCACAAACGCACGCACTCATACATCTTACACTCCTTGAAGACAGAGCCTGTACCTCACACAATTTTTTATTATAATTAACAGTGTGCTGCATGCATTTCTTTATATGCCTCATTCTTCCACCTTATTTTTTCTTCCCAGTACGTGGCAAATTACCTGGCCTTCAGGGAAGATTGTGGGAATTATTAATAAGCCCACCTGCAAGGTGCCTAGCACTGTGTCTGGCTTGCAGCATGGGCCCCCGCAGTGTTGCATGACTGAGTGACCACAAATACGAGGTACATAACAAACACCCAGCCCCACCCTCCTTTCTTCTCCGTAGTTTACCACCCCCTCTGGCTTACCGACCAGAAATTGGCAGAGCACTGATGAAACCGAAAACTTCAGGACACACCTAAGCCCTTAAAAGTCAGGGTCCTGGGCAGGTAAACGGTGCAGCCCAGCAAGGATCACCTCCTCATTTTCACCTGGGTCTTCAGGGGACCAGCGGGACAAGGGAACAGAGGAACAGCTATCCTGTTCCATTCTCCTTCTGGCTCCATAACCCTCCACCCCCCGCCTCAAGGTTCCCCATGGCTTTGCCACCGCTCCTCATTTTGCTTTCTCTAAAACAAACTCCCCTGCTAACCCCAGACTGACACAGCAGGGTCTGGCCCTGCCAGCTCCTACCACTCACTGCCACAGCACCTGGGATAGGTTCTTCCCTGGAGCAGGAGGAGGCCCTGTTCTTTGCTCTCCTCTCACTCCAGGGTAAGGCTGGGGATGAACTCCACCCTGCCCTTCCAGAAATGACCAGTTGACCTCATCAGCATCCCCTCCCCCTTGCAGGAGGAAGAGAGGAAGAAGGAACTGTTGGTCTAACAATCACACTCTGGATAAGCCATGGTCACTAGGAAGACTCCACTGGACTGAGCCCCGAGCCCTTCGATGGGGCAACTCCCAATGGTGCCAAAAGGAGGTCTGCCTGGGGACCGTATTGCCTTCTACTCCTGGGTCTGAGGGTCTGCCTGCCCCGTGGGCACACTCATACCCTCTGCACCCCCCTTCCAGGCACCAGGAAGTGGCAGAGGGCCCGACTGACCTGTAGGGGTTGAGGGTACAGACGGTCACAGCAGGGAAGACAAGCTTGTCAGAGTTGAGGTTGATGTTGAGGCTGACGGGGTAGCTAAAGTACTCTTCAAACAGTAGGCCAAACTGCCAGTACATCATGCCGAAGGTGCAGAGCCAGAGCACGGCCCAGAAGGCAGTCTTCATGCGGTTGTGCTGGGAGCACACCAGGCGGATGGCCCCGTGGATGGTGGTGTTGTTGCAGAAGAACTGGAAGAGGTCTCGATAGGAGCGGTGGAACTCGATCAGGGCCTCCTCCTCCTCCGTGGACTGCTGGGGGCCCTCGAGTTCAGGGCCCGGCCCTGGCTCCTCACTCTTGTCTCCCTTCATGGGCCCTTGGGTGGGTTGTGGAGGGTGAGGGGTCAGGGTCAGGGCCGAGCTCTGGGCTCCAAGTGCCCTCAAGCGCGTCTCCAGGCCATGCGCACATCCCACCCTGAGCCCACTTTCTCCCACTCCTCCCTCCCTCCACCTGCCCAGGAGCCAGCTGACCTGCTGGAGTCAGGGCCAGAGCTGGAGCTGGGCTTCCCTGGAGTGGCCTCTCGTCTGCTTCTCTGATAAGGTCACCTTTTGGTTTCAGTCCCAGCACCTCCCTTTTCATCTCCACAGCCATCAGCCTCTGCTTAGTCGTCAGTCTTGTCCTTGATATCTCTGTGTCTTAGTGCTCTCTCTCTCTCTCTCTCTCTCTCTCTCTGCTTCTATTGGATCTCTTTCTCAACACTCTTCTTCCTTGACTGGCTCCTCTGTGTGCCAGACTCTGATCCTGTCTCTCTTCCTCTTCCTCCCCACCTTTCTCTTCTCAGTCTGGGCTGTGTTCTCCAGTCTCAGGCCCTGGTCCTGGGCTGTGTCCTGACTCCCTCAGTCCCAGGGATGACAGGGTTCCAGGAGTCCTGGCTGCCACCTGCTCCCTACTCCCAGGTTGTGGCTGGACTGGGACTGGTTCCTTTCCAGTTGAATCTGGCAGCTGAGCCTCTCCTCCCCCTCACCTGACAGGTGCAGAGGCTGGCCAGGGAGCCTGCCTGCCGGCCAGGGGTGGAAGCAACAGAAGCCTCATTAGCATCTCAATTAAAGGTGAGCAGGGGAGGGGGAGGGTCAGGGAGGAGTCTGAGCTGAGAGTTCTCCGAAGGGAGGAGGGCTCCTGAGGGCAGGTGACCCAGCAGTGCTGGGAGCGCAGAGGCTGGCAGGAGGCCCGAAGAAGAGTCAGGGCCTGGGGAGTGATAGGAGGCTGACGGGCAAGGAGACTGGGAAACAGAATAGCGGGTGAGGGTCAGAGATCTTGACCAGGGAGAAGGATCCTGAGTACAAAGCCAGGAGGGCAAAAAAGGAAAAAGGACGAGCCAGGACGAGTGAGACTAAGGTGGGGAGACCAGGAGAACAGGAAAGGTAGAAAAAGGGAGAAGGATGGAGGACAAACTGAAGGCCTGGGAGGGTGAATGGAGGAGAGAATGGAGGGAAGGTGAAGAGGAGGGAGCCAGCCCCAAAGGAGAGCAAGGGGAGGGAGCCCCAAGTGGGCATCCAGGAGGAGCTAGGTCCCCTCCCTGGAAGGGCAGGGGCAAGGGAACCCACAGGTCAGCCTCACCCCCCAGGTCGCAGGGAGGGTTTTCGTGAGAGTACCTCCTGGCTCTCAGCGCGAAGCACCACTCTGTCTCTCCCTCCTGGTTCATCCTCTTCCTTCCTGACACGTCATCATCACCCCCTACCTTGTCCAGGCCAGGGAGGGGCCCAGGTGAAGCTGGGGGCTAGGCGGGGCCCTGGGACATTCTGTTCTTTTTTACACCATTGGCTGCCAGGCCAGGAATGTGGTGTAATGTCCCCTGTTGTGGTCACGGGGTTGCAGGAATGTGGGCACTGAGAGGCAGGCAGGGGATGGGCAGGGGCACTTAGGCACAGACCGGGAGCCCAGGGACAGCAGGCACTGAGGGGGCAGGGATGGCTGTGGACTGCACTGGGTGTCTGGGAGGAAGAGGGTAGGCAGAGCCAAGTCTACACCAGTCCTAGAAGGAAGAAAAAGGTCGTTGGTAGGGGCTTTGCCTCCAAAGTCTCTTCGCCAAACATAATCCAGCATAAAGAGTGAAGTACCAAGCAGTGAGCAAGCAGAGAGGGAAGGGTCTGAGAATCAGGCCCCGAAAGAGGGTCCAAACAAAGGACACTGATTCATACAGCCTAGGCCACTTGTGACAGAGAGAGGTTGGCCACTTGTGGACCCTCAGCAGGCAGCCCAGAGTGGCCTCCTCAGAGGAGCTCAGTGTAGGCACTTGATATAGGCTGATGGAAGAAGACAGGCCTGCAATAGAGTAAGACAAGGATTCTAATGGCAGAGATAAAAGCCCAGTGCTCAGTGAGCCTGGGGAGGAGGGAGATACACTAACCCGGAGAGACTCAGGAAGACTTCCTGGAGAAGGTGGCGTCTCAGTTGGCTCTTGTGAGGAACAACAAAGACTTTAGCAGGCAAAGAAGAGGAAAGGGAACTCCAGGCTCAGGGTACAACCTGGTTGCTTTCTGTCTAAACATCCTCTTGTGACCTCTTAAAGTGAGAGCTACTGTCAACCAGGCCAAACCCAGTCTCGTTGCTTCCTCTGATATCTGCTGGGGACACACAGCTAGGAAGGAAAAGGCTGGCTTTTTCTTCATTTTCCAGATGAATAAACTGACCCTCCACAGAGATAAGCCAGTTTTATGAAGACACAAAACAAAATAGCTGGCAAGTGAAAACAGAATCAGAATTATTCTTCTCTGGGGTTGTCTACTTAGGGCTTTTGCCACTTACTTCCTGAGACAGACCAGCCACAGATTCGGGGGGAATCAGGGCTCCCTGTGGACGTGGTTTTGAAAGCCAGGAAGGTTCACAGAGTCCAGGAATTCATCCTCAGTCTGGTTCTGGATTATCTCCCTGGCTCTGTTGAAGGCTCTCTATACTGTCCCCACCTTCCCATGGGACCCAGACACCCCTAGAGACTCCATTCTCCCTTGATCGAGGTCCTTAAACTAGGGACGATCCCACCTACAAATGGGAGAGCAGTGCCCTGACTGTTTGATCTCAGGTTCTGAGAGACTCCTCCTTGTGTTTTTCATTTGCTACCTGGTGCCTAAAACCCTGCTGCTGGCTTAAAGCAGCACAAGCAAATCAATTTCATCTCAAAGGCTTTAGATGAAGAATGCCAAGGGCCTGGCCTGGGCTGAGCTGGGAGTGTGGTGTCCCTGTAGCCGCCTGCCAGGGAACAGGGTGGCAGCATGTGCTTAGGGACGCAGCCGTCTGGTCTGGATCTGGGATTGGCCAGAGCAAGCTTGTTGTGAGAAAAACAGAAATCTGAAACCTTCACTTTTGTCATAGCTCCATTTTAAATATTATCTTTTGAAGTGCAGAAATAATACCCAAATACATTTTTTGTGGCAGTACAATTTTCCAACAATACAGAAGTATACAGAACAAAAGCGTTTCTTTGTCCCATTCCTTTCCCACCCCTCAGCCCAAGGGGAGCCACTGTAATTTGTGTATCCATCTCTATCTTCTTGTGTGCTTGCTTGTATAGACTTACATTTATTTTAATAATACATATATATTTTTTATAAATGAGCTATTATGGGCTATTCTATTAATTCCATTTTTGCCTTTAAATTCTGTATGTGTCTGAAAACAGCACTTTACCTTTCTGAAAAACAAAATGGCAAAAGGGGGTGGAAAAGGCAGCCCAGAATGTGGCAAAAGTCCTTTCCAACTGACTCTGCATCTAGGCCCTTACTTAACACACGAGGGAACTGAAAAGCCCAGAGAAGCAAAGTGACTTGCCCGCAGTCACCCAGGAGTTGCCAGTGGGGCCATGCTGAGAATTGAGCATTCCTTTTCCAAGTCCAGCGTTGCTCCCCTAACTTCCAGAGAATCAGACTCTTGTGTGGGGGACCCAGGGCCTTGCAGACTTTGTCCTGGAAGCTCCCCCAGCCTCTCTCAAAGCTCCGGCCCTTCCTTCCCTGCCAGGCTGCCTTCCCCCTCCCAACACCATCCATCTTCTAACCCTGTGGAGTGGCCACAAAATGTGCACAGGCTACAGGGAGAGGAGTGAAACAAGAGGGTCTGCAGAAGGATGAGGGTTGTGAGTTCAAAGGGTCTTTCTGCTTCTTGCTCTCTGGGAAACAGGAGACAATAGAAGTAATCACTTTCTCCACCACTCCTCCAGACAAAGCCTTGCTTAGGATGCTATGGCAGCACTTACATCTGTATGCTATTATTATCCTGGTATGTGCATGTGTGTATTTGTATATCCATGTATGCCTGGGACATGTTATGAGTTCTCTGAAGATAGACACCAGGCATATTCATCTTGATGGCCCCACTGTGTAGCTGCCACTACTTGCTGACCCACTGTGCAAAAAAAAAAGAATTAGCATCTGAGGTAAGACCCAAGGCTCATCGTTGACAGAGAGTGACATATATGAGAAAGCATCCCCAATGCTTCAAACATCCTAATTTTCTCTGGCAACCTATTAATTTGCGGTTTATTAATTTATCTCAATTTTACTCACCTTTTCCATTTCAGCCTCTATCCTTTATAGTGTAAAAGTGAGTCACTCATTGAAATGCAACTCTTTATTTTTACTGCTTAGAGATAATTAGCCTCTCCACCGTGGCCAGCCCAGTGTGGAAAACAGGGGTCCTTTTATCTGCATTTATATAGCATGAATTTCTCTTTAACATGATGTTCCAGAAAATCCCTCCTAGCCACTGCTAGTCCAGCCCCTGGCAGGATGCTTCGAAGTTCACCATTAGAAGTTTATTCCTTTGGATTATCAGCCTTGGCACTACTGACATTTAGACAACTTACTGTTGTGGGAAGTACTGTCCTGTACACTATAGGATGTTTAGCAGCATCCCTGGCTTCTAACTACTAGATGTCAATAGTATCCCCTGAATTGTGACAATCAAAAACACCTCCAGATGTTGCCAAATATCTTCTAGGGGACAAAGTCACCTCAGTTGAGACAACTGGGCTAAGAATTGTCCCCAGTAATAATGGAAACACTCCAGAGAAGGATGACCCTCATCAGTTACACATTTCTCAGTCTTTACTAGACCCTTTCCAAGGATACCAGTTGGCTAAGAGCAACGTGGGAAGAGGAGAGGAAAAAGAGTATTTAGAAGAATTCATTCTCACCAACCTGCTTTTGGATTCTTCATGGACCTGTGGGAAGAAGAGTCACTCAGCAATACCCTCTAAGGAAGGTTTGGAAGAAGAACCTCCCGCCCACTCCCCCCCCACCCGCCTCCCCGACACACACACATGCTACAAGTCTATGGGGCTCTTAGCCTGGGTCTGGTGTTGCCCGATGGAAACCAGTAACACTTTAATGAAGCTGGTGAAGAGCACGCAAAGTAAGAAGCAGAGACGATGCCCTGGTCACAAAGAACTCATGGATTCCTCGCTCCTGTGAGTGTCCCTTCACCCTCTTGGAGAAGGCTGAGCAAGCATAATAACCACTTATTGATAAGATTTGTCAATCATGGTCCAGCCGGGAAACAGGAAACACTTAAGTCTTTCAAACGGAGGAAATTTACCAAAGAAAATTGGTACATGGCTGATGGAGAAGCCAACAGGAGACAGTGAGGCAACCCAGAAAACAGCAAAGCAGGAAGCAGCTACCATCTCTAGGGCTGGAAAGGCAGAAGAATAATGTCACATTATAGACCCAGAAGCCTCCGGAGCTATTTCCTAAGAACTAAATAGTGGGGGCTGCCTGGTAGGATATGGGAATATGGAAAAAGAGGAGGGAGAAACGCAACAAACTACAGGTGATGTTAGGCAGCAAAGGCGGGGTGGGAGTGGTGGAGGAACAACCTGGCTTCTTCCCTCTTTCCACCCACCTGTCCTGCACCTACTTGTCTTTATAGGCTGAACCTACCCAGCAGCCAGAGGGAAAAGGAGTCTGGGAGATGTAGTTTCCAGCAGTGATACAGCGCAGAACAAGGGAAGGGTGGAGAACAGAGCTGCAAGGAAACAAGCCATTGACTGGCACCAATAAGAGTCCCACAGAGGTGAAGGGAGGGGGCCAGGATTAAAGTCCCTATCTTAGTGCATGTCCCTTAGGACCCAGGCAGTTATTGCAGGCTGAAGTGAGAGCATGAGGCTGGCAGCAGAAAGCAGGACTGACGATAGTTCAGCCAGCCAAGGTTTGAAACGGGTCTTAGATAATGCATACTGTGAAGCAGGGAGCTTTGACTAGAAAGGGTGTGCAGGAACATTTTGGAGGTGTGGGAAATGTTCTGGGGAGATACACAGGATATAGAAAAGTGAAAGTCATGGAATTGTATACACAAGATTAGTGTAGTTTATGCACTCCATTGTTTATATGTTATACCTCAAAAGAAAAAGAGTTGCTGCCTTTTAGAGTAAAGTCCTGAAATATTTTCAAATGAAATGACATATGTCTGGGATTTGCTTCAAAATAATTCGGGAAGATTATGTGAGTAGGGGAGGATTTTATGGAAGAATAAGATTGACTCTGAGTTGAAGCTGCAAGTTCACAATGCAATTTTTAATCCTTGTGTTATGTATATTTATGTGTGAATTTCCATAATAAAAAGTAAAATGAAAAAAAGAGGAAAAAGGATCTAAGGCCACTACTCATACATTTACCTTTACGCACCTTAAGAGCTCAGTCCCAGCCCCCAATTCCCTCGCTGCAACCCTGAAGGGTGCATACTGTTCTGATATTTCTTCCTTTGTAGGAAGCCTTGGACTATTGTATAAATGCCTGCCCAGGAAAGGAGCATGAAATGTCTGTCTCAAGTGCAGCCAGGCCCCTTCACCCTGTGTAAGTCCTCCTTCCCAGGCACACTCCTGCACCTGGACTTCCCAGATCAATCACGTAGAACCTGTCCAGCCAGTCAGACCAACCAGGATAAATGAGCACTAAACTGGGCTCTCCAGGGTGGGGGGCGGGGACAGTGCTTAGGTGACCTATCTCAAGAGAGCAAGTCAGTCCCTCATGCTAAGGGAGCCACCCCTAAGTCACAAGGAGTCAGCATGGTTGCTGGAATGAGCTGGGACTCAGAAATTGGTAGCCCTGGACTGGTCATGTGACATGGGCAAGGCATCATTCCTTTATTCCATAAATATGTACTGGACATGTGGGATGTGTCAGACTCCGTGCTAAACACTGGGAACCCTGACTTAAAGATTCAGTCCAGGCCATCGCAGAGCTCACGGCAAGACTGTAAGCCAGTAAGCAGCAGGTGCCAGAGAGCAGTATACGTGGGGGCTGTGCAGTGTGGGGTGGGTGTGCCCCAGTGGCCCTCAAGGGCAGGTGGGACTTAGCCAGGAGCACAGAATCTGGGAGACCAGAGAGTCTGACCTAAGAAGGGAGGAGATAGGCAAATGCAAGTCACTCCAGGGGCATTGTTCATGGGTTGTAGGGAAATGGTGAGAAAGAAAAGGGACAGTCACGGGACTAAGCCCCCCTGGAATCCTGGTCTCTTCTACCTGGGCCTCAGTCTTTTCATCCTTTAGGTGAGGGGGTGAGACTGGGTGCACTCTCAGCTCCCTCCCATTCAAAGGGGTCCACAAGCTGCTGGGTGAGGAAGCTGGGACCCAGAGCTGTGGCCACTCAACTCCAGCCCAGCTGCAGCTTCCTGCTCACAGGGAACCTAACCTACTGGTCCTCCCCCTTCTCTAAGGACAGAGGAGCAAGGGCTGCACCCTCTGGAGTGTCTTGTAGGTGACCTGTGTCCATCAATGTGTGGACTGGCTGGATCAGGGGACAGGGAGGGCTGGCTGGCTTGTTATTCCTTTGTAATTTATCTTAAAAAGTCACACAATAGGGCAGAACCTCAGCAGTCCAGATAGTCTGCCATCCAGGACTTCCGGTTTCCAGATGCTGCGCCTAGCCGGCTGTCCCTGGGTCTCTGCCCTCTCCGTGTTTGGCAGTCCCAGGCCCTCCATTGTTCGGATCTGGCACCCGGCTGGACACAGCCCTGTCTCGAACACCATCTCTTCCGGTCAGCTCTGCCCCAGCTGGCCTCTTGAGGCTCATCTGAGGATTGTCCACTGGCTCTGCTGCTCCTGTCCCACCAGCTTGGCCTGTCCCTGCAGTGCTCCTCTCCCAGTCAAGCTTCCAAAGAAGGGAGGAGGCCCGGTTCCGGCCCCACTGCCCTCACGTGCTTTCCCGGCGGCCCCCTCCCACCCTGCATCAGGGCAGCCCAGCCTGTTCCTCTTCCCGATTGCAACAGGCAGCCTCAGCTCCCAGCGCTCCCTGTCCCCGCCCCGTGGCCGGCTAGCTCCACTCCCACTTCCTGAGCCTGGCGCTGGAGCCCTGGAGGCCAGGCCAGGCCGGGCGCTCTGGCCTCCGGGGGCACATCAGCCTGAGTTCTGTCCCAGACCCTGGGCTTCGGAACCTGCTGCCACCACTGCTCAGGAGGTCCAGGCCTCCCACCTTACTCCCATCTGATCGACTGGCCGCCATGCGCCTGCTGTGGGCTGCCTGCCCCTGTGGCCTGAGCTGGGGGCCACTCATACTAGGCCTCTTCGGTCTCCTGGAAGCATCCCAGCCCCGACTGGTGAGGGAGGGACCATGCAGGTGGGTGGGGGTGGGCTTGAATAGGGGAAGAGGTGTCTGGGCAGCTCCCTCTCTGGTCTATCAGCCCTCCCCTACTAGCCCCTGAATAATTCTTCCCCTATGTCCATCTCCCCCTGAAGGTGCCCCCATACCACACAGAGAACCAAACCTGCCAGGACCAGGAAAAGGAGTACTTCGATCTCAAGCACCAGGTCTGCTGTTCCCGCTGCCCACCAGGTGAGAGGCAATGGCGAGAGGAAGCTTGGGACAGGGCGGCGGGTCACAGGGGACTCCAGTCCACCTCGCTGCCTTAGGAAGAAAGTAGATACCATCTCCCAGGAAAGCCAGCTGGCAGAGACTGAGTGAGAGACACTGGCCATCCCTCACATGCAGGCACGGAGAGGGACAGGCCAGACTCACACAGCCAGTGGCAGAAGTAAGGATGGAACCCCGGTCCCCTGACATTCCAACTGCCCCACTCACATTCTAGGCACTTATCTCTCAGCTGAATGTGGCCATGGCCAGGACACAGTTTGTGCCACGTGCCCTGAAAATTCCTACAATGAGCACTGGAACCATCTCCTCAACTGCCACCTGTGCCGCCCCTGTGACGAGGGTGAGTGGGGGGTGCCTGGGGAAGGGCTGGGATCCCCCGGAGGGCAGCCCTTCACTGAGCTGTCTTGTCTCCCCACAAGTAATGGGCTTCGAGGAGACTGTGCCTTGCACTAGCAAACGGAAAACCCAGTGCCACTGCCAGCCAGGAATGTTCTGTGTCCCTTGGGACGGGGAGTGTATACACTGCGAGCTACTCTCTGACTGCCCACCAGGCACTGAAGCTGAGCTCAAAGGTCAGAGGTCACTAAGGGCAAAAGGCAGGGAGGCGGCTGGGTGCCAAGTGATTTTGAATGGGGGCAGGGAGCATGGTACTGTGTGCATGGTGAGCCTCCAGGTAGTTTAGTTCTCTTTGGCATAAAAAGCCTCTTCTTCCTCCCCCTGAAAGGCTCACAGAAGCGATCTATATACAGAGAAATGGAACTGGGACAGGGGCAGGGACATGGGGGGACCCTCAGCCCTGGGGAAACTCACAAGAGGGAGATCTGAAAAGGTGCCAGCTACAGAATGGGCTGGGTGCACAGGGAGGGGCCATCCATTGCACGTAAAGGAAGCTCACAGCTGGACAAAAGGCTCCTTTTGCCCACTGATCCTGCCTGGCCTTGCCCCTCTCTTGCCAGGTGAAGTTGGGAAGGCTGATAATAACTGTGTGCCCTGTAAGGCAGGGTACTTCCAGAACACCTCCTCCCCCAGCGCCCGCTGCCAGCCCCACACCAGGTGAGTATGGCCGTGCTCCTCCTACCTTTCCAGAAGCCCCAGCTGCTGACACCCCACCCCTGCGCTCAGCTCTATAGGACCCTCCTGGCCACTTGCCCCTTCCAGCCGTGTGCCCTCTTGAGTTGAGCTTTTCTCTCCTCCACAGGTGTGAGGACCAGGGCCTGGTAGAGGCAAAACCAGGCACTGCCCAGTCTGACTCCATCTGCAGAAATCCATCAGAGACACCCGAGATGCCAGGTGAGGGGCCAGGGTTGAGGGGCACGGGACAGGGGGTATCTGGGAAAATGCCTTAATTCCTTCCATCTGAAAAAATGGGGAACAGATGAATCCTTCCCTCTCAGAATGGGGGCAAGAAGAAAAGCTCCTTAAAAGAGAAATTGAAGTGTCCCCAGGCCAGCTTACTTACACACACACACACCCCACATTTTTTAAGTTACATATTATACATATAATATTATGCCAGGGAACACTCCCACACTGATATGTAACTGTAACAGGCATCATTGTCACCATCTTGGACACGCCACCATCACATAATCCACTTACTAGACTGAACACCTCCTTATTAGATGACACACTTTCTTGTTAGAGAGATAAATCTATGTTTGACTTTTTGTTGTTTTGCTGTGGAGTTACTGGTTTCCTGCCTAATAGACAATTACAGGATGTTTCTAATGATGATAATCATTATTAACTGGGAGAGAGTTTATTTTATTAACTTTTTAAAATTAGAAAATATGCATAATCTTAGCTTCATTTACTCAGAGCAAGGATATCAGGTACTCTGCAAATACTGGACACTCACTAATTCATTTAATCTTCTTATTGATCCTGTGAAGTAGTTCTGTTGTCATCCTCACTGACAGGATAAGGAAAATGGGGCTCAGAGGTCACGTGACATGCCCAAGATCGCCCATGTGGTAGCCAGTGTTCGAAGACCTGTACCCAGGCCTTTTTACTTTTTAATGCATGCACACTGTAGAATCTTAGAAAAGTCAGTTACATGAAACTAAACATCACCCACAGAACCACCACCTAGCACATCCACTCTTTAAAATTTTTTATATATCCTCACATACATTTTTCTTTGTATATCTAGCCATACACATTTTTTTTAAAGTGGTGTTATCTGACTATTCTGTAACCTCATTTTTCATTTATAATGAGGTTACAAAATATCATAAATATTTTTCCATGTCCTCTTATTAATGTTTAACTATGTGTCAGATACAATTGGCATTTTAGAGAGTAATCCCACCTCATTTTACATATGAAAAAAAAAACTGATGCTCAAAGAGATGAAATGACTTAAAAAGTCACACAGCTGGGCAGGAACCCAGGTGTCCAGGACTCCAGGTCCAAGTTCTTCCCATGCTTCCCATTCTGTACTCCCTTCAGCCACAGATCTAGGTGGACTGGAGAGAGCCAGCTCCCAGGATGCAAATGTCCAAGTCTTCCTGACCTTCCTCAGGCATAGCTGATGGGCACCACAGACTCCATGCTATGGATGGCAGCAGCGAGGCCCATAGAAAGACAGAAACTATCCACTGCCCCACATCACGTCCTGAGGAACAGAACTCCCAGCCTCCTGTTCCCACTCCCTCCTGGAACCCGCCAGGGTGGGGAGACCTTGCAATTCCTAGTCTCCCAAGCAGAATTCAGAAGTGAGGCTCCCCCACTCTCCCACCTCTGTGAACACCCCACAGTTACAGAGGGGCACTCTCAGTTCCTACAGTGGCCTCTCTGTAAGATGGTCAAGTCCACAGCAACCACAGCAACGTGGTTCTACCCAAAGGCCTGAGTCTGTTCACAGCTACAAGCCCTGCCCTCCCTAAACTGCCTCCCACCCCCACTTCCAGCCGTTGAAAATCAACTGCCTAGGCTCCTGTCCTCATGCAGCTGGGACCTGCACCACCCCAGACGTCTCCATCCATGACAGTTTCTCATGGCTATCAGGAGGTCCCCCCAAGTCCAACTGAGATCCCCTTCTCTGCAGCCCAGGGAAGTGTCTCTAATTCTGCCTTTAGGAACTTCAATAGGACTAAAAGGGAAAAGCGGCTCCCTTCCCCTCTGCCCTTCCTGTCCCGTCATGCTGCCTCCTGTTTGCTGTCCTGGCAGGAACAATACTGCTGCTGGCCATCATGCTGCCGCTGGTCTCCTTGCTGTTCCTCACCACCATCCTCGCCTGCACCTGGAAGAGCTACCCCTCTCTCTGCAGAAAGCTGGGTAGGAGGGGGCCGGATGCAGGCAGGGATGCAGGTGGGGATGCTGGCCTGTTGTTCCGGTCCCCTCCTGGATGGCGTGGGGGGTTGCAGGGTATCTTCAGCTCCCCAATACAATCTTATCTGCCCTCCCACATCCTCAGGACTCCCAATGCCTGTCCCCAGCATAGACATCATCTCCATCCAGCCCCCCATTCTGAGGCTGGAGATAAGAGTAATGACAGTGTATTCCTTGTGGAGACCCAGGGTGGGCAGCAACACATTGTGGAGGGTTGTGGAGGGTTATGGAGGGTAAAAGCCTGGGGGTCTGAGATCTGCCAAAGGCCTGACATCCGTTTCATTTTCATTGCAGGATTCCTGCTCAAGAGGCGTCCTGAGGTAATGAGGAAGGCTGGGAAGGCAGCAGAAGGGGCAGGAAGGGAGACTGAACAACGTGGGGGTAGGCAGGAAAAGAGTGTGCCGGCTTCAACATTCTTCAGTCAGTCAACGAATAACTTCTGAGCATCCATATGCCTGGCACTGTCCTAGGCATGTGGATATAGCAGTGAGTAAAACAAAGTAGCTGCCCTCCTGGAGTTACATGCCAGTGGGGCAAGAATAAAGTTAAATAAATATGTATCAGGTGGTGATAACTGATAAATAAAGCAGGATGGGGAGCAGTGAGTGACAGTGGTAGGGGATGGGGGTATATTATCTTAGACAGTGGACAGAGAGGGCCTCTCTGATGTGCCAGTATTTGAGCAGAGAACTGAAGAAATGAAGGCATAGAAATATCTGGAGAAAGCGCTCCAGGAAGCAAGAACATCAAGTGCAAAGGCCTGTGGCAAGGAGCAGGAGCAGAGGAGGGCTCTGGACTGCCTAAGCTGGGGAGGGCGTGGGAATGAAAGAAAGATGGGGCGAGGCCACATCATTGGTTGATTCTCTGCTTCCCTTCTGCAGGGAGAGGAATCTAATATTGCTGATAGAAACTGGGAGCCTCCAAGCATCAACCCACATTTTCCTGACCTAGTAAAGCCAATTCTGCCCAACCCTGGAGACGTGACCCCAGCTTCAGCCTGGCTCCCAGCGACCCCCTTTTTGAAGGAAGATGCTCTGCAACAGCAGAGCCAGGCCAAGGAGCTGGAGGCGGAGCTCCCAGAGCAAGGCCAGACAGCCCACGGTGAGCAGACTGCGGGGAGAAGAGCGGGTGGGGGAGGGGGAGTGGGAAGGATAGTGCACAGGGAGGGAAAGGGTGAAGCAGACAGAAATGAGACAACTAACACGGAGGCAAAACAGACTCCGACAGCCACCCAGACTGTCCCAGAGTGTCTGGAAACAGACATGATTGCAGAGCTCAAGAAGCCACTAGCAAATGGGAGTGGGAACAGAGAGGAAAGGGAGAAGGCAGAAGAACGAGGGCCTTCAGGAAGCAGGGGAACCCGTGTGGGGGGCACACGGGTGTGCCTTCCTCACCAGTGTGCACTCAGCCCCTCTCACTCTGCCGCCTTTCACACAGGTACCAATGGCATTCATGTAACCGGCGGGTCTGTGACTGTCACGGGCAACATCTACATCTACAATGGGCCAGTACTGGGTGGAGCACAGAGCCCTGGAGACCCCCCTGCTTCTGCAGAGCCTCCATACCCCATCCCTGAAGAAGGTGTCCCTGGTCCTTTCGGGCTCTGTACACCCTCCCAGGAAGATGGCAAAGCTTGGCACCTGGCCGAGACAGAGACACTGGGGACCTATGCCCTCTAACAGGGTCCAGGACCCAATTTGTCACCCATGCCTCATGGTGTCTGTAGGAATCAAGGAGAAGGGAGGCACAAAAGCACCTTCTCTTGGTGACTGCCCTACCCACACAGGATTGACAAAGGGCTTGGGTAGGGCCCCTAAGAGGCAAACCCCGTGGGGCCGGGGCTCAGACACATCTTTGAGAACATGATCGGGCACTGGCTGGGTACAGTGCCCACCACAGGACTCTCGCCACCATCTGAGCAGGCCCGAGACTTCATTGCAGACCCCCTGCCCACTGGGGCTGCACCAGCTCAGCTTCAGGCACAGAAAGAGCGTATGACGCCTGCTGCTGCCCACCATGGCACTCTGCACCCAGAGCATGGCACAGAAGGAAGCCAGCTACATGGTCACTTGCAAGGACATCACTGGGACCTCTAACAGATTCGTGGCGCTCATCCACAAGCTTCAGAGGCGCTTTGAGGACCCACTTCACATGGACTGAGGTAGACCATATATGAAGATGGAGTAACATGGAGGACCACCCCTCCCCTCCTAGAGAGGAAAGGGAGTCATTAAAAACTGAGGTTTTGGGTAGGGTTTCTAGGTAAAGGGAGAGTTTCAGAGGGGGAGGAAAATGGCAAGTGTTTTTATAAGTTGTAACCACATGCAAATAAAGTGGAGATTGGGACGTAGATCATTTCTTTTCTGGGGATTCATGTAGAAATACTATTTGATGATGTGCCAGGCAGCACTTAAATGCTTTTCAATAATAATGTATGTAATCCTCACAGCATCCCCATGGGCTAGATACTATCAGTATTCCCATTTAACAACAGAGGAAACTGAGGCACAGAGAGGGTAAGTCACGTCCCCAGTTCAACTGCAAAAGGCAAAGCTGGGATTTGCACCCTGTTAGTCCGGCTCTAGAGGCCTCGGGTGAAAACTCCAGAATTTCTTTGCACGAGTAAAATGGGCTGGTTGTCTTAAAGAACCAGAACTCCTGCATGTTCCACAGGCATTCAGTCTCACAGCCGTGGTGCAGAGTGAGGGAAACAGTGTCCTGCCAGGTCGATTGAAGGGAAAATGTGACTTGAGACATAAAATGTGAGGGGCCAAGTACCCATCCTGTTGTCGAGATCTAGCCTGGACTCCTTGCACTCCGAAGGCACACTCGTGATTTTAACTGTTTACTTATTTTTGTCTTGTTTTATTTTTTGCCCAAAAGAACTTGAAATCTTCTCAAGCTCTCTTATTAATAAGTGTTTGGGGCCCCAGAATTTATCTACCATGCTGCTCAGTAGAGACGATGTTAGCTTGAAGGATTGTGAGGAGAGCAGCGAACTGCTCCTTCCATAAAAGGCTACCATCTGGGTCTAATGTTAAGAACTCTGTTGCTGGGGCTCAAGATGGTGTGGCCATAAAACACATACTCCAGCAGCCGTCTGATCCAGGCAACGGGATGGGTTATTTAAGGTTGACCACGAAAGTATTCAGTCCAGCTTCCTTGGTTGAGAAGTAAATAATGATGAGCTGTATCTTTAGATAGTTAAACCCTCCGGATTTGCAGTATGCTAGAGCCAGACAACATGAATCCTTAATAATTGTTCCAATGTGTTTAGATAAAAAAACTAATTTTATGTATTTGCAACAAATAAAAGGAAAAACATTTTAAAGAAGTGATGCTAAGGCACAATTCTATGTGACATTATTCAAATTTAGGGTTACGTCTGCCTATATCAATTTGCCAGGGCTGCCATAACAAAGTGCTGCAGACTGGGGGCCTTAACCAACAAAAAATTATTTTCTCACGGTTATGGAGACTGGAAGTCCAAGATCAAGGTGTCAGCAGAGTTGGTTTCTTCTTGGTTTGCTGATGGCCATCTTCTCCCTCTATTTTCATAAGGCTTTCCCTTGTGAGTGTCTGCGTCCTAATCTTCTCTTCTTGTAAGGACACCACTCATACTGAACTAGGGCCCACCTTACTGACCTCACTTTCATTTAATCACCTCTTTAAAGACCCTGTCTCCACATACAGTCACATTCTGAGGCCCTGAGGATTAGAATGTCAGTACATGAATTGTGGGAGACACATGAACTGTGGAAAACACAATTCAGCCCATAACACTGACATGCTTATTTTGCCAGTTTTCAGTTAATCCAGCCTCCAGGAGCACGCTTTATATTGAGGGGAGCTCCTCTCTAGAATGAAGGCTGATGGAAAAGTCAATGAAGACAGATTCTTGACAGCCTGAATTTAGGTAGTCTGTCATATGTCATTTATGAGAATCCCACGCCTGTACCACATGGAGGAAAGGCCACTACTGAATCCAACCAATGTCAACATGGGTGCAGGGAGGCCAGTGAGGAGGCTAAGGTAGCATTCCAAGAGAAAGATGGATGTCATTGTGTATAGAGTGGTGGCAGGGGGACATGGTGGGTATGTAGGCCTAGGGTAATGAAGGATTTCTTTTTTTTTAAATGATGAAGCAGTTCACACTAACAGCTGTGATGAGCTCTTGCTGTGAACTACCCAACGGATTTCACACCTTTCCTCGGAACAGAGCCCCGTTTCTGTCTAAGGCAGGCGCTCCGTGACATCGGGAGCCCCTTCCTCCAGTCCCAGGAGCCAGTAAAACCCATTGATTGCCCTTTGCCAATAATTGGTTTAGGATGGAGCCCGGGATCCTTTTCAGGCCAATGACATGTACAGGGAACTCTCATTCCTAGGGCAAAAAAGCATCATTAGGAAAAAGGTTTTGGTTTTCCTTGTTCTTTCTTTCTTGTTTGGGGGCTGTTTGTTTGAGGATGTTTTAATTTTATCTGTTTCCTTTTGGGGGGCAAGTAACTTATTCAACAAACACCAAAGAGTAAATAGTGAAATGTCTCTTTCCATTCCTGTCCCTCAACCTCCATGGTCCTTCCCCTGGAAGCAACCAGTGTGACTCTTTCTGATGCTTTGCCAGAGGTAACATGCATATTCAAAAATATATATTTACATCTATTTTGTTCCTCTTTTTTTCCCGCCAATGGTAGCATGTTCTCTGCATATTCTTCCCCTTGCCTTTTTCATTTGCCAAAATAGCTTGGCCATAATTCCATATCAGTATCACAAAACTTCCTCCTTAATTTTTACATCTGCATAGTATCTCATTATATGCCTGCATCATTTAACTAGATCCCTTTGAGGATTTTAAATTCATTTTCAATTTATTACAAACATTCTAATAATAATAACCAATGTGGTTTTGCATATGTGACAGTATTGCTATCAAAAATTTTGCTAGAAATAAAATTGTGGGTCAAACATACATATATTTTATTTTGATAAACATTACCAAATTGCCCTCCAAACAAAGTGAATGTCAGCAATTTTCTTTTATTTCTTAATATGTTTTCTTGATTATGCTGTTACAGTTGTCCCAATTTCTTTTCCCTCGTCTCCCCTCCACCCAGTGGCCCCCCTCCCTCCAGTTGTCCCCCCCTCCTTAGTCCATGCCCATTGGTTGTGCATATAGTTCTTCTCAACATCTTCCTGTCTACTCCACTCCCTCGTACTGTTTCTTAATTCCTGTACCATCTCCCTCCCTTTCCCCCCTTCCCCCTCCCTGCTGACCTCCCCCCATAATGTTCCCCATACCTATAATTCTTTTCCCACTCTCATTGCCTACTTAGTTTGCCTTTGTTTCAGTTCCCTAGCTTCTATTGTTGGTTGTTGTGATAAAAGTTTTCATTTTAGTGTTCATAGTTTTGATCCTCCTTCTCCTAAACAAGTCCCTTTAACATCTCACATAACAGTGGTTTGGATCTAATGAACTCCTTCAGTTTTACTTTGTCCTGGAAGCGCTTTCTCTGCCCTTCTATTCTGAATGACAGCTTCACTGGATAGAGTAATTGTGGCTGTAAGTTTTTGCTTTTCATTAATTTGAATATTTCTTGCCAGTCTCTTCTTGCCTGCAGAGTCTCCTTTGAGAAATCAGCTGATAGTCTAATTGGGACCTGTTTGTACATAATTCCCTTCTTCTCTCTTGCTGCTTTTAAGATTCTCTCTTTATCTTTAATTTTTGACATTTTGATTATAATGTGTCTTAGTGTGGTTCTCCCTGGGTCCAGCTTTTTTGAAACTCTCTGTGCTTCCTGGACCTGTAAGTCTATCTCCTTCCCCAAGTTAAGGAAGTTCTGCTTCATTATTTCTTCACATAATTTTTCAATTTCTAGTTCTTCTTCTTCACCTTCTGGCAACCCTATAACTCGCATATTTGCTCTCTTATAGTTGTCCCAGAGGTTTCTGAGCTTCTCCTCATTTTCCTCACTTTCTGTTTCCTCTTTCTACCCTGGTTGACTGTTTGTTCCTTCTAGCCTTCATTCCTTCCCCATCTTGATTAAGTCCTGCTGTTAGTTCTGTAAGCTGTCTTATAACTATAGCTCTGAACTGAGCCTCAGAAAGTTTATCTATCTGTTCATCCGTTAATTCGTGTATTTGCTGTCTGGTCAGCTGCGTGATTGGGATCTCTATCATGATCCCTGCCATCCTGATAGGTTTGTTTACCTTTCCTTCTTGGGCGGGATTGTCACACCTCCTACGCTATAGGGGGCAGAGCCCCATGCACTTGTCACTACCAGGCGGCCCTTCTCACCACACTGTGGCATTTTGTGTAGGGGCAGGGGTCCAAGATGGATTGCTGCCATTCTCTCTCCACTGAGAGACCAGGAGCCTCCTCCTCTGTCCCCACACCCTCTGGGCCTCACAGTCCGAGGCAATAGGGGTCTGCCTTCCCGGCCTTGGAATCGCAAGCTGACGGGTCTGGACTGCAGCCAGGGGTGCTCCCCTGGTGCTTCTCGCATCCCCTTAAAAATGGGTGTCTGTGCTTACTGCCGTCCCACTGCCCATTGCTGCTGCTGCAGCTGTCACCACCAGCACAGCTTGACCTCTCCACCCTGGCTTCGCCCCTCCTACCTGTCCAGACGAGCACCACTTGTTTATAACTTCATACGTTGGACTTCCATGTAGCTCTGTTTTCTGGAACTTCTGGTTATTTCTGGTTTTGCAGTAGTTGCAGTCCTTCTTAGTTGTGGAGGGAGATGGAGCATGTCAGTCTAGGCCTCCATCTTGGCTGGAAGTGAATGTCAGCAATTTTTAAGTGTCCATTTTCATATACAAGTACAAGCATTGCTGTGCTATTAAACATTTTGACCTTGGTCAATCTGAAAGGTGAAAAATGTTACTTCAGAGTAATCTTTATTTGCACTTCTTATAGCAAGGGAAGTTTTTATTTCACTGTAAGTGAACATTTTCCTTTGTTAATGTAATTTATTTTCCACTAACTATTCATATCTCTTACTATTTTTCTACTGGACAATTTCCTAATGTTATCTTGTTATCCAAAATCATTTATTGAACAATAACTTTTTTCTCCACTAATTTGAAACTTACCGTTATAAATCAAGTTTGTGTGTGAATTTGAATTTACTTCTGGATTTTCAATTCTCTTTCCTCTGTCTTTTTAATTTGCTAGCACCACAGTCTTTCAACTAATTTAGCTTTATATTTTAATATCTATTAGGGCTCATTTTAATCTTCTTTTTCAAAATTTTCCTAATTATATTTTCTTATTTCTTATTTCACATGAAGTTTAAGATCAAGTTATCTAGTATCCCCCCCCCCAAAAAAATAACTCCTATTGATATTTGTATTGAGATTGCATTAAATTTCTCTCTATTAGCCCTGACGACTGACCTCGGTTGGGCATCATCCCACAAAGCCAAAGGTCACTAGGTTGTGGGCCCTGTCCCCAGTTGGGGTGTGTGTGGGAAGCAACTGATAGGTGCTTCTCTTGCACATTGATATTTCTCTCCCTCCCTTGCTCTCTAAAATAAATAATAAAATCTTTTTTAAATTTTTTCTAGATTAATTAGGGACAATTGACATCTTCCTAGTGTTAGTCTTCGTTTAAGAACACAGTATTCCTTTCTATGTGTTGACTCCTTTTGTGTCCCTCAGTAATATTTTAATGTTTAATTATTTTAAAGATTTTATTATATTTTAATATTGTATAAATGCATCACCTAATACTTCCGGGATGGTATTAAATAATAATGATATTAATGGATATCTCTGCCTTGATCCTTATTTTGCCATTATGCAGGAGTAAAAATAGATATAGTTATTTTATTACGCTAAGGAAACATCCATCTCTTACTATTTTGTGAAATTTTAAAGTCAATAATAGGTACTGAGTGAGAGAAAAACAAATGTATTTTAATCATCTCCAGAAATTATTACACTACTTTTCTTCTTAAGTCTATCAATCCAATGAATTACATAAATCAGTTTCTTAATACTAAACCACCCTTAGCTTCCTGGAATAAGCTTCCTGGAATAAACCCCACTTGCTCTTGATGTATTCTTTCTTTAATGTACCTCTAGGATTCTGTTAGCAATTATTTTCTTTCAGATTTTATAAGTTAGCTTGGTCTATAATATTGCTCTATTTTATGTTCCTCATATCTGAAGGCATTGCTGATATAACAACTCATCCTAAAGGAATCACACCTTAGAGTTAATCTCGTTAATTATCTAGGACTGCCAACCAACAGTTGGCAACTGACCAATTGCCAACCAACTGTTAACATATACCACCCACTGTCGCGGACTCTGGCCAGTGGAGTCCGCAGCACTGTGGATGCCGCGAACAAATTCACATGGACTACATGAATCCCGTGGAGTAAAGGGACAGAGCAGCCACTCTCTGGCTGAGAGAACACTCCAACCCTTGCCTGGATAGGCTTTTACTGCTTTCCAAGTGGATTACCTTACACAAAGCCACAACTCATTATGCTAAAGGCAAGGTCTCTTTAGATGATTATCCCTTACAGAAAAGAATGTCATGCATAGGAGGGAGAGATAAGGATGGGTGGGCTAGTGACATCCTGTCCTTGAAACAGCTCAGAAAGTATTTTAAAATTGTACGGTAAACACGTGTTGTTTCCAACTCAGGGTGAGGGAGTTTTAGCAAAAGTAAGCTTCAAAGCAGCCTAGATACAATGCAGGCCTGATTCCCACAGGAAAGCCTATCTGCAGGCCTGGCTCCTGTGTGCCGCCTTGCGACTGTCGGTTTTCCGAACCAGGGCTGAGCTACATTCACCATTGCCACGCGGACCAGTTTCCTATAATCCACACTTCTGCTCAGCACAGAGTTCTATGTTAAGAGATCTTCTAGGCATCTGTTCATTTTTATGAGCTTATCATGAAAGTTACTAGTTCCACTAGCCCTGGCTGGTTTGGCTCAGTGGATTGAGCGTCGGCCTGCGAGCTAAGTGTCGCTGGTTCGATCTTCCAGTCAGGGCACATCAGAGAAGGAAAACTCTGACTCCAAAAAACCTCCACTGCCTTGCGGCATACCTCTTCAGGGGAAAGGCTAAGGGAGTAAACCCCGACAGAAAATCCGGAGCCGGAGTCCCTAAGGCGGTTTGACGTTGTAGTCAACACCGGCAACTCCTGCGGCGCACCTGAAGCCAAGCTGTATTGACTCCGTCTTTCCCTTGGACCCTTCAGCTGCGAAGAGAGGGGGGGTCTGCTGCATGGGCAACAGCAGACCCTCCATATCACCCTGCCCAGGCTCTGTAGCTTCAGCGTCATCGCAAGATGTCGATTCAACACGGGAGGAGACAGATACGATGTCACTCCCGAGTCGGACTGCACAGCCATTCTCGGCGGTGCAGATAGACTCTTAAGAAGCTACACCATCGTCTCTCGAGACGGACGGCTGCCGACGACGACGACTCTAGAACAACATGACCCCAAAGGCAATTATTGTCATACTCAAGGACTGATCCTAAAGGTTCCCCTTGGGATTAGTTCTATTTACTAAAATGCCAATAGAACTTACTGTAATGATTAAAAAAGAAATTATCTGTGCTGTCCAATATCTTAGCTACCAGCTACATGTGGCTAATGAACACTTGAAATGTGATTAGTACAATGAAAGAACTGAATTTTTTACTTTATTTTATTTTACTGCATAATTAAGGTACATGTTGCTAGTGGCTACTGTATGCAATAACACACTCTAAGTAGTCTACGGAGAAACCTGATTCAATGAGCCTGTAGTTGCTAACAGCTGGGAAGGCAACTGTGATAGTAGAAAGAGTTCAACTGTTGAGATATTCAATCATTCATTAAATCTCAAATATTTACCTACTGAGAACCTACCATGTGCTGCTGTACTAGGTAGCAAAAATGCAGAGCTAAACAAAATTCTTGCTCTCATGACATTAAAAGAACTAGGAATCCACAAGTCAAGGCTAGTATCTGTTCAGGTGATGGAGAGAGTAGTCCCAGATGGAGTCAGAAGGTCAGACCACATAGGGCCAAGGTAAGGAGTATGATTATGTTCTAAGTGCAGTGAAGGCATTGGAAGGAAGAGCCGCAATCTCTTTTCATGTTTAAAAAAAAAAAAAATCAATCTGGCTGTTATATGGAGAATACATAATGGTGGGTTATTATCTATAATAATCCAATGGATAATGAATAAAGAATGGAAGCAGATAGACCAGAAGTAAAGACTATTGCAATAGGGAGATGGAGAAAAGTAGGTGCTGTGGGTATGTACTTTGGAGATAGAATAAACAGGATTTGTTGATGGGCTTAGGTCCAGTTCATATTCTGCGGCCTTGAACTACTAGTTTGTTAAACTAATACAGCCTCACTTTCAAAATTAACATTCAATAAATGTTAACTGAGTGCTTACTCTGTCCCAGGCATCTGAAGATACAGCAGCAAACAAGACCGAACTGATACCTAAACTTCTGAAGCTTGAAAAGTAATTACAGTGAGTTAAGTGCTACAAAAGCAACACAACATAAAATCAGAGACCTAATCTAGGCTTGAAGAGAAGAAATTTTCCCTGAGGAAATGTACGATGTCACACGAAGAATAATTAGGGTTAGCTATGTGAAGAAGGGATGGGAAGGAGAGCTCTCCTGGTGGAGTAAATGGTATGTGCAAAGACCCTGTTATAGGAAGAACAGTTAGGCTGGTGCTTGGGAATAGAGAGATGAAGCTGCAGAAGTAGGAAGCAGATCATTCCCTTATAAAGTTCAGTAAGGACTTTGGACCTGACCCTAAGAGCAAGAGGAAACCACTTAAGTTCCCCCGCCCCACTGTAGTTTTTATTCTTTTTTATTAAGTCATAACACACAGATAGTAAAGTGTACTAATCTCAAGTGTACAGCCTGTAGAATTATTACATATGTACACACCCATGTTACCATTCCAGAAGATATAGAACACTTTTGGTACCCTAGAAGAAGACTTCATGCCCCCTTACGCCCAGGAATCCTTACTGTTTGGGTCTCAGTTTATACTCTGGGAGATATACATGGTATCCACTGTTTGACTTATGACATGCCCATCAATTAGTTTTGCCTATTCTTGAACTATGTATAAATGGAATCATACTGTATTGGCCCTTTTGTGTATAGCTTCTTTAGATCAATGTCATTTTTTAAAAGATTTTATTTATTTTTAGAGAGAGCAGAAGGGAGGGAGAAAGGGAGGGAGAAAGAGAGGAGAGAAACATCAATGTGCAAGAGATACACTGACCAGTTGCCTCCTGTATGCCCCCACAACCCAGGCATGTGCCCAGATTGGGAACAGACCCAACGACCCTCAGGCTCACAGGTTGGTGCTCAATCCACTGAGCCACACCAGCCAAAGCCAATGTCATATTTTTTTAGATGTATCCTGGTTGTTGCTAGTATCAGTAGTTTGCTTTCCTTTAAAATTTTTGCTCTGCAGTGTTACACTGTGTGAATATATCTAAATTCATTTACCTATTCTCCTGATTCTTTCCAATTTAAGGGTTGTTTCAAATTTTCAGCAGTTATGAATAAAGTTATTACAAACATTCTTGTACATGTCTTTTATAGACCTTTGCACCCACTTCTCTTCAATATATACCTAGAAGTGGAATTGCTAAATCATAAGGCAGAACTATGTTTAGTTTTAGTAAATACTGCTAAAATATTTTTAGTTGAAATATATTTAACTTATACATTGTATAAATAAAAGGTGTACAGCACGTTAATTTGATACATATGATTGCCATTATAGTGATAATTAGCACCTCTATCATGTTACATTCATATCTTTTCTTTTAAGTGATTGGAGTAACTGAGTTCTACTCTCTTGGCAAGCTTGTTGATAATAATACAACATTGTTGTCTATATTCACTGTACCACACATTAGATCTTAGGACTTATTTCATACTCATTGAAAGTTTGTACCCTTAAACAACATCTGTCCTTTCTCCCACTTCTCACTAAAACATTTCTAAAATGATGGAAATAATTTACTACCCCACCCGCAATGCATGAGAGCTCCATTACTTCACATAGTCACCAAACCTTAGTATTTCTGTAATTTTAATATTAGCCACTTTAATGGGTGTATTTCTCTGTGGAGTTTCTTTCTTAATAAATTCTTTGCTCTGGAATAATTTTAGAATTACAGAAAAGTTGCAAAGATAGTAGAGAAAGTTTTAATTTATCCTTCAACCAGCTTCCCTTAATGTCAATATCTTACATAACCATGGTACATTAGTCAAAACTAAGAAATTAACATTGTTAAAATGCTAATTAACTAAACTATAGACTATATTGAGCTTTCCCCAGTTTTCTTTCCTAATGTCCTTTTTCTGTTCCGGGATCCAAGCCAGGATGCCACATTCTATTTAGTGGTCATGATCTTTAGTCTTCTCTGACCTGTGACAGTTTCTATCTTTTCCTGGTTTCCATGACCTTGGCAGTTTTCTTATTTCTCTAGGATAGATGCCTAGAAGTGGAATTGTTGAATTAAAAAGTGTGGGTATTTTTAAGGCTTTTAAGTCACACAGCCCTGACCCTGCATCCTGGCTTAGGACATGTGGCCTGAGGCAAATCACATCTGAAATTTCCAAAAGTGGCTCTACCATTTTGGGTGTTGAGTTCGTGCACTGTGCTCCTCCCTGTTTGCTACTTGCCCCATTTTATTGTACTATTATTACTCTTTGTCAATGGGTGGCGCACTTCCCCTGATTGTAAACCCCGGGACAAGGCCTGTGCAGATTCCGCAGCACCCAGCACAGAGCTCAGTATCCAGTCAGAGACAATTTGGTGAAGCAGAAAGAGTAATGGTCTGGAAGGAAGACACCAAGTTTCCATCCCCAACATTACCACTACTAGCAGTATGGTCAGAGCCAAAGCCCTTCATGACCTGGCCTCACCTGTCCATACACATCAGCTCTCACTCTGTGCTGTTACACTAGTGAGTCTGAGCTAATGGTTGTGAGAACTAACAGTTTTCAGAACACCCCTTGCTCTTGCCCACATTCACGACTGGTAGTCTATAGTGTGCCTTCATGCAAATTAGGAAAGCTGTTTCTTCCTCCCAGGGGAGTGCAGCTAAATTTCCGGACTCACACACCCCTTGGCCTAACACCATACTGCGTTGACAAGCCTGCATACCATTTCCAAAACCTGGAACAAACACAGCTAGCCCACCTAACAAACCCCTTCTCGTCCATCATGTCACAGCTCAAATGCTACCTCCTCTGTTAAAGTCACCTTGCTCCAGCAGATGTATTTAGCTTTGCTGCTAAGCTTTCCCTATTTTTTGAATAGCCTCCATTAAAGCAATTTTCCTTATTGAATTAATGGTTGTTTGCCTACATACCTCTCTACCACATTAGATTATTTTCAGTGTTATTCTTCTTTTATTTCTTAAATAAAGCCCAGTGCCTGACACACAGGAAGTCATTGATAAGCTTGAATGAATGAATGAATGAATGAATGATGTTTTACCTCTCTGGTCCTCATGTTGCTTGTCTGAGAATAAAGGAGTCAGATTAAGAAATGCCTGAAGTTCCTACCAACTCTATATTCTATTTTCCAATATACATTAAGAAAATATTTGGTGAACAAATTGCACCCAACCAAAAGAAAATGCCTTTAAAGATGTGTTTTAAGGGAAATAAGTCTATTTGTTTGTTTTCTTCTAGAAGCAGGCCAGTATGAGTTTTAAAAATCTCTCATACTGATATTTTGCCTTGCCTCTGGAAACGTTTCAGAGACATTTAAGACCACCTGAAACAGAGTTTAAGACCTGCTTTAGGAAACCCTCATTATATGGATTACCTATTTCTGTTATTTGTCTTTCTCAGATATTTTTCCAAAAGGGGCGACTGTTTTCAACACAAGGAAGCTTTTTGGTCTCAAAGAGGCTAAAGTTACTTCTCTCATGAGGAGAAATTTTACCCTGTGTGCTTCTTCCCTCTCCAGGGATCTTGTCCTGAAGTGGACATTGTCAATCTCTTTAGAGTGGCAGCAAATCTATTCAAGGATGACAAGCTTCTGAGCCACTAATAGAAGCAGAGATCTAGAATGGGAGCTTTTACAAACTATATGCGTCCCTGGATCCCCAAAGAGTCTGTTATTTCACTGAAATTCTATTCACGATATTGTGTATGTATGCATTTTCTAAAGGAAAATCAACTTTTTTCCAATTCTCAGAGGAGTCACTTGACCCCCCTTAAAGCTAAGTAAGAACACTGGCGTAGAGTCTGAGCTAAAATAGCCTATTAGTGCAGAGGCTTTTAAGATCAGATAATGCTCTGACACATTCTTTTGGGTTATACTAAAGACAGATGGCTCAAAGGACAGACTGGAGCCCTTGGGACTGAGTCCCTCAGTCCCCAAATCCCTTGGACTCACTGAAATCCAACCTGTTCTGCAGATACAGGAAAGCTTTGGGAGACGTTGGATGTCCGGAATCTCTACCCTTATGTTTCAATAGTAGTAATGGCCGTGGAGAGTGAAAATTGGGTTCCTGAGACGGCAAGAGATCGTCTGAAAATCAGTCACTGCTCTGCCACAAGGGGGCACCCAAAGCCTGGGACACGGAGCATCCTGCCTCCTCTCAAATTATGCACGTGACTGGAGAACAGAGACATTCCTCTGCACTGAGCCAAAGCTTGAAGTGACTGGTATTAAAATTGACCCAAAGCCCTTCTACCCATACACAGTGTTCGCTAAGGGGCCCCCAAACCCTTCTACCCATACCCAGTGTCCCCTAAGGGGCCTCAGTGCTCTTTTTAGTGCACAGTTTGTGTGTAGTTTTTGCTGTCCTCCTAGAGTCTGCCCTGGATGTGTTATTTAAATTATGAAGATCCTGATCCTGAATGAAGGTGGCACATACACTTCTGGTCTCCACTTCTGGAGTTACTCTGGGGCCCTGCAGGTTCCTCACCCATTGTTCAGAGTTATTAGCATGATTTCAGGGTTGTGAGCAGAGCCCTGCAGAGGTATACAGAAGATGTCTTAAAAATATCTCTAGAGTTGTGATCCAGTCAGACAAGAAGAATAAGAAAAGGGTCCAGTATTCATTTAGACCGGTTACTAAGAGTAGCTGCATCTTGGTTGGGGATCCCAGACTGCCTTATACTCTAGTGAGGATGCAACTTAGATCCAGAAGTCGGGATGCAAGTTTAAACCAATCAGAAGGGTATGGACTTCGACAAAATCAAAAATATCAAATTTATAGTTCAAAACATTTATGGGAACTTAGTGTACTCAATCAAGAAGACTCACCTGCATGTATGTGGACCCCAGATCTGGCATCCTAGCATCAAATCTCTGGAAAATAGAGAACTTAGCCTTCTTGAGCTGATAATCACTGATCATGGTCATACATTGTCCACTTGAGATAGTAAAACTGTTTCCTTAGTGGATAAGGATCCTTTTAACTCCAGGAAAGTTTGGAATTAACATGGTGACTTTTTACTTTGTCAGCTTCGCTGAAATGAAAGCACATTTCTTTATGGTTCCAGGTTAGGGTTGGCCACAGGAAAAATGTGTATGAGATTTGAAAGGTTGAAAGCCAGAACTGAAGCAATAGCAAGGCCTGTGTTCCTCTCCGTGGCAAAAGGCAGATGTGGTGAAAGTCAAGAACACAATGTGTGAACAAAATGGAAAGATCAATAAAGAGATAGAAAACCTAAAAAGAAACCAAAAAATAAAATTCTGGAGCTGAAAATTACAATAACTGAAATGAAAAATTCACTAGAGAAATTCAGAGGCAGTTTTGGGGAGCCAGAAGAAAGAATCAGCAAACTTGAAGATATAACAATGGAAATGATCAAGTCTAGAAATACATACATACACAAAGATTGAAGCTAAGCCAACAGAGCCTTAAAAAACCTGTGAGGAGGATCAACATACACATTATGAAAGTCCCAGAAGGTCAACAGAGATAAAAGGGGACAGAGAGAATTTTGAAGAAATAATAGCTGAAAACTTCCTATATTTGATGAAATACACAAATATAAATACCCACGAAGCTCACAGAACTCCAAGAAAGATAAACTCAAAGAGACCCACACCAAAACACATTATAATCAAACTTTCAAAAGGCAAAACGAAGAGAGAATCTTGAAAGCAGCAAGAGAAAAGCAAATCATCACATATAAGAGACATTCAATGATAAAATCAGCAGATTTCTCATCATAAACTTTGGATACCAGAAGACAGTGGGCTGATATATCCAAAGTGCTAAAAGAAAAATTATTAACAAAGAACCACTATCTAGCAAAACTGTCCTGCAGTAGTGAGATAGAAATTAAGACATTCCCAGGCAAGTAAGTTGAGCATTTGTGACTACTAGACCTGCCCTACAAGAAATGCTCAAGGGAGTCCTGCAAGGTAAAATGAAGAAAACGCTATACAGTACCTCAAAGCTTCATGGAGAACTAATATCTCAATATAAGTAAATACATGGGCAATTATAAAAGTAGTATTATCATAAGACTGGTTTGTAACTGTAGTTTTTGCTTCCTGCATGGGTTAAGAGACTACTACATTTAAAGGGGAAAAAACAATTATTGATGTAAAAGCTAGTATTGCTGTAACTTTAACTTGTAACTCCAAATCCTGTTTTCTACACAATTGAAGAGACTAATGCATGTAAAAGAATTATTAATTTAGGTTTGGGGCACACAATGTATAAAATGTAATTCTGTGACATGAACAACTGAAAGGGGAAGAAGATGGAGCTGTAACAGAAGCAGAGTTTTTTATGTTATTTAAGTTAAGCTGATATAAATTCAAACCAGAGTTTTATAACTTAAAGATGTTAAATGTAAAAGATAGTCCATGCAAAATAGTAACCAAAAGAGAGCAGGGTGTGTGTGCTAATATCAGACAAAATAGACTTTAAATTAAAAAAAGGTTATAAGAGCCAACAGACATTATATATTAATAAAAGTTTCCATATAGCAAGAAGATATAACAATTGTTAACATTTACGCACCTACTGACAGACCATTAAAATATATGAAGCAAAAACTGATAAAATTGAAGGGAGAAATATGCAATTCTACAATAGTAGTTGGAGACTTCAATATCCCACTGAAAAAAATAGGTAGAACCACCAAATAGAAGAGAAGTAAGGAAATAGAGGACTTAACACAATGAGTCAAATAACAGATATATACAGAACACTGTACCCAACAAAACTGGAATATACATTTTTCTCAAATGCACATGAAAACACTTTCCAGGATAGGCCATAGGTTAGGCTATAAATGAAATCTCAATAGGTTTTAAAAGACAGATATCATATACAAGTATCTTCTCTGACTACAACAGGATGAAGTTATAAATCAATAACAAAAGGAAAACTAATAATTCATGCAATTTTGAAAATTAAACAACATACTTTTAAACAGCCAATGGATCAAATAAGAAATCATTGACTATTATCAAAAAAGACAAAACAGGTGTTGGTGAGAACATGGAGAAATTAGAACCTTGTGCAGTTAAAGGAATGTAAAATGGTACCACCACTAAGGAAAACATTATGACGGTCCCTCAACAAATTAAAAAGTAGAATTACTATATGATCCAGCAATTCTACTTCTGGATAGTTACCCAAAAGAATTAAAAATAGGGTCTCGAATAGCTATTTTGACACCAATATTCACAGCAGCATTATTCACAAGAGCTAAAATGTGGAAGCAACCCAAGTGTCCACTGATGAAAGAATAAATAAGCAAAATGTGGTATATACATATAACAGAATATTATTCACCCTTAAAAAGGAAGAAATTCTAAAATATGCTACAACACAGATGAACCTGGAGAACATTAAGCTAAGTGAAGTGATCTAGTCACAAGACAAATACTGTATGATTCTACTTACATGAAGTGCTTAGAATAGTCAAAATCAGAAAGACAGAAAGTAGAATGGTGGTTGCGAGAAGCTGGGGAGAGGAGAAAACAGGGAACTTTTGTTTAATGGGTATAAAGTTTCAGTTTTACAAGATGAAAAGTTATGGATATGGATGGTGGTGATGGTTGCAAAACAATATGAATATTTATTACCACTGAACTGAATACTCAATGGTTAAGATGGTAAAAGTTTATGTGTACCTTACCACAATAAAAAAAATACCCCTCAAAATGTGAAGATTCTTTTCTTTGTTTTACTGTATTATAAGTAGTCGAACAAAATCTATAGGTTGAAATAAAAATAAAATAACTACTATTTAAAATTTTTATTAGATTCTTTTTATTAATTACTGGCCATACATTCATTTTTTTTTTTTTTAAGATTTTATTTATTTATTTTTAGAGAGAAGGGAAGGGAGAGAGGGAGAGAAACATCGATGTGTGAGAGATACATTGATTGGTTGCTGCTCACACACCCTCAACTGGGGGCCTGGCCCACAACCCAGGCATGTGCCCTGACTAGGAATTGAACTGGTGACCTTTTGGTTCACGGGTTGGCACTCCACCCACTGAGCCACACCAGCCAGGGCTATTAGATTCTAAATAGAATAACAATTTGTAATTTGAACATAAAAACATAAGGGAAACTAGATTTATAACTGATTCTTTTAATAAACTAATACTTAAATTTTCAGTAACTACACATAAATTTTTTTTCTATGCCCTCAAATATCAAAACATATAAAGTTGCAACAGCCTTCTTCTTGTAGCTGTCCCTAGGCAGCCTGTCCCATTCCTTTGGCGTGAACACAACAGGGTCTCCTCAGCCCCAGAGCCTCCAAACAGCCCATCCTAAGCTCTCATTGCTAACTCTGAGCTCTAGTAAAGGTGAAATTTGTCCTATCTGTCTCCCATGTACCTCCTCCTGCTGGATTTTTCCACTCCTTCCATTCCATTATGAACTCTGTGCCACTTCAGGAATTCTGACCTCTCACACTGCCCAAATCCCAAGAAGGAAAGGAGCTTGATGATTAACTCATACTCTCAGGAACATTTACTGTCACCTTCTGTGACAAACCCTGGGCAGGGTGTTCCCCCATATTACCACACTTAACTGCTCACATCCATCTGTGGGGAAAGTGTCACCATCCCCGTGTTACAGTGGAAATATTCACAGCCTGAGCAATTGGCCCCGCTAACAAGTGATTGAGCAAAGAGTTGGCCTTGGACATGGTCCAGGAAGTACAGATTTACCTTGAATGGTCCTCCACTTCTGATTTTTACCATACGGTAGATCCTTATACTACCTCCCCAGACTCCTGACTCCACCAGCCTCTGGGACCCTGCCTGTACCAGTCATCCTCAACATTCCCTTATAAGCATGATGCCCATCAAAGGAGGGAGGATTCTGGCCCAACTTGCAGGTAAGAGAGAAAATTGCCACAGCCCCTGCCCTTCAGGAATGCCTTCAAAGGTGCCCCAAAAACCCTGAAGAAGAAAGGGATCAAGTGAAGAAGCTGTAAGCAAGAGAGGGAGGTCCCTGCCACCAACCCACTCTCTTCCTCTTTCAGTGAGGGAGTTGTCAGAGCAAAGTGAGTATGGGAGAGATGAGTCAGATATGTTCCCCTTTGCGTCACAGAATCAAACTACATTTTTGACTTCAAAGAAGTCACAGGTAAGCCCAAGCAATGGCCCACAGGATGTAATAGCAATACACCTACACCCCAAGACATCACCTTCCAAATCTGTGGAGAAAAAATTGCCTCCTCCAAAAGTCAACATGTTATGCCCTGGCTGGTATGGCTCAGTGGATTGGGTGCTGGCCTGCAAACCAAAAAGTTGCCAGTTCAATTCCCAGTCGGAGCACATGCCTGGGTTGCAGGCCAGGTCCCCAGTTGGGGGCATGCGAGAGGCAACCACACATTGATGTTTCTCTTCCTCTCTCTTTCTCCCTCCCTTCCCTTCTCTCTAAAAATAAATAAAATCTTTAAAAAAGAAAATAAAAAAGCCAACATATTACACGAACAATGAACAATTGGAAAATGAAACTAAGAAAACAATCCCATTTACAATAGCATCAAAAACAATAAAATGCTTAGGATTAAATTTAAGGAAGAAAGTAGGAAAGTACAAGACTGAAAACAACAATACAATGTTGAGAGATATTAAAGAATACCTCAATAAATGGAAAGATACCCTATATTCATGGACTGGAAGACTTACTATTCTAAAAATAACATACTCCCCAATTTCATTTATAGATCCAATGCAAACCTTATCAAAATTCCAACTGCCTTGTTTTTTAGAAATAGACAAGCTAATCCTAAAATTGATATGGAAATGCCAGGGACACAGCAGAGCCAAAATTAGCTTGAAAATAAAGAAAGTTGAAGCGCTCACACTTCCTGATTTCAAAACTTACTACAAAGCCACAGTAATCAAAATAGTGTAGTACTGCATAACAATATTGGACCCATACTCAAACAATATACAAAAATTAACTCAAAATAGATCAGAAAAATAAATCTAAGAGCTAAAATTATAAAACTATTAAAAAGAAGCAGGTGTAAATCTGTGAGACCTTGGATTTGGCAACAGTTTCTTAAGTCTGACAACAAAATCAAACTTAAACATGGGCAAAGGATTTGAACAAACATTTCTGAAAAAAGATATATAAATGGCCACTACTCACATGAAAAAATAAATGCTCAGCATCATTAATCTTAGGAAAATGCAAATCAAAACCACAATGAAATACCACTTTGTACCAACTTGGGTGGCTATAACGTTCTAATGTCAATTAACAAGTATTGATAACCACATAGAGAAACTGGAAATTTCATGTACCACTGAAAGCAAAATGGTTCAGTTGTAGAAAAGACTTCTCAGTTCCTCAAGAAGTTAAACATAGACCCAGCAATTCACTGGTTGGTATATGAGTATACATACCCAAGAGAACTCAAAACATATGTTCACATAAAACTTGTATATGAATTTTTAAAAGTATATTTTATTCATTATGTTGTTGCAGTAGTCCTAATTTTTTCTCCTCTTTGCTCCCCCCAACCCAGTACCCCGCTTCCCTCCAGCAATCCTGCCCCCCTTAGTTCATGTCCATGGGTCATGCATATAAGTTCTTTGGCTTCACCCTTTTCTATATTATTCTTAACCTCCCCCCATCTATTTTGTACCAACCAATTATGCTTCTTAATCCCTGCGCCATTTCCCTATTTATCCCACTTCCCCCTCACAGCTGATGACCCTCCAAATGACCCCCATACCAATGATTTTGTTCCTATTCTGCTTTACTTATCTGGATTTTGTTTTTATGTTTTAGACTCAGTTGTTGATAGTTGTGAGTTTGTTGTCATTTTAATGTTCATAATTTTGATCTTCTTTTTCTTAAGTAAGTCCCTTTGACATTTCATATAATAATGGCTTAGTGATAATGAACTCTAGCTTTACCTTGTCTTGGAAGCACTACATTTGCCCTCCCATTCTAAATAATAGCTTTGCTGGATAGAGTAGTCTTGGTTGTGGGTCCTTGCTTTTCATCACCTTGAATACTTCTTGCGAGTCCCTTCTGCCTACAAAGTTTCTTTTGAGAAGTCAGCTAAGAGTCTTATAGGCACCCCTTTATAGGTAACTTTCTGTTTTTCTCTTGCTGCTTTTAAGATTCTCTCTTTATCTTTAACCTTTGGCATTTTAATTATGATGTGTCTTGGTGTGGTCCTCTTTGGGTCTAGCTTGTTTGGGACTCTCTGTGCTTCCTGGACTTGTATGTCTACTTCCTTTGCCAAATTTGGGAAGTTTTCCTTTATTATTTTTTCACATAAGCTTTCCATTTTATGCTCTTCCTCTTCTCCTTCTGGCACCCCTATGATTCAGATGTTGGTATGTTTAAAGTTGTCCCAGAAGTTCCTAAGCCTCTTGTCAATTTTTTCAATTCTTGTTTTCTTATTCTGTACTGGTTGACTGTTGTTTTCCTCCTTATGTTCCAAATCATTGATTTGAAGCCCTTCACCATTGGTTTTGTGTGGATTTTCCTTTGTTTCATTTAGCATAGCCTTCACTTCTACCCTTATGCATTTGCCATACTTAAGCATATCTGTCAAGCCTGTGAGCATCTTTATCACCAGTGTTTTGAACTCTACATATTTTAGGTTGGCTATCTCCTCATCTGTGAGGTTGGCTATCTCCTCATCGCTTAGTTCTCCCACTGGAAACTTACCTGCTCCCTCTTTTGGGCCATACTTCTCTGAGTCCTCATCTTGACAGGCTCCTGTGTTTGTTTGCCCCTGTGTCTTAGGTAGAGCTGTCGCACCTGTTGCGTTGTAAGGGGCGGAGCCTTAGGTATTTGTCAGTAACGAGTGACCTGTTTCACCGCATTGCAGCACTGTATGTGATGGAGGGGTCTGAGAGGGAACAATGCTGCTTGCTCAGACTCACCCCTTTTCCAGGCACTTATCCTACTTCTGTATGGGACTGGCACCTCTCTAGCTGTTGCCCTGGCCATCATTCCCAGAGTTGGTGGATCTGCGGACATTCTAGGACTGTGGGGGGCCTTTAAACAAGCAGACTCTGCTAAGACTGGCAGTTTCTTCCTCAGTCCCAACCCCTACTGGTTTTTACAGTCAGAAGCAATGAGGCTTTATTTTCCCTGGCACTGGCAGCATGAGCTGTGCAGTCTGGTCTGTTGCTGGAAGTACTCCCCAAGTGTCCCTCCCCAGTTTATAAAATGTGTGACCGCGCTTTCCACCAGCCTGCAGCTGCAGCCACTGCTGCCACCACCACACTGCATCCTCTCCTCCCTGGTCTGCCCCTCCTACCTGTCTGGATGAGTATTTCTTCTTTATTTCTTTGTTTGTTGGACACCCATGCAGATTGATTTTTTTAGAACTTCTGGTTGTCTCTAGTTCTGAGGTAGTTGGTATTCCTTCTTAGTTGTGGAGGGAGACGTAGCGTGTCTATCTAGGCCTCCATCTTGGCCGGAAGTCTGTATATGAATGTTAATAATATTATTTATAATAGGCAAAAAATGTAAACAACCCAAACATCCATCAATTGATAAATGGATAACCAAATGTAGTATATTCATACAATAGAATATTATTGGGCCATAAAAAGAACTGATATACTGATAATGCATGCTACAACATGGATAAACATTGAACATGTTTTGCTAAAGTGAAAAAAGCCAGACATAAAAGGTCATACATTATATGACTCCATTTATATGAAATGTCAAGAACAGGCAAATCCATAGAGAGAGAAAATAGATTAGCGGGGTTGGGCGAGGAGGAATGGAGAGCGGGGAAGTGACTGCCTGCTAACGTTTAGGTACGATGTGTCTTTTAGGGAGATCATAATGTTCTGGAATTAGATGGTGGTTGATATTTGTATAACTTTGTGAAAATACTAAAAACCACTAAATTGTATGTTATAAAATAGCTAGAATGTTGAATTTTATCTCAATTTAAAAAGTCAACATGTACCAAGGAGCCCTTCAATCTGGGCTGGAGGTTGATGTAGTGTTAAGGAGGCTTCCAGGGCTGAAGCAGAGGGGTCGAGGGGTTACTGAAGTCCCAAATGCCACCTTAAAAATGAGTTAAGGGACACCACCTCTGCGCAGTTCTGAAGTCTTCTGAGGTCTATAAAAAGGCAACAGGAATACCTCCCCTGCCACAAGGAGGCTTTTCTCTCCCCAGAGCAGATGGCAAACACCTGCAGGGATACACAGGATTGGCAGAGGCCCTGCAGGCTGGGTCACACGACAGAGGATTTTTGTAGAGGAGCCAAGAGTAGACTTGATAACACTGGTGGTGACACAAGGATAAAAAGACATTTGTCACGAAGGAGCAAATGCAGACAGCCTGTGATCAGGGAAAGATGCTTGGCTTCACTGGTCATCAGAGGAGTGGAAGCTGAAACAACAATGAGGCAGCATTTTCCCTCAATTAGGCCGTCAGAAATGGTTAGCTAACATGAGAGGCTGGCAGGATGTGAGATGAGAGGTGCTCTCTTTCCACTGCTGGTGAATGTGTGAACTGGTAGAGCCACTTTGGGGGGGGCAACTTGCCAGCATCTAATAAAGTGAAAAGTGTGCATATCTTATGACTCAGCGATTCCGATGCCCAGTATTTATTCTAAAATGACACTCCCACATGCACAAGGAAATATGAGATATTTATTTATATGACACCATGTGTAATAACAAAATGTTGGGAAAAACCTAATTATTCATGAATTCATAAACAGGAGAATACCTAAAAAGCCTATGTTAGTCCATTCTTTATTTAACAAAATGAGTTCAATCTGTATGACATAAAATGATCTGCAAGACATATTATTGGATTTTAAAAGCAAAAAACAGATTCTAGAAGGATATACAAGGTCTGTCCATAAAGTATCCAGCCATGCAATACAAAAACTAGAGACATTTATTGAAGAAGATACAAGATACAAGAAACATTGTACATAGGACAAAGATGCCTCCCTCCCCTTCAAAATAGGCACCTTGGGACCTCACATGTTTCTCCCAGTGTCTCTTCTACTATTCAAAACACTGCAAAATCCTTCGTTGGAATTGCCATCAACTGCTCCCCTGTATTTTCCTGAATCTCATCGATGGTCTAAAATCTCTTCCCTTTCACAGGCAATTTCAGTTTTGGAAAAAGCCAGAAGTTGCTGGTGCCAAGTCTGGGCTGTAGTGGGGCTGAGTTACCTGGGTGACTTGATGTTTTGCAAAAAAAATCTGCATGAGACGTGATGCATGAGGGAGAGCATTGTGATGAAGCTGCCAGTCAGTCACCAGGTGCCCATAGCTGCAGCCGTTTTTGTCGTACTGCATCTCCCAACTGACGAAGAACACTGAGGTAGCACTCTTTTATTAATTGTTTGGCCTGGAAGGTGGTACTCATGATAGACAACACCTTCTCAATCAAAAACACAGTTAACATGGTCTTGATCTTGCTGCACTTTGCTGTGCCTTCAGGTGTTGAAAACCAGGCAACCTCCATTAGGATGTCTGGGCCTTCATTTCCAAATCATAGCTGTAGACCAATCATTCATGTTCAGCTGCGACCTTCTAGAGGAAATTTGGTTCATTGGTAGCGGTTTGAATCAAGTCATTAGCAACTGCAGTACGATGTTCCTCTTGCTCTAGTAACAAAAGCTGCGGAACAAATTTTGCCATGACATGTTTCATACCAAGATTTTTCATATCAAAATCTCAGACACAGTAGTTTTTGGAATCCCCAGATCAGCTTCTAGTTCTCACACTGTCCGTCGCTGATCTTTGTTGATTGCAGGCCATATACATTAAACATTCTCAGGTGTTCTGCTTGTTGCAGGCCTTCCAGAACGTGGATCACTTTCAACAGATTCTCAACAATCTTTGAAGTATCCTGCCACACTTTTATTGGTGCTGCACTCATTGCATCAACCCTGAAAGTCTCTGAATCATACGAATAGCTTCCACGGAGGAATGTTCAAGCTTAATGAACTTGATGCATATTTGTTGCTCTACTAGCTCAGTCATTTTGAATGTGACAGCGATACAGTACACATGCTCACTCAACAGATCTACCACCCCCACTGACTAGTACAGGGAAGTCATCATTTATGGGGAACTAAAAAGTTCCTCAGCTGAAGTCTTACTAACCGACATCCTAAAGTTCTGCTTGACATGGCCTCACCATCCCATAATAGTTGTTTACTCCTTACTAGGGCAACGTCCCTCTTTCTATTCCTGGGATTGCTGTCCTGCAGTTTAACTCATATCTACCAGATAACGCCCAAGCTGCAGCTGCGTTCCCCCCGAATGAAAAATTCCTCTTCTCCTGAGCTATAAGAATGCTGTTTTGACTAAGAATAAATGAGACTTGATCAGAGCACTATCTTGTCTCCTCTCTTTGTGTCTCTTGTCCCTTCTTCATCCTCACTCCCCATCTAGGGTCCTCGTTGCTTGACCTGCGGGACGGGTTAATCATTGTTCACACATGTGCATTGCGGTCCACTTTCCTTGGTTGCCAGGTTACATCGATGTATCACAAACCACTCTCGTTATATTAACAATGGCTGGACTTTTTCTGGGCAGATATCATTTATGAAAGAATAAAAAAAAAACCACATGTGTGCTGGGGCCCTTGGAGAATTCGGCCTATCAGACTGAGATGCTAGGCCAATAGAAAAAGATGGGGGGTTTTTTGTTTGTTTGTTTGTTTGTTTTAATTCTGAGAGAGAGAGAAACATCAATTTGTTGTTTCGCTTATATATGCATTCATAGGTTGATTCTTGTATGTACCCTGATCAGAGATTGAACCTGCAACCAAGGCAGATCAGGATGATGCTCCTGGGGCACATGTGCAAGAATTCTTCATGTATATAACTAGTGGTGGAACTGATGGATTTTGCTGGTTTAATTTTCCATAAAGAGATGATATGAGTATATTAGTTGAATAATTAAATTTCAATTTAGAAAAAGAAAAGCAAAGAAAAAATTGAGACAGTTTCGTAGAGCAAAAGGGCAGGGAATAGTCTCTGTAAGATAGGCAGCAAAAAGACGCAGGAAGAAAAGCCAACAGAAGTCCCCAGGCTGAGCTCAGAAGGTACTGTCAACACAATTGAACAACGCAGTTCAACACATGTACTGAGCACTCAACATGTGTGACTCTGTAAGTGCTAGTCAGCAGTAGACTGGAATTCAGGAGACCTGGCTTCTCTCCCAGTTCTGCCACAAAGAGCTAGTCATTTTACCTCCTCACCAGTGGTTGGGACATTTGTAAAATGAGGGGGTAGAACCACAGGATCAAAAACCCTCTTTCCAGCTCTGCTAGTTTTGGATACTATGCTGATTAGAGTTGATAAGACAGAAGCTAGCCAGAAGGAGAGGATCTGGGGCCCAGGTAGGAAAGAATGCTGCCTCTCCAGGATACAAAAAAGGAACTAAAGACAATTTATTGGGCCCAGTCATAGCAAGTCAGTAGAACTGATGTGGTAAATGTTCAACAGCCAGCTCTCTGGGTTGGGAACCCCTTGATTTGTAGCAGCTGCTGATTTACATGGTTGTAAATACTCCTACCACAGCCAATTCCAAACTATCAAAGTGTGACCAATCAGCTCACAAAATTCTGGACAGGCTTTGTCTAGATAGCAGGAGCCAGCTCCAGCATGCCCCTAGTAAGTGAACTGCCCCTTAAGAGGGAGGACTCAGATGATACCCCCAGAGGCCAGAAGGAGAAATGAAGGCAAGTTACTCTCAGAAGTCTAATGCTTTAGACTTAGTGTAACTTTGGAGAAATCACAGAGCTGCCTCCTCCTGCAGAGATCACGAGACTGGTTGTGCACACAGTCTTCACTCAGCTGGGAGGGCAAGAGGAATCACTCAGGAAAAGAGCAAGTAGGAAATGCCAGGGCCCAGGAGCCCACTGGGACAGGAAACATCCCCCGCCCTTTGTGAAATCACTTTTCTGCATTATGAAGAATGTTCTGACCATGAAGAATACATGGAGTAGACAGACATGCTGCACATGCAGAGCTTGCTCAGTTTAGCAAATTATTCTGTCTTTCATGTCCTTTCGGTTTAGTGCCTAGGTAAATTGGCTGTTCCTTCAACCCCATTTCTTGGAACATTTATTGAGTACCCAAACGAGGCAAGGCATTCATGTGTATAATTACCCATAATTCTCCCAACATGATGCATAGTACATGACACTATCCCCAAGTACACACAGACTCAATTTAGAGAGGCTCTGAGACTCAATTAAGAAGGTCCAGATAATAACTGTCAGAGGTGCTTGCAGACCACTAATCTGAGTGATTCCAAAAGCCATGCCCTCTCAACCTATCCAGGGACCCTCTTGTCTCAGTAGGTTTGAGGCCCAGGACCCCCATTGTTTCTCCCCTTGCCCTGGTGTCTTTAGGAATTTCCCTTTACTGGTTTTATCCTTCACTGGCTACACACTGACAGAAAACCTCAACAGTCAGCACACAACCCATATACCTGTCAATTTACATATATCTGATTTCAAAAGTCAGCTTTACCTTAAATCAGAACTAATTCTTTAAACCGTCGTCGTCGTCGTCGTCGTCGTCGTCGGCAGCCGTCCGTCTCGAGAGACGATGGTGTAGCTTCTTAAGAGTCTATCTGCACCGCCGAAAATGGTTGTGCAGTCCGACTCGGGAGTGACATGGTATCTGTCTCCTCCCGTGTTGAATCAAGTGCGATGACGCTGAAGCTACAGAGCCTGGGCAGGGTAATATGGAGGGTCTGCTGTTGCCCATGCAGCAGACCCCCCCTCTCTTCGCAGCTGAAGGGTCCAAGGGAAAGACGGAGTCAATACAGCTTGGCTTCAGGTGCGCCGCAGGAGTTGCCGGTGTTGACTACAACGTCAAACCGCCTTAGGGACTCCGGCTCCGGATTTTCTGTCGGGGTTTACTCCCTTAGCCTTTCCCCTGAAGAGGTATGCCGCAAGGCAGCAGAGGTTTTTTGGAGTCAGAGTTTTCCTTCTCTGATGTGCCCTGACTGGAAGATCGAACCAGCGACACTTAGCTCGCAGGCCGACGCTCAATCCACTGAGCTAAACCAGCCAGGGCCCTTCTTTAAACCACACATCACATAAAATTACAAGACTCGACAAGCCCTAAGTAAGAGTGCTCAGAAAGGAGGTCACACAGTACACTCTGAAATGGGACATCTGATCTCTGCAAGAAATGTCTTGAAATGCTACGTAATGTTCTTTTACACAAAAAGTTAAGCTCTCAACAAAGAAAGGGAAATCCCACGCGCCAGAGAAGCATGCAGCACTGGAAATTTCTGGGGGTGAGTCCATGGGTCGCCATTGGGACTCATGTATTGTGTATGTGACTGCATGTAGGACATTCATTTTCATTCCTCTAAAGCATTCCATTGGATAAATACATTAACCATACATTGGTCCAGAGGGGAAGACCGTGGGCCCCACCAGACAGGAAATTGGAAAAGACACTACCCCACATTAGCTGAAAACCTGGAAGGGAAATCTAGAGAGAAACACTTATCAACACAGAGCCTGTTTCTGTCTGCCTTCTGGGGAGAGAAAAGATTGTCTTGAAAATTTGTAACTACAACCCTATGCTCACTCAGGCTTAGGGTTCAAATTTATATTATCATGGTTGAGAAACCTTCTCTGCCCTCAAGAAAATAACAAAGACATAGGTCTCAGCCCTGGCAGGTGTGGCTCAGTAGGTTGGAGCATTGTCCCGTAACTGAAAGGTTGTGGGTTCGATTCCCAGTCAGGGCACATACCTGAGTGGTCCTGGTCTGAGTGCATACGATCCCACATCTGGGGTATGGGAGGCAGCCAACTGGTGCTTCTCTCTCACATCAATGTTTCTCTTTCTCCCTTCCTCTCTCTTTAAAAGCAATGAAAAAAATGTCCTCAGGTGAGGATAAAAAAAGAAAGGAAGGAATGAAGGAAGGAGAGAATGAAGGAAGGAGAGAGGGAAGGAAGGAAGGAAGGGAGGGAGAGGAAGAAACTGGTCTCAGGCCAGTAAAATCCCTAGAATGTCCGATAAAACAAACTGCAGCAACAGTTTAAAGGGTAATGCCCTCAACCTGGGCCACTGAGGATCCCAACAGAAAAGCCTGTTATACCAGAATCAACTAATGAATGCATAAATCAGTAGTGAAAACCCTACACTCAAAATACACACACATACACATATTCTCCAAGCCTTCAAGGAACAGATCATCCCTGTTTTATATAATCTGTATATGAGAAAAATTATCATTGATCAAAGAACAGAAGTGGTCAAGGGAAAAATAGAGTGATGTCTGAAAACCAAAGGAAAAAACAATTCTCCAGCAGGTAAGAGCTGTCAGATCCCACACATTTCAGCTAAACTTTGCTTCCTGGTTGAAGCGCCACCTCCCCCTAAAATCCCCCTATTAGTGGACAGGTACCTTTATTACACCCCGACTTTTCCTTTCACGGTGCTGCAATAATGACCACTACTAATAAATTTACATTGTCTTTGAAGTTATTTGATCAATGTCTGACTCTCTCACTGGTGTGTCCACTCCATGAGGACAGAAAACATGGGGTTTTTTTCTTTCTTTTTTAAAAATATTCACCCGAGGATACATTTATTGATTTTATAGAGAGGGAGAAAGAGAGAGAGAGAGAGAGAGAGATTGATCAGTTGCCTCCTGTGCACACTCCAATCAGGAAACAAACTGGCAATATAGGTATGTGCTCTTACTGGGAATTGAACCCACAACCTTCTATTGCAAAGGACAATGCTCCAACCAACCAAGCCACACCGGTCAGAGCACATGGCTATTGCAACAAAATACTTGTCAAATGAATGAGGAGTGGAATTTAGGAGGTCAACGTGGCCTTGGGCTCCCTGAAATTTTGATTTCATAACTGTGGATAGAACTGTCAAGGAACAAGGCTAAGGCTGGACCATCTAATACTTAGTGAGTGCCTTAAGTGCTAGGAGTCATACTAGGAGCTGGGGCTGCAATACTGAAAAATGACCAGAGATGGGAAGAAATGCCCACAGCTGGTGAGGCCCCCTAGGGCCCAGACTGGGGAGTCCCAGGAATGCAAATTACAGAATGAGGATGTGAGTAACCAGTCCCTTGTCAATCAGCCCCCCCACTGTCCTTTCTGGTTGCTCTTTACTGGCTCTCTCAGCAGAGACAGATTTAACAGTGGGCACATCGGACACGTGCCCTAAGCCCCGACTTCGGAAGGACCCTGCAAAACCCCAACTTTACACTTTTTTCTAATGACACCAAGTTTGGTTTCATATGTGCGATTTTAATTATGTACAAGTTGTAAACTTGCGGGACCCTTCAGAAGTCGGGGCCCAGGGCACATGCCCAGTGCGCCCGCTGTTAAACCGCCTCTGGCTCTGGGAAGGAGAATCTAAAGCAGTTGGGGGACCAGGAGTGGGTGGGAGTCATCAAAGAAAGTAGGAGTGGAGGAATAAGAAACCGAGTGGGAGCCCCGACTCATGTGACTCAGTTGGTTGGACGCTGTCCCACAAAGCAAAAAGGTTGATGGTTCGATTCCTGGTCAGGGCACATGCCTAGGTTGCGGGTTTGGCCCCCAGATGGGGAGCGTGAGAGAGGCAACCTATCGATGTTTCTCTCCCTCTCTCTCCCTCTCTCTCTCCCCCTCCCTTCCCCTCTCTCTAAGAAGAGAGAAATAAAATCTTAAAGAAGAAAAAAAGAAAGGAATGGAGTGGGAGACAAAGAAAGCTAGAAAAACTAAGGGGTTTGGTTGATAAGGATCACAAACAGTGATTTCTGACATCTATGTAATATAACAGAATTTCCTTAAAAGGAAAAATCTTGGAGAGATTTTATTTCCACTGAGTACTTTGACTCTGGTTATAGACTTATAAAGAGACAAGACTGATTTTGGGATTAGGGGCTGAAGAGAGATGAGCTATGATGCCTGCCATGTTTCTGAAAGTCAACCTGTGACAGAAAAAGGAGGGAAGAGAGATGTCAGCAAGGTGGGCAGTGCCTTTACTGCTTTGTAGGGTAGCTAGGCCACACTGATCAATCTCAGGGGTGGGAAGGACAATTAAGAACAAGAGTATGCAAAATGCAATTTTAAGTTGCATTCTTATGATACATAACACTTCATTATAAATTTTGCCACACCTAACAGCGTTCTGTTTACAACTGGTTTGGAGGAAAATTCAAGAAAACCCTGTGTCCCTATTTTGGGGTCTGTGGCAAGGCAAAGGTAAGGGAACAGCCAGGAGCAGAGAAGGAAAAATAGACTTCAGCTGGAAGAGGAATCAGAACCAGGAGTGATGGGGAGAGCAATGGGGGAAAGATGGGACAACTGGAACAGAACAACGATTTTTAAAACTGGAAGAAAAAAAAAAGAAAAGAACCACGGGTGACCTTACCACTGGACCCACTGGGGTTTGAGCCAGTCAACAACTCCACCTCCTCCCTAGTCTGCCCAGGGCCTGCCCTGAGTGGAAAGCAAGGAGTATCTTATCTAGATATTAAGGAGCAAGGTGACCCCAGCTGACATCCAGGCTCCAGGCTCAGAGTCTGGTCAGGACCCCTCAGAGTAATGAAAGTCATCAAAAAAGAGGTTTTTGTGGGTCTGTCCTTGGAGATGCAAGAAAAGAAGGGAGCTGTTGATACACCACTGCATATCTGTGCCAGACAGGTATAGGGAGAAGCTGAACCCCAAAGAGAAGGAAGTGATGGAAGATTTTGAGGGAGAGGGCAACAGGTTGCACACCACAGGGCCTACAGACAAGAGGACGGGACTGTCCAAGAAGCCAGCCTAGGACAGGCTAACGGTCACCACAAGTGGATGCAAACAGCACAGAAGGCAAGAGAATAGGAAGGTCCAGGACCGGGCTTTCCTCTTCCCAGCCAGGGGGAGAGCCAGGCAGACCCTGCTCCTGCCCTCTCCCCTGTGGAGAAGGGATAAGTAGAGAGGGGACACGGGCCTTGGCACAGAGGACACAGGCCTCATGAGGGTGAGCAGTGCAGGGTCTAGTCAAGGTTTAGTTCTCTGTGTCTCTAAATCCCCCTTCAGCAAGTGTCTCCTTAAAGGTCCCTAACTCTCATCATTCCTCTATGGTCACATCCATCCCCACGGGATCCCAAGTCTCCATGGCCTCCTTGGAGGAGATATTGACCATGATCTGAGAATGGGGCCAATTGGTACTGACAGCAAAAGGCTCAGATCCCAAAGTTAACACTCCAAGGTGGCAAGTCGGGACCCTGCCCAACAGCGAAAGAGATGGTTTTGCTTAAGTAACTATTCAAATCACAACCATGTGTGGCTTCCCACTCAAGAGGACCCACCTGAAGACTAGAGGATGGAAAAAATGAAAAGAAAGGAAACTAAAGAGTGAGACAGAGAATAAATAGTTCTGACATGTGAGATCATAAGGGTGTGACATTTTATGAGCCCTATGGAAACAAGTACAAAACCTCTGAATGAAAAGTGGCCTAGAGAAGTAAGCCACCCTACACCTCAATCCTCAGAGAAAGAGGAGGGGGCGGCCCTCTGACCCAAGTGTTCCCAGGACTCAAAGAGGGGAAAGTCCAGATATTTCCAATATTCCCAAAACCACAGAAATAGGGAAGAGAGGAGCCCTGGCCAATGTGGCTCAGTTGGTGGGAGCATCGTCCCATGAACCAAAAGATCGCGGGCTTGATTCCTGGTCAGGGCACATGCCTACATTGTGGGTTTGGTCCCTGGTCAGGGCACAAATGAGAAGCAACCAATCGATGTTTCTCTCTCACATCTTTTACATCTCTCCCTCCCTCTCCCCCCTTCCCTTCTCCTCTCTCTAAAATCAATAAGCATGTCCTTGGGTGAGGATAAAAAATAAAACAGAAACAGGGAAGATGATCCATAGGCATCGACCTTTAATCCCAGTGCCCAAGGTTTGTAGGGGAGAGGCCCTGGGGCAGTGGTTCTCAACCTTCCTAATGCCGTGACCCTTTAATACAGCTCCTCATGTTGTGGTGACCCCCAACCATAACTAAAGCATAGTGATTAATCACTAAAACAATATGTAATTATATATGTTTTCCGATGATCTTAGGCAACCCCTGTGAAAGGGTCATTCGACCCCCAAAGGGGTTGCGACCCACAGGTTGAAAACCGCTGCCCTGGATGCTCCAAGACCTCAATGACTGGGAGCCAGAGGTGGGAAGGGGAAAATGAAGTACCAGTGGGGTGCAGAGGGAGGGACAGATGAGCACTGGGTGATACCTGTTTCCCAGATGGGCAGGAAGACTAAACGAGATCATGTGTGATCTCCTAGCACAGCGTGACACATGTTTCAGCCCCTTGTTTGCCATTCTAACACTTTCATAGCGAGCTCTTTTGTCTATAAAACCAGACTTCAGCTGATGCAATGCAAGGCTAGTTATGGTCATTATTCATCCCACTGAGTTTAGATGTTCAACAGTTTTGCTGCAGAGATGGTGTGCTTGATTGTGAGTGCTACCCCAGCCCCGTGAGGGTGTCTTGTGGTGCCTCTTTCTTCCCAAAAATTCTGAATTCTAAAACCTGACTCTGGCCCCAGCATGTGTGGTTCAATTGGTTGGGGTATCATCCCATAACCGAAGGGCTGTCAGGTCAATTCCCAGTCAGGGCACATACTAGGTTGCAGGTTCCATCCCCAGTTCAGGCACATAAGACCCCTGATCTGGGCATGTATGGGAGGCAACCGATCAATGCTTCTCTTTTGCATCAATGTTTTCCTTCCTCTCTCCCTTCCTCTCTCACTAAAAACAATGAAAAAAAAAAGTTCTCTGGTGAGGATTAAAAAAAAAGAGAGAGAATAAAACCTGACCTTGTTTCGGATACTCAGTTCTGGTTCCCCTTCCTTCTCTAAACTGCTTGTCTCTGTGAAAAAAGCAGCTTATCCTCTGTGGTGATGGAAAGAGGGGACATGCCAATTACCTTGTACGCTGTGAACACGGCGGTAATGTGGGCATCTTCGTGTACAAGTGTGTGAATAGGAGAGGTGGGTGACTGCATATTCAATGCTTTATAAAAGAGGCAGGCACAGGCGAGTTAAATTCTTCATGAGCACAAGAGAGGCAGAAACAAAGAAGCTGCATGTTGGAGGGGAAGGCTTCCAAGAACAGCAGGTCTTCTGACAGTTTGCCCTTTAATAGCTCTCCCAGCACCCAGCACCCAGCACCCAGCACCCAGCATGCGGAAAGGGTGGAGGAGTAAGAAGTTGTTGCTGTAAAAAAAAAAAAAAAAAAAAAAAAAGAGCCACAGAAGAGCTTCAACTGCCATCAAAGGTTAGCTTGCCACCTAAAGCAGGGCGACACAGAGAAGACCTGTAGCTGCTGCCCACGAGGTGCAAAGAGGAAACAGCGCCCAGCGCAGAGGCCAGCAGTTAGTGACAAGCACAGAAAGAGCTTCCTGGCAGGAGCCATGGCCTGGCCACCTGCCGGTTGGCTGTGGGTTCTGGCAACCCTGGCAGGGCTGTCTGCTACCCCAGCCTCTAGGAGCTGCCCAGAGAAGCACTACTGGGCTCCGGAAAAACTGTGCTGCCAGATGTGCGAGCCAGGTAAGAGAGGAGGCCTTGCCAGGGGCTGGCTGAGTGTGGGAGAGGACTGGGTTTGGGGGCAAGAGAAGCAGAAAGTGAGTCTGAGCTCCAGGGAGGAGAGGAATCCTGCAGCGCTGGAGGCACCACTTCTGCAGAGGGTGAGAATCAGCCTCCCTTGAGCCTTGACCTGGACCTCTGCTCACAGGAACGTTCCTCAAGAAGCACTGTGACGGGCACAGAAAGGCTGCTCAGTGTGATCCGTGTATATCAGGGATCTCCTACTCCCCAGACCACAGCACCCGGCCCCACTGTGAGAACTGCCGGCACTGTAACTCTGGTGAGATGGGCAAGCATTTGGGGACCAGCATGGCAGAACTGGGTGTGGAGGAGCCAAGAGGGGGGAGAGTCAGAGTGTCAGTTGCTTCAAGGCTACAAGTGGAGCCAATGCTGGGAAATGGGAATGGGTGTGTTGATGTGATGGGGAGAACTCGTGAGTTTAGGGAAGGGGTAAGCGAAATTTGAGGGACTGCTGAGAATGAGCCTATGGCTGGCATGAAGACAAGAAAAGGGGGAAATAGCTTTAGGACCCCAGATTTCAACCAAGCAACACCCTCCACACACACACACACTTTTGAACTGGCTGTGTTTGAAGTGCACATTTGTTTGGAACTTCGAATACATCTTCCTAAGGCTATAATACCAGCCACTGGATAACAACCTTTCTTTGCACAGGAAAACAAATGTGCATGTCGCTTGTGTTTCTCCTATTTTGTTACTTCATTTTGTTAGAGAAGTGTAAAATCTGGGGCTGTGTTATGAAATCTTTTTATTTCCCCATTTTAGCTAGAATTTCAGAAATGATGTGCCAGTATACAGAGTAGATCTTAAAGTGGACCCTTTGAATGATGTCCTGCAGCGGGACACATGTGAGGACTACTTAACTGAACCACTTCGCTACTTGTCTGTAAAATGCTTGGTCGCACTAGGCTTTCAATACTGTATTCCTTAAAAAGTAACTACACGGAAAAGGTTTTGCCATTGCAAATCAAACAGCAACATCTTAAATACATAAGAATTCCTCAGTCCACTTAACTTAAAAATACAATTGTTAACAGACGTTTTTCTCTTCTTGACAACAACCCCAGCAGGGTTGGAATTTTTTTTTTTTTTTTTTTTCAAAACCCGCCCCACTCTGCAGGTCCCACCAGAAAGACTTTTCCCAGTACTGGACCAGTCTATACTCCCTTCAATATGTTCCAGAGTAGCCCAACCCGTGACCCTTCTCTGTGAGACACAGTCCACAGGTTCCCCAAAGCACCCAGGCAGCACCCAGCTGCAGGACTGGGGGTTGAGCGGGTGGACTGAGAGGCGGCTGAATGAGTTTGATCCTCTTCAACCTCAGTATTCCCATCTGTAAGATGGAAAAGATATCAGCCAGGGATTTTGTGCACAGGTTGTACATGGTGAAAAGAACTCTCAGGTCTCTGGACATTCATCACTGAAAACAATGGCACTTCATCCACTTTTACCCACTCCCAGCCCCTTCTTTAGCCCTTCCTTTCCCTTTGGCAGACCCTCATGATCACCCCCTCCTCCGTCCTCTGCTCCTTCGCCTACCTCTTCCCCTCTCCATCCCCTGCTCCCCAATCCCTGTTCTTCCCTTGCAGATCCTCGTCCAGGTGGGCTCTCCATTCCTGGCAAGCCACAGGAAACCAAAGTCTAGTAGCAGTGAGTCAGAATTCAGAAAGAAGAGACCAGTGAGGCATAAGGACAAGAAGAAGTAATTTGTGATCCTCTCTCTTTCCTGAAAAACAGCAAACACTAAGGCAGATGGTTAAGAATTGGTGGTAGGCTTTGGCACCCTCCAACCTCCCCTTCAGCACCCCTCTTCCACCTGCCAGGGCTCCTCCCCTGGGTCCCCATGAGTGCGCTGCTCTAAGGCCCCACCAGGCTCCCGCACAAGCCTGGTCCACATCCAGGTGCTGTTGTCTCCCCAGAATCAGCCTCCTCTTCTCAACCCCAACCATCGGTAAGCCCAACCCAGTTCAGCACCCCAGATACACTTCCCCGACAGTATAACTGATGGGCAGCTATCCAGCATCTGACCTCTACACTTGAATAAAATGTATATTTAAAGGGAATGGGTGTCAATAACCAAGTTGCTCTCTGGTAAAGTTGAAAACCTATCAGGGACCATAGAAGCACTATTTCTGATTGCTAAAAACAGGAAACTACCCAAATGCACATTAACAGTAGAACAGAGGAGCCCTGACCAGTGTGACTTAGTTGGTTGGGTGTCATCCTGCAAACAAAAGGTCACCAGTTCAATTCCTGGTCAAGACACATGCCTGGGTTGTGGGTTCAGTCCCCAATCAAGGTATGTAGGTGAGGTAACCAATCAATGTTTCTCTCTCACAATGATGTTTCTGTCCCTCTCTTTCTCCCTCCCTTCCTCTCTCTTTAAAATAAATAAAATTGTAAAAACAAAACAAAAAACAGTAGAACAGAGGAATAGATGTGGTATATTCACACAATATTCACACTACACAGTAATGAGAATGAATGATCTGCATTTACACTCGGCAATATGTATTGGTCTCGAAAGAGTAAAAGCAGCCAGACACAAAGGAGTACAAATGCATTATTCCATGTATATAGTACAAAGAACAGGCAAAACAAACTTGTGGTGCTGGGAAGGCAGGCTAGTGGCTATTCTTGGAAAGGGGTAACACTTCTGGTCACCTCCTGTTTGACCTGGTGCTGGTTACACCCGAGTCCTGTTGGTACCAATTCCTCAAGTTTTACACTTCTGATGTGTCTGCCTCTCTATAATTCAATTGTAAAAGTCAGAGAAATTCATGGAAGCTGTTCCTGCTTTTTATAGTGTCTGTTTCTGAACCATGAATTTTCTAAAAGGTTCAAGTTTTCCCTTAATAACAATAATACTAATGGCAAAGGTAATGGGTGCTGGTGAGGAAGAGGCCAGCCTTTGCAGGTGTGGAGTGGGTCTGGGTGGAAGCTGGGAGAGATGATAAAGCAAGTGGACCTCGCAGGTCTCTGAGGCTTGAGTGTCTTGCCTTCCTCTGGCCTCCTCTCTCCCCAGGTCATTTCATTCAAAACTGCACCCTCACCACCAATGCCGTGTGTGCCTGCCCCAAGGGCCAGGAATGCAGGGACAAGGAGTGTACCGAGTGTGATCCTGTTCCAACCCCCTGGCTGACCCTTCACCTATCGCAGGCCCCAGACCCACATCCATCGCCCACCCACTTACCTTACACCAAAAGTAAGTTCCAGGAAACTCTTTGTCCAGTCACTTGTGTAAGGGTCATCCTCAGGTAGCATCCCCATTTCTGTGCCCACCCCCATGAGTTACCTGGCAGGCCTGTCTCTGCCTTTCCATCACATCCAGCGCTTCTCAGGCCTCTTGGGCCTTCAGCCTAGTCTTTCCCTGCAGGGACCCCTGCTGCTGCCCACCCAATCTCTGTTTTTCCAGAAGTGCTGGAAGCCAGGACAGCCAGGCACAGGCAGACTCTGGCTGACTTCAGGCTGCCTGCCCCAACTCTCTCGACTCATTGGCCACGTGAGTTTTCTCCACACTCCCCACCCCAAGAGAGAATGTATACAGGAGAGTCCAAGAGAGAAGCCAGCCAGAAAGCTCCTAGGAGGGGGGGTAAGAGGAAGAGCAGAGTCTAGGATGAGGAAGGGACTTGGTGCAATGTTGGGGGAGAGGGGAGAAACAGGAGGGAAGCAGAGAGGCGAGGATGATGCCACAGCTGGGCTGAGGGGAGTCAAGGGGTAGGCCCTCCCTCAAAACCCTTGTATGGCCCCTGCCTATCACAGCCCAGGGGTCCCAGTGCAACTCAGATTGCATCCGCATCTTTGTGGTCCTGTCTGGAATGTTTCTTGCTTTCACCACAGTCGGAGCCCTGTTCCTCCACCAACAAAGAAAATATGGACTAAGTAAGAGGCAAAATACAGGTCTCCAGTCCTGTCCCTGACCCCACCCCACCTTCTCAGCCCTGCCACCCATGCCTGGGGCCTCATAGAAGCCTCCCTAGCTCCATCTCCACCAACCCTGGCTCCTGCCTAGTCTTCCTCTCCTCTTGGCTGAAGCCTTCCTGACAGCCCTCCCCCAAGCTTACCTCCTTTGCTTATCTCTTCTGCCTTCACCCCTCCCCTGACCACTGGCCAAGATTCAACGGCTTCTGTTTCTGCAGACAAAGGAGAAAGACCAGCGGCGCCTGCTGAGCCTTGTCCTTACAGCTGTCCCAGGGAGGAGGAAGGTGACACCCTGCCCATCCAGGAGGATTACCGAAAACCTGAGCCTGCTTCCTTCCTCTGAGCTAGCAGTCCCCGGAGGGGGTCATCACTGCAACAAAGGCCCAGCCTCCATTGCACCCCACCAACGGTCCGGAGGCCACGAGACCTGGCACCCCCAATTCCAGTACCATGCTCTCATTGGGACTCTTTCCTGCGCGCAGATTAGAGAAAGTACCTTTGAGACTGGCAGTGACAAGGACCCATGGGGGGTGGAGAGTGGGAAACAGGATGTGTCCTGGCCCAGCCAGCTTCACCTCTGTGCTGGAGGGGGCATGGGGCTCCAGTTGTAAAACACACTTAAGCCTACCGAAGCCCCACGTGCTGTATTTAGAAGCTGCAAAATAAAGTGACAGACTGCCACACACTGCCTCTCTGAAATTCCAATCTCATGACATAGGCCACTCCCAGCCTCACCTCTGGTCAGGGATCTGAGGGAGGAGCTTTCTCCCACGCAGACTGGTGTTGGGCTCTGCCCTGTGGGGAAGCAGGAAGGAGGTATGCTACCAAGAGAGCATGAGAAAAGGTTCCCAGACTATGGGGGTTCCTGCTTCTAGCTTTGGTCTCTCCTCTCCTCCCCCCACCTCCTTTTCCCTGCATCTCCACTTTCTTGGGGCTGGTGGGGAGCTAAAGGGTGCATGCCGTTAAGTCAGATCTTAAAATCACCAGGGGATTTCTGGCGGTGGGGGTGGGGTGGAAAGGAGAACAGTGAACAGGACTCTGGCACCTGCAAGAAATGGCTTCACCCAGAGGCAAAGGCGGCAGCAGTGCCACTTCCTCAAAGTGAAAGTGAAAGAGGAGTAGGCAGAGAAGAGACGAGAAACCCACAGGCTGTTGGCCACCAAGGGGTGTTTGGAGAGACCCCTCTTCTCCAGCTGGGACCTCACATGCAGAGAGGCTGTGGAGAAGAGCCACAGAGAAGGGCCCGAGAGCAGCCCCCATGGGCACACAGGGGTGGTGCCTGCTGCTCTGCTTGGCTCTGTCCCGAGTGGCAGACACTGGTGAGTGGGGAATAGGCTGGAGGGAAGTGTTGGGCTGGAGAAACACCAGAAAGGGAAAGGAGCCAATCACTTCCAAGCCCAACCAGAGAAAGGCTCAGTGGCTGCCATAGGAACCAGCTGTGCTGGGGAGGGAGACTATGAGAACAGTGGGGAAAAGGCCAAATGAAGAAAAGAGGGGCCTTCATTGTGAATGTGGTGGGGGCCGCTGTCCTACAGGAGAGGGGAGACCTTCAGAAGTGGAAGGGCTCCCCAGCTAGGAAATCACTAGGAAGGTGACCCGTTGGTGGGAGAGGGGGAGGCCACACGTTATGGCAGAAGTAGGGCACCTGCGGGCTGGCTGGGAAGTGCAAAGATGGCTGCCAACACCCATAAACAGCACAAGCGTCCTGCTTTCTCTCCCACTGGCAATATTGCTCACTTGTCTGCTTTTGCTGAGAATTCCTTTGCTTATAGCTAGTTTCTCATTCAATGGTTGGAGTTAAAGGTGAAAACATAAACTGTCTGAGCAAAGCAAATCCAGGACTTTAAATAATTCACACCAAGAAGTATGTACCTGGAATGGCAGGTGCTTCCCAGAAGCTGGTTTGGGGGATGACAAAAGAAGATAGCTAGGGCCCTAGAGGACAATTTTTACCCTGAAGATTCCAAAGGTGGGGGCAGGGAGTGAGTACAGAAAACACTTTCTGGGCAGGAAGGTGTGGCTTCAGCCCAGTCTTTTCCCTGCAGCAGAAAGGCAATGGCGGGCAGTGGACGTGGTCTTGGACTGCTTCTTGGTAGAGGAAGGCTACCACCATGGAGGGTTTGCCAGCAATAAGAACATGGTGAAGGCCTTGCTTGTGCTGAGGCAGGTCCCAGTGTTGGATGATGGCTCCCTGGACAGCTTCACCGATTTCCAACTGAGCACACTGGCCGAAGACAACCCACCTGTTACCTTTGAGGCCTCAGGTAAGAGCCTCCACCCTGAGTCCCAGTCCTTCTGGGCTTCCTCTACTGGGACAGCCCAGTTCCCAGTACACCCACCTACATCTGCTTCCCCTGTGCTCAATCCAATTCAACCTCTGCGCCGCCCTTCTCGCGCAGTGAGTCTGGTACAGATTCCCAACGCGGACGCCTTGCTCCACGCCGACTGCAGCGAGAAGGCGGTGACCTGTGAGATCTCCCGCTATTTTCTCCAGGCCAAACAAGAGGCTGCTGTTCAGACGGCAGCTTGGTTCATCACCAACATGCAGGTGTCTGGAGGGGGCCCCAGTGTCTCCATAGTGATGAGGACTCTTGGGGATGCTGAGAATGGAGCTGTCTTGCACCCCACACTAAACCTGCCTCTGAGCCCCCAAGGGACCGTGCTGACTGCAGGTGAGAAAATGAAAAGTAGCAGAAAGTTTTATTGTTTTAAATAGACAGAAATGGAAGGATAGAAGAAAGAAGGGAACAAGTTCTCCTCCATCCACATCAGTCATCTCGGGGAGGGGGGGGTCCCCTCAGCCTCAGTCCTTCCTTTTGAAAGACCCAAAATGGGGATAACTTTCTCCTCACTGCATTGCCTAAGGAGTAAGACATGTGATGCTCTAATGTGTGTGCTGTTCATAGCAGTCTTACTGGGCCAGACACCAGTTTTCTCCCAGGGAAAAGCAAGTCTGGCCTGGTGTTTGACTACAGCAAAGCACAGGGATGCAGAATTTGTTCCATATCCCTAATTAGTAAAAGCCGATTCTTGCCCTCTTCAACACAGCACATCCCAGAGGGCACAGGAAATTGGGAACATGATGATAGGTTTCTCCAGAGTTCACTGAATCCAGTATTTTACCTCCAAAGAGACAACCAAGTCCAAAGATTAGGGAGCTACCAATAATTAGAAAGCCCCAGAACACTTGACCTTTCTGTGGTCCACCCTAAATGTACCTTGCAACATCAGAAAAGAGGGAGGCCTCATGTTTGTGGAGTGTAAACCATAGTCCTGTTATAGCTAGAGTCCCTTTTTATTTTCGATATGTTAAACCTATCAAAGGTGAAAGGATAATATAATTACCACCCATATAGCATTTACCTTGGTCCACCAATTGTTAACATTTTGCCACATTCTCTCCAAATAGATAAATATCCCTTGAACTAATAGAAAGTTCCAAAAATCCCAACACTTCACCCCAAACGCTGTCATGTACAGCATGTTGTCTATAGCACTTGGTTTATAACCAAAGACAAGAATATTCTCCTTCATAATCGCAGAACCATCACCTCAGCAAACCAAGGTGGGCAGTGGTCTGCTGTGGTGCAGACAACGAGGGCGGGCAGTGTGTGGAGAATTTTTAAAATTTGCCAGGGCAGCCTTTTCCCATCTCCCCTCCCCACATGCTTGCTACATCACTGAGCATCCTACTTTAGTATCAATATTTTAAAATTCATAAAATAATATTGTCAAGTATAAAGTCCAAATTCAAACTTCTCCAATTGCCCGAACAACGTTCTTTATGGCTTTCTGGGTTGTTTGCAAGTCCAGCATTCAGATCAGGATCAGGCATTGCATTTAGCTGTCGTGTCTTTAGCCTCCTTTACTCCAGAAGTCTTCCACAGCCCTGACAGTTTTGAAGAGCCCAGGCCCCACTGTGTGGCAGCGTATCCCACCATTGGGATTTGTCTGACTGTTTTCCTCCTTAGATTTAGGTTCAGCATGTCTGGCACAAATACTACGACTGTGTGCTTTTTAAATTCTTACTCCTACTTAAGTCTTCACAGAAGCCCTGCCTTTGGCTGGTGAGCTTGGCAACACTAAGTGACTTGTCCAAGGTGACAGAGCTATTACATGAAAGAACCAGGGTTCCAAAATGTTTCCTGCTACTCCAGTGGTTCTTACCTGAGAGCAGCAATAACCCATAATTCTGCATGTGTATTTCCCTGGTGAGGGATCCAGAGTTTTCATCAGATTATCCAAGGGTGACTCCAAAATAGTTAAGATTACAACGTGTGCCACGCTGCCTTTCCAGAGCCCCATGTCTTCGTGGTTCCATCTGATGGAAAACGAGCTCAACAGGCCTCACTGTCCAGGAGAGGTGGCAGGGGCGGGTGTATGCCCACAGCTCAGAGATCAGGTGGCCTCAAGAGAAAGCTGTCCACTATCATCCCTCTCTCTCACCACAGTGGAGCTGCAAGTGGCAACACAAACCCCGTCCCTGAATTTCCTGCTGGGGTCCTCAGCCTCCCTGCACTGTGGCTTCTCCATGGAGCCAGGGTTGGACCTCACGAAAGTGGAGTGGCGGCTGCAGCATAAGGGCAGCGGCCAGCTGGTGTACAGCTGGACCCCGGGGCAGGGGCAGGCCAAGCAAGAGGGCGCTACCCTGGAGCCTGAGCAGCTCCTCATGGGCGGAGATGCCTCCCTCAACTTATCCAGCCTCACTCCAAAGGACGAGGGTACCTACATTTGCCAGATCACCACCTCTCTACACCAAGCTCAACAAATCATCCAGCTCCATGTCCAAGGTGAGGCCAGAACTCACTTATCTGGGGGAGAGGGAAAGGGATATGCCTACTGGCAGTGTTTTCCAGAGTGGAATCCAAATGTAAGGGCATTTCCTGAGAGGCAGGCTACAGCCCCACAACCTAAATGCCATCTCCATCCTGTAAGTGCAGATGGCATCAGATTGTCCCCTGTCACACTCCAGGATAAGTCCACTGAGAACCTTCCCAGCCCAGGATCTGGCTGCCCTGCCCTGGCTGGCTGCCTCCAATCACACGTGCTACGGGAGCAGCAGCAAACCAAGGAGGGGCAGATGGGTTGGTCCTGACCCAGAGGAGAATTTCATCACTGATATTCTTTAAAATCACTGGCTTGTGATAAGAAGCCAGCCTTTACCACTGTTTTTCAATTACCTGTGGAAGATGTACTCCTTTACGGCCTGCATCCAGGGTGGACCCCTCATCCATCCCATGGCACTGCACTGACGATGAAACTTCAGCCTCCACAATCTATCTCACTCTCAGCAGGAAGAGAAGGCTTCAGGCTCCTCTGCTGTCCCATTGATCCCTCTGGAATCTTATTCTTTCTTCCAGCTTCCCCCAAAGTACAACTGAGTTTGGTGTATGAGGCTCTGCCGCCCACCCTCATCTGCAACATAGTAGGCTATTATCCTTTGGATGTGACTGTGACGTGGACCCGAGAGGAGCTGGGTGGAGCCCCAATCCCAGTCTCTGATGCCTCCTTCTCCAGCCTCCGACAAAGCTCAGGGGGCACCTACAGCATCTCCTCCTCCCTGAAGGCAGAACCTGGCTCTGCAGGTGCCACTTATACCTGTCAGGTCACCCACGTCTCCCTGGACCAGCCCATTGAGGCCAGGGCCTGGGTTGCCCCACCAGGTACTGGGGTACCCTCCTCTCCCCACCTCTATCCTGGGCTCATGGCTCTCCTATTCTCAACTCATCTTTGGTCTTGTGCTGCTTCCCACCAGGCTTTGTTCACAGTCCCAGCTTCCTTCCCAAGGTAGCAGCCTCTGTAGCTGCTACCTCACATCCTCAGGCTTTGGTACCCCTCAGATACCAGAGCACCAGGGAATGTCTGGGGATCCAGGTTGGATAATTCCTGGCCCTGCCCTCCAGCTGGACCAATTAGGCAGGCAGGCAGGCAAGATGACCTGGGAAAGGGGGCAGGGGCAGGCAAACCAAGTCGGCTAGGTTGAGGGGGAAGGACACACCAAGACAGAACAAATGGTATGTGTGAAGGCCAAATATAAAGCACCCTAAAGAGGATTTGGTGAACTGCACAGGTAGAGCCAAGCGTGTGTGGGAAAAGGGGAAGTGGCTGAAAGCTTGAGAGGTAACTATATTTATTGAGCATTCATACAAATCGAGCACTACAGTAAGCACTTGGGTGTTTGACCTCATGTATTATCATGACTTCCATTGTATTGATGAGTGAACTGGCACTGACAGATGCTAAGTAATTTGCCCAAGGTCACCTATCTAGTAAATGGTAAAAGGTAAAATGTGAAAAATAGGCAGCCTGGTTACACTAGAGTATCAGACCCTCCACTGCTATTAGTGGGCTGATCCCAATGGGCCTTCGAGCTGAAATGTCATCCTGAAGCCACAGAATGTTATTAAAGCAGGAAAGAATCTATCTAAAATGCAGACATCCAGGAGCACTGGGTATTATTATTTGGTGGCTCACTAGGCAGTAAGCTTCCCCCAAACTGGGGTTTTGTCTCAGTTCACATCACTCGGCAGCTATTTATAAAATTCTAGTTTAACTGTCTTGCAAATTTTTCTTGCAAAGCAATTTTTTAAAAAATGTTGTCCTGAGGTGGGAAAAGGTAAAGAATTCTGTGTGGAGTAACACACAGCATCCAACAACCTTGAGCAGGTACAAATGCTACTGTGTGCCCAGTTCCTGGGTGAGGGCAGAACACTTGATGTGAGTGCCTTGTCCAGGGACACACACACAGACTCACACACACTCCTTTCTCCCTCCTGCTGGGGCTGGCTGAGAGCCAATTCCTGCCTACCCTCCTCTCATCTACAGAGCAGAGAACTATGGCCTTTGGAATCCTTGTTGCCAGCAGCCTCTTCCTTCTTGCACTGCTGTACCTGGGGCTTCAGAGATGGCAAGGTAAGAACCCGGCTGCCCTCAGCTCTGCCCCGACCCTCCTCACTCACAGACCAGCCTCCATTAACCACCTCCCCACCCAGACCAGGGAGGAAGCCCAAGCGTCCAATTCCAGCCAGCCCCCCACCAAGGCTCCCAGCTTTTGAGGTGACCCCAGCTGAAACCAACCTCACTCCCCCTTGTTCTCTCCTAGCTACCTCACCCAAGGTCTGCCAAGACTCCAAGGCCCTCGGGGTAGCCACTCTACTGCCTCGGAGTAAAAAGAAAGAGTAGTCACGTTCTCCCAGAAGGACTGTAAGCCAAAGTCCAGAGCTCAAAAAGACCCCAAGAAAAGCATGAAGAACACACAGACCGTGGGGCCACTGGTCCTGGCTCTGAATATGTGCAGGACTTGCCTTCCTTCCTCATGCCCCTCGGCTAAACAGAGTAAACGTGAAGAGGTGAGCGGGCAGCAGGAAGGCAGCAAGAAGTTTGGGTGGAGGTTAAAACAAGAGCCAGATTTGAGGCGCAGTAGCAGGAAAAGAAAATGGGAAGAAATTAAGAAAAGAGCAAGTGAGGGATAGTGGAGTGAAGGGATGGCGGTTGGGCCACCACATGCAGACATTGAACTCTGTCCAAATAAAAGTCTCCTTTGCCTTTGGAGGCAAAGGTTTTCCACTTTCTTGTCGTTCATGGACCAAACGGAGCTGTGTCCCCAAGCCTAGGTGTTCATGCCGTGAAACAAGGACCCCAAAGGCAGCCCTCGGGATCCATCTCAGCTCCTTGAGGCAGCTGCTGGGTATTTCAGGATACCTACAAACTCCTCCCTCCCTCAGCTGCCAAGGGAGGGAGAGACCTCTTTTTCTTCATTTCTAAAATCTGCCTGATCAATCCAGTGGAACTCGGCACCAAGGAAGGAGGCAGACAGGAGATGAGAAAACCTGCAGCTGTTTGTCAGGGTGAGATCCCCACTCAACTTCCTGTTGTCACTTCCTCTCACTAGCACCTGGAAGAGCTGGGCTGCTTCAGGCACCAGCGCTGAGAGCGAAGACCACTTCCTCTGCCGACACACAGATCTTTAACCTAGAGAAGACCGTCCAACACACTTAAGCCAGCCCTTCCAGACTAAAGCAACATCAGACTCCTAGAAAAAAGCAGCACTCCTCTCCTCTCCCCCCCACTCAGTGACTCCAACCCAAACAACAACCAAGTCAGTGTAGTGGTAGAAATTTGTATTTTTTGCCTTCGTTCAGAATACATGAAATCGGTAAATATGCCACATGCCTTGGGTGAAGTACAACCGTTATTACTCTGTACAAGTATGAGACTGGGGTTAGGAAAAGACAAAGGGGTGATGACAGACACACAGTGGAAATCCCACATCATCTCATGGCAAACTGAAGGGGATGTGGGAAGCTCGGCTTCATTTGACTGCAAAGTCCCAGGGTTCAGTTGCGTATTTGCTCATGCGCGTGGGTGGTGGGAAGAAAGGGGGACAGCAAAGACACAAAAGGGGGCACAGGGTGGGATGAGAAAGAAAGTAGAAGGGCTAACATCTCCAAACGAACAAAGCCAACTATATCCAGTGAGCCTCAAATAAACCCAGGAAATAATTCCTGGGATACGGATGGGCGGGCTAAGAGGGTGAATTTTCCAGGCTTGGGACACATCGAGGACAGTGGTGGTTCTTCTCCAGCGGTGACCCCCTGCATTAGGCAAGGAGGAGCCCAGAGGAGAGTGGAGACCTTCCAGGGGAACCGTTGGGAGGGTACAATGACTGCTTTCTTCCAGCTCTTCAGTCCCACCCTGGGGCAGGACGAAGGGAATGTGGGCAACAGGGGCAAAGGGAGAGGAAGATGGTTTTGCGCAATGAAATGCTGCTGCATGGAAAGTGAGCATCCAGACCCAGCCCGCCCAGCCCAGCCCAGCCTCAGCCTCAGCCTCAGCCTCAGCCTCTTCCAGCTTGGGGACCAGAGGACAGAAGAAGTACAGGAGCACGGATATTTCTCCTTCTGTTCCCAGCCTACCTGTCTCCCCTCACACCCGAGTCCACTCTCCTAAAGCCCAGCAGTGGCCCCCAAGACAGGCTGAGTAGCTCCCATTCTCATATTCCACTGTGTACCCACAAACCATGCAAAGAGGGGAAAAGGAAAGGAGGGTACACATGGTTTAGAAGGGGAGTATACTGCAGGAAGAACAGAGAGGTGGCTCTAGATGACAGGGCCCCACGATAGCACGGACTGTCTACAGAATGTCCTGCCTCCCACCCTAAGACTGAGTTGGTAGGTATACAGGCCTCAGGAAGGATGTCTTGTCTTTGGCAAGTATATGGGGGTGATGTGAGGAAGTAAGTCCCTGAAAGACCAAGGACCCTCACACTCCTTAATCAACAGGAAGAGAGGAACAGGACCCTTCTTAATGAGAGGCCAAGAAGTAGCTTCCTCTGAGCTTGTTATTTTCAGTTTAGGTCCTTCACTCACTGTTTCTCTCTAACTAATACGCATTCTCTCTTTATCTATGCCAACAACTAAAACTAACCAAGAGTCCCAAACTTTGCCTATATGAAATTTTTTGGTGCTCTCATGAACAGTACAGAATGCTGCAGAAAAAGTGGACAAGAGTCAGACCCTTCCAGTTAGGAGCTTGTGAGACTGCATCTAGGATGGCAATGTGAGTTCTGGTATTTTCACAATTATTATGTGTTCTCCAGGTTTCCAGAGAACAAAGTAAAAGGCTGTAAGATCCCTGAAGACATAGAAAATCTTGGACTAACAGATTAGAAATAACTGCAAAAAACAAGTTGTACTATCTAAGAGAGTATTGCACCAGGACCAAGTTCGACTTTGGGCCCACCCAGGACCCTCTTCGGGCCTGGCATAGGAGAAGAGCTCCAAGTGACCAGGGCAGGCCTGAGTGAGCCACCGTTTTTGCAGGTGTTCATGGCTTCCGCCTGCCAGCAGCCTTGCTTTTCCTGGAGGCACCATGGGCACTGATACCCTTCTCCTCCCCTAATCTTGGCACTTTCTTGGGCAGGTCACTACAGCTTCACTCCATCCCCTTCCCTTGGCCTCCAACTCTTTTTGGCTTTGGAGGAATTTGCGAGTATAGAAGAAGCAGATAGGGGAGGAGGTGCCAGCTGTTGCTCTTCAGGTAGTTGCTTCAAGACTGCGCCACGAGCAGCATTTCTAGTGTTGAGGGACAGAGTGCAAATGAAAGCAAAAGAAAGGGGGAAATGGGCAATGGAGAAGCCTGCGCTGGGATGGAGGACGGTAGGTGGGGAAGTTTGTTGAGAGAGCAAACAAGGAGAGGAACATGAGTTTAGATGGCAATGGAGAACAAGGAAGGGGTGGCACATTCTCAAGTAAAAAAGTAGACTGGACACAGGAATCAGGAAGTCCCAGATGGAAAGGAGAGAGACAGGAGAAAACAAGAGGACAAATTACATCAAGTTACTAGACATTTAGGTCTTTCAGTTGTAGGTGTCCCATCCCCATGTATCCCTCTGACCCAAGACAGTGACAAACAGCATAGCCCCACATCCTCAGAACATGAAGGACCATCTTCCCACAATACCTTGCAGAGGGAAGTCTTGTCCATCAAGAAAGTCCTTTGTCTTTGACATACCTCCCTCCCAAACCAGGTGACGATCCCACAACAGTGATCTCCATACCTCAGTCAGAGCAGCCCCACTCCCCAGGCAGGCAGGAAGGCAGGCAGGGCTGGGAGAAGATTCCAGGACCTTCCCACCTCTTCACCCCACCAGTAACCTCAGCGATACTTACTTACAATAACTACCACGATGATGGCACAGATAGCTCCCAGCATGATCATCATCTGAGGAAACATTGACAAAAAATGGGCCCTTGGACTTCAGAAAGGAAGGAGATAGGACTAGAGACACAGGAAGAGAACTTCCTCTGTCCTTGAGATGGTGTAAGACACTACACATCACCCAGGAGATCTGCAGGCCTCTTGGGGAGGACCCAACCCTCATGCTCCCCATCAGACAACAACCCCTGCACTGCAGCAGAAGCTCCCCAGAAACATCAGAGCCTTTGCAGCTTGCTCCTTTTTCCTTAGTTCCCATCGCTTTGAAAGGAACTGCAACGGAGGTGCAAACTTTGGGTCTTTAGTCAACTGGTTCATTTTCACTGTGAAGTGTTAAGCTCATTTCTAAAAGCTGCAGGTACTTAAATATTTATCTGCCCAAGTCATTGTGTCAATGGTGGGTTTGTCTCAGGAAGGGCCAGGTGAGAATATTTCCAGAGGTCCTTTGGGGGCAAAGGCCGGGGCAGCGGGGGAAGCAGCCTGACTAACCATTTCCAAAGGCCTCAGGGCCTCACTGGCTCCTGGTTAGGGGCTCTAAACACTCTAGCCTACCCTGGTGGCCAGTTCAGGGTAATGCACCTCAAGGAGGCTTTCAAGACTTCCAAGAACTGGACAGGGCAGAGATCCTGTACCACTGAAGGGAAGGAATGTAGAACCTGAGGGTTTTCTTGCCTTCTATGAGTTGTAGCCCAGGAAGAAGAAGGGGGAAAGGACAAGAAAATTCACCTTGCAGTTTTTCCACCAATACTTCCTCTTTAGCTTGGCAGCACTGCTCTCAAATTGTGATGCTCCCATCTGCAAGGCATCAGCTCGGTCATCCAGCTGTGACAGTATCTCATCCCTCTTCAGGACCTTGTCCATATTCACACGCATGATGTCCACCACCTGAGTGGGGCAGAGAAACAAAACTGCTAAGCTCCCTGCTAGAGAGAGAGGAAAGAACCACCACCAACGGGATCACAGGTTTGCCCTGAGAACCTCTAATGGATGCCTTGCCTCCCAAAGCCTTTAACTATCTCTCTACAGTAGCCCCTCGCTATATCGCGGTTCACTTATCGCGGCCTCACTGTATCACGGGATTTTTAAAAATATTATATTTAATTACTTACCGCGGATTTTTCGCTATATCATGGGATTTTGCAGTACTGTATACGTATGTTGTTAAAGTTACGTAGGTTTAAGAGTGTAGAATAAATGTAAGGTTCCTACTTGTCGGGGGGTTCTGGAACATAATACCCATGATAAGTGAGGGAATACTGTATTAAAAAATAAATAAACGTTTCTAAATGTCTATGAATTAGAAACTCTCAGAGAAAAAACACTCCACCTACCTCATCTACTTGTGCCTGGGTTTGCTGTAGTCGTCTGTTACTGCTTGTATTAGGAGGAGGGCCAGGGGGACCTCCGCCTGGGGTAGTCCCTTCTGCCCCTTCAGTGGGCGGCTGAGCTGGATCAGACCTGTGGAGAGAAGTGGACGGAGTACATGAAGTACCCAAAACAAGGAAGGAATCACATGCATTCTCACCCCACACCATCAGATTTATGGCAATTAGGTTTCCACATGCAATTAGAAGGGGTTCTAGCTCCTTGGCAATACCAAGTAGAGAGATGCAGCACAGGGCAAGAAATAAAAGATGAAAGATTCTGTAACAAGATTTAGATGGAGCTCAAGGACATCCAGGGTGGCATTAAAAGATCCCATTGGGCCACTCTCTGCCCAAACTCAAACATATCCTCTGACACAATGTGCCAAGTTTGGCCTAAATGGCATGGCCCTGACTATCAGAAGCCTTTACGTGAAGTCAAACTGGAAACCTCCAATCCTGGTTAGCAGAAATTTGTACAAAAGACTAAACCCTCAGGATAAGCCTATGGACGAACAGCTCTTTTTTTGCAAAGCCCAAGTCTAAAAAGAAAGAGCAAGCTGACAGACTCTGCTTCAGGGGACCCACTTACTGGTTATGTTTCACACTATAATTAGCACCTTGGGGCTACTGTAAGGACAACTTGGAGGGTCGCCAAAGGTATAGCCTCTCTAGGTGGAGTGAGTCAGGACTGTCTGTTTGCTTTGTTTTTGGCAGAGAAGATGGGGGTTTCTCTTAGATAGAACTGGGGCTGAGAGCAATTATGTTAATTATGAAACTGTTCCAAGAGCACAGACAGGAGGGGAAAAAAAATGAAGAAAATGAAATGGGCCTCAGTGTACATGCATTGTAGACATTCTGTCCCTTCCTTTTCTAGATTTGGCAACACATCTCAGGATCTAGTTCCTTATGTCCCAAAGAGAAATCTTGGCTTACACTGCTACAAACAGTGATTGTTCTTTCCCTTAGCCTTAGAAGTGATTAACCTAGGATGAGGTTTCAAGATAAACTCCTTATTTATATCCCAACCTGTGAAGGTTAAATTCATTTCCTATGTATTCTCAGAAGTCTAACCTAAGGCATGAGATTTTTTTCTCCCAAGGAAAAATCCACCAGCAGGAGGGAAATCTCTCAAATTTGATGGAGAATAGAAATTACAATAGGAACTCCTCAAACAGAAGCCTAATCTCACAAAAACATACCTCATAAACACAATCTAAGAATAAATGATCTAGGGATTCGTCGTCGTCGTCGTCGTCGGCAGCCGTCCGTCTCGAGAGACGATGGTGTAGCTTCTTAAGAGTCTACCTGCACCGCCGAGAATGGCTGTGCAGTCCGACTCGGGAGTGACATGGTATCTGTCTCCTCCCGTGTTGAATCGACATCTTGCGATGACGCTGAAGCTACAGAGCCTGGGCAGGGTAATATGGAGGGTCTGCTGTTGCCCATGCAGCAGACCCCCCCTCTCTTCGCAGCTGAAGGGTCCAAGGGAAAGACGGAGTCAATACAGCTTGGCTTCAGGTGCGCCGCAGGAGTTGCCGGTGTTGACTACAACGTCAAACCGCCTTAGGGACTCCGGCTCCGGATTTTCTGTCGGGGTTTACTCCCTTAGCCTTTCCCCTGAAGAGGTATGCCGCAAGGCAGCGCAGGTTTTTTGGAGTCAGAGTTTTCCTTCTCTGATGTACCCTGACTGGAAGATCGAACCAGCGACACTTAGCTCGCAGGCCGACGCTCAATCCACTGAGCTAAACCAGCCAGGGCGATCTAGGGATTAAACCATCATAAAGTCACCAAAAAGGAAATGCCTTGGCTATTCATAATAGAATTAATATTCAGCGGTTCCTCCTCCCTTTGTTCTTTCAGTCTAAAAAGATAGAGAATAACACCTCAAAAAGGCTAGCAGATTACACCCAATTAATCCCCATTTAAGGAATCACTCTCCCATAGCTAAGGCATAAAGGCGGCAAAGGAAATAAAGATACAAAGCCATGGAAACCACAAGACTCTTGTGCTACTACTGAACTAAGCAATCTAGTTCTCTGACTGAAGATGGAAAAATCAGTGAGTACACAGAAGCCATTGTTTGGTCTTGGAAGCAGTCCAGGATGATGCCACCAATGACAAGATTAAGGTCAGAGACCTCGTGATGCCCTGCTAGTCACCACACTTTCTCCAGCTCCTTCCGTTCATCCCACATGGGTGCTACTGGAAACCAGTCAGCTGAGAAGGATCCTCCTTACCAAAATGAAAACAAATAGAATCCTAGGATTCAGCCAAAATGCATAGAATGTCCCAGTTAAAACTACAGAAACCAAACAGAAAAAGTGAAATGGTTATAAAGCATTTGAAGTGATCATTCCACTTACTATTTGTTACAAATTGGGGACACACTCAGCAGTAAACTATCCAGAACAGTTATACCCCTTATGTATTATAATTAAATATTTTCTCTGTGTGTGTGTGTGTGTGTGTGTTACTAGGAGAAGCAACACAAATATATCTAGGACCAGGCCAGGACTCCAGGCGATAAGAAGAAAGAAAAAATCTCTAGCAAACATATTGTGGTCCTGACAGGGAAGTACTTCATTTGTCTAGGTATGGTTCTTCTTCAGGATCTTAGGATGGGGGTGATGTTAAAGATGGTCAGAGACTAAACTTAATGTGTTGGAGGAAGAGGGGGATCCTCAGCTCTATTTCTCTTCCAAATACTTGACTAAGACTCAGTGACAGGAAAACACCTCAGTGTGGCCATGGGACGAATGGATGCTCGGAATCACATGGCTCTGCCCCTCTGAGCTGCTCACCTGGCACCAGAGAACTGGCAGATAAGTTTCTGGAGCTTTGCTGACTGCCAAGGTGGGACGAAGGTAACACGTCACGGTTGGGGTGAGAGACACACACAAATCCAGAGATTGCAGGGCAACCTAAGTTACTAACTGGCAGGTTAGTAACGTGGCAGGCCCTAAGTACAGAATCATCAGACGGCAAGGAAGTCTCGAGCCCCCTACCCCATGACTCCCTGCCCCACCATCGCCCTCTCTCAGGCTCCACTACACGAAGACTTGAATGAGGCTTCCCACAGGCGAGAAGAGAGGGTGCAATGAATGTGGGACCCCCGCGCCCCTGCCCCGCCGTGGCGTGCTGGCTGTGGCTGGTGCAGGAGAGGGGCACTGCCCCCCTCCGCGAGGGTGGTCAAGTCTGGGGGCGACGCGCAGTGGAGGTTCCCCGCGTCGCTGCAGCTGCTGCAATGCGCCATTTTCCGTCCCGCAGAGTGGCGATGGGATTGAGAGTCGGCAAGGAATGTCGAGCCCCCCCACACGAGAGTCAACTCACATTTCTCTGACAGAGGGAGGGTCGGTATCCTCTCTGGAAGCTGCGGCAAGACACCAGCCGAAGGGAACGCTGAGGCTGAAGTTAACGGAACTGCTGAATTCCACGTCTGGATTACCACCCGGACGTCTAGCTGCGAAGGAACTTACTGCAGCTGCCTTGCGGGTCCGTCTTTATTAGTGCCGGCCACGCCTTCCCTATAGGGTTGACAGTCCCGCAGCCCAATCCACACCCGGGACAGGCGCCAGGACGCGAAGCCCGAGGAAATTGACCAATCAAAGCTTTCCTCTCGCCCCGCGTCCCGAAAGGAGCGGTTGTGAGGCTCATTCACTGACCAATACAACTATAGTTGGCTTATCTAACTAAGCGACCTAGCATTGTAGAAATACGCGACTCCAATAGTTTGAGTTAGTCCTTTTTTGGTGCCTCCCAAGCCAATCGCTGAACCGTTTCTGAAGTCCAGGCTCGCCCAAGGCCCCCAGCGCCCGCAGCTCCAGCCAACCATGCCGCTTCCGCCGACAGGAGCCGGTAGGTCCCGGCTCACAGTGGCCTGGAGTCCTAGGGAAGGTGGTGGGTGGTTGGTCAGTCTACGGACGTCCCTGATGTCCAGACCTGCCCGGCGTCCCAGCCCACCTGCCTGCCTGGCAAATAACTCTGAGGAGGTAGAATCTATCAAAGCAGAACGGCCCATATGGAAACATCTAATATGCCAGGTAGTAATCGAATATGTGCAAGACAGGCCCCGCCCTCAGTGGCGATGAGGCTTAGCCAATGGGGAAGACAGACGGATACACATTAAACCAAGAAAAATAAAAAAGCAAAAATATTATAAGTTCAGAGACTTAGCCAAATCAAAGTAAAAGGACCTAAAAAGCAGTTCCTTGCCTCCTTCCATTTTTCAAAGCAGTGGTACTCAACCCTAATTTAAAACCTCTTGGGAGCTTTTAAAAATATGAGTACTTGGGACCCCAGCTCAGATTGATTTCATTGGTCTACGATGAGTCCTAGTCTTTTTTTTTTTTTTTAATTATTATTATTAAGGCTCTGAGAAGTTTCTAACATGTAACCAGGATTGAACAACTCTGCTCTACAGGGTTTTTTAAAAAATCTTCATTCTTGCTAGACTTCTAGTTATTTGGTACTATTTTTCCTATCCAAACTTATTTCCTGTTATTAGACTAGTTATGTGTTAATGATCATTAACTTAGTTCTATGAACCTATGTCAGTACTTCCCACCTTTGCTCACATGTCTATGTTCCCATGACAAGGTTGCCCCCTATTCCCTTACCCACATGAATTATTTTATGTCCATCAAAGCTCCTGACCATAGATGTTACTGTTCATACTTAACACTGATTTCCCATGTCCATCAGCTGAAATTTTCCAAGACTTAGTTCAAATGTCATCTTTTCAACAAATACCTTTTCTGACTATCCGCCCCCTGACCAGGCAAGAAAGAACTCTCATAGGCGTCTCTAATTTTCCTATGCAATTACTATATTCAAATGAATATTGTTTAAATACATATCTCAAGTAGAATGAAAGCTGAGAGTTGGAAATCAATCTTGACTTAGTGATTTATGTTCTCTAAATAACCTTGCACATAATGGTTGTGTTTATTGAATGAAAATATTACATAATGTTTCACACCTAAAACAAGATCTTTTGTATTTTCACAGCAGGAAGCATTCTATAAATGTCCTTTGAACTGAACTATCAATTTTCTCTTCACTAATAATCACATATTCTATTAAAACATGTACATGTACATGTACATGTTGGACATGACCACAAAACATTTTCCCAGTAGGTTTTCTTTCTGCTACGTTGCTAGCTTTCAGCCTATTGGAAACATTTTATTAACCCTAGGTCAGCACTGTCAATAAAAATATAACACAAGCTGTATGTGACTTTGTAATACCCATTGGTAATCAGTGAGATTTTTACAATAGCTGTCTTAGATCTCTGGAGTCATCCAGATGTCCTTTGTCTAGCTAATCCTTCTAGGTTGCTAGTGACCAAATAATTTGTGATTACATGATCATCTCTATTCCTGTTATACAGAACTGACTGTCATGGCAGCTGGATTGAGCGAAAAAGGGATTAAGGCTCAAACTCAAGAGGAACTAAGGACTCAGAACATGTGAAATTCCTTAAATAAAAATTTATTAACTTTAAAATAATTGTGCTTATGTTACATATAATAAAAAACTACACTTTTTGTACAAAAGAACATGTACATGTATTCTTCAGAGCACCTTGCACTTAGCAGTATCAAATATTTGATTTTGTTCTCTCCAATTCCAAAAAATCACATAAAGTATTCCAGAGCCACTCATATTTCACACTAACCTCTCCATTCTTATATCTAGCTTCTCTCCAGCTATCCCTTTGAAAATTCTCCCATATTATGAACCCTGACACTCTTTAGTATTTCTTTAAGACCCAAAGTCACTCCCTGGCTGGTGTGGTTCAGTGGATTGAGTACCAGCCTGCAAACCAGTCACTGGTTCAATTTCTAGTCAGAGCACATGCCTGGGTTGTGCGCCAGGTCCCCCATAACCACACATTCATGTTTCTCTCCCTCTTTCTCCCTTCCTTCCCTTCTTTCTAAAAATAGTTAAATAAATTTTTAAGAGACCCAGGATAATATATGTTCACACATCCCCACTAATCCATTTCTCTGAAACCCACTTTTCACTTAACAAGTACTTGTTAATCTAGTTTCACTTCTGTTGAGCTTACCAAAAGATAAAGTGCCAACAAAGGCATGAAATGTTACCGAGGGAGACTATAAATATGGCTGTCAACACTTCTTCACATCTCTATAATTGCATGCTGCTCCCAATTTAAAAATGGAGTGCATTTACTCAGAATCTTGAATCTGAGCTGGCCTGTGACTTATTTTGACCAACAGAATGCAGCACAAGATGACCATGAAACTTCTTGCCCTGTGCCTATCAAGCCTTATAGTTTCCATTTTTAACTTTGGGATCATGCCTTCATGTAAAGAAGTTTGGGCTAGACTACAGAATGAGATCATGTGGAAAAAGAATCTGAGCCACCCCAACTGAGGTACCAGAAAGGTCAGTGAAGATATATTGGACATTCTAGCTCTAGCCATGCTCCCAGCTGAATGCAACGTGACTGACCCCAGCCCATACCAAATGGAGTAGAATCACCCTACCAATGCTAGATAACCTAGAATATGAATTAATAAATTGTTTTTTAGTTTCTAAGTTTTGGGGATGGATTGTTATTTAATGATAATTGAAGCAAATATTTACTTGAAAGGATCTGGATCAAATAAGAGACCTAATATCCTAATTCGTCTACCTTCAAATCCGAACTTGTATATGTAATTCTTTTTGAAAATGCATTTCCATTCATTTCTTCCCGTTTTTCTAATTCTTGACAACTACACACATTCCAGAGGAGTGTCATTACCATTTACACTTGCCAAACTGTACTAAATATTTTACATGCATAATTTCATTCCTCACACAACCCTATGAGGAAAGTATTATTGTATTATTCCTAGTCGACAGGCTAAAAATAAAACTTAGCCTCATAGACCAAAAAAAAAAAGCTGAAAGAATACATCTCCACCAAACCAGCATTGCAAGAGATGCTAAATGGACTGCTTTAAGAAGATGAAGAAAAAGAGAGAGACGAACTCAGGTACAAAGGGAAAAAATGGCAATAAGTACCTATCAGTAATGATGTTAAATGTAAATGGATTAAGTGCTCCATTCAAAAGACATAGGGTAGCTGAATGGATAAGAAAACATGGCCGACGTGTATGCTGTCTACAAGAGACCCACCTCAGAACAAAAGACCTAAACAGACTGAAAGTGAAGGGATGGAAAAAAATATTCCAAGCAAATGGACAGGGAAAAAAAGCTGAGGTAGCAATACTTATATCAGACCAAATACATTTCAAAACAAAGTTAACTACTTTGCCTAGGGCCACAAGAATAGTGGTAGAGCTTGAGTTTAAATCCAGACTTGTCTGACTCCAAAGGGTATGTCCTTAATCAATAGTCTATACCAGAAAACTTACCCTAATCAGCCTAAAACCATCCCAGGAAACACAAATAGTACTTTTAACACACATTAAAAGATTTCTTTAAAAGCAACACATCATCCCTGGCTGGTGTGGCTCTGGACTAAGGGACAGCCTGCAAACCAATAGGTTGCCAGTTTGATTCCCAGGCAGGGCACATGCCTGGGTTGTGGGCTGCGTCTCCAGTTGGGGCATGCAAAAGGCAATCACACATTGATGCTTCTCTCCTCTTTCTCCCTCCTTTCCCCCTCTCTAAAAATAAATAATTTTTTTTAAAAAAGGAACACATCATATACTTTCCTTAGTGTCATACTACACTTCATTATAGCGAGTCCTATCTCATCATCTTTCAACACATGCTACATTCTCTCACTGTGCACCTGATCATTTTCTTTTACCCCCTTGAAATGTTCTACCACTTTTTTCTCTCCTTACTAAAATCCAACCTCTTCTATGAAACCTCTCCTGAGTAGGCCAAATACATCCTTATCAAAATCACTTACCATCCACATCAGTGTTTGCCAAACACATGTAATTAAAATCACCTGAGGGTTTTTAAGATAATTACCTAAAATTAGAGGAATCATACTTTGAAAAAGCAAAAGCCTAAAAACACTCTAAATGTTTAACAAAATGGAACTGGTTAAATCATTATGGCACATAATGTGAGGATATAAAATAATATCCAAGTTATAGTAAGTGAAAAACCAAGGTACAGAACTGTGTATGAAATCCAATATTTTTTTGGAGACGTATTTAATACAAACTTGTTCATGCACAGTGTATGTGAAAGAGTAAGAATAATCTAGGAAGAGTGGTTGCCTCTGTGAAAGAACAAAAAATTTTAAAAATCAGATGAGAAAATTTTTCAGCTATACACGCTATGAAAAGTATTACCTTGCTTATTTTTAGTATTAATTAAAGCTTTTCTCTTTTAGTAGTCTATTTTCTTAGAATAACAATTATTTTATATACACTGAACTTCTGTGACATGATTGTTTTTTTAAAAATAAAATTGGAAGTGATACAAGGGCACACACGGAATTTGAAGTTGGGATTGGCATGAACAGCCATGGTTAAAAACCAAACATAAAGTCCTAGCCCCCTGAGGCCGGCTCGCCTTCAGTGATCAAAACATTAGTGAAAGACACCTTCCCTCAGTCTTTTAGCCAACTTGGGGTAAACAGTAGGAGCCCTGGAAGGTGTGGCTCAATGGCGTGAGCGCTGGTCTGCAAACCAAAGGGTCACCGGTTCTATTCCTAATCAGGAACGTGCCTGGGTTGCAGGCCAGGTCTCCAGCCAGGTCCCCAGCTGGGGGCACACATGAGGCAACCATACATTGCTGTTTTTCTCCCTTTCTCTCTCCCTTCCCTTCTCTCTAAATAAACAAAATAAAACCTTAAAAAATAAAATTAAATTTAAAAAAAAATTTTTTCATGATTATTTTTATAATTTTTAAATTTGCATTCTATGTATGGATTTTTTTTTTTTATTACTAAACACACACACACACACACGCACAAGATTCAGCTCAGCTCAGCTCTATAGATCACAGACCTCTGGGGACAGGGACCAGGCTTTTGAAATTATTAAATTACCAAGATGATTCTGATGACCAGTCAAGCAAAGCATTCATGATACTTAGTGTCTCATATTAAAGTGTACATGTGAGACTATAATTTTATATCCCTAATCAGAAAAGCACATATGCAGGGAGTGGGGAAAGGATATATTACACTTTTTTGTTTCTATGACAAGTCTCAGCTCAGAAAAAATACCCAATAAATATTTTTGATGAGACTATTACAGAAATATAATTCCATTTTTGTTACATTTCATTCCAGTGTGAAAGGGTTTTCAAAAACACATTCAACATTTAGTATGCTGGGGTAATTAAAAATTATCACTTTCAATACATAAAACCCATATGTCAAAAAGTGCCAATAATAATTTTTATTTTTTAAAGGCCATAGGTACAGCTAGACTGCAAAGGGCAAGTGGTAAAGTCCAAATCTAAGACTATAAGACTTGGGGATAAGTCTACATTAATGAATAAAAGTAGCATCTAGAAGAAAATAAAGTGTGTAGATAACAGATTTTAAAGAAGCCCCATTTTATTATGGAGAGCACACAAATCCCTTTCCTCATAATGAAAAGTACTGTTTTCCCTTCTCCTCTAATAATAGATATGCCTCTTCCACAGTCCCCAGCTTTCTCTTCTACCGGTACTTTCCACGTCGGTTTAAGTATTTGTAGAGATAGCTGATGCGTTTGTTAAGGTTGTGCAGGTCATCACTGAACATCCGATTTCCAACCATTTTCTTCTTTCGGATACAACGCTGCAATTCATTCCCCTTCCAGCCTCGAAGCCATTTGGGTCCCGTGATTAGTTCTTTGGGGTGCATTTTGAAATTTCCTGTGTATTGTGAAAGAACATATTAGTTCCAAGACAACAGTCTTGACCAGCTAAGCCTTCAGCATGCAGTTGCGTCTTTCTGAGCAGCACCTATAGACAAGACACATTACACTACCGTATCAAAAGCACAGACTCTGGAGCCAGACTGCTTGGGGTTTAAATTCGGGCACTGTCATTAACTAGCTTTGGAAAAATTACTTAACCGCTTTGTGCCTCAGTTTCCTCACTTGTGAAGTGAAAAGGTTATAATGAATTAATACATATAGGACACTCAGAACAGTGCCCAACATAACGTAAATAGCTACATTACGTGTCTGCTCTCCTATTGAGCAGGGTACCATTCCTACACAGGAGAAAAAAAGTAGTTGAGGCATAATTGCCATTCTCAAATTTTGTACAATGGAGTCGAGTCTTACCCAGGATCCCGATGTTATCATACACGCCGAACATGGCCCTCTTCTCGTTCCAACGATCAACCACTTTGGGTGGCGGGAGGGTGACCCTTACAAAATACTTTGCAGGAACACCTAAGCATGGGGAAGAAAGAGACTAAATACGGACTGCTTACTAAGAAGCAGTTCCCAGAGCGTCTCTACATCCGCCACTTACCCAGAGAGAAGCTTCTGCAGGCCATGGGCACCCAGCTCCCTAGGCGCCTTCCTGCACCCACAACGAGGCTCCCTGCCATTGTTCTCGTCTCTCCCTACAACAGCACACCGCTCTAGCACAGAGTGCTAAACGGACGTGACCTTCAAGGAGACAACAGGAACCGTCCGCGCTAGCCTCACACGGGGGCTAACTGAACGAAGCCATCTTGGGGCTTACCCAGGTAGCTCAGGGCTCAGTAATCTCCTAGGCTCCTCCTTCCCCAGCCACAAGCTCCGCCTTTCGGGTTCTGGCGCATTGAAGCCACAGAGTGTCACTCACACCCCGCCCCGCCTCGGCGCTTCCGCTGTGAGAACAGGAAGTCTTGGAGCACCAGAAGAGCTCAGGTACTCAGTCGGTCGTATAGGATGACCCCAAACTGAATTTCAGAAAAATCCAGTTTTTCATTTCCTTGGTCGTCCCTCAACTGTGAGGGAGATGAAGGTCCAGACCCTGGATTCCAGAGCTTCCTTTCTCTATTCTTCACACCAATTTTGCGCTACCGCCTTTTTTTTTTTTTTTTAAATAATTTCCCCTATTGTACAGGGGAGGAAATCGGGCTCAGAGAGTGACGTGAGCTGCTGGACGTCACATAGCAAAGGAAATGGCGGAACCTGGACTGGAGCCTAAACCTTCTAAGTCCCGGCCGGGACTTGCTTCTTGTTCTGGGGTTGACTGAATGGGTCGCTAACCCAGGGACTCTACCATTGCCCAGCTAGGAACATAGTATCTCTGGCTGACACTGCCGAGCCTTCTCCCCACCGACTGGAGGAAAGGGACCCTATAGGGAATGCGGGTGCAGCAAACCTAGGGAGGCTGGAGGCCAGATCCTAAATCTAGGTTCCGCCCCTCTCTAGGCGGTGCGGCCAGGCTTTTCGGATCATGTACTGTGATTGGCCAGTTTCTGCAGCAGAAGTCGCGATTGGCCCCTTTGCGGCCGTTGAGATTTAAATTTCACATGTGTCGCTTTGCCCGCGCGTCGCCGGGCTCCAAGGCAGGTTTTTGCCTCCTTCTCCCGAGGATTGGCCGGTTTCTCTGCCCGCCTGACTTCTGCCTCACGGATTGGTGCGTATTGCGCACGCCCTCATTTTTCCTCAGTTCGGCTCCACAACTCGAGTCCCAAGAACGGCCCGGAGAGCTTCTCAGGTAAGGAATAATCGTGGTGTTAAGGGAGAGCGGAGAATGAAGGAATGGAGAAATAGGGCATGGGGTAATACGACGCTGTGTTAGACAGCATATGAGAGGCAGGGATGTCTAGTTGGTATATACGTGGGGTACGATGTAGAAGAAGCAGGAAGTCTGATAGATCAGCAGCAGCATTTGGGTAAATCGCTTAAGCTTTCTTAGCCTCATTTTCCTGCTCTGAAAATTGGGCTGTATTATGCACTCCGTGAGAGTGGGATTTGGAGAATTAGATCAGTTATGATATATTCAAATAGCCTAACAGAACCTGACACACAGTAAGCAGGTAATAAATGTAAATGATCTTCCATTCTGGAGCCAGGAAACCCACTAGCCCTTGCCAGGCCACTGTTCTGGCCTCAGGGGAGACAAGAAGCATTGCCCATAAAAACAAATAATAAGGCAAATGTAAAGCATTGATATGCCACTTTACAGTTCTTTACACGTGTTAATACCCCTTGACTTGTTAGGTTATCAGACCAACTATGTAAATTAATAAGAAACTAGTAACCCCATTTTACAGATGAGGACCATGACATGGGCCAAGTAGCAGTCATGAGTAAAATTAGATTCTGCTCTTGCGTTGATTTCACATCCTCTAAGATAATGTTATCCACTTGATGTAAGACTAACAAGCATTATATATTGGAGGGGGGAAATAACAGAACCAGAAGAAAAGACAGGCCTTAAATACATACCCTGACCTATTTCCTGTTTGGTTTCCAGCCCTGTGAGCCAGTGGGAGAAGGATGTGTTCCCAACTGTATGAGTTCCATCTGCCCTTAACCCCAGAAGAATTGTTGAAGAGTGGAGGGGTGAACCAGTATGTTGTGCAAGAGGTACTGTCCGTCAGAAATCTTCCATCACAGCTTAGAGGTAAGACTCCATAGCTACCACTGTGCCTAGCACTTCAAAACAACCATACCACATGTAATTATATTTCTTGTCTGTCTGTTCCACTACCCCGCTAAGTTCCATGAGGGCAAGGAACATGTCTTTTGTATTCCCGAATGTTTTCTTCCTAGCATTGCATGGGATGCATTATGGGAAGAGTGCAGTTATTGACCACTTTATCTCGATTATTCAATAAACAGTCTTACTGTATATGGGGGAAAATTTATTTTAGATTTTACCTCTTACCATATGCCAAAATAAAGTCTTGGTGGATTTAAGAGTTCCAGGAGAAGACAGCTTTTTCAGGGTCTGGGACTTTCCTGACCTGTTTCAAGTGACAACCTTTTTTAGAGTCTAGAACTCTTGTTTCCAAGAGTGTGCAATAATGGAAAAAACAATATACGTACAGCTGCAACACTGTAAAATATATATATAATGCAGTTACCCATTAAAACCTATAGATGACCAAAAACAATGTATGCATTATTAAGCAAGACCCCATAATGTCACTGTACTTATTGGAAGTGGTCTTGTATCGTTTGCATTGCCTTGGAGAGGTACACAAAGACTCTGGAGCTAAGCTGCCTGGATTTGAATCCTGGCTCTACCACTCTGACCTTGAACAAGTTACTTAGTCTCCCTGTGCTTCAGTTTCCACATATGTAAAGATAAGAATAATAGCCTGTCTTCCATAACAAAAAGGGTCAGTTAATACAGCAGTTTGATAATATAACTCCAGCTTATCTCTTCTTAACCTCATCATGGTTGCCAGATGACAACTCCTTGCTCTCCTGTCTAGAGGTAGAAAGGGAACTTTCTATCTTGTACTTTTCCTTCTTTTCTTTAAAAATTAACCAGAAGCTTCCAACAAATTTAGCCAGAATTGGATCATGTGCTGTTTCCCTAATTATAGTGAGGGAAATGGAACTATCCAGATTGGCTAAACTAATCAAGATTATTACCTAGGAGCCTCCCTAAACCTGGACATATCATCATTTGGTAAACAAGGAATAAGGTGGAGTGTGGAGGGCAACTGATTGGTGGCCAAACCAATGTCACAGATAAATTATTCTCTCCTTATTGCATGGTTATATGCATCACCAATTGTACATGCAACACACTAGAGCAAACTGTCCTTCAGTTATTTTAATGCATTATTGTTTTAAATGGATGATCACTCTTTAAGAGGCTTTTTTAATAACAGTTGAATTACTTTTGATGTGTAAAACCCTATATACAAGTTCTATAAATATACAAGATCAGATCATTTAACTTGTTCAACAAGTATGTGCTGATGATATCCCATGTGCCAGGCACCGTTCTCAGCCCTGGCAACACAACAGTAAACAAAACAGACAAGACGACAAAGTTCTCTCAAGGTTCTCAACAAGTGATAAATAAATGTAGAGGATGCCAGGTGGTTGTAAATGCCAACTAGAGCTAGCAGGATTGTTGTTGGATTAGACTGGATTTATAGGACTAGAAAAAGAAGCATCTGGGACTACAAGGCTTTCTGACTGGAGCAACTAGGAGAATGGGGTTGTCGTTACTGAGACAAGGGTATGCTAGCAGATTTAGACTGTGGAGTTCAGCGGAGAGGTCCCAGCTAAAAAATTTGAGATGTAATACTCAGCACATATAGAGCATTTAAAGCCATGAGATTGGAGTGAAAGTAGATGGAGAAGAAAAGCAATTTGAAGTCGTAAGACCTGAGACAAGTCCAATATTTAAAGGCTGGGGAGATGAGAAAGAACCAGTAGAAGAAACTAAGGACCAGTCAGTCATTGAGACAGAAAATGAATGAAGGAGATAAATGGAAGCTAAATTAAGAATATTTCAAAAAGAAAAGGAGAGATCTCTGCAAATTAAGATTACATACTAGATTTAGCCCTGGCTGGTGTGACTCAGTGAATTGAGTGCTGGCCTGTGAACCAGGGGGTTGCTGGTTTAATTCCTGGTCAGGGCACATGCCTGAGCTGTGATCCAGGTCCCCAGATGGGGGCGCACGAGAAACAACCACACACTGATGTTTCTCTCCCTCTCTTTCTCCCTCCCTTCACCTCTCTCTAAAAGTAAATAAATATCCCTGGCTGGTGTGGCTCAGTGGATTGAGCACCGACCTGCGAACCAAAGGGTTGCTGGTTCAATTCCCAGTCAGAGCACATGCCTGGGTAGTGGGCCAGATCCCCAGCTGGGGACACGCGAGAGGCAACCACACTTTGATGTTTCTCTCCCTCTCTTTCTCTCATCTGCTCTCTCTAAAAATAAAAAAATAAAATCTTAAAAAAGATTACTAGATTTACCAATGTGGCAGTTGTTGGCAACCATGATAAAAGCTGTTTCAGAGGAATGGTGGAAAAAGCTTATGAGAAAATGGGAGAGAGATTAGAGATGGTGGTAAATTTAGACAACTCTTTTTGTTTTGCTTTAAGGAGTATCAGAGAAACGGGGTGGTAGCTAGAGGGATAGATAGAGTCAAGGGTGGATTTTTTTTTTTTGTAAGATGAGCATGTGTATATGCTGAATGGGAATGATCAGAGAGGGAAAAGCTGATGATGCAGAAGGGAGAGGAGACAATTGTTGAAACAGTATCCTTCAGTAAGTAGGTGAGAGTATGTAATCATCTGGTGCACTGGGGGAGGATGTGGTTTTATTAGGGCATGGACAAGCTATCTACAATAGTCAAAGAGAAGCAGTGTATGAGCACAGATGCAGGTAGTGCAGGTAAATACAGAGCTTGGGGCAGCTGGAAGTTCTTTTTGGTACAATTCTATTTTCTCAGTGAGATAGGAAGCGATGCCTTTAAATGAGGGTGACTTGGGGAAGAAGGTCATCTTGATGTGATGAGCAGAGGGAAGACGTGGAAAATTGCCTAGAAGAAAGTGAATAGGCCTAGGAATTTGTAATAGGTTTAACCAGGAAATACGAAATCATAAATTTAAAGTGAGACTAGTCAGCATGGTCAGATGTTTTTTTCAAGCCATTTTTAATTGTGTGGTTACGTGAATGTAGTAAGCAATCAGTTGGATTTAATCCAGATTCTCCAGGGGTGTAAATGTGTAAGTGGGAAAAAAATTCAAAATATCATGTCTAACAACAGAGAAATAGTAAGTTAATTAAGATACATATTCAGTGGAGTTTTATGCAGTCATTAAAAATTGTTTACAACAGTTTTATAATTTTATTGCAATATTAAGTTTTAAAAAGCATGCCCTGGCTGGTGTGGCTCAGTGGATTGAGCACCAGCATGTGAACCAAAGCGTTGCTGGTTCGGTTCCCAGTCAGGGCACCTGCCTGGATTGCAGGCCAGGTCCCCAGTTGGGGGCGCACAAGAGGCAAACACACATTGATGTTTCTCTTCCTCTCTTTCTCCCTCCCTTCTCTCTCTCAAAATAAATAAAATCTTTATTTTAAAAAAAAGTGGAAATACTTGCATAGAAAATAGAATGAAAAAAGTTAGCCAGATGTTAACAGTGCTTGTTTCTTTTTCATTTTTCAGTATTTTCCAGATTACAGATGGTGGTTTGTAAGAGTGGTAAATAGCTTACATATACTGAATTACATTACATGCTAAATATTGTTCTTATTGCTTCACATAGGTTATCTCACTAAATCTTTACCAAAAAATTTTGAAAAGCCCTATGAGGTGTGATCTGTTATTACTCCCAATTTACAGAAGAGGAAATAGACTTAGTAAGCTAAGTAGCTTGCCCTAATAAATGTTCAAGCCAAATGTAAGCCTAAAGCCGCATGACCCTGGACTTGATCAGTATATAATGCTTCAGAGAAGTAAAGAGGGATATGGTCCAAGAGAACCATTGGTTGTAATTAAAAAAAGGTAATTGGTAATCTTTGAGAGATAAATCAATAAATCGTTGTTGGATTGGCAAATCTTAAAAACTAGATTGTAGAAAGATCAGACAAAATTTAATAGGGATATAATAACAAGGTCAGATGAAAGGCATTGAACTTTTTTCTTTGTTTTCAAGAAGGGATACCTGAGCATGTTGGCAGGAATAAGAGCAGCATGCCCCCCCAGAGGATAAAACCAAAGGTGAAAGAGAGGAGATAAATCTTTGGGTCAGTGAGACAGGTTAGCTTTAGAAAAGAATCTTTTCACTTGAATCTCAGGTGAAGAATGGGAAGATGTTGGCAGAGTGATTTGTAGATAGGGTGGCAGGATAACAATGAAGGATCCCATGCTTTGGGTTTCATTCTTTTTGGTAAAGTAGAAAGCAATCATCTACTAAAGGAAGAGAGGCAAAGGGTAGGAAAAAGCTTAAGGAACATGCTCTGAGTACAACACTAGGGAGTAGTAGGAATTAGAGGAAATTTTGTTTTATGTATTTATTTTGGAATCAGAGGAATTTTTTTTAACCCTAACCTGAGGACATGCTTATTGATTTTGGGGGGTGAGGGGGACAGAGAGGGAGAAAAACATCAATGTGAGAGAGAAACATCAATTGGTTGCCTCTTTCATGCACCCCAAATGGGGACCGAACCTGCAACCTAGGTATGTGCCCTGACCTGGAATTGACCTTTCAGTCAATTCCGACTAACTGAGCCACACCAGCCAGGGCTGGAATTGGAGGAAATTTTAAAATAGCTTGTTAAAAATCACAAGAGAACCAGGTTGTAGTTGGACAATACAACACTGTAATGTATCAGGTCAACACCAAAAGTGATAATGGAGTTCAAGGTTCAAGCTTTACTTTCTAGGCAAACCAACCTGGTTTTGCAGAAGAGTTTGATGGAATTCTTCCCCTCACAGAAAGAGTTAGGTATACAACTTGTTTTAAAAATTGGTCCCAACTCCCATACTTCCTTGCCACTCTTGCATGTTGTAAGACATAATTAGACTCTATGTCCCTCTATGCTGGTTTTTGTCTAGAAGCAATACAGTCAGGATGACAAGAGCACAGAGTTTGAAAATCGAAAGTTGCTAGATTTTCAAAACATAATATATGTAGTAACAAATGAACCTAAGTGTATTGCAAATGTTTGACATAATCACACTAAAGTAGTGGAGAGGGAAAGAACTTCCCTAAGTAACTTTGAAAAGTGTATTTTGACTATATACTGTATACAAAAGGACTTGACACAATAATTGTAAGCTAGGTAGTAAATTCGTTTTTTATAGGGGTGTGGGTTAGCAATTCCGAAACTGTTTTATGGGTATACTAAGATGAAGCAAATACATAAATGAACTATGAACTTGTGTGTTTAATATATACTGAGGTAAAAATAGATATAGGTGTGTGTGTATACATATGATTATATCCTACTTTACTGAGAGGGCCTAAAAGCAATGTTACTCCAATAGCAGTAAGCCTGTCTAGTGCTTAGAACTTGGTTTCTACATACCATTCTCCCATAAAAGGAACCAGGACTCCACTAAGAATGTTGATGTCACAACAGAGTAAAGGAAAGGACAAAATGAGCTAGAACATCTTGTGGTCTGAGAAAGAAAGATAATACAAGTGAAGGGGGTATATCAGGACAGGCCAAGTTGCAGGAGCTCCCAGTGATCAAGTTTGGGATGATCTGAGCAACAAAGTAAATAGTGATAGGAGTGGATTAAGACACAGAATAAAAGAAGTATCCATGAGTCCACTCTGATATAAAAAAATTAATTGAATAAGTAAATGAAGGAAAAGGGACAGCTCATCCTCATAGTAACATTCCAGTTAGTAAGTGTAAAAGGAGAGATGGAGATAGAAAAGTCACCATTTAGTAAAAACCATGGTAATAATTGTGGCAGGCAAGAATCATTACTAGATGCTCAGATTAGTGGCAAATGTGATGAGAAACAGGATATTTACATAGTATCTCCTGCAAGATACTTAGTAATTGCAAAGTATAAAATAGTAACTGTGCAGTAAGAACACCTGGCAAACACTACCAAGTAACCAAACTTAACATCACCAGTAATAAGACATAGACGTGGTATACTTCGTCGTATGGTGCGTCTGAAGGACCCAGCTTCCCTTCCATGGTAATTTGACAAAAATGAATAACCTCAATCTAATCATGAGAAAATATCAGACAACCCCAAATTGAGGGACATTCTATAGAATAACTGGTTAGTATACTTCATGAAAGACAAGATTGGAGGAGACTCTGGAGATGCAACAACTCAATGCAATGCAGTATGCTAGATTGGACCCTGAACCAGAAAAGGCACAGTTAGAACAACCAGCAAAATTCAGGTCAGGTCTGTAGATTAGTTAATAGCATTGATTTAATTAATGTTAATGTTCTTAGTTTAGAATAGGTCTTTATACTATGTTATATATGTTAACATCATTTGGGAGGAAAGTACAGGAACCCTGTACTGGTTTTGCCACTTTTGTAATTTCAGAATTAAAAAAAAAGGATCCTGAGTTTCTGTTCACTATTACTATAAGTTGGACAAGTCACATAACTACTCTGACACTTAATTTCTTTTCCAATAAAGTAAGCATAATACTGTCTGCTTTGTCTAGCTCAGAGATATGATAAAACTCAAGTAAGGCTTTAATTGTAAAACAGGACAAAATGTAAGATACTATATAGGTTACATTGAAATGAACTATTTCATTTGTGATTCTACCCAGAAAAGCAAATAACTTAATTTTCTGCCATGAATATAATTTACCAAAAAGGCCTTTCCCTTCTGTATTGATCAGTTTCTTTCTCTCATCTCTATAGCATTTCAGGTTGCCTTTCGAGCTAAGGGGCCCTTGGCTATGCTGGAGCACTTTGATACTATCTACAGCATTCTACAGTAAGTAAAGTACCCACTGGCTTTAAAAAGAACTGGTGGCTATTTGACCTAACTTTGCATGTTAGTCCCGAAATTCCAAATAATAGTTCACCAATAAATGGTTCTGGGTGCTGATATCTCTGATGAGCATTTACACCAATTTGCCACCATATTTGTTCATTTGAACAATTTCACGTGTATTTTTAGCCATTAGATTCTTCAAGTTTGATTTGATCTGTTAGAACAGGCTCTGCAGGTTCCTGTCTCACCCCTACACTTTCTTTTCCCTCATAGTCACTTTCGAAGTATAGATCCTGGCCTCAAGGAAGATGCCCTGGAATTCTTGATAAAAGGTGTTTATGGGTTGGGGGGGGTAGGGGATGGAAGGTGTTTGTTGTTTGTTTGTTGGTTGGTTTTTTACTACATTATCAGCCACATGATGATATCAAGGCTGTGGTGATTCAGTTGGTTTGGCTAAGCCCAGGGACCTTTGACCTATTAAGGTCTGTAATCTTGGTGGGCAATACAGAGTTATGTGTGTTCACTGTAAGGGCAGACCAACAAGAAATTCTTCCTGCTTTTGAACTACGTCTCTTTCATAGGGATGGTTCTTTCCAGTTGCCAGGAAGAAATTGTGGTAACTGGAGTGAGAGAGTAGGGACAGGACATGTTCATGGTATCAGGGTCAGAGGTCCCAAAGGATTTAGCTTGTATTGTGGCCACTGAGAGATGAAACACAGATCTTTGGTAATCTGATGGCTGCAAGTGCCAAGTTTTTTGAAGTTGGGGTATTATGAGGAAAGTGAATGAAACTGACTCCAGATTCTGCCCCTCGCAGTGGTATCCCGCCATGCTCAGGAACTTCCAGCTGTCCTGGATGATGCAACTTTGAGTGTATCAGATAGACGCGCCCACCTAAATGCTCTGAAAATGAACTGCTATGCTCTGATACGCCTGTTGGAATCCTTTGAAACCATGACCAGCCAGACAAGTCTCATGGACCTGGACGTTGGCGGGAAGGTAACTTGGAGTTTCTGGCTCATAATATGGGGCGTAGAAAGATGGGGGAATTGATAGGAAAGAAGGGAATCGAATGAATCTGAGACTCCTTTCTGTTCTTATTTAGGGTTTATGAGGAAGTGCTCAAAAGTCTCACAACATACCCTTCCATGACAAGCAACTCTTTTATATTTTGGTACTTGTAATACCTCTTCTGTATTACCTTCTACCTTGTCTTGATACTAGTTTAGGCACTCAGACTAGCAGATCTAGTCTTTTTTCTACTTTTTCCTAAATATATACATGATTTTTTTTTTTTTTTTTAGGGCAAGAAAGCCCGGGCCAAGTCAGCTCATGGCTTTGAGTGGGAAGAGAAGAGGCAACCAATTCTTCAGCTTTTAACACAGCTGCTCCAGTTGGATATTCGTCACCTGTGGAACCACTCAGTAATTGAAGAGGAATTTGTCAGGTAGGCAGTTAAAATGACTACAGATAATATGGAGCTTTGAGGCATAAGGGCTCTTGCTAGACTTGATGGGGGAATTTTTGCAGTGGGTGGGTTTAAGATTTTATTTATTTACTTTTAGAGAGGAAAGGGGAGGAAGAGAGAAAGGGAAAGAAACAGCATTGTGTGAGAAATACATCCATTGGTTGCCTCTCGTATGCCCCCAGATGGGGACCTGGTCTGCAACCCAGGCATGTACCCTGACTGGGAATCGAACTGGTGACCTTTTGGTTCACAGGCTAGCGCTCAGCCACTGAGCCAAACCAGCCAGGGCTAGACCTGTCTTTTAAGTACTTCATTTCAAGTCTCAGTTGTATCTGTAATACATAGACATATGCTTATAACATTGAGTTATTAGGAAGTAGATAATGTTAGATACTGTTGTGAATTTCTCATCCTTTTTCTTTTAATTTCTCATCTTTAATGCCCATGTATTCATTCTCAAAACAGTATTTACTGAGAATCTCATGGGTGCATGGCTGGTATCATTATAGGCACTGAAAACAAAAGTTTCTGCCCTCACAGAGTTTATTCTATAGAGCAGAAGCCTATTTTTAAAATAAGTAGAATATATAGTATGTTTTATGGCTTATTACTATGGAGAAAAATAGGGGGCATTGTGTTTGATGGAAGAATGTTGTGATTTTATTTTATTTTTTTAAGATTTTATTTATTTATTTTCAGAGAGAGGGGAAGGGAGGGAGAAAGAGAAGGAGAAAAACACCAATGTGAGAGAGAAATATCAGTTGGCTGCCTCTCACACGCCCCCAATCAGGGACCTGGCCTGCAACCCAGGCATGCACCCTGCCTGGGAATTGAACCGGCGACATTTTAGTTCACAGGCCAGCACTCAATCCACTGAGCCACACCAGCCAGGGCCAAGGATTATGATTTTAAATCAGCTGACCCTTATTGTCAGTGACATCTGAGCAGAGACCCAGAGGAGGTAATCAGAGCCATGAGACTATCTGGAGGAAGAGCAAGGGCAAGGAAAGGGAACACAAGTGCAAAGACCCCGAGAAGGGCGTGTGTTCAGCATGTACAAGTACTAGCAGTGAAGCCAGAGAGACAGCTGAGAGAGGACTAGGCTATATGGTCGGGAGTGGGGGGCAGTGGGGAGCCAAACTGCAGATCCTTGTAGGCCATCATATGATTGAGATTTTCTCAGAGTGAGATGAGACCACTCAAGTGTTCCAAGCAGAGCAACAGATGGTCTTATTTGAGTTAGGCAAGAGTTGATGATTTAGACCAGAGTGGCAGTGGAGATGAAGAGAAGTGGTTGTAGTCCATTCTTTTTTTCTTAAGGTAGAGCTTACAAGATGAGGCGACAGATGTGTGTAAGGTTTCAAGGGGTTGCAGTCAAGGTTGATGTGGTCTGAGCATTTGGAATAATGGAGTTGCCTGTAACTGAAATATGGGGAAGGCTGTGCGGACATATGGGGGGGGGCAATTAGAAGTTATGTTTTAGACATACAGAGTTTGAGGTGCTTATTAGACATCCAAGTAATGTCAGATTCAGATGAGAATGGACAGATCTGGAGTACAGGAGAGGTCTGGCCTAGAGGTGTACATTTGGGAACATATGTATTTGTAGTCATGAGACTGAACGAGATTCCTAAATCAGTAAGTAGCTAGATGAGAGCAGAAATCCAAAGACTATGCCCTGGGACACTCCAGCATTAAGAAGGTGGGGTGATGAGGAGGGACCAGACAAAGAAACTGAGAGGAGAGCCTGGCATTCTGGAAGCCAGATGAAGCATGTTTCAAAGAGAAAGGAGTGATGAATTGTGTCAAATGGAACTGAGAAGTCAGTTACGATGAGGACTGAATTGACCAGTATATTTAACAATGAGAAGTCATTGGTGACTGTCCTGTCTTTTATCATATACACGGGTGGACAAAAGTAGGTTTAGAGTTGTCCATATGGTAAACAATACAATAATTAATATATAATACAAGAATGAACTCTGTTTTGCGTACTCATGACTCTAAACCTACTTTTACCCATCCCTGTATTCAGGTTCTATATAGGTGTCAACTGATTGCAAGTTGGTTATCTTAAAGGACCAAGTACCTATCTGTGGTAGACAAAATGAAGAAAACTAGAAGACTATAACTTTGGGGGAAGTAGAAATAGAATGAATGAGGCAGAGCCCCAATGTAACTGAGTCCAGACAACTGATTTCATCACCTCACTTTCTTCCTTTCCCAGTTTGGTTACTGGTTGCTGTTACCGCCTTCTGGAGAACCCCACCATTAGTCACCAGAAGAACCGTCCCACCCGGGAAGCCATAACACACCTGCTTGGTGTAGCCTTGACACATTATAACCATATGCTCAGTAAGTTAGTCCTTTGCTTTGCCCCACTGTCTTCATTTTGCCCATAATTTCTCATGTTTAGTACTTCCACAGGTGCCACTGTGAAGATCATCCAGATGCTACAGCACTTTGAACACCTGGCACCTGTACTGGTGGCAGCTGTGAGTCTGTGGGCAACTGATTATGGAACGAAGAGCATAGTGGGAGAAATTGTAAGGTAATTCTTCTGCCTCTAAGTTTCTAATTCTCATTTTTCTCAGGAAGGAGATAGATTGGGAATACAGTATATTCTCTGTGCAACACTAGATTCCTTCAGCTATTAGATACCAGCCTTAAAACCTTCTCTAAGTGGGAACTGAATTATCTTGCTATGGCTGTGTTTTTTCCCTGCATAGAGAGATTGGACAGAAGTGTCCCTTGGAGCTGAGTCGGGACCCTTCAGGGGCAAAGGGCTTTGCAGCCTTCTTGACAGAACTAGCAGAGCGTATCCCAGCCGTCCTGATGTCCAGCATGTGCATTTTGCTAGATCATCTGGATGGAGAGGTAGGTGGTACCCTGGGGAGCTCAGGGTTTTCTGGGGGTTTTAAGTCCGTTGTTGAAAGACTATTTTTTAACAAGACGATAGCTTTCACATGAAGTCAAGTTGTCTGGACTTATCACTGTGGCAGTTCCTTCCTATATAGAAGCAGATGGAGTTTATTGACTAAAGAGCCTATTTGTTTTTGATTTTTTAAGAGATTTTATTTTTATTTTTTTTAAAAAGAGAGATGGGGAAGGGAGGGAGAAGGAGATGGAGAGAAATAATGATGTGTGAGAGAAACAGCAATCAGTTGCCTCTCTCACGCCCCCAACCAGGGACCCCAGCCCACAACCCAGGCATGTGCCCTGACTGGGAATCAAGCCAGCGACCATTCAATTCATAGGCTGGCACTTAATACACTGAGCCACACCAGCCAGAAGAGCCTATTTCAATGTCAACATTGATTTTATCCAGGTCTGATAAGGGAGATGACCGTTCCACAGCTTAAGTCCAGTGAGACGGACTCAGCTGTGATTCTGAGTCCCATCCATTTCTTAGGATGAAGCCCCTTCCTACCATCTTACTCGCCTTGCTTTCTCCATGCAATAAGCTTTCTCAAGCCAACCGGTATCCTGTCTCTCAGTTCTCTTTTATCTCTGAATGCTAACCTGGCCATACCCCAAACGGATGCAGGGCCTCCTAGGTGAATATCAAGGACAAAGACCCCATTTTCTGGCTGTTGGCCTAGGAAAAACCCTAAACACTAGATTCTGTAATGGACTTGCTGACACTACAGGACTGATTTCCATTCCTCTGTGTTTCATTTTCTGTCAGTAAAACAGGGGAGTGAGAGGGAAGAGAGTGTTTATTAGTAAGGATCAAAGATGCTGAGACCTCAGGTGAAAGGTAGTAATTAATGTTTTTCAAGTGTATATTGGTGGATAGATATGATTTCATCTTCAACTACCACCGTGATCACCTAGGTGAACCTTAAGGGGGAAATGGTTTTGGCTCTTGTTTATTTTGACTCTGCATTCTCCTCTGAGTAAACAAGACCCCTTGGGGATTCAGTGTTTTTCAATGACCTCAGGAGTGAACACCTAGGAAGTTGACCAGGAAAACTTATAGCTAAGACAAGCAAGCTTAACCTTGACCGAAGGCCTTGCCCCTTCTCTGTTCCTGGACAAGCATAAGAATTTAGGAAAGGAATGCCCTGGCTGGTGTGGCTCAGTGGATTGAGCGCTGGCCTGTGAACCAAAAGGTCTCCAGTTTGATTCCCGGTCAGGGCACATGCCTGGGTTGAGGGCCAGGTCTCCAGGAGGGGCGTGAGAGAGACAACTGATCCATATAGCTTTTGCAAAATGCTGTTTCTCTCCCTCTCTTTCTCCCTCCATTCCCCTCTCTAAAAGTAAATACATAAAATCTTTAAAAAAAAGAATTTAGGAAAGGGAAAGTTAGCATTGGAGGGCAGAGGCCTATACCAACTTCATCTCTCTCTCAGAATTACATGATGCGCAATGCTGTGCTCGCAGCCATGGCAGAGATGGTACTGCAGGTTCTGAATGGTGATCAGCTGGAGGAGGCAGCCCGAGACACCAGGGACCAGTTCTTAGACACCCTGCAAGCCCACGGCCATGATGTCAATTCCTTTGTGCGAAGCCGTGTTTTGCAACTCTTCACCCGAATCGTGCAGCAGAAGGTGAACAGCCTTCTACATGATAAAGACATTGGTACCACTCTAAGTATAGGCCAAAGAAAAGAGAAATCCAAAGTTTTCTTGGAATGAATGGGTAGCTCGTTTAGCGTTTACTTCAAGATCATCTTGAGCAGGAAGGATGATGTGGAATGTGAGCTGATTCTTCTCTTTCTGTCCTACCTAGGCTCTCCCCCTGACACGCTTCCAGGCAGTGGTGGCCTTAGCAGTGGGCCGTCTGGCAGACAAGTCGGTGCTAGTATGTAAAAATGCTATCCAGCTGCTGGCCAGTTTTCTTGCCAATAATCCTTTTTCCTGCAAGGTAAGTAGACTTGGGCCATCCAAAAGAGAAGGAATTAAAAGGAAAAAGGAATGAAATTATGTGACTTAGTGTCCCTGGTACTCATTTTACCTTGATAGCTTAGTGACACTGACCTTGCTGGACCGCTGCAGAAGGAAACCCAGAAACTACAAGAGATGAGGGCCAAGAGACAAACTGCAGCTGCTTGTGAGTAGTTACTACGTAGGAATCCCCACCTGAGACAGTCGTCTCCCTGCAGCAGAAGTGCCAATGAAAGGGTCTCAGTGAGCCTTTCTCATTCAGCCTCAGTGCTGGACCCAGAGGAGGAGTGGGAAGCCATGCTGCCAGAATTGAAATCTACCATGCAACAGCTGCTAAAACTTCCCCAGGAAGAAGAAGAGATTCCTGAGGAAGTTGCTACTACTAAGACCCCTGAAGAGGTGATAGAACACATCCGCCGATTGCTTGCCAAAGCTAGTTACAAGTATGTGAAAGAATGGGGTATTCTCTAATGACCTATTTAGGTTTAGAGTTTAACTTTTGAGAAACTATTTCTTTAAAATGAACTGTACTTAGAATATGCAGCCACCAGATGATGGGAAGTGTTTTCACTGTAGTAATGGTCTGAACACCAGATTTATGCCAAAGACATAGTCCACAATTAAGCATGCTTTTCTACTTCTAAAATTTTTTTTAAGATTTTATTTATTTTTAGAGAGAAGAGAAGAGAGGGAGACACCAATGTGCCAGAGAGAGATCCATCAGTTGCCTCTCACACACCCACAACAGGGAACCTGGCCTGCAAACCCAGGCTCATGCCCTCATCGGGAATAGAACTGGCAACCTTTCGGTTTGTGGGACAATGCCCAGCCCACTGAGCCACATCAGTCAGGGCTACAGATGTTTAAAGAAATTACTAAAACAACTAAATGTAAATAGTATTATGTTAAAGATGACAAAAGTCCTCCTTTGAAGAAGAAAGCCCATTAGTATAATTCTAGTTGTATAATCTTAAGTAAATTGCTTAAATTTAAAAAAAAAAAATTGCTTAAATTTTCTGGGCCTCAGTTTCATTACAGTAGTCCCTCTCTATATTGCGGTTCACTTATCACAGCCTCACTGTATGGAGGGATTTTTTTTAATATTATATTTAATTATTTATTACGGATGTTTTGCTATATCACGGGATTTTGTGGTACTGTAATCATATGTTGTTAAAGTTATATAGATTTAAGAGTGTAGAATATGTTTAAGAACATAAGTAGTGTTTATAAAAGTGTGGAAAAGGTTAATAAGGAAGTAGGAAAGGCTAATAAGGGACTGGGAACGGTTTATAAGTGTGTGGGAAGGGTTTGTAAAGCCTTAAAATATATATAAATACTAAAATAAATGTAAGGTTCCTACTTCATGGATTTTCACCTATCGCAGGGGGGGTCTAGAACGTAATACCCGCAATAAGTGAGGGAATACTGTATTTGTAAAATAAAAACTTGATTAGGCCCTGACCAGGTAGCTCAGTTGATTAGAGCATTGTACTGATTGCCAGGGTTGCAGGTTTGATCTTCAGTGGGCACATACGGAATCAACCAATGAATGCATGAATAAGCTAAACAACAAAATTGATGTTTCTCTCTCTCTCTTTCTCTCCCTTCCCCTTCTTCTTTCTCTTAAAAATCAATAAGGCCCAGCTGCTGTGGCTCAGTGGATTGAGTGCCAGCCTGCAAACCAAAGTCGCTGGTTTGATTCCCGGTCAGGGCACATGCCTGGGTTGCAGGCCAGGTCCCCATTTGGGGGCGTGCAAGAGGCAACCAAACACTGATGTTTCTCTCCCTCTCTTTCTCCCTCCCTTCCTCTCTATAAAAATAAATACGTAAATAAATAAATAAATAAATAATAAATTTAAAAAATTTTTAAGTTGATTAGATCATATGATTTGTAATGGATTTTAAATTCTAAATTCTGTGAGCTAATAAATAATATCAATCCTACCTTAATCTTTAAATAAACCTAGTATGAATTCTGATCTTAGAGAAAAGGTTTCTCCTGGTGTTTTTGTGACTCAAGAACTTCGGAGAAGCTTGGCAAAAAAAGCCCTTAGAGCTGTCATTAGATAGTCTTAAACCTCGGCCTCAGGTATCACTTACTTCTTACCTAATGAGACTGTTTAGAAAAGGCTAAATATGAATAGAATATGGCTGGTTTGCTCTCCCTTATGTCTTTGTTGTCTCTCTTTACTTTGCTAAAGCATAAAGAGTATAATTTTCTAATTGCTTCTACCTCCAAGCATGCTGGTATTTTCTTCTATCAGTTAGAAAAAGGTTTCATCCCATGTTAAAGCCATTATGTCATCCTTTAGAAATCCTCAGCAGTTGATGCTGGGTTAAGGTCTTAGTAACTGAGGTGTTTGCTTCCAATTAATATTTAAATATATGTTAGAACAAAACTTTTAAAAATAATTTTAACAGTTTAATTTTAATCAATTATTTTTTAAAGATTTTATTTATTTATTTTTAGAGAGAGGGGAAGGGAGCAAGAGAAACATTCAGTTGGCTCTTGCACGTCCCCAACTGGGGGCCTGGCCCATAACCTAGGCATATGCCCTGACTGGGAATTGAACCAGTAACTTTTGGTTCCCAGACCGGCGCTCAATCCACTGAGCCATATCAGCCAGGGCTAACTTTAATCAATTTTTAAATTATTTTTTAATTGATTTTTATAGAGAAAGAGCAAAACATCAATTCCACTTACATAGGCATCCATTGGTTGCTTCTTCTATGTGCCCTGGCCCGGGAATCAAACTCTCGAACTTGGTGTATCGGGATGACGCTTTAACCAACTGACCTACCCAGCTGGGGCTTTAATAAGGTTTTTTTAAAGAAGAAATTTATGTTTTAAAAAATTAGACAATACATTCACATGGTACAAAATTTTAAATTACAAAAAGAACATGCCATAAAAAGTCCCTTCCAAACCTGTTCCCGGCCACTTAATCACAAAGGGAAGCAATGTTCATAGTCTATTAAGTGTCCTTCTAGAGATAACATGTAGACATACAACCAAACGTATGTTCTCTTTTTCCCCTCTTTTTACACAAGTGATAGAATTCTCTGCCCACTCATATACCACCTTTCTTTTTTTACTCAACTATGTATCTCAGTATTTTTTAATATTTGTACATAAATAGCTGCCTCAGTATTTTTTATTCAAAGATTACTTATTTATTTTTAGAGAGAGGGGAAGAGAGGGTGAAAGAGAGGAAGAAAAACATCAATATGTGGTTGCATCTCGTGCGCCCCCAACTGGGGACCTGGCCCACAACCCAGGCATGTGCCCTGACCAGGTATCAAACCAGCAACCCTTTGGTTTGCAGGCCAGCACTCAATCCACTGAGCCACACCAGCCAGGACTCAGTATATTTTTATGGCTGCAAAAGTTTCCTTGTATGGATGTACCATGAATTATCAATTATTCAAAGTTTATTTTTTCCAATCTTTCACTTGGCAAAGTTCTTAAGCAAATGTTTGGAATAAGGTTGAGATTTTTAAAATTTAAAAGCCTTATTTGAGTGTTTTGCAGACTAGTTAAGCCTTATCACTTCAGAAACAGGAAAAGTGTTTGAGCTCCACCCCTTGGTAGATGCCTAAGCATGAAAAGTGTGCCTTTTCCTCGGGACAGTAGGTCTAGGTACTTCCTGGAATTATGGGGTATACCCCCTTAAGTCCACAGTGACACCCTTGTATGTCAATTACGGTTTTTTTTTTTTAAGGCTGTGGTGACACTTCTATGGGTGTTGAATGGGTAATAGTTGATGTTCTTTTAGGCAAGCCATCATTCTCACTCGAGAAGCCCTGGGCCACTTCCAGGAGTCGAAGCCCTTCAGTAATATGGACCCAGAGGAGTCAGAGGAGACCAGGTTTCTGACTCTCTTAGGAGCTATCTTCAAAGGTAATTTTATTACCTTCTTCAGTCAACAAACAAACCATTTCAACTAGTATTTATGGACCATTTGCTTTATGCCAGACACTGGCCTAGCTAACAGAACCTGGTGCTAAAAGAGGCCAAAGGGAAGTGGGCAGTTCTTCTGCTCTGGAATGGAAGCAGCCCACGGGCCTGAGACTGATAGTCACAGGGTGTGAAGGGTGTTTCCAAACCATTGAGAACTTTAGGAATCTTTTTTGAGAAATGAACCAAGATAGTTTAGAATAGGTTCTAAATTTATACCTTTTTTTGCGCAAAGAAATATCCAGGGATGTTATAAGTGCTGGATTTCCCCATCCTGAACACTCTTAACTCCTGGGTCCAGCAGCTTCCACGCAGGAGAAGACTTGCCAGGAGTCTGCAGAGATCATGGGCCCAGAACAGGCTGACTGTGAAGACAAGTCCAGGGAAAAGGATGAACTGGTGAAGCAAGAGATGCTGGTGCAGTATCTACAGGATGCCTATAGCTTCTCCCTGAAGATTACAGAGGCCATCAGCATCATCAGCAAAATGATGTATGAGAACACAACCACAGGTATGGGGTACCCAAGCCCCTCTGTGAGCACTGGGTCTTAGGGTCGGAAAAACCAGCCCTGTCCATTTTATTGATATCTAGCTGCTCCTTTCAAAGGAAGGAATCCTTTTTTCGCTTGCTCTGTATAGCCCCATGGAGCTCACCTATTTTAATGCATATAGTATTTCATGACAGGGCATTATAGGAGGCAACAGTCACAGGAAAATGAGGAAAGCCTCCACTACATGTTGCTACATCAAGGAAGGTTCTGTCTTCGAGTTGGGAGGGAGTAGTTTTGCCAAGCAGATGGGTGACGTTTGTGTCTGTCCTCTCAGTGGTACAGGAGGTGATTGAATTCTTTGTGATGGCATTCCAATTTGGGGTACCTCAGGCCCTGCTCGGGATACGCCGCATGCTGCCTCTCATCTGGTCTAAGGAGCCTGGTGTCCGGGAAGCTGTGCTTAATGCCTACCGCCAACTTTACCTCAACCCCAAAGGGGACTCTGCCAGGTATGTGGGGTACTTTTGCTTTGGCTGGCTTTTCTGTGGTCAGCTTCTCATAGGACGTTTCTAGTCTCCTGAAAGAATTGGGGGCATCCTTCTAGAGGAGTTCTGAATCTGTAGACAGTATGTCTATAAGGGGCTCCTGTGGAGCTGAACTGTCAGGAAAACCCATCCTAAGTAGCATCTGACACCTGCAGGGGGATAGCCCTAATCACTGGTTTGCCGCCTTCAACGTATCGGTGCCCTAATGACCCCTGGTCTTTGCTCTTCCCACAGAGCCAAGGCCCGTGCTTTGATTCAAAATCTCTCTTTGCTGCTAGTGGATGCCTCAGTTGGGACCATTCAGTGTCTTGAAGAAATTGTAAGTGTCTTTGCTTCCTCTTTCATTATTCATTCAACAAGTATTAGTGATTACTCTGTGTTCAGCAATTTACTCAGCCCCGCCAAGGATAAGATTTGTTTCCAAATTTCCAACTTAAAAGGAACCAAAGGTTAGTTGATAGCCAATAAAACCAAAACACTTATCAAACAATGCAGCAGATAGACAGTTAAGTGCCAGAATAAAGGGCAGCAATAGCAATGGTAATACAGTAACACTGGATATGCCAGGTGCTATTCTTAGCACTTCACTCATATTAGCCTGTTTAATCCTCACAACAGCCCAATGTGGCAAGTAATTCGATTCCCTACATTTTACAGTGAGAAAGCCGAGGCACAGAGAAGGTAAATCGGCTAGGCTCAGCTAGTTAGTAGCAAAGTTTGAGATTCCAGCTCAGGCAGAAGAGCGCCAGAAAACACACTCGTAACTTGAATGTTAGGCTGATGAGTACAGAGTGGGAAAGAGAGCAGGGTGTAGTGGAGGGGGCAAGGAGAGCCTCCTGACGGTGGGAGGACTTAGGTTGGGTCTTGATAAGTAGTATTTAGAGAATTCAAGAAAGGAGGGAAAGCAGTTCTGACAGAAAGCCAAGAAAGAGCACAGCCTATGTTATAGAATGAGGAAAATTATGTCTGGCTAAAATTGTTATCTAGAAAAGATAATAAATCTGGGGGTGTAAGTTGGAAATAAATTGGGCAGGTCCCTTGGCTGCCTTTCAAGAATCTAGGACTTTAACCTTGTTATCCAGGGACTCCAGCACTTGAGGCAAATTTGCCCCGAAGCATTTGGATCTTGGGGACAAAGGTGGAGGTGGTGCCGACCACCAGCTTCCACTGGCAGGAGCACTACCACCAGCCGCATTTTTCTCCCCGATGGTGGCGACCGGCCTGAGGTCCCATATTGTAGCTTTTGGTCTAAGCCCCTATAGTAGGAAAAGGAGAGGTTTCTAGTTGATGCGCCACAGTGTGGCAGGAGGAAGTAGGAGTCTGGGAAGCTGACCCAGCAGTAGCATACAAGCTGACTGGAGCAGAGATGAGGGACAGGGAGGGCCCCAGCGGCTGCTGTAGGTGTGCAGTGACAAGGTGGGGCTGGACTCTGGAGGTGGGAGTGAAAGCTATAGAATTTCACTTAATGAAGACAGATGTTAAAGGAAGAACAGGTAGGACTAAGTGACTGATTCATAAAAAAAAGAGGTGAATGTGAAATTTTAGAGTATGTGACTAAGAGAGTGTTGGTACCTATCGTTGGCAAAATGAAAAGGCAAGGAAGGCTGATGGCTTCCATTTTAGAACTGTTAGGTTTGTGGTAACAGCAAGAAAACCTGCTAGAAACTGCCAGAATGTGGTCCGAACTACAGAGCCACATGGAGCTCAAGGTCAGCTTTGGTATGGCACCTCAATGAACGCAGTGAGGGAGGCATGAGAGTGGACAGTAGCAGAGGCGGAAGTACCTCCCCAGGCCCCTCTGTGACATTTTAGCCTCCTTCCTTTTCCATTCCTGAGTATTGCTTTTTCCCACTTCAGATTCTCAATAGTCTCTTCAGAGAAATGGACCAAGGATCAGGGCAATTGTTAATTTTTAGCCTCAGCCTATTTTCCTCTTTTCTTCAGCTCTGTGAGTTTGTGCAGAAGGATGAATTGAAACCAGCAGTGACCCAGCTGCTTTGGGAGCAGGCAACTGAGAAGGTCCCCTGCTCCCCTCTAGAGCGCTGTTCCTCTGTCATGCTTCTTGGGATGATGGCACGGTGAGGCCCAAACCCAGATGGGCAGTCAGATGAGAGAAGAAAGGAAGGTTCTGAGAAGGTTCCCTGTCCTTTGGTAATAGCAGTTAGATTCAGCTGAGCCCTGTGTTTGAGCTGGCTGCTTAAACAGGAAATAAAATAGTGAAAGTACCAGCACCCTCTGCCTAGAGAAATAGTGGGCTGCAGCCCTGGCCAGTGTGGCTCAACTGGCTGGAGCACCCTCCCACAGGTCGAAAGGTTGCAAGTTTGGTTTCCAGTCAGGGCACGTGCCTAGGTTGCGGGTTTGGTCACAGTCAGGGCACATGTGAGAGGCAACCGATCAATGTTTCTTTCTCACATAGATGTTTCTGTCCCCCCACCACCCCCCAAAAAAACATGTCCTCGGGTAAGGATAAAAATAAATAACCATTTTGAAAAAAGAGTAGTGGAATTAAAAGAGAAAGAGGGATTCCAAGGGGCAGCCCCGTGTCAAAGCCTCTCTGTATGTTCCAAGGCTCTGGAAGACCTGTGTTGGGTGTCGGTACCTACCTACCTACCCCTCCCCCCTTGGCATTGTCCCCCACACAGAGTCCCGCTCATGACTAGGTTTAACTCTAGGATTCCTTCCCGTAGAGGAAAACCAGAAATTGTGGGAAGCAACTTAGACACACTGGTGAGCATCGGGCTGGACGAAAAGTCTCCACAGGACTACAGGCTGGCCCAACAGGTGTGCCATGCCATTGCCAACATCTCTGACAGGAGAAAGGTATGTGGGGTGGTTACACGGACACTAAGGAGAGCGGGGTCCTTTTATCCACTCTCCACACACCCTCATGCTCTCTTCCTGTCCTTAACAGCCTTCTCTGGGCAAGCGTCACCCTCCCTTCCGGCTGCCTCAGGAACATAGGTTATTTGAGCAGCTACAGGAGATGGTCACCAAAGGTGAGCTGTCATGAAGGGCCTTGGGCAGAACTGAGTCCTTCGTCTGCGGTGGGCAACTTCCCTCTTCTCCTATGCAGGCTTTGGCCACCCAGACCCACTTTGGATCCCCTTCAAAGAGGCGGCCGTGACCCTCATTTACCAACTGGCAGAGGGCCCCGAGGTGATCTGTGCCCGCATATTGCAGGGATGCGCGAGGCAGGCCCTGGAGAAGATAGCAGAGAAGAGCACCCCCCAGGAGGACCCTAGTACGTGGGCGAGAGGGCTGGTGGGCCCGGTTGGCAGCAGCCTGGCCAGAAGCTGCTGCCACCACCACTTCCTGCAACAACCCTGACCCCACACTGTCACATTTTTGTCACTGAAGTTGGGCCAGTCCCCACCGCCATTCCCCCAGCCCCATTCTGGCTTCTTGGCTAGTTTGTATAATACCTGAGCAAGGAGAAGATCAGTGAAAGCAGGATGCAGAGTCCTGTGAGACTTGATTACGTCTTTTTCTCCCTGCCCTTCCTGTCCCCTCCAGAGGAGACCCCTGTGCTCTGCACCTTCCTGTTGATGAACCTGCTGTCTCTGGCTGGGGACGTGGCTCTGCAGCAGCTGGTACATTTGGAGCAGGCAGTGAGTGGAGAGCTTGGTCGGCGCCGCGTTCTTCGGGAAGAACAGGAGAATAAAACTAAGGAGCCAAAGGAGAAGGTGAATGGAGTCCCAAGCATTTTCCCTCCTCTCATTCACATTTTCTTCTAGGGATCTGTGCTTCTTCCCTGCTATTAAATGAAATGAAGACAACACTGCCTCCTTGCTGCTACTACTCTGGGAGAGATTAGTGAGAACAAAGACGGAACAGTCTGTCCATGATCACCCAAGAAGGAAAGTTTTACGTAAATACAGAGCGTTTAGTTAAAGACCTCAGCATAAAGCAGAGGCTCTACCTGAGGCGGTGTCTGTGAGAACACGCGCACACCCGTCAGCTTTCGGGCCTGGGCCTGCCGTTCTCGCGCTCGGGGCGGTGATGACTTGCAGACATGTAAGACACAGAGCCTAACAGCCGTGGATAAGGTCCGACCCTCTCTATACCTCGAACCACTGTCTGGCATGATCTATCCACCGTATACAGGAAATTAATTACCTCTGTGAGGATGAGTTAAGAGGTGTAGGAATATGCTTTGCAACTCAAACACAAATATATGTGACCTAGTTCTTTTCCTCTTTAATTTGGGAGTCCTTCCTCTCCACAGACACATTAGACTATTCTTTGAATGGTTTTGCAAAATTCGCCTTACTCCAGATCCATTCATGCAGAATGAAGGACAGGCTGGAATCAAAACTACTGTCTGCTCACCCATGATCTCTGGCTTCTTCCCCACCAGAACGCAGGCTCTGAGACCACCGTGGAGGAGGAGATGGGGCTGGTCGGGGCCACTGCTGATGACATGGAGGCAGAACTGATCCGCGGCATCTGTGAGGTGGAACTCTTAGGTGGTAAGAAGAAATTCCTGAGTGACCTTCTCCCCAAATGAGGTAACCCATCCCAAACTTAGAATTGTTCTTCCAACAGGTGAACAGATACTAGCTGCCTTTGTTCCACTGCTGCTTAAAGTCTGCAACAACCCTGGGCTCTACAGCAACCCAGAGCTCTGTGCCGCTGCGTCACTTACCCTCGGCAAGTTCTGCATGATCAGGTAGGCCCTGGGGTTGGTACCACCTTCTCAAGGAGGATGGAGATGTATGATTTCCCTGATGATCCTCTCCTTGCCCCTAGTGCCACTTTCTGTGACTCCCAGCTTCGTCTTCTGTTCACCATGCTAGAAAAGTCCTCACTCCCCATTCTCCGGTCTAACATCATGATTGTTGTTGGGGATCTGGCCATCCGCTTCCCCAACCTGGTGGATCCCTGGACACCTCATCTCTATGCTCGGTAAGAGATCCTTCACAATGCTTTAGCGGTCCCTGCCAGCTCGGGGAGGGTCTCATTAAGTCAGTATGAGAATCACTGAAGCTATATTTTCCTAGCCTTTAGGATTACCCTTCAACATCTACTTAATACTTGATCTGTACACACCCTGGCCTAGATATGACCCCCAAGGGATTGCCAAATCTTGGCCTCTTCCCTCAACCCCAGCTTTCAACTACAGACAGCTTTCTAGCTGCGTCTGTAATGGCACATTAAGAAGGGGCACTAGTTCCTGCCGAGGGCCTTTCCTGCTAGTGTCAGGGTGTAGCCCATGGTCTTGGCCCCGTTGACCTGAGGTTTTATTCCTAGGCTTCGGGACCCAGCTCAGCAAGTGCGGAAAACAGCAGGGCTGGTGATGACTCACCTGATCCTAAAGGACATGGTGAAGGTGAAAGGACAGGTTAGCGAGATGGCTGCGCTGCTCATTGACCCTGTGCCTCCAGTTGCTGCCCTGGCCAAGAACTTCTTCAACGAGCTTTCCCACAAGGTGAGAGGCGGAGGGCAGCTGAGGGTTTACTGCCAGGAGAAAATGTGGGTCACTGCGTGTCTTAACATGACTCTCTCTTGTAGGGCAACGCAATCTATAACCTCCTTCCAGACATCATCAGCCGCCTCTCAGACCCTGAGGGCGGGGTGGAGGAAGAGCCTTTTCACACCATCATGAAGTATGGTTCCCTGGGCCTTGGGGCATATTTTTCACCTAGCACAGGCTTAGCAGTCAAGCCTGTACAGTCACGCGCCGCCTGACAGGAATGCGTTCTGAGAAACGTGTTGCTAGACAATGTCATCATCGAGCGAGCATCACAGAGTGCACTTAGAGAAACCGTGGTGCTGTAGCCTACTGCACTCCCAGGCTGTAGGGGACAGCCCACTGCTCCCAGGCCACGGGCCTGTACAGCATGGCCCTGTGCAAAACCACACAAGGGGAAATCAGGCACATGAGAAAATGACGCAATCAAGACACATAGCACGCACGAGGTGTGAGGCTGCTGCCCGGGTAACACAGCATACTGTTTCACAGCAAACTTTTCTTTATAATAAACAGAAAGGGTGCACTTTAAAATAAAAAGTATAATACACTAAATACATAAGCCAGTAAGTTTATGATCATTACCAAGTAATTGCACTGTACATAACTACATGTGCTGCACTGTGTGGGTTGGCTTACACCGACAGCGCCACGAACACGTGAGCAATGTGTTGTGCCTCAACGTTACAACAGCTATGACTTCCGCAGGCGGCAGGGATTGTTCAGCTCCATTATAATCGCCTGGGACCCCCGCCATACACGCAGTCCACCGAAATGTCACAACTGTATTGAAATTCTAGCTCTGCTACTTTTTAGCTGTATGGCCTTTAGCAATAATTGAACCTCTCTGCCTTTTTCTCCTGTACAAAATGAGGCCAATAATGTGTGCCCCTTAGTACTTGAGAGGATTCAATAAGCTCAATCAAGTTCCTGACATGGTGGTAGGCACTTAGTAGTATTCACTAGGTGGCAGCTGTTTTTGTTACAAATTTCCATTCACAGTGGAAGTTCCTCAGGAGAGTGGGGTGGACCCTCCTCTGGGGTATGGGAGACACAGAGGAATAGTGGGGCAGGCGTGGGCCATGGCAGAGAAGATGCTTCTACTAAGTCAAGAGATTGACAGAAGGCTAGTATTAGGGGAGGGCCAGGGGCTGGTGGAAGTGGGTTTGGAGCTGCAGGAGGCCGTGGCCCATCAGCATCCCGCCTCCCTGCAGGCAGCTGCTCGCCTACATCACCAAGGACAAGCAGACTGAGAGCCTGGTGGAGAAGCTGTGTCAGCGGTTCCGCACAGCCCGGTATGCTGCCTTCCTTGAGGGTTCTTGGAGCTGAGAGGTGCCCTGCAGGGCAAGGAGCTCCCTGGGGCTGGGGGAGACTGCAGGAGAAGGGGCCTTTACTCTGTCTCTCACTGCCTCCTCACAAAGCCTTTCCCTCCTGCAGAACAGAGCGGCAGTACCGGGACCTGGCCTACTGTGTGTCACAGCTGCCCCTCACAGAGCGAGGCCTCCGTAAGATGCTGGACCATTTTGAATGCTTTGGAGATAAACTGTCAGATGAGTCTGTCTTCGCTGCTTTTTTGTCAGTTGTGGGCAAGCTGCGGCGGGGAGCCAAACCCGAGGGCAAGGTGAGTGGCTCCTGCTGGGCTCCACGCTCTTTCACGCAGCCCGCGGTGCTCTGAGGCTTTGCACCCACATTCCCACCTTACTTATCCCCAGCCCAACACCAACCACATAACCAGAGTGACCTAAGATCAGACCTTTCTGCCTCCCATTCCTGTTTGATTCTTTTTCTTTTTAAAAATACTTTATTTTTTAGAGAAGCTTTTTTTCCCTTAATATTTTATTTATTTTTAGAGAGGGGAAGGGAGGGAGAAGGAGAGGGAGAGAAGAGAAACATCAATGTGTGGTTGCCTCACGCGCCCCCAACTGGGGACTTGGCCTGCAACCCAAGCATGTGCCCTGACTGGGAATCGAACCGGAGACACTTTGGTTCACAGGCTGGCAATCAATCCACTGAGCCACAGCAGTCAGGGCTAGAGCAGTTTTAGGTTCAAAGCAAAACTGAGTGGAAAGTATAGAGTTAACCCATACACCTGCCTCCACACATGCACAGCCTCCCCCATTATCAACATCCTCACCGAGGTGACACATTTGTTACCATAACTGAACCTCCATGGACACATCACTGTCGACCAAAGTCCATAGTGTATTTCAGGGTTCACTCTTGCTGTTGTCCATTCTATAGTTTTGGATAAATGTAAAATGACCTGTGTCCAGCATCATACTATCACAGAGTAGTTTCACTGCCCTGAAAATCTTTGTGCTCCCCATTTACCCCTTTCTCCCCACTGACCCCTGGAAGCAGCCACTGATTTTTTACTGTTTCCATGGTTTTGCCTTTTCCGGAACTGTCAGAGTTACAATCATAACACACATACCCTTCTCAGATTGGCTTCTTGAACTTAGTAATACGCATTTAAGCTTTCGCCATGTCTTTTCAAGGCCTGTTTTCTTTTTAATCAGAAATAAGTATTTCCAAGCCTGGTCTCAATTTCTTTTTCCCTCCAGGCTACAATAGATGAATTTGAGCAGAAGCTTCGGGCCTGTCACACAAGAGGGTTGGACGCAGTAGAAGAACTTGAGCTTGGCCAAGGGAATAGCCAGAAAACACCATCAGCCAAGAAACAGTCCTCTGGTACGTGAGACCTGCAGACCAGCCCTCTTCTCAGAGACAGGTTCCTTTTTTTCTTTTGGACTCACACCCTCCGCCTTTTCCAGTCTCTAGGCACCAGCATCTTGCTTCTGCAGCCTCAGACAATGACTTTGTCACACCTGAGCCCCGCCGCACTGCCCGTCGGCATCCAAACACCCAGCAGCTGGTTAGGAAAAAGAAACCCAAAATTGTCTTCTCGAGCGATGAGTCCAGTGAGGAAGGTATGACTGGCCCAGAAGGGATGCAGCCTGGGGGGTGGGGGACTGATTCTGATGGGGTCCTGATGTGCAGATTCCTTCCACCCACTCCTCCCACCCCAGGCCATCTTCCTCCCTGTACAGTTTGGGCTTTATTTCTACAGTGTGATCTGGGCCCGTCCCATTTGTTCTCTGAGCTCTATTGTTCACCATCTCTGTGACTCAGCTTTTTCTCATTCCTCCAATTCTTGGAATAGAGCTTTCAGCGGAGATGACAGAGGATGAGACACCGAAGAAAATCACTCCCATCCGCCGAGCATCTACTCGCAGGCACAGGTCCTAGGAGTTAGGCTTGCCTGCTCCCATCCCTGCTGTGTAGGGTATCTGAGGTGACCTTGAATTCCACTTCCCTTGTAAAATACTTGTTTGCCTGTCTCCTTGGATTTTTAATACATAAATCATCTTTATAATGTAAGCTATTTCTTCTAAACCAACCTAACTGAACTGAATTGAGCTGCTTTTACTAGAATGTTTGCCAGTCTCCCTTGTCATTTTTTAATTTTCATTGTTGGCACTATTGCAATGTCCCCATTTTCTCCTTGTTTTCTATCGAATAAATGTTTTTATATACTTTTGGACATTTTGCCTCCGCTTCTTTGTTTCATCTTTCACATTAGCCCAGATGCAGGTGGCAAATAGTGTTATTGATCCAGAAAGAGGATGAGCCCAGGGGTACTGGGGCCCATCTCAAGGTCTGATAACTTCATGCTCCTCCGTGCCTCATCCTTCTCAACATCCCCACCCTGGACAAGTGACAAGATTGCTCTGCTGTGGAGAAGTATGCAGGTCTAGTCTCCAGAGCTGTGCTTCTTAACCTGAGGGCAATTTTGCCCTCTAGTGGGCATCTGGCAACCTGTGGAGACCTTTTTTGTTGTCACAGCGTAGAGGAAAGGGATGCTTCCAGCACCTAGTGGGCAGAGAACAGGCCTCACAACTTCTTTGCTCACAAATGTCAATACTATGAGCTTGAAAACCCCCTCTATAGACCAAAGGCTGGTTTCCTCTTTGTCCTAGCTCAACCCTACTTGTGCCTCTAGATAGGTGACTGGCTGATGGAAGGTCAGGTCATGCATGATCCCCTCCAGCTCTAGACAATGTCTCTGGAAACAGTGTCTGTCTACCAGGGTCTCTGCACCATGTTATGGGGGCTGCAGGAAGCTCAGCCCCTTGGGTGCAGGTGCTGCTAGCAGCCAGCCACCTGAAGCCTATCACCCCTTCCACCTCCCAAGTCTTCTCTGCTGAATCACCTGGAACAGGAGACAGTGAGCCTGCTGTCATGACAACAGTAGACTGTGTCATTTGGTGATGACATTTTGGGTTTTTTTGTTTTTGGAGGGTTTCTTTGTTGTTGTTTTGACAGAAGTCAGTAATGAAAACTGACAAGCATGAGGCATAGAGGAAGCCAGTACCTCGGACACACGCTTTGGGCAGTGCAGGAGCATGGAGGGACTCCTAAAGCCCTGGTAAGGGAAAGGGTTAATGGTGCTGACAGAGCCTGAGCAGGAATGGACCGGTAGCAGCTACATCTCCCCTCCACTTACCCAGCCCACTCTGCAGGGTGGGGGCCTCCCACCTCCTCTTAACATTAGGTGCCCTCTGGCCCTGCTCCTGCTCTTTGTGAAAAGTCGGCATCGATGAAGGAGGGCAGTCCCAGAAAGGGAAGGGACAGGGACTGGGACTGGAGTCGGGGTGCAGGACAGCGTGCTCTCAGCCTTTTAAGCAAAGGTTATCACCAGCTAAACTTAGCCACAGGCTTTCCAGCTAGAAAAGGGGGCTGGTGTCAGGTTATGCTGGGCCAGCAAAGAGGCCCCAGATCCCCGGCCCCCGCACCTGCTGATAGGCAATGTCCATTTCACCCCTCCCCCCTTTCTTCCAAGTGCTCAGAACCAGTCCTCCCTCCATCCTCAGCTCCCAACCTGGCACAGCCTGGGCTCCCTTCCTCTACCGCACTTGCGGGAAGGGGCTGAGGGTCTGTTCCCACCAGATGCCCAAGCCCTCCCAATCTTTTCCCTCTTCTGGACTCCTCACCCTGCCCCCAACATCTGCTGGGCACAGACGGTGCAAGCGAGGCCCTGACTCGCAGGCTGGTCAACACGACCCCGGATGGGGAGGGACTTCCGCCCTGGAGTCCGGCTCTCCGCCCTGGGCACGGGGGATGAAAGGGGCATTGTCTCCCGGCCGGGGTGGCGCAGCCCTCAAGTTTCCCAGGGACGGCTTGTGGGAGGCCCCGAGCAGTGATCCCATCCTCCCTCTGGGGCCCGGGCCAGGCCTGGGGGAGAGCCGCTGAGGCAGACAGGGCCCGGTTTGTCTGCCCCAATTAGGCCTCCCGGCTGCCTGAGCTGCAGGACAGCGTGACCGACCTTCAGCGCAGACACCAACGCCTTAACCTCCTTTCCTTCCAGGCCCCACTGTTCGGTGCCCAGCACAGGCCCCCGGCCCGGAGAGGCCTGGAGCCAGGGGATGGGGAGGGGAAACAGGGGGATGAGAAGGGCCCCGTAGGACGTGCACTGGCCCCTCCCGGGCCTTTTCCTCGGCTCTTCCTGTGTCATTACCGAAGAGCCTCGAGAAGTCCCTCAGCCTTCCTGCCGCAGCTTGTGAAAGAAAAGGGAATGGGGTGGCCGTGTGCAGCCGCCAGCCGCCCTGGGCGCCTGCTCCAATTCCCCACCCTGGCTGCTCCCAGTCCTCCCGTGTCACCCGTGCTGCCACATTAACTCTCCTAGCTCTTGCACGTCCCAAGTTCTCACAAAGGCCCGCGTCCTCGAGTCCACCCTGTGTGGCGTGCCTGCAGGCACGTCCCCGGCACCAGCCCTGATCCCTCTGCCCCCTCCCTCTCCGTCTCTAGCCCACACGCACCGGGCGTGCACATTCGAAGAACCGGGCGGGTCCAAAAGAAAAAAGGGGCCCTGCTACTCGAGATTTTACGGGCGCACGTAGCTCAGGCCTCCGCGCCCTTGAGCTGAGACTGGGCTAGCGGACAGGAGGTGTCCCGCCTCATACACGCCCCAGCCCCGCCCGGTTTCTATAAATTGCGACTGCATCCTCCCCTTAGGGTTCTCTGCTCCTCCAGTTCAACGGACTGCTGCGTTTTCCTGTGCAGTGCCAGGTAAAAGTAAAAAGAGGCAGACGCCACGAGGGGCTCGGGGAGAGCACAGAGGAGCCGGGGATGCGCGCGGCCGCGGGCGCAGGCCCGCTGGGTGAGCGCCGCAGTGCAACGGCGGAGGGGGACGTGCAGAGACGCAGGGAAGGGATGGTGGCGCGGGTACGGGGTGGGGGGGAGGGGGTGTTGAGCGCGGGGGAACGTGGGGAGAGGGGAGGAGAGGAGGAAAGGACCGCACTCGAGCCCGGCGCCCTGATGCTCACCATCCTTTCCCCACAGCCTGAACCCTGAGACACGATGGTGAAGGTCGGAGTGAACGGGTGAGTTAGGGGTCTGCATGTCTTGCCCCGACGGGGCTTCGGTATGCGTTGGGGGGACGTGGCGGGGATGGTCGTACCCTTCCCCCAAGGAGAACTCAAGGTCAGAGCTCTGACCTGGCGGAGGCTCCGGGCTTAGAGGGCGTCTTGTCCCCCACCCCCAGCTGTTGCGCCTCCTGTAACTCCGCCCCTGCGGGGACCAGTCACCCGGAGTTTTCTCCTCCACCCGCCCCAGATAGACAGGAGAGTACCTAATTCTGGCTTTGGACCCGTCCCCACAGCCCCCATCCGGGGCTTCTTTCTTTCCTTTCGCGCCCTGCGTGGTCACGTGCTGGGGAGGAGCCCCCTCCCCCAGCCTCCTTAGCCCCCACCTGGCTGCACAACGTGGGGGATGCAGGAGGCGCAGCTGCGCGCACACGCAGCCGCGAGGGCTCCTTTGCGGGAACCTAGCCGCCATGTTGCAACTGGGAAGGAAATGAATGAACCGCCGTTAGGAAACCTCTCTTAGTTAGCTCTCCAGTCTTCCTCCTTCCTTGACTATGACTAATCCTCCTCCTGCCTCGGTGGGGTGGAGTCGCCTTTATCCGGTAAACCTGGGGATGCAAGGCTTTACCGGTGCTGCTCTCCAAAGAGCTGGACCTCAGAACTCGGATCACGTTCACTCTAGACCATCCTGAACCTGCCATCCAGATTCCCCCTCGGAGAGGATGTTTTTCCTAGCTGATTCTCTGATGAATGAAAAACATGGCTTAAGAGGGGGGAGGTTCTTTTTACTCTTTTTCTGGGGTGGTGTGGTAGCTGTGGCTTAGTGCCATGCTGGGAGAGCTGAGTCATGGTACTTAGAAATTTTCCACCGTAAAATGGTTCCTGGAGCAGCAGCCCCTCTCCACACCAGCTCTCCCCGAAACTCCTTCGATCCAGGCCCTGGAGACCAGATTGTAAAGGTCACTGGAAGGATTAGGTGTCTGGGGAGCCTTGGGATCCCTGCCCTTCTCCCCATTCCATCCTCCAGAAACCAGATCCTGAGTCTACCCTAATCTAGGGTTAAATATAGCACCTGACCTTTCTGCAGCTGGGGGCCTGGCTTCTGCACTCCCACCTCCTTCCCCATACACACACGTGTTGCCCCTATGCCTGATTTCTGAAAGAACTAGGAAGGGCAGGTAGCTTAGTAATTAGAACCTCTGGAATTAGGGGGTTGAAAACAGCTCATTTCCCACAGTGCCTTCCCTTTTGTAGGAGGGACTTGGAGAAGGGGGTGGACTTTCCACATCCAGTTAACTTCTGACCTTTACTCTTGCCCTTTGAGCTTGATGCTGAGTACAAGCCTTTGCTCCATAGGGGGTGTGGCCTGAAGCTAGGCAAAATTGGCGCCAGCATTCCCAGGGCATAGAGTGGGGGTGATGAATGCCACATGCCAGTCATGTGTCTAGACTATGGGTGGCAGTAGCAGTGTCCTGCACTGTCACTTGAAAGATTTCAGAGGACTAGGGAGTCCGGCAAGTCTTGCAGCCTAATTACCTCTCAGATAGGATATGAGCCTTCACTTTGTGGCCATGCTGTGAATCCAGGGTGGCCTGGCAGGATTGCTGGAGGGGAAGATAAAGTATGCCTTTTGGGACTTCTTGGTACCAGGGATGTGCTCTCCCCCCTCTGAAAAGAGGGTGAGTGGGCCACAGGCTACTTACACACCCAGGTGAATTCTCAACTCCCTCCTTCTCGTGCCTTCTCTTCTGTCCCTCAGATTTGGCCGTATTGGGCGCCTGGTCACCAGGGCTGCTTTTTACTCTGGCAAAGTGGATATTGTCGCCATCAATGACCCCTTCATTGACCTCAACTACATGGTGAGTGTTTGTTGCCTTTATGGCGGGTGTGGGAAGCAGAGATTGGCTAATAATGCAGTCCCTTGATGCCCTCACTTGTCCCTCCAGGTCTACATGTTCCAGTATGATTCTACTCATGGCAAGTTCAAAGGCACAGTCAAGGCTGAGAATGGGAAGCTTGTTGTCAATGGAAAGTCCATCACCATCTTCCAGGAGTAAGTGTGCAAGAAGAGGAAGAAACTTACTTTGGGGAAGGTGCTAGGATGGGATGACCACCTTGGGTTCATGGGACTCATGTCCTTGAACTTTGTCCTGTCTTCCCTTGCAGGCGAGATCCCACCAACATCAAATGGGGTGATGCTGGTGCTGAATATGTTGTGGAGTCCACTGGGGTCTTCACTACCATGGAGAAGGCTGGGGTGAGTGGCAGGGAGGCTACCAATGAAGGGAGTCTGCCCTGGGATTTGGCAGAGCAAGAAGACTGGGCTGCGCTGCCTTAGACCAGGAGAGGTAGAGCCTGGGGTCCCTTAACGCCTCCTTTGCTGTAGGCTCACTTGAAGGGTGGAGCCAAGAGGGTCATCATCTCTGCCCCTTCTGCTGATGCCCCCATGTTTGTGATGGGTGTGAACCAAGACAAGTATGACAACTCCATGAAGATTGTCAGGTGAGAATGGCAGAAGGGAGTAGAGACATGGTTGGATGGTGCCACGGTTAGAAGAGACATGATCGCCCCTGACTTGCCTCTCCCTTTTCAGCAATGCCTCCTGCACCACCAACTGCTTGGCCCCCCTGGCCAAGGTCATCCATGACAACTTTGGTATCGTGGAGGGGCTCATGGTAAGAGTGATGGGGAAAGTAACCAGAGCACATTCATTTCTCATGCCTCCTTATGACAGCCCTGGGCAGTGGAGGGGGTGGCTGTGGAGATTGTGGGTTCCTAAGGATTGGCTCAGGTCAATGTATTCCCTTTGTTTCTCCCAGAGGTGAGGAGGGAGGTTGAAGGGTAGGTGATAAGCACTATGCAGGGCCTTCACTCCACCCTCCGTGTCTCCAGACCACAGTCCATGCCATCACTGCCACCCAGAAGACCGTGGATGGCCCCTCTGGGAAGCTGTGGCGTGATGGCCGAGGGGCTGCCCAGAACATCATCCCTGCTTCTACTGGCGCTGCCAAGGCTGTGGGCAAGGTCATCCCTGAGCTGAATGGGTAAGGCTTTTTGTTGCATTTCCAGACATGGGGACCAGGGAAACCAGGAGCTGGTACTGACCCCACTTCTCTGTCTACAGGAAGCTCACTGGTATGGCTTTCCGTGTCCCCACCCCTAATGTGTCAGTTGTGGATCTGACCTGTCGCCTGGAGAAAGCTGTAAGTATGGATTGGAACAGTTTTCGTGGGCTAGAGGCTTGTGTCTGGTAGAATGGTGGCAATATTAGAACTTGAATAACCATGTCTTTTACCTTGTTAGGCCAAATACGATGACATCAAGAAGGTAGTGAAGCAGGCATCAGAGGGCCCCCTCAAGGGTATCCTGGGCTATACTGAGGACCAGGTACTGATACGACAGGGAGCTTGGTGTCCACACAGCCCTACTGAGCAAGACTGGCCTACTGAGCAAGACTGGATTCCCATACTTGCCCTTCTTTTCTCAGGTTGTCTCCTGCGACTTTAACAGTGACACCCACTCCTCCACCTTTGATGCTGGGGCTGGCATTGCCCTCAATGACCACTTTGTCAAGCTCATTTCCTGGTATGTGTCTGCAGGGGGGACAATGTTTAAAAAACTGATTATGGGTCTGGTGCTGCCTGGTGGCTGACTCAGAAATATAACTAACTACTCATCCCCTTCCAGGTATGACAATGAATTTGGCTACAGCAACAGGGTGGTGGACCTTATGGTCCACATGGCCACCAAGGAGTAAGAGCCCCCAGGACCACCAGCCCCAGCGACAGGAAGAGAGGCCCTCAGCTGCTGGGGAATCCTTGCCCCAAACTGATCCCCCAACATACTGAGAATCTTCTGACCTCTAGTTGCCATCCTAGACCCCCTAAAGAGGGGAGGGGCTTAAGGAGCCCTACCTTGTCATGCACCATCAATAAAGTTCACTGTACCCAGCCAACTGTTTCCTTTATCTTACTTTGGGGTCTAGGGTGAAGGGGAAGGAAGTTGGGCTGGTATTTAAGTGAAACAGTTCCCCGACCAGGCATAACCAGAAGCATCCCTTACAAAGTATGTCCCCATATGACTGGGTTGCAGGTCCAGGTCAGGAGGCAGTTGATCACTATTCCCTCCCTCTTACCCTCTCTAAAAATAAAATCTTAAAAGTTGAACACCACTCGTATGAAGAACATCTGTTCACACTTTGGCTATTTTCCCCCAAGGCTTCCAGGTGCTATGTGTCCAGCATGGGCATTTAAGAGGACCGGGCCTTTTTCTCACCACGATCCAGCCCAAGTAACACATTGCGTACAGGTGGCAAGAATTCTCATCATTTCTAAAAAGCATTTAAATACCCCGGTACGCAACGCGTTAAGTGGGCTGTACACGGACCTCGCACCTCACCCAGTGCACAGTAAGCACCATTTAATCTGGAAAGTGAGGGGGTGAGGCACACGGGCTCAGTGGCACAGGCTTGGCACCCACCACCTGGGTTGAGACCCTGGTTCTGCCACTCAAGGCTTCCATAGTGCAAGTTCTAACTTCCTGCACCTTGCTTCGCACCTGATTGTGAAATAGAGCACACTTCACAGGACTGTGTAGCTACCACCAAAAGTGCTTCAAACAGTGACACAAAGAATTCAATAAATACTCGCCAGTTTCATTCTTAAAAGATTCCATTCACATGTTGGCTCAGCACAGCCACCCCAGGCAGTCATGCTGAGGTTTCGGTCACGCTTTCCCGATTTCTCCAAGGTTGGCCAGTTCAGACATCTTAGCCTGTTGGTCTCAGTGTGTGACAAACACGGAAGAGGCATATCTTCAGATGATACTTGAAGAAACGGAGACCCTGAGCACACATGCGCACACACACCCCCATGTGCACACACCTAAGTACGTTCACCTTCTGTCACTCAGCGGTGACTGGGAGACAAGTTTCCAATTTCCCTCCATAATACTGCACCCAGTCAGGGCCAGAAGCCACTGAGACCCCTTCAATGCATGGCATTTCCATGAAGGAGGAGGTCACAACCACAACCTTACTGTCCATGGGCAGGTGACTAGAGCACTTGGACAGTGGAGGGGAGGACAGGGTGCCCTGCCAGTTCTGCTTCCCTCCACCTGAAATACCCCACCCCATGTGCTGCGCAAGCCAGTTAGCACCATACAGCAACAGACCAGAGCTGGCTCCAGGCCACAGCAGGGGAAGGAGGATGTGGCAATCACGTCCTTCATTCAATGGAGAAGTTACAGGACCACATCACACTGGCAGCACTTTAAAGATGGGGAGTAGCAGACACCCACACGTGAAGGCAGGAGAGCTCCAGCTGGGAAGGCAGGCCAAGCCTCGCTCCAGACACTAGAGGGAGGAAGCCGGAGGGAGGAGCAGCCCTGTCCGCAGGGGACAGGCTTCGTACAGCGGGACAAATGAAGCTCCCCTTCTGTGAACCTCCACTGCCGAGGGGCCAGGTGAGGGGCCAGGTGCGTTCCCACCAGGGTGGGACCAGAGGCAGGTCCCTATCTCATGGAGCTATCAGAAGAGACATCGCGATCGGAATCCTCAGTCTCGCTTGGTGGCGGCGGTGGGTCGCTAAGTGGGACCACAGTGAAAGCAGGAGACTTTCTAGAAAAAAACACCAGTTGTCACCTTGGGGCAGACAGGACTCCAGATGAGGTGGGCATTCCTTTCCCTTGGCCTTGTTCTCTGGCAGGCAGGTGAATGACTTCTCAGGCAAGGGCAGGAGGACCATGGGGTGCCGGGTGAAGGAGTGGGGAGGGGAAAAGGAAACCTCCCCCACCAGTGATGGGGAGAAAATCCCATCTTTTATCTGAGGACTTCAAGAGGCTCAGAGATGCCACCTGAGCCCAAGTGCACTGACTGGATGGCCCTAGCTTTATGTCTTATTTGAAGCACTTTTGTGACTTTTTTTTTTTAATTTTCTTTTTTGTTGCAGTATTACTTACATGGTCAAATGCACAAATGGTGGCTCTGACTATAGATAACAATCTGCCCCCACACCCCTTCTGTTCCTTGTCAGTTTTTAGCTGCTTCTAACCAGAGGAACCACCCCCTAGACTCCAGAAAGGCTTACCGGTCGCCAGACTGGGTGATGAGCCGGCGACAGGTCTCCATCTGCACATCCAGACCCCGCTTCATGCTGCACATCTCCATGTATTCATGCAGGTGCCGGTTCATGTCATTCTTGGCCGTGGCCAGCTCCAGCTGTGGCAAGAACAGGGTAGGGCCGTCAAGTCTGCAGGGGCCCTGCTCCCAACCCCCAGGGGGTAGACACGCCACGAGCACCGCTGGGCAAGGGGCCCAGGCAGCATGGCTTGAGGGCTCAGATTTAAAAATAAATCAGATCAAGGCAGAAGGCACTCAATATACTATCATTCCTTCTGGCTTCCCTGGCAACCTTTGCCTACAGAGGAACAAATGCAAAGGTACCTGCCCCAGGCCTGCATTCTTTCACAGACTGGTAAGAGAAGTGAGGAAAGAAAGGTTCACATGGGCAGGAGGGAAAGGACGGTGTTCCTGAGAGCAGGAGCGCTGTCTGCCCAGACTGCCTGGGGTTCCTGCACAGCGTAGCCCATCCCTCACTGCCCCCGGCAACACTGCACCCCGTCTGTGTCCCTCACTAAATCGGAAACTCCTGGAAGGGCTGGCCACAGGCCTTATTCATCTCCGCCTGATGGGAAATGAACTGTTAATTTTGTGAAGTATCTGCAAGACTCATGGCATCAAGGAGGACACCAGTCTGCACTGCTGAAAGGGGCTCCATTCTCTTACCATCCATTTTCTCCTCATTACTCTTCTTTCTTGTAAGCCATTTCGGAGACTAACAGAAAGACCTCTTGCCATACTGAATGTCCTACTGGTTATAAGACGTATCCCAATTTAAGAACTGTTACATGTGAAAAAGTGGGGGGCTCAGAGTCAAGGAAATATGGTCTCTCTCCCAGAGCCCGATTCTGCGGGGGAAGGCTTTGAGGTGGAGCTGAGAAGTGGTGCAGAGGCAGGAGAAGATCTGGGCCAGAGACAAACTGCTGCTCTCTTTGTTTTGCGTACAAAGGACAGGGGCCAGAAGCAAAGGCAGAATGAAACTGCTTGGAGGTGTTGTGCTTGACTGCCAGAGAGCAAAGAGAAAGGGTAGGAAACTAGCCGTGAGGAATCTGAACTGGACCCAGGAAACCGCACATAACTAATCCGAACTGGACAGAGGATGGGAACTCGGAGAAAGAAGTGGGTGCCAGGGTCAGACGAAAGAAATGGTCAGGACAGTGACATGTGGGAGAGAGGGTGGCCTGGGTGAGTACGGCTGGAGTGGCAGCCTTGGTTCCAGAGCTGGGATTCCAGCTGGGGTCCCACAGCAGCGAGCCAGAGGCGCAGGACGTGCTGACTGTTCAGTCCAGGAAGGGAATATGATGTCATGATGTTGACTGCACCCCAACTTCTCCACCTCAGGAGAGGGTGTGGGGGGGGGGTAGCTGGGCTCTGGAGCCCATCACTCAGCAGGACAAGGAAGAATATATTCTATCACAACACACAGGGGTGGACAAAAGTAGGTTTACAGTTGTTTGTATGGCAAATAATACAATAATTAAGAAGTAATAATACAAGAATAAACTTTTTTCATGTTCTCACGACTATAAAACTACTTTTGTCCACCCTTGTATATTTGATCACCAATATATATTCTATCACAACAGAAGACTAAGACTTCCATCAGTCGTCTCTACATATTTGTATGCCCCCCTTAATTCACACAATTCAAGCCGAGATGAGCACACGCTGGCAGACACGCACAACAACCCACCCTGAAACTCCAGACTCACTGGGTAAGCAGGGGAGGGCGGTGGGTAAGGCTGGGAATATATGGAGAGAGGGAAGGAGGTGGGGCACAAGAATTCTTTCCCACCCTCCACCTGGGCCTAGGCTTAACCATCCAATAATGGGACATGGTCCCGGCCTCCATCTCAGTGACCCTGAGAGCTCAAAGGTCACAAAGATAACAGGACCTTGGGTGGCCCAGAAGGATCACCAGGAGCAACACAGCAACCAAAGCCGCCATGTCCGCTCTCCTAACATTCCCTTAATGTCATTCTACTGGGAGAGTAGAAGAACCGGATGACTTAAAAACATCTTAAAAAGCATGTTTCCACTTAGAATTTTCTTTCCTTTCATTTCACATCATGTTTTTAAGATTTTTTTATAGTAGTATCTTTTAAAACTTTTTTATTGATTGATTTTTAGAGAGAGAGAGGAAGAGAGAGAGAAATACCAATTTGTTGTTCCACTTATCTGTGCACTCACTGGTTGTTTTTTTTTAATGTGCCCTGACTGGGGATCAAACCCGCAACCTTGGCCTATCATGATGATGCTCTAACCAACTGAGCTACCCAGCCAGGGCTGACATCATGTTTTAAACTAAGCCCCTCTGCTGCCGGGGAAGAACCAGGCAGAGATGCAGACCCAGATTACCACTCGAATGGCTCCTGCTAGGTTGAAGGTACAGTGAAAACATCAATCCTTATACCTACCACTCCAAAGAGGGAGGTAAGAGTCAGGTAAGGAGGGAAGGAGGGAGAAGGCTGTGAGATAGGTGTAAATGGGAATGTGAAGATAAGTTCTAGTTCTCCCTTCCCATCTCCTCAGCTAGTAGCATAAATCTGGCTGTGCCTGTAAAACTTAGCATTTATCTGCCTGGGCAAAAAACAAAGGCAGGTTTTGCTTAGAGGAGCAGGAGCACTTGACGTTGGGGAGCAGTAAGAGTATGAATAAGCCACATGGACTTGAAGAGAGGTTAATTACAGAAGCCTGCCCCTCATCCCCAAGTCAGAGTGCTCAGGAAGAGCCCCTCACGCAGGGCAGCAGGGCTCACAGGAGAGCCCCAGCAGTTCCCTCCATCCAGGGTGCCACAAACCCTTCCTGAAGCCCCTAAAAGCCTGCAGTTTAAGTTAAAGCACCAGCACCACTTGCCAACTTTAGAAGGTTCCTCAAGGCTAGGGAATAAGAATAGAAATTCCACCCTGACTAGTATGGCTCAGTGGGTTGGGCATCATCGCGCAAAGCCCAAAAGGTCACCAGTTCGATTCCTAGTCAGGGCACATGCCTGGGTTGCAGGCCAGGACCCCAGTTGGGGATGTGCAAGAGGCAACAGATAGGTGTTTCTGTCACACATTGATGTTCCAAGGCTAAGCTGAAAAAGCAGTAAAGTTCAAGTCCACCTCTGAGTGGACCTGCTATAACACTGACAGTAATAATAATAACAATAACAACTGCTACCATATGGTATGCTTACGCTTACTAAAGGGCAGACACTGCCATGAGCTCCATGGGTGCATCATTTCATTTCAAACAACCCTATGAGGGAGGTATTAAGAGTCCCATTTTACAAATAAAGAAACAGGCTCAGAGAGAATAAGGAGCTTCTTGAAAGTTAGAGTAGTAACGAAGTGAGAGAGCTGAGAAGTGAACCCACATCTCTCTGCCTTCCTGCCTCCAGAGCCTGAAATCTTAAGAACCCACCAGAGATACCAGAGCTGGGCAATCACTGCTCCACGTCAAAGGAAAGGGGGAGGCCTAGTGTCTAGGGTCCATCTGCAAGATGGGACCTCTCCACCTACAGCCCCGCTCACCACCCACTGGGAACCTGGGCTCCTCTGCTTCCGCTCACATCCTTACCTCTATCTGGCCAATGGTTTCCTGATATTCCTTCTCCCGGGTTTTGAACAGGGACTCAGTATCTTTAATCACTTTATCCAGACTGTCTTCCTGCTGCTGGAGTAGAAAGGGAAGCAAGGGTCAGGGGAGGGGCAAGGAGAGGAATGGGAAGGGGATGTTCCAGAGGGCCAAGGAGTGGGGGAGAGAGACAGAAAGTTGTGTTAAAGGAAACCAAAGAAAGAAAAGAAAAAGGACAAAGAAGAAGGGGAGAAGCAGGTAAAGGATGATGGTCACAGAGGGAAAACAGAGCAGGGAGGGGAGGGAGGCAGCGAGGAAGAGGAGGAGACGGGCAGTGAGCTGGAGGGGCAAAACTGGGGCCCCGAGGCCGAGAGGGGTGGTTACCTCTCCCTGGGCCTCTGCAGCTGCCATGGCATAGCCTGAGAAATCCTCCCAAAGCAGCAGGGTCTCCTCAGTCTCCTCCCAAGTCAGGCTGTCACAGTCGTCCTCAAAATCATACTCCCTCCTAGAGACAGGGAGCCCATGTGTCAAGGAGAGTGGGGCCTTCCTCCTGGCCGAGAGGCCTGGGGGGGGTGGGTCATGGGGGGAAGTGGGGGGCTCCGGCCTCGGGGGCTGGGTGGGGGGGCTGCTGAGGATGGGCCTGCGGGACTCACAGCTGGTTGAGCATACGCTGCATCTCCTCGTTGATGCTGAGGGCTGTGCTCTCCTCCTCATCCCCATCGGGCTGGCGGGGCCCGTCACTCTCCGACAGGGAGGTGTCCTCCTCGATGGCAGCCTTGCGCTCCCGCTTCCGCCCCCCCATGGATGGGACCTTAATGGGAGACAAGTGCAGAGACTACAGAGACGAGGCCGGGTGCATGAGGAGAAAGGGCGGCGGGCGGTGGGCCAGGAGGGAGGAGAAGCAGGAACCAGCAGAAGGGTGGGACGGACAGAGAAGACACAGTTACAATGACAGGAACAGAACACCGGAGTTACCAAAGGCCAGGCAGACAGACACAGATGGGGACAGGGCTGCAGACCAGGAGGGAAGAACAAGAAGAAACACAGAAGACAAAGCAGTGAGGTAAGAGGAGAAACGGCTTGTTGTGACCACGTTAAGATGTGCACAACGGCTAATGGAGATTTTTTTTTTTTTCTAAAAAAGGTCTTTCTAATGAAATGACTTGACAAAAAAAGCAAGTTTTAGGTTGCAAGGAGGATGCAGTGTTCACAAAGGAGAACCTGAGTCACATACCCAGATCTGGGAAGCCAGAAGGAGAAGGGACCAGAAGAAGTGAAGCAAGAGAGGAAAAAAGGGAGGAAACAGCAAGGAAACTAGAAAGGAGGGAGAAATCTGCGCTGAAAAGCCCAGTGGGTCAGAACCGATGGCCTGGGTAGTTTAGAAACAGGGACTGGGACATTAATAAGCTTGCGTGAGAGCAAAACTAACCAGTTTCTTCTGTGGAGAAAGCCAGAGAAGATGAAAGGAAGAGAGAGGAGAGGAAGCAGACAGGAGAGAGGGAGGGGAGAGATGGGTTAGAGACAACTTCCAAAACTTCTCTTCAGGGGCTGCTCCTGGCCCCCCAGCTAGTCCCACTGAGGGCCCCTTGGTGCCCAGATGAGTCCCCCAAGAAGGAGGATGAGGTCTGGCTCCAAGCCAGTGATGACAGAAGGTTCTTTGCCGGCCCCAACCCTCCTGAGGTGCTCGGGCATGGGGAGATGTGGGCTAGGGGCCGGGCCAAAGCCTGCCCTCTACCCTCACCTGGAACATCTGGATCATGTCCTCACAGTTGCGCTGCTGAGCCACATCGCAGAGTTTGGCGGTGATGTCGATACGGCGGCAGATGTCCATGTCTACCTTCATGGCCTTCTCCTGGATCTTCGTGTCCAGCTCTGTCAGGTTCTGCCCGGGGAACATGGGGAACAGTGAGGAGGCGCCCGCACTCCACGCAAGGGCCAATAGGGCCTGGCAAGATTCTCCTCGTCCTTCTGGTCACCATCGCCTCCCCCACGAAGCTGTTGCCAACCCCTCCAAGCAGCACACACCCCTTCTGGGTTCACTCCCCACAGCACACTACTCATACACCAGGCTGCTCAGGCCACTGGCTCCCTGGCCAGATAGGGAGACCCTGGAGGGCAGAGCCCAGTGCCTGTGACATACAGGGTATCTCTTGGAACTTATTTCCCCAGAGAGAAAGAAACACTACTGGGAGTTACAAGAGTGGAGAACGTAGTGTAATAAGGGTAACAATAGCTAACACTTGGAGCACTGAGTATGTACTAGCACCGTCCTCAATACGTTATGATCTTCATAATCATTCTGCAAAGTACACAGCTTTACTAAGTCCATTCCATGGGAGCACATGGAAGCAGAGTGGTTAAGGAATTCGCCCAAGGCCACACTGCTGGCGAGGGGAAGAGCTGGGAGCTGTGTTCACTAACTGCTGAACAAGCTCTAGTGATGACGGAGGTATGCTGTCTCTCAAACATAAGGGACTCGTGTTCCTTCTTTTTCTCCTAAACTGGAGGGTGGCAAAGGAAAAAAAATGGAGGCAGAGCAAAGTGAAGAGGGGGTGTGGTCACAGGAAGTCAACAGACCACACCCAGCGAGGCGAGCTCTGCCAGCTTCTGGGCAGCCTGGTTGCAGGCAGCTTGCGTGATAAGCCCACAGGGGAAGAGGGTGAGGGGTGTGTTGGCTGCACTCACATTGCTCATAAGCCCTTTGAAGACCACTAGCTCAGCTTTCAGCTGCTCCACCTTCATCGCCAGCTCCTCCTGGCAGGCATCAGCCTCCTGGGCCTCCTATGGCCAAGCAGAAAACCCTAATATTAGTGGCACTGCCAGTGTGGGAGGAAGACAAGATGAGGAGGGATAAGGAACCGGCTCCAAGGCTGAGGGGCGACAGGGAGGACTGAGGGAGGCCCAGGCAGCGGGGCGCCCTCACCTCCTGGAGCTCATTCACTCGCTCTTGCAGCTGTACCCGTACCGTGTACTCCTCTTCCCACCTGGCAGACATGGGAGGAAGGGAAAGAGCATAGGTGCAGAGTCCTTCCCTGCCCCTGGAGCTCCCTGTTCCCCACCTGTCTGGCTCAGGCCTCAGCCCCTGGGTCTGGCTCCCTACACAGGGAGGAGCTGTGGACAGGAATGTCTAGCCGGCTGGCCAGCAGCAACTGTCAGGTGGCTCCACACTTCCTGGCCACTGCCAAGCTCACCAGCTGCCTTCCCAGAACCTCCAGGCCATGACCAGCAATTGTATTTAAGAGAACTGCAGCTGCTCTGGTCCTTTATAGTGCCCATCCAGTTCAGGCCCCAGCCCAACCAGCTGTCTGGCTGGCCTCATCCCCCATGTCCTGCCCACACCAGACCACCCGACCCAGTCTCCCACCTTCAGCAGCACAGATCCGGTCTCCCGCCTCCAGCCTGCACCAGAACAGAGCTTCTCTAACCTGCTGCCCTGCCTTGTGTGGTACCATTTAACCCTGTAAAAGCAGCTGCAGGACACATACCGCGTCAACAGAGTTGCTCAAGAGCCAGGAGGAGATACTCTAAGTCCATCCCCACAAGCTCCACAAACTGCCCACCCAGAGCCCCCACTAAGTGAGCCAGAGAGATGTGACAGTGGAAAGCAGGAGCCTGGGACTACTAAGCACCCAAACCTGAGGGAAAGGGAAACCGGAGTATGAAAAAGTATCTTGCAAATCAGTGGGTGAGAACGAGAGGTGGTATCTCCTGGTATGTAGGATTCGGAGACTAAGATCCCAAGTAGCCTGACAAACACTCTGGGCCACAGGCAGGGTCTCTGTCTTAGGACTAGGCTTTTCACACATGGTAGTTCATGGCAAGCCAGTGTGTGTGGCCCGGTGCATCAGAGAGATGGAAGGCTAGTGGTGGGGGCAACATCGCACCCTAGAAGGTTGATTGAAATAGCAGAACTTCTCAGATCCCATTCAGATAGATTATCATTTCTTGCTACATTCTAGAAAGGCTTCTTCCAGTCTGAGAAAGGAGGGGAACTGCACCAAGAGAGAAACTTAGGTAGTTAGGAAGTAGCAAAGAGGACAGCAAGAAAATGAAAACCCAAGGGAACATATTCTGTAGATGCGGGATTCAATTCTTCCTTCCCCTCCCCTTCACCTTTCTCCCATCTCGCCCTCCGCTCTTTCCCCAGGCTCTCCCTCCAGTCTTGCCTCCTGACTCTCCTGTTCCTCACTCACATCCGCACTGCAGCATTCCTAAGAATAACTCTTCTACGTCACCGAGACTGCCCCTCCCAGCTGGGCAGGGAGGAGGCGGCCAGCCCAGCCAGCCACCACCCTGATGGCTCATCGCGCAGCCCAGTGCCAAGCCTTCCTGGCTCCCTGCCCACCCTTCCCTGCTGCCCCATGTCCCACTCCTTTGACTATGGCCTTCTCACCCAGTCAGGGCCAGTGACAGGCCCTTATGGCATCAAGTTATATGTTTTCTTATACAAGATCCTTATCTTTCCAGGCCTTGTTTTCTTCATCTACAACATGAAGGCCGGAGATGTGGTACCTTCGTGTCCCTGGAGCCCATGGTCTCTAGAGGAAGAAGGCAAGACTGACAAGAGGACAATAACCCTGGACACAATGTGTCAGGAAGGGTAGAAAGTACTGTTTGACAGTAAACTCAACAAATTCAGGTAGAAACTTAAGTAAGGAAGTTATGTAAGAATTAAGATTAATAAAATCTTATAGGGTAAAAAAATTTGAAAAGCAATCATCTGGAAGCTTACTAGAATTCTATTTGTACTCCAGTCAGACTTTTCCACAAATAGGTTCATTTTGACCTCCATTCAAATCTGGTCTCATTTACGAAGGTCTCTTAACATGTAGAATTTTAGCAATCTCTGTGTATTCCACATTTACCAACCACCTCTCTTCCAAATCAATTGCATCCTCGAGTGAAGTGAGGAAGCAGGGGCCATTCCCATGTGGGAAAAACTGAGGCTAGGAAAGAGAACCACCCAAGGTCATACAAGAAAGGGGAACTGAAAACAGAACCCAGGAGGCCTCAGCTCCTTCCCAGTTGAGTGCTCAAGCTGTGCCCAGGCCTTCCAGGCTACATTAGGCGCTACAGTGTTGCTATAAAGAGAACAGAATGAGGGCAGGGGATCTGGGGTGGAAGAATGAGTAACTGCCAGTGGCACGTACCATACAACTCTAGCTGCGGGGCCCTCGGCACAGCAACATGCTGCAGAGGGATGAGCTCATCAGTCCCCAAGGAATAACTCTTTGCTGCCCTGGACAGCTGGACCAAGGACACACTTTACAGTTAAAAAAAAATATGGCCCTAAGAACAGCAGTTGTTCCTGTGGTTATGGATGTATTCCAGAACTGTCCATGTTCCACTGCTGTGTTAATTAGCTCCGGCTGAGGCTGGGGCTGGGTGGCATCCGAATGATGATTTCAAGATAACCAGGATTCCCAAAGGCAGGCATAACACGGACTACAACTAAGGAACCCAGCAGGAGGACAGAGCTTAACCTCAGAAAGCCTGCTCATCTGTGATCGGCTAGGCTCTGGCAAGTTACAGATACCTGAAGGTCATCTGCGACCCGGCAGCAACCTCCCAGAACAACTCAGCCAATCTCCACCAGACAAATCTCCGCTACACTGAGATGCAAGGGTAATTCCCACGCCTGCCCACAAGGGGTCAGAGTAGCTAATTAAGAGGTTAAACCTGAAGGCCCCCAAATCAAAGCCTCCCTCTGAACCGCCATCTTCCTCTGTGACCACCGCATTGGGCACCGAGTCTACTGAGTGCTGGCTGAGCTCCTGCTCCTGTCCTAACAGCCGGCTTACCAACCCTATAAGGAAGCCACTTGGCATATGACCAGCACTCCAGCATTGCATCCCTTCCCCTGGCTTTTTGTGCTGCCCTGCCTGGTTCCCCACAAAAATACGAACCGTCATTCTCAGAACACACTGAGCCTATCCTCCAGCTGCCTTATACTCACAGGCTGCATCCACATTCCCAGCTTTCTCCTACTGGGCTCTTGGCTCTTTACACCTTCACAGATTCCCCATCTTCCACTGGCCCTACAATAACCACCAGTCCCTTCCCCATTCCCTAGGGAATTCCTTTTACTCTTTCTTTTCCCATGTTTTTTACCTACTCCGCGTAATGCCCAGAGCCTCTCATTTGAAAATAGAGTGCGTACCCAGCTTCCACCCACTTTGCTTTGGGAAACTCTGCGCATTGGCAGGATCACCCACTGCACAGGGCAGCCCTCCCTCACCACTCCCTTCTAATTTCACTTAAGGCTCCCAAATTAAAGCTGTATCTCTTGCCTCTTACTTCTGATCAGCACGTAGAGCTTATATCACAAAACTGCCTGCGGGCTGAGGCTGGTGGAGATAAGTGGTACCCAGATGTGACCTCTCAGACCCTTGTCCCTGCCACACCTCACAAAACCAGTTACACCGTTATCCAAACAGTGCAGCCTAGATGAGACAGAAAGACAAGCCAGAAGAAAACTGAAATCCCCACAATATTCCACTGCCAGTTTCCTTCCTGTCACGAGTCTGACTTCTGCATTCTCTGTACAGATTCCGTCTTGCAGGATCCAATTCCATTTATTCATTTCTGAGCTCCTCCTTACACAGATGGAACTTGACTCTTATTTGATTCCTACTCGATTCTCGGGCCCCAGCTGCCCCCCTCTCCACACCTCCTCGTGGCCCAGAGTGTGGCAGGACACTGAGCCATGTCCCCACCTGCCCGATCGATCCCTGTCCCTACCTCCGCTTGTATTCGTCCCGCTCGCGCTTCACCTTGGCCAGCACGTTGTAGAGCGCGCGGATCTCGGGGGTGATGGTATCGATCTGGACGCCCACCCCATCGGGGTGCACCCACGACAGGCCAGGACCCTGCACCATCATAGGCTCCAGTCCCGGCCCGAGCCGGCGGGCGTGAGAGAAGGACCAGATGGTGCCGGGCATGAGGCGGGCCGACGAGGAGAAGGCAGAGGAGGAGGTGGAGGTGGACGTGGAGGTGGAGGGCGACGAGTGGCAAGCAGCGGAGGGTGTGAGGGTGCCGGCTGGCGAGCGCGCGGGTGAACCCAGCACTCGCGCCGACGGGGTACAGACGGCAGCCGGCCGGGCGCCCAGGGGCAGCCCCAAGGGCCGGATGGGGCTGACGAAGCCGGTCTGCACAGCCTGATCGCGGCGCGCCAGGCCCCGCCGGCCCTGCTTACCCTCCTCCAGCGCCTGCTGCAGCTGCTTTTCCAGCAGCCGGTTACGGCGCTCCAGCTCATGCACCTTGGCCAGGAAGCAGCGGAAGCGGAGGTTCAGGGTCTTCAGCACGTTGATATTGGAGCCCAGGTCGTTGCGGAGGGCCATGGCGGCGGGGGGCGCTGGGGCTGGCCCAGGCGGCGAGTAAGTGGGTCCGGGAGAGGCGAGCGGCGACGTGGACACGTCCCCACCCCCGGCGAAGTGATCGCCTCCCAGAGGATCCCCCAGCGGCCCAGCCAGGCCCTGCTGCTCCTGCTGTAAGAGGAAGAGGTTGGGGCCGAATAACGGATTCATGGCTGCGCCTTCTGCTGGGAGATGGAGACCAGTGCAGGAGCAGGGATGCAGGGCGCAGGAGAGGAACCAATGAAGCGCCCGGGGGACGCGGGACAACCAATCAAACAGCTCAACAAAACGGGCAGAGTTCAGGGGGGCGGGGGAGGGCAGAGAGGAAGCCAATGAAAGGCTCAATCTGAGGCTGCAACGGGACTTTTCCGGGTGTGAGGCAGAACCCTGAGCTGAGTGGAACCCAGCCAGGTCTTCTGAGTAGACCAGACCCCAACCTGTGCCCAGAATCGAGACAGGGTGGCAGAAACACAGGTCCTCCAGTAGGCCACGGGTTCCAGCTGCAGGAAGCCCATCTTCCCCACACACCTACTGCCCTCCTCTCCCAAACGCCCTACCTCCAACTCCTTGACTTCTTCCCTGGTCCCTGGGGCATCCCAGGGGTCCCCAAGAACCTAAAATGTACCTGATTTCTCAGTATATCATACTGTTCCCCATCTTAAGAGGATTCCTGTCCCACCCTCCCACCTGACCCCTTAAAGCAGCAAAGCCAGTACCCAGTCCCCTCAAAAAAACACACAGCAACCAGAAATTGCAAAATGTTTATTAAATTTCATAGGCATAGTGGGAAAGCCATCCTCACAGAGGTAAGAGTTCCAACCCAGTGACAACAGCAAGGAGTCACCCCAGTATAGTTTTAACCATCCATCTGGACTAAGATTTTCTCCTTTTTGCTGGTGGTGGCCGGCTGGAACCAAGGGAGGACATGGTAGGAGTCTCAGGTTCCTTGGAGGTGCCATTCTGTTTTTGGAAGGCAGCTTTCTTAGAAGGCTTCTGTAGCAACTGCTGCTTTACCTTCTCAACCCCTTGGGTCTTTCCAAAGGGCTGAACAGAGCTCTCAGGCTTCTGTGCGACCTGAGTCTTGGAGCGGGACAACCCAGTGGGTACCTCTGCATCCATGCCCTTGGAAGGAGCATTCTGCTTCCGGAAGGCAACTTTCTTAAAAGACGGCAGTTTAGGTGACTGATGCTTTAGTTTCCCAGACACCTTTGGTTTCCTGATCACTTCCATCACTTTGGCCTTTTCAGTTGGCTGACCGCTATCCTCGAGCTTAGAGGAAGTTTGGGACTTTGTGATAGAAGATAGAGTGGACAACTCAGAGTCTGCCCCTTTGGGGATGCCATTCTGCTTCTGGAAGGATGCCTTCTTGGGATGCTGCCGTTTCTGCAAGTGATGCTCTGCTTTCACAGCCACTTTGGCCTTCTTGGCAGGCTGACTGCTGCTCTCAGGCTTCGAGGTCACCTGACCCTTCAGGTCAGGTGAGTCTGGGTTTGTAGGGGTGGATGTTGCAGAATTTCCTGGGGCTAAAATTAAACAGATTTTTTTTTTTTTAAGAAAAAGGGCCTCATCACTGGATTTTGATCATTAGTGGTGGAGACAAGCAGAGGCATTAAAATAAGGAAACTACCTGGGTACTGTCTTTTGTCAGCTGGAACAGTGCCTTAGAGCAGATTACCTGGATTCACATTACTTTACTATCACCAGGCCTTCACTCAGGTCCTACCTGAACCTTGCAGTAAAGGGAAGGGTTCACTACCCATCCTTGGGCCAAAAGGTTTTGAAAGGAAGCTGTGCCCCTTTGAGGACAGCAGCTATCAATATATTCTGAGGAGATAAGTCCTGAACAAACCTAAAGCACTGGGTTTTGTTTTTTCAAGTCAAGGACAACTTTTTTTTCTTGTGGATTTTGATGAGATTCAGGAAAAAAAGAAAGCATACACACAACTAGAAACAAGCTAGTAAGACATAAATGAGTACTGACATATTAAATATGTACGTTTAAAGTTACAAGAGCCCTGGCCAGGTATCTCAGTTGGTCTACATTGTTCTGATACATAAAGATTGTGGGTTCTATCCCCCAGGTGAGGGCACATACAAGAAGCAACCAATGGATGCATAAGTAAGTGGAACAAATCGATGTTTCTCGCTCTCCCTTCCCCTAACAGCAATAAATAAATCTTCAAAAATATAAATTAAGTTACAATAAATTTTACCTATCAGGTTTTTGTTAACATTCAAATGTGACTTTTGTAAGGAGCATTACTTATAAAGAAAAAAGTCAACTCAATAAATCATGTAGTTTGCATCCACGCACCTTTCCCTCTCCCAACTAAATCCGGGTTATATCCCAGCATGCAGAGCTCTAAGCCTGTTTCATAAAACTGCACCCTTCAGCCTGTGCGGCCCTACTTCAGTCTGAGCTACTCAGGTGGGAAGAGTGCAGCTCCTCTGATCATCTGCCCCATGAGTGGGATCGATGGGTTTTCTGGCCATGTTAGGAATCATGGTCATTCCATGGAGACCTCCCCTTGAGGAGGTGAACACAGGCCAGAAGGGCTGTTGGCCATAATCCTACCCCAGGCATAAGGGATATTGTTGCCTGACCACTTCCTGTCCTTCACTGCTGGATATCCTTACCACTTTCCATGCCCCTGCAGTAGGAGACAGGATGTTCATGTTCTCTGTCATCCTCTCCCCACGAAAATTATGAGATGTAATGAGAAGCATCAAGATTGTTCAGAAATAAAAACCAGATGTCCACCAAAAAAAAACAAAAAAAAACCTGCACCCTTCCCCTTGAGATCCAGGACAGACTCCTCAAGATGGCTGAGAAAACTATCTGTAATTAGTGTGATGGGCTCAGAGAACTGCTGATAGTTCTGAGGAGTCTATGCCAACCCTGTGCTGACAATGCTGGAACAGCAGAGATGCATTAACGGTAAGGCAACCTTGGGCTAAGAAGAAAGAAACCACAACCCACAAAGGGAACACATTTAGTGCCAAACAAGCACAAACACTTGGTAGAACAAACGGAAAGGCCTCCATCCATAGGAACACTCAAATGGGGTCCAGGCTCCGTAACAAGTCTAACTGGGATGTAGAGTCTCTGCTCTTATCCAAGCAGGCAAAGGCAGCGATAAGGGAGGCAGAAGTCCTTCCCTTCCCCGCAGTCACACTCTAGAAAGGCAGAAAGAGCAAAGGTAGTGATGATGGGTAGAGCAGATCACTCACCTGTTTGAGACTGTGGAATAGAATTAGAGAATTTCTTGAACTTGGCAATAAAGAAACCATCCATATTGTGGGTGTGAGGGTAGAAGCGGCGGGTAGAACGCAGAGTGGGGTGGAAGCGTCTTTCTCGAAAGCGGGTAAAACCCTCCTGTCCAAAGTCTAGACCTGTGGGCACCAGCCGCACATTCCTCTTTTTCAGGGCATAGTCTACCACCCACTCGTTCTCTTCCACCTGGATATGTGAGGGAGACAAAGACAGAACGGAAAACAAGAGCTGGAGCTGAAGGGAGCTCTGAGGGGCAAACAGTCTCCCAGTCCTGCCTTCCCGCTCTGCCACAGCAGGCCTCACCATGATGGAACAGGTGCAGTAGACAAGGTAGCCTCCCGTCTTGGAGGTGGCATTGACAGAGTCAATAGCACTCAGGAGCAACTCCTTCTGAAGGTGAGCACAGCGCAGGACGTCCTTCTCATCCTGTTCCAGGAAGGAGACCCAAGGGTGTCAGAATTTCAAAAGGCAGCCTCCACCTCCCATCCGGCTCTGCAAGGCCCAGTCAAGACCTCCCAGCTACCCCCACCCCCAACCCCAGCTCCTCACCTTGTTAGTCTTCACAGATGGGTCCTTAGAAATGATGCCAGTGCCACTACAAGGAGCATCCAGCAGTACTCGGTCAAAACCCCCTACCACCTGGGGGAAAAAATAGGTTAATCACCCTTTTTAGTCACCTATACTGCATCAAGTCTAAACATTCTAATGTCAGGTAGAGGGCTGGTGACCTGGAAGACACCTCAGGTAAGATGCCCGGGGGGAGTCCCACCTTGGGGAACTGACGCCCATCATAGTGGCTAATAATGGTGTTGGTGACTCCCAACCGGTGCAGGTTACCCACAACGCTCTTGAGGCGCTCAGCATTGGCATCATTGGCAAGGATCACACCTGTATTCTTCATCAGTTGGGCTAAGGGGAGGGAGGGTACAATGCTCAGCACCCAGCTCCTCTGCCCCCACACTTGCTAGCCACCCTCCAGCCAAGGAATCCACAGGTAAAGTCTCAGCACCTCAAAAACTTCACTCCCAATATGCCCTGCTCCCCACTGCCTTCTGCATGGGTCTCCCTAGTCTGCACTGACCCCTGGTGATGAGCAAGGTCATGAACACAGGTTTTTCTATTGTTACTGAACATCTCTCTGGTCCTAAAAACTAAGTTACTTTTTTTAAGTGGTAACAGCTTAATCAAAAATGGTTATGACTAATTACTATGTCAAGGACCTGGATATGTCTATCTCAAACCTCACACCCCAAACGTAATATAATGGCCAACCCAAGCACAATCATCACGCCATTTTACAGGTGACAAAGAAAATCAATTGCTTGCCCGGGGTCCTAAATGGCAACCACAGGGCTAGACCGCAGGCCAACCCCAGAGCCTGTGCTCCTCACTACTCTGTTCACTGACTGTGCACTGTCTCCTGAGCACTAACAAGTCACCAACCCCACCTACTTTCAAAAGCAGAGACCCAGATGAATCCTACCCCTGCCTGCTCTTCTCATACCTATATAGCTGGTCTTTCCTCCAGGGGCACAACACATGTCCAGGATCCGCTCATGTTCCTGGGGCGCCAAGGCCATGACAGGTAACATGCTGGAGGCTCCCTGCAGAATATAGTGCCCAGCCAGGTACTCAGGGGTAGCGCCTGTGGAGAAAGATTCGTCTATGACAAGTTGGGAACAAGGGGAGGGGCAGAAGGGCTACTGGGCAGGGAGTACTCACCAATGGGCACTGAGGAATCATATACCACTAATCCAGTCTTTGACCACTTGCCCAGGGGATCCAGGTTAACCCCGCGATTGATCAGTGCCTTAAGAAGAATGAAGATTTTTAAAAGCTTGTGGGTTACTATACCCAGAAAACAGATGGAAATATGAAAACCAAGTCCTATCAGGAAGTCTATGACACAACTCCTAGAGCTCTCAGAACACAATCATGACAGACTCAATGAAAGCAATTTATCTTCTCCCATCCCATCCCATCTCCTGGTGTCCTTTTCTTCAGCCTTAGGCTCTAACTCAAGGTCTGAACTCCATCCCAATGAAGCAAACTGCCAGCACCTGTTCTTTCTTGGAAGTGGATTTGATTTTCCAAGAGGCTTAGTTCTATTCCATACTAAAATTTAATCCTATTGGTTAGAACACATTTAAGATCATTATCAGGCCTTTGCCAGGTAGCTCAGTTGGTTGGAGCGTTGTCTCATACACCAAAAGTTTGCAGGTTCGAATCCGTTTGGTGCATATGGAAAGGAACCAATCAATGTTTCTCCCCGTTCCACTCTCTAAAATCAATAAAAATATATCCTACGATGAGAATTAAAAATAATAATACTAAAAATAATTACCAAGTTATCTTAGTACCAGGAGATACAAAACATACAGGAGAACTGAAATTTAGAAACAGGGGTCTTTAACCCAGGCTCCCTCAGCCTTTGGAAACAGTTGAGTTTAAAACATTGCTTGTGCATGTGTGCTGTTTTTTTTTTGTTTGTATTTTATTTATTGATTTTGGGGAGAGAGGGGGAGGGAGAGACAGACATATAGATTTGTTGTTCCACTTACGCATTCACTAATTTTTTTTAAAAGATTTTATTTATTTTTAGAGAGAGGGAAAGGGAGGGAGAGAAACAGACACGTGAGAGAGAAACATCAATCAGTTGCCTCTGGGATGCACTCTGACTGGGCACCAAACCTGCAACTCAGGCATGTCCCCTGACCAGTAATCAAACCGGAACCTTTCCCTTTGCAGAATGACACCCAACCAACTGAGCCACACCAGTTAGGGTTTCATTGATTAATTCCTCTATGTGGCCTGACTGGGGGAATCAAACCCAAAAACCTCATCACACCAGGATGACATTCCAACCAAATGAGCTACCCAGCCAGGACCTGCTGTCTTTTTCTGGAAGCAAGAATCAGTTCCACCAGCTTCTCACTAAAAGGCAGACAACTCCCTCCCATTTCTGAGGTAGCACTTTTATCCTGATTCAGATGTCTCAACGAGTTTCCACTTCACAGAAGTCCTAGGACCTGAGCCAAACAAAGCCAGCATGACACTATGCCTATGTAAGTTTGCCTCCTGGGATCATGCTTACACCAACAAGGTACTACGACCCCATCTAGTCAGGGTGGGATAGGGGAGCCTCTGTGGTTGACAGAAGTCACTACCTCCCAGAAATAAGCAAACTTCAAAACCCACCCCTCACCTGAGCAAGGTCTCGGCGCCGGGTTTTCAAGGTATTGGTCCTGAGGGTGATGGGCCGAGGCACCTCATTAGCTTCTAAGAACTCCACCAGCTGGGAAAGCAAAATGGCAGGGAGCAAGTCAGACCAGCTAAGGAGCTCAGCCAGAAGCGAACAAGGGAGCTGACTGCCTTCCCTACACAGAGTAAGTAAAAGGAAAGCAGAAGGGGCCATTAGATTGGCAATTCAGTACCTCAGACAAAGGGAAGAGGTCCATGAGCTTGCCAAGCAGAAAGTCTCCATAGGAGTAATAAGTGGCCAGATCCCTCTGAAGCCGGTGCAGATATTCAGCTCGAGACCGACCTTCCTCACGCTGAGTCTTAAAATCACGCAGCACTCCCACTATATCTTGGATGCGCTTGTGAACTCGTTGCAAATCTGGAGTCTGGGCATGTGAACCTATTAAGGAACTGTTTCATAATGTCCCAGGGCCTGTAAATCTCCTCTAGCAAGCACCTTCCCCCGCCCTTACCCTGCACTGGAAGGATATCCTGCTCCATCTCTCCGGCAGGGGGCAGCACAAAAGGCCCCTCTTCATCCACATTGATCTGCAGGTCCCCATCTATCTTGTCATCCTTTATGGGGCCTGACTCAGGGGACTCGTTCTTCTGCTCTTCCTCTTCATCACTTTCCTCTTCGCTCCACTGGCCCCTAGAAACAGGTCCAGGAACAGAGTGATTCACAGATCAAAACAAACACCTCCTTCCTCCCTCATCATTTCAGCTGCTAAACTCTTCTCCATCCTAAAGTTTCCAAAACTCACCCAGCAACAGCTTCCTGGGCCTTCTGTTTCCGAGCAGCCCTTTCAATGGGCAGCAACTGAAAAAAGATACAAGGAGCTGGTGATGTAAAGCTTGCCCTCCCACCAACCCACTAGCACTTCCTCTGTATTTTATTTTTTCCTAAATACAAATGTAACACATGCTCTCAGAAGGTAACACAGATCCTGAAAAAGTGAATATAAGGTTGGCACAATATTGACTGCTGTTGAAACTATGTGATGGATTCATTATACTGTTCTATCAATCTTTGTATTCCCCTTTCCATTAAGAAGTTTAAAACAGCCCTGACTGGTGTGGCTCAGTTGGTTGGGCATCCTCCTGGAAAGTGAAAGGTCACCAGTTCGATTCCCAGGCAGGGTACATGCTTGGCTTGCCGGTTCAGCCCCAGGTCAGGGCACGTATGAGAGGCAACCAATCAATGTTTCTCTCTCACACCAATGTTTCTCTCCCTTTTTCCCTCCCTTTCTATCTCTAAAAATAAATGAAAATCTAAAAACAAATAAACAGACATTTAAAACATGAATATACACCCATATGTATACACGGAAGACAAGACTGGCCTTTGGACATGTTTTGTGCCATATTTTCTTCCAGACTTCCTCTATTTTTCAGTTAAAATCATGATGCATTTCCAAATTTGTTTCTTGCCTTTCCTAACATATGAGTAAATCTTAATTTACTTATGCCTATTGGGTATTTTGAAATTTTCCAGAGTTTTTGCCATTAGAGTCCACATGACGGCTGCAAATCTCTTAACAGGAGCTCTATAGAGAAGGGGGGTTGTGGGAAAAAGGTACAAACGGGAACTTTCTTTTTATTCTATACAACTCTATATTAATTTTTTTTTCGAATTATAAGAAAAAGTTTATTTAGAAAGTAACAGAGATAGAATTGAGCCAGCTGGGCTGCATAGGCTCGGGAAACAAGTTACAGAGGCAGAAGGGCCTTTGGAGCTCAGGAGAAAGAAAGGCAAAGGTAACGTGCCTGGTGGGGAAGAAAAGGGGGAAAGGAAAGGCCCATGGGCATGCTCCTGGAAGCATGCCTTAAAATTTTCTAATGACACACCCATATACTAATTGTGGAATACATAAGTAACTTCTTACACTTCAATAAACAAATCTGTTCACATTTTGGACCATCTTCCTAAGTGGGATTACTAGAAAAATAAAAAGTTTCTAAGGTTCTCAGATACCAAATGCTTTATTTAAAAAATGTGTGCATTTCTATTCCCATCAGAGGGCAAACAAGTATCCACCTTACCACATCCTTATCAGCACTGAGTATTCTCATACTCAAAAATGTTCTATCCTGTAGCTCTTTTAAACTTGAATGCGCCCTGAAAGGACACAAGGTAAAAGGAAAAGAGTGATGGAAAATTAAAATCCCTTTTCCCTACTCAGGGTTACCCCTGTCTCGAGGACTTGGAAAGACTCTGTAAGGCAAGGATCCCTTCCTGAATACCCAGACTGATGAACTCACCTCTTCATCTTCATCCTCTGAGTTGGAGCCTGCTCCATAGTCATCCACCATATCAGCATCACTGTCCTCGGAGCCCCAGAGGTCCTCCTGGTTTACCAGATCTTCTTCTTCTGAGTCTTCCTCCTCCTCTTCCTCCTCACTGCTATGGGCTGGTGCTGGGCGCTTCTTGCCTCGAGCAGTGTTAAGTAATAATTGGGCTCCCTTCTTACCTCGTGCCTGGACAGCTCCTGCAGAGATCCCTAAGGATTTGAAGAATCCTGGACTGATGGCTGACACACACTGATGGAGCCTGTACTTTCTACCCCCAAGAACGTCCTTTGGTTGTTCCTTTCACTCCAGAAATGTTCAACAAGTCCTTCCCTACCCAGAACCCACAGGATCTTCACGTAGCATCCAGGTCCTATTTTCACTGACCTTTTGTTAGTTTTCCAGGCAATGGTTTGGCCCCAGGACATTTATTCATCTCAAGGGATTCAGCAGAGCTCAACCTCCTCTTGGCTGCCCTGAAAAGATATAAGGAGTAAGGAAATGGAACATACCTCCAGGTTCTGTCACTTCCCATTGCAAGGAAATCTGAGTCTCCAAGCAGCCCTTTTCATCAGCATGATCACACAGGATCACGTGGTTGAAGATGGACAGTACTAATTCAATCTACATAACTGGACATCCACACTCACCTCTTTCGAGCACGACTAGATAGTCTTCTAGAATTTTCATCACCAGCTGTAAAAAAAGAAAAGAGAAAGAGAAAGGCAGAACCAAGAGGTTACAGGAGAAATTTTAAAAAAGAGCGGGGGAGTGGGGAAAGAGCCCTAGCCAGGTGGCTCAGTTGGTTGGAGCGTTGTCCCGTACACCATAAGGTTGAAGGTTCAATTCCCAGTCAGGGCATATACACAGGATGCAGGTTTGATCCTGGGTCTAGGCGGGTATGAGAGGCAACTGATCAATGATTCTCTCTCCCCCTCTCTTTAAAATCAATAGAAATGTATCCTCGGGTAAGGATTAAAAGAAAATAAGTGGGGCCCTGACCTGTGTGGCTCAGTTGGTTGGGCATCATTCCACAAAGCAAAAGTTTGATTCCCAGTTCAGGGCACATGCCCGGGTTGCGGGTTCTGTCCCTGACTGGGGCGCATACAAGAGGCAACCAATCACTGTTTCTCTCTCACATCAATAGTTTCTCTCCCTTTCTCCCTTCCCTTCTCTCTAAAATAAACAAATAAATAAATTTTTTTTTTTAATGGGAAAGACTTAGTATACTAATGAAAGGGAGTCAATTCTAATTCACTCCACAGTGTTGTACCAGGAGCTGGATAAGAAATGTAAAGGAGATGATCTCCATCTGGTTGTTGAGCAACCAAATCCAAACTGGGCCTCCCTCCAGGGTTCTGATTTCTTTTTTTCTTTTCCTTTTTTAAAATTGATGTTAGAATGAGAGAAGGAGGGAGGGAGGGGAAAACAAAGAGAGAAACATCGATTGGTTGTTCCACTAATTTATGGATTCGTGGGTTGATTCTTATATGTGCCCTGACCAGGGATGGAACCTAAAACCTTGACATATCAGGACACAGCTCTAACCAACTTAGCTACCAGGCCAGGGCAAAATTTCTGATTTCAATAAACAGCATCATCACCATTCTGATAACAGATTCAAAAGTTACCTTTTCATATGCTCTTTCCTTTACTCTCAATTTAATTGATTACCAACCAGAGCAGATTTTACTTCTATAACTGCTGTTTTTTCATATTCTCCAAGAAATAAAAGGTTTATTTTTTAAAGATTTTATTTATTTTTATAAGAGAGAGGGAAAGGAAAGGAGAAAGATAGGAAGAGAAACATCAATGTGTGAGAGAAACATCTACTAGTTGCCTCTCACATGCCCGCAACTGAGAACCTGGCCACAACCCAGGCATGTGCCCTGACTGGGAATTGAACAGGGGACCCTTTGGTTCGCAGGCCGGCACTCAATCTACTGAGCCACACCAGCCAGGGCTAAAGAAATAAAAGGTTTAAATCTCAGCCCTGTCATTCAGTAACTGTCTGCAACTTACTTAAACCTCTCAGCATCTATTTCCTTAACAGTGCTTTTCTCAGAGAGCATTAAGAGAATAAACTGATGCAATGTATCCAAAGCGTTGAGTATAATGTCTAGCTCAATAAACTGTATCTTTTATCCAATGTGCAATGCAAACTACCTGCCCACTCTTCTCTCCCACCCAGTCTTCCATGCAGTAGACTGACTGCTCGCCATGTGAGAACCAGATTTGTGTGCTCCCACCTCCATCCCCTCCACAGTGCAGTTCACAGTGATTGGAGTGTCTCCTTCCCAACTTCCACTTACTAAAATATCACCCATTTTTCAAAACTCAATTTCTTAAAATTTAAAAGTTCTCCAGCTGCATAGGATTCCTCTCTTTCTTTAATCCCCCCATCAATGTTAAACCACACATCTTCTTGTATGGGTATCTGTGTCCCTGTCGCATCTACCCTAAGTTCTAAACGCTTGATAACAGTGATTCATTCATACTTAATACTAATACCTCATAAGAGAGAAAATTCCACTTCAACAGGAAGTGAACAGAGACTAAAAAAAACTGAGGTTATGAATACAAGTCAAAAAACGGCGTAAAAGCTGGAGATTCAGAAAGTATGCCCGACCCCGTACCCTCAGGCAAGAATCTGACGAGTTCGGTCTCGGCACCCTTCTGTTTCCGGGCTTTTCGACCTGGCCCACGCTTCTCCTTCTTTGTAGGATCCAACTTGCGCCCCATGGTACTGGGGAAAAGAAAAATGGAAGAAGGTGGTGAACGGCGCGTGTTGGAAAAAGAAAGGCAGACCGCAGTCTTAGCGTATTAGAGTGGGAAAGGGCATCACCTCGGCCAGAACCTCGACTCAGCACCTCCAACATCCCCTCCAGGCCTAGCCGATCTCCATTCCACGAAGAGATCCGGACCCCACGCCATTTGTACAGCGTTCGCCTCCTCATGACGCAGCCCAAGTCAGTGCTCCCACCCCCAACTTCCTCCAGAACCATCGAAGCCTCAGCTCACCTGAAAGTAAGTCCAGGGCCAAGATGCTCCCTCAGTACTAGGAGCGCTAGCCCCACGTGCAGTCTGAGGTTGGCGTTCCGACGCCACCCTCCCAGGAAACGTTTTACGCAGGCGCAAAGAGCGCGCTTGTCTCGTGGCCCCGCCTCTTCCGGTCGGCCTCAGAGGCGGAACTTACAGACACCTTAGGAACGTGCACGGGGCTGTCCGCGGTGCGGCCGGGGTCAATTCCGGTGCGCACCGCTCTACTCTTACTCGGAGAGGACCGAGGCAATGGGGTCGGAACCATTTTCAGCTTTCCCACCTTTTCCTCATGGCTCTGGCGTTTTCCCTCGCCGCAGGTTTCAGTAGGAAAAACTGGTGCTTGAAAACCGCCCCCTCACCTCACACCACGGCCTGATGTCAGGGCCACCCTCCCGACACTTCCACTCTAGCTCGTCTCAATACCATGGAACGCGGGGCCCCTGACCCTTTGATTAGGAAACTCTCTTCCTTGACCCCACAGATCCCTGCTCAGCCTGCCAGGTAAGGTTTCTCTTTGCCTAGGTTCACACCCGGAGGGTCGTGAGGATATATTCCATCGTGACTTCACTTGGGTGAACCAGAAAAACTGATTCTCAGCCTTCCTTAGAGTACTAAGGCAGTGCTTACTTAGTAGCTGTTAAAAAACTATTCCAAGTCCTTTACTGGATTTATCTTCCTGTCTCTATAAGGAAGATACCTTTATTTTATATGAGAAATCTACAGCCCAGAAAAGTTCACTTCCTTAAGCCATTAAATGGTAGTACAGGGTATGAAGTCAGGTGATTTCTGAACCTCTCATTTTTCACAGGTCCAGGGCACATTGGGCACATGCACAGAATGATATGGCTCTTTTGTTGATTATCAGAACATAAGGAAACCTTCAGTTTTCCATTACACATTTCCCAGTCACACATTCATCCAGCTGTACCTACATCCACACTGAACCAGAGCACTAAAATACAAGGAAACTTTTATTTTCAATTATCATCAAGAAATTCTGCTGTGGATTTATTTTTATGCTTTTGGTTGTTTTTTTGTTTTTGTTTTTTTTCCCATTTTATTTCATTCTAGCCGTGGCTGGAGCCGCTGGGTTCCTGGTATTAAAAAGATGCCAACAGAGGTAGCTGTGTCTCACCCAGGGGCCCAGCCCACTCTGAATACCCCAAAAAAGGAGAAAAGAAAACACAAAATAAATCAATAAAACAAAACCAAAAGAACGATGAAATTCAGATCGTTTTCTTCAAGCCTGGCAGAAACCCACAACAGTTTTTGTGTAACAGACGTTACAGTGGGGAAAGCCAGGGCCCAGAAGAAGGCCCGCCAGCTCCCTGCAGATGGCGCCGGCGCTACTGCTGCATGTCTCTCCTGCAGGAAGGGCACCACTGCCCCTCACTCCCCCTCTTCCCCAGTACACTAGGGGCTGTTCCGTTACAACATGGAAGATGGGCAGAAGGAAGGAAAGGGTCTCTCAGGCCCCTGGGAAGAAGCTGGGCAAGGGAAAGTGAGGAAGGTCACTGCTCAGCGGTGGAGGTGGTTCTTGTCCATCCGGATCTTCACTGCTGCTGGGCTACCTATGGCAAAAGAGAGCCACGGGAATCAGAATTCCAGACCACAGGTATTCATCACCACATCCTAAGAGAACTCCCTGTTAAGTCCAGCCCCACCTGCCCAGTTAGAGAAACAACTCTGCTGGAACAGGGAGCCAGAAGAAAAATGATCCTACCTGCTGTGGAGTAGGTTCAGGTGCTCGGTTTGCCAGGCGGCTGAGAATGTTACGCTCTGACATCTGTAGCCTCACAGCAACTGGGGGAATTCGGGCAATAGTAGCTGGGAGTCGAGTCACATCAGCTTTCATGTCACTCAGCAGTTCTTCTAGCTGTTTCAGAACTGCAGAGGGAAAAAAGATGGTGGTGAGCTGTGGTGGTGACTAAGGTGGACTTGCGCCCTGCCCATGACTTCTCGATGAGGAAGTTAACTGATGTACTGGAGTGTGGGAGTATGGTCCTTTATCAGTCAACTGACCAGGCCTCTACCATGCTCAAATTCCTATTCCTCATATTCCAATTCCAACTGTCCATGATTCTATGCCTTATTTTTAATTTTATTTTTCAATTCAGTTGACATTCAATATTATTTTATGTTAGTTTCAGGTATACAGCATAGTGGTTAGACAATCATATATTTTACAAAGTTATCTCCTTAGTAAGTCTAGTACTCATCTGACACCATACAGTTATTCCAGTATTACTGACTCTATTCCTTGTTGTACTTTATAGCCCCAAGACTTTTTTTTCCTGACTTTTAAAGTCACCTACCCTCAATGTCCTTTGCTCCTATTGTCTATTTCCTCTAGTTTCTTGAGAGAAGCCTATTCCTGTTTCCTTTCTCATTATCTTTCCTCTCCACCTTTTAAAGCTGTCTCCCTTTTATAACAGCAACAGCTTTCCTTTCCTCATTTCACCCTCCACCTCCCTCAGAATTTTTTAACTTTAATTAGAAACAAAATGTTGAAAGGGGTCTAGAATTTGACGGGATCTTAAATCATCTCTAAAAGTATCCCAGATGACACTATATTATTCTGCTATGCTTTCCACCTCCAAGAACTTGAATACATTAAGAGTTAAAAAGAGGCAAAGAACTATACTGTCCTTGATTGCCTCTAAGATAATAGCTTCTCAAGGAGGAAGGTACAGATCCCCAAGACATCCTAAGCTCCCAGACAAAGAAATTCTGAAAAAGGTTTTTGAAATAAGAAATGTGTGTTGAGGAGGGGCAGAGGAGGGAGGACTCTTGAGCCAGCAGGAGGCAGGGGAGCCACTGGCTACCTTTGTGCAGGACTGCATTGGCAGGCTTGTTTCCTGCCATTGACTCCTTGGACAGGTGCTGATGACTCTCTGCCAAACACTCCACCTCAGCAAATCGGGTGTTTAGGGCCATGGAAGGGTGAGAGGGGTCCTCTGACATGTTCAGGTAAGCTGCCCGCCGCAGCTGCTCCTCAATCACCAGGGCTTGTTCTAGGAGCTGGACAAGGGATAAAAAGGAGATGGGAGTTGGACTGATACCTTGCTTATTTCTGATGGGCCTCTCACAACGTATTAAAACATCTTACAGACTGCCCCCCAACACCCAAGCAGTTCACCACTGCGTTACTTCCTTTCTTTACTCTCGTTTGCAGGGCCATGTTTTTAACTCTACCCTTTGATTCACTTATACAAAAATGATAAAAGTTCAATTCAGAAAATACAGAATGTATAAAAAATTTATATCATAAAGAATTCTACCTCCTATTGTTACTGTTAACATTGTGAGATTTTTCTTTCCATAGATATTTTTTATATAATTGAAATATATATACATTGTTTTCACTCAAAGTTACATAGTAAGCATCTTCCTTTATTACTAGCTACACTTTATAAAAATTCTTTTTTTTTTTTAACCTTCATCTGATAATATCTTTATTGATTTTTGAAGTGAGGGAGGCAGGGGACAGAGAGAGCGAGAGAAACATCCAATGTGAGAGAGACATTGATTGGTTGCCTCCCTATACACCTCAACCAGGGATTGAGCCCTTAACCTAGGTATGTGCCCTGACCGGGAATGAAACCCACAATGTTCCAGTGTATGGGACAGTGTTCCAACCAACTTAAGCCACCCAACCACGGCTATAAGCCTTAATGGTTGCACAGTAGTCCATCTTAAGGATATAGCCACCATATCATTTACATTGTTTCATTCTTTAAAGTTAGTTTTGTTGTTTCTTTTGTCTCTATATCTCACTCCCATTCCTTTCCTTACCCAATAAGTAACCCTTCTAATACTTACTGTGTCTTTTTGCGGGTGTTCTTCAAAATTGAGTATTATTTCATGTGTTCATTTCTAATTTACAGAATGATATTCTGTATATATAAAATGCTTTTCTTCCTTTCCCCACTACCTATCTTCTTAAAGGTTCATTTATGTTGTTTTAACACATGCATTTTGTTGCTTCTAGTTGCTGCACAGTGCTCCATGTGTATCCACATTTTATCTATCTACACTCCCAATGTCAAACATCTGTTACACCTCCAGGCCCCAAAACCAAAAATCACACTGCAACAAACTTGCACCTGTTGCCTAATACAACTATGTAAAAGATTCTTTGAAATATATTCCAGAAGAATGTTGATTCACAAGTTACAAGACTTAATTTGCTCAAGTATCCACTGGTTCTTAAAAAGAATCCATAAGGGGGTCAAGAAAAAAGGACAGTATGAGGATAATGGGCTGTTGTTTCCTCCACAAGATCTGGCTCCATCAGGGCCTACTAATTTACCACCAAACCAAGCATCTGCTACCCTGTCTCCTTCACCAACTCCCTCTTGTCCCAAACTATGAGCCTTCTCCAGGATCAGTTCTTGGCTTGCTGTTCTTTTAAAGCATTCTCTCAAGAGCTCTCTCCTCTCCTAGGTCAACAAGAACCTATATGCAAATGACTTGAGGCTTTTCAAACCTGCAGCTCAAGCACTGCTTGTTCTGATTATTGTTCTGATTCCATTCGTATGGATGATCACTTTGACCCCACTTGTTTATGGTAGTGGGGGTACTGGGAAAGTTATTTACTTGTGAGAAACACCAAATGACTTGCCTAAAACTGAACTTATTTCTTTCTACAAACTGATCCCTCTTCTCACTTCCCTGATCTACCAATGATGATTAAATGTTCTCAGTGACCCAGGCTCAAAGTTTCAGTTACTTGTGGAGTCTTACTCCTTTGCATCTCAAATCCAGTAAGTCAGGGATTGGCAAACTAAGGCCTGGAGGCCAAATCTGGCCTGCTGCCTGTTTTTGTATGGCCCAAGAGCTAAGAATGGTTTTGGAAGTGGTTGAAAAAAAGCCAAAATAAGAATAGTTTGTGACAGTTCATAAAAATTATATGTCCCAGGCCAGTGTGACTCAGTTGGTTGAAGTATTGTCCCATAACCAAAGGGTTGTGGGTTCGGTTCCTGGTCAGGGCACGTGCCTAAATTGTGGGTTTCATCCCTGGTCTGGTTGCATATGGAAGGCAACCAATCTGTCTCTCTCTCCCTTCCTTTCTCTCTAAAAGCAATTTAAAAAATAGTAATTTTTTTAAAAAAAGGTTGTCCTGGCTGGTAGCCTGAAAACTGAAGGGTTGCCAGTTTGATTCCCAGTCAGGGCACATGCCTGGGTTGCGGGCCGGATCCTCACAAGAGGAAGCCACTTGATATTTCTCTCCCTTTCGTTCTCCTTACCTTCCCCCCTTCTCTAAAAAAAACTAAAAATAAAATCTTAAAAAAAGTCCTCAGGTGAGGATTAAAAAAGAAATTATATGAAGTTCAAATTTTAGTGGTGATAAATAAAATTTTATTGGAACACATTCATGCCTATTTATCACCTACAACTGCTTTCACACTGTGATAAGAGTTGACTGCAACAGAGACCATATGTCCCACAAAGCTTGAAATAGTTATTATCTGGCCCTTTAAGAGAAAAGGTTTACTGACCCCTAGAATAAGGAAACTAAATTCTTTGGTGTTTTATTTCCTTTACTTTATCCTTTTTATTTTCTGCAATCAGCATCACAGTCCAATCCTTACTACCTCCTGACTACATGCCAGTTCTATAATTTCATGAATGTTGTTTCCATTCCTCTTGATCATATGAAAACTCTTCACAAACTTTCAACAGCTACCCATTAACTATAGAGTCCATACTCTCTCATCTGGTGCTAAAAACCCAGCTACTGACCTCTAGCTCTTAACTCTCTCCCCAACCTATTTCCCCACAAGTGTTTTCTATAACCCAACTAGGCTGATTTGCTGTTTCCAAACACCCTAAGCTCTGCTGCTTCTACGTCTTTGCCCAGTTTAATCCCTTTTAAGTTCAAACAGCCTTGTTTCTATCCAACAATCTCCATTACATTCATCAAAGCTTAATTCCAATGCCACCTTCCCCAGGCAGCCATTTATTAACTCTCTCCCAGCTCCCCAAATTCCCTTTGGAGAACTTTCTTACGGATTCAGCAGTCTCCCCCCCAATACCCAGAATGGCATTTGTTTAATCACACAATTGCCTCTACTTTAAACTGAAAGCTCCTTGAGAACAGGCACTACGCCTTGTCTTTGTATCCCTGTGCCACTCACTGCTTGGCACATATGTCCGAAGGTTTGTTAGCGTACATTTCTTACTCCAACTGTACTTGGCTTTAGAGCCACATGTCCTGTCTTTATGGTACCCCACTTTCCCATTTTGATGGTCTGCACACCAAGTGCCCTCAATATATATTTGCTGAATTTCTGCGTAAGGCTCCCGTTAGCCCTGGGCTTCTTTGCCCTAGTGATTCTGAAAATGAAACTGTGCCTTTGCATCTCCTTTTTGCATCCATTCCACACCTTATCCACACAGGTATTCTCACACCCAGAAAATGGTACCACTAGCCCACTGACACCCCTACCTCCTCAGAGATCCAACTCAATCCACCTCTGTATCTTTCCTGAACACTCTAACCTACAGTGTTCCTCCAACACACCCAATGAATTCAGAGTCTGTGTCATTCATTAGGCAGTCATCTTCAGCCCTTGAACAAACAGCTGATTAATTTTCAAGTCTTGTATGTCTTGATCTTTGAATCTGAAGATACTTGAGAACAAAGCCTTCCACGGAATATAGAAAGTTAAGAACACAGGAGAACACAATAAACAGTGTGGTTAAATGAACAAAGTCCCGCCCTTGTAGCCCCTTCTCTACTTTCAAGGGCTGTCACTTCAACATCGTCACCCTCCCCATCCTGCTTACCTTGAACCTTCGTGCTAGAAACTTATTCTTGATCTCTAAGAAATTTCCACGGTTCATTTCACCCTTAAAAGGCTCATTGAGGATAGCATAGCGTGGGTCATTCTGGATGTCCTGCCACCGGGCATAGCCATGGCTATTGGAAAATTGCTCAGGAAAAACCAAACAAGGAAAGAACCTCAATTTGACCCTGACTGGTGTGGCTCAGTGCACTGAGTGCCGAACTGAGAACCAAAAGGTCACCAATTTGATTCACAGTCAGGGCACATGCCTGGGTTATAGGACAGGTCCCCAGTTGGAGCTGTGCAAGAGGCAACGGGTGGATATATCTCTTGCACACTGCTGTTTCTCTCCCTTTCTCCCTTCCCCTCTCTCTGAATGTAAATAAATAAAATCTAAAAAAAATTTTTAAATTAAATAATTAAATAAATAAATAAAAACCTCTCTTAAAAAAAAGAAAAGAAAGAAAGAAATGAACCTCAATCTGTGGAACCTCCAGAAACCTTCACCAAGAATCCCAACCCAGACTCAGGCAAAGGATACTTTATGATGCCAGCCAGCAGCCAGTAGTCATGTCGCCGATGCCAGATCTCATAAGTCTTCTTGGTGACTGTGGCCGCCCGCTCCTCATTCTGCCAAAGCGAGTGCAACTCTAAAGAGGAATTTAAAGAAGGTTGAAGAGAAAACATCAAACATCTGTGAGATTTCAAAATGCTATTTATTCTTGTCCCCCCAATACCATTTAATAGTATATGCCTGCAGCTTTCTAACATGGAGCCCAGAGTAGTATGCAATCAGCTTGGCATTCCCTCACCTCTAGTAGAGGTGAACTCTCTGTACCCTGGTTTCTAACAACAAACCTAACTTCAGCTCAGATCCTTCTAACCCCACGGGGCCCCTCATTTTCATACCAGTAAAACCACCGTCGGCAATGTTGAACATGAAACGCTGCTTAATATTTTTTTTCTGCTTCTCATCATTTAGGTCCTTGGGGGTTTCTCCATTTTGAAGCATCACCTCTTTTTTCTCTTCTTCTTCTTTCTTCTCTTCTACAGGATATGCAGAAGAAAAATGTTAGCTCCAGACACTGTGGCTCTTATCCATAGCACAATGTGCTGTAAGATATCCACCTTCACCCTTTCTCACACAGGTGCTTCTCAAACCCAGAAAAGGTGCCACCGGCCCAATGACAAGTAAATGTGAGAACTAACGGAGTCATAACTTGGGACAATGGCTATACGAGTGTAGATAGGGAGGCTGGGGGTTGGAGCGGGGCGGTGTCCCAGAGATAAAGTCCTTGCTTCTAGTTTTAGTCTTTATAAACCACACTCAGCTTTTACAAACACCTACCTTTATCCTCCACCACAATGGGAGTCAGGTCTATTGCTGACTTCTCCTCCACCTTCTCCACATCAGCAACACCTGTAGGGAACAGAGCACATTGAGAGTGTATCTAAAGAAGAATGTCCCCCTCTGTTCCACACTATATCCAACTGGAACAATCCTAAACTGAAATTTTTATGATTGAAGTCTTAAAAGATGTCTTAAGCTGGGCGCGGGGCACCCCCAATTTAAATCAAAGGTACAGTGTGTTACTTCCTCCTGATCATCTCTACAGTCTGGCTGCAAGTCCAAGGGGTGTATGTCGGGATCTGTAGTGCTCGGAAATGTGGATACCTTTGGACTCTGTCTCCATAGGTTCTTCTGTCCTCTCTTTCACCTCTGCCTTTTCTACTTTCTCCTCTCCCTCAGGAGGTTCAACAACAACCTTTTCATCCTCTGAAGCAGGGGCAGGGGGCTGTGGACACTTCAAAGGAAAAAAGGCAGAAGTTGAAGCAGATAGCCTGACACCAAACAGGAAGAGTGGGTTTATCCACCTGCCTTTGGTATGGCATCCAGTCACCCTCTTACCTCAACGGTGGCCTCGGGGGCTGCAGATTTAACCTCCTTTTCTCCTTCTGCACTCTCTTCTTCTTTGAGGCTATTTTCCTCTATTTTTATCCCATCCTCTGCAAACAATAGAAGACAAATGATTAGGAAGGTCCTAAATCGGAGAGAAGGTCAAGCCTTCTCTGTCTCATCTTATTGTCCTCTCGTGCCTTTAAGAGCCAGCCCTATACTCAGGACGGCCCTCCTAAACTGAGAGGTAGATTGCTGTGTGTCCTGCCAGACTCTCCTGTTACAAATGAGCACAGGGGAGCAGAGAAAGCAAAGGCCAGGACAAGAAAAGAGGGGCAGAAATGACAGTACAGGCAGACTTACCAGCAGGTGGGGCAGGTGCAGGAGTATTGGGTTGTGTGTCCCCTGGAGTAGAGGGTGTAGGTGTCTTTGGGGAAGGTGACCCTGGCTGGGACATTTTCTTGTTTTCCTCTACTTCAGCAAGTTCAGGCATACTCCAGCGCCCATTAACATGCTCAAACTCCTGAACCTGTAGCAATGGGGCAAAATGGTGAAGACCCAATTCCAGCTCTAGGCTCCTTTCCTATATCCCTCCAGTTTTCCCTAGAAATCCTGAACAATGGAGAGAGGCTCAGGACTCACCTTCTTGCGAATCAAGGACATGACGCCAATCCTAGTAAGGACATGCTGGCGAGACAGGCCTTCTCGGGGGACACCATCAGCAAAGGTCTCAGCCCCATCTGCTCCTGGCTCACATAAATGCCGCATAAAAAGAGAGACGTAAGCCCTGTAGTGAAGAAGTCGAGAAATGAGTTAAACAGCGATCATGCCAACTCCTAGATCAGATTCTTTCTCATCCCCAGTTAGGTTTTATCCCAGACTACTTGGCTCCATCCTTAGGTAAAGCACACTATCACAGTGAAGTTGGTCTCCAGACCCCACGCCATGCCCCAGGTTCTCTTCCAGAGAAGCTAGGGACACAAAGAGCCCTATTACTAAGAGCTTTGCCTGACAACGTCATCAGAGGAAAGAGCCCATTTCCCAGCTCAGCCTAGACTAAAATGCAATTAAAATGACCAGAGATGATAAGCAGCCCTTGATCTCTACACATAAGTCCTATTCCATCTCTCAACTTACTTGAACTCTTTCTCTGATTTGCCTCGCAGATCTCTCACAAGCCACTGGGTGGTAAAAGCATCCTGGGGTGGCATCCCATATCGCATAATTGCATTAAGAAAGGCTTTTCGCTGCCGAGCATTAAAACCAAGTACCTAGGGGGAAGAAGGAACCTAGGTGAGAAGGAGCAGGTCTTACTTTACCAAAGACCCAATAGTGGCACTCATCCACGTCTCCTTAAAATCATACGGCACTTACTTCAATATTCCCACCAACACGGGCCAACAGAGGAGGCAATGGTTTATCTTTATCATTCCGCAGGCCCTTGCGACTGGGCCTGCGGGGAGCTGCAAGAAGAAAAGAATGCATGAGTGATATTGGTAAAGGTATTAGACAAAGCAATACTTAAACAACCAGCAGAAAGACATAGCCCTCACCTTCTGAACGTTCATCAAAGTCTTCATCACCTTCCTCTGAGGCCACTGAATAATCGGACTGGTTGTCGGACTGGTCGTCCTGCCAATCTGGAGGGAGAGAGGGCTGATGAGCGGGGCCCACTGCTCTAGTGGAACGGCCCATGGGTGGGGGGCGGGGCCGGCCACACACACCTCGGTCCTCCTGGGAGCCATCATTGTAGTTGACCTGTTTACGGATTCTTTTTCCTTTGCCCAGATTTCGGGCCAAATCTTCTTGCTGCTGCTCATAATGGTGCCGCAGCAATTTCTCCCAGTAGTCAGGATCCACACTTTCTTCCTGTTTTATGATTTCCCGTTCTACCTCCTCTTCCTCCTGGGACAGAGGGAGGGCCAGGACTCAGGGGTGCTGAAGTCAGCACCACCAGCTAGCTACCCCTCGTCCTCATAGTTCCCATTCTACTAGCTCCTTTGCGTGACTGGACTTCAATACTTGGATGTGCCTGTTTGGACCTAAGGACTTGAAAGAAATTGAATCGATGCAACATGACTCCTCAAAATTATGTATAGATCAGCAGTCAACCTAACTAAAGAAAAACATGGGATAGAGCCGTTATCACAAGAGACAGATGAAGAGATGGTGTGCTTTCTTCTACCCCTTGTACTGACACATACACAGCTGGGAGGCAGCAAATGTAGAAAAGAACAGTTAGAGCCTTAGCAAGGCAGAACGGAGCTGCTTCTGAAATCCTACAAGAGTTTCATAACAGAAGGGCTTCTATTCTTCTAAACTTCGTAAGTTTACCAACTGTCTGCAAGAAAAAGTTACATATTTATGTGCATACATATGTGTGTGTGTGTGTGTGTGATCTTATGTTCCCATGTTTATGCTCCTCTGAAAGTCTTGTTACATTTTCAGACATTTCAGGACCACTAACTGATTCTACCTCCCTTATATTAAAATTAAACTGCTGCTAACAGCCAATATTAAAAACAACCTAAATATCTTTCATTATTAAACTAATTAAATAAATGTTGGGGATAGGGTGTAGGCAAAAATGGTGAAGGAAGTTAAAAGGTACAAACTTCCAATTATAAAATAAGTAAGTCATGGGAATGTAATGTACACTATGGTGGCTATAGTTACATATATGAAAAGTTGCTGTGAGAGATCTTAAGAGTTCTCAACACAAGAAAAAAAAAACTGTAACTGTATATTGATAGACGTTAACTACTCATTGAGATCATTTCACAATATAATCACAAATTACCAAATCATGATACTGTACACATGAAAGTAACATTATGATGTATGTCAATTTACCTCAATTTTTAAAAATAAATTATGGTACTTCCAAACAAGGACATACTATGCATCAAAAAAAAGTTGAGTTATTTACGCGCTGATTTAGACTATATCTTCAGATTTACTGGTAGACCACAGCAAGGTATAGAACATTATGTGTAAAAAACTACTTCCTGGTTTAAAAAGAAAAGAAAAAACATGTTTGTGTGTATATTCATATGCTTCTATGTATGGATATATATGTAATCTACATATATGTAAAATATTTTTAGAAAGATATGCAAGAAACTGAAAACATCAGTTGTCCACAGGGAGGGAACTAGGCAGCCAGCCAGAGGTGGGAGAGATACCTTTATATCTTTTGAGTCTTGAACCATGTGAATTACTGTCTACTCAAAAAATAAAATGTTAAAATATTATGAAGTAAATGGCAGCTGCAACCACTAATAAGAGGACCATTTGTATACATGTGTAATCCTTAGCAGAGGTTATCAATGCGAGGGAGAATACTGTCCCTCTCTTCCCAACCACTAAGCACAGACTGCGCCAGTCACGCCTACACGCAGTCACTGCCCTAGTGGAATGGGGAACACCTTCAAAAGCGCAGTTTTGACTGAATCTAATCTACAGAGACCTATACCAGACTTTCCAACCAGTTACACATCACTGAGGTTAGTAGTATCACCTTCAAGAACAAAGATAACAGATACGTATCAGAAAAACACAGCAAGAGGGATGGTTCTGAGTTGGAAGGATGAGAAAGGACAGTGAAGACTCCCAGTAAGCTATGTCAATTCAAAGAACTCTGAGCTCAGTGGTTTAGAGGACCAAAGGAGAAATTAATTTTTTTCCATTTTATACTCAACCTTATCATCTGGGGGGAAAAAATTATTACAGAGGCCACACATTTTATCACTGTTTTAGTATTTTTCTAATTTCTTTACTAAAAAAACACCAAGAAAAGGAATGGAAGAGGAAAAAAGGGAAAACAACAATTCTAATGTTTTATAAAGTACAGGGAGACAGGCTGGCTGTATAGATATGTATCTTATTTCCTGTCTTTTCTCCAAAGAGATTTGAACTAGCAAACAAAAGTTTGCTGGGGTTAATAAAATACATAAGAGAAAATGAGATTCTGATGAAGGACTAAAATACCTGTTTTGAGTGTGAAATCTGGCTGTGGGTTTCCTGACAGCCACAGCAAAGAAGAAAATGTGATTAGTCACATGTTATAGTATTTATTTTCAAGAACATGCATATCAACTCACCAATGTACTAATTTGCCTACAGATATCTTCTCCTCCAGTCTCAAATACTCATCTGAGTCTCAGTTCCAATTTCTGAACCAATCACCAAGAAAAGCAACGCTTTGGACTCATACTCACCCCCATTTCTTCTTCACGCACTACATACTGGGCCACTTTGAATGAGCTCAAATATTCATTCATGCCCTGCAATTCTGTGTCTTCAGTCTCATCCTGGTTACGGTCCAGCAGTCGTTCAATGGCCTTATCGTCATAGTGAATAACACTGCTATCCTCTCCCTCTTTGTTGTCTCCTCCTATAAAGAATCAAGGGTCCATAACACCAAAGTCAGTTCCAGCAGCTGCAGTAGAAAAAGCAAGTTCTACAGGACCCTAGGTATCCAAGATGCCCTTTAGAGAGGCCAACCCCCACACCAAAACAAATTCTAGACTAGCTCACCTCCGTCTGTGGCTTCATCCTTGAATAGTTCCTCAGTGCCAAACTTGAGGATGTCATCAAGCTCCTGTTTGGACATAGATCCAGTCTTGGAGCCCAGCCCAGGCCGAACCACTAGATGCGTCAGCATCATCTTCTTTTTTGCCACCTGCGTGATTCGCTCCTCCACTGACGCACGGGTCACAAACCGATAGATCATGACCTTCTTATTTTGCCCAATACGGTGAGCTCTGCTAAAAGCCTGCAGATGGGAACAAAAAAGGCGAAAAACTGAAGTAACCATATTTTCCTGCTTTCCCTCTTGCCTAGACTTCCCACATTATAAGCAAAACTCCAGCACTAGGCAGGAGCCGCAGCTTGTCTTCATACAAAACTTCCTTTTGCAACCCTGCTCACAGGCACCACCCTCTATCATGTTACCCAAAAGAGACCCACAGATAACCCCAACTCTCTGGCTTACAATATAGTGGAGGACATAAAAAGAATCAATTGTCTTCCCCTGAAAATAACTAATTCCAGATGGTGGAGTCCTCATTTCTAATAAGTTCAGCAACAGGCTGCTACCTCTGCTCACCTGGATGTCATTATGTGGGTTCCAATCAGAGTCATAGATAATAACTGTGTCAGCAGTGGCCAGATTGATTCCAAGGCCGCCAGCTCGAGTGGAAAGCAAGAAGCAGAACTGTTGAGCACCCGGTGCTAGAAAAGGAACCAAAAACACCATTAGAAGTGTCTTCTGAATTCGAATTAATAAATGTAGAAGAATGTCAGAAGCATAAAACCTCATGAGCCCATGCCACAGTAATAATCGTTGTAAGCGAGGTCCACCTATGGGCACTGAAATCAATGTGGAAGTTTAAGGAGAATCAGGGTATCACCACGGTCTCAAATATCTCTGAAGATATTAATTACGATGGGTAAATAACTTTTTCCCATTCAGTGGAGAAACTCAACAGACACCACCTGAACAAGTAGTCAAGGTTAATATCAAGAACAATGGGGCATTCACATCATGTCCTCCCTCCCTCCTCCCCACGATATGATGCACTGAAAAGAACACAGCATCGATTTCTAGTATTCTTGCCCAAAATATCTAACCTTAATCTAATCATGAGCAAATCAACAAACTTAAACTAAGACATTTTACAAACAGCTGACCAGTAATCACCAAAAGTATCAATATCATGAAAAAAAAAAAAAAAGGAAAAAATGAAGAACTGTCACAGACAGGAAGAGACTCAACAACCAAATCAGTGTGGGATCTGGGCTTGGATCCTGAAACGGTAAAAGGACGTTAAGAGGTAAAATTGGTGACATTTCAGAGTTAAGGTCTATTGTTTAGTTAATAATACTACACCAATGCTAATTTCCTGGTTATGATCATTGTACTGTGGTTATAAAAATTGTTAAGACAAGCTGGGTAAAGAGTATATATAATACATGAACTCTTTGCACTATTTTTGCAACTTTTCATTCAATCCAAATTTTTTTTTTTTTTTAAAGAATAGGTAATGGCTCCTGAAACAAGTCTGCCACTAACTTGCGATATGCACTTGAATAAGTCTTGGTCCCTCTCCTGGGCCTCAAGATACAATGGGCATGGGGGTGGGCAGGGTAAAGAGAATGTTCTCCTTTCTAGTGAAAGAATGAAGACTTGGAAGAAAAAAAAAACCTCCTAGGCATAGTCCAATACATTCTTCCAATCAAGACATTCAAAAGATTTACTCTTCCATTATCAACTGACAAAGACCCAAAAGAACTATACAGAAAAGCAGATGCACAACAAGAACAAGCAATTGGTCCAAAAACACGGTGGCTTACATGCCTGGATCTAAGCCACTCCTTCCCACATACCATTGAAGCGGTCAATGGCCTCTTGACGCATGTTCCCAGTGATTCCACCATCAATACGTTCATATTTATAACCTTCATGTTCCAAGAAATCCTCTAGCAGGTCCAGCATCTTGGTCATCTGAAAAAGGGACAAGTTTAATTATGGGAAAGTCAGCTGATAATCCTTTTCCTCATGTCACTGAGGGCTGTCTACTGTTATCCCCTAAAGCTCCCAGCCCAGTCCACACAATACCTGGGAGAAGATGAGTACACGGTGCCCACCCTCTTTAAGGTTCTTGAGCATCTTCTGCAGCAGCAATAATTTCCCAGATGCTCTGATTAGGGCACTGCCATCATACATGCCGTTAGGCATCTTAGGGGCTTCCTGGGGAAAGGAGCAAAAAGCATTGAAAGAAAGCCTAACAGAAGAGTTCTAACCCAGGGAAGCACAAGAGGTGGCACAACATACCATTGCAGCCACAGGAAAGAGATAAGGGTGGTTGCAGCACTTCTTAAGATCCATCACCACATTCAGCAGAGACACCTGGTTGCCACCACCTCGAGCATTAAGTGCTTCAAAATTTCGAGTGAGGATATACTTGTAGTATTTCCTGCATGGGCAAGGGAGGAACGTAAGTCAGACTCAAGAGTCTTCACATGACTCAAAATGCAGCCCTAAGATCTGAGATCTTCCTTCCAACTTATCTCACTTTGGGACTAAGGAAACTGAACACGCACTGCCACCACCCTTATTCTAATTAAGGTAAGGTGTAACTAACTACGTAACAACCAAGAGCTCGAGCTCCCTCGCATCAGGTGTCTTCAGGCCTTGCTTGCTCCTGGCACCAGATGCCTTGAAGCAGAGTGTGGGGAAGAGTAAGAAACACTTCGCAGACTGGCTGATGTCTAATAATATTTCCAAAATGGAGTCAATATTCTGTCCCTTCCAACGCACTTCTGCATAGGGCTCAGCTCCACACGCACGATCAGTTCTGTCTTGGATGGCATATTCTTGAACACGTCGGCTTTGAGGCGCCGCAACATGTGCGGCCCCAGCATGTCATGTAGTTTTTTAATCTGGTCCTCCTTGGCAATGTCAGCAAACTCCTCCAAGAAGCCTTCCAAATTGCTTCAGAAAGAGAAATGAAAACATTGTTGGAGAGGGAGAAAGGAAGAAAGGATAGTGACATAAGAAATGAACAACAAGAAAATCAAAGGCAGGATTATGAGCAGATTAGACATAAATACACTTACTGGAACCTCTCAGGGGTGAGGAAGTTGAGCAGATGAAACAGCTCTTCTAGGTTGTTTTGTAATGGAGTCCCAGTCAGCAACAGCTTATGTTGGAGCGAGTAACCATTTAAGACCCGGAAGAACTGGTGAGGCCGGTGAAGAGATAAAATTCAATCAAAACAGGGCTCCAGTCTAGCTCTACTGAACTCCAAGCTGTTTCAGTGCCCAATACTTAGGTCCTCCACCCCCAACTCCATCCCTCTTTTAAGACCTGGCCACAAAGAAAAGCAACGCCCGTTTGCCCCTTCCGTCTCCTAAGTCTCCCCTTAATGAGAAGGTGGCACTAAAAACTAACACTGTAGGCCGTAATCTCCCTCCTTTTCCCCTCACCTTAGATTGATTGTTCTTGAGCCGATGGGCCTCATCCACAATGAGGCAGGCCCAGTCAATAGAGCCCAAGATAGCCATGTCAATGGTGATCAACTCATAGGACGTCAGCAGCACATGGAACTTCACAGATGCCTCTTTCTGCACAAGACGGCAACCTTGTCACTATGTTCAACTTCGCCAGTGTCACCAAACCCAAGGGACTTATGGGGCTTTTCCCTCCTGCTAGCAGTCATCTTTTTGCCTCACCCCATCACAAAGAGGTAAACCAAGCCCACAGCAACAACTCCCCCTGGAGAGCGGTGTCCCTTCCACTGAGATACCTTCATGCGAGAGGCCTTCTTGCCACCACGAATGGCGTTGTCTTCAAAGGAGAACTCGTTCTCTCGGATGATGGCCCGGCTGTCTTTGTCACCCACGTAAGTCACCACATACATATCTGGAGCCCACATTTCAAACTCCCGTTCCCAGTTGATGATGGTAGAAAGAGGGGCACTCACTAGGAAGGGGCCTTTGGAATGACCCTTTGAGGAAGAAGAAGCAGTGTAAGGACCAGGGGCCCATTCCACTACAACCCCAGGTCCCACTCTACCCCCTGCTCCAAAAGCTATTCGAGGACTGGCATGGGCACTGGTGTTCCTACCCTGACCTTCTTGCATATGAAAGCTTCCTGCCCACTCCTTTCCACAAAGCCATACCCGCCATTGCAGAGAACTTAAAACCTTACCTCTTCTATTAAGTCTTTCCATAGTAATTCTACCCATGGCTCCACTGATCTCAACACTAATCCATCCCACAGTACGGAGGCTCTATGCACCCACCACTAACCCCATCCATGGCTCCATTCACCCAAATCTTTCTCTGTATGCACATGTCACTCTTACTGTCATTCAAGGTCAGTGATCAATTTTTTCTTCCTTTCTCTCTCCTCAGAGTGTAAGAGAAGACCATGAACATAAAATATGCCCACAAAAAACTAATAGCCCCAGCTTTCCTACCTCCTTGTAGAGGGAATAGAGGAAGACTGCTGTCTGGACAGTCTTTCCAAGGCCCATCTCATCAGCCAAGATGGTGTCCGTGCCCTGAGCCCAGGAGAAGCGCAACCAGTTCAAGCCCTCCATTTGATAGGGGTGCAGGGTTCCACCTGTAGCATCCAGGTATTCTGGCTGTCGCTCATACTTCACTGTCGGCTGAAGGGTGAAATAAAAGAAGTCAAGAGCTGGCAAGGAATTCCCCTTTCTTTCGTAACAGAACAGCTGCCTCCTCCTCACACATTTTCACTAGATCCTCCCTGGGAGAGCCACAAAAAATGGTGAGGAAATAGGTCCTCACTGGCTATTTTAACTTTGCGTTTCATTTAAGAGCCTCCAGGAAGCAAGGCAACTAACAGCCTATCAGGCAGATAGAGGTCTTGTGGTCTCACAGATCTGAGGAAAGACACACCATAGCCTCCCTAGCAATACATTAATTCCGCCAGTCAGGATCCACCAAGTAAATAATCCTATGTCCCCCATCCCTGCTGCCACCCCCAAGATTCATCTTTTTAACAGTAACCATCCCCACATTACACACACACACACACACACATACACAAACACACACCACAAACCACAAAGGAATTGAGCCATGAATTACATGAATTAAGGGTCAGAAGACCCAGATTCCCATATTTCATAAAAGCTTGGTTGTATGATTCCCCCTCCTTAGATAACACTTCCTCAATCATATAAAACACAACCTCCTACGCTTTCATATTTGATAATGAAAAGGAAAGTAATCCTCGTGTTTCCTCTGATTTACAGAGATGTGGAGAGCAAACAGACTTCATGAAGCATTCTCAGCTATAAAGTTATTACTCGCACAATCACTGGACTGGAACACACAATAGATGTTGTTCTGCCCAATAACTTGTGTTCTCCCTCTTCTGCCACTACTCACATCAACTGTTGGAGTTTCAGGAGGCCTCTCCAACTTCCTCAGCTTCACCTTCTTGAGCTTCTTGCCTGGTCGTCCTTCTTCACCCCTCATTAATTCCCTGAAAAAAAAAAAAAAAAACAGACATCACACTGCTGTCTATTGCCCTTCTCAATAAGGAGCAACTCTACTTCTCCCCAAAGCCACTCACCTGTGATTCCAATAGCTCTGCTTGAATAGGTCATAATCCTGTATCTCCACATCCTCACTCTCCCAGGATGCCTGATCATAGGGCAAGTCCCGCCACTTGATCAAGTAGTGGACATGGCCTTTCTTGTCCACACTACAAGGTTAAGGAAAGAAACCCTCAGGGCCAGAAGGCCACCTCATGTCCTCCCAAATTAGCTTCACTCTCAAAAGATACTGATAATGATTCCAAACCAGACCTCTAGGTAGGCTAGACATGTATTCTACTCTAGTCTCCCATGGATCAAATACCAGGATTCAGTCAGTTAACAACAGAGCGTGAGTCTCTTCCAAGTGTAAGCGACAGTGACGTCCATTTTCATAATCGCTTTCGCAGTAGTCTCCCAGTTTCCCTCCGTATGCCCAAGACAACCACAGTCTGGCCCATCTCCACTGGTACCTGTGATTCAGAATTCGGTGGATCATCATCCACTCAGGCTTTATCCCATAGCGATAGAAGCGTTCCTCCATCTCTGCAAATTTAGGATCCTTGTTCTTTCGCTTTCGGCTCTTCTCTTCATCACCACCAAAGTCCCCAGAAGGTGGCTCATCCATATCATTTTTCCGCTGATAGTTTCGGAACATCACCTGACAGTGCAGCTCCAGCTGCAAGCAGAAAGAGAAATAAGTCACCAAATAGCTGCAGCCACTCCTCCCACCCAGGAGACTGTGTTCTCACTACCCTCTTTGTTGTAACCCCCACATCTCTAGCCTATCCAGGTTTACCTGCAGTTCAGACACCCAGGAGCAGTGCCAATAAGACATGCCTTGCCATTTCACAAAGAACTGCCGCTCTGGCCGGCCCTCCAAGGGCTTAGGGGAGGGAGTATTGGGATCAGCATCTGGAGGCCGGGGCACCGGTGTGGGAGACGGTGGCTGACCCCACTTCCAAATTAGGATCTTCTGGACCTTGCCCTTAAGAGCTGGACACTGAGAGAAAAAGAAATGAACCAACACCAAATGATTACCATGGGAGAAGACAGGATAGCCCTCAGAGCCTCAACCTTATCCAAAAATTATTAAAATCCCATTGCAAGTAAGAATCCCAGGATCCTTCTAGGGAGAGAATAATAGGATTCCCTCTCCATTTCTGGACTTCATCCAGGACTTGTGTGACATGATCACTACTATCTGGTTAACAGAGCTAACAGCTAGACTTCAATAATAACCCAGAAGAGCCTTGGCTGGGTAGTTCAGTTGGTTAGAGTATCATCTCAATACACCAAGGTCACAGGTTCAATCCCCAGTCAGGGCACATACAAAAAGCAACCTATGAATGCATAATAGTAAGTGTAAAATTTTTTTTTCTTTCACTCTCTCCCCCCAACCCCTTAAATCAATTTTTTAAATAGCCCAAAACAAGAAATCATAGAAAACCCAGAGCTAGCACTCAGAATTCCTCTCTTAAGCAATCCAAAGCAATAAGTGACCCCTTTAAACCATTCTAAATTACCTAGACCCCAAGTCTGAGTGGCAAGACAGAGATGGATATTCTGGGCTGGAACACTGCTCCGTAACCCTCAAGAGAGCTGGCGAAGCATCAGCTCCTCTGTTCATAGTCAGTCATACGTTTTCCCGAAACAAAGGTCCCAAGATTATATGAAGAAGGAAAATGCCTATCTCAGGGCTAAAGGCCTACAGTTCTCCAATGACCTCTCCTGCACCTCACAATGTCTACACATAAAAGGGGTAAACCCTTCCCACATCCCTCACCCTGGCTGGGGTCAGTCACTCACCGTACAGCGGGGACAGAGCCACTCGCCATTGGGGATCTCTGGAAGTGGAGGGTTCAGGCAGTGGATATGGTAGGAAGAAGGACAAGTGTCACAGCAGAGCAGCTCCCCACCATCCTTGCAGACCCGACAGAATTCCATATGGTGGTCATCCTCCTCTTCGGGGTCTCCCCCAACCTCTTCCAAGATCTCCTCACCCTCTGAATTGTCCTCTTTAGCCTCCCACTGGATGCCTTCCTTCTCCTGTAGTAAAGAAACAGAGTCAGATTATTACCACCCCCCCACCCCAAGGCTGAACCACACTCATCATTCCATTGAAGGCTTCCCAAAGCCCACACCAGCAACACCACCATCACTCCCACCCAGGCCCAAAAGAGCTTTATCATCCCACTCTTCCTGTCGAGGGTCCCAAAGGGCCACAGTGGCCAGGTACTCACACAGTGTGGACAGCTCCACTTGCCCTCGGGAGCCTTCTCCATATCTGGATCCAGGCAGACCATGTGGTAAGCTCGGGGACAGGTATCACACAGGATGATCTCGCCGCCTTGCTGGCACACCTCGCAATAGTCCTGGTGGTCTGTCTCATAACCATCCATAGCAGTCACCTCCTCCTCGCCTGGGCAAGGAAGAGGGAAAGCCCAATTATTAGAAAAAAACTACCTCCCCCCACCCCTATCCTAAAATAACCCAACCCCATCTCCTTAGGGAGATTATTCCCCAGTCATTCCCACCCCATCCAATTACATAGAGATTCAGAAAAGAAACACACCTTTCTTTTTCTTTTTAGTGGTTCGAAGTTTCTTGCGGCTGCGACTACTGCGGCTGGTGGAGCCATCAGAAACAGAATAGCTATTGATACTGGCATCATCGAAGTCAGATTCTACGTCTAAGTCATCATCCTCACTCTGGAAGAAAGAAAAAGAAATAATGTTACAGGTTCAAGCCAAGGGGAAAGAGTGGTAGAGAAGGAATCCTTCTCTTCCTGGGAGTACTAGAATCCCAGCAAGGACTGTTGTACATGGAGCCTAGTCATGTGTTCTGTGGCCAATCCCCCATATTCTATGTGCCTACTGTAAAGGCTAGACAGGTCCTGAAATGAGGTAACATCCTATTAGATAGCGCACCCTCACCAAAGGGATGGGCTGGGTTCTCACCGAGGATCTCTTACGCTTAGAACCAAAACCTCCCAGCTTGATTTTCAAGGGAGCCACTTTCTTGGGTTTAGGCTTCTTGGCATCAGGTATACGAGGGCTGCCCTTTGGCTTCCTCCGAGCATTGGGACCTAAATTCAGGAAAGAGCAAGTAAGATCATACAATCCAAATACACATCACTGGGCAGAAAATGTGGGAAAACTATATACCACATAGGAGATGGCCAAAAAGTTCGTTCAGTTTTAAAGTATGAATAAAAGACACATTTTTCATTTTCACTGATAATTTTATTGAACAACATATTCACCATTTTGTTCCACTACCTTCTCTCATCTTTCAGGCAATTTCATAATTCCATCTTCACAAAACTTATCTTTTTGAACAAAGAACTATTCCAGGTGCCTTTTGCAGTTTCCAGGGAATTGAATTTTTTTCCATTAAGAGAATTCTGAAAAGACTGAAATAAATGAAAACCCAAAGGTACAATGTCCGGAGAATACAATGGATGAATGAGAACTTCTCAGCCAAGGTGTAACAGTTTTTGCCTGGTCATCAAAGAAACACGCAGTCTAGTGTTATCCTGATGGAAGATTATGCATTTTTCTGTTGACTAATTCCGGACGCTTTTCGTCGAGTGCTGCTTTCAGGTGGTCTAATTGGGAGCAGTACTTGTTGGAATTAATGTTTGGTTTTCCAGAAGGAGCTCTCAATATAGGACTCCCTTCCAGTCCCACCATATACATAACATCACTTCTTTGGATGAAAACTGGCCCTTGGTGTGGTTGGTGGTGGTTTGTTTGGCTTGTCCCACGATCTCTTCCATTCCTCATTATTGTAAAGTATCCACTTTTCAATGCCCGTCACAATTTGTTCTAAAAACGGAACATTTTTGTTACATTTAAGTAGAGAATCCCATGCGGAAATATGGTCAAGAAGGTTTTTTTGCTTATGTGAAACCCAAACATCAAAGCACTCAATATAACCAAGCTGGTGCAAATGATTTTCAACTGTTGATTTGGGTATTTTGACTATGTCAGCTATCTCCCGTGTGGTATTAACGTTGACTGTTCTCAATTCATGTCTCGATTTGATTGCTATCAACTTCCCAACCATGGAGCATCGTCCAGCGAGAAATGTCCGGCACAGAACTTCGCAAACCGCTTCTGACACATTCAATCAGTCACAGCATCTTCTCCACATACTGCACCAATCTTTGTTTGCGTTTCAGTCGCCTTTTTACCGTCCTTGAAATAATAAAGTATAATATCCCAAAAATGTTGCTTAAGTGTCTTCCATCTTCAATGTTAAAATGGCTGTACAAAAACTCACCAATTTTGATATTTTTTTTAATGTGTGCTGATATGACAGCTGTCACAACACAATCTAACATAATTGTTTCAAATAAAGTTAAAGACAACTAGGTGCTACTAGAGCCATCTTACAGGGAGCCGAAAGAACTTTTTGGCCAACCCGATAATAAAATTTTCTCCACCAAAGCTGGCTTCCCCATGATCAGCTTCCCAAATTTCCCTCCTAAATCTAATATTCATTCCTTCCTCCTACCTTCTGTCTTTGGGCTGACAGAACAGCATTTCCACGCTTCTTCTGTATTCGCCGTCCTAAGCCCACACTAGTCACTCCTCTCACCAAGGTCCCCTTTACCTTTGCCCTCCTTGGTCTTGGCCTTGCGGATAGGAACCTCCACAGGGGGAGGAGGTGGTACAACTTCAGTGGCTGTCACCATGCTCTCCACCACGGCCACTGCTGCTGCAGCTGCTGCTGCTACTGAAGCCCCAGAGCTGCCTTTGAAGGGGTTGTTGGTGCTAAACTCCCGCCACTTTGCACCCAAAACCATCATCATCTTGGAGACAGCAATCTTGGGGTTTTTGGCAGCAATAAGGGGTCTGGTGAAGAAAAGGATGAGAAAAGAAAAAAGGAAAAAATTTGTAAATATCAGAGAGGTAAAGAAATGAAAGGAAATTACTGACACCCTCTCCTCCCCTTGTCCCCAAGATCCTCCTGTTTACCGGACAAACTGGCTGAAGGCCTTATAGTTGGTGAGGGTGCGATAATCCTCCTCTGAGAACACATGGTCAATGTCTTCCATTCCCCAGTCTTCCAGAAGCTGAGCAGATGATTTAGGCTCCTGCAGAGAGAGCAAGGTCAAAGACCTGACTCCTAATGCCTACACCTGCTAAGGCTTGTAAGGCCTGAACAAGAGCGCTAAGAGGAAATCATGAGAAATAGGTGGGGAGAAAATGTTCTAATGGGCAGCAGAGTGTCTGGGAAACAAAGAACAGATGTTTTCACGAACAGTACTGAATAGAGAATGGAGGTCCAGGTACCTTTGAATCATCATCCTCCTCCTCCTCCTCCTCTTCCTCCTTCCGCTTGGATTTGTTCTTCTTTTCTTTCTTAGGTCCAAGCTTCTTTTTCTTCTTCTTGCCAGGGGTATAGTCGCTGCCCTCACTGTCTGAGCGCAGAGCCACCTCTTCCTCTTCTTCCACAAACTCTGGCCCCTCCCCAGAGCTGTCCCCCAGCTGCCGGCATAAGAGCATACGCTGGAGCAGGGAAGGGGAGGAGAGGGAGACACACACACATGCTACACACATGCTGACCTCAGGACAGCCCTAAGGCTTGTCCCCAGACCTGGCCCGCCACTCCAGAGGAAGAAACAGATGCGCCCAGCCCTTCAACCCTTTTCAGAGCTCCTCCTTGCTTCCTCTTACTCCCCATAGCATCCAGTCACCCACTCACCTCCTTTTTTTGGCGCTTGCTCTTAGGGATTTTAGGGTCCCTAGGTTTCTTAGGTTTTTTCTTTTTCTTGAGCTTTGGAGTCTCTGCTTCTGACAAATCCTCTTCTGGGTCCTCTTCGTTTTCTACATATATTTGGCAAAGAAAGGAAAGCAGGGAAAAGATCAATAGCAAAAGGTTAGGGCCTAATCTACAAGCTTTAGACGTTATTCCCCCACCTCTTGTCCCAGATTCCACTGAAGAGACTGCTATACTCTCCACAGAAGGAAGCTGAGACTCAGGACAAAATTGGACAAAGAGAGAGCTGTATAGACCCAAATTAGGACTGCCAGGCTAGACCAGACCCACCACAGGCAGCTGTCCCAACACCCTTGCCTCCTCTCCCTCGTTCCTAACAGGAATTTTCTATATGCTCATGTCCAATGTAGCTATATCAAACTGCTTATAGTTAACCAAATAATAGAAATAGGTCTAGTTCTCCTATAACTGCCTGCCAAGTATTCTATAAATCGGGGAAAAAGAATGAAAGATCTCATCCACATGGCAAAAACTATGTGCATACACCTCACCATATTTCCAGAACAAGATCAGCTCAGGGGTCCCAGAAACCACACCTTTCACACACCCTTTTGGGTCATCCCAGCTCAAAACCAGCAGACACTCCAAGTCCCGGGTTCTGTTGCTAGCTCAGTCCCAAACATAATTTCCTTTTCCCATCACCAGCTTTACTGTTCCTTCCCAGCTTCTCCTGGGTCAGTAGCCTCTTCTCCCCAGGGGCCCAAATCAGCCCAGCTGTCACCATCTCCTCCAGCCCCCCCACCCTCCTCCCATCTGGCTCCACCTCCTCCCCTGGCTGGGAGCACACACAAAGCCTGGGGTAATGCTGAGAGCTCCTGGGCAGGGATAGGTGGGAAGGGGCACAGAGGGGGAGGAGAAGGCCAGGAGGCAGCTTCCTTTGTAACAGACATTCACACCAGCACACCAGCTCCCTCCTCCCTCCTCTTTCTCCTTCTTCCCAAGCCACCCCCGCCCAAGGAGGGGGGCAGTGGAGAAGGGAGTGGAGAGCAGGGAGTGCCTCACCAGCGGAGGAGAGGGAAAATGGCTCCTGACCGCAGAAGCCAGCCCAGGGCACCCAGCTGCCAACATAGGACAGACAGGAAGTGGCGGGGGAGGGGGTTGAGAGAGGTAGCTGGGGAAAGACTACCTTGACAGACTTCCCAAATTATTAGCTGGCCCCACATCCAAATGTCACCTGTCCTAACACCTCCTCCGGGATGATACAGTTCTCAAGAGGCCACCCTAACATCCAAGGCAAGGAAACCCAAGACAAGCATGAAGGTAACACTATGAGAGCGACTGGGTTACTCCCTCAATCATAATTATTTTTTCAATCACCAAAGCTAAGAGTTAACAAAGGCTCAGTGGAAGTGTGGTCAGAGCATACAACCTTCTCCTCAAATTTGGTACCCAAACGATTTACCATGAGGAATGGAAGCCCACAAAACATCTCTGAAACTGTTTCCTCATTACCCCCACCCGGAGTCCAGGCCACAGATCCTAAACCACCTCTTGCCACCTATCCAACATTTGGGAGTCATGTCCACATCAAAAAAAAGGAGCAGCACCTAGGTAGTGGTGGACAATGTTTTCTTCAATCCTACACATGCTCTTAGCTCCTGACCCCCAGAAGTAGCCCTAAAATGCCTCTGGCTCCGCCCTTCCTGAGCAAGGCAGATACTAGGGAACATGAGACATTAGGCTGGACAAAGCACTATCAGCCTCCCCCGACTCAGCCCAGATCAGGCCAGGCACAAGAAAGCCCCTCCCATTCCCTAGGGAATGGAACACCAGTCTGGATCTCACCAGAAAGAATCATTTTAAGGGCAATCCCAGCAATCCCTATGTCTCTATGTCCCCAGCCCTCCATCCCCTTACCCGCCACTCCCACTTCAATCGGCCATATTTCTGGGGTCTTCCTCTTCACCACCTCCATAAATGCTGAAAATGGAGACAAGGACAAACCCACGAAGGCAGAGGAAACACCCTTCCATCTAAGACCCTAGAACCTCTCAGGCAGATAAGGTACTGACATGGCAAGCAACAAACTGACTGAGATATAGAGGAACAGGGATTTGGGAATGGGGCAGGAATGGGATACAGCAAGTGGGAAAACTGGGTCATGCTACAGCTTGGGGCAGAGCTCACCTGGGGAGCCTGCACAGATTCTAATAGACATGGGGGCAGCCTCAGACTGAGGAAGGGGCCAGAGGGAAGCCAAGATGTGCAACCAACATTGGCTGGATGGCACTACAACTTCTCATGCCCCTCACAGAAAGGATGGGATCACAATCACATTATCACAACTACCACCCCACCACCACCCTGGGCAACAGCACCGAAACCTGCCAGCCTGCCCTGCATAGTGAGGAAACTCAAGCCTAATTTTCTTATCCCAACAGCAGAAGACTCAGTAACAAGACTGACCTAAGTGGCCTCAGGTTGAAGTAAAGACTTCCAACTTAGAAAATGCCAAATGTGGAAACAACTCTCTCTCCCAGACCACCTCAACTTGCCTGCTAGAGCTGAGGAGAGAGAAGGCAGAAGTGAAAAATGTTCCGTGGGCAACAGAAACAGGAGTGGAGAGGATGAAAAAATGGCATGTAGAAAAAAATATAACTAGAAAAAAAGAAAGTCAAGGAAACAAGTAGATGATTTTAGATGGGGGCTCTGAAGGAGAGACAGGCAAGAGACACACATCTGCTTAGAAGCCTGACATCAATCATTTGGGGGTAGACAAGGGTTACTCCAATAAGGCAGGGTAATTACAGCCATACAGGTTTGGCCAGTTCAAGGAGCCACCCCAAAACACAGATAGTACAACCCCCAACACACCTACACAAACACTTTACACCATTAGCCCAAACCCCAGGCTACCTGCACAGAGGCAGAATACTCTTAAAAAAAAAAAAAAAAAAAGCCATGATTTCCACTTGCCTGGGAAGGAGGTGTCACCTTCCTTCTTTCACACCTCTTGGTATATATCATTCAGGCTGTAATATTCTACCTCTAGCCCCCATCATTCACTAGCTCAAAACAGTCCAGCAATCTGCCTGGCTAAAAGCACTTTAGATCCCAGCTAAGTAAGGAGCGCAATTCAAACTTCACAGTTGAAACAGCAAAGAAAACAGTAACTGATCAAAAACTAAAAATAATTAAGAGTAACCAGCACTCCGTCTTTCCTCTCCACAGCAGCAACCAGGGGACCCTACCATAGATGTCCAGCGGGTCTCATCAAAAGGTAATTAATCCTCAACCCCCTCCCCCGCGACCACCACCACCACCTGGCCTCCAGGGGTCCCAGCTACCTGCACTCCTCCAAAGACCCACACAAGGTAATGCCTGCCAGCCCGGAGAGCTCCCTCAACTGGGAACTGCATAGCATTCCTGAAGACAGACAGTGCAGCGCAGCGAGCTTGCATCTCCGTCCAGGAGCCCAGGAGGCACATGGTTTCCACCCGACTCCCACAAGAGCTCCGCAGAAGGGAACCACTCCCTTCGGATGCCCTCTACCTCAGTCTCTGCACAGAGAGAGAAACTAAGCCCTGTCTCACCGGAATCACTAGGGAGGGCCAATATGCCTCCTTCCTGCCCGGGGCCCCTGGGAAAGATGTTACCTGGGTGGGGTGGGGGCAGGCTGTTGTTCAAAAGTGCATCCATATCCTCCTCCTCGCTGCCCGCTGAGCAGAGGGACGGGGAGCCGAGGCCCGACGCCATCCCCTTCCGCTCCCGGCCAGGGAATTGGCCCAGCTGCTCCTGCCTGCGGCCTGGGGCCCTCTACACTGGCCCGAGTCACTGTGCGGGGGAGGGGGGAAAGAGAGAGAACAGTCAGTGACGCGCACTACCCCCCTCCCCCACCCGCTTTTTCCGCCCACCACCACCACCGGCCCCCCCACCCCAGCCACCCTAGCGGGGCACCCGAACCACTCAGGCTGAACTTAGTTCCACACTCCTCAGGGGCAGCCCGGAAGCCGGCTCCCCTTTTGGAGCCCCACAAATGAGAAGCAGCGACGCCCCCGAGGGCAGACTGATGCAGGCGTGAAGAGGGGGGAAGCCGGGCTGGACCGAGTGGGGTGTGACGGGGGGAAGGACGGTCCGAGTGGCCGCGGCGCGGGGGGGCCGGGGGAGGCGGCTGGTGGCGAAGCGCTCGGGGACACAAGGTCACTTGGGGGTGGGGGGGCGCCTCCCTGCGCCCGGGGAGGGGCCAGTCCCCAGTCAGGGCAGCTCTCCAAAGGCTGTCCTCTGGGACAACTCAGGTTCTCCCGAGGAGCGGCAGGGGACAAGGGGGCGTGGAGGCTCGGGCGCTCCGGGGGGCTGCAGGCAGGAACTTGGGGACCAGAGGGCTCACACCGGGCAGGGGGTCGCGCCACGTGTCCCGGGGGGCAAGTGAGCAGAGGGCCACGGGGCGGGCGCCGGGCATTGTGGGAGACCAAGCCTGAGGTGGGAGTCGCGGGGCAGCCAGACTCTGGCCGCGCTGGGGCAACAGGCGGGGGATGGTGCTCTGCAGGGGAGAGAGAGGAAGGGTCGGCTCCTCCGGGCAGGGGGCGGTCCGCGGGTCTGGGGCAGTCTCAGGAACCGGCGGGTGGAGGGATGACCCTCGGGGCTGGCTCGGCTAAAAGGGGCGTCTCTTTGGGAACCCCGCGCTCTTCTCACCCCAGAGCCGCCGCAGGTCTCACAGGGTCCAGCCCGGTGTCACTCCCGGTCCAGCTCCTCCTTGCCGCGGCCGAAGGGGGGAAAATGGCTCCGGCTCCGGCGTCGCCTCTTAAAGGGCCCGAAACACCGGCCGGGAAATCCCACCGCACAGGCCCCGCCCCCCCACGGACAGCCCATAATAACCTCAACCAACTCCAACCCCCCCTCCACTACCGCCACCCTCCTCCTTAGGTCTCCCGGGCAACCCCCGCCCCCTCGTCGCTCAGGCAACCATTGGCCACGCCCCCTTCGAGCGCGCGCGCGTGTCACCCGGGCAACCACCCACCTCCTGGCCATCCCATAATACACTCGGACACCCCCACCGCCACCACCAACACAACACACACACACTCTCCATACACATATATATCAGGGCTTTTGACATCTAATGCAGCCCTTTTGCAACTAACCCTTCCCCCCCAAGACATCCCGTAATAGCCATTCTTTGCCAACTTCTTCACTGTTGGCCTTAATGCTAACATCCCATAATTCGTCACCTTTCCCTCCCCATGGCTATCCCATAATAAGCATCCCGCCCAGCACTTCAGTCTCACATCCCATAATACTCGTCCCCAACCCCCACAGACATCCCATAATAACCACTTCATCCACCCCCAGTTTGATATCCCATAATAGTCAGAAATTCACCCCCCCACACACACTACAACAACGGACACTTCGGCCTCCTCCCACGCAAATCACGTAATCACTCTCCCACTTTCTATACTGACATCCCATAATAATCAACCCCTTGGAGCTGCCCTCAACCCCTACAGACCAGGGTCTAGATTCTCACACCACCACCTTCAACCTTCACACAGTCACTCCAGCTCCATAGCCCATAATAACCACTCCTATCCTGTCAAAGGGCTATCCCATAATGATCAGCACCCTTACTGTCACCCTGTAGATGGACATCGAATCTCCTCTAACACTGGAAAGATATCCCATAATTTTTACTCCCCCATCCCGACATGCCATAATAACTGCAAGGTGCTCATGGTCAAACATACCATAATACTCCCAGTACAACCCATAATGCTTCATCTCCTTTCCACCACCCCTATACCTTCCCATCCAGGCATCCCATAACATTCATATTCATACCTCCCCCATCTCCAGAGGCTGTCAGAGTTTTATAACACTTAGAACAGCCAGGTAAAGTAGGCTACCCACATTGCCCCATCCCCACCCCAACTTGTACACACCTTCATCCCTTTCTGGGCCAAAGCAATATCCTGGCATAAATAAGGCCTTTTGATGTGTAGACAGACCCTAGCTTCCCTCATCCCATCATTTCCAGACACTCAGGAACTGAGAGTCAACCAAGGCACCTACCCAAGCCCACCAAAATCCAGATATCTCCAGAAGCTTACCTCTAGGTATTAAGTTTTGAGTAAGACCAACCAAATACCACGCTAGACAGATGATCTATTTACATAAAGTTTAATTCAACCCCAGAACATCCCATAATAAGCACAAATTCACATCTAAAGACTATTTCTTAACATTCCAGCAGTATTCTCCCCATCCTACCCTACCTTCCCAGGTCAGGTGCTCTATTCATCAACACCCCTAGGCCACTGCCATGGATGAACATCCCATCATGATGTGAACTGAGGATCCTGCTATATACACACCAAGAGCCAGACCTACTCTCCCTCTACTTACCGATACCAGTTCATTTAACAGACGTTGACAGAATACCTAGCAAGGCAGAGAGCTGGGGAAATGCAAGGACCATAGGTACCCCCATCTAAGAAGCATAAACAACCAAATAAACTATGAGACCAGATAGAATATCTAGTGTCAAGGGAGAACAATTGACCACTAGTTCCCAATTTCCTGTTACAGAGAATAAAACAAATCCCATCTGGTTTGAGAAGAGATCACATCCCAGTAGAGGTTCTTGGTGGTCCTTCTAGAGGCTAGAAGCTATTCCAAAATGGATCAATGTCAAGATAATCTATCTGTGCCCTACATACTAAGGGATTTTGATTGAAAAGCTATGTTCATCCATCCAACATTTCTAATACTAAAATTCTATAATATCATCATGTGCTTCCTTTGTGAGTGACTCGTCAACATGCCAGAATTGTTATCCTCATTCTTGAACACCAAATTCTGCTTACCCTCAATGTCTCATATTTGTCAGCTTCTTTCTCATTTTGTATCCTGAAGTTTTTATACTTCAAACTGCCCCATGCTCCTCTTACTGAGATCCCATTTTCCACCCCCCCAAAAAAACTCTTTGTTGTATAATATTCATAATCTTCCCCTCCACATGTACAAGTCAACATTCCAGGATGTCTTCATTCAATTATGTCACAAGATAGCCTCCCAACATATCCATTCCCTTCCCTCACTGTGCCTTACCCTGTAATCACCCTGGGGACCCAGCATGAGAAAGCTAGAGAGCCCAATCTTAAAACCCTTTGACTCTCGGAAAACCTGAGCTCATAAACCTGTCACTCTTCCCTTTTCCTGACCCCTAGAGAATCAGGGCCTGAGTGAAAACCAATGTCCCAGCACTTGCTGCCCCCTAACCCTAACCCCAAGCCAGAGGTAATGTCTTACTCTGCTCTCTTTGTGCCTTTTCTCACAAGTCCAACACCTATGGCTGTGGGACAGGTTGAAGAGAAACAGGAACTCCTCCCTAGGAGAGGCCCTTCCTGACCAGAAGTGAGAGGGATGAGCATCTTACCATCTCTGCATTGCCCTTCTGATCTCACTTCCCTAGAGAAAGGGCCCAGCCAGATGATTCACCTCTCCTCTGGGAGCCATAGGACTGGAGAACTGTCAAGGAGAAAAGAGTTCAGAAGTGGCAAAACTTGCTTCTGGAAATCACTATCCCTTTGCTTCCAAGCAGAGTACCAGTGACACTGATAAGTCTTTCCACCAGCTTCTGCCTGACTTAACTCCCTGGTCCACCCTTTTGCCACATCCATGGTGACATGCAGGCTGTTTCCCTCATTCTACAAGGCTGCCATAGTCTTCCTCATTAACCCCTCTTAACTTCAAGATTGGGCCCCATTCATTTGTGCAAACCTTCCCCTGTGCTTATTCTGAGTACTAAGAAGGAGGCTTGTTCTCCTCACCTGGGGGAAAGTAGGTAGTTCTTTTAAGATACTATAATGTGGGCATACCTCCTTTCAAGAAGTTTCTCCTTCCTATACAGAGCTGCCAGACATCTATTATGTGTCCTCTTTCCCCATTTCTCCAGGGGATCTGGCCTGCCTCTGAGCCTCAGAGTCCCTTCCGTAAATCTCCATCTGCCCCTTTCCCTCTCCTATACATACCACATTACTACAGTGATTCCTAATATAAACCAAGAATAGAGTTTTATAGCTGGGTAGTCACAGCCTCTTGCTTATAATGACAAACACTGGTACCTTTTGTGCACCACAGTTCCATCCCTGCAGGTTCTACCCACTTACCTTCTCACTCCTCTGATTCCCCACCTCTAGGTTAAAGTTCCAGAGGGCTAGAATGTGTATATGTTCTGTTACTTTAGTGGTCTTTATGCGTCTATGCTCCACACCCCCCCCTTCCCTGGCTCCAAGCTACCCTCCCAGATAAATTATAAACCACTAGCATGATTGGCCCACAGGGACTAAGGGTGGAATAATCTCCTGATTAATGCATCCAAGGAGACAGCCTCTCTAGCCAGTTACCTTAGAGCTCTGTTTTCATCCCATGGTACAGAAGAACCTCAAGTAACAGAGTGGTTGTCCATGGAGTTTTTGGCACATGTTCTGTATGTAGTTCCTCCTTCTACATCTCTGCTTTGTGTGAGCCCTAGAAACTCTGCTTATAAGAGATCTAAGGGACCAGTGTTCTCCTCTGTCAGAAAAAGGGATTTGAGAAGATAACATAGGGAAGAAAAGCAAGTGGCAGTGCATTTTGATGGCTAGACAGGATACAGGCCCTACAGGTTGGGGGGGAGGGTGACGATGATGGGCCAGACATTTGTCCTGCAGGACCCAACCCAGCCTCTCTATTCCCTGGATGTGACTGCAAGGTGGCATCACCCCCCTACATCAGCTATGGTTCCAAGGTTCAAATCCAGGAAGGCAAAGAGAAAGAGGAGTACTTGGGTACTGTGGTCACCCAGGAGCACTGCTCCCTTTTGTGTGCCATACAGCTGGAACCCAGGCGATTTCGCTCTCAGCCCAGCACTTGCAAGCCCTGGACTTAGCAACCTGCAGCTCACAAGCTGTGTGAGCTACAAGGACCCAGGTGTCCAGGGCTCAGAGTTGGTTAGCTCTAGTCTGCCCCAGGAGCCCCTTCAAACAGCTGTCACCAAAGAATCTCTCCAGCCAGTTACTCTTGCCAGGCCTCAGGTCTGGCTCCAGGGCTCATCCACCCTCCCCAGTTCCTGCCCTCTTCCTTCCTTTCCTTGCCCCTCCCCCACTCCCCAGAGCTTCACCTACCCAGGACAGCCCCACCCAGCTGTGCAGGACACATCCCATAATAGTCCTTCTCCTTGCTAGCCCCCACCGCCCCCCCCAAAAAGAGAGGCGGCCATCCCATAATAGCCACCCACAAAAGACATTCCGCGGTGACCGCCCCCTCCCTGCAGAGCTGCCGGGAGCAGCCATCCCATAATAGCTGGCCGCCTGTTTTACTGGTTAAGGCTGTGGAGGGAGCAAAGAGGAAATAGAGGGAAGGGGGGAGGGGAGGAGGACCCAGGGCCCCCATTTGGGGGACGGGGGGAGAGAGGGAAGGGGAGTGGTCCAAAGGGGATAGGAAGACACGGGGACCCCCGCGGAGGTGGAAGGTGTGGTCCACCGGCCACCCCAACCCTGGTTTGGGGCTTTTTCCCCATCCCTAGGGCTGCCTTTTCCCCTCAGGTCCCCGGAGGTGGCTACTAGTTAGGGGAGATGTCTAGGATGGGTTGAGATGCCTAAAGTGTATATGGGGGAGGGGGGGTGTGTGGATTTCAGGTGTTCCTCTTGGGTCGTTTGAGAAAGCAGACCTTAGAGAAGATGGCAAGAGTAAGAGGTTGGGGGTGTGTGGAAAAGAGCTTCTCAGGCCCTCCCCATTCTGCACCACCATCCCATAATAATCCCCCCAGCCCCACTCCCCCTCCCACACACGACATCCCATAATATCTTCTGGAGAAGCAGTCCCCGCAGTAGGTACAAAGAGCTATCCCATAATATGCTTCCCCACCCCCACTCGCCACCCCCCCAACTTGGCCCCCCCCTTAGTCACATGCAGCCGGTGCCATCCCCCGCAGCTCCCCCCTCTGGCCACCGAAGGCCTTGCCAGCCCATAATACTCTTGCCTCTGGTCGCAGGAGGCCTCCAGCCCATAATATTCCCTTCCACCACCACCACCCCCTTCCCGCCCCGCACCCCTTCCTCCCGCCTCCAGTTGGAGCCGGGCCTCACCAGCCCATAATATTCCCCAGTCTCCTAAGGCTGTTCCAGCCCATAATACTCTCCCTGTCTCCTAAGGCCTCTCCATCCCATAATATTGCCAGACGCCTGACCTGTGGGCCAAACCCCAGCCCGTTCTACACATCGAGGCTGTGTCAGCGCCGCCAGCCTGCCTCCCTGTCCCTCCCTCCGCCCTCTTCGGCGCTCAGCCTCCCGGGCTCTCTCCCGCCCTCCGGCCCTGGGCCCCTCTCGGGCCCCACCCTGTGCCTGCCTGGGCCCTGACTTCCCCTCCAGCCTCCTCTTTTGCCTTTCTCCCTTGCTTGATTCTTCATCCCATGCCCCCCCTCCTCTCCCTTTCAGGCACCTTCCACCCACTCCTCTGTCTGTGGGTGGACTTGGGTCCAGTGGGGAGAGAGTGCCCCCAGAGGGCAACAAGCCAGTCACTGCCCCTGAAAACTGTCGACTTGACCTAGTACTATGGAAACTCACCCAGCCTGCCTTGCTCACCCATGCCCTGGCCCTAGTTCTGATTGCTAGCAGAGTTCTGTCTGGGTGAGGATTCACTTGGGTCCCTTGCTGTCTTCCAGAAACTCTTCCCTTGGGCATCACAAACAGACTTGACCAATAGCACTTCCTCTTCACTTTCTTGGGGGAAAGAGTTCCCTTTTCCAGATGCCTCTCAGGTGCTTTCAAAGGTGAGCTCATTGACCCTCACAACAACCCATGATCCCCATTTCTCAGAGGAGAAAACAGAGGTCCAGAGGTGAAGTAATTGCTAACGTCACATTGCCAAGAACTATCAGATCTGAAATGAGTGGCGAGGTTTGTCTGATTCCAAAGTGCAAAGAGCCTTTGGGGTTCTCCAAGACCCATAAGGAACTTCACTTTTTAATGCTTTCAATGGGCCCCTGGAAAGGATAGCGTGCTCAGAGTTACCCAGCCTCCTTGCTCTCCAGAGTCTACTGAAAGAATGGAAAAGGAAGGTCTGGTGAGAGATTAATTGCCCCTCCCCATTTCTTCCATGGGACCCCAGGTAGTGACCTGCCAAGGACTTCCCACAGAATGGTTCAGGACCAAGAGAAAAACATCCTGCCCCTTTGGAGTCCCTGCTTCTCCTGAATTTATTTTATTTTAAGGCCAATGGTTGCTACTTCCCCAACTACTCTCGCCATGGCAGGACCATCCTACAGAGGAGACAGACTTTGTGGAGAACCCAGGGGAGGTCTCCTCTTCTGTTTAGTTGGTGGACAATCAGGAGTGCTGCCTTGGAGATATTGGCCACATCCTCCCTGGGGTAGGAGAGCCAAGGCCAGCTGCACAAAGGCTGAGCTATCCTAGTGTGTTTGCCCCAGCCACAATGCATTCTGCACAGGGGCCTGAGGCAAATGGAGAGGGAAGGGACAGGTTGTGCTGTAGGCTGAGTAGGTTAGAGCAAGAAGGAAGAACTGGGATAGGGGTCAGAGACAGTAGAACAGATCCAAGGTGAGAGGGGCAGTGTAGAGAGGTGACTTTCATGGGGAAGGAAGAAGAAAGGAAAGTAGGGAAGGGTGGATGTCACGGAGGCAGGGATGAGAAGATGGGAAGTACCAGGAAGGAGAGATACAGTGGAATGTCGAGGAGCCAAAGATACACCATGCCACTTACTGGTTGTATAACCTTAAGACCTCAGCTTCTCCAGGGTGTTTCATCTGTAAAAATGGGGTAATAATCATTCCTAACTTAGAGAGTTATTTTAATAAATAAGATAATGTGTTTTAAGCACTAAATTGAGATCCAGGCATACAGAAAGTGTTTATTTTATTTTATTTTATTTTAATCACTGAACTTTTTATTGGCCTCCTGCCTCCCAACAAGGGGTGGCCCACTTCTGCTGCCTTAACACCTCAGAACTTTGGTGTCATTGACCTCAGACACCACTTTGCCATCCACAATCCTGCAGGTGGTGGTCTTTGAATGGATTGGCTGTTGTCTAGGGTGTCACCACGATAGAAGTCCTCCTCTTCTTCCAGCAGGCCACAATAGGTGTCGATCTCATCTCAACCTCCATCTTGACCTTGATGTTCAGCAGAGCCTGGTACTCTTGGGCCTGGTGCTGCCCTTCTGCCCAGGTCTGGGCCAGCTCTGACTCCAAGTGCAGCAGAATCCCATTGAGCTGTTCCATCTGCATGGCATAGCACATCTCCACCTCCCTCAGGCTGTTCTCCAAACTGGCCTGCAGATTTCTTATTGAGTCCAGGTCGATTTCCAAGGACTGGACTGGACATCTCAGCTCTGTGAGTGTCATCTCAGCAGTATCTTGTTTTAATAAATAAGATAATGTGTTTATCTTAGTGGTCTGTGAGGTGACTGCTGTGGTGCTCTCCTCAATCTACTGAGACCAGTACTTGTCTAGATCCTATCAGTTCTTCCAAGCCAGTCATCATACTGGGCCCGGATGCCCGCCATGATCTTGCTGAGGTCCTGAGATTTGGGGGCATCCAACTCCACTGTCAACCCAGAGTTGACAATCTGGTTTCGTAGAACATTTACTTCCTCCTCATGGTCCTTCATGAAGAGCAGCTCCTCCTTGAGGTCCTATACAGAGTGTATTTTTAAAACGTGCTGATGCTCTTCTCCCTCCATTTAAGATTTTCTCGTTTTCCTCCTTTGGATTTTTCTAAAACTCAATGGGGTAACTCGAGGACATGGGCTTTGGATTCCCTACATCTTTTCTCCATCATACAGCCTACTCGGTAATTGCAGAATTTTGTGACAACAGCAGTGGCTATAGGTTTTCTTCAACTTCCCCTGCCTGTTACTTAGGTTCTGGTCATTCTTCCTCTGCCTGCCACATCTCCTTAACCTATTCTTGCCTCTCTATTCTTGTGATGGAAACCCTTGGGATAGGTATATTGAATGTGGGAAAACAGTCCACCAGAGATTTCACATTGGAGACAACCCATTTCCATCCACCTCCACAGGCCATGATCACACTTTACCTGGACTATTTTAATAGCTCCCTGACCAGTCTTTTCTTGTTAGACTCTCTCCACCTGATTTCCTATGGTTTATCCCACACTGTATGGCAGGATGAGAAAAACCTCACTCAATAACCTTCAGGGACCCTGGCCAGGTGACTCAGTTGGTTAGAGCATCATCCCAATATGCCAAGGTTGTGGGTTCAATCCCCAACTAGGGCATACATGGTAATCAACCAATGAGTGCCTAGGTAGATGGAGCAACAAGTCAATGTTTCTCTTTCTCTTTCCCTTCCTTTCTCTCTAAAAACAATCAATAAATAAAAATTTAAAAATTAAAAAAAAAAATAACACCTTCAGGAGCTTCCCATTGCCTACTGAATTAACTGCCAATACCTTACCCTGAATTCTTGCACCTTTTGTCTTGAATGGTAGTTACTGTTGATTTGTTCTTTGGTCCTCACTAGATAGTAAACTACTTCACAGCAAGACCCAACTTATAATTCAACAAATATTTATTGAGCACGTCTTTTGTGCTAAGTACCATTCTAGGTACTGGGGATACAGCAGAAAACCAACCAAAAATCTCTGCCCCTAGGGAGCTTACATTCTATCTAGGGAGGTGGAGGAGACACAATAAGCTATAAATAAGTAAATTATATAATATGTAGAAGATACTTGCTACATGAGTTTTAATTACTTTGGAATTCATGCACATATCTGCATATAAAAAGTCAAGTAATTTTTAAAAATTATGTTCAGTTCTGTTAGGATAGGGCAACATGCTGAGACTTTGGACTAAGCAATATTTGGTGCTCCCAGAGTTAGAAGGGCACAGGTCCTGAACTCTAAGGATGAAGCAAGACGGAGCAGGTGCTAACCATCAGGCCTCTTCTAGAGCAGCAGGAGGTAAGGGCCTGGTCCAGGACTCTAATCTCCAGCCAGATGGTGGAAGGACCAGACTTCAAGGCTCTCTCTGAAGAATCTGGGTCAGTTCTCTGCTTTGGCCACCAGGGGTCATTTTATCACTGTAAGTCACCATCTGGACAGGTCACATAAAGACACACAAAAGGCTTACTCCACACTAAAACACAGAGATACACACAGGAAAACCCTGACACTGTCACATGTGTGCACATACACACACACAATCATACAGCATTGAGAAAGACAGGCACATTAATGCATACAAGACATGCATGGCAATAATGCACTCACTAATGTCAGGGTCTCAAGATGTCATAGTGGCAACTGCAACCCCTCCCAGCTCCCAACTTCCATAAAGAGAGTAGAAAGCAGGCACTCTCTTTTCCGGGAGCACACCTGTGCCTTTCCCTTCTTCTACTCCCCTCTCCCACCCCAGGTGTGTTAGCTTTACCTTCCTCTCTCCTAAGCTCCAAGGGCCCCTTCTTTTGTCTCTGTAATTTGCTTCCTGAGCCCATTTGACCTGACCAGTGTAGCTCAGTTGGACGTCATCCTCCAAAAAAGAAAGGTCACTGTTTCAATTCCCAGTCAGGGCATCTGCCTGGGTTGTGGGTTCGGTCCCCCGTCAGGGGCACAAATGAGAGGCACCCAATCAATGTTTCTTTCTCACATCGATGTTTCTTACCCTCTCTTTCTCCCTCCCTAAAAATAAATAAAATCTTTTTTAAAAAAGAGGAAAGCAGTAGGTGGCCCATTAAACCAGTCTTTCATTTCCCTTGCCTCCAGCTTGCCAAGAAGAGCCAGCCTATTCCTGTCCTCCCATGGCTCTCTAACTTCTCTGTAAACTCTTCTTTCCTGGCTGTGACACAGTTCCTTTTCCCTCCCTGGAGAAGCCCCACCCCTCCTCTTGAGTGTTTGTGTTATTAGTTGCACCCCCATCTTAGGGCTTCTGCTCCAGGAAACCCAATGCAGCATTCCTTTTGTTGTGCAGCTCCTACTGCCACCCACCCTCAAACCCCAAGCCTTAAGGGTTACAATTAGCAACTGACTTGTTGAGTATTGCTCTCTCCTAGTAAAAAACAATGTATATAATGCCCTGGGAAGAAGTTACACACAAACTCTAATACTGTACTACTCTAATTTAGGATAGGTCTGGCTCTCAAAGTGTGATCTGGGGGCTGACTCTTTGAGGAGTCCATGAAGTCAAAACTCTTTTCATAATACAACGGTAACTCGTTGTTAATTCCTTCTGGAACTCATGAAGAGTCCTGAGCTCCGAACAAAAGCCAAATGCTGAAGCATTTGTTTTCTCGTCAAAATGAGATGACTATAAGGTTTGACGAGTTCTGAAGCCGACGAGGACTGAGGTATGACTGTACTAGTCACTTGTTCTTTTCACTCTCATTCTCTCACAAGTATACAGTGGGGTTTTCCAGAGGCTTCATGAGATATGATTATAGCATTGTTCTGACAGCTAATGAAATGTGTGCTTATGTATTTCTGTTTTAAAAGCTGCACTTTAATTTCTAATATGGGAAGTATCAAAAGAACAAAATATACTCAAAGGCTCTTTGGAATCCTCAATTTTTAAGAGTGTAAAATGGTCTGAGACCAAAAAGTTTGAGAACTGCTACTTTACTACAAAGAATTGTTTCCTTATTGTGGATGAAGCAGGGGTGGGGGATGGGGAGACTTAGGACCTAGAATGCAGGAGGTCTTGAAAGGGGATTAAAGTTTAAGGATAAGAAAAGACTGAAAAAGGGGAAGAGGGACCAAGATTTTGGAGAAAAGAAAACGTTCTCACAGTGTCGTCCTGCCCCCACCCACCCCATATTGGGGGTTAGGTCTAAATTGTTACAATTCTTTGAACAAAAAGGAAACCAGTTCTGTCCATATCCAATTAACTCTTATATTATATTAAGGCCTCAATGCCCGGCAGGGGAAGCCCAGATGGTAATGAAATGAGGGTGGCATCTATGGCCCTAAGATTGCTGTGGTCAGTCTAAATCCAGGACACCCATTTTCTGCTCCATCTACCAACTCTCAGCGGTGTTTCAAGTCCCTACCTGGGCATTTCATCCAGTCATCTGCCTCTATCTGTATTGGCAGGCTCACAGCATCACTTCCTAGAGACCAGAGAAGAGGTCTTTCCTGCTCATCACCACTAATTGAAAGACATTTTCTACCAGCACTCTTCCTTCCTTGTGCCCCTTGTTCCCACACTTTGCTCCTTCTGCATGTATGAGTTGAAGTTGCTACCCAGAAATCCAAGTGTCTGATCCACCTCCCTCATGTATGCACCCTGCAAGTCTCTGAGTGAGAGGTGCGAGGCGATGGAGATGGGTGTAACTGCACTAGGACCCGATGTGCATTCAGACGACAGTATCCTCAGGGAGCTGGGTTAAGGGCATCCCGGGATTGGAATGCTGGAGCAGTCCTTCACTGGGGGCAGCAGGCCTTGTGGGGTGGATGGTCCCAGAGTGCTGTTGGGCGAGCGCCCCTCCATTCCCGTTGGTGGCCGAGGAGCTAGGCCGGAAAGGAGAGCCCAGGCCGCGCAGGGTGTTGCGAAAACCCTCGGCACTGAAGTAGTACACCAGCGGGTCCAGCACGCAGTTGGCGCCGGCCAGCAGCACCATCACCATCAGCACCCCGCGCACCTGGTCACGGGCGGCTTGGCTCGCCACCACCAGGTTGCCCCGCAACAGCCCATAGACGGCCAGCGTGGCGTTGTAGGGCACGAAGCACAGCAGGAAGATGACCAGGTTGACCAGCAGGAGGCGCACCGTCTTCCTCCGCCGCAGGCTCCGCGTGGCGTCGGGCCTTGCCAAGGTCCAGAAGACCCGGCTGGATGAGTACACCACCGCCACCAGCGGTAGCAGGAAGCCCAGCGCCTCAGCCAGCAGCACGAGCGGTAGCAGCCTGCCCTTCCACAGCTCGTCACTGAATCTCTCAAAGCACAGGCGCACCTGGCGGCCGTGGGCGCTGCAGGTTGAGGGCTTGTGCACGAGCACAGTGGGCACTGCGAATATCAGGATGAGCGCCCACACACCCAGACAGAGCAGCCGCGCCACACGGGGCCGCCGCAGGTGACGCAGCCGCAGCGGGTGCACAACGGCAGCATAGCGGTCCAAGTTGATGAGGGTCAGGAAGATGCAGCTGCCATACATGTTCATCTGGAAGATGGCGCCCGCCGTCTGGCATAAGAGGTCTGGGAAGGGCCAGTAGTGCTTTGCGTAGTAGGAGAGGCGCACGGGCAACGATAGGGTGAACAGCAGGTCGCTGGCCGCCAGGTTGCACATGTACACACTCACCACTGAGTGCACGCGCAGAGCACGCAGGAAAACCCAGAGGGCCAGCGCATTGAGCGGGAGCCCGGCGGCCAGCACCAGGCTGTAGACCACCATGTGCAGGCGGTGGGTGGTCCGGTAGTCAGGGCACGGCATAGCAGAGCTGTCGGTAGAAGTGTTGGCTGAGGAGTTGGTCAACATCGTGCCAAAGTGTACCGAGGAGCTAGGCCCAAGGCATCATGGAGCACACCAGGGTCCTAGCATCACATTCATCTCCAGAACAGGGCCTGGAGGCTGCTTAAGAGACCGTCCCAAAGCAAGCAGAGAGGCAGGACATGAGGATGTGGGCTGTGGCTGCAGCGCAGATGGCTGCGTGGGAAGTGGGTGGGGAGAGGGTAGATGCCTTTGGTCACAGCTTCATCATCTGGAGACCTGGAATAGGAAGGTGAAATTATGCAAGGACGGCATAAGACACAGATGCTTATCCAGCTAAACCTGCTGGCCTCTTGAGTCTTATCTCAGCCTCAGGTCTTTCCCCCACCTTTCATTCGGCCAGAGTAGCTTTCTGCAGCAGGGTTGTATAGCACAATGCCAGTCTTTTGAAAGCACAATCCTGGCTTTCCAATTTACCTAGCTTTTGTCCTCAGAAAAGTGACTTAATCTCTCTGAACTTCATTTTCCCTACCTGGGTGGGAAGAAAAAAAAGGAGGTTCCTTCATGAGGTTTTTAGATTAAATGACATGATACATAGAAAGTGTTTTTGTTCACAGCAATGAACAACACAAAGGCCTTCCCTCCACCTATTTCATTCCACTGGAGGATAAAGGTAATAAAGTACAAGTAAGCAGGTATTACGTCAGGTGGTGACAAGTGCTATGGAGCACCTCCCCTGGAACAGGTGTGCTCTGCTGGCTCCCCATTATCTAAAGAATAAAGTTCAAGCTCCCAAGTATACTACAACATCCCAGCTTCATTCGTCACATTCACTGTTGCTCTTGTGTGGGCTGGGTTTGTGCTCAAAGTGCCCTGAATTCACCTTGGTTGTTTGACCTAAGTTTCTAGAACTGTAAAGTGGGGATAATAATACAACAGGGCTCTTATAGGCTGATCAAACAGTAGCAGACTCCTGCCAGAGTAAGACTGTAGGTTGAGTTTTTCTGACTAGAGAGCTTCCCAGATGAGGTTCTGTGATAGCCAGGAGATGGTGGTTTGGTAGGGAGGGCTCCAAGAGGACCTTAAGCCCAGAGAGCCAGGGAGTGAGGTGAGAAAGTACCACCAGTGCCGATGAGGCTGCTGGAGAGAGCAGACTGCAGTGGCTGCAGTCCTCAGGCAACAGCTGGCAGGCAAGGATGTGGCTAAGAGGTAGAGGAGCCAGGCGACAGGACAGGGTCTCAGGATCCCACCTTCCTTAATGCCACGAGGCCACAGGAGCGACCCAGATGCCATCTATTTGTATGTGGTGAAACATACCTAACTTAATATTTACCATTGTGACCATCTTGAAGTGCACTGTGGCATTAAGTACATTCACAATGTTGTATAACTGTCACCACTATTTCCAGAACTTTTTCACCGTCCTGAACATCAACTTTATACCCATTAAACAATAACTGCATTCCACCACCACCCCTGTCATCCAACCATTGGTAACCTCTATTCTACTTTCTGTCTCTATGAATTTACCCATTCCAGATACCTCATATGGGTGGAGTTATATAATATCTGTCCTTTCGTGTCCAGCTTATTTCACTTAGCATAAAGTTTTCAAAGTCCATCCATGATGTACCATGTATCAGATTGCATTTTTTTATGGCTGAATAATATATACTTGTATATCACATTTTGCTTATCTATTCATCTGTTGATGGTTAATTGGGTTTTTATACCTGTTGGCTACTGTGAATAATGCTGTAAACATGGGTGTGTCCACATGCCATCTCAGGGAGCAAAGTTGTCTGGAGACCCTGAGTCATTTATCCTAAGATGCTGGACTTACTCCATTCAAAAGAAGCAGCTTGAATTCTTACATGGAACCAAGTTGTAAACTGACTGTAACAAGTTTTCTTGTGGGTTTTTGTTCATTTGTTCTCCTTCCAACCATGACTATCAGCAGTTTAAGACTTCTAAGAGGCATAGTAGAACAGTTAAAGGGGATAAAGAGACACTTCCTCTGCAAAATGCCAGTTTTAGCAGTGAAAATACTAAATGGGGTTTAAACATGCTGAAAAGCAACTAAAACCAAGCTCTTTTCCTGACACCCCCCCCACTTCCCATGCTCCTTTGCTCCAATTACACCAAAATAATAATTTTGCATATACCTTATGTTTTCAGGACTCTGCTTTTGCATCTGCTGTTCCCTCAATTTGGAATGAACTTCTTTCCATTCTCCAACTGGCAAACTCAGTCATCTCTTGGGACTATGTGAAGCCTTTCCTTACTACCTCCCTCCCTACAAGGCAGATATGGTCCCCTCACTGGCACTTCCACTTGGTGTGCAGGCTTATCATAGCTGTTCCCTCCTGTACTGTAATTAGCTGTTCTTCCTCTGCACCTCCCACTAGACAGTGGGGAGGCTGTGGACTGTGACTTACTCATCTTTGTATCACCAGCATCTATGTCAATGTCAATAAATGTTGAGCGAAATAACTGTCATTTACCGATCGTTCACCATATCCCAGGGTATTTTATATGTATAATCTTTAATCCTCCCAAGAGCCCTTTGAGGTTGGTGTTTATGCTCATTTTTACAGAAAAGGAAACAGCTCAAGAGCTCAGTCAGTGAGGAGTGAAGTCAGGATTCAAACCCAGGACCTCCTGGCTCCAATGTCCAATGTCTGGTACTATTTCCAGTAAGAGTGGGTGGTTGGAAATGAGGATGGACACTGCACAGAGCACCTGGTCTTTTATAGATGCCTGTATGAGATCTGTGCCCATAGACAAATTATTTTACTTCCTCGTTTATCTTATTGAAATATATACTTTTAAATAATCCACTTCTTCCTACACTTCAAACAGTGGTAACATGGGCTCATCTCTCTTTCACAAGCACACAAATACAATTCCCACTTATCTACTTAAGCACTTAGCTTGCTGCTTTAAACTCTTTGGGTCATTTTATGTCTATTTGTTCCCCTTCCCCAACTAGATGGGAAGATCCTGGGGTGGGGACCACATCTTCCAACTGCTTTTCTTCCCAAACTCACTCACACTTCAGTCTCTCTTCTTAGCAGGCCCTTATGGTACTCATTGGCTGCCTGGCAGCATATCTGCCCCTCCCCCAATGTTTACCCAGTTTTGTAATTCTGTTTTAACATTTTTTATATCAATCCAGTCAGCTAACCACTTTTTAAAAAAATTTTTACAACTAGCCACTTCTTATCATATTTCTGACTATCTTGTCCATATGTATAACTCACTTAGTAAAAGACGATGTACCTTAAAAAGGCCTATTTGGAAACAGCTTGTATCAAAATTTCAGTAACAGTTCACACTATAATTACAGTAACACTTTATCATTCTTAACCATTACTTGGAAAATCAATACACCTTACAACTAGGAAGCACATACTAGACACTGAATGAGTGACTGAATAATTATTTTCCAAGAATTCCAAGTCTGTTGACAAAGTTACAATGTTAAACAGACCAAAATGTATTACCTGAGGTGCTACTTAGAGGTAAAGTTAGGAATCTTTTTGTAAAGCAGATGGCAATGCTCTCATTCCAAAAGAAAGTCCTTGCATTTCTTTATAGTGGAGCCTATTTGTCAGAGTCATTCCTTTCTGACAGACTTACACAGAACAGCCCAAGCTGAGCATAGAGAGCTGCCAGGACCCTGCCCCCGTCCCCACCCCATCCGCCTGCTTCCCTGAGGCTCCTGTCAGTGGAGCTGAACAGGCATAGTGCCAGGCCAGATGGCAAGATGGAAAAAACTGCCAAAAAGGAGGCAAACAGGAAATGGAAGGAGGGTTCTACATGTGGGGATGTGGCAGCTCAGCCCTCTCCCCAGCCCAGCCTTGAGGAAGAGGTCAGGTTGTGGGGGAAATGTAGGAAGTAAACAGCAGCCACCCCAGACAAGAACAGACACTGGGGTTTCATGTCATCGGGGAGAAGAAGGGACATGACATGGAGGCCTGCATAGATTCAGTCATCCTGACACACGCAGAGGTGGTAACGTAAGCATACCAACTGCACACACGTGTACGTGCAAGGACACACAAAGTTATAGGTAGGTACCCTATGAGATGTGCACACAAGACCCCTAGTAACATATCAGTCAATGCCACTGCACACCCTGTTAACACACAAGTGTGCATGGAGGCATGGACAACCAGCCCCAGGGGGAAGGGCAGACGCAGCCCCTGCCTAGGAACCGTGTCTTACACAGACAGAGAGAGTCAGGCAGCTTCAGGAACCCATACCCATGCAGATACACACAGAGATATCCCAGCCCCAAGGGCAAGAAAGCACCAAGCACACAAAGGCACCAGGGGCTGCGCCATCCCACATCACCTGCCCACCACACGACTCACAGCAGAATGCATGCAGCCGCTTTCCTCCTCCCTGCATCCCTGTCCTTCAGCCTCCGGGCCTGCATTCCCTATGTCCTCAGATCCTCTCAGACCTGTCCCATTGCCCTCTGAGCTGGGCTGGGCACTGTTCTTTGCTGAGATAAGCTAGAGGAACAGGACAATTTTCTACCACAGGCAGGAAGTGAGAATGAGAGAGTAAAAGTGGGCAGGAGGCTAGATCATGACCATTCCCTTTCTGCTCCACACAACCTGCCAGTGGTACCCACCCTTCTGGCGTCTGACCAACAGTGCAGACTGGAGCCAAAGACAAAGGAACAGGTGATTTGGGACAATGATGAGGGCAGGGAAGGGAGAGAAATACCTCTTCTTTGTCCAGCTTTTCCTTCTGTCACCATCTCCAGGAACTTCTCCCATTTCCCCTCACACACGGTCATCAAATGCCTTGCTCTCCCTTCACCTCCTTTTTTTAGTAATTCACATCTTTCAAAACTTTGAAAAGAAAGAACCTCAGGAGATCAGCTCTAGAATAATCTCAACCACATTTTAGATTCTGGAGTTCCCACCAGTCAGTGTGCCCCACCACTACACAGGGCGTGCACTAACAGTCCTTGTTAGCCAGGCCCACTTCCTCTGCTGCTGTGTTCAGGTAACACGGGGAGGATGCACCCTGAGCACACAAATGGGCTTAATTATAAAGATCTCTTCATATCTGTACATTCAGACTCCCCAAACAGACCCAAACTGTGCTGAGCCTCTGGGAGAAGCTTAACACAGTCTAAACGCTCTGTGGAAAGCTCTGTCCCCGAGCTGTTTTGACAACACAGATGAATCCTGTTCATTAGCTTGTCCTGGGGCTGAGAGGTCTGTGGTGGTATGGAGACAGCATGAGGTCACCAGGGTGAGTGGACGGCCTCGTTCTGTCCCAGGGGCCACATGTTCTTTCCAAAGAGAGGTGTCTCTCTGGCTCAAGCCCCAGAGGTCATCCCAGGTCATCCCGGCCTGCTCTGCTTGCTCCAGTCAAAATTCCTGTTCCAGTCCCCACCCCCAACCTGAGCTTGTCTCCTACTGCCTTTCCAACATTACCCCCAGCCATGTCTTCTCCTGCCCTAGGTATTCTGATCTCATCTCTCCCATTTTTTTTTTCTGGGAAATGGCAGAGAACAAAGGTGGCCTACAGCTCAATAGTTTCCTCAGTGTTGGAATGACACTTCCCCACCTGCACATTTCCCTTTATCCTGCTTTTAAGAGCTGGAAAAACAAGAAGTAAAATCCCAATCAAGAGAAATCACTTAGACAGAGTTGTCCTGGCTCTGTGTTCTGAGTGGTCTGCATGCCTCTTATTTTGCTTGGGTGTCTGGCTGAGCCCTGCCCCAGAGTTTTCAGCAGCATTTTGATCTTGTTGGTCTCACCCTTAACCCTGGCAGCACAAAGTGTGTACCGCTGGCTCCTGCCCTCACCCTTTCTGCTGTCTCCTTCCCCATGGGCCTGGGAACACAAAGCTTCCATTTTAGAGTGTACGCTGGGGCCAGCAGGGTAGGGAGAGCTGACAGCATCAGACACAGACAGATGGAGCTGGACTCGTGTCTCCGAGTGGCCAAGAAGTGAGGCTTACAGTTTTTGTTTCTCCCTCAATTCTTGCCTCCATCTCACATTAGGGCTACAATTTCAGCTCACGCTAAAAGGAGCTGGAGATACAATTGGGTAGGAGATCCCCTTCTTTCAGGGAAGCCACCATAAACACAGGTTATAGGCAGCTGCCCTCCTTGGTGTGATACAAAGGCATCATAAGTCCTTGCCCACCCTCAAACATCTCCCCTACCTGTGCTCAATATCTGAAATATATCCCCCTCGTGTCACCCATGAGCCACATTCTATCAGAGCTATAGGGACGTTAGAAATCATCTTGCCTAATCCTTTTATATAGATGAACGCATTGGGTTAAGATAGTGTTTCTCAAAGGCCCTGCTGAAGCACCCTTTGGTTAGCTGGGAAGAATAACCATAAGAACACATTTGTGCCAGTGAGCCCATTCACGGAGTTTAATCATTGTCATCTAACAGAGGGCTTGGACCCGGAGGTGAGTGGGCATGGGGGATTAAGGAGTAACCGAGAACAAGAACAGGTTGGAAATCATCCCCAGAGGACCCTCCTCGGTGGCCTTGGGAAGCCCAGGGTTCAGCATGACAGCGGGACCTAAAGAATGATGGAGAGAACACAGCTTGCCAAGATGACCCCGTGTGGGGCTTCAAGCTTCAGAGTGGCATTCCAGGGTGTGGCCTCTATCTGATACAGTCTTTCTGCCTGAGGCAGCCCATTTTAAAAGCTTTTTACAGTACTCAAAAAGATTTTCCAGAGCCCATGGCCCACCCTCACCTCCATCCCCACCCATGTCCTTCATTTCTAAAAAAGGGGTGCCACCCCTTGTGCCCCCATACCTGTGCTCCCTTGTTGAGCTCTGCCGCTGCCCCAAGCTGGCTTCCGCTGCCTGCTCTGGGCTGGGCTGGAAGGACCTGCTCCTGGGGCGGGAGGGGACACACCCACCTGGGCAGATCTCAACAGATTCCAGCTCTTTGCACTCACCCAACTCCACACGCAGGGAAATAAAGGAGGCAGCAGTTGCCCTCACCAGTCTTCACATACTGGCCAGAGAAGAAACCCCAGCAGATAATGGCACTTAATCCAGCCCAACTCTGACCACCTAATGATTCTCCCCCACCCCCAACACTCACATACTCCCTACAGTTTCCGGGAATCTTAACTGGCACACCCACCCACTGAGGTGATGACTAAACCACCAGCCTCTCGATTTTCTCACCAGTTCCCCCTGGGTGTCTCTCTTGCAGATCCCTGCAGGTGGTTTTGCTCTTGCCACTCCGTGGCTTTGTGCCTCACCCTGCCTCGGGCCCCTCTGCCTGCTGAGGCTGCTGCTGGGCCCACCCTCACTGCAGAGTGTGCACAGCCTCTGCATCACAGCAGTTACCTCCTTGCTTCTATCTCTTTTCTAGGCTGTGAGCTGGGGGATGGGGGAACTGGGCAGAGAGCTCGGATGACAGCCCTGCTGTTCTGTACCCCTGAACCAAGCCCCTTATCTTCTGTATCAACAGAGCTGGGCTTGTTGTCCATGCTCAACATACAATAACGTTTAAGTTTTTGACTGGTAAGTAAAAAAAGATATTGTGGTCAAAGGAATTTGAAACATGGTAGCTTAAACAGGTTTCTCTTATTAAAGGGCTTCTCAGAGCTTTGAATGTGCTATTAAAATATTGGCCATGTGTTGGTCATTGAAGCTGGGTTAAGGGTGCATGGGGTTGCATTATACTATCCTATTTTTGTGCATGTTTTAACATTTCCGTAAGTTTTTTTTTTTTTTTTTTTTGAATGCTGTTAATTACCACAAACCTATAGAAGAGAGTCTATACAGTTTCCCGAACATATGTGTCTCCAGAATAAACTCTGGAAGATCCCAAGTTATTAAAGGCCACTATGAAGTCACATCTCAATATATGTTGTCAAGACACAACCACCCCAACATTCAGACCATCTGCTCTTTACTGGATGACAGAACAAGGATTTCCTGAGCTCCAGACCCCAGTTATTTCCATCTTCTTGATAAATGCAAGTCCTGCCCTCTTTCCCTGTGATTGGTCCCCCTAGACATGATCTCAGTCAGGCTCTGGCCTTCACTTTCCAGAAGGACAATTCTATACATACTCACATCTGAGCTCCTGGGGCCCAGGGCTTCAGAGATGAAGACACACACACACCCTCCTGGCCCCCAGTATCCCTCAGCCCCAGCTGGGGCCTTCTTCAGTCCAACTCCCTGATCTCTTAGGTTTCTTCTCCCAGCAGATGGCTGCTTCCCTGATAACTTCATTCCCATGAAATTCTCTCACCTGTAGATGGATCCATAGGCCCTGGGGGTGGGGGTGGGGGGTTGATTCCCATGGGGCACTGTGTTAGTGCTGAGAATGGGATCATAACCAAAATAAGCCACACAGGTTGAAAATAAACACTTTATGCAAAGATATCCTTTAAAGCGGGTGGAGTTCCCGTCACAGACCTCTACGGGACTGCTGACCCAACCCAAGGAAAACGTGAGTAGGGACCAGGTAAGAGACCCAAAATGGGCAAACTGGAGGCAAACTGATGACAAACGGAGTCTAAAAGCAATGGAGAATGTGGAAAGATCAGGTTGGGGTGGAGACAGGTCGAACTCCAGCTCATCCGGCATGGCTTAGAGTCAAGGTGCTAAACTCCTGGCTCCATCGAAGCACGAGTTCCTCGCTTTTGGCTGGGGACAAGATACTGTAACTCTCGTTCTGCAGACATCGCATACGTGACACCTACACCAGGACCGGGTACAAACAGTCTGAGTTACAGAGCAAGGATCCAGAGGCGTGGAGGTGAGGAGGTGTCAGAAGTCCCACAAGAACCAGAGACAGGCAGGCATGGGCACAGGGCAGTAGAGGGAAGGAGGAAACTCAGATGTGGGTTTTTCAAGCTACAAAAGACACCAAGTATCCCAACCCCTTCCTTTCAAAAATTAAGAGGCTGAGGCAGGAGGAGGAAGTGATTTATCCCAGTCTTCTTGGTGAGTTAGAGGGGGAGGCAAGACTGCAGCCTTGACATCTAACACCCAGTCCAGCTGGGGTTCTTCCTGTGGTGCCCTCAGGGCCCTCACCTCTCATCTGCAGCATCCCTGCCCTCAGACCCCTCTGGCCTGGGGGGCCTTGCTTACGCCAAGGCTGGGGGAGTGGGGGTGAATGCTCTGGTGGAGGCCTCTGCCCTGAGAGGTAAGGAGACTGCTTTCCACAACCCCGCTGTTTGGAGCAGGGGAGAGGGTGTGGCCCAGAAAGGACACCCAACCAAGGTGACTGATTAAGAGGCTGATGGGAAGAGGAGGGGGCATGGTGAGGTGCTCACCTTCCTTTCCCGGTTTCTCATCAGACACTGTTGGCTTTTGAAGGCACAGTAGTTCGGGTACTGCACGTAGTCTGTGTCACAAATCTAAGCCAAGAGCCAGGGATGGGCAGGCAGGGAGATATCAGAAGGCTTAGTAGACACCAGCTCTCCAGAGAGTGCCCAAGGTGGCAGAACCAGGGGCAGGGGTGTGGACCTTGAGAGCCAGACCTTCCACAATCTTGGGAGCCCCCTCTCTGAGGAATAGGCCTTTGTCCACCCCCTGCCCTTCCCATTCCACCCTCAGTCAGGAAGAAGCCAAGAGCTGGAGAGTAGGAAATGGCTGCTCTGCTGTTAGCTTGCTTGAGAAGTGGCTGAGGAATGGGGAATGGGGCAGGCAGACATTAAGGGTGCAGAAGAGGGGAAGGGGGCCAAATGAGTGGTCCAGTCTCAGGGGGCCTTGTAGTGATGGGTAAGTGAGAGGGAAGGTAGAACAATCTCTAATGTGTGACCCTGGATAAATCACTTCCCTTGGTGGACCTTGCCTCCCCCCATCTATAAATTCAGGGGAGCAGCAGAGATGATCTCTGAGACCCCTTCCAGGTCTACAGGCCCAGGGATAATATCTGGGCAGGGGCCCCTCCACTCAGTGACCTGCCCTTTCTTAGCTGTCCCTACTTTTGCTTGCCTCGATTTCCCGTTAAACCCCAGAAAGGAGGGGCCTGGCTCTCAGGTCCAACAGGTAGTTCGACAGAGGAGGTAACTTTGGGGACAAGGGGAACAATGATGCCATTGAGCAGGGAAAGCACTGGAAGAATTAGGAAAGGAGCCTGTCAGACTGAGGCAGGGAAGTACTGCCTCTGTATGGGTGGTCCCTCAGGCATCACTGAGTCTTTGGTTGCAGAGATGAGTATAACGTTGGCCTAGAGGGAGAAGTGACCTGACCAAAGCCCCTTGGAAGTAACTGGCAGAGCTGGGGCCAGAACCTCTTGTCTCCTGCATCCCAGTCTGGTGTTCTCCCACCCCTCCCAATTCCTCCTCCTTTGCTAAACACAATCCTGCTCTGTTGTGTGTGGTCTGTTGGAGACAGGCAGCAGGTTCAGTGAGGACTGGTCCTTGGAAGCCAGGGGCCCACGCCCCCTTCCACATCCTAGGGCTGCCTAGAATAAGTAACTGGAAGGAACTGGGGCTAGTGGGGTGCGGCTGCCCTTTGGGGAAAGGCTCTGACCTTGGTGGGGAAATCCCCATCCTGAAAGCTAAGGAACTCAGTCTGGAGCCAGCCAGCAACTCGATGATCTTCACAGCCCTTCGTGGCTAGCCGGGCACACCAGAAGTCCGTGCGGAGCCCGCCATAAAAATCCAGCCCATAATAGTGTCCTGATCTTACAGTCCCCGTCTGTGGCACAGTGGACAGGGGAGAGGTGAGCATCCTTGCTTCCCCTGTAAGCCTCCCTTCCAGATGCCCAGATGTGCCTGGAGCCTGAGGCCTCCCCCACTGCAGGCTGCCCAGCTAGCTAGGTACCTGGATGCCAATGGACATGCTTTGGGAGGAGAGCAAGGGGCTCACGAAGCGTGTTTTGTGGGAGCTGTCACACTGCTGCCGCTGCAGGTTGCCCTCTGACTGGCACTGCTCCAGCTTCAGGGAGCAGAAGTCACAGAGGGGACAGATAGGTGCATGGTACCGCCCAAGACTGTCACAGACCTATGGCAGGAGTATAGTTAAGAGGCTGAGGCTGAGACTGTCCCACTCCTCAGCCCTCCAGAGCTGTCTTTACATTCAGGTCCTTCCGAAGACTTCTCTGGCTTTTCTCCCTGCCCCCATCACCAAGGGTCCAACAAGGACCTCGCCTCAGCTTTCTATTTTTTCACCCTCTTACTGGACAATTTATCTACTCCCAGGTAATCATCATCTCTCTGCAGGTGACACCAGATCTTTATCATCAGTTCTGATCTCTTTCCCAAACTTCAAATCCTTAATTGCCAAGTTCCTGATATATGCCCACTATCAGATCCAGTGACCTACAACCACCTCCAACTTAGACTGTTTGAATAGAAGTCCTAACTTTCCACTTTTCTCTTTCTCTTCCTCTCTCTCTCTCTCTCCTGATGATAATGCTAACATTTACAAAGACTTGACACAAGGCTAAGCACCATAGCAATAAATGCTACCATCTCATTTAGTCCTCAACAGAGCCCTACACTAGCATAGGTACTAATAACATCTCCATTTGGCTGACAGAAAACAAGCTCAGTGAGGTCAACTTGCTCAAAACCATGTCTTATAGATGGTGGAGCTGGGATATAGATTCAGTCCTTCTGACTTCAAAACCTACACTCTACCCAGGCACCTAGGTTCAAAACTTCCAAGTTCCTGGAAGACATTCTCCTAGCTGGACTCTCCCCACTGACTGAGCTCCCTCAGCCTTCTCAGGAGGATCTGTAGTCAATCCCATCCTCCTCCCATGGGTACACCCATGGGTACTGCATACCACAGTGCACAAAATCTGCCACATCACCTTGTGTGCTCACACAACAGCTCCTAAGGGAGGCATTGTTGTGCCCCTGTTCAAAAGTGGTTACTGAATTCCTTTTTCCTACCAAATGAAATACAAATGCTTCAGACTGCCATTTGACATTTTTCACATTATGACCCTTGCCATCTCTTTGACTCTATCCCTTACTGCTTTGCTGCAGGCAAAATGGGCTCCTTACTGTTCCCTTAACCAAGCCCTAAAATCTAGTGGACTCCACATGACTCCTAAACTTCCTACACTTAAAAACCTCTCTTCAACACCTACCATACCCCTTTTGTAATGCTGCTGAATCCCTAGTGGGCTGTAGGCCCTTCATGGTTCCTCATGAAATCTCTTCTTTGCCCCATAGCTTTTGCACATACTATTTCCTCTAGCAGAAAACTTCTACCAAGTCCCTTCTTTTGCTTGGTTAACTTCTTTTCTGTCCTAAGAAGTTCTCTAAGTTCTTCTAAGAAGCATCCTCTGATCCTCCCAAATGTAGACAGTTGTGCCCTTCTGCTCTCTTTGCACTTTATATTGATCCATCACAGTGTTTATTCTGTCACATTGTTCTGCCTGTTTCCTCATCTGTTTCTTCCACTAAGCTTCAAGAGGTCCAAGATGATTAGATCTATTGTATTAATTGCTAATATCTCAAATACCTAGTTCAGAGTTGGTGCCCAATTGATATTTGTTGAACAAATGGGTGAATGGATGGCATACCAACTCTTGCTAACTTGTATTATTTGAAAACCTAAAGGATATTTTCCTGGGAATAGGATTTGCTGGATGCTGAGGACACATTGAGACTGGAATCTCTCTACAGATCCCTGGAATGGGAGAGCTGCATCTATGGTAAAGCCATGCATTAAAGATGGTGAACTGGACCAGGGGATGAGTCAAATCTAATAATTCAAGAGAGCTGAAGAATGAATTCTGGATTGGAATGGATGCCAGACTAGTGTTGAGCCTTCCTTCCTCCTTTAAGGTGAGCTGGAGATGTCCTTTTTTAAAAAAGATTTTAGTTATTTTTAGAGAGAGGAGAAGAGAGTGAGAGAAACATCGGTGTGAGAGAGAAACATCAATTGGTTGCGTCTCGCAACTGAGGTCCTGGCCCACAACCCAGGCATGTGCCCTGAACAGGAATCAAACCAGTAACCTTTCAGTTTGCAGGCTGGTGCTCAATCCACTAAGTCACACCAGCCAGGGCATGGAGCTGTCCTCCTAAAGAAGGGATTCCCACTGGTGAAGAGAATCTCTCCACCAGTGTCTCATGCTTTCTGTATCCCTGCCCATCTCCCACTCCCAAGGCCTAGTAGTATAGTGCCAGGCCCAGAGGATGCCCAGTGAGCATGTATCCATTAAACAGAATGGTGGGGCTACCTTCTTCCCAAAACCAAGGATCTCATCCTCCAAGTGCTGCCAGGCCTTGGCTGTGGGGGTCATGACGCAGATGTTCTCCACGATGGAATAGCACATCACCAGTAAGGCTTCCACGTGGGGCAGCTGCAAGAGGCTGCAAGGAGACAGCTCTGGTTGGTGGCAGAAAGCCTCGCCCACTCTCTTTCCCTCCCTTCAGACTCTATTCTTGGTCACACACATTCAACATGCTGGATGGGACCTTAGAGACCTCTGGACCAACTAACTACCTCCTTTTAAAGATGAGGAACTGAGGTCCAGAAAGGGGAAGTAACTTCCTCAAAATTGCAATGCTCATTAAGGCCAGAGACAAGACAGGAACCCAAGCCTGGTTGCTCCGGGTACAGGGCTCATTCCAGTACGTCATGCAGGAAATGGGCAGAAATTAAACCACTAACGGCCACAGAACCGGTAAGGCACACAATTGCTAGGTGCACCTGAAGCCCAAGCAGGTCTGAGTGGGTCTGCAGGCCGAAATCAGAAAGTGGGCTTCTCATTCTCAAAGAAGGCAGCAGGAAGGGCAGGGCCAGTAAGGGGGTCAGAACTTCCAGTACCTGAAAGTACCAGAGCTTTGGCTTCTCCAAACAGAGTCTTCGTCATACATATCACTCATTTCATCCTCTTCCTGGGCAGATTGAATGAGGTCCTGGATGTTTTCCATCATCATAGGCGCAGACTTCACTTCCCGCACCCGGGCAGTGAAGGAGAAAGGGTTGGAAGCTAAAGAATCAGCCTGGAGCTTGGGCTCTGAGTCTGTCTGCAGCCTAGCCATGGCTTGAAGTCCCTCCTCTGACCCCTGTCCTTCCTCCTGCTTCTCCTCCTCCTCTTCCTCCTCCTGCCCTTCCTCCTTCTCATGTCCTTGTTTTGGCTCCTGTTTGTGCTTCTGCTTGTGATCTGACCCTTCCTGTGGGCCTCCTAGGGACATGGAGGCTTGCAGCAGCTCCTCCACATTGCTGTTGAGCAGTTCAGGCCAGGGCTGGAACGTCTGCCGTTTGGTGCCTGCAGCAGGGTTTGTGAGGCACCAGGAAAGAGAAGAAAAGAGACAGTCAGCTTTCTAACCTATGACTGTCTTTGTTTACAGAGGGACACACACATAAATACCAAAGCAGAATAAAGCAGCTTAAATCATAATTATTCACACAATCAAGTATAGAAGACACAGAAAAGAATACAAATATCAAAATAGTATTACCGTGATGATTGTGGTCTTGGTGGCACGTCACTTTCCACCTCCCTTTCAAGGGCTCCTCCTTGACCACCACCTCAAATACCATCTGTTGTTCCTCTCACTTAGGAAACAGCACGTATTCTGAATAGCTAGCAACTAATCCTTTCTAGACTGAAGCTGTTAGCTTACAGAAGTCCCAGAGGACTTTCAAACACAGGAATATTTTGGGGAGCCAGAAAAAATGGATTCAGGGCAGACTCGTAAGTAATGACAGAAGATATTCTGGGACAGGAAAGTTCTAACTAGTATTCCTAAAAAACAGGCCCTCCCCCATCTAAAAAGAGCTGCCTGTCCCCACCTCCCACCCTCACTCAACATTCTTCCATTTTTCTACCACTGATACCTTAGATCATGGGCTTGGGAATTTATGGAAGGAGTTGCTGTAGTCTCCCAGGTGCTGGGAGGGTCTCACCTGTGATGTGAGATGACATGGGGGAGGTCACTGTGCTGGGCTGGGCTTCAGTGGAAGAGTCTATCTCCTTGACAGTGTTAAGTGAGAGAATTGAGACTGGCTGGGAGCATCGGACCCTCTGCAAGAAGAGAAGGAATGTGGGAATGGCTTTCCTAAAGGGTGAACTTCTACTCCAACTTACTCTTTTCCAGCATGCCTCCTTCTCTCAAAGTACATGGGCAAGATGAGGGGATACAGTCCCTGGTAGAACCTTCTAGACCTGAGTAAGGATTCAACTGCAAGATAAGACTCCATATCTTGGCCACGACCCTGCCTTCAGTCTTCAACGTTTGATTTGAATGAAAGCACTGATGGTTAGAAGATGTGGAAGAGCCTATCCCTCTGCCTCTTCCCTCCTCTTTTGGCAGTAACAGGAGTGTTCTGATAGTCTAAACGCTCAAGGTGAGACTGCATTCACACACAGTCTGGGTAAATGACTGGCAAAGTGGCAAAGAGGGAGGGCCTAAGGATGGTCCTCCTGGAGCCCTTCCTTGGCTCCTTACTGCCACTGCCTCTGCCTTTGTCCTGCAACACCAGATCCACCTTTGTCCTGAGCCTCACCTTCGCATAGTAGACATGGTTGGAACAACGGTACTGAGTAAACTGGCAGAAGGACTCAAACCAGGAGGCATAGGGGAGGTCGGAGCAAACAGCGCCTGAGAAGGGGCAGAGGAGGAGAAGGTGAACACACAAGGGGGAGCTCCTTCTCAAAGGGGGCATGGGTGTCTTGGGTCTAGAGAGTGGGAAATATGTGTACAGGTAAGAGGCCAGCCACACTCTTTCGGTCTCCATAGAGCACAGAACTGCCCCCGCTAGTCGCGCCCTCACCATCCGGCACCAAGCCGTGATTCTCAGACTGGTCCAGCTGCACGAGGGCGGCGTTCAGGCAGCCGTGGGTTGCACGGAGACGGCAGGTAGTCTCTGCCTTCCAGGTAGGGGTCAGCAGTGCGAAGAAGCCTTCATATTCGGTGGAAGACAGCGGGCTGCCGGGAGTGGAGGCCGAATCTGAGTCCTGGGCTGAGGCAGCTGACGAAGGCAAGAGCAGCACTGCGGGGCGGGGAACAGACAGATGGATGGCCCAAACTCCAAAACCCGCTCCTGGCCCAGGACCCAGACTGGCCAGAGGGACCCCATGTAAATTGGGAACATGCGTGTCTGGTCAGTGGGGATGCCAAGGACAGAGACAAATGGGAGCCTGGAGGAATTCAAGTCAGAAGCTAGGTAGGGATCATGTCCAACGCGACCTCCATGAGAAACATTTCAAACAGTCAAGTAAGGGTTCTCAGGAGGTAGAGGACTTAGCTGGCGGGGAGTGCGGGGGTGGGGTGGGGGGATGAGTACGTGGGAATCTCTCACCGTTCAGGAGTGAGAGAAGGAAGTCAGCAGCGAGCTTCCTCATGGCCCCAGACGATCCGCCTGCGTTTTCCAGTTCAAAGCGGCCTCTAACGGGCCAAGCCAGAGAAAACCGGCGGGTGCCGGCTGGCTTAAGTGGACTAGAAGGGGCGGCCCTGACGTCACAAAGAGCCAGGGGCGGAGCCTCAGAAACTGAAGTGTGGGTCTCCACGTGGCAAATTCCAGCTCGACAGTCGTGATGGTGTTATCATTGATGCTGTTCCTTCTTCTCCTTCCTTTTTTTAAGCACAAAACCCAAATATTTATTAGGCATTACTAATTATGGGTGCTATGCATTTTCTAGGTACCTAAGATATACTAGTAAATTTTTAAAAAACCGTCCACAGGAATGAATATAAATGTCTCCAGGAACAATAATAAAGGATCATATTCTCCTTTATGTTCCTGTATATTTTATTTTCATTTTTATTACAGTACTTCCTACATATTAGTGCAATTATTTGCTTACACTACTGTCTTTCCATCCTGGACTGTGGGCTTTGGGATGACAAGGATGTCATATCTTATCATTCTGACACATGGCCGGCATTCAGTAAATGGCAGTAGAATGAACAAACGAAACTGAACACACCGTTGAGTTCTAATGCCTTTGAGAGATTGTGCTCATCTTGGTCTTAGAGGAAAATAGGTTTTATATGTTTTTTCAAATGTTTTTGAAAATTTTATTGAATTTATTGGGGTGACACTGGTTAATAAAATTACATAGGTTTTAAGTGTACAGTTATATAATACATCATCTCTATATTGTACTGTGTGTTCACCTTTTCGCCCCCCACTTATTCACCCTTTACCCTCTTCTACCTCCCCCACTCTGCTTTCCCTCTTGTGATCACTATACTATTGTCTATGAGCTTTTTTTCTTAATCCCTTTGCCTTTTCCACCATCCCCCTTCCCTCTGACAGCTGTCAGTCTATTGTCTGTATCTATGAGTCTGTTTCTATTTTGTTTGTTTGCTTTGTTCATTAGACTCCAAATATAAGTGAAATCATATCATACTTGTCTTTCTCTGGCTTATTTCACTTAGCATAATATTCTCCAGGTCCATCATTCTGTCTCAGAAAGTAACGTTTCCTTCTTTTTTATGGCCTAGTAGTATTCCATTGTGTAAAGGTACCACAGCTTTTTTATCTGCTCATCTACTAATGGGAACTTGGGCTGCTTCCAAATGTTGGCTATTGTAAACAACACAACAATGAACATAGGGATGCATATATTCTTTCAAATTGGTGTTTTGGGTTCCTTCAGATATATTACCATAAATGGAATCACTGGGTCAGAAGGCAGTTCCATTTTTAATTTTTTGAGGTAACTCCATCCTGCTTTCCACAATGGTTGCACCAATCTACATTCTCATCAACAGTGCACGAGGGTTCCTCTTCCCCATATCCTTGCCAGCACTTGTTTGTTGATTTATTAATGATAGGGTGTAAGGTACATCATGTGGTTTTAATTTGCATTTCTGTGATGATTAGTTATATTGAGCATCTTTTCATGCCTATTGGCCATTTGTATGTCCTCTTTGGAGAAGTGTCTATTCAGATCCTTTGTCCATTTTTTAATTGGATTGTTCTTTGGGTGTTGAGTCATAGAATCTCTTTATAAATTTTGGATATTAATCCCTTATCAGATGTATCATTGACAAATATGTTTTCCCATTCAGTGGGTTGTCTTTTCGTCTTGTTGATGGTTTCCTTTTCTGTGCAAAAACTTTATAGTTTGTTGTAGTCTTATTTATTTATTCTTTTGTTTCCCTTGCCTGAGGAGGTATATCAGAAAAAAAAACATTGCTACATGAAATGTCTGAGATTTTACTGTCTATGTTTTCTTCTAAGATTTTTCTTTAAGATTTTTATTTATTTTTAGAGCGATGGGAAGGGAGAAAGAGAGGGAGAGAAACATCAATGTGTGGTTGCCTCTCACACACCCTCAGCTGGGGACCTGGCCCACAACTCAAGCATGTGCCCTGACTGGGAATCGAACTGGTGACCCTTTGGTTCACAGGCCTGCATTCAATCCATGGAGCCACACCAGTCAGGGTTCTTCTAGGATTTTTATGGTTGTGAGTGTTACATTTAAGTCTTTAATCCATTTTGGTTTATTCTTTATTTAAAATGTTTTATTGATTATGTTGTTACAGTAGTCCCAATTTTTGTCCCCTTTGCTCCCCTCTGCCCAGTATCCTCCTTCCCTCCAGCAATCCCACCCCTCTTAGTTCATGTCCATGGGTTATGCATATAGTTCTTTGGCTTCACCCTTTCCTATATTATTCTTAACTTCCCACTGTCTATTTTGTACCAACCAATTATGCTTCTTAATCCCTGCACCTTTTCTCCATTTCTCCCCTCCCCACTCCCAGTTGATAACCCTCCAAATAATCCCCATACCTACAATTCTGTTCCTATTCTGGTTTCCTTAGTTGGATTGTGTTTTTATTTTTTAGATTTTTTAGTTGTTGATAGTTGTTTGTTGTCATTTTAATGTTCACAATTTTGATCTTTTTCTTAAGTAAGTCCTTTTGACATTTCATATAATAAGGGCTTGGTGATTATGAACTCCTTTAGCTTTACCTGGTCTTGGAAGCACTTCATCTGCCCTTCCATTTTAATGATAGCTTTGCTGGATAGAGTAATCTTGGTTGTAGGTTCTTTTTTTTTCATCACATTGAATACTTCTTGCCAGTCTCTTCTTGCCTGCAAAGTTTCTTTTGAGAAATCAGCTGATAGTCTTATAGGCGCCCCTTTGTAGATAACTCTCTGCTTCTCTCTTGCTGCTTTTAAGATGCTCTCTTTATCCTGAACCTTTGGCATTTTAAAGATGATGTGTCTTGGTATGGTCTTCCTTGGATCTAGCTTGTTTGGGACTCTGTGCTTCCTGGACTTGTATGTTTATTTTCTTCACCAAATTTGGGAAGTATTCCTTCATTATTTTTTCACATAAGTTTTCAATTTCTTGCTCTTACTCTTTTCTCTCTGGCACCCCTATGATTGGCAGGTTTAAAGTTGTCCCAGAGGTTCCCAAACCTCTCCTCATTTTTTCCAGTTCTTGTTTCCTCATTCTGTACTGGTTGACTTTTTTTCTTCCTTATGTTCCAAAACATTGATTTGAACCCTGGTTTCCTTTCCTTCATTACTGGTTTTGTGTGGGTTTTCCTTCGTTTCATTTAGCATAGCCTTCACTTCTTCCCTTATGCGTTTGCATACTCAAGCATATCTGTCAAGCCTGTGAGCATCTTTATCACTAGTGTTTTGAACTCTACGTGTTAGGTTGGCTATCCCCTCATCTCTTAGTTCTCCCACTGGAACCTTGATCTGTTTCCTCTTTTGGGCCATACTTTTCTGTCTCCTCATCTTGACAGGTTCCTGTGTTTGCCTCTGTGTCTTAGGTAGAGCTGTCGTACTTGTTACCTTGTAAGTGGTGGAACTTAAGTATTTGTCAGTACAGGGTGACCCATTTCACCACGTTGTGGCTCTGTGCGTGGGGAAGGGGTCCAAGAGGGAACAATGCCATCTACTCAGCACTCACCTGTTTTCCAGGCACTTCTCCCACTTCCATATGGGACTGGCACCTCTCTAGCTGTTGCCCTGGCTGTCGTTCCCAGAGTGGGTGGGTCTGCAGATGTTCTAGGACCATGGGGGCCCTTTAAAGAAGTGGACTCTACTGAGAGACTGGCAGTTTCTGCCTCCACCCCAACCCCCACTGGTTTTCACAGTCAGAATCAATGAGGCTTTATTTTCTGTGGCGCTGGAACCGTGAGCTGTGCAGTCTGGGCTGGTGCTGGAAGTGTTCACCAGGTGTTCCTCCCTACTTTTTAAAACATGTGACTGCACTTTCCACCGGCCTGCCACTGTCGCAGCTGCTGCCACCACCACACCACGTCCTCCCTACCCTTGCTCCGCCCCTCCTACCTGAGTATTCTTTATATCTTTGTTTGTTGGACTTCCATGCAACTTGATTTTCTGGAACTTCTGGTTGTCTCTAGTTTTGAGGTAGTTGTATTCCTTTTTAGTTGTGGAAGGAGATGCAGAATGTCTGTCTAGGCTCCATCTTGGCCAGATTAATGAAGTTTATTCTTTTGCGTAGTGTAAGAAGGTGGTTGGTCTAGTTTCTTTTTTGTATGTATCTGTTCAATTTTCCCAATACCATTTATTAAATAGACTGTCTTTACCCCATTGTATTTTCTTGCCTCCTTCGTCAAATATTAATTGACCATAAAGTTGTGGGTTTACTTCTGGCCTCTGTTCTGTTCTACTGACCTACATGTCTGTTTTTATGCCAGTACTATGATTGCTATGGCCTTGTAGTATAGTTTGATATCAAGTAGCATGATGCTTCCAACTTTATTCTTCTTCTCAAGATTGCTGTTGCTGTCTAGGGTCTTTTCTGGTTCCATATAAATTTTTTAGAATATTTATTCTAGTTCTGTAAAATACACTGTTGGTATCTTGATAGAAATTGCATTGGATTTATAGGTTACTTTGATTAGCATTGACATTTTATTTTTTTAAATGTGTTTTATTGATTATAATGTTACATTTGTCCCGATTTCCCTTCCCTCTTCTCCCCTCCACCTGGTGGCCCCCCTCCCTCCAGTTGTCCCCCCCTTTTAGACCATGTCCATTAGTTGTGCATATAGTTCTTCTCAACCTGTCTATTCCATTCCCTCCTACCATGCTCCTTAATTCCTATATCATCTCCCTCCCTCTCCCCCTTCCCCCTCCCTGCTGACGTCCCCCCAATATGCTCCCCATACATATAGTTCTTTTTCCACTCTCGTTGCCTGTTTAGTTTGCCCTTGTTTTGATTCCCTAGCTTCTGTTGTTGTTTCTTGTGATGCAGTTTTCATTTTAGTGTTCATAGTTTTGATCCTCCTTTTTCTAAATCAGTCCCTTTAACATCTCATATAACAGTGGTTTGGATCTAATGAACTCTTTCAGTTTTATTTTGTCCTGGAAACACTTTCTCTGCCCTTCTATTCTGAATGACAATTTCGCTGGATAGAGTATTCGTGGTTGTAGGTTTTGGATTTTCATTACTTTGAATATTTCTTGCCAGTCCCTTCTTGCCTGCAGGGTCTCCCTTGAGAAGTCAGCTGATAGTCTAATTGGGACCCCTTTGTACATGACTCTTTCCTTCTCTCTTGCTGCTTTTAAGATTCTCTCTTTAACTTTTGACAGTTTGATTATAATGTGTCTTGGAGTGGTTCGCCCTGGGTCCAGTTTTTTTGGAATTCTCTGTGCTTCCTGGAACTGTAAGTCTGTTTCCTTCCCCAAGTTTGGGAAGTTCTGCTTTATTATATTTTCACTTAATTTTTCAATTTCTAGTTCATCTTCTTCGCCCTCTGGCAAACCAATGATTCTTATGTTGGGCCTTTTATAGCTGTCCCAAAGGTTTCTGATCCTCTCATCATTTTCCTTGCTTCCCGTTTTTTCTCTCTGCACTGGCTGACTGTTTGTTCCTTCTTTGTGTTCTGGTTTATTGATTTGAACTCTGGATTTTATTTCCTCACCATCTGTCTCATATGTGGTTTTGTTCCTTTCAGTATGAGTGTTTTTCGATTCTTTCTCATCTTTTTCCAGATCTTTTGTTAATTCTGTAAGCCACCTGATAACAATGGCCCTGAACTGAGCCTCTGACAGGTTTCTTATTTGTTCATCTGTCAGATTCTTCATCTGTTGCCTGGTGAGCTGCGCCACCGGGATTTCTATAGTTGTCTGCCTCATTTTGACAGATGTGTTTTGTTTTCTTGGGTTGGCTGTAGGGGGCAGTGCCTGTGTACTCGTCACAACCCAGCGACGGGCGGCGATCCGCAACCTTTTTCGCCGGCGCTTTGTCGTCACTGCCCAGCGACCAGTGGCGATCCGCAACCTATTTCGCAGCCCTGTGGCGCTTTGTGTGGGGGCGGGGGTCCAAGATGGATTCACACAGTTATTCCGCTAGGAGACCGGGATCCGTCCTCCCGCCCCCTGGGCCTCACTGTTCGAGGCGATGTGGTGGCTGCTTTCCCCAGCGTTGGGGTCGCGAGCCGCCGGGGTTTGACTGCAGCCAGGATTATCCTCCCTGCCGCTGGGATTGTTCTCCCTGTCACTGTCCCTGGTGCGACCGCAAACAGCACCACCCACTTTCGCTCTTCCTACCTGCCCAAAGAGCGCCACTGGTTTATAACTTCATACGTTGGGCTTCCGTGTAGTTTTATTTTCTGGAATTTCTAGTTATCTTTTGTTTTGAAGTAGTTGTATTCCTCTCTAGTTGTAGAGGGAGGCTGAGCATCAGTATTGACATTTTAATGTTAATTTTTCCTACGTATGAACATGATATATGCTTCAATTTACTTGTATCTTCTTTAATTTCTTCCTTTAGTGTCTTATAATTTTCAAGTATAGGTCTTTTACATCCTTGGTTAAATTTATTCCCAGGTATTTTATTTTCTTGATGCAATTGTAAGTGGGATTATTTTCTTAGTTTCTCTTTCCAATAGTTCATTATTAGTATATAAAAAATACAACCAATTTCTGGATATTTATTTTGTATCCTGCTACTTTACTGAATTCATATATCAGTTCTAGCAGTATTTTGGTGGAATCTTTAGTTCTCTATATACAGTCATATCATCTGCAAATAGTAAGCTTTATTTCCTTTCCAATATGGATCCCTTTTATTTCTTCTTGTCTGATTAGTGTGGTTAGGATTTCCAGTACTGTTGAATAAGGTTGGTGAAAGCAGACATCCATGTGCTGTTCCTGATCTTAAGGGAAACACGTTTAGATTTTTCCCATTGAGTATGATGTTGGCTGTGGGTTTGTCATATTGCTGAGTTATTATAAATAGGTGCTGGGTTTTACCAAATGCTTTTTCTGCATCTATCAATATGATCATGTTGATTGTTATCCTTCACTGTTTATGTATCAGTTTATTGATTTGCAGATACTGCACCAAGTTTACATCTCCAGAATAAATTGCACTTGATCATGGTGTATGATCTTTTTAATGTATTGCTGGATCTGGTTTGCTAATATTTTGTTGAGAATTTTTGCATCTATGTTCATCAGGAATATTGCCTATAATTTTCTTCCTTTGTAGTGTCTTTATCTGGTTTTGCAAGTAGGATAATGTTGGCCTCATAAAATGAGCTTGGGAGTCTTGCCTCCTCTTGAGTTTTTTGGAATAGTTTGATAATTACAGATGTTAGTTCTTTGAATGTTTGGCAAAATTCGCCTCTGAAGCCATCAGGTCCAGGACTTTTGTTTGTTGAGGTTTTTTTTATTCTCTCTGATGGAGTAGGTTATGAGATATTCTTCATGTGCATCACCTTTTTTCTTTTCCAAGGGAATCCCATATTGGATATTATTATTATCCTTATTATATAGGTGAGGAAATTGGCATTGAGAAACAAATTGCCCAATAGGTAGTGAGGCCTAGATGTGAGTATGGACAGCGTTCTGGTGGGGGGGCAGACATGGAATATACAAAACAAAGTCAGGGTCTACCTGGGTAGGAACCAGGTAAGAAATGAGCCAAAAGGGTAAACAAGAGCAGGAGTCAGGTGCAGGGGAGCTCAGATATAAACACAGCTCAGTCTAGGGAAGTGGTTTCCCAGTGGGAGGTAAGACAATCCACAGGCGTAGGGGAAAAAGGCTTTTGTTTTGTGTTTAAGAAATCAAGATAACATTTAGTATAACAGTACATGTATAAAACACAAATACACACTTACTGGAAATTAAATGAAAGATGTTTTATGGAGAAAAGGCGCATAATTTAAGTTTTGGAAACCCTTGGTCTGAGGAACACCACTCCCGCCAGCCAACTCTGTCCTTCCCAAGTTGAGAAGTTGTAGATTCTGGTGCATTTCTGGCTCCACATCTTGTCTTACTTTTGACATGTCATCCTCCCACCTCTCATCCAACCCAGAAGATAGAAAAAAAAAATTGTTTAGTACATGTACTAGAATGGTGTCTCTATAAAAAACACAGCAGGCCAACAAGTATAGCTTTTATTCACCTACCCAAGTTCCTTTACATGTGGCTTATCTGCAACCCACTTTGACCCCTCTCCCATTCACAAGGCCAGGACGAATCCTCTTGGCATAGAGGAAGGGGAGCCCTCACCATGGAAAAAGCAGGAATAGAACAATGGAAGTTTACTACACCATAGCACTCCCCACAGGGTGGAGGGAATTAGGAGGGTTGGGGGAGCGCCCCCATGCTACTGCCCAAGTCCTTAAATACAAAGCAAGGAGAATAAAGAGGACCATCCCTTGGAAATACAGCACCAACCTCAGCATGGAGGCAAAAGGACAGTGGGCAGGACCACTTCCTTCTGAGGGGGCGGGCTGAATGAGACCACATACCCTTAGTGGCTGTGGCACCCTCCCTACCAGGATTTGGATGCAGCCTCAGCACCAGGAGTGGGGACAAGGAAGGAGAAGGTAGGACAACACTGCACCATTCACTTCTCCCTGGAACCCCTGGCCCCAGCACAGGCATTCCTCTCCCCACTAGCCCAGTCAAGGGACTGAGAAGAAACTGTTAGAATCCAGGGTCCTTATCTATTTCTTCTTCCGTTCTTGAGAGCAGCGTGGGCAAAACCTAAAAAGAAATCAACAGAATGTGACAGAGAAGAGAAGGGAAAAAGTGATGAAAGGTAGACTGCCCTCTGCCACCCAGTGTAGGGGCAGTCCAGCTCCTACCACAACTCTTTCACTCACCATTTCCCCCGAGGCTTCGTTGTCAGCCCCACACAGGCAAAGTGGAACCACTCGATGGAACACTAGAAAAGATGGAAGCAGCAGAAGTCAGGTCAGGTTGGGGCAGAGGAAAGGAAAGAAGACCCCTCCCACCCTGACCCTAGATTCCTGAGGAGTGTTTCCTTGTCCCACCCCTTTGGAGAATTCTTAGTGGTCCCAAGGCCAAACAACTCTAATCATCTTCCTTCTATACTGAAGTCCCACTATTCAACCATCCCCCCCACCCCCCTTTCCTATTTCATGTCCCCAGAACCCGCCATCCTAAGGCAAAATGGTTCTCACATCAGGGTTGTCACAGCCAATCATTTCTCCATAGGAGACCTGGTGACAAAGGCAATAGGTGGGTTCGTTGGGATCCACAGGCATATCCAACACATCAGAGGGGTGGACACTGCCAAAGGTCACTGAGGGCATCCCATACTCAGGACTTCTGTATACCAAGAGGAAGAGAAAGTGTCATCTGCAAGAAAGGAAGCTACAACTTTAGACTCTCAGAGGTGGTCAAAGGAGATCCCGATGGTGCAGGTGATTTGGGGCTTTTCCTCTCTGTCTAGCAGATACCAAAATGGTAAGGAAAAGAAATATAGCACAGAAGACAGAGGAAGTGGCAAGGGGCTGTGCGGAGTGGGGCCATGGGAGAGAAGAGTGTATCATCTGGCAACGTGCTCCCTGATACACTCACGTGCGCACAAGTTTTAACTTCTTCTGAGCAGCCTTGGGGGCTTCCTCATCTGAGTTTTTCCCTTTTGAACGAGCACGGGCAGCTTTTTTCTCCTTTTGAGTCCGGCCTTCTAGGAAAGAGGGGGAAAGCCAAAAGGCAGGGAGAAAGACGGGTTAAGTCTTCCTTCTTCCCGCTCTTTCCAACCTGGTGCCCCTCTCTCATAGCTGAAAAGCCAGCTTCTTCTCCCCATGACTCCTCAACCCACTTCTTAAAGCCCGCCCCCCTCCTCACTCTTTTTGCCTTTGCTGGAAGAGCTGTCATAGTCACTTGACTCAATCTGTTTCTCCTTCAAATCAGCCTCAAAACGGGCCAGGTCTGTGTCCAGTCGCCGAATGTGTTTGTCCACCTGGGTGGAAAGGAAGGAGAAGGAAGAGGCATAAGGTCAGTGCCAGTAAAAGACAATTAACTAAGCAAGATTCTATGGATCTCCCAGACCCAAAACAGAGCCCAACACAGCTGAAGGAGAGGTCTAGGACCCTGAGGAACAAATGGGAAGTAGGTGGGGAGCCATGAACAGGGCCATACCATCTCATAGGTCTGCATGGCAAGCTGCACCTTGTCGTCACCAAATTCCTTGCACTTGCCATAGGCTTCCTGGATCTGTTTGAGAAGAGCCAATTTTTCCTCGGAGCTCAAGTTGCGGGCGCTACTCATATACTCAGTGGCCAACTTGTCAATTTCAGCCTTCAGGTCTACAACAGAGAGAGGCCTGGTCACAATGGCCCGAGTGGCTAGGTGATACATACTTCTTCCTCTTGTTGCTTGGACCTTTTCCATTGACCATAGTAACTTGTGAACCAAAACAGTACTGAATATTCACAGGTACTGTGCCATGTACTCAAGTGATACAAATTGACAGTATTTCTTTTAAAGTTTCCTTCAGGTGCTGAAAACATTACTATCAGTTTTCAACTTAAATTACTGAAACATAATGATCGATCCTTTGCACACTGCACTAATACAAAGTATATTTTTGTGCTATCTAAAGATGCTTCTTTGCAGGGCTTGCTCTGTTTCTTGAATGATGAATTTTGTCTCAAAAGCCACCTGGTTTCTTGTTGCAAAAATATCCCACAACAGCTCTGAGTGCTGTGAACAAGGCTGGGTCATCTGCTGCTGCTGGTTCTACATCTATAACTCATCATTTAGAATGAGATGTAATAATTCTTCGATTTATTGCCCATTCTATTTTGCTCATCATTTGCAATTTGCTTATAACTTCCATCACTTCTTACTGTTTTTTATCTTACATATTGCTCCAAACATGTTACTACTGGAAGGCTGGTAATGTCCCAAGAAACCGAGACTATAGATTCTACTGCCTAGTATTTGGTAAGGCTCATAAAATATATTGACAAAAACAGAGAGAAGCATGACTGTAACAGTGCAGAGACCGGTAACAGGAAGGACTGTGTGCACACTATGCTTATGCCCCACTTCTTCAAGGCCTTTGAAGGAAGTTGAAAAAGCATGTAGTTTGATAATTTCCAACTGGCCTTTCTGTGCATAAAGTCAAGAGTTGGAACTGTATTACCAAGCAAGCAAGCTGATTCTCAGAATTCAGCAGGCAGTTCTCAAGGACCTATGTCCAGGATTTTAGATGATGATCTCCTTTTCATGAGTAAACTTAACCCAGAGTAACTTAAATCACAGTTTTACGTATTGTAGTACCAGCTTGTTATAGTCTTGAGCATGGTTTCATGAGGATGGAAGATAAGACCTACATATTCTTCAGTTGGTATGGGGGATAGCTCCAACAGACAAGTCTGACTTTGAAGAGACCAACCTGACCATTGCAGTGTAGCCCCAGGCTCCAAGTGAATGCCTCAATGCAGCCAAACTTGTTCAACTTCCAAGGAAGGCCACAGATGGTATCTAGTGCTTCTGTAAGGTTGAAGAATACAGTGTAGAGATCTTGATGTTAATTGCTGCTTTTCCTTCCTTTTATTTTATTTTTTTATCCAAGAACTTCTCATACAGCAAAGTTCCTGTCTACCAATGTGAGTTGCAGTCTAAAGCCATGCTGAATTTTGTGACAGTAACATAAATAATCCAGTGGAGTAGAAAGATTCTAGCCTTCCTATAAATATATTGAACATAGGGAATATATATGATTCTAGGGCTGACTTTAGTCTGTTGACTTCTTCTTGAGGAAGATATAAAGAACATAGCATCTCTGAAGTCTTGAGGTATTGCTGCAATACTCCATTTGTTATGGAAAGGCTGGTAGCGAAATGCAAATCATCATTACTTTCCTTTTAAGAAATGCAAGAGAGTAAAAAAAGAGAAAGAAGCCAAAGTTCTCCAGATCTGACCAGATGATATGGTAACACCAAACAGAAAAAGAAATGATCACATACACTCAATATACACATGGATTCCTTATTCTGTACATACCCTCTGTTCTTTGGTCCAGGTCCCTCATGAGCTGAAAGTTTCTCTGCAGTTCAAAGGGGAGGTTTTCAATACCTAGGGAGAAGAAGAGAAACTGAGACACTGGACTTCACAGGCCTTATAGCTGCTTTTAAAGTACAGGTCCAACATAGGACTCAAGATTTCCCTCCTTTGAACCGTTGGATATATCTGGGACAGCATTCCTTTCTTTCCTCGGAAGTGGTTGTGTCTGCCTCTCTTCACAACTAACTAACCTCTTTTATCTTGGCACAGTTTTCCCGACCTTTCTCCCTTCAGTAACTTTACAAATTAGCCCTTCCCTTTCCTTTATATTCAATCTGTGCCTCCAAGCTCCTTGCTCTCAACTTACAAATACCTTCCTGCTGTCCTCCACCACTCATCACATACAAACTTCCAATCTGCTCTCTGTATAGTAGCCAGAATGTTTTTCTATAAAATGCAGATCTAGCCCTGATCAAATGGCTTAGTTGATTGGAGCACTGTCCAGTACGCCAGAAAGGTTGTGCGTTTGATTCTCAGTCAGGGTACATAACTAGGTTGCAGGTTCGATCCCTGGTCAGGGTGCATACAGGAGGCAACCGATCAATGTTTCTCTCTCACATTAATGTTTCTCTCTTTTCTTTCCCTTCTTCTCTAAAATCAATAAACCTATCCTCAGGTGAGGATTTTGAAATAAATAAAATAAAAAATGCAAACCTGATCAAGTCACTCTCCAGTTTATCACTCCAGTAACTTCCTATAACACAATTTCTAGTCCTGTTATGCACTTTCTAGCCCTTGCTTACCTCACATTCAGCCTTAATTCATATCAGTCCCCCTTTGTGCTCTGTCTGCTTTGATCATACTGGCCTTCTCTGAGCACCTGGAACCTCCCAGCAATCTTCCTGCTACTTAGCTTTCCACAAGCTGCTCTCTGTGACTGGAATGCACCACTTGGTCTTCCTCATCTCACCTCCACCATACCTCTTGGCCTACTAAATTCCTGTTTACTCTTCAAAGTTCAGCTCAACCCTGACTTTCCAAGACTCCAATAAGTGTCCTGGAGTTTGCTGTCATGTTATTCTATCTCTACCCTTCTTTGCACTTATCCAACTATAATTAAGTAATTAATTGTGTAATTAGTATTTTTGGTATGTCTCCACAGCCTTCCAGAAGGGCTGGGTGTGCCTGTCTTCTCCTCTTGTATTTCTCTAGCGTTTAGAAGTGTGATCTGCATATGAAGGTCTTCAATAAATATTTGAACAAATGCATGAATACTTAATGTCTCTTCCATAAAAAAACCTCTTTGCATGACTATACTTCAAATTTTAAAATGCCTCCACTGCTTTAACCTATAACCTCAGATCTGCTACCACCAGTTCACTGAGATTACTTTAATTCACCAATGACTTATCAAAGTAAATGCTGTTTTCAGTCCTATCCTAAAATATATGTCTGTAGCAGTTGGAAACATCTTCTGTCCTTCAAGTAACTTTCTTCCTCTTTGGATTCCTAATCTCATCATATACATACTGGCAGTTCCCACATTGATGTTTCCATAGTCTGTCACTTAAATGTTAATATTTTCCTGAGATTCCTCTTTAACCCTCTCATTTTCTCACTTCTTTTCTCTGAATGATCTTGGTCTCATTCATTCTCATAGATACAATTACCATATCTATCCTTATGTATAAATTGAATTAAATATCTTTGTTACTCCTGAATTTCCTATCTTGTTGATGACATACTGTCTAACTTACTTCCCAATCAGGGAATCAAGAAGTCACCTTAGCTCCTTCTTTCTCTCTCAACCACTTAGTCAGTCAGTCAGTCCTATCATATTTATCTCCTAAATATTTGTTTCACTCCCTGAGATAAGGTCCTCATCTCTAAGTTGGACTGTTATCACAAATTGATCTCCCTATTACAAAGGTTATCATGCTCCAATTTATCACATATTAGTCATTCCTTTATAAAAATCATTCTATTTTTTTAAATCTCTTGGTTCCTCACTGAAGTGTAAGCTTCTTAACTTTGCTTTAAGAGACCTTACACTGCCCTGGCTGGTGTGGCTCAGTGCACTGAGCATCAGCCTGCAAACTGACAGGTCACCGGTTTGATTCTCAGTCAGGGCACATTCCTGGGTTTCAGGCTAGGTCCCCAGTTGGGGGTGTGCAGGAGGCAACTGATGACTGTTTCTCTCCCTTTCCTTCTCCTTCCCTTAAACTCTAAAAATAAATTTAAATATTTTTAAAGAGAAAAGTCAGATATCGCTAATAAAATTTAAAGAAAGACCTTGCACTACCTAGCCCCAGCCTCTTTCTCCAGTCTCATTCCCTTTCTTCCACCTTAGAGTCCTATCTATCAAACACTCTGACCTCACTTTTCCCTGACCTTGCCACAAACCCATCATACTTTGCTGATGCTTCCCCTAACCTGCAATTCCCTCTTTCCACACTGGCAAACATTCAATCTTCAAGATTCTGTTCAAACATCACATTCTCTGTAAAGCTTTACCAACATTCCAGCATTAGCTTCTCTGTGTCCAGTGTTACCAATTGTCTTTTTTATGTATTTCTAGTATTTCACTTATCACACTGTTTTATATTTATTAGCAGAACTTGTTTCCTACTAGAGTGAGCACTTGAAGGCAAGGGTTGTGTCTTATTCATTTTTTTATATCCTCAGTACCTGCCATTATATCTGACCCATAGCAGACCCTCAATAAATTAAAGAGTGAATGAATGAATGAATGACTCCCAACACTAAAACAAATGCAAGCGCATAGGGTGACAGGCTTTGTGAAGGGGTGGGTTATGTAAACGGCATAAACATAGCACCGTATTTCCATTTGAAGGGAACTGGATCATTACTCCAAGAAGAGAAGCATTCCATTTCATCATCTGACAGTGGTCATTCATACACCCCCATCCTTATGAGAAGCCTCTTCTGAGAAAGAATAAGCAGAGAAGCCGCGAGATCTTTGTCACTGCTCTAAATGGCAATGAGTGATATACTAAAACAACCAATTCGGAATGATTTTGAGAAAAAAAAATATATACCGTGAAGATGAAGATCCTAAAGATGGGGGCAGCAAATATCTTCCCGGCCATGCCCATCAGCGGTTCAAGCAACATCCCTAAGCACCACCGCGCAGCCCCTCCCTCACCTACACCCAAAAGCGAGTCTTCATCCTGCTGCCCCGCCCCCTCCTTCTTCACACCCTCCAATATTATCTTTCCCCGAGCGCCTTCAAAATCGTAACCTTCTAACCACCGGGACTTCTGGGCCATTGATGTCCGCAGCCCCGACCCCCCACCGCCACCACGCTGTGACCCCTGACCCCCTCCTCCAGCCTGCTCTTACTGTCCAGATAATGTTCCAAATACATCCCCGCAGCCATCTTGAAGCAAAACAAAGCAACTTCCGATCCGCCCCGGAACTGGCTGAAACGCGACAGGCGCTGAAGCTATTATTCCCGGATTAGGGCTTTTCCGCCCTTAAAATAAGAACTTCCGCCCTTAGTAAATTATTCTCCGAGACACATCCTCAGATGCTGTTGACCCTTGTCCTTTAGCGTAAGTGTCCAGGACCGCCCGTAAAGGCGCCTTGAGCCCGCTTCCGCCCTTACTGAGCCCCCATACGCGACCCACCGCGGCAGTCATGACGTCAGTGGAGATCGCCATTTTGCTTTCTGTATCAAACTTTTTTTTTCCCTCCAAAACAGGGTTGTGCGGTAATGAGGTAAAAATCCCCCACAAAACCATCTCTTGGATTGTGTTCTATAAATATCCATTTTCAGCAACTGGGGAATCCTTCTTTTGCAGAATATAAATCTGGTGTCTAGAGTTGATCCCGGCTGAAGTAAGACTTTCTCAAAGGTGGCTAGTTTCTTAAGGAAGCTGGGGAGGCAAACTTGTGAGATTTAAACCACTGGCATTTCTGTTCATTCACACGACCACCAATTCCCCAGGATTGTTTCTTAACATAGAAAAAGTAGATTATCATCTTTGCTTATAAATAAAGATAAACCTATAATCTTCACAAGAAGGCTAATTCTAACACACATTTTGTCAGCATTCTTGTCATTTTCATTCAAATACATAAAATGACATAGTACTTCCTGCCTTCCCCTCATGTTTTTGTCTCCCTTTTTGGTTAGAGTTTATAGATAACGTAAAATAGCACCATGATCCTGAAAGCACTGGGGCATGGCGTTGTCACAACTGGGCCAGTTAGATACTAGCTCTCACCCTACTCAGCTATAGTACAAAGAAAACTATGCTTTTAATTAGGATAGAAAGCAATTAAGTGCATGACAGACTGCCACCATGCCAGTTAAACAACGCAAAGCTCATAACCTAATAGAGGTGTAAGACAGTGTTTTGGAGTTCATTGTCACTCCTAACACACATTATTCATACTTACATTACATGGTACAGGTTTTCAGTCATATAATTTATAAAACATGAAGTATGTGAAATCCCATGTTTGCTGAGCAAATGGTAAGATAGAGCAATAGAACCCAGACTTCACTTGAAAGTGTCATGCCCCTAGGTAAGTAATTTAAGCTCTGTGCCTATTTCCTATAAAATGAGAACAGTACCTACTACTACACAGGGTTGTTGCTGAGTAAGTTGAGTTTATCATTAAAAAAAAGTAGCCCTGACAGACATGGCTCAGTGGGTTGAGCAACATCCCACAAACCAAAACGTGACTGGTCAGAGCACATGCTGACCTGTTTCGGTTATCTGTTTCTCTCTCTCTCAAAATAAATTTAAAATTTTTTAAAAATAAAGATTCCGGTTTTAATACCTGTGATGAAGGTAGGGCTGTCAGGATCTTTTAGATTGATGGCGAGAGCAGGCAGAAAATACACTATTCAAGAAGCTAACGAACATCAGCATATTTGGTCATGTGGTATTCTTAGTGCCATAGCACAGATGGAGATTATCTTGGATGCCCACAAAGTGAGCGTATTTTTGTCAACTATCCACAATCCACTAGGTAATGAATACTGTTGGCCCAGCAGTCCCAGAGGATAGAAATGTTATCAGATGTGGGAGCTTCATCACTTCTTCAGTGCTTAAAGATTTTTTAATTCTCAAAAAGGAATCTCGGAGGTGATCTAGTCCAATCCCTTCATTTAACAGCTGAAGACGCATCTTGGCCAACACTGTTTGGTTAGAGCCAGGGCTGATGTCCAGGTTTTCTGACCATGCTCACTCCTCTGCACAACTCAATCCTGATTATGGTTTCCACCACTGGAAACCTGTTTTAGGTGTCACAGTATAATGAAGATACACATGCCAGCTGGAATTAGCACTGAACTCACTGATGCTCAGGCAGGAGCATAGGTCCTTTCAAGAGGCCATACTTGCAATTCTCTGATAAGGAGCTTAGCGGTTTTAACATGACTAGAACCTTGTTCTCACCTATTTAGACAATGTAGTCCCCAATGACATGATTTATATGCAGAAGTCCTCATGAACAAGATTTCACTTCAGAAATATCAAAGCTGTACCCTTCTACGGCTGGGGACGCAGAGTCTCATCACACAGCATTCATTCTTCACATATACAAACTAGTGTAAATCCTTAGTATTAGCCTTGAACATCTCCTCAAATAGCTTTTTACATGCTCACTCACATCAGTAGCTCCACTGCCTCTGATCCTTTTACATGAATTTATTTCTATACAAGGTTCTAAAAACACCCCTTGGTTTGTACATAAGTTTTTTCTTCATTTTAAATTGCTTTATAACAACTGATTTCCTGATTTTTTTTCATTTTCTCTTTTCTCTAAAATCTGTCATGATTAAAAAAAAAAAAAAAAAGACAAAAGAAAATAAAAATGTCATTGGCCAGAAGACAGGGTAGGGGGAAAAAAAAAAACACAAAAATAAAGCATCAAATATGAAAATTCTCAGAGATAATGCATTTATAAACACAGAAATGGTTACAACAAAGATGGCCGTGATGAGTGGGTATATATATATTTATATATATATATATATATTTATATATAAATCCGTATCCGGCAACTGACCGTGGCACCTAGGGAGTTAAGTCCAGTCCTTGTGTTTGCCCTGAACTCTCCCTTCTCTGCAACACCCCTTTGTTGTGGGATTTCATAAAGAACACAAAGCTCTCATACCTCTTTAAGTTTTGGGATGGGGAGACTGAGAATATAGGATTTTGGTTAGCAGAGAAGGGGAGAGGCTCCAAGGAAAACCATAACCCACACTTCTAAGCCACCCTCAAACATTTTGGGGATTGCTGGCCCCTTGGGGACCACATCTCAGCCCATGTCCCTTTACAAATAAAGGGAGTCTGATCCCCCCCAACCAGATCTCCTTCCTCCAGCATTAGGTAAGAACTGAAGTGAGACCATGAGAGGAAGAAAAGACTCCCAGGGGTCAGGACACGGGAGAAACCTCTGTTCTTTCACAGGCAAGATCAGAACTGGAGGCTGGTTGCATTTAGGGCTCTCTTCTCTGGTGTCTGGGAGGGCCAGCCTCTATTCTTCTATTAGCCTGAACTTCGAGGATTATGAGGGTAAGGAGAGAGTAAGTGCCCACAATGGAAAAGTTTCTATGAGGTCATAGCAAATCCCTCCCTTGAGCACCAACTCCCAATTTTTAAAAGCTATGCTTAGGAGGAGAGGCTGCTGGATTACACTACCAGCTCAGTATTCTTTTGCCAGTCAGGAGGGCTGATGTTCCTTTTGAAGAGGAGTTGAAAATAAGGATGGTATCCTGTGAAGGAAGGCCGTGCCTGAGGTCCAAGGAGATGGAGCGAAGGCCTGTCAAGGAAGAAGAGGACTTTTCCCACCAAGAGGAGTTGAAGAAAGAAGGGACCAGACTTCTTTCCCCTCTTTCCGTGGGTGGCAGCACAGGTCTCTAAGAGCTGGCCAGGTGCTCCACCTGGATGGTGCTGGTGGTGACAGTGAGGCAGATGTCCTTATGATGCTCAGCCGTCTTATAGGGGGTCAGGTCAAAGGAACACTGGGGTGGAGGGTTGGGGTTGCTGTCCCCACCACCCCCACCCTGGGGGGCTGCCCCAGGAGACTGGAAGTGTGGTGGCTGTGGCTGCTGCTGCTGCTGCTGTGATGCCTGGGAAGCCTGGGCTTGGGCTTGGGCTTGGGCTTGGGCTTGAGCCTGGGCTTGGGCTTGAGCCTGGGCTTGGGCTTGAGCCTGGGCTTGAGCTTGAGCTTGAGCTTGAGCCTGGGCCACTGCTGCTGCTGCTGCCGCTGCCTGCACTTGTTGCTGGAGATCAGGAGGGTTGTGTTTGCGCATATGTTTCATAAGGTACGTTTCCTGAGGGAATGGTGAAAAGGAGTTGAGGGAGGAAAGAGAAGGAAAGAGGTTACTTGTAACTAGCATCCTGGGCTCTTACTTTGCTTTAAATAGAACAATTCTTATACAGAAATATTCTGAAGCCATAGGCAGGTTCACCCCATAAGCCACTTTCAGGGCTCACTATTGGCTAGAAAGGAGGAGGACCTTTAGAGTTACCATGGGCATTCAATTGGCACAGGGAAAGCTGTCATTTTCTCAAAGATCTTTGATTAGAATAACTTTACAATCTTTTTCTGGGGTCTAATGGAAAACACCTAACTGAAATCTTTCCCTTCCCAAATCCTCAAGTTACTTTATTTTACCTTATGTTCAAGTAAAATGAAGAATCATTATTTAGCAATCTCTGTGGGCTTAAGGGATCAGGCATTCCCTAAATTCCTCAGCTATGGGTCTATTTAGTTTATGTTCTTCTTGATTAAGTTGGAGCTAGGGAGGGAGCATGTTCACTGCAACAGATCCTTATCCAGAAAGGCAGAGTGAAGTTGATCATAGTCTTACAGGCCTATGAAGAAAGAAAAGAGTAGGCACTGAGCACTCACCGACGTATATGCCCGACTACAGATAGTGCAGGTGTACACCTTGGCATGCTTCACTGTATGCGTCGATAGGTGCACCTCTAGTGAGGCTGCGTCTGTGTAAGCCCGATGACAGTTGTGGCACTTGAAGGGTTTATCTTTGTTGTGCTGCCGTCTGTGGGACTGAGAAAATTGGTAAAAATAAGGATGAGTGTATTGGACTTTTCCCTCCTGCCTCCTTGACTTTAATGGAAAGCCCTAAACAGGGTATTGGGCATCCCAGGTTCTCTTTCCAACTAAAGGCAGTAGAAATTGCTTCAAATGAAACTTGAGGAGCCACAGGCTAAGGGAAGAAGCATACCTCACGTAGCACAGACCACGACCCTGAAAGTAAAGAGTGATGGCTATGCTTGTCCCATTAGTCTAGTGGTTCTCGAAGTGAGATATGGGGATCACTAGGGAACACCAAGACATTCCAATACCAGGGGATCCATAGGGTCAAAGCTATTTTCAAAATAATAATAAGACAATGTCTGCCTTTCCACTCTTTCTCCCATGACTGTACAGAGATTAAATGATGCGTAAATTGCAATAGATTGAACACAGCTGACACAAGAGTCTAGCCATCTTCTGGTAAGCCATAAATTAATGTAAAAAAAGGTAAAACAATGCCATTCTCACTAAATTTTTTGGTGTGTGTTTGGTAACATGTTATTTGTGTTAATATGCAATAGGTTTGCTATTTTTTAAACAGTTCACAATATTTATGTAGGTAAATATTACCCACATCAACCAAAGCATTTTGGGTTCCCCAATAATTATTAAAAATGTGAAAGGGTCCTGAAAAAGTTTAAGAACTGCTGTACTAGTCAAATGGCACTTCGACCCTTAGAGTCAAGGCCCCATGTGGAAAAAGGAACATTTACCTGCAGATTAGAGAGCTGTGTGAAGGCTTTCTCACAGCCTGGGTGTGCACATTTGTATGGTCTATCACCGGTGTGGATTCTGCATGGGATGAGAAAATAAGAAAGGAAAAGGATGTCAGCAAGGCCGCTTGGGGATTGGCTCCAAAAAAAGCCTCCTCAAGGCCACTCCTGCCCTCCCACAGGAGTGGGAGTATGAGATGGATCTCCATGACGCCTCAGCTCCTCTCCGTCATGGACCAGGCTGCAGTGCCTGACTTCTGCTCACTGCCTGTATCACTCAGTTCAAGATGTGCTCCTCCTGCTGCAGGAGGAGGAACTGGTAGCTCAGCAGCCCAGGGACAGGCTGGTCACAATTTGGTATGCAAGTAAGCTCCCACAGTAATTGTCTTTGATGAATGCTCAGAAACATACGGTAAACACAATAGTAAGGAAAAAGAACAAACACACAAAACTTCTTCCTTGGCTCCTACTATCCAACCAGAAACTAACCCCTCAGCCTCGAGCACCACTCCCAGATAAAGTTCTGGTGTTAAAGAAAAGCAGAGTTATGCTAACTATGGAAAGTGGCAGTGATACGACTACTCGCAGAAACTCCTTCAGGCTTTTCCCAGTCCAGCCCCCTAATGGGAGGAAATGCTTTGTTTAGTACCAATTTGACCTGTTTCCCAAATTCTACAGGGTCCTCCACTGAGATGAGCCAAGGACTTGAGGGTGCACAACACCTGCTTCTCATCGGGGACTTCAGAACTAATCTTTGAGACCAGATGGTTTTCTGGACCTCTGTTATAAAATCTTGAAAACAACACAGGATATGTCTCCTTGTGAGGAAGGCCCGACTCCTCCTCTTCACAAAGTACAACGTCTGACCACTTTAAGATCACCACATCCAGAAGCAGCCAGGTGTCTAGTAAGAGTCTGGATTCCAGTTCAACTTGCGATACAATTGAAGGACATCAATTCTTCTAGCTGGCAGTCACTTCCTCCTAGTCACTCCAGATTCATGGGACAAACAGTAGGCATCCTTATGAAGTATGAGCTTTTCCATTGTTTGCTGGCTCTTTAAGATGCAGAACATTTGGTTTTGTTCTCTACTCTTGGCATCCCATGGAGCCTTGTTGCTGTAGGTGTTACCAGGCTGGTACCCTGCTAAAGTCTATACCTCCCCTTCATAAGTGGTGCCCTAAGGACTAGAGGTATCATCTTCAAATTCCCAGGCTTTGGCATCAAGGAGAAAATCTTCCAAGATGTGTGTATGGGTGTTTTCAGGGAAGAAAATGAGGGAAATAACAGTTGTCTCTTCTCCAGGTCACTCTCTTCCTCCCATGCATCTGGGAATATCACAGTCATTGCAGCTCCCTGATGTAGCTTCTGCCCCAGAAAGACTCTCTCTGAGCATCCACTTGTGTCTCCATGTTGTCGCTTGTTCTTTTTCCCAGGTGAAAAGTTGTGTCCTCCTCCAGCCAGGCCTCTCCTCCAGCCAGGTTTCTCCCCTGCCCCCCGCATGCGGGTTGTTGTGTGTGTCCGGGGCGGGGGTGGGGAGGGCATGCCAGCGGGGCGGGGGCAGTAGCCTGCCACTCTCCCTTACCGTGTGTGCTGCTGGAGGTGGGAGAGCTGGCGGAAGGCCTTCTGGCAGTAGGAACAGTTGTAGGGCTTGGCCCCCGAGTGGATACGGAGGTGCTGAGCCAGGTAGGAGGTGTTGGCGAAGGTCTTGGAGCAGTGCGGGCACTTGTGGGGCTTGATGGTCTCCGTGTGCATCTTAGAGTGGATCCTGCCGGAGAGGAGAGGAGGGAAGGGGGGAGGAGGAAGCAGTTCGACACCACGGGCTCAGCTCTCTGCTGGGTGAAATGATGTTGCTTGACGGATGAGAACACCCCCTCCTCCCTCCTCCCAAACACACTCCGGCCTGGAGAGGCTAATGAAGAGGACACCAAGATCTAGGTTGTTGCTGATCTTAAGTCGGTGGCTAGAATGGCAGTGAGATGATGAAGAGCTGTAACCCCTGGCTCCTGGTAACCTTAAAGATTTCAGTTTCATTAACCCTCCGTTTGGTTCTAAGGTTACACACTCACCACAGATACCCTGCTTCCAAACTGTAATTTGAACAAAGACCAATACCGCCTGTTCCCCATGGACCTGAAGTTGAATGCACACCTTGGCTCTGAACTGAAGCATATAGTAAAAGCAGGGCCTGCTCTGCAGAAGATTTCCAAACACAGACACAGAGAAACCACAAAAATCGTTCCAGACTCTGAGATTGAAGACCACAATTTTCCAGGCCCCCCCAAATTCCTAGGACATAGGATTTAATTTTCACAGACAGTAATGGGAGAGAATCAAGGCTCCCGAAGGGCAAACTTGGAAAGGAAACATGGAGAGAACGGCCAGGTAGGGGGCAAAAACCAAGAGCAGCCTTACCGGGTGTGCTGCTGGAGGTGCGAGAGCTGGCGGAAGGATTTCTCACAGAAGTTACAACTGTAGGGCTTAGCCCCTGAGTGGATACGGATGTGCTGGGCCAGGTAGGAGCTGTTGGCGAAGGTCTTGGAACAATGTGGGCACTTGTGGGGCTTGGTCTCGGTGTGTGACTTGGAGTGGATCTGCATCTCCGACTTTGAGTAGAATGTCAGTGAGCACATCCGGCACCTAGGCCAAGTGAGGGCAGCGGTTAGAACCCTTCCCACCAAGACAGCATTGCTGAACCCTCCCCTCTACTTCCAAAGAAGCCAACCTCTCTGATCTCTCCTATTCCAACTACACTGTAAGGCCCATGAGAGAAGGAGCTCTGTTTTATTATTATAGCCGAAGCTTCTAACACAGCCCAGTACAATATAAACACTCAATATAGGTTTGCTGAATGACTGGACTCCCTAAGTGTGTACAAAAACAAGAATTCAAACAGGTAAGACAGGAAAATCTTAGTATAGGCTCTGGGCTAATGTGAATTTCACTGGGCTAGGATTATTAGCTAACTTCTGTTTTGCTTCTGCCTATAACTTAACTTCAAACTTTTAAAGAACTCCTTTCTCTAATTTTCCACATAAAAAGTATATCACTCAGGTATTCCTCAAGCTTCTGAAATGACAATGAGGACAAACTGACTAGATTACCCAGAAGGACTTCTCTCCTGTCTCCACAGACAATTGCCTTCTCTCAGATTTTCTCCTACTTCCTTTTTGCCAGGGATTCCTAGAGGGACGGGGGTGGGGAAGTATCAGAATTACAGTACTTGGAGGGGCTTTTCGAAAACATGTTATGTCTGGCGTCCCCCCTGTATCTGATGTTCCACCAGCCACCCCTACCCCCCAGGTAATTATGTGAGAACCATTTTTGCAAATGAGCCAAGGTATCTGTTAGGAGTGGGTTGTGCCCCTCAAATATGTAGGAGAAAATGATTTGCAAAACACTGAGCTTCCATGCTAACACTTTCCTCTTTCCTCCCACACGGAACCATGTCAGCACTATGGGTTGCCATCAAGAGCATCTGAATACACTTTCACTTATCACCTGAGTTGACATCTTCCACTCCGACACTACCGAACAATACCAAGTAAGAAGGCCTTTAAGCAGGACAAACCATAACTATTCCGCCTTTATTGAGTAAAAGCTATTTATATGTGAGCTAGGACCCTAGCATTCCTAAACAAGTCACTAGTGCACAATGTGGGCTGGTAGAAAGGGCAACAGCCTGGAAGCCAGGTAGCTGGGACAAATCCCTCTTCTTTGGGTCCTCCCAAATTATCTCTCTAAGAGGGGCTTGGGATTGTGTGAGGGATGATTTCACTTTTTTTCTGATCCCAGGAGCATTTTTAGAGAATAACTAAGATCAAGACTACAAAGAACTCTGAGCTCCTCAGAGAAAAAGAGGTCACTGTTAGCTGGGGTATGGTCCTTCTATTAACACTTCTATTAAAATTCTAATCAGTAAAGCCAATTTCTACTTCTCTAATTACTTGAGAACTCTGAAGGAAACCCAGTCACCAGTTTACCAATTTCTGACTGTTGTCTGGGATGCCCAACCATTGTATGGGTGGCAGGGGGGTTCTGTTTATAAGTAGCAGAGTCCAAAGGACACAGCCAATGGAACACAGCCAACGGGAAGTCTGGACACCTGGGCTCTCCTCCGTGTTGTTATAGACTTGCACATCAATCCAGACCTTAATTTTCTGGTCTATAAAATAGGTAAATATCTGCCCCTAGAAAGGCCAGCAAACACCCAGGACAGTCCAAAATAAGCCAGTGCTCTCTAATAATAAAACTGTATTAATGTTAACAGCACCAGCACTGTTGGATACTCTCATGCTTCTATACGTTTCACTAAGACTAAGGTTAGAAACTGGGCACATTGGCCCTGGCTGGGTGGTTCAGTTGGCTGGAGTGTCATGCCGTACACCAAGAGCTCATGGGTTGGATTCCCAGTCAGGGCACAAAACTAACTAGGTTGCGGGTTGATCCCTGGTTGGGGCGTGTGCGGGAGGCAGCCAATCACTGTTTCTCTCTAATGTCCAATGTCGTTGTCCCCCTTCCCCAGACTCCCTTCCTCTCTCTCTAAAATCAATAAATATATCCTCCAGAGAGGAATAAAATTTCAAAAAAGAAAGGAACTGGATACATTGTCACTTGGAGGGGAACTGTACTAAAGTGACAAAATGATTTGCCTTGGTTGCTAAAATTTCTCATAGGTGGAACAACACATTGACTTTAACTCAAACAAAATCTCATTCAGTTAGTGTATGAGTGCTGAACATGCAATCCATCGCATCATCAAAGTTTTCAACTAGAGAAGAATTCACAAAACTTAAATTCATCGATAATGGACTGTCAACAAAACCAGCAGTCTCTAAAGGTACTAGGTATAACAATGATGGTAATGTTTGCCATTTGTTGCTGTGCCTGATATTGCCAGGGAACTTTAAACACATCGTGGTCCACCCCTCACAGCAAGCTAGCAAGTATTATCCCTGTTTTACAGAAAGGAATAGAAGACTCAGAAAGGTTAAGTAATTTGCCAAACGACAAACAGTTATTCAGTACAAAGCTATGATTCTAGCCTAAGATTCCTCACACTAGAGGTACTCAAGGAGAGGCTGGGCGGTCATCTTCCAGGAATGTTTAAAGGACTAAAACTGTAGAGAAGAGACAGCTTACGCGACCATTAAAGTATTTCCAACTCTGAAATCCTATGAAGTCAATTGAAAGAGCACGAGTCCTTTCATGCGAAGTGCTGGGTGGTCGAAAAGAAATCTGATTTTGGGAGAGTTGTGGCAGTGAGCAGTTATGGGGGAGAGAAAAGCCGGCCCCACTTATCACTAGGTGCACAACTCCAGGGGGCACCATTCACACCCAACATGAGAACAGTGCTCCTTTGGAAGCACGCAATGCAATGACATTGCTTACAATAACCATTATAAATTATCAACCCATTTTTTCCTAAGATGTTCAAAAACAATTTAAAATACTCTGATTTTCCCATCAAGACATTTCCACAAGACAGCTGAGGGCCACAACTGACCTTCCTATTTTATAGATGGGAACAGTCAGAAATAAGTTGACTTGCCCAGAGCAACAGAACCCAATTTCCCCAATACACAGTCAAATGCCACTGACCACGGGAATGGTTGTGGCTGACTCACACGTGCATCAAAGGAGGGATCCTTCGTGATTAAAAAGATTCCATTGGAACTTCAGAGTTCTGAGTTTTCGAATAAATTCTGTTCACACTGAATATAATTGGTCCCCCTTAAATTTCAGAGTTCTCTTTAGTCATCTAGGCGTGGGGCCTATCAAGGATTCCAAAAACATCAAGGCTGTGGAACATCCCATCAAAGCTTCCTTCCAATTGTATATTCACATTTCTTTCCATATTCACAGTTTGGGCAGTCCAGATAGCTTTAATGTGGGTCCAAAAAACCAACAAACAAGAAAACCTTGGCAAAATTCAAGGACCCTGATCCATGTGAAGGGCTCCACAGAGTGTCAGAATGCTCCCACTACTCCTCCCACAGCAAATTCTGTACAGGTGTAGCTCCATGTCACAGTGACCTCACTTTAAGCAAATACATACAAATCCAGATTTCTACAAGATATATTGAAGAGGGATTTTCACTTTATGAAATGATATATAAAAGAATGCCTTTAAATGAATCAAACTTGTCAGGTACCTTTATAATATGATATGACGTAAACATTTTCCCGGAACACTTTTATTGTATAAAGTGGGATACACCTGTAATAATAAAGCTGCAATGAACTTTCTGCAGAGCAACACTCCCCTCATTTTCGCTCACAAATAAGGATTTGAATGCTCTATAGTCGTAGCTGCTCTCTACAGAAGTGAATGACACAAATAATAAATGCTAAATGTTGACTCTATTTCTTTTGAAGTTCCCAACATTTCAAATCTTATCTGATATACACCCCCAACAAATGGGAGGCCGAAACAGAATTCTCCCCATTTTATAGATGAGGAAACTGAGGCCCAGAGAGGGGAAAAGGACTTGCCCAGGGTCACACAGCAAGTTCGTGGTGGAGCCGGGAACTGAATCCATGAGCCCAAGGCTCTGTCCATTTCCTGTGCCGCAGTTCCCTTCGCTCCTAAAATGGGAACAACATTGCCCATCTCGGTACACTAAGGACAGACCCAGTCTCCCAGCCATGCATATCTGCCCCTGTCTCTGTCAAAGCTGTGGTAGTAGTTATCCCACTCTACATAATGGGACCAAACTCCCCAAACCCACTAGGACCCTTGATAATTCTCGAGGGAAGGAAAAGACTTCCAGTGTTCAAAGGGCAGGGAAGTTTACTTATGTAATTATTTTTGTACAATACCACATGCAAATATAATGCTTTTTGGCAATGGACAACTTAAAGACAGTAAAGAATCAAAATTACTTCCATGAATTAGAAAGTGAGCAAACAGTCTTTTTACAAGCATATACTCCAAGGGTGGGGAAAAGGGAGGTGTCCTATTTCTCCCACTTTTTTATATAGACCCCTCCCGTTATCCCAACCATGCAGGGTCAGGCAGGCTCAATGCTCAAATATGGCCAAAGAACCAGTGGATAGCACACTGGTGAGGGGCTTACCAGAAGGGTTTCTTGGGAAAATAGGAATGGGAAACGCAGAAAGCAAAAAGGAGCTAGAGACAAGAGTCTCAAACCCAGTCTAAAGCCTCACGACAAGAAAGAACTCCATTATGCCACTCAAAAATAAGTCAATGCTGATGACCCCAAAAAGGAAGGGGTGAAATTGCTCTTTATCCTGGAGGAAGAGGCACCAGCGAAGTGCTAGAAGCTCTACCTTCCTGCCCCATGACAGAACACCATACATGCATGTGGATCTGAGGTGGAAAGCTGGCAGAGCATACAGCCTGATTAGGGGCAAGACAAAGATAGGGTAGGGAAGCTGAGACAAGGATCCTCACTCCATCCTGCCCCAGGATGATTCATACCTATAGGTCTTGCCGTCTTTCTGATGGTCATCATCATCCTCAGGGGAGAGGACATAAGGGTCATTCATCTCAGGCAGCCCTGATTCCAACATCCGCTTCTTCTTTCGGCCCCGGGAAGGCTTAGGAGCCACACTGCCACCTCCACCACCACCTCCACCTCCTTCCTCTGTTAGGGTTGATGATACCTTCTTGGAGAGATCAGGGACCACCTGCAGGGCTTGTGAGCCAGGGGGAAGAGCTGAGACAATCATGGGAGCCGAAATGGGGAAGGTCTGAGCTGATGAGGCTGTGGTCACAAGGGAGCCTGAGGGGGACGTGATTACCAAACCAGGACCTAGGATTGGAAGAAAAAGGAGATGGTGTCATTTGTCCAGTCTTGACCCTAATTCTATTTCATTTCCCCCATATCATTGTCTAATTAACCCCTTACCACCACCACCCAGCCCAGAATATAGGATACCCCAAACCCTGTAGAAAAAAAAAAATGGTCTCCTAACCCCTGTCCCCACCCCAACCCCGGTAACAGTGAGATTTACCCCTTGATTGACTCCCTTCTCTTCTCCACCTCTGAGAACAGGAGACTCCTTGATTCAGAGAAGGAAAGAATGTCACCTCCTCAAAGGCAGGGACCGCATCTTCTACTTCTTTGTATCCCCCACAATGCCTAGCACATTGCTAGGCACACAGTAGGCACTTAATAAAAATTTGATTGAGTAATCAAACACATTTCCCACTCCCCATGTTGTCGGAGCCCTCCAGCCTGGGGTACTGATCATGGAAGATCAACACCTCAGATTGGACAAGAGCAGAGTTGCTCACCAGCAGTCATTAGTCCGGTAGACGCCACAGGGACCACCGTGATATTCTGGGTAACGGACGCCTGGCTATGTGGGGTCAGCTGGTCTGGCTTAGACTCTGTGTCCATACTGATGCCCGAGGGCAGGGACACTGAGGCAGGCACTGTCAGCAGGGTGGGGTAGTGGGGGGGGGCCAGCCCACAGCCCTTCTCTGGCAACAGCTGATCCTTCATCTTGTTAATGAACATCGTGTTTTCAATCTGAAAGAAATGGAAGGGGTAGAGAACAAACTGATGGTCACCAGATGGGAAGGAGTGGAGGATGAGCAAAAAAGGTGAAGGGCACTAAAAAGTACAAACTGCCAGTTATAAAAACAGTTACGGGAATGCAAAATACAGCACAGGGAATACAGTTAATAATATCATAACTATGTATGATGCCGAATGGGTATGAGACCTATTGTGGTGATCACTTAAGGTATATAATATATATGTCTATAATCACTATGATGTACACCTGAAACTAATTTATGTCAACTGTAATTTAAAAAATAAATAAATGGGTTGGGGGCGTGTTGCCTCTTCAAGGAGAGTCTGATTTTGTCTGCTCCCTAAGCACTTAGCATTGTCTGTCCTACTCCTTGGACATCAAGGAATGAGTAGTTAATATCTTTGTGCTTCCAGAGAGAAGCCAAACAGAAACACTATATAATTCTGAGTGATGGGGACCTGGTGAAAATGCATGTGGTTTGTCTTACATCAGTCTTCACAGTAGTAGAACTTACTATTCAGAGTTTTAAAAAGTATACCATGGTGGAAGAGCGAAAAAGTAAACCCCACCTACCTGTCCTGAGACTGTGGGGATAGAAGGCCAGAAGTACGGGTTAGAATTGAAGTGAGATTCTTCCATTCTACCTGAAGAAAGAGACCACATAACATTCAGGAATAAATCTAAAGCTTAGCAATGGAGAAGGGGAGTTGAGGAGTTTCTGATTTCTTCTTTGAACACAAGGCTGGGAATCAGCAGTCAAGACATTAGGATCTAGCATTTTAGTCCCATTGGTCAGAGCCCCTCAGCACTATACCCCACCCAGCAGAGGCAATCCTAATTAAGAGGCTGCTGAAAGAACTTACACGCATCTCATTTACCCACAGAATGTTTTCCATACCCTAAGAAACAGAACTGGTATGACTTTCCTTTGCTGACAAAGAAACTTAAGTCATGAGAGGGGAAGGGATGTGACCAAAGTCCCACAAAACACACTACTGATTGGCTTCAAACAGCAGGGTACCTATCACTGTTCCTCTTTTCCTTTATTTCTCAAATCCTCCTTCCTTGAAATAAAAAATCCCAAGAGTTCTGATACAACTATAGTTCTATGCAGCTTGGAAAGGTTGTAGGCCAGTGCACAAAATGTCCAAGGATATGAAAGAATGAAAGAGGCAGGAATCAAAATCAAGGTATTTTTAAAGGATTTTATTTATGTATTTTTAGAGAGAGGGGAAAGGAGGAAGAGGGAAGAGAAACATTGATGTTCGTGAGAAACACTGACAGGCTGCCTCCTGCAGACCCCCAACTGGGGTCCCGGCTCGCAACCCAGGCACGTGCTCTGATTAGGAATCAAACTGGCAATCTTTCTGTTTGCAGGAGGATGTCCAACCCACTGAGCCACACCACTCAGGACAAAATCAAGGTATTTTCCAGATACCATATGATATCTGGGGACCACACCCCACTGGTCCCAAGGTCAAAGAACATCTACGGTGTTACACTGGATACCACACATGCTGGGCTGAGCAGTGAGAACCTAGGAGTTACCAGTTGAAAAAAGGGTTCTAGCACCAGCAGTAGCAACGGCACCCCACACTTCCCCCTAAAGGGATTCAGCATAGGGACAACAGTGGGCCAGAACACATACGTGTCACTAGATTCCTGTTTTATAGTTCTCAAACACCAGGCGTATAAGAGTCTGAACTTGAGAACTTGAGTTCTTCTCTGTACATAGATGATAATTAAGCTTAAAACTTTGGGAGTGAAGAATAGCAAGAAAAATAATCCCTTGGAATCAACACTGCAAGTCACAGATTGAGTACAAAAACGAGGTACCTCACCACTCACTCATGTTTACATTCTGATTACTTCTAGAAAGGCTTAACTGGCAGTATGTTGGTCAGGAGTAGTTTCCCAAAATCCTGGACCAGACAAGATGCAGCCCAGCAGAAAGCAGGTGAAGAGGGAGTATGAGACTGGTGGAATGAGGAAGCAAGGAACAGCAGGAATAAACATGATCACCATGTTGTTACTCTGAGCCAAAAACAATCAAGATTCAGGTGGGGAAGAAGGACCTGCGACCTACAGCCACAGGTCCCGGTGAGGATATGCTGACAGCAGATACCAGAGATACTAAGAGCTGGAGGGTAGACTGAGCACAGACACTTGGTTTCAAGTACTGACTAAGGAAACTAGAAAAAATCTTCAACAAAGGAGTTCAAGCAGAAAGAATCTCTCTCTAAACATAACCCTGTCCCTTATCCTTCTCTAGAAGTCTCATCACTTTTTTTGCTCTATTAAACAGCACCCTCAATTTTCATAAATCCTATAAAGGGAAGCAGAACTGAATTTCAGCCTACTTTTTCCTAAAAAGTAGCAAAGGAGAGAGGCAATAAACCAAATCTGTGACTACAACAGCTTCACACAAATAAGGCTCAGTATTAAAATGACTGAGGATCAACTGCAGGTAAATCCTGCTCCCTGAGTAATAAACTACAGTAAAACAAGACAGTCTCCAAAACAGGTGCTAACCTTTTCCTCCCAGCATTACCGGCCTCAGGTCCTACTCAGGCAAGAGAAATCAAGAAACAATCAAACCACAGTTTACGGGGATCGAATCTTGCCAAGCTTTTCGGGAGGCAGGGATCACATCTTGGACGTCTCCACACAAGACTCATCACCCAGTAAGCAACTCCATGTTTAATGAGCTGAATGACAGTGGACTCCACACACAGATTTTGAAAAGAGGCAAGGGGTTCAAACCTTAACCCATCACCCCACTTTGTCTAACCTTCTAGCTGAGAAAAAGAAACAGACAAGAGTGGTGATATATGATAGAAATGTAGTAAAAAAATAGGCTAGAAAGTAGAAGAAAGGAGGGTCTAACAGATAATACCCCCTAGAGTCAAGGAAGTAAATGCGTTATGGATGTGAAAATTTAGGAGGGAGGAGCTGAGAGCCTAGAAATAAGAACGTCCTCAGATAAGATTCCTGTGAAGAGGCCCCTCCCTCCCCTGAGAAAATTGTTACTTATTCATATTGTCCTACCAGTGGCTTGGGTGAAGCAGTTTCTGTGGGTTCCTATAAAGGGGGCATACAAAGTAATGTGGTGAACAATATCACACCACTGTCACCATTAACATCTACTAAGTGCTTATTGTGTTCAAGGTACTGTTCTAAGCACTTTACAACTATCACAGCACTTAATACCTACAACAATTCTATGAAATGTGGTAGTCATTCCATTTTTTAAATGATGAAATTGAAGGCAAGCAATAAACAGCAGAGCAAGTTAGAGAAAGGGGTTCTACAAGAGAGCAGAACCATATAACTGAAGTACATACTCTCTGACGTTGTGGCTTGATTCACAAAATGAAACGCACAATATTTCCAGGAATGGACTATACATTTATCAGGTAGTTCTCACTAATGTTTTCAAAACCGAAGTTCTGGTAACAGCAGTTAAAGATAATATGCTCTGTCCACATCCTGTGAAACCTCACTTGGCCACAAAGATAACTGATTTTAGAATCATGGAGTCTGAGGAAAAAGGCCAGACTGTCCAGAGGGGATAAACTGAATAATAGGCCCCTCTACTTCCACGGACACCTAGTCTATCACTCTGCTTTGGTTCTTAAGAGAATAAAGCTACAGATCAGAATAGCTGGTCCTAAGACAAAATGATAAATGTGCTGTGTAGGCTTCTGATAAGTATGTCAGACCCAAATGGGGGGACACGGAGAGTACTGCTCGGCCAACTAGAAGCAATGTTTGCCTGCAAAATGACACCTGAGAAGTGCTCTACCACTGTGGAGCGTCAAGAAGGAAGGCTCTTGCCAGAAATATAGGTAAATAGTGCCCCCGGAGTTAACAGGGTACTGCTTGGGCGAGATCACTCAAACACCTGCTTACTGTCCAATTTACCCCTTACCCTCTTAACTCTCTTTCATGGAGGAACTCTCACCAAACCATCCTGACATCCAAGTGGGCATATATCAACATTCTGAAATCTGAAGAAGCCCAATATTACTATGGGGAAGTCCCATCTGTACACCAAGTGCCAGTCTTGACGATTATGCTAATGTATTAAAAAAGCACTGGTTTAGCCCTGACTGGTATGGCTCAGTGGACTGAGTGCCAGCCTGCGAACCAAAAGGTTGCAGGTTCAATTCCCAGTCAGGGCACATACCTGGGTTTCGGGCCAGGTCCCCAGTTGGGAGCCTGTGAGAGGCAGCGAGAGGCAACCTACAGATGTTTCTCTTCCTCTCTTTCTCCCGTTTCCCTCTCTCTAAAAAACAGAATAAAATCTTTAAAAAACAAAAACAAAAAACCGCACTGGTTTACCCTGGACTGGAAAGGTTTCTATTATAGACCCAAAGAACAGGAAAGAAGGAAAAACACAGTAAATGGAAAGAAATATATTGGCAGATTGAAAATCTGAGTTCTACATTCAATTTTACCACTGCACTGTGCCACGACTATTAATAAGAAGGGAGGTTTACTATAATTAAATTGGGCAGTACTTTTCTTTCAAGAGGCTTAATGAACTACATATTTATTTCTTTTTCTTTCTTTTATTTTTTAAGTTTTTACTCAAGGACATTTTTTTCCATTACTCTTAGAGAGAGAGGGATGGGGAGAGGGAGAGAGAGAAACTCTGATTGGTTCCCTTCTTGTAGGTGTCCCAACCAGGGATTGAACCTGCAACCTGGGTATGTGCCCTGATCCGGAAATCAAACCCTTGAACGTTTGGTCTACGGGATGACGCTCCAACTGAGCCACACTGACAATATCACATAACATCCATGAAACACATAGTAGGACTTGAACTCTTGCATGAGAGCTCTATCCATCCAGTCCATCCTTCCACAGCGCTATCAGCCATCAAGGAATAATGTCACTGCCCCCAGCACATGGTTTTTGTGTAATGATGAAGACCACCACCTCTCTCTGGGTACTAACTACAATTTTTTGTTGCTTTTAAAATAAAGAATAACTTTCTTTTCTCAGGAAAATAACATTCTCTTAACACATCCAACCTTTAGAAAGTCATGAAATACACCAACCACATTAAATAGCTAGAGAATGGACCTAGGAATCAAGATTTCAGGAATCTAATTTTAGGTCCTACATCAGTGGATGACTGAGTAACTTACAACTCTACTAAGTTTTTATTTGGGTAAAGGATGCAGCAAAATAAACCCCTTAAAACAAAGTCATAAGGCATACAATGATGGGATGAAGCACAAAACAGAGAAAGAATAAAATGCTCAAAGCGCTCCTGAAAGAAACAAAGAGAAATACTTCCATGTGATGAGGACTATTAGTGACAATTAGTGAAAATTACATAAAGACCACATAATTACAAAGGAACTACCCCAAAGTATCAGATCTATAGCCTCTAGCTTAGTAATCACCAACTAGAAGCACTTATAAGAAACAGAGATGCAAAGAACAATCAACTCAAATTCAACTACAGAAAGAACTTGACCCATGGATCTCAGATGCCATTGAGCAAAAGAGTTCCAAAATGCACAACTATAGAAAGGCTGCAACATTAGTGAAGGAGTTGAGGTAAGAAACAAATAAACAAACACAGAGAACCATTTTTTACTCAGTAAGAAAGCAAAGCCTTTTTCTCAATTAGTATGAACATTCAAAAAGGACCATCCCAATAGAATTTAGGGCCTTCCTACTATCTGTAAACTCTCCCAAAATAACTCAGAAGGCGTTTATCCCAATTTTATTGGAAAAGACCATCACACTACACCTGTCTGAGACCAATGGGACCATTACCACCTTCTCCCCTGGGCACCGCGGGGCCATCATACCCTGTATCCTGTGGAAAGAACAACACAGTGGTTCCCCTTACCCTGCCCATTCCACTATAAATAATGGATCCAGGCCACGTGAGGAAGGGGGGAAAAAAGGCTGGAGAACAGGGAATATGCACCTAATGTTTAATAATCAATTTGGCTCAGAAACCTATGGGGAATACATTTTATAAACCAGCCTGGAACTGGTTCCTAGGAGACACCGCTAGGATTATAGGCTCTAAACTAAAAACTCTTGGATCAATACATTGTCGTCTTCTGGCTACCTAAAACTCTGTCACCATCAAGTCTCATATTTTGAATTCCTCCAGACCTACTTATGGAATCCACACCATACAGTTTTATCCACTTTACTTCAGACTACCTATGACACAGTTTTTTCCTGAAAACTTTACCCTACCATATCAAATTCAAATAACTGTCATAGACTCAATCACTCAACAGATCCACTCCAAACACTAAGCTATAAAATTAAGGATACAAACTCCACTCCATAAACTCAACTCTGCTGGTTCCAAATACAGGAAAGCAATTCCATAAGCTATACCACAAAGACTATACTAGCAATTAGGGCTCATTTGTCCCCAAAGTAGAAATAAGTTTCTCCTTTGGACACAATGCAACACTACTTTGTGATTTCACTTGCACGTTTCACAATTCATTCCTGGTGAGTACTGGTGGGAAGGGAAGGTGATGGGGTACAGAGCCAACTTTTTATATGAAAACTTCCTGGGCAACCCCAAGAGACAGTAGGAAAAGGCTGATTTTTCTCCCACAGCAAACACCAGTATTACACTTGCTATTACTTGAAGAATTCTGTCATATTGTCTCCCCCCAAAACTTGTTTTATTATGATCCCTTCTCCCCCCAAATAAAAAAAGCCATTAACCCAAAATTGTCTTACCCTCTCTCTCTCTTCCTCCTGTCGTTTTATTCTTTCTCCTTTCCAGGGCTCCTGAACTTTCTGTAAACAAATTGCCTGAGTTACAGGGGCCAGTAAGGATGCAGACACCAGAGAACTGTGGAGGAATTCTTTGACTGTCAGCAGTCAGTCAGGAAGGCAGGCAGACCCCCAACCAACAATCCGAAGGTGCAAAGATATAATGACAGGAGTGTAGTACCACCCCTATGTAGATACAAAGGACATCAATCTAAGTCCCAGAAACTAAGATGAACTCTATCACCAGTGTTTGGGTTCCACTCTTGGCCTCAGACACTGATTCTTCTTCGCTCCCAGGGCTACAGGTAACCAGGGGTCAGAGAGCAGAGGAGTTGGAAGAGAAGGGTCGGTGCCCCCGAGGACTGACTCAGAGAGCAAAACTGAGGACCAGGGGGATGCACAAACCCTTGTGTCAGGCACAGGGCCACTTCAGGCCCAGGCACTTCCTCTGGTCTCCCCTCTCCACTTCTGGGAGGACTTCGCCCCTGCTACCCAAGGCCTTGCGCCAAAAGTACCTCCCTAAGCCTACACAGTGATCTATCTATTGGAGACCCCAGCTGTCCCCTCAAAACCTTTGCTCCCTTGAGACAGCCCCTGGGAGCCTTCTCCTGATGTCACCCCCCACTCCTTCCTCAAACACCCTTCCTTGGGACGTCCCTCCTTCTCCTTCAGGGAGCTGAACTCTGCCACCCACCAAAAAGACACCCGCCCCCTATGCCCCCCCATTCCTCCCCATCGCCCGCTCCTCCACAACCACTTCCGGTTCCGGGACGGACACACGTACAGTCACACTGTAGAGCACCCCCTTCCCCGCCCCCCCCAGGGAAAAGGGGAGGGGGGAGGAGCAGAGAGCTTGGCGCGCGCCGGCTGCAGCGGCGCGAGACTCACCCAGCGGCGACGGCTGCGGCGGCGCCAGAGCCAGAGCGCGGGAGGGGCGGCGTTGGCTGGGAGAGGAGGGAGCCGGTTGGGGTGGGAAGACCGCAGGGGGCCAGGGGATGGGGAGCGAGCGGCGGAGCGCGCAAGCACGCACTTTAGGCGCGAGACAGACCACACACTCACACGCACAGAATGCATGCAAGACACCCGCAGGGCGGGGGCTCCAGGCAGTGGGTGGCCCCCTCTCTACTTCCCTCCCTCCCTCCCCTAACACTCACCCGGAAGTGGTGCTGCCGCTCGTGCTCCCAAGAACCCCAATTCCTCCACGCCCCCTCCCTCCCTCCCCCCCACACGCTCCGAGTTGATCCGCCGCGGAGAGAAGGCGGGAGCGCCGGAAACGAAAAGAGGGGGGAGGGAGGAAAATAGCAATGTAGGGGGGCGGCAATGGGGAAAGGGGGAAATGCAAAGGTCGAGTCACTTCCGGAAGCGGTAGAGCATATCCGGCGCCGCTAGAGCCAGAAATACTTAGGCCAGAAGTTAGGCCAAGGAGGGGCGGAAGTGGCTTCTGCCCAGGGACCCGGTAGAACCCTCTGTGGATGTGACGCCGCGACGGAAGTGAAGGCGGGTTCTGTTAAGGGCAGAAGCTAAATCTTCAGAGCTGTGGGCCCCAGCCTTCCGGAAGCGACTTCTGGGGAAGTGGGAGGGTGGGATCCCGACAGGTTTATGAATTATGCATCAAGGTACCAGCGGAGGTATGGATTTTAAAAGAATAATGTTCCTTTTCCCTTCCCTCGGTGGGGGAATAGGCTGATGTAGAAAGTTACCATTATCTTTTCTTACACTGTACTCAAGAATTTCTCAATGCTTTGAATATGCGGGTAAGGACAGGATGTGTCAGTTTTCTAAGGTTCCTACTTAGGCCCAAAGAGTAACTAATAACCTCTCCCAGCCATCAAAATCCGACCCTTTCCCGACTACACCCGTTACTGTCTTTGCTTTGGTCTCTACCACGTTCTTGTTGCCCTCGTCCATATTTCTTGTCGCCTCACTCTTCTTCGCTTTTAAATAGAGCACTCATCACTACCTGACATTATTATATTGTTTCCATCTATTCCCGCTAGAATATCAGCTTCATAAGGGCAGGGACTTTGAATTGTGTATCTGTCTTCAGAGTTGGCATTCAGTTAATGGTTGGTAAACATTTGTTGCATAATTGAACACTTAATATGAACTCTAGGGAAGCCTTACCCGATTGCTCCAACCCATACTGTTCCCTTTCTCTGAATTCCCACACCATTTAGTCAGTACTTTTTGTTGCTGTTTTAACTATTTCATATATGTGACTCCTCAGCAAGGTTGTCAGCTCCTCAGGGAAGAAATTGTCTCATACATAGTGATGGAGGACTCCAATGTTGGAAAAAGTTTAGTTTCAGGTATTAGGTACTAAGCTCAGTAAACAATATATGTAAAAAGCTGTTTCAGGAACTGGAGGTATGACCCACCTTGACTCCAGGAAACCATAAGCAGCAGTTCCACCTCTGTGCCTCAGGGGGACTGCAAGCAATCAGGATGGTATCAGATGACCACCGCCCAGGACACAGATGAAAGAGTGCTGCAGCTTTTATCTGACTTTCCCTGAATTCCAAACCCCTTACCTACACTTTTTTCCTCCTTATGAAAAGGGTCCATTTATGATGGAATCTAAGATGGTCTGTTAGGGTAGAAACCTGCTGTCTCCTTAGCTCGCCGACCATCTGAATAAAGCGCCCATAAAGATTCAATCCCTGTCTCTGCCTATTGGGTCTCAGGTGATAGGCAGCGCAAATGCCGCCTTTTCTGGTTTCGATAGTATCCTTCCCACTATTTTGCTTAGCACATAGCAGATACTAAATAACTATACAGCAGCCCCCCTTATCCACAGACTCACTTTCCACTATTTCTGTCACCCTTGGTCAACCATGGTCTGAAAATATTAAATGGAAAATTCCAGAAATAAACAACTCGTAACTTTTAAATTACATGCCATTCTTAACAGCATGATGAAATCTCCAACCATCCGGGTGAGGGCTGAGTGTGGGACATGACTCATCCCTTTCTTCAGTGTCTCCAAGATGTGCGCTCTCCCTGCCCAATAGTTACTTAGTAGCCATCTCAGTTATCAGATTGACTGTTACAGTATTGCAGTGTTTGTATTCAAGTAACCCTCATTTTACTTAATAATGGCCCCAAAGCACAAGAGTAGTGATGCTGCCAACTCAGATATGGCAATTCAAAAGCCAGGAAGTGCTTCCTTTAAGTAAAAAGATATGTATGTGTAGGAAAAAAACATAGTATATCTAAGGTTCAGTACTATCAGATTTCAGGCATCCCTTGGAGGTCTTAAAGCTTATCTCCAACAGATAAGGAGGGACTACTGTATGTTATTTAAGTAAATGAATGCTGCCACTACCCTGCACCCTGATATGGCCAGAATCCCTCTGGATTCAGCTCTGTTTTGACTGAAGCAGAATTGAAGCCCCTCCTATTAACAGTAACAGCCCCATGCTTAGAGACCAAAGTAAACCTAATAGAATAACTACAATACCCATTTTTACAAATAATGAAAATAAGACTGAAGATTTAAGTGATTTTTCCCAAGTCACAGCAAGGAAGTAGCAAAGAACACCTAAAAATAAACATTTAAATTAAATGTTTAAGAAGATATTATCTTTGGCTTGTAATTGTTGGTATCTTTTTTTTTTTTTAATCCTTACCCAAGGATATATTTATTGACTTTAGAGAGAGAGGAAGGGAGAGAGAGAAACATCCATGTGAGAGAGAAACATGATTGGTTGCCTCCCGATCTAACCCAAAACCTAGGTATGTACCCTGACCAGGGATCAAACATGCAAACTTTTTGATGCACAAGACTGATGCTGCAACCAACTGAGCCACCCCGCCCCACTCCCCCACCAGGGCTTGTTTGTATCCTTTTTTTAAGTATCTACTCTTTTTATCATGTTTTTGGGCTCTGCATTCAGTCTCTGTTAATCCAGTAGCGACAGCAGACAGGATAAAGGTTTTAAGGGCTCAGATGTGACCAGACCCAGTTACTGCATGAGCTGAAGATCCTTGATTTGGGAAACCTTGACTTTGGGGGCTGATATAGAAAAGTCGGAGCAAAATAGTAATAGTTCTTTTCCTCTTTACATTAACTGGCAATTCCTGGGCCTCAGTGTCTCCAACTGAGTCCTTCTCCTGCCCTTGCCATGAGAAGCAAATTTTAAGTTCCTTGAACTCCTTAGAGAAAAGCTTTAGAGAGATAACTGGGGGGTGTAGGGGGAGGAGGGCTGTTAATTTTAGACCAGGGTTTTCCAGCTGGCACACTGTTACCATCTTGAATCACTTCCACACCCGGAACTCTGCCCAGGAGATCCCTCCTCCTGGGGGCTTCCCCATTCCCTGGTTTGGTCTGAACCACAGCGGTAAGCATTCCAGGAAAATGTTTAAGAGAAGCCTGGCTGAGTCATTTGATACACAACTCAGGAGGCAAAAAAGGTACAATACATAGTGATGAGAGACTCTGGTCCCAGAAGTGTCTGTGATATGTGGCCTCCAAAAACCAAAAGAGTAGTATGGTAATTGTTTATGTTCTGGATCTGTCACTTTAGTGACTGTTCTACCACTTCCTTGAAAATCTCTGTGAATCTCCAAAGCCCCAATTTCAGTTTCAGCTCCAAGAGAGGTAAAGATTAGGATCCACTCCCTGTGGCCTCAAGACGCTTCCCCATTAGTGTGACTGTGTGACTTATTTGGGTTAATTCCTTTAGGAAAACTCAGAAGACTAAGATGTCTCCTTTCTCCTCTGTCTCTCCCATCTGACTTTCCACAGGGAAGAGGAATTTAGGGAGAGGGAACAGGTGAGGATTCCCAGTGTCCTGCTGGTGTATTTTAATTTATTTAAATTTAGAGAAACAGCAGTCTAATCAGGCAATAATTAATTCCTTCTTCATTAGGGGCCTTCATGTGTGCCTTTTGCATATGGATGAGCTGCAGGGTCACACTGTCCCTCTGCAGACAGTTGTTGAAGGTGATAGAGCCAGGGTGTACTCTGCAGGCACTTGAGCTCCTTCCTCTTCCCTCCCCCTGCCCAGGACAAGGACTAGATAGATTCCTGTGGGGAAAGAAGGGAAAGGTTAATGAGGTTTCTTCTCCTGTCCTCCTGGATCCCCCCCTCAATGCCCCCCAGCTCCTCCATCAGCATCTCTTCCTGCATCCTCAGGTTCCATCCAGTCCTCCAGTCCGCCTGCCACCTGCTGGGATCTCTTCAGGCCCCAGTGGGTTGCCTTTGAGCCCTCCTCAGCAGCTTGCCTTGTACCTCCGCTTTTAGTTGGTTCATCACTCCTTAGCCCCGCTCTGCTTCTTTCCTCGGTAGCAGTCTGTCTTTTTCTTAGCGAGTCTGATGCCCCGAATGCACACACTGCTCTGGTCCTGAGCAATGCGCTGCCTCCTCACCTTTGTGCACTGCATGGACTCATCCTTACTTCCCTGAGGACATAGTCAAGCTCTCCAACACCTAAAAACACACATCTACCAACCCATGTACACTCCTAATTTGAGCTGCAAAGATAAACACATGGAGGCATACACAGCCCGGGGCAGCCCAGACTGCCTTTTCACATCTTACATTCTCCTCTCCTCCCTAGAGCTCCCCATTTCCAGGGAGCAAGTGGGGCACAGATGGGGGTGGGGGGAGAAATGGGACCTGGGTGGTTACCATGGCAACAGAGCCTAGCAACAGCTGAGAGGCTGATGTGTTTGTGGGCTTTTGCAGTGCTGTGACAAGAGCCAAACCTAGAATTGGGGGCTCAGAGGTAACTGATCCCAGCTGGGCAGCCTGGGTTCGCTCTCTGAAAACACATCCCCTGATTCCACCCCCACATCCTATTAGAGAAGGCAGAGTGGGAAAAGCTGATGAGTGTTAACCACAGGGCTTCTGATGCTGTATGGCTTTTGGGGGGCAGCTGTGGGAGGGGGCAGGTTAGGAGGCATGGCTGAAAATAAGCCAAGCAAGGCAGCCTCTTTCCCCTTGCTCCATTTCTCTCTTCTATCACCCTGCACCCTCTATTTGCCTTATCAGCTCTCCCTTCTTCCTTTTCTTGCTTGCTCCATTGCTTGTCCTTCTGTGGAATTTGCCCTTTTCTTCTCTCTCCTTTCACATGGTCTCTCTTGACCTTCACTGGCAAGTAACAGGAAAGCCACTCTTCCAGTTTCTTTTGCTCTGGCTGCTCCTGATCAGGACTGCTCCCTTAGTTTCTCTTCCTTCCATCCAGTCCCCAGTTAAATCCCCTCAGTCCCAACTCCAGGTCAGAACAGCCCAGGCCACATGGGTCTGAAGGGGCTCTTCTGCTTATCCTTCTCTTTCTCCCTCTTGGCTGCCCAGTGCCTCACATCCCGTCCACTCAACAAAGCTCATAAGACAGAAGCAAGGGAGTCAGGTATCTTGTAAAGGCTTTATTTGAAAATTTTGAAACTTACATCCCACAAGAATTCAAGATTATCACCACAAGAAGAGATAATACAAAAATATATATCACAGCATAGGAGCCAGGTATGAGAGGAAGAAGGAAAGAAGGTGGAAAAAATTATGAGAAGTAGGGACAAACCTGGGGTGAGGGTAGGGGGCAAAAGGACTGAGTGTGGAAGAACAGAGGGAAGGAGAGATGTTAGGGAGCCCAGGAAGGGGAGGGGTAGGTTGGGAGGTAGAGCTCCCGATGGCCTTGAACCAGCTGCCTTCAGTCCCTGCCAACCTCAGGGGAATTAGGGTGGTCTTCAGGGAGGCTGGGAAGTGGAGGACTGGCTCAGGGGGCTTTGAATTCCAGAGAGTGACACACATACAGACAGCCAGGACAGATAAGACAAAAGGGACTCAGGAGGAAGGGAAGGGCAAATGGGAGTCCCTTTCTCATTGTAGTGCAGCAGGTGACTGCCCAAAACCCATCTCCCAGAAAACAGAATTTAGCAGTGGGGTGGGGAAGAAATGTGGGGCCTCACTACCCCCATTCTTATGGGGGAGCCCCTAGGGTGATGAGAGCACCCATGAAGTAGAATGATGGAGACAGTGAAACACAGGACATGGAACGGGATGGGACCATGAGAGATGGGGGCACAAGGAACCCCCAGCTCACCTCCCACGAACCCCTGGGGAAGCATGCAGGAGCCACAGAAACTAGATCAGTGGGTATTCATGAGATAGAGTGTGGGCACAACACGCAACATCACAAACATGGGGCCAGGAAATACACATGAGAGGAAATGCTAAAGTCACTCACTGACCACTGAGTGACTAAGATGAGCATGGAATGTGGGAAGAAGAGAGTGAAAAATGTGAAACGAAAGGAAGAATGTGAGGGATCAGCAGAGGGGAGAGGTGGATAGGGAGCGGGTGCAGAAGACTGGCTGCACAAGAGCATGATTGTGTGCAATGGCCCATGAGGGTGGAGGTGAGTTGCAAGGCTTTCATGTGAGTGTGCAAGGGTGGGGATGGGGGACCAGAAACCACAAATATGTGACGTCCCCACTTAAAGGAGGGTGAGCAGGTAGGACTGCCTGTGGGGCCAGTGAGTGTTCCAGGGTGGTGTACAAGGGCAGGAGCCAGGAGCACCTGCAGCCCAGCTCCCACAGCTGCCCCACCCTCAGTGGGATGGTGGCTATACCAGCCCCTCGGCCTCCTGCTTGGTGGCACCCCAACATTGGTGGGCATCACAGATTCACCAGGGGAATCCTGAGAGGAAGAGGGAAAGGGCACAGTCAGGAAATAAGGGGTAAGCCAGATTCAAAAGGGGCATCCAAGACAAAGGGGATCAGGGTTAAGAGGGCAGAACTGGAGTTAAATGGCAGCATGAGAACAGGACACAGATCCACAGAGAGCGGGAGAAGGAAGGGTCTCCCCAGAGAGGAGGGGTCCAAGCTCCTTGGGAGGGCCAGGAACCAAGCTGGGAAGAAAAGCCATGGGGTCTGGAAAGGCCAGGTCTACCTCCTTCCCACCCACCTGGGAAGGAGTACCCCCAGCCACTGCTCCAGAGACTGGAAGGGCTGCCCCTCCTCACCCTCCCATCTTTTGCCCTGGCCCTCACCGGTTCAACTGGAAGGCTGGAGCTGCCTTGGGCTGGGGCATCCCAGGCCTGGGTCCCCCTCTGGGCTCCTCATGGTCAGGGGTGGGGGTTGGCGAGTCCCCAAAAGTCCCCAGCACAGTAACCCCGGCTGGGGACAGGTCTGTCAGCGGCTGCTGGCTCTCCTCCTGCCTCAGGGCACCTTGCTGTCCTGAGGGCCTGCGCCGCTTCTGGCTGCGGTCCCAGCTGGTGAACCATAAGGGAAGAGGTTCTTTCATAAACTTAAGAAGTGCCCAACTTGGACCTGCAGGGCTGGTCACCCCCAGCCTCGCTCAGGAACCTCTAACACCCTACAGCAGAGAAACCGGCCTTTTAACAATTCGCTACACCAATTCTGAGACCATGTGTCCATAAAACCACTTCTCCTACCCCGACCCCGTGGAGCTCTGGGATCTAAACCATCCTCCCAACCTGGTCCAGATTCACAGAATTAATACTTCGTCCCCACCCCCAGGTAGAGTCCCCCCAGAACTGCCTCCTCTTCCACGAATACCCAGAAGAACCATTTCTCTCCTCAGCATGAGCCTTGGCAGGTTTAGTTCTAGTTCAAAGTCAGCTAATGACCTGGACACTTAAGTCTAATGGTTCTCTCAGTAAAGTGTGAAGGACTGAGTGACCCATTATTAAATGCATGCAAAGAAAGCTCCAGATTTGCTCCCTCCTTCCCAGGCAACCCTCAGAAGGGGCTCTGGAGACTGGGTCAGTTTTCTTTGTCTTGGAGGAAATGGGGACAAGGGGTACCCACCAAAGCCCCTAGTGCACATAAATAATCCTCCACCCCTCCCATTATCCTTTTCTTTCCCTGGGTGAAGGAATCTGCCCTGGTTTCTCATCGTCTCCCCCAACCCAAATCCGTAATTGCCTTTCCCCAAGGTCTTGCCTTAATCGACCACTTCCTATCCCACCCCCAGCAAAATTGCTGCCCTTGCTCCTTCCCTCCTTCAGGCCAAACTTTCAGTCTTTATCTGCCAAAACCCTCCTCCCCGCAGCTTACCAGAACTTGAAGATGATGCCAGTGGCCACGAGAACAATGATGATGGAGATGGTAATGGTGACATAGAGCTGGGGGTCCACACCTGATTGGGGTGGGGAGAAAGTTTCAGGGAGGCTCAAGGTGGTAAGAGCCAAGAGGGAGTGGGAATGGCGCAAGGCTGCAGGTTCAGGAAGCCTGAGGAGGGCTGCCAATGTGAATCCACATTGCCCAGCTCTTTCTAGAGCAGCCCCTTTATTCTACTCATCAGTTTTACCCAGAATTTTTTGCTCTTTTCCTCCCAAATCCTTCTCCACTTCCTCAAACCTGTATACACGTGATGAGAAGGGGGCTGCAAGGTCAGAACCTGCTTCTGTAAAGAAACCAGGGGTGGAAACGTCCATATCTGCCCTGGCCTCACCCCCAAACCACTGGCCCTGTCTCTGCACTCCCTGAGCTGTCACCCTGAATTTCCTTTCATCCATGGTGTTCCTCTGCATGGAATACACCCACTCTGTTTTCAAGGTTCAGTTCAAACGTCAATTCTTGGAAAGTGTCCTGATCCTCAGGCAGAAGCAGTCTCTCCCTTCTCTTTTCTTAAAAACATGCTGTGCGCGCCTCTAGTAGTGCACTTATTACACTGACATCCCCAAGTGTTTACACATCTGTCTTCTCCAACGACCGGAGCTCGGAGCTCGAGGGCTCAGAGGCATCTTCATCTCTGCCGCTTGTGTCAGCATAGTGCCTGACACATTTGCGGGAGGAGCTTACACACAAGGCCTCTCTTGCTGCCTTTTGAGTCTTCAATCAGCCTCCCCACCCTCATATCCCTACCAGCCTCTCCCACTCCCACTCACCTTCCCCACGGCCCCCGAACAAGAATGGCCGCAGGGTGGCAGGTGCCTCTCTAAGGATGATCCCATCTCCATCACCCCTCATGGAGTCTGAGTTGGGGTGTGGGGTAGCCAGCCCACGGGGGGCTGCAAAACCATAGTCCAGGGGAAGAAATCCAGGATTGGCAGAGTTGGGGTCCCCCCCATCCTCTCGAGAAACTGTAGGGCCCCATACAATAGCCCAGGGGTATTGAGATGAGGGTGGCCCCTCTTCAAAGCCTGATGGGGTGGCCGGGGGAGCAGTGCCCGGCAGGACTTGCCGCCTAGACCTTGGGACCCGAGGGGATCGGCTGGGTGGTGGTGCCCGCTCCCACACACACACATGGCGTGGGGCCGAGGGGCCTCCCCTGGCACATGGGGGACGTGCTGGGGCTGGTGGGGTTCGAGGGGAGGAGGAGGAGCCTTGAGCAGGTGGTGGGAGGGGCAGCAACAGCAGTGGCCAGAGAGGGAGGAGGCGGGACAGCAGCAGTGCAGGCCTGCAAAAAGGGAGAGAAAGAGGGTGAGACAGAAGCCCACCTTGGGCCTATGTGTGGGGCAGGCAGGCTCATACCAGAGATGCCCAGCTGCCTCTCTCCAGGTCTCACTGCAAAAGCAGGTGGGCCTTGGGAAGACAGCCTCATTTTCTGTCTTCCTAGAGTCTAGCCCTTAGGATGGTAGGCCCTTGGTGGGCCTAGGAAGGAAAGGGCCAAGACCTCAGGAAAAGTGGCCTCCAAGCTCCCGCTGCTGTGCCAAACTTACCACATCCTGGACTCCATGTTCGAAATCTTCCTCAGCTGTGACCCAGATTTTCAGCCTTCACTGGGGGAGAGAAGCTGTTGTCACATCCCCACCCTCCCTGCCCTGTGCATTTCCCCAGCTCATTCATCCACCAGTTCTACCCCCATCTTCCCTCCCAGGCTGCTGGCTGCCAACTATGCTGCTGCCGCTGAGGATTCACTGCTGCTGAGCTTGGGGCGGGGCAGGGAATCCCAGAGTGGCTCCCTGTCTAGATCCCAGCCCCTCTCTACAACTCCCCAGGTCACTGTTACCTCCCCACCCCAGGGTCTACTGTCACTTCTCAGGCTTCCTTCTCACTTTCTCTACCCATAGTTCCAAGTTTCTCTTGGATCTTAATTTAGAGCCAAGAACCATGTGATTCCTTGGGTACCTACCGATAGGGAGGGAGTCTGAGAGTGGGGGAGGGAAGAGGAAGTCAATCTGAGTGAGTCTGAATATATGTGTGTGTGGTGTGTACCCAGGGGAAGCATCCCAGCCTGCCCACCCCACTTGTAGTTCCAGGCATGTCTCTTATGATTGGCCCTAGGAATCTGCATCTTTAGAAGGGGAAGAGGAGATACAGGGATGGAAGGAAACAGAGAAAGAGCAGTGAGTGGGAGAAAAACTACAGAATATAATTTTTGTTCAGTGTTTAATCAACCAAATGCATAGGTGCCCTCTAAAGGGAGATGGAAATGGGGAGAGGCCACCCCCTTAAATGTAGCTCTCCTGGGTAAAGAATCCTGGGAAAATCAGGATGGTTGGTTTTGAAAGAGGAAGGACATGTTTTCAGAGTTGAAGGTGCTGGATCTAGAGCTGGGAGGCAGGCTTCCCAGAGTGAATGAGGCTATGATACCCTGTGTCCTCTGGATTTTGGGTCTAAATCTGTATATTAAGTACTCTCAAAGAATAATGGGAATAACATTGGAAAGTCTGGGGAAGGGAATGGGGGAGTAGGCAGTGGGGACAGATGTGAAGGGGTGAAGGGCCCAGAAAGGGAAGGTGTGTTAGGGATGAGAGCCGAGGAGAAGGGTGAAGAGGAAGCCAGCATAGAGCACAGGGTGAGGAATAAGAGTCAGTCCTGAAAGAGAACAGAAGAGGGGCGGGTGCAGAAGACTGGAAGCTTGGAGGTTGCTGAAGGGAGAACAGGATGAGCTAATGGTCAGGGAGGGAAACAGGGGGTGAAGGGGGTCACAAGAGCAGGGGAAGAAGGGGGAAGGGCAGGAGAGGAAGTAAAGAAAGGTCCAGGCAGGAAGGGAAGATGAGACAGTGGAAGGGGCAGGGAGAAAGTAGAACAGGGTTGGGGAGAAAGGGAATGGGAAAGGAGGGAGCATAAGAATGCCGTGGACAAAATGAGAAGAGGAAGGGATGGGGACCAAGAACTGCAACAGCAAAGATGGAGGAGTTGGAAATTGTTCTTTCAATGTAAAAGCATGTGGAGCTATGGGAGGAGATAGGGATAGTGGCATGGTGCAAAGAAGGGAGAGGGACGGGAAGGGAACGAAGCTGGAAGGAGGGAGGAAGGAGTGTAGGAGCGAACCAGTGAAGCGGAGAAGGGCTCACAGGGACATCTGTGGCCAGTTGACTCCAGGACTCACTTGCCTCTCCGCCTTGTGCATCACCCCTTCCTCCTGACGTCAACTCCAGTACCTGGACCCGAACCCCCTTTAGCTACCCCTTCCAGGAAGCCCGCAGTCCCCAGGCTGGCGCGCCACCCCCACCCTCTCCTCCGGCCTCACGGACCTGTTGTGCGCAGGAGACGAGACTGGGGGTGGGGTGGGAGCCTTGGGGTGAGGTATCCCGGCCCTGTCTCCAGCGTTGCCCCAGCCCACCCCTCTCAGGGCCTCCGCTCCCCGCACAGGGATGGAAAGCAGCGAGAGTGGGAGGAATACAAGGACCAGGAGATCGGGGAAGAAAACGAGGACCAGGAGGTCGGGGGAGAAAATGAGGACCAGAATCTCGGCGAAGGGGATTCGGAGGGAGGGAGCACCCAGAGCAGACAGGGAACCCAGGAGGATGCCAAGAGCCTGAGCCGAAGGCAGGATGGAGGCAGCCGCGGGGACAGTGACCACTGCGCTAGGAGGGCAGGATGGAGCTGGAAACAGAGGAGGGATGGAGAGCACAGCAGGGAAGGAGCGCTTCGGGGCCGGAGACTGGAGCAACGGTGAGGGACCCCGCTAGGAGAAGGGGTACGGAAAGCTCGGAGTCCGGAAGGGCAGGGCCGGGCTCCCTCGGGTGGGGGCGTGGGGGTCCCTTTCACTCACCTGCAAGCCTGGCGTGGCGGTGCGACAGCTGCGGGCGCTCGGGGCTGAGCGGGGCAGGAGGGTCGCGGGAGCGGGTGGGGCACGGGGCATGGTCAGGGGGTTTGGCCGGCAGCGGGGTGCTGGAGAGGATGGGAGGCGGGCGCCTGGGGCGCCGGGCGGCGGCGGTGGCGGCGGGAGATGCTCGGCTCGGCTTGACTCGGCTCTGCTCGCGCTGCGCTCGGCTCGGAGGGGCTCGGCGAGGCACCTCGGAGAGCTCGGTCTCCGCCTCTCCCCCTCCCGCCGGTAGGCCACACGGTTTAACCCTCCAGCTGCCGCACCACGGGAGGTGTGCTCAGCTGTGTCCCAGGTGGAAGGTTGGAGAGGGTGGCGGAGGGTGAGGGACCGTCTGATTCCCCGCGTTTTGATTGGGGGAGGTGGGCTTCTCCACCTTGTCACCCCACACCATGGACACCCATGGTCACCTTAGTCAGATTCTGAGATTCTTTGTCCCCAACTCTTGTTTTGCCCCTGTTTGGAGAGTGAGGAGTGAGGAGCAAGGTGGGGTTGGATTATCCCAATAACTGGATCCCCCAATTCCACTCTGGCCCTCTTTCAATGCATTGTCTCCAAAGCAGCCTGATTATCTTGGAAATAAGTAGTTCAAGTTACATTACTCAGTTTATCTAGCACTCAGAATGTCCAAACTCCTTACTGTAACTTACAAGGCCCTATATGACCTAGGCCCTAGGTAGCATTCTGATTTCTTTTCTTAACACTTTATGCCCCAGCTACACTGGACCTGACCTGTGTTTCTAGAACTAGAGGAGCTTAACTGGCCACAAGGTCTTTGCACTTGCCTGGAACGTCCCTGTGCCTGGAACGTCTTCACCCCTGGCTTTTACCAATGACTCATTCTGTTCATTAATATTTCACTTAGATCCAATGTCACCTTTTCTCTGAGGCCTTCCCTAGCCTCTCCATTCAAAGTAACTTCCCCTGCCGCTACACTGAACCCATCCCACCCCATTCAACTCTATCACGACCCAGTTTTATTTGGGTTGTACTTCTAGGGCACCGCACTCTCCTTGTTTCCTTCCAACTTCATGAGCTTTTTCTTCTCAGTCTTTTTCTGCTCGACCTCTAAATGCTTGAGCTTCTGAGGGCTTAGTCCTTGGCCCTCTTGTCTTTCCACATTTTCTCTCCAATGATGTCATCCAGTCCTAGGGTTTAAACACTATGTAAATGTCAGCGAGTCCTAAATTTATGTGCAGAGCTCCAGACTCATTTATCCAACAGCCTACTTGACATGTCCACTTGGTTGCCTAATAGCCATGTGAAGCTAATGCAGCTAAAATACATGTCTTGAATTCTCTCCTGGCCAATTCATTTCTCTCCCAGTGTTCCCCATCCCACTTGTTCAGGCTAAAAGAACATCCTTCCTCCCTTCTCCTTTTCTTACTAATTCCCACCTTGTATCTAATTCACCAGCAAGTCCTTTGAGCTCTGCATCCAAAATATAACCTAAATCTTTCCCCTTCTCTCCATTTTTGTTGCTCTCATTCTAGTCCAAGCCATCGTCTCTCATCTGGAATAGTGCAATAACTTCCTAGCTGTTCCTTCACTCCTGCCCTTGCCCTTTACAAACCAGTCTTCAGAATCACGTCATGCTCTTCCCTTCTTAAAATATTTGAGTCCCTTTTCATTGTACTTGGAATAAATCTGAACTCTTGGTTAGGAGAGGCCCTTCAACTTGTATTCTTCCTCAATGTTCAAACAATGTTCCTGGCAGATTGGACTTCTTGATGTTCTAGAACACCCAAAATCATTCTCTTAGCACCCCTGCACTTTTGATTCCCTGTTTCTGGAATCCTTTGCTTCCCCCGCCCCCTCGCCGGCCCTCATTTTTACCTGGTTGGCTCCCTCTTGGCATTACGCCACCCACTCTATTTCATCAATATGTTTCCTTGTCTTTCCAATTCATCTCACTCTCTGAAATTATCGTATATTTGTTTACTATTTATTGTCTGTCCCCTTACCCCACATATACTAGAAAACAAAGATCTCATTTGTTTTGTTCCCCTGTAACCTACTTCAGGGCTTGGCATATATATGTTCAATATTTATTGCTTAGTGAACTTCACATGGGACCCCTAACCATTGGAACCCTTCATTTCGTCCTCTGCCTTCCACCTGCCTTTCCTCTCTCTCTTCCTGGCCTCCCTGATCTCTGCCCTGTGATCAGTGCACGATGCTTTTGTGGCTGAGTCTCTGCTCACACCCACGCCCTTCCAGACAATCACCCTTCATCCCCTGCACTATTACTATCATTAGCCTTGCACTCCCACCTCCCGGGAGGAAGCCTGCTGTTCTGACCAGGATCTGCAGTGGCTGCCCTCCTGCTTGTCTGTCCCTGACAGCCCTTCATTTCAAGGTAAGAACAGCAGTGAGTGAGCCATCCTCCTCATGTCTCCCAGTGGGAAACAGTGCACATTGGATGTGAACTGGGCCATGTGAGGCAGGGTGCACAAATCACACCAAATCCTAGGCTTCAGAGAGCCCCAGTGTGTCCTGGGGATGTGCAGTAAGACGACTCATTACATGATGGGTGTGGGTCAGATTTATTCACTACCAGAGTAAGTGTCTTTTACACAGAGAACTTTGAGTCATTATTGATTATTTCCAGTATTTGTATTCATTCATTCATTCATTCATTCATTCGATGACTCTCTTTTTGAACACCTATTACATGCTGGGTACTAAACTACGGGCTGGGGATAGAGTGGACAGCAAGAACAAAACCATCACTGTCTCTTGGAATTTAGAATCTAGCAAGGGAGACAATGAAATACAGTGATAAAGGAATCTACAGATAATTTGAGAACCTTCTCACACTCTACAGTCCATAAATTCCCTCCCTCTGTCTGGCCCTGTACTCTCTATCATTATCTCTGGGCTCACTGAGGGATGCTGGTCTTTGTCAGGGTAAATTTCTCTCTGTTTCCTGTCCTCAAACGTCCAATGTCCTTCTGAACTCTTCTCACTCTTAGCTGATGACCTTGATTTCTGCTTTTCTGAAAAAATAGAAGCACCACATTCCATCCCACCTCTCCTTCTGGGGGCAGATCCCAGGCCTTTTTAATAACCAAAGTCTTCACTCCAGGGACTGTCCCTCCCTCTCCTGCAGCATCACTCCTCTCTACTTGGTTATTCCCAGCAGCCTGTTAAGCACACTGCAGTTTGTCACAGCTTTAAACAAACGCTTCTTAGCTCCATGTCCCCCTCCAGCATCTGCCCTTCTCTCTGTTTCTCTTTACAGCAAAACAGCTCAGAAGATGGTCTCTTTTCACCATCTCTTTCACTTCTCCTCCCATTCCTTCTTTCTCTTTTATTACACTCTTTAAATTTTGTAATTCATTATTTGAATGAGTAATACTTTCACATGTGCAAAAAATGTTTTCAGTATATTAAAATGTATATAATGAAAGTCCTCAATTTCACCCCCACCCACCATCTTTCCAGTTCCCATCCCTGCCCTCAGTGTGACTATTTCTGTGTTTTCTTCCAGATTTTCTTTATGCTTACACAAGCAAATAGTATACACATTCTTATTCCCCCAGGTATTTTATATAAAATTTGGCATATCATGTACACTGTTCTACTTCTTTGTTTTTTGACTTAACAGTGTATCTTTTCTATCTTCCCATATCAATGAATTCTTCATTCTTTCACACAGCCTCATAATATTCAGACATATTGATATGTTCCCAAATCTATCTTGAGCCCAAACTACCCTGCTGAAATTCCTCTTTTCAAGGCTACCTGTGACTGCCATGTTTCCAAATCCAAAATTCAATTGTGAATGTCATTTTACTTGGTGTTCAGCAGCCTTTGATACAGGTGATCACGTCCCTCCTAGAAACACTTTCTTATCTGACTTTTACCATGTGACCCTGCCCTGAATTTTGTCCTTCCCACACTGGATCCTACTTCTCCTTTGCCGGTTCCTCATCTCCCTCTCTGCCACATCTTGGCTCTCTTCTCTATCTATGATCACATCCCAGAGGATCTCATTCAGTCTCTGGGATTTAAATATCATTTTTACTGACAACCTCTAAATTTTTGTCTCTAGCCTAGCCCCTTCCATATACCAGACTTGGAAACCTGCCCCTTGCTCCACACTTCTTCTCTTAACAAATGGCATCTCCATTCTTCCAGTTGATCAGAATGAAAACCCTGAAGTCATCTTTTTTTTTTTTTAATGTCTTCATCTGGCTAATATGCTCTTTTATTTAACTTTGGTATCTTTAAATATACATGTACAAATATAATATATATTTATATTATATGCAAATATAATTTTACATATCAAATACTTTTCAAAGATTTTATTTATTTAATTTTAGAGAGAGAGGAAGGGAGGGAGAAAGAAATGGAGAGGAAACATCGAAGTGCAAGAGATACATTAATCAGTTGCCTCTCCCACGCCCCCAACTGGGGGGACCTGGCCCAAAGCCCAAGTATGTGCCCTGACTGGGAATCAAACTGGCAACCTTTCAGTTCACAGGCCAGCACTCAATCCACTGAGCCACACCAGCCAGGGTTACATACCAAATTTGGTGCACACAATACTAATATATATGTTAGTTATAAAGTAGGAAATTAAAATGAATATATATGAACCCACCATCCAACCCAAGGACCAGAAGCTTACCAATAACTTGCATCTATTGGTCCCCATCCTGCCATCTCCCTGACTCCTCTCCCTATAATGACTACCTCCCCAATTTTTAAAATTATTCCATTGTGTGTTTTCTTTTTTTAATCCTCACCTGAGGACATTTTTTCATTGCTTTTAGAGTGAGAAGGGAGAGGAAGAGAGAGAGAGGAACATCAATGTAAGAGAAGAACATTGACTGGTTGCCTCCCATACGTGCCTAGTCCAGCGATTGAACCCACAAACTAGGTATGTGCCCAGACCAGGAATCAAACATGCAAGCTTCTGGTTATGGGACAATGCTCCAACTGAGCCACACTGGCCAGGGTAAAATTATTCCATTGTTTTTATTTTATTTTTTAAAATTTTTATTGTATTTTCCTCCATTGTTTTTAAATATAGTTTTCTCACAAATGAATATAAGCTTAAGCAATAAATATGTTGTTTAGTCTTGCTTATTTTCAACATAATAAAATTTATATTATATTATATATTATATTGTTTATAATATGTTAATTATATTATATGTAGCCATCTGGTACATGTTTGTTTTTTCACTCAATATGACATTGCCAAGATTTACCTATATTATTGCAGGTAACTGGAGTTCTTACATTTTCACTGGAATATAATGTGCCACTGTGTGAATATACCAAATATATCACAATTTATCTATTCTGTTGATGGATTTATGATTTTTTTACTATTACAGACATTGTTGCTATGAACATTATTTTATTTGTCTCCTGTATATGTGTGAGTTTTTCTAGAGTATATATCTAGCAGTGAGACTTCTAGGTTGTGAGATATTAGAATAAACACCCTGACTGGTGTGGCTCAGTGGATTAAGCACTGGCCTGCAAACCTAAAGGTCACTGGTTTGATTCCCAGTCAGGGCACATGCCTGGGTTGTTGGCCAGGTCCCCAGTTGGGGGCTTGGGAGAAGCATCCGATCAATGTTTCTCCCTTCTCTTTCTCCCTCCCTTCCCCCTCTAAAAATAAGTAAATAGAATCTTTAAAAAAATTGTTTTAAAGAATAAGCTTTTTTAAAAAAAAGATTTTATTTATTTATTTTTAGAGAGAGGGGAAAAGAGGGAGAGAGGGAGAGAAACATCAATGTGTGGTTGCTTCTCACGCATCCCCAGCTGGGGACCTGGCCTGCAACCCAGGAATGCGTCCAGACTTTGGTTTGCAGGCCAGCACTCAATCCACTGAGCCACGCCAGCCAGGGCCTAGCATCTTTTTATAAAGTATATAATTGTCTAATCACTATGCTGTACACCTGAAACTAATACAAAATAATATTGAATGAAAAAAAATCACCTTTGAGAAAGAATACCAAATTGTTTTTTCAATGTACACTCCTACCAGCAATATTTGAGTTCCCACTGATTTATATTCTCTCCAACACTTGTATTTTTAGACTTCTCAATTTTTGCCAACCCAGAAGATGTATAATAGAATCTCATTTGGTTTTATTTGGCATATCTCTAATGACTAATGCAGTTGAGCATCTTTTCATATGTTTATTAGCATTTTGAATTTTCTCTTCTGGGAAATGCCTGATCATTTGGGTTATTTGTGTTTTTCTTATTGATTTGTAGGAGTTCTTTATATATTTTGGATACCAATCTTTTGTCAGTATTATACATTGCAAATATTTTATTCACTGTGAAGATATTTGTGACCTCTTCTTTGACTTTTTTCATGATGTAGAGATGCTTCTCAAATTCCAATGGGGTTAAATCTCAATAAACCTATCATAAGTTAAAAATATCTGTAAGTCAAAAATGCATTTAATACACCTACTCTACTGAACATCATTGCTTAGCCTAGCCTACTTTTAAATGTATTCAGAACACTTGCATTAGCCTACAGCTGGACAAATATCTTGAGTTTCTTCTCAAGAATAATTGCCTTCCTCTTTTCACCAGAAGCAGGAGACACAGATGGGCATTTTGTATACATGATGGGATGTGAAAACACAAAACACAATGTCCAAAAACATGGGCAACACAGTACACTGTAGACTATTGGTTGTTAACCCTTGTGACTGTATGACTGCCTGAGAGCTACAGTCACTACTGCCAATATCATGAGAAAGTATCGTACTGCATATTGCTAGCCATGGAAAAGATCAAAACTCAAAGTACAGTTTCTACTGAATGCAGATCACTTTCACATTATTGTAAAGTTGAAAAACCATAAGTTGAACCATTGTAAGCTGGGGACCATCTGTATTTTGATTATCAGAAGTTCTAAATTTTAAATATTTTCATTTATTTATTTTTTAGAGAGAGGGGAAGGAAGGGAGAAAGAGAGGAATAGAAACATCAATGTGAGAGAGAAACATTGATCGGTTGCCTTTTGCACACACACGCCCAGGAATCGAACCAGCGACCCTTTGCTTGCGGTATGATGCCCAACCAACTGAGCCACACCAGTCAGGGCCAGAAGTTCTTAATTCTAACATAGGCATATATATCAACCCTTCTATTTATGATTGTGCTTTTTATTTCTTGTATAAAAGAATCACTCTCTACCCTCCTGGTCAGAAAAGTATTTTCTTATATATTCTTCAAAAGGTTTAAAAATTTTGTTCATTACACTTAAATCCTAAGTCTACCTTGAATTGATTTTTGTATATGATGTGTTACAGGATCTATTTTTTATTTTTAATATGGAAAATCAGTTTTCCCAGCCTCATTAAACAGTCCCTCTTTTCTGCCTGATCTGCTTTGCTAATTCTGTTTTGTATCAAAGTTCCATATATACATGGATCTTTTTCTGTCAACTTTTAAAAATCTGCACCAATAGCACACTTTCTTAAATCCCATAGATTTAAAATAAATCTAGTTATCTCCTGGAACAAACACCACCTTGCTAGTATACTTTTCTTCAGGAGTATTTTGCCACTTCTTGGCCATTGCTCTATTTGAGAATCAGCTTGTCAAGTTCAATAGGATTTTGGTTGGAGTTGCCTTGAATCTGAAGTCCAACTCAAGACAAATTGACATCATTTTGATATTGAAACTTCCTATCATGGCTTTGGGATATCTCTTTATTTATTTAGGTCTTTAATATCTTTCAATGAAGTTGTATAATTTTCTGCATACATATAATGCATATCTCCTGTTTTATTTCTTCCTAGGTACTTTATTGCTTTTCTGTTAATGGTAAATGTTATTTTTTAAGATTACATTTCAAATAGTTTTTGTTGGTTTATAGAAATGCTGTTTATTTGCAATACTGATTTTAGAGCCAACCATCTTCATAAGCTCTCTCTTCTTTCTTTCTTTTCTTTAAATTTTATTTATTTTTATTTTATTTTTAGAGAGAGAGGAATGGAGGGAGAAAGACAGGGAGAAAAACATCAACATGTGGGGATTTTGCCCACAACCTGGGCATGTGCCCTGACTGGGAATCGAACTGGACTCTTTGGTTCACAGGCTCGCACTCAATCCACTGAGCCACACAGCCAGGGCAGCTCTCTCTAAATTTCTAAAAATTTCTCTATAGACTTCTTGAATTTTCTACAAAGACAGTAATATTATCTGCAAATGATGACAGTTTGCATTTTCCTTCCCAATATCATGGGTTCAATTTCCTTTTCTTGTGCTGGCTGTGTGAATACAAGCAGTGATAGCTGGCATCATTCTTTTGTTCCTGACTCTAAAGGAAACACTTCTAGTGTTTCCAGGTAAGAATGGTGTTTGTCATAGTTTTTCAAAATAACTTTTATCAAGGTAAGGAAGACCCCTTTTATTCCTAGTTTGCTAAGAGTTTTGTCACGTATGAGTGTTGAAGTAAATGCTTGTTAAAGCCCATTTTTATTGTGAAATACAATAAAGATAAGTGCAACAAGACATAAACATAAAATATAGAATACTTCCGAGACTGGTGTGGTTCAGTGGGTTAGGCATCATCCCACAAACTTAAAGGCCCCTGGTTTGATTCCCAGCCGGGCACATCTTGGGTTGCAGGCCAGGTGCCTGGCTGGGGGTGTGGAAAAGGCGACTGATGGATGTTTCTCTCACACATCAATGTTTCTCTCCCTCTCTTTCTCCTTTTCTTCCCCTCTCTCTAAAAATAAATAAATAATTTTTAGAAATGACATATAAAATACTTATAAAGGGAATACTTGTATAACCACCATCCAGGCTAACTAAAAGGACCTGTCCAGTATTTCAGAAAGGATTTGTGTGTTCCTACTCCGCCATACACCATTTCCTCTTCACCAGAGGTAAGTAGTATTATGACTTTTATGGAAATCACTCCCTGGCTTTTCTTAACAGTTTACCCATATATGTGTACATTATTTAACAATATAATTTCTTTTGTGTACTTTTTTAAAAAGTTGAGAAGGGAAGAGAAACATCAATTTGTTATTTCACTTACTTATGCATTCATTGGTTGCTTCTTGTATGTGCCCTGATGGAGGATAGAACCCTCAACCTTGGCCTATTTGGGCAGTGCTCTAACCAACTGAGCCACCTGGCCAGGGCTCTTTTGTTTACTTTTGAAGATATATATATATATATATGTGTGTGTGTAATAATACTATATATATTTGTTATCTACATAGTAGTGGAATTAATGTATAATAGGGCAGCTTCCATTTTATTAGATAATGCTATACTCTTTTCCAAAGTGGTTTAACTACTTGTACTACCATTAATTGTATATTAGAGTTTCTCTTGCTCCATATTCTTGTCAACACTTAATGTTTTCAGACTTTAATTTAGGCTATTCTGGTGCAACCAATGGTATTTTATTAAAGATTTAATTAGTATTGCTCTGATCACTAATGAGGTTGAGCACCTTTTCATATATTTGTTTACCTTGTGGATTTCCTTTTGTGAAATGCTAGTTCAGATCTTTAGTTCATGTTTATAATTTTTATGGTTAGGGCTATTTTTCTTCAATAATTTGCAGAAGTTCTTTATACATCCTGAACATATCCTTTGTCAGTTATATATGTTAAAAATTTTTGAGTCTTAAAAAGTATTTCCTTACCCTGAATTCATGTATATACTTTTCTGTATTATCTTCTAAAAAGTTATTTATTTACCTTTTACATTTAATCTATCATATAGTGGGGGATGATTTTTGTACATAATTTAAGGTAGGGGTTTGGTTTTTATTTTTTTATATAGATAATTGTGACAGCAACATTAAAATGTTCATCCTTTCTCAACTGCTCAAAATTGCAAACTCTCATAAATCAAGTGTCTATATACATACATATATATAAAACTCTGTGTTTTGTTCCAGTGGTCAACTTATCTATCTATCCTGTGCCAATACCATATTATCTTAACTATTATGGCTTTGCAATTATGTCCTGGTACCTGGTAAAGCACTTTGTTCGTCTTCAAGAGGCTATTCTTGGCTTTTTACATGTCTATGTAAATTTTAGAATCAGTTTGTCAGTTCCACACAATCACAAAAAAGACTATTGGGATTTTGATTAGGATTGTACTGAATCTATAAATTACTTTAGGGAGAATTACTTCCTCATGATATTAAGACTTTTCATCTACAAACATGATAATATCTCTTCATTTATGTTAGATCTCCAGTATCTCACAGTAAATTATAATTTGGTACATACAGGTCTTACACATATTTTGTTAAAATTTATACTTTGGAATTTGGTATTTTTCATACTACTGCAAGTTGCAACTTAAATTTTTTGTTGTTTATTAATTTGGGAGACAGCTATTTGTTGTTGCATTTATTTATGCATCCATTTGTTGATTCTTGTACTAGTCTGTGCTGCCCTGACCAGGAAATCAAAACTGTAACATTGGCTCTGGCTAGTGTAGCTCAATGAATTGAGCACCGGCCTGCAGGTTGAAAGGTTGCCAGTTTGACTCCCAGTCAGGGCACAGGCCTGGGTTGCAGGCCAGTCTCTGGTTTGGGGGTATGCAAGAGGCAACCCATGGGTGTTTCTCTCCCTCTTATCCCTTCTTTTTAAAAGTAAATAAGTAAAATCTTAAAAAAAGAAAAGAAAGAAATTGCTACCTTGGCTATAGGGATGATGCTCCAACCAACTGAACTACCCAGCCAGGGCCACAAGAAGTAACTTCTAAAATTATTTGTCATCTAATTATTTGTTAATATACATATAAATTAATTTTGTACATTTTTTGTCAAGCAGCCTTGTTAAACTCACTCTATTTGTAGATTCTTTTGAATATTCTATATTTGCTATCACATTTTCACATTTTTCTATAAATGGTAACAGCTTTGCTCCTTTTTATGTAATCCTTTAACTTATTTTTCTCCCTTGTCTGACTGGTCTGGCTAGGATTCCCATTACAAGACTGCGTAGAATTAGTCTTGGCATTCCTTTATCAGATTAACAAGTTCCCTTCTAGTTTTCTAAAAAAATTTTTTTTTTTTATCACAAATGGATGTTGATTTCATCACACGCTTTTCCTATATTGAGATGATTGTATTATTTATTCCTTTAATCTATTAATATGATGAATAAATTGATGTATTTTTTAATACCAATCTCCCCTTAAATTCCTGATATAAATTCAATTTAGTCTAGGATTTTGATATTTTTCGCACGTTGCTGGATTCAGTTTGCTTTTGTGTTATGGAAGATCTTTGTGTCTTTGTTAATAAGTGAGACTGGCCTGTAATTTTCCTTTCTAATATTGTCCTTTTCTGGTTGGGTTATCTAAGTAATTCTGACCCCATGGAATGAGTTGAAGGGTGTCCTTTTTTATCCCTATTTTCTAGAGTTCATTAAAATGATCTGAAAGTTTGGTGCAGCTTACTTGTATGATGTCATTCTTAATGCTTTCTCTTCCTTTCACATCTCACATCTAATCCATCTGCAAATTCTGCTCACCCTAGCTTTAAGTTAAATTCTGAACACAACTATTTCTCACCTCCACAGTGACCACTTTCGTCTAAGCCATCACCACCTCTTGCCTGGATACAGTAGCCTCCAAATTGGACTTGTTGCTTCTGTTCATGCATCCATCGTGACATTTTAAACACAACCACCTGCTCCCGGCCTGAGACCAGAAGCTCCCTCTGCAGTTAGGGTCTAGCTCTAGCCAAGAATAAAGTTTTAGTTAAACAAAGCAGGAAAAAAAGGTGTCCATCAGTCTTCCCTCAACAGCCAATCAAAGAGTAGAATGCTTAAGTCGCTCCCAGGAGCTTCAGCAGTTGGAAGGCGGGAGCGGGATATGTCCCGCCCCAAACCTGTCTAGTTAGAGCGGAAGTACAGCCGGAAGTTAGCCATAGAGTTCAGCGGCCAGAGCGACCCTGTAGGGAGGTGGGGAAAGACTCGAAACAGCTGCCGGAGGTGACGGAGCAGCGGCCCCGCCCGGGTCTCTGGAAGACCAAGCTTCCAGGTAGCGGCCCGTAGAGTCTAATCCAGGGTACGAAGCGGCAGTCTGCGGGAGCCCATGGTCTCTGGGCGGCCTCTTTAAGGGAGGAGGCGGAGCCACGGGGAAGGAGCGTGAGGGTGAGGTCACGTGGTTGGGGGCACTAGTCGGGCACCAGTGGAGATCTGAAGGAGCGTCGTCGTTGGGGTAGACACCATGTGACAACCCTCCCCCACTGCATCCTGCATCTTGGGGTTCAGTGCGGTGCACGTGGTGGGGCTTGAGATTAGGCCCAGGGATGGGGGGACTGGGTGTGGCAACTAGTGTCAGCCAAGCTTCTTTTAAAGTGTGACAGGTTTTAGGATAGCTAGATCCGAGTTTTAGACTGCTCCGTCTCTGACTCCTCATTGCAGAGATGACTCTGTGCCTCTGCAATCAGCCTTAGCCCTTGTGCTTCTCGTCCTCCCAGTGTCCAGGCACCTCCAGCTTCACATCCTCTTTCCTTGCAGCTCCAGATATCCTGAGCCCAGGTCCCCCCAGCTCAGTGCAGCCATGAGTGCCGAAGTGAAGGTGACAGGGCAGAACCAGGAGCAATTTCTGCTACTGGCCAAGTCGGCCAAGGGGGCAGCGCTGGCCACTCTCATCCACCAGGTGCTGGAGGCCCCTGGTGTCTACGTGTTTGGGGAACTGCTGGATATGCCTAATGTTAGAGAGGTGGGTTCCTGGCGTGAATAGCCCGTAGGGAAGCTTGGGGCTAACATTTGAATTTGAAAAGGGGTGAGTGGGGCTCATTTTGCAACCCATAACCATTCAGTTGAACAAGGATAGGATGCTAACTGGCATCTTGCAAGAGTAAGTACACAAGTAAACCTTTTAGTTTCCCTTAGAGGATGAAGGATCTCTCAAACCCAGTATTATCCTTTTTAAGCAAAAGAGCATGTGATTTAGAATAGGAGACCTGATTCCAGCCCGTTTACATCAGTGTAATAATAATAGTTCTTAATAATCATGTCACCTTGATCAGGTCACTTTTATTTTAGGGCCCGGTTTTCTCTTTAAAAAATGGAGCTGGTATTTCTCCTCACCATTACTATAGAAATCAGGTGAGATTATGGGAAAGGGTAAAGCTTGGTACAAATGGAAGGAATGAACATGAAATCGACATGCCCTGTTTTCCCCCCTTTGCACTATATGCTAATTGACTTAAGTTAGATCATGTAGAAGGTGCTAGGAACACAGCAGAGAACTGTTCACAAAGGAGTGGTAGAATTAAGAGTATACAGCTCAGAGTGGATGGGTTGCCAAGATGTATGACACCAGCCCAAATCCTGAGAACTGTGACAGTAGTATGTGGGCAAATTGTGAGTTAAGTTATTGAGGGCCAGTGGATTTAGCCTTTTGGGATTACTCTATCGTGTGGAGAAAATTATGACTGACTTCTTTCCCTACTTTAAACTCTGCAGTGGAACTGAGGGGAGTCAATCAAGATGAAGAAAAAGAAATATTTATTGGGTGCCTGTTTAGCACTCTGCTAGTTTTCTGGGATTGCCAGAAAAGTAAAAGCAGTACTAACCCTTCTGAAGTTTACATTTCAGTTACAGAGATCAGATGATGGATATACATGTACATTTATTTACCAAGTATTTATTGAGAGAACCAATTACATACTTAGCTCTACTTGACCTAAGAGGGATACTAGAGACTGGGTCTGTAATCTTATTAAAAAGAAAGATATTCTTAGGTAGCAATCTTAGGCCAGGTTTGATTGAGGAAGTGCCAGAAAGAGTGATCAGTGATAGGAGAGGAGATCTGGGGGGGCTGGCCTGGGTGATGAAAACCCCCTGGGTGAGGAAGGTCTGAAGCAGAGTCACAGATTCCAGTGGCTGCCGAGGCTGTGCAGCTGTCCGAGTTGAGCGAGGCTGAGGCAGGAGTCTGGTAAATTGGGGAGTATAGCAGACTGCCTAAAGATAATCAAATTTACAAACATTAAACACTCCAGATTTACAAATACGAAACACACTTGCATTGTCCAATGTGTGTTAGGTGCTGAACACTCTGAATGTTTTCAACCCTGAATTTAGGGTAGGAATTGGAGGTTGATGGAGAAAGAGAGCATTGTGACTGGGGGGAGCCTGGAGGTGGAAATGAGGGCTTCCTAGGGGAGAGTGATCAGAGAGGCAGAGCTCCTCTTAGTGAACTGTGAGAGTTAATGGAAGAGAAATATGGGGCCACAAAGTGGGATTCAAAACAGGGTAAGGCTAGGAGGAGGGTGGATAGAGGTCCTTCCTGTCATCGCTTCCCTTGTATTCTTGCAGCTGGCTGAGAGTGACTTCGCTTCCACATTCCGCCTACTCACAGTGTTTGCTTATGGAACCTATGCTGACTACTTAGGTAAGCAGAGGGGCTGGAGTTCTGGAGTAGTGGAGGTGGGGAAGGGGCAATTTCTGGAGGGACTTAGAAGAAACTCCTGAATATCCTACTTAGATCCTTTAGGTACACAGGGTCAGAGTCAAGACCTGAATTGCCATGGAAAACTTAAAAATATATATATATAAAAGCAAGGCACAGAAGCTAGGCCTTCCCACAAAAGGGAAATCAGGATTTTCTACACTTTGTCCTTTCTTTCCAGCTGAAGCCCGGAATCTTCCGCCACTCACAGAGGCGCAGAAGAATAAGCTTCGGCACCTATCAGTCGTCACCCTAGCTGCCAAAGTCAAGGTGAGTGACATTCCCCCCAGCACTGAGCCAAAGAACATTCTTTTGTTTGTCCTTTCATAAGGGCCCATCTGAAGGAAATTTGTACTGGGAGAGCCTTTGAAACACTGTTGCTTCTTCCTGCCTTCCTCCCAACATCCCTCTGAGGTCTATATAATTACCTGCAGCCATTTAGGCTGAGTATTATTCTTAGTTTTATGTTTTGCTTTTATGTTTCAATCAACTTAAGTTGATAATACTTAAGCAGTAATACTTTTATTTATTTCACTTTAGAACCAACCTTTTAGAGGAAATGATTCAGGAGTGCAGGGTAGGCAGATGAGCCTAGGTGGGGAAAGGGAGGGAAGAAGAACTTGGAAGCCATTCTCTACGGCAGAACCTCACAAATCCCAGCCGGGCCTCCCGGGGCCCCAGTGTATCCCATATGCAGTGTTACTGGAGGCCCTTGCCCTGCGTAATGTGCGGCAGCTGGAAGACCTTGTCATTGAGGCGGTGTATGCCGACGTGCTTCGTGGCTCCCTGGACCAGCGCAATCAGCGGTTGGAGGTTGACTACAGCATTGGGCGGGATATCCAGCGCCAGGACCTCAGTGCCATTGCTCGAACCCTGCAGGAGTGGTGAGCCCTGTGTCCTGGCACTGTCCCTTATCCCATTTTAGTTTTAGTTCCTACTTCCATCTTGCACATCACTCCAGTCACTTCTTTATACCTCTCCTATCCTATCTTCTGTCCTATCGGAGTGACCTTCCAGCTCCTCAGAATATTGTTGCAGGTGGTTTTCCAGATGCCCAGGTGAAAGTTCCTAACTCAGACAAGGGTTTGCACATCAGGATCTTGGGTTCTTTCTGAATCTATTTTTAGTGAGTCTGATCATAGCTCTCTTCTGCTGACACATCTCTCTCCCGATTCCTGCAGGTGTGTGGGCTGTGAGGTAGTGCTGTCAGGCATTGAGGAGCAGGTGAGCCGTGCCAACCAGCACAAGGAGCAACAGCTGGGCCTGAAGCAGCAGATCGAGAGTGAGGTGAGCTGGCAGGGAAGCAAGACAGACCCAAGCTCCCCCAGCCTGGGCCAGTTGTCCAGAACAGAGGGGTTTGGACTGCGGCTATAGCAGATAAGGTAGGCAGGAACCTTCTTTGTTAATTCTCACTCCTTTTATCTCGATAGGTAGCCAACCTTAAAAAAACTATTAAAGTCACCACAGCAGCAGCAGCTGCAGCCACCACTCAGGACCCTGAGCAACACCTGACTGAACTGCGGGAACCAGCTGCTGGCACCAACCAGCGCCAGCCCAGCAAGAAAGCCTCAAAGGGCAAGGGGTGAGCCAATGTGGCAGGACTTGCTTGCTTCCAGGGTGCCCTGACTTTTCCTTGGGAGACCTGGCTGCCCTCACTCCCTTTAGTCATTTGCATGGGGATAGGGAATGGGGGGAGCCTTCAGGAGTTAGGGGATTCCTTGCAGCTTCTCTCTCTCTCTCCCCCTTGCCAGGCTCCGAGGGAGCGCCAAGATTTGGTCCAAGTCGAACTAAAGGGACTGTCTTTTTTTGCCTGGAGATATGGGGTCCCAGCTGCCTGCCAGACCCTTAGGAGTCCTCAAAGAGCCTTCCTGTGCCCCTGGCCAGCTGATAATCTTAGGTTCATGACCTTTCACCTCCCTTCTCTCCCCCACCCCCAAGCATAGATCACACCTTCTCTAGGGAGGAGGCAAGTACAAGTCATGTTTTTGTTGGTACTTTTTGTTTTATGTGACTTTCTTATGTTTCCCATTGTCCTCCTCACCCTTCCTACCATGCTCTCTCCTATATTTTTAAGAGCCAGCATCTGTCCTTGTTTATCATATGTCATTGACTAGGTGGGGCTGCTGTGTCTCCAGTATAACCCACATGTGTTCCTTATCTTACCACCCCACCCCTGCATGACTAACCAATTCTTAGTCCCTACCCCCAGCTCGTTTGGGCAGCATCTGCAGAGCCATAGGGCTTCCACCTTTGTTCCCACCTTGAGAGTTCTTGGAGCTAGTCTGCCATTCTAGGAGTCACTGGACACTTTCATCCTAGAATTCTGTCACACTACAGTCCTTCCCTTTCCTCTCACCTTCCCCTGGGTCCTGGGAATGCTGCTGCTTCAATGACCCCAGAGCCTAGAAGGGCAGCTGTTTCTTGAGATGTTGAGAGATGGTTCTTTCTTGGCCCTGGTTATCCTGGAAAGCCTGATGGCAATCCTGGAAGGATTTCTACTTCCTTTTGTGAGTTTTGTGGGGAAGTGAAGGGGATATAGACTGTATTAAAAAAAAAAAAAAAGTATATATGCATATATCTATATATAACATAATACAGAAATATATCTATGAGAAGTCTATCTACAAACATGCCCTGAACTGGGTATCTTCTTTTTCCTTTTTTTATTTAGATTTTTTTTTTATCCTCACCTGAGGATGTGTTTATTGATTTGAGAGAAAGAAAGTTTAAAACATCGGTGTGAGAAACATTGATCGGTTACCTCCTCTATGTGCCCCAACAGGAGACTGAACTCACAACCTTTTGGTGTACAGGATGATGCTCCAACCAACTGAGCCACCTGGCCAGGGCTCTTCTGTCTTTGATATTTGTGGATGAGGAGAAGGTTCATTCCAGTGCACTCTAAAGTAAAGTGCTGGAAAATGAAGAGAACTGGATACTATGTGCTGAGTCTTGAGTTACATGACTTTGGACAGATTGCTGTGTATCTCACTTATTCAGAAGCAGTGGTTACTTTGTGAGTACCAACATGTGATAGGCACTGGAGATGCGAAGAGAGAATCACTGTCCCTGCTCTCAAGGCACTGAGTTCAGCCTATTTCCTTCCACTTTATAGAATTATAAGGGGAAGAATTGACAATAACCTTCAGTTTTTGCATCAAAACCACACACACCTCTCAGATCTGCAGCAAGGAGCAGCACTTAGGCTCTTGTCCTCTGTCCGAGGTAGAGCTTCCCTAGCATTGTGCTGAGAGGTTGGTCTTGGCCTAGTGTACACTAGAATTGGGAAGCTAGTGTAAGGGGTGGTTGACAACCCCCACACCCATGTTTACACGTGATGCAGTTGCCTCCTGTGGGTTCCAGTGTTGACTCGGGTGCTCTCTAGAACTTGCGCTATTCTCTAGGTAGAGATTTTGGATAGACCAATCTTCAGTTGTCCGAGAGCTATCAGTCATAGAACTAGAAAATGGGGGATCCTGAGTTTTGATTCAAGTGACTGGGTAAGCTCGCTGTCTTGAGGAGGCAATGGAGACTTAATGGAACCAGTCAAATGAGCCCTATTTAAGGAGTTGACATTCCTGGCTTCTCATTTTAGCTTTTTCCGAGACAAGCACGTTGAGTTTATGGTATCTTGATTCTCAGTCTCTACCTCTGAAACAACCCTTTCTTCCTCCAACACCCTCTAATGCAGTGGTCCTCAACCTTTTTGGCACTAGGGACCGGTTTCATGGAAGACAGTTTTTCCATGGATGGGGTGGGATGCGGGGGACAGGAGGCGGAGCTGAGGCAATAATTAGAGCAGTGTCCCTGGATGGGTAGGAAGGATGTTGGGGACCCCTTCTCTCATATATAGAAATCGCTCATTCCTAGTACTTTAAACCTGTCTCCCCTCCCTCTGCCCATGCCAGTTTTTCTCTTGAACTTAGTGTCTCATTTTCCTGCAAGGTGGTTCCAGCTAATGGCTCTATAACTTCCTGATTTCTCTAGTTCCATCCTTTAATGGATGGCTCAAAAGTCTAATGTGGGCTGGGCTGGTACTGCGTGGCTTAATGCCCAAAGTAGGAGGAGGACCATTCACGACCCCAAGGACATGCAAATGCAATTTCTCTTTGATTGGCAAAGATTGGCTCTTGACCAAGACATGGAGAAGAAGGAGCAGAGTATTTGTGGGCTCAGTTTTTGAGCATGAAATTTGATTCGGGATATAGGGATTCCATGTATAACTAATCCCAGGGTACCTAGAAAATCTTCCCAACCAAGAATCTTATCACCACTTAAAGCACACTCTAACATACAGCAATCTTAGATGGCCTAAGGGCTGGACCATTGTGGTAGGAGAAGGAAGATAACTTGCTTTCATGAGAATTCAGAGTTCATGCACATGAAACAGATGACACTTAAGAGATAACCCAGTCTCTAAAGCTAAAAAACTGCAGTTGGACTGGTGCATATCTTTATGCACAAGAATAGGGGCAATGTCTACAGTCAATATTTCATGAAATCCTGCTAAGAGAAATTCCTCCACTTAGGCAAGTCTAGGCAGTGTGTTAGTTATATATTGTTGTGTATAAATTATCCTAAAACTTAGTGGCTTGAAACAGCATGCATTTATTTATTCAGTTTCTATGTTTTGGGACTGGGCACAACTGAGCTAAGTTCTCTTTTGGGTCTCTCACAAGGCCACAATCAGTGTTAAGGCATATTATTTCAAGGTTCCAGCAGGCAGGGTTTGTTTCCATCACACTCTGTGATTGTCAGCAGAATTCACTAGCTCATGGACTGAAGGCCTTGTTTCTGGCTGACTTGGTCAGAGGCCAGCCAGGAAGTCCTCTCCATCAGAGCAAGAGACAACCGCACCAGCAAGGTGAATTAATCTTTTGTAACTTAACAGCAGAAGAGACAATCTATCACTTTTACCAGTCACTAGGTCCAGTCTGGTGACCATCAGAAGGCAAGGATCACTGGAAACCGTATCAGAAGTTCCTACCACAGGCAGTGGGCCACCAGCGTTAGATGATGGGGGAGCTTTTGAAAGTGTGTATTCCTGAGCGCCACTGTCACCCCAGTTCCTTTTGACTGAGAACCTCCAGGATGTGGAGTAGAAATGTGCCTTCATTGCCCTCACTGGCTCAGCTGTGAGCTGTGAAGTCCCCTTTATATAAGCAGACTTGCCTAGATTAGTGCTGAAAAGGCTTCTACTGCAGGGCCTTGGAGGACAGTTAAGGAGGCCCAGGAAAGAAGGGTGAGCAAAGGCAAAACTTTGAGTGCAGGAAGGGAGAGGACTTGTCCTGTCCTTTGAGGTTCTTGTGTATATGGTTGTATAATTGTGATAAATGCCAAGAAGTACAGAGTGACATGCAAGCATAAAACAGGCATCTACATCTTGCCTGAGATCAGGAAAGCCTCCAAGGAGTGACCGTTAACCTGAAACTAGAAGCCCAACTTCCAGTTAACCTGATAAAAGGGAGGGGGGATGAACATTTGGGATGGGAGGAATAGTGGGGTGAAGGGCTGGGGGCAGGAATGTTTTATTCTGACCTACTGCCTCTCCCCTGACATGAAATGCATAATTTGGAAGATGGGGCAGGAAATACAACCCAATACTTTAACTTAACTCATTTGTCCATTTAATCAATTGATAAATATATTTTGACTGAAAATCTGAAATAATACGAACCACAATGTTATACTTCTGGGCATTGTGGTTGTGGATGGTTTTTGTCTTTTTCCTTATCTCTATTTTCTAATCTGTGGTAATTGCTAATAAAAGCTATTGTGCCCTGGCTGGTGTGGCTCTGAACCAAAAGGTCACCAGTTCGATTCCTGGTCAGGGGACATGCCTGCGTTGCAGGCCAGGTGCCCCGATTGGGGGCATGCGAGAGGCAACCAAGTGATGTTTCTCACATCAATGTTTCTTCCTCTCTTTCTCCCTCCCTTCCCTTCTCTCTAAAAATAAATAAAATATTTTAAAAAATAAAAGCTGTCGTAAGTGCTTACTATGATCTGGCACTATTCTAAAGTGCTTTATGTATACAGTCACTTAATTTACCCAACAACCTTTGGAGATTGACATAATTATCCTCTGCTAAAGATGACAAAAGAGGTACAAAGAGGTTACATACAATAATTTTCCCAGGGTCATGTAAATTATAAATGAAGAAGGCACACCCCACTGTGTCTCTCCCATGCTCCTGGGCAGAATGCATGGAGCAGCTGAGATCTCAGAGAAGTAAATGATAGGGAGAAAGAAACCAGAACTCAAAATTGCACTAAACCAGTAGTGAGTTCACCACTTTTCCTCCATTCTGATAATACAGAATGGGCTCAAAGGCAGCCAAAACCTAGAAATGTACATCAGGTGTGAACTGAAAGAGCACCTCTTGGAACCCTCTACTGCAAGGTCTGAGGAGCAGGAAGTGACTCCTAAGGGTCAGAGTAGGGGAACTCCATTTTCTTTTTCCCCTTTCTTCCACCTCCTGCCCCAGGCACACCATGGTGGTGAGACTTACAGCAATGACAGCAAGAGTGGCTCGGCAGGCGCTTAAAATTCTGACCAGACAAGTTGTGGCCCCACAAGTGTGCGGCAAATCCCCTCTGGTTTTTATTTTGTTCTTTTGAGGCTTAGCCCAACCCGAACACAGTGGGAAATGCCCAGCAGAGTAGAGAAACTAAAGCCCCAACTTTTTGGTCAGAGGCTTAGGAAGGGGAGCCCCAGAGAACCAGAAAGTGTCAGCAAGATCACAGTAGGAAAACTAAAAGAAGAGTCCCATAGAATTGTGTGTCAACTCTTGGGCTCACCTCTGAGTTGCACAAGCATGGATCTGACCCTAAACAGCTTACCAGAACTTTATGAACTGAGTGACAGGCTGGATCACTGTCCAAGTCTGACTGGCCACGGGGTGGCACACATGCAGGACTGATCCAAATACCATCACAAAATGAAAAATTAAACTGATAATGGAACCACAATGCAAAGAAGGCAGGTTGCTGCCTGAACCCAAACTGGTTAATTGCTTGTTAAACCAAAAAACATTCTTGCCCTGACTGGTGTGACTCTGAGTTGGGCATTGTCCCAAAAGCAAAAGGTTGTTGGTTCGATTCCTGGCCAGTGCACATGCCAGGTCCCTGGTTGGAGGCATGTGAGAGGCAACCGATTGATGTTTCTCTTGCACACCAGTGTTTCCTTCACACATCAGTTTTTTTCCCCTTTCTCCCGCCCTTCCCCCCACTCTGAAAATAAATAAATCTTTTAAAAAATTCTCTTTAGGATTTTAACAACATCCAGAGTCTCAAAACAATATTGAAAATATCCAGGATAGCCCTGCAATGTAGCTCAGTTGCTTAGAGTGTCATCCCCATTATGCCAGGGTTAAGCATTCAATCCCCAGTCAGGGCACATAAAAGAATCAACCAATAAATGCACAAATAAGTGGAACAACAAATCGATGTTTCTCTCTCTCTTTCTCTCTAGCTCTCTCTTCCTTTTATTTCTCCTCCCCCTTCCTCTCTCTCTAAAATGAAGTTTTTAGCTTTTTTTTTTTTTTAATTTTACAGACAGGAGGAAGGGAGAGGTAAAAAGAGAAACATTTGTCGTTCCACTTATTGATACATTCATTGGTTGATTCTTCTTTGTGTCTTGACTGGGAATCGAACCCACAACCTTGGTGTATCGGGATGATGCTCTAACCAAGTGAGCTATCCAGCCAGAGGCTTCTAAAATCAATTTTAGTGGCCCTTATCGAAGCTGCTGCTGCTTCCACATAGCTGTTGCAGTCAAAAAGGAGCCCAGAGTGACAATTTTCCTTGACAGTCGCCGTTCTGTTTGCTGTAACTGATCTGCAACATTTTGGGAAAAGACAGTTTTGAATGTACCTGCTGTTTCTCAAGTATAAACAGGTGAAGATTGCTGGGTGGCTAAAATTGCATTCTGATGAGTGAGGACTCGAATCATGACGGTGACGGACCCCACCCACCTCAGGGCATGGACGCCTCCACGTTCCTTGGTAGTGTCTAGTACTGAAAAAGCTGAAGCCATGAGCATGGTGCTGTCCCTGTGCTTGAGAATAAAATCTGCTATGGATAAGCTGTTACCACATATGAATGATCTACAGAGTTTGGAGACGCAGTATGGGACGAAGGAAGCTAAAGGACAAATTTCTGAGGGAAAGACTGGCTGACTGTCCAGAACAGTTAGATCCAGGCCAGAACAGAGGCTAAATAACACTAAATCGTCAGACCACCCCCCATGGTTTACAGCCTTTGCCCCCCACCCCTTATCTGGGATGGTCCTCTATCCATCCTGCCCTGCAGTGTGGAGGATTGCCTTAATAAACTCCTAATGTAATGAAAAAAATAAAATCAATTTTAAAAATATCCAGGATACAATCTAAAATTATTCAACATACAAAGAAATCTCCAGGGAAAAGACAACCAACCCCAAGATGACAGAATATTGGAATTTAAAGCAAAGTCTTCAAAGCAGTTAGTATAAACATGCTGGAAGAAACAAATGGAAAGATAGAAGTTTCAGCAAAGAAATAGGAGATGTATCCTTGGCCAGGTAGCTCAATTGGTTAGAGTGTCATCCTGAGAAGGTTGCAGGTTCAATCCCTGGTCAGGGCACATAAAAGAATCAACCAATGAGGGCATAAATGGGTGGAACAATGAGCTGATGTTTCCCTCCCTTCCTCTAAAATCAATAAATAAAAAGTTTAAAAAAAGAAAAGAAAAGGAAGATATAAAGGAGAACCAATGGAAGTTTTAGCACTGAAAAATAGGAATAACCAAAATAAAATATTCACTGGATAGGTTTATTAGCAGAAAGGAGAGGGCAGAGGAAAGAGTGAATTTGAAGATAGATCAATATAAATTACACCATCAACCAACAGAATCTAATTGAAATTTATAGAACATTCCCCCAAGTGCACATGGACCATTATCCAGATAAGGCTATGTCCTGGATCATAAACTTCAACAAATTTAGGACTGAAGTTATAAAAAGTATGTTTTCTGACCATAATGGAATAATAACTAGAAATCAATAACAGAAAGATAACAATGAAATCTTTGAAAACCTGGAAACTAAACAACACATTTCTAAATAACCCATGGATCAAAGAGAAATTAGAAAATATTGTGAACTTAACAAAAAGAAAATATAAAGTATCAAAATACATCAGATGCACCTAAAGCAGCAACTAGAAGAAAAATTATAGCATCAAGTGCTTATATTAGAAAAAGTCTTCACTGAGAGTCACCGTGGTTTCCTACTTCAACAGTGCTTGAATGGAAACCAGCTCTCGACCCCCATCCCAACCAGCTTCCCAGATCCATCCTTCTATCATCTCCTCACAGAGCCCTTGGACCGTCCCAAAGTCCCCACCTCCACTCCAGAGCCACAAAGCCACCTGTTCTCAGTCGCCCATCATGATGACCATGTCCACCTCCAAGATGCACCAGAACTACCACCAGGACGTGGAGGCCGTCATCAACTGCCAGATCAACCTGGAGCTCTATGCTTTCTACATCTACCGGTTCATGTCTTACTACTTTGACCATGATGATGTGGCTTTGAAGAATTTTGCCAAATATCTGCTTCACCAATCTTATGAGGAGAGTGAACATGCTGATAAACTGATGAAGCTGCAGAAGCAACAAGGTGGCAGAATCTTCCTTCAGGATATCAAGAAACAAGACCGTGGTGACTGGGAGAATGGGCTAAATGCAATGGAGTGTGCACTTCCAAAAAAGTTTAAAAAGCCGTCACTACTGGACTTGTACAAACTGACCACTGGGAAAAAAAATGACCCTCATTTGTGTGACTTCATTGAGACTCACTACCTGGATGAACATGTGAAATCCATCAAAGAACTGTGTAACCACATAACCAAATTGTGCAGATTGGGGGCTCCTGAATCTGGCATGGCAGAGTGTCTCTTTGACAAGCACACTCTGGGAGATAGTAAAGAGAGCTAAGCCTTAGGCTGCCTTCCCTCAGCCACAAGAGTGACTTCCCTGGTCACCAAAGCAGTACGTGCATGTTGGAATTACCTTTACCTTTTCTATAACTTGTACCAAATCATCCACTTACATACTTCATTTGTACCATTCCTTCAAATAAAGTAATTCGGTACCCCCCAAAAAAGAAAAAAAGGGATCTAAAGTCAAAAATCTACACTTGTACCTTGATAAGGCATATAAAGAACAGAAATAAGCACAAAACCCGCAGAAGGAAAACGTAAGAGCAGAAATTGATGAAACTGAAAACAGAAAAATAGAAAAAGTCAATGAAACCAAAAGTTGATTCTTTGAAATGATCAATAAAACTAATGACCTCTAGTCATGCTAATGAAAGAGAGAAGACACAAATATACCAAAATCAGGAATAAAAGAGAAGCTACCACTACACACCCCACAGATATTAAAAAGTTAGTAAGGGAATAATGAGCACACATAACTTCAATGACTTAGATGAGATGGACCAACTCCTTGAAAGCTGCAAGCTACCAAAACTTACCCAAGAAGAGAGAGATGTAAATATAAAATGTACAACTATAAAACTTTTAGAAGATAACATAGAAGAAAATCTTAATTTCCCCAAATTAGCAAAGCGTTCTTAGATATGACACCAAAAATGTGATTTATAAAAGAGGAAAGTGGTAAGTTGGACTTCATCAAAATTCAGTATTTTGCTTTGGAAAAAAAAACATCAAAAGGAGGAAAAGACAAGCTACAGAATGGGAAAACATTTGCAATTCCCTATCTAACAAAGAACTAACCAGAATATATAAAGAGCCCTCAAAACCCAACAGTAAGAAAAGAAATAACCCAATTTTGAAAAACAGCTGAAAGACTTAAACACTTTTATCAGTGAGGCTGTAATGATGACAAATAAGCGCATAAAAAGATGCTTAACATCATTCGTCATCAGGGAAATACAAATTAAAATCATGATGAGCTATCTATTAGAATAAATAGAATACCTACACACTCAACAGAATGGGCGAAATAAAATAAAAACTGACAATACCATCTGCTTGCAAGGATGCGAAGCAAGTGGAACTCTCTTGCATTGCTGGTGGGGATGCAAAATGGTTATAAAGTTAAATATTCACTTACCATATGACCTAGCAATCCCACTCCATTTCATTCTAAAGAAAGTAAAACATGCTTACACAAAAACATGTACAGGAATGTTTATAGCAGCTCTGCTCATAATTGCCAAAAAGTGGAAACAGCTGGAATGGTCTTTGACAGGTGAACAGGTAAACAGACAAGCAGTATACTACTATTCAGCAAAAAAGGCTTGAACTAGTGCCCTGGCTGGTGTGGCTCGGTTGGACATTGTTACACAGACTGAAATGTCACTGATTTGATTCTGGTCGGGGCACATGCCTGCGTTGTGAGTTTGGTCCCCAGTTGGGGCGCGTGCAGGAGGCAATGGATCAATGTTTCTCTTCCTCTCTTTTTCCCTCCCTTTCCCTCTCTCTAGAATCAATTAAAGAAAAAAATTTTAAGGGAGGCAACCACACATTGATGTTTCTCTTTCTTTCTCCTCCCTTCCCCCTCTCTAAAAATAAGTAAAATCTTAAAAGAAAATTGTTTTAATCATTGAGGATTTTTTGTTGTTGTTGCCTCTCACACACCCCCACCTGGAGACCTGGCTCGCAACCCCGGCATGTTCCCTGACTGGGAATCAAACCGGCAATGCTCTGGTTCGCAGGCTGGCGCCCAATCCACTGAACCACATGAGCCAGGGCTCACTGAGGAACTTTTTATTTAAAGGACCCCCATGGTGAATCACTCTGTACAGCACATTAGTATCATTTGTGTTCATCTGGATTTTGAGTCCAGGCTTTTGCAGTGCTACTGGGTACTAGCTGTATGTTCAACAAATCACCTCTGTTTCTCCTGCAGTAAAATAGGAGCCTGGGTTTGCTAAGCTGCCTTGGAATCCTCTCCGACTTCAAGATTTCAGCTTTAGTAGGTCTGGGGTGGTGATTCCAATCTGCTGCCACATTTGGAAATATCCAGAGGCGGTCTCTAAGGTCTCTTTCAACTCTAAAATTATATCACGTACTTGGTTTGCTTAAATCAAGGGCTATCTTATCTGTATTGGGAATCAGTTTCTGTCCTTCCCTGCCACCTTCCCTGTGCATTGGGAATCTCCTACCACCTCCAACCACTGCCAAATCCAGGATATCTTTTAAGTTCACCAGCAGTTATCTAAGAACCTAGCTTTGTTTACTTTCATCAAACCACTTCCCACCTCAGCATCACCTTGGCCTTTCTCAAAGTACTTCTCCCTCTTTTAGAGATTCAGTCCCACCTCTGTAGCCCTTTCCCATGCCCAGACCTCCCCATCCTCCAGCTGCATGTGTCCAAATGTCCTAGCCTCAGACCCCTCAACATTTGGCTGACCTTGGCTGGAGAACACTAACATCTTTGGGATAACTGTCTAGAACCTCCAAGTTCTCCAATTGGCAGGTGACAGGGCAGATGAAGAGGATGAAAGCGATGCTGGGGCAGCACCCTGTGTCCTATCCAACAGTAAGGTCTTCAAGGAAGAAGAAAAGAACCATAATCATAAAGGGCAGAGAAAAGGCAAGGAACTCTGAATGCTAACTCAGTTCATCGCATTTCAGGGACAGTCCAGGAGGGGGAAGGACCTGAGCCCAGAGGGGGAAGCACTACCTACTTCTCCTTGTCCCCCGAGATACCATTTCAGGCCAGACATTGAGGCTGGGAAGGCTCAAAGCTGTCAGCACTCTGCACACTGGGCTTCAGGCTGTCTCTCTAGCAGCTCTGCCAGCTTTCTGTATCCCAGCCCCTTTAGGTGCTATTTCCTCCAGCCATGCCAGCTCTGTGCCCCTGCCCCCCGGTTTCTTCCCACAGTTGGAAGCTAGTTGGGAGGCTCCTTAGAGGAACTAGCTATAGTCTTTTTTTCCCAGTGTGCCAGTCTCCTTGGTTATTTCTCTTAACTCTCAGTACCTATTATGCCTGTTTCTGTCTTCACCTCTCCTCCTCTACTGCAGCCTCACCTGGCTCCCACCTCTATCTGAAGACCCCAGTGATATCTAAGGAAGAGAAGGCTATTTTTTCTTTATCCCTAGCCCAACTAAAAGGCCTGAGAGAGAGAATCCTTAACTTATGGTACTCTTTCAGCCCCATTCCCAGGACTGGAAGCATAAGGGCAGGATAGGTATGTGGAATTAAATGGACTGGAATATGTGGGCAAGGAGAGTGGACAACTGGGTTCTTATAGTGGCTCAGCCCTTGGTTCTCTGGGGAACCTTTTTATATAACTTGGGCTTTGGGTAGAGGAAGAGGGCATTGGGTAAAAGATATTATTAGGACCTGAAGCCCTTTGTTACCACAGGAGGGGAAAAAATCCCAAACTGCAATTAGGGGTGGGTCAGGAAGGCCCAAAACATTTGTCTCTGCCTGTTCTGTGAAGCTGAGGGACAAAAAGGGTGGAAGATGATAGCTGGTAGCCTGGAGAACAGAAGGCTGGAGGCTGATTCAAGGCTAGTAAGGTGATTTCCAGGCTGTGTCTGGAAGTACTGTAGGAGTCCTGTGGATGGAACCAAGGATGAGACCACAGAGAGCACTAAGGAGCAAGACTGGGACAGAGCAATTGTGGAGAACTCAGTCATTTATATCCTATGCTTTCTCTGTACTCACTCACTTAATACTCGTAATTCAGAGCTATGAATCCATATCACCACTGCTGCTAGTGCCTAGAAAGTCCCATTTTACAAAGCAGGAAACTGCTGTTGAGAGATTATGAATCTTCCCCAGAATCACAGCTAAGTGGTGGAGCCAGTTCTTGCTCAGGCCAGTCTATATTCATAATTTTACTTTATATAACCCGTAGTCTTCCACTAACTATCAGCCTCTTCCAACCTATAGTTTTCTGGGGTGAGGGGAATAACCTAAGTGAATCTGACCAGGTATCCTCCAGATGCCTGTTGGACGGAGGGCTAAGTGAGTGGCCAATGTGAATGAGACTGGGCCCAGTCGGAGAGCTGACCAAAAATAAAAGTGTCAGCATTCCTCCCGAGCTCCTTTCCTGTCTCTGCTTCCTGGCCCTCACCCCACAATGGCAGACAGGTCAGGAAGTGCAAGGGGATTGGTTCTTGAGCACCTCAATTGGTGGCTGCTGCTATCAACAAACTTCTCACAAGGTATCACTGCTGAGAACTACAGTGACAGGCCCTAGGAGTTAGAGCATAGTTAAAGGGTAGTTCTCACTCAAGAGCAGGGAGCAGGGCTGAAAATTAGTTCATACGTCTGAAAGCCAGAACCCAAACGGGAGAGCTTGTAAAATACTGGAGTGACTCACCTAGATGGAAATAAGGGCAACCCTTGCCCTGTTCCAGCCCCCACTCAGAACTACACCCACGTAGTTCTGAAATCCGGTTGAGAGGTTGTGCACTAACTGTAGCCTAAGGTTTTGTAGCTAAAAGAGACCTACATAGCTGAGGTCCGGGGAAGTGAATGACACCCAAGATCACATGGCTAGGTTGGTGGCAGAGCAGAGCTAAGCTGAAGACCCAGCCCATGGGCTCCTTCTACAACTCCAGTGCTTTTTCATGTGCTGCTTCCTTAGGAGACTGATGAAGGCTACTCCCACTGCTAGAGGAAGTAAACATGTCCAGCTGGACAGAGTAGTTTACACTTGAAGCTGAGGGCTGTGGACACTTTATGAGTTCCATCATCCATAACTCAGCACCCAAGTGGAGATGGATTAACTATACCTGTTTAACTTCTGGGATTCTTGGATTATTTTAGCCACTGGGTTGATTCCCTTGACCCTGGTCATGCATCCTCATCAGCCCTATTTAATGAGACTTAACACCTGCCTGGACTACAAAGTCAGTGCCCGGTTGATGAGCTCAATGAACAACTGGACAAATCCTCTTGAATCTATTTATCCATCTAAACCTCCCTTCACTCTGAGAGGACCCAGAGCCTTGAATTTTGGGTGGCTGTTGTTGGATGTTTTGCCTCTGATTTACCAACTAAAAAGAACTGATTTTTTTTTTAGAGGAAACCAACATCAGACTTACCAGGCAAGAATTTGTCATCATTAATAAGTTCCTAAGAGAAACAGAGTGACCCATTTGGCTGAGTATGGTCAAGCAAGAGTAACCGTCTTGAGAAATTTGAGCACTTCATGCCCTTTCTTTTCTGTACTGCTCAGGTTCCAGGTTAGTTTTCGCCTCTGGTCTCCTTCCCTGGGCTCAAATTCTCCACAACTGGTGGTGAAGGGTTTGAAGAATGTTTGGTGGAATGCTGCTGACCCCAGAGTTCCTCCCCCTTGAAGGCCTGTTAGAGGGTTATTTGGCCTCCTTCCTGCTCTGTACCACAAGTGTTCCCACCCACAGTCCATGGGAGAGACTATGCCCAAGGGACAAGGAGCAGCAAATTCCTCAGGCACCTATGAGATATGCCCTACATTCCTCCTGACAAGTGAAGTTATAGCAAAAACAAGGGAGAGAGTCCATAAAACAGCTGCTTACATTTTATCCTCCTAGGCTAGCCCAGCTGGGTTCCATGGCTGCTTCTCATCCGCCAGTGCTCTGACAGTCCCAATGTCATTACCACTGAGGCACTGGACCTGAACTTGAGCTATGAAGACCACACATAAAGATAGAGGGCAGGGAAGGTTACTAGGAGACAGGAGGGTTGAAATTGAACAGGGAAAAGATCACAAGTAAAGCCAGAATGCCACTTGGTTTTTTCCCCCATTCGCCTTTATTCCATAAACACCTAGTTACAAGTTGCACAAATCAAAAAATAAAGGCAGAGAAGGATATAGGGAAGATTTTTGTGATGTGTAGAGGGTGGGAAGGGAGAAAGGGTCTAGAACCAGTCCTCTCTCTCCACACACAGCCCTGTATGAGGGCTACGGCCCCTGCAGAGCAGAGGATCCGAGGAGGAGGTGGGCAAAGATCCAAGGTAGCTGAGGGATGGAGGAGACTCCTAAACCTAGAGCTCCCCCCAAAGCTTTCAGGGGTAGAATAGGGAAGGTGAGGAGGTTCAAGGACAGAGCAGCAAAATGAAAAATCAAGTTAGTGGATACAGGAGAAATGGAGTCACTGTGGTAAGGGGATTAAAGAAGGAAAATGTAGGTAAAGGGGTCAGTGAAAGATTCTCCCTGAGACCCTCAGGGAGAAGTGGGGCCAGCTTGCCTGTTAATTTAATATTAAAATGGGAGTGGGAGTTGGAGAGGAAAAGGTTATATCGGGGGACGATTTCTCAGCCTCTCAGCCTTTACCTAGAGGGAGAAGAGACATGAGCACAAGTCAGAAGGAAGACAAATGATAAAAGCCAGGAGTTGGGGTTTATTCCCAATTCCAGTGAGAGCATTCTTCTCCCCTTCTGTACCAACTGAAACTTCTTTCAAAGGCAGTATTTGCTAGGCACCTGGACTGCTTCTGCCTCAGGGCAGAATAAGGTGCACAGGTACACTCCCACCGCCCTCCTGTGCTTGACATCTTACAATTCTTCACCCTCAAATACTTACAAGAGAGACTGAGGGCCCAGGGCCCTCACCAGTCATAGCGGCGGGATTGTCGAGAGGGGGAGTCCTCGGGTCCCTGTATGGCCAGACGGGGAGGCCCCTCAGCCCGTCGGCCCCCACCCCCTGAAGCCTCATGCCGGCGAAATTCCAGAGGGCGTTGCTGCCGGTATCGGGAAGTCTCCCTCCGCCACTCATCATCAAATGCTGCAGCCTCACCTGGATAGGACACAAGACCAGACATGACACCACCTATGGATAACCTGGCTTTTGGAGAAAGACCTAAGAGTGAGCCACAGACTTGTAAGCCTGGAAAACTGCCATGAAGGCTGAAAATAGGTGTGTTGGGATGTGTGGGGGAGAGCAACTTTATTTAGCAACTTTTGGTTCAATGTGGTTCCTGGCAGCCACTAGCAGGCGTAAGGCATAACTATTGGAGAAAGAAATCAGGAATGGGATGATTTATTTAGTCTCAAGCACAAAATAAATATTTAATAAATATTTGTTGATTAAAAAAAGAGAGAGAAAAAATGGATCCAGGTGGAGAGAGTAGATTGCTATTGATATCTTACTTAGGTGACAAAGTTTGCCCCTCCCTGGTGACCTGACTTTGTCCCTACGCTGACAAGGCTCCAAGTGAGGTTAAAAATATGGGGCTCACCCTGTTTTGCCCTCCAAAATATCTATGAAGGTAGGGAGAAAAAGCTCGTGTCTCCTAGTTCACAGGAACTGGACTAGGGGTTACCGGACAAGAAGCTGGAAGAGCAATGAGCAGGAAGTAAGGCTCACTTTCATCCAGGTTGATGTAGTCCTGCCGCTCCTCCTGGTCCCCCGTGCGGTGGTTTCGGGAGCGCTGGAGGATGTGAGCCCGGTCTCGGATGTGATGCCCAATGGACATCTGCTCTAGTCCACTGTCCGAGTCCCGTACAGTCCTCCGAGTCTCTCGGATCTGGGATGGGGCAGAACATGGCACACTCAGCTGCCACTTCCAAAGCCCAGGCCACAGCAACTCAGGACAGACAAAACCACCCATGACCCAATCTTGAAAAAAGAAGGCAGTTTCTATGGCTGCCATTCAAATTCTGCCTTCTCTGACAGATGAGAAGCTCTTCAACTCACCCCGCCTGGTGCTGAGCGCATCTCTGACGTCTCCTGGTAGACCTTGGGGGCCCCATCCCCCGTATTGGAGTAGGAGATGACAGTGGAGGATGAAAAGGTCTGGCAGTTGCCTCCAGCAGTCATGTGTTCCTGAGAAGGAAAGGGGACAGTGGGACTGACAGGGAGGGGCTCTCCTCTGGAGACAGGGTACCACACTTCAGTTGCCTATTCTTGCTCATATTTTCCTCACAAAATGTGAAAACTGAGAAAATGTAAGGACTCATCATTACCCCCAAATTCCTCTGAGCCCAACAATAAACAAGAAGGACCTTAAGAGATCAAGCCTTACTGCATACTTAATAAGGGTGCTGCTGCTTTGCACTCAGGCATGAGAACAGATACCGGAACCCAGTGCTCTCCAGGTTCAATTTCTTTACCCAGCTTGACCCCTTCTCTAGCACACTCTTCACCCCTCCTGCCTGAGGACTCAAGGCGGTGCCACCGCCAGTGAGAACAGGGCCAGGAAAGGGGATGGGGCAAGAGTCTCACCATGTTCCCGATCATGTCGTTCATCATCCCAAACATGTCCATGAAGCCACCCGACTGCAGCAGAAAGAGAGCAGAATCAGTGCTCGGAGATGACCCGCTAGCTACATAGCTACACAGCCCCTTTCTCTTCTTCCCTCACACCCAGCAACAGCTTTTTCTCATTCTTCATGAACATGTTTCTTTTCATGTGTTTCCTCCTGCATATGCCACCATCCTCCTCAGTCTCGAAGGCTGCTCTGATCCATTTTCCTTCTCCCGACTGCCCTATTTCCTCCTTTCTTTAGTAAGCATGCCAAAGTTAATGGATTCTAACCTGTAAAGGGGCTGGGCATGAACTTGTAAAAAAACCTAAAAACTGTGTGTAGTTGCTCCTTCAACTGCATCTCCCTCCTCAAAAGAATAAACTTTGCTAGACAATTTCCGAATGAGTATGCCTCCTATAAGGATAGGAATCAGTATCAGCATCTTTACCTCACAGAACTCATAGCACACAGCAGGCCCAGAGCTCTGTAAACACTATAAAAAGATTCCCGGGCTGCCCATGAGGCTATTACAGAGAGGCACATTTGACAGTAATATCTAAGTGTATAGGGCGTATCTGAGACGGAAGAACACAAGGAGATGAGAACTCACCATTCCCAGCATCCCAAAGGGAGAGACAGTCCCAGCCTACAGGAACACAAAAGGGACAGAAATTAGAGACCACGTCCTATCTCACCGCAATCCCAAACCACGTCCATGGCCGCCGCTTTTCTTCATCCTCCTCACAAAATGGGATCACTAAGCCCTTCTTCCAGACCCCTTCCCCCCATTGCTAGATGATCCCACTTGCTAAAGGCTGTAGTGCAAAGGAAATCAAGCACTTCACTAACCATCCTCCTACCTTCCTTTGGGTCTCAGGTACACTGCAGCACCATTACCTGCATCCTGCGGCTGGCAGGCCTGGTCCCTGGCATGCTGCCATCGGTAATGCTGAGGAAGGGGCTATATCCAAAGCCACCTGACAACATTCGGTTCATATGCTGACGATGAATGGCAAAGGGGTCCCTGTGCAGTGGGGAGACAGTACAGATGGCAAAACGGCCGAGCAGTCAACAGCCCCTGCTCCCAAAAGAAAACAGTCCTAGGGAAACAGTGGCCCAGATGCCTAGTTCCCCTCTCAATCGTAAGTGGAGCTGAGTATCCAGCCAGTTCCAATCAGTGCCCACTATGGGAACCCAGATGTCTGCCGGAATTACTCAAAAGACCAAAAGTGGAGTGGGACGGGTGCTCTAGAGCATGAGGGGGAGGGAATGAATACTCACATCAAGAACATGGGATCCTCAGGCTCCGCATCCCTCATGAAGCGGAACATCCTGATTTTAGCTCCAGGGGGCTCCACACTGTAAAGATGCGATACTTGGAGGCGGCCAAGCACTGCACACCCGCTCAATGTAGGGACTCTCCGAGCACTGTCCCCCCACCTCCAGCGCCAGTGAGAGAGAGACCCTTCTCCAGGTGTTCAACACCACCCTCCAGGGAGAGAAGAGCTCTTCAAACCTCTCTCGCAAGCATGGCCATGGAAAATTTTCCAAGGCTCTCAGTTTTCTGCCTCCCCCACCACTCACTGCCGTCCTCTTCCCAAAGCCCTGGCCAGAAGCAACCCCTTCCCCTGATGCCACAGCTCCGGATGCTAATCTTAAGTGATGGCCCTACGCCCCATATTGACCCAAACCACCCCGCCCCCTCCTTACACCCAGCCGCTGCCTGGCCTCCTCTGGCGGGCCTCGTTGTCCCCACCGCTATGGTCGGCGGCTGCCCTGGTCCCGGCCTCTCCGCCCTGCAAGCTGGAGGGGCGGGCCTGACTCTATCCCCTCCCCTTATCCCAGGCTCGCGGATCCTGCAGACCCGCTCCAATGGAGCCTCACCGGTCCCCGATCCGGGCTCAGCGGCCCATCTGGCCGGTGTCGCCTCTCGGTGCGCTGCAGGATCAGAGCTTGCGGCCCCGGACGCAGGATCGGTCCGGGCTTGGGATCCTCGCTCTCCTGCGCCGGCGCCTCCCACAGCTGCCACCTCCGTACCCCCCTCGGCCCACGGAGCCCGACCCGCGGCCAGGCCCGGGCGGAAGTGACGTCACGATAGGACCGCCCATCCCGGGGCCGGCTGAGGAGCTCCGCCCGCTGATGGGGGTGGAAGGAGTCCGCGGCTGGCTCCTGGGGTGACGGGGCACTAAGGGCAGGTTGCGGGGGTCCTCTGGGGACATAGGATAAGGGGGCCTTATTGGTAACCTGGATTTGGGTTCTGCAGGCCGGAAGAGGCTCCCTGTAAGGGTTTTGGGGGAGCACGGCGTCCATTCCTCGCGAAGGACGGGGCTGGGGCGGGGTGGCACGTTCACTCCGGAAGGAAGAGGACAGGGGCAGATTCCCGTGGGGGAGGGGGTAGGCTCCCAGTGGACGACAGGATGAGGCGGATCCCTGGGGAGCCTGGAGCAGATTTTCTACTGGAAAAGCATTCAGTGCAAGAGGGAGGAAGAGCGGCAATTCTGCGGGAAAAGCGCTACAGGCCAATCCCTTTCGAAGGAGGTGCGATCCATGCAGGGGCGTGGTCCTCGGAGTGACGTAGAGGAGGAGGGAACAGTTCTGCCCTGGTCTAGCTCGAGCTTAGAGAACTCGGGCAGGGCAAAGAGAATCCAGGTGGGGAGGGGTTCGGCCGCCAGATGGCACTCTTCGGCCAGGCTGGAGCTACATCCCCTAGGGAGCTGGAGTTGGCGAGGCTTCTAAACCCCTCACCCTACTGTGAGGGTCGGGCTGGGGAAAGGCTCTAGTTCTGAAATTAGTTTAATGCCAGCCTACCCTTTTCTCTAACTCCTGTGTCCTAAAGAGCTCCCAGTCCTGCACTAGTCTTTCTTGCCTCGTCAGGTAGCTAAGTCAAGGGCCTAAAGTTTGGGAGACGGAAGAGAAAGGTTGGTTAGTTCCATTAACCAGAATCACCTAGGGGTGGAGCTCGAAACAGACTCTGGAGACCTGACTCCGAGGCCAAAGACTGATACTTTGACATAGTAAATGTCTTGCATAAATCTCGCCCAACTGGAGAGAAGGCCCCTCCCCCTGGGTGTCAGGGGATTTGGACTGTCTAGGATGGACTTTAAACCAGATTTATCCAAATTCTAGCTCCCCCTGGTTCTTTACTCTGGCTGGTAGCCATATGAGTACTATGCGGAGCCTGACAATGAGAAAGACTTGTTCCCAATACTTCCCTGGGGAAGAAAGAGGAAGGGGTCCCTGGTGACTCAGGAAACAGTACTAGGGTCAAGGCTTCTCAGGTTTATTTGGACTTGATCATTATTAAAGAGGAAAAGACAAGAGTGAAGACAGATAGTTTAGACGGGGGGGCAGACTGGCAAAGCCAAAGAATAAAAGAAAATTTGTTTTCATTCGTATTTCTGGGAAGGAGACTCAGTAAAATTTTTTACATTTATCTTCCAGATGCTCTATCTCTGGACATCCCACCATGCCCCTTTTCCTCTTGCCCTAAACAAACAGTTTGACATGTGATCGAGTTACCGCAGTGAGAGTTCTGTAGCCCTGACTTAACTGTGTTGCCTCACCTACCAGCTTTTGCCTTCTCATTCCATCATGTCCAACCTTCAAGACTGGATAAGAGATACAATCTAGTTTTTAGCCTCCTTTTTTTCCTTTTCAAATACCTGGTGCTCTACCTACTGCCTTTAGGTGCCTATAGCTCTTTCTCTTCTAAAAATTAAGAATCTGTTATCATTTTTACCTTTGCATGATTTTAAATTATTCATTTCAATGTATTACGGCTCCTAGGAGTACAGTTGACCCTTGAACAAGCAAGGTTTAGGGGCACTGACCACCTGCAGCAGAAAATCAGCATATAACTTGTTGGCTGTATGCATGCTTGGCTTTTCAACCTGGCCCAGATCCAAAATAGTATTTATAAATTACAATTTAGCTTCTAACTATGAGATAAAGCTCCAAACCTGGGCTTTGTCTTAGGTTAAAAGAAATTTTTGAATAGATGGGGAAGAAGGAGGAGATGCAAAAGCTCATTTTCAGAGACCCAGAGACATACCATTTAGGCAACCATCTACTTTTAGAATTGAAGGAATGTAACTTTACAAGTAGTGTTTCTGTCTCCCACAAGAGTTTGTCTGCCTTCCTCATAATCTCTTCCTTTCCATGTTCCCTCCTTCCTTTTCTTCCTCCCTTCCTTCCTTCTTTCCTTTCATCTCTGTCTGATGAACTCTGATGAACATAAATTCCTCAGTCATTGGAGTGTCTCGTAGATAGATGGTAAGATGTAGGAGGGAAAGAAGACCCTGCCAGGGTTGAAGCTTACTTAATGCAAACAGTATAAAGAATGTTGGGAAGAAAGAGAAACAAAGTAGTTCCTATATTCACTTCTCTATCTGATGGAGACAAAGTCAGCAAGTCCTTGAGAGAGTAGAGCTTGGCCAGAAAGGGGCCTTCTTTGATGTAAGGTCGTGTACCTAGAGCAAAACCAGGGCAGTTGGATGTTGGAACAGAGAGGATGGGGAATGATGTGGGAGTTAGGGGAGACTGGATATCCTGCCTGAGACATGAATGGGTGTGACTGAGTGTATGTATATGTGCATTTGCATTGGGGGAGGGAGATAAACCCTGAAAATTAGCACTAAATTGTCCCAGGTAGAATTGTACAATAGACACCAGATCATTTTAGAGAGAAGGGGAGGGGGAGGAGGAGAGAAACATCCATGTGAGAGAAACAGTGATCAGTTGCCTTCTGTACATGCCCTGATTGGGATTGAACCTGCAACCTAGATATGTGCCCTGACCAGGAACCAAACTCACAGCCTTGTCCTGGTGTACAGGACAATGGTCCAACCAACTGAGCCACCCAGCCAGGCTATTATTTTTCTTTATTAAGTTTATTGGGGTGACATTGGTTAATTGAATTATATAGGTTTCAAGCATACAGTTCTACAACACATCATGATCTGTATATTGCATTCTTTGTTTACCACCCAGTCAAATCTTTTGTCATGTTATATTTTACTTCTTTTGCCCTTTGAAATATGTATATTAAAAGGGCAAAAGTAGTTCAGAAGAGGGAGTGAATGGCTTCTGGGATGGTCGGGGGAGTAGAGCCAGGAGAGCATTCCAGGCAGAAGATGTGACCAATGCAAAGGTACAGAGGTATGCCCCATTTGGGAAGAACTATGAGGAGTTAAAAAACAAAAATGGCTGAAGTAAAACTTCGGAGGGGACAGCAGTGAGAGACAAGGTTACATAGGTTAAAGGGACCAGACCTTGAAGGGCTCTGTTTTTTCATGGACTTTATCCGGTAGGCCTAGGGAAGCTATCAAATGGTTTTATAGAGAGAAACTAAAACAGTCTGTTTGTATTTTGAGTAGAGAGTTTATGCATTTCAGGGAGCAATTTTTGAGCTTCTACAATATGCCAGGTAGGGAAGTAGGTGCTAAAAATACAAAAATTCTTAAAATTGATTGAAAATCCTAATTAATTAAGCTTAAAGTCAGCAAGTGATATTGACCCCTGAAGCAGAGGCAGGACTGAGCTTGGAGAGAAGAAGCATTCAAGAAATCCTTATAAGTTAAATGTGAAGGAACTAGGGAGGGGAAAAAAAGGTGGAATCTTGGATGACCCCTTTGCATGAAAGTGGAGGACAGCACCTTTAACTGAAGTAGAAAATGAAGGAATTTCACTTGGAACATGGAGGGTTTGACGAGCTGTGCAGGATCCAGGGAGAGATGAGCAGAAGGGAATTGGATCAGGACTGGCATTCAAGAGAGAAACCAGTGCTAGAGATACAGGTTTAAGAGTCATCATGCCCTGGCATCCTCAGATAAAGATTTTTTTTTAAGTCATTAGTGTCTGAGGTATGTTTTGGCAGTAGGGCTTAAAATCATGGAAGTATGTGATGGAGTCACTTAGACTGGGAAGAGAGAGAGCAGGACCCTTAAGACTGGAGTCACCTGGAAAGGTTCAGTCAACACTATCATTGCCTTCTGGTTATCAAGTCCTCCTTCAGTCTTACATTCTGGGCAAAGTAAGTTCTAGCCATCACTCCTGGTCCCATTTTCTCTATCCTTTTCATTTCTACTTTTCTCTCTGTTTAACCTGTGAAAATGCAGAAACCCTGAACAAACATGCACCTGTGGTAAAGCTTTTGACAAGTGGCCCAGATGACTTTCAACACAGCAGCCAGAGTTCCTTTTGACTTTCTATGTACAGAACACTGGGGATGGAGAAGAGGAAGGAAGTGGAAAAAGAAAAGACAGCTTAGGGCCAAGGTCTAAAGTGGTGCTGTTCAATATGGTAGCCACTAGCCACATGTGGCTATTTAATAAAGTTAACATAAAAAAATGCAGTTCCTCACTTGCATTAGCCACATTTCAACTGTTTGACAACCACATGTGGCTAGTGGTCACTGTAGTGAAAAGTGCAGATATAGAACATTTCCATCATCACAGAAAATTTTAGTAGAGCCAGATAGCATTTATAAATGTTTTCTTCTGGACTTTTTGAAGGCTTCCTGAACAGTGCACGTGGGGGAGAAATTGAAAGGAAGACAGTGGAAGGTTGGGTAATAGCAAACTATTCTAGATGTAAAAGTGAAGGAGGTTGCCAGGAAGCTAATCAAACAATCTGGAGGAGAGATACGATTGTAAAACCAATTCTTTTTGCTGGGGAGAAAATTCATGGGGAAGTAGGAAAGCCACAAATTTTGGTTGTGATGTGAATACTGTAAAAGACAGTGATCACCAGAACATCAGTAGTGAATGAGAAGATCCCAAGTCAGAGAAAGGCAAGTTGCTCTCCTGGTAGCATGTTATATGTTTTCTCCACTTACTCAATTCAAGAAAGTTTAGAGGGTGCTGAGATTGAGTCCAAAATGGTGTGTCAGAGTTAGGAAATCAACTTACTGAGCTCTTCATATTTGGTGCCTAGCATTATGTATCTCTTTGATACTAGGTATTATGTATAGGCGGAGACGATCAGTAAGAGTGGAGGAACCAAGGAAGGCTGTTTGGAGTTGGGAACAAGGGGGTAAGGATTTGTAAAAATCAGGAAATATCAAGGAGGCATTCCATGGAAATGGGACAGTATGCTGTCTGATCTAACAGGTGAAAAGAGAGTGCATGGATGCCTGTCCATTTTCAAGTTGTACTTTGAGCTCTCCCCATGTATTCCTTGAGGGCAAGGACCATGTCTTCCTTCACCTTTGTGTCTCCATCACATAGCACAATGCCTAACACCTAGCAGGAGCTCAATAAAAGTTTGTTGAAGTGCCAAAGTTCCAGCTTGATATAGAGGGCAATAAGAAAACTTGGAATTTAAAAAAATTCAACTCTACTAAAACGTGAAGAATATAATGATGGACACACTTGATTGGTAGTAGTCATGATGAATGTGTCTTAGTGTCTTGAAGGTGATTTCTTAAGTAACACTCCTGGGGGAAACATACTCATAACAAACAGGATCAAAGTTAAGCTGGTTTAGATCACTAAGAGTCCATCTCCTCTCAACTCTCCAATGACCTGAGTTTTTAGTTAAAAAAAGAAAAAAAAGAAAAAAATGAGGATTAGAAAATGCATTATTGGGAGTGGGGATTTAAAAAGTACAGTAAGGCTCTGGCTGGTGTGGCTCAGTGGATTGAGTGCCAGCCTGAAAACCGAAGAGTCGTTGGTTTGAGTCCCAGTCAGTGCACATGCCTGGGTTGTGGGCCAGGTCCCCAGTTGGGTGTGCACGGGAGGCAACTGATTGTTGTATCTCTCACACATCAGTTTCTTCCCCTCTCTCCCTTCCCCTCTCTCTAAAAATATAATAAAAAAGTAAATTAAAAAAAAAAATTCTAGTGAGGAATGGGGAGGTATACAATGGTCAGGTTTCTGTCCTCCAATGCCTTGAATAACTAGAACTCCCTTAGCACTTAACCTATCAAATAGGCAAACTGAAGAAAAAAAAAAAGAAGAGGGGGAGAGGAAATGAAGAGGAGGAAGAATTCACTTAAGAATAGCTTGGAACCTTGGCTTGTGTGGCTCAGTGGATTGAGTGCTGGCCTGTGAACCAAAGGGTTGCTGGTTCAATTCCCAGTCAGGACATAATGCCTAGGTTGCCACCAGGTCCCCAGTTGGGGGCGTGCAAGGGGCAACCACACACCAATGTTTCCCTCCCTTCCCCTTTCTCTAAAAATAAATACATAAAATCTTTTAAAAAAAGAAAAAAGAATGAGATGGAAATGGTTAGAATTGAACACCTTACACACAGTAGTGAGGTAAATTTCTAGGATGCTGGGCCAGAAGTCAATAGTAAGCAGAAGGTTCATGCCTCCTCTCACCTGGCCTCCTTTCTTCCACCTCCAGAGAATGTGTAAGAAGCCCAGGTTTCCCCATTAAACTAGTTGGAGAAATTGTCAATTGGGACTGTGGAGTAATAGAACTCTAGTGATAGGGAAGCCTCCACAAGGCCTCAGAAATAGTTCACTGAAAGGAGCAAACCCAGGCTGGCATCATTTAACACCGTTTGGCCCCAGAGTTCTAACCCCAAGGGCTTATGCCGGTGGGCTTTTCGCATCCACCCACTCCATATTCACCCTTCTGACTTCCAGCTTCTTTCTCATGCAGCCAAGACTTCGGGAGACTAGTCTGTTGTCCAACCAGACAGGGAAGGACTAAGGGATGCTTTCCCCATGCACGAAAGGATTTAGATCCAGGCCTCCAGCTTCCTAAGTCTTTTTCCTGTGGTCCCTGCAGACCCTAGTGTCCAAACTCCTAGATTCTTAAGGCACTCCCTTGGGCCTTGGGGCAGAACTCCCATTCTCTGCCTCTCCATCTCCCTGGAATTTTCCACTGCAGCTGCCTCCGCTCCCAGACACCCCTCCCTGGGCAAAATTCCCGGCTCCCTCCGCCTCCCCTTTCTTAATCACACCTCATTCCCACCCTCGGCCCTGAGGCCCAACCCACAGTCCCGCTCACAACCGACGCTAACCCCGGGGGTCCCAGTCAAAGAAATGGGAGGCCAGACTCTTACAGAAGGGTGAGAGAGAAAAGGGGGGGGGGGTGTCCCAGACTATTTCCAGAGCGGGCAAAGGGCAATGGAGGGGCTGGTCCCCTGTGGGACTGAAGTAGGGGGGGGGGGAGTGGCCCTCCTCAAATCCCCATATAAGGCAGGGGAGGCAGTTAGGCTCCCGGATTGGCTGATTCAAATGAGCATTCCACCTGGCAACAGGGTTTCTATTGGCTCTCAGGAAAAATAGGAGGAAGGTGGATGGAGGTTGTTGGTGGCGGGGATTGGAGGGGGAGGGGAGTGGAGGTGACCGGAGTGGGGGGCGGTTACCAGGGCAACAGGGTAAGAGCCCAGCAGGGTGTCCGAGACAGCAGGCGGGGCTGGGAGGTGGCGTTGGGGATAGAGGAAAGGAGGGTGGGAGAGGAAAGAGACTGACGGGGAGGGAGTGAGACGGAAAGACTGGGGGTGGGGGGGACAGTAAAATGGGGGAGAAGGAGAAAAATGAAGCGAGAGTACAGAGATGGAGAGGGTCAGAGATCGCTAAAGACATCAGCGAGTGAGTCAGAGAAACAGACTGAGAGAGAGATGGACAGTCCAGCAAGGAAAAATCTGGGTGGGGCTCCAAGATTTTTGAGGAGAGGGAAACTGAGAAAATGATAAAGGAATCAGAAAGAGGAATTGGGAGGTGTGTACACCAAGGGACCAAAGGATAATGTATTTCAGCACTCAAATACTAAGTGATGATTGATCTAGTGTCTTCTTTTTATTAAGAAAATGATAAAAAGACGAGCAATGATAATGATAACCAAATATGGAGTGCACACACCAAAGGTATCTTTTTCCGAACTCTGGCCTTCCACCCAATCCACATTGTGACCTTTAATACACACCCCAACCCCTGTTCCCTCCTTTAATCCCAAGCTTCTCAAAAGGACCCAAAGATACTGAGATTGAGGACCAGGAACTGAGGATGTGTGGAGTAGGGTGGGGCTGGAACTCCAGACCTGAACCCTTTGCAAATGAGGCAAACATAATTCTGAAAGGCTGGAGAAGATGGCAGCAGAGGAAAGAGAAAAGGAAAGAAGGAAAATTGTGGAAAATAAGGACATGAAGAGAAATTGAGGGGATTCAGCTAAGGATATAGGGCCAGGTGACAGACTCAGACGAGACAAGAACAGTGTTGTCTGGGAGAGAGAACGGTATCAGAGGTGGAAGGGTAGAAGAGGGCAAATAAGCAGAGCAGAGGTGACAGAATAAGAGAGGTGTGATATAAATGGCTGGGAGGGAGGGGCCTGGGTAGAGATGAATGAGAAGGAATGAAGGGAAGTACAAAGACCAGGAGAAGAAAAGTGAGGTGAGGTGGGCGAATAAGTGAGGTCAGATAATGGAGAGAGCAAAGGAGACTGGAGGGCCTCTGACTCCCCTCCGGCACAAGGAGGAGCCAGGAACGGTAGAACCCAGTAGGGGTCACAAATGTCAACCTAGGGCAGGACGGAGGGTGCGTTGCCCTTTCTCCCCCCCAATCCCTTCTCAAGGCCACGCAGAAAGGGCAGACAGATGCCGGATGAAAGGGGAAATCCAGCACGATGTGGAAGTAGCTCCCCACCCTCTTCCTCTAGTTTAAGCTTCTGGTTTCTCAAATACCTGCCCAGCGTTTTCCCTGTGCTCCCCTCACCACCACTAGGCAAAATCTCAGGGCTTTGCTGGGGGGTCAGTAGGATTCTGGCCGTCCCTTCAGCCCGCCCCCAAAAGACAGACTCCACATTCATAGGCAGTAGGTCGGAATTCGGAGAAGTCCCTCCCCGCAGGAACCCCACCCCTTCCCACCTCCGCGACCCACTCCTTTCTCCGCGACCGTCAGTCTCTCCGTCTCCCCCTCCCGGTCTAGTCCTCCCGCCTCTCGCGCTCTCCCTCCCCTCGCTTTCATCCTCCTATCCCCACCTCTCCAACCTCCGCTTTCATCCTCCTCCCTTCGCCTCTCCTCCCGGCTCCAGCCTGCCCCACCCCTGGGAAGCCCCTCCCGTCGGGCAGCGCCGCCTTTATAAGCGGTTTCTCTGCCCGGGGGCGGCAGCGGCTGGTCGGCGGCAGCTCTGCGGGTGTGGGGGCGGAGAGCAGACGACCCAGCGACCGCGGCCGGAGCGTGCCGGCCACCGCCCGCACCGCCCTTCCGCCCGCTCTCTGGACGGCCGCAGCCCTGCGGGTCTCCACTCCAGACCCACCTCCGCCCCACCCCGCGCGCCTCTGTCGCCTCTTCCAGAGACCCAGCTTGCTGAGAGGCCGCCGCTGCCGCTGTCGCTGCCGCAGCCACCGCGCCAGGTTCCGGCCGCGGCCACCTTACGCCGTCCAGGGCCCCTCCGTCCCGGCCCCGGGACCCCGGCTCCCCGCCAGCCTCGGCCCCGGCCCCGGCACCATGTCGGAGAAGAGCGTGGAGGCAGCGGCCGAATTAAGCGCCAAGGTACGGGCGGGGACGGCCGCGGCCTGGACCCCGCGCGACCCCCGGGCTTCGCACGGTCGTGCACCCCAGGCCGCCCCCGACGGCCCCACGCTGCCCTGGCGCAGGATCCCGGCCGACCCTTATCCGCCCTCCCCCCGCTCTCCGGCCTGGCGCTGCCTACCCAGCTCGGCGCGCCGCCCGCCAGCGCCCTCTAGCTTCCCGAGTGGCGTTCCCGGCCCCGCTCGGGCCCAGCCGCCGTCCCCACCCCTCTTTGGGCCAGGCCCGCGCGCCTTCTCCCGGGCCACTTTCCCGTCGGAGCTCTCCGCGGCTCACTTTACCTGCCTGCTTCTTCGCTTCCCCCTCCCCGCGACCCGTTTCCCCGTCTCTCATTCCAGTCTGACCTCACTTTTCCTCGGCTGAGCCGTAGGAGACCCTCCAGTGTAAACAGTGCTCTCCCGGGAGGCTGCTCCTCGAGGCCCCTCCCCTCGAGGCCCGACAGCCTCTTGCTTCTCCTTTGGATAGCTACTTCCTCTATTTTCCCATTCCCTCTTCTCTTTACATCTATATCCATTCTTTTCCCCATGGCCTTCAGCTGTCTTTTCTCTCCATAGCACCTCTTCAGCTTCTCCCCCTACACTTAAAAGAATTTTGAGTCCCTAAAAATCAGAAGCAAGGCCAGAATAGCCTTCGAAAAAGCCTCAGCTCAGCGTTGTATGGCCTTGCGTGGAGCCGTCCTTGCTCTCGTCAGCTCCCATTCCTGGCCCATCCGTTTGCCCTTGTCTCTCTTCCAGCCTTTAATTTCTTCAGGGAACCTGCTGAGTGTCGCTTTGGGAAATTAATTCGGCCTGAGCTTGGGGGCTGGAAGTGGGTAGCGGGGCTGCTGAGGAGGTCATAGAGGCCTCCTGGTGGCCTGTGACGTGATAAGGGGAACCCGTGGGAATAAAGGCAGTGGAAGACAGGAGCTGTGTGCTGTGTGGCCTTCCGGTGGGCTGTGTGGTGGCATGTGACTTCATTGAGTAGGTGTCTTTGTATGTCTGAAATTCAGCAAGTGTGTGGGATTGCCTGTGTCAGTTACATGTGTGCATGTGAAGACATAGATGTTCTGGAGCCATGTTGCTGCTTTGTGAGTGCTGAGTGGCTCTACTGGGCTCTTGTGCTGTCTGTCTCAAGAGTGTGCCAGAATGCCCAAATACCGGGCCATGTGCCTTTGGGTCTCGTGGGTGCTCGGTAGCTGTGTGTGTGAACTTGTGTCAGCATGTGTCAGCGTGTGTGCCTGTGTTGAGTAAATGAGGCCAGAGAGCTGCTTAGCACACAACCTGGGTCACATACCCTCTGGAAAAGGGATCATGGAAGGACAGTGACCAGCAGGACAGGACAGGGAGGAAAGGGCCCGGCCCCTTGGACTTTAGTCTCTGGTAGTCTCCTGCCCTCCTTTTCACGCTCTCTCCCTCCCCCCATCAGCCCAGATGGGAAACTCAGGCCAGGGCACACAGACCTGGTGCTAACGCTCAGAGAGAAGCTGACAAGCCCCAGCCTCTCCAGGCCCAGGATGGAGGGGAAAGTCTACCAGGTATTAGAAATGCCATACCTACCATGTGGCAAAGAAATGAGGACAGCCAAGTGACACGAAGAAACCTAGCTGGAGTGAGAGGGTCAAGCATTCTATGCTCCCCTGAAAGGGAGAAGGGAGTTGAGTGTCCCTCCGGGCCAACCATTGGCACCAACCCTCTCTCCTATCCCCAGTCCTGTTCCAGAAAGGACATACCTTCCCAGGTTGATCTACTCACATAAAAAACTTCCACCCACATGGAATCAGATACACAGAGTTGCACACCAACACCAGATCAGATCATAGGGAGTCACTGTCATTCGGGGCTTGCCAAGGGTGGGGTGGGATGAGGACTGGAATCAATATTGGAAGGGCAGATGTGTCTATAGAGGGGGCGCTCTCCAGAGCATATCCCTCTGCCATATCGGAAAAGGACATTAGGCTGGTGTGGCTCAGTTGCTTGGAGCATCATCCTGTGGACTGAAATGAAAGGTTGCAGGTTTGATTCCCAGTCAGGTGCGTGCAAGAGGGCAGTCAATTGATGTTTCTCACATCGATGTTTCTATCTGTCTAAAAAGCAATGAAAAAATGTTCTTAGGTGAGGATACAAAAAAAAAAAAGGATATTAGGGCGCACCTGGCAAGAGCTTAGGATGCAGAAGAGAGGGGCAGTGCTGAGGAAGGGTCCTGTAGACAGGTGTTTTCCCCATCTGTATTCGTGTCCCACCCCAGACATGATGTGTTTGTCTCTTTTCATCTCCCATGCCCCACATTCTCCCTTCCACGTTTGTTTTATCCTACTTGACCTGTATCCCCTGGAAGTGGTTATTTCTACCTTTCCACCACACCATACACATTCCACAGGCCTTACGGAGGCGGTATCTACTTGAACTTCTTTTTGGAAGAGGGAGTGGGGAAAAAGTGAGGATACCAGAAATCAGGCTAGGGTGCCCTCCTGTGGTGTTTGCCCAAGTAGGAGTCTGGGGACTCTGGGGACTGACACAGACAGACAGAATCAAAGGCTTTGGTAGCTGCAGGCAGTGGAGGTGGGGGTACTGGGAGGGATGCCCAGGAGAGTACCAGGAAAGGCCCCAGAGGTAGACAAAAGGCAGAGCTGGGCAGGCAGCAAGAGGGGGTGGGGCACTAGGGCTCTGAACAGATGGAGGGATTTGCTTTGCTGAGCTGAACTCTTCAGCCAGTGAGGTTTGGAAGAACTTGGTGGGGATGGTGAGCAGTTACTTTGGCCACTTAATTCCCTTCCTTCATCACTTTGCATCTTCCCTGAGTCTTGGAGAAGAAGGTGTCTGATCTCAGCCCCTTTGTGTCCTTAAGGACCCTGGGACTGGCCCTGGCCTGGTAGCTCAGTTGGTTAGAGCTTATTTCCCCATAAGCCAAGGTTACAGCGTTTGATCTGTCAGGGAACAGACCAATGAGTGCAAAAATAAATGGAACAACAAATAGATTCTTCTCTATCCTCCCCTCACCTTAAAATCAATAATTTTTTTTGTTTTAAAAAAAGGACCCTAGGACCTCTGTTCTGACTTCAAGCAGCTGTGGCTACCTTCTCCATGTTGCACTCTTCTGAGCTCACTGCAGAGGGAGAACCGAGGCTAGAGGGACTGAAGGGCTGCAGATCATTTGTGGTGAGAGAAAGGTGACCTCTCTCTCTCTGCAGGACCTGAAGGAGAAGAAAGAAAAGGTGGAAGAGAAGGCAAGCCGGAAAGAGCGAAAGAAAGAAGTGGAGGTGCTGAGGGTCAGGGTTAGGGGGTTGTGACCACATCTGCCCACCATTCCCCCTCCAGTTATCTTCCTGGGAGGCTGGGTCCTGTCTTTCCTTTGACTTCTCCCATCCTCCCTGCCTCACCCTTTGGGTCCTTCCACTGCCCTTGCCGTTGGTGGTGATGGTGGGTGGAGGCAAACAGCCAGCCTGACAGTGCTTCCTCTTCTGGTCCCCAAAGGAGGAGGAGAACGGAGCTGAGGAGGAAGAAGAAGAAACTGCTGAGGATGGAGAAGAGGAAGATGAAGGGGAAGAAGAAGGTGGGGATGGGTAGGGAGGCTGGGCTCCAAGGAACAGAGTCAGGGTGGGTTTGAAGACCTGAAACAGGGCTGAGGGCAACCACAGGGGGTCTGATGGAGCTTCCTGCTCTTCCCCAATGACCCATTTCTGGCTCCTCAGATGAGGAAGAAGAAGATGATGACGACGAAGGGCCCGCGCTGAAGAGAGCTGCTGAAGAGGAGGTTTGGGCTGGGTTGTGGGGCCTGAGGGGCTGTCAGGGATGCAGCAGGAAATGGGAGCCCTTTGGATTTGGACCCAGATCCCTGTGGTGCCTGGGTGGGTGCTGGAGCAGGGCAAGGACAGGGCAGGTCCCTCTCCCATTTAATATCTCTTCCTCTCCACAGGATGAAGCTGATCCCAAGCGGCAGAAGACAGAAAATGGGGCATCAGCATGAGCCCCCTGCCAATGGGCTGGGGTGGGAGACCCCCCCGGGGCCTTGAGATGGGGGCAGGAACAGATGAGTTCAGCTACTCTTCACCTGGCTCCTTGCTCTGGGCCCTGCATTAGAGCTGCCACCCTCTTTCTCCCTAGCCTTCTCATGTCCACCTCTCCGGACACTGCCCCTCCATCCTCACTCTGCCATTTTCCATCTCCTGACCTGTTCCATCTGAGCTCCCCAGCTGGTTCCCAATTGCCCCGTTCTCTCTTCTTTTTCTCTTCCTTTCTTCCCTCAGCCACTCTCACCCCTCCTCTGTTAGCCTCTCCTTCCTGACCTCTGCATCCTAGCCTCCTGTCCTGTCCATCCCTACCCTGCCTGATCCCTGGGTCTCCCCCAGATCCCCTTCTTTCAGACAGCGCCAGGCCGGGGTGGGGTCAGGGTTGGGACCAAGCCCCACAGCTGCCCCCCTCAACTCCCCTTTTTGTATAATTTAATAAAGAAATGGTCGCGCTTCTGTTTTTAACCTGTCTCCTGCTTTCCCAGGGCAGAGGGAGGAGGGTGGCTATATCACATTCTGTCAAGACCCTTCCCTTCTGTGAAAAAGTACCTCCTACCATCCACCACTCAAGAAGACAAGGTCACGCTCCAGGGGTGGGCATGGAGCCCAGCTTCCTTGAGAGCTGACTGTTGTCCTGGTTTTGGATTCCTGGGGATGTTCCTCCCCAGCAACACACACATACTTCCCTGCTAGCCCACACCAGGTCTAGACATTGCTGAGCCCAGTGGAAAGCTACCAGCCCTGTTGTGCTGAACCAGGCAAAGAAACAGCCTCAGAAACAGGAAGTCCCACCCCTACAGTGGGAGAGGGCTGAGAGGCCTGGGTCTCAACTTCTGACACCTGGAGTGAGAGTTGCCTGGCATCAGAATTGCCCCTCTACCTGGCACTGAGGAAGTGAGCACCTGGTTAAGTAGAGAACTCCAGGGCTCTGTGGTACCCGGGCTGGCTGCAAGTTCTTGGCACCTGCCTTCCACCACTCCCTGCTGGGCTGGCTCCTCAGGCTGGGTGGGGTGGGAAGCAAGAGTTTCCCTTTGGCAGTCTCGGCCTTCCTTCCCTAGTACTTCTGCCTCAGTTTTTCTAGAGTTTGACCTCTGTTGAAGGATTTCTGCATTTCTCCATATCACCCTTGCCAATGCAGAACCTCTAGATTGGGAGCAGATGCTGAGTACATAGAAGTCTCAGCTGGGCCAGGTTGTATGTGACTCATTAATGCCACCGTTCTTGTTAAAAGACACCCATAAATCATCCAGTGTCAGGACCACACACAGCTTTTGTCTTCACATTTCATAACTAGTCTTGGCTAATTATTTAAACCTGTCTCAATTTCCACATCTGTACAATGGGGATAGATTTCATGGATTACTGTATTTAAAATGTCCAATACAGCGCCTGGCACATACTGAAGGCCCAATACAATGTAGTTTTTTTTTTTTTTTTTTTAAGATTTTAAAATTTGTTTTTAGAAAGGGGAATGGGGGCGGGGAGAGAGGAAGAGAAACATCAATTGGTTGCCTATCGTACCCCACCCCAACCTGGGAACCCACCCAGCCTGCAACCCAGGCATTGCCCAGGACTGAGACTAGAACCAGCAACCTTTTGGTTTGCAGGTTGGTGCTCAATCCACTGAGCCATAAAAGTCAGGGCCACAATGTAGCTATTCTTTTCCCTGGGATTGAGTACCCTTCCCCAGACCTACCATCTTTTAGGGTCCAGTAAAGCTTCCTGTCCAACTTACTCCCAGGAGTCATTGGATGGGTGGGGAAGGCAGGTCTATGGGAGTAATGAAGTTAAAGGAATGAGGTAGGGGATGAGTACAAAAGAAAGGGCTTGCCAGGAAAAGTAAATGTTGGGCCTGACAGAAGAGGCAGCTTACAGGCAGGTGGGCAAGCTGGTAGTGTGGGGCAGAAATGGTTTGGAAACAAGGGCAGAAAGTCCTGGGAAAGGGAACAATCAGGAGGGTGGGGAAGGGTGTGGAGGGGGTAGTGGGGACACCCAGGACTAAAGAAATAAACAAGGGGAGCGCCACCACAGGGGTGAAGGGTAATGCTGCTGGGAATCAGCCCCCTCAGACTTTCCACTGCGAAGCGAAACTGTGAGCCCTGGGGTGTGTGGGGGGGCAATGCGGAGGGGAAGTGGGGAAGGTGGAGGGAAGGCAGGACAGGGGCAACGGCCCTGGGAGCAACAGACCGGCCTCCCAGCTCAAGACATCCACCTTGCCTTCACTCTGCTCTGGGCCGCTGCCCTGTCCTATTCCCTGGGAGCCCCCTCACCCCCAATTCTCACCCTCTACCAACCCCTGCTGTGGCCATCTTTCCTCTGGATTCCAGCCTCAGGTCATTGGTTCCTCCCCTCTCTCCAGGCCTCTGTCCCTGTCCCTCATCCTCTAGGTTCTCTTCCTCCATCTCCCACTTTGCAGAACCTCTCTTTTGTCAGGCTGTCTCTACCCACTTTCTGACCTCTTCCCTTTGGAGGGCTCACTGTGGCCCGAGTCCAAGGGGAGATGGGCGAGACCCAGTTCCAGGTCTTGCTGCTTCTGCAACTGCTGTGGGTAGTGCCAGGTAAGGTGGAGATGACCCACAGGGTGGGTCGCCCTCCAGACCCACAGGAGGGGGTCAGCTGGGCTGTCTGGATGACTGCACAAAAGCCAAGGTTCCTAGTTTGGGTGGATTCTTCTCATGCCTTGCTTGGGGGGCAGTCCTTCAGCCCCAAAGCCTCTCTTCAGGCTCCCCCCTTGGCAGGGAAGCGGCAAAACCCCTGGTTTTCCTCAGGCTCCTTCTCTACTCCTAAATCACTTGGCTCATGGCTCCTCCTCTTGGCCTTATTCTCCCCAGGGGAGGCACCAGGACCTGGGGCAGAGGTCCCAGAGGTGTGGGCCCAGGAGGGGGCTCCTGCCCAGCTTCCTTGCAGTCCCAAAATCCCCCTCCAGGATCTCAGCCTTCTTCGAATAGGAGCAGTCACTTGGCAGCATCTACCAGACAGGTATGCACCCCAAACTTGGGCAACAGAACTCCCAAATCCAGCAGCAATGGCATCCAGACTCAAGGCTCAAACCAGTCCCCAGCCCCTCCCTTGAGCCGTCAAGCCCCTCTAAAGCCAGTGGCCTACCTCCCCTGCCACTACATACCCTAGTTCCTTCCTTCCTCTGAAGACTATTCCCTACACCCCTGCATCCCATGAGTTGTCAGCGGGGTATGGTGCCGGCCCAAGGCCAGGGGGACGGGGACAGTTAATGGTCCCTTTGGGTGGGCTTCCTTATGTTCAAAGTGTGGCAGGGTTGCATCTCCCCCGAGAGACTTCTTCCCCTTTCATGTCTCCATCTCTCTCTCCCGCGCCCAGCCGGCTCCCAGTCCGGGGCTCCCGTCCCGAGGCGCCCACCCCCTACACTGTGCTGAGGCTGACTCCCGGGGGCCTGCGCAGCGGGCGCCCGCCCCTGCAGTCCCGAACGAGGCTGGGAGAGCTCGGCCTCCAGCGCGGAGACTTCTCGCTTTGGCTACGCCCGGCCCGAGGCGCCGACGCCGGCGAGTACAGCGCCACCGTGAACCTCAAGAACCGCGCCCTCACCTGCCGCCTCCGTCTGCGTGTGGGCCAGGCCTCGGGTAGGTGGGGGCGGGGCGAGGGGCGCCAGGCCCGGAGGAGGGCACCCAGTTCCACGCCGTCCGCAGGCAGGAAGGGCTGGGCCGGGGCTGTGCTTCTAAGGATGCGCCCTAAGCCTTGACAGCGAGCCCTGAGAAGGGTAGCGGAAGGGGGTGGGGAACCGGATTGCTAAATGGAAGGTGCCCCAGAGAAAGCACGTGTGTGTGTGAGGGGCTTTGAAGAGATTGTATCACCCCTTGAGCTTCCCTTCCCCCACCCACAGTGGGAGTGCCAGGGTGGAGGAGGGGAGGCACCCCTTGGGGGAGAGGGAGGGTGCGGGGCTAGAGTGATTCATTTCAGACATCTGTGGCTCAGGAGGTGGGCTTAGTGGGGATCCTCAGGCGTGGCCTGGTGAACGGGAAGAGTAGATCAAGCTAGGCACACTTGGAGGCAGAGGAAGTAGGCAGGAGACTCTAGGCATCCATTTTAAGCACCTCCAGGTGCCAGGCTCTGAGCTGGAAGGAGTGGGGGGTGGGGAGAAGACAAAGAAATCTACATTGCATTGCCTGTTTCCAGGAGCTTCCACTTAGTTGGCCTGCTGTGTCGGGAAAGTTTGCGGTGGGGCTGATCAAACCTTCTTTATCTTTGCACAGTGACTGCAAGTCCGTCAGGGTCTCTCAGGACCTTCGATTGGGTCGTTTTGAACTGCTCCTTCAACCGCCCTGACCTCCCAACCTCTGTGCACTGGTTCCGGGGCCCAGGCAGGGTCCCTGTTCAGGAGTCTCCCCATCACCACTTGATTGGAAGCTTCCTCTTCCTGCCCTTCGTCAGCCCCTTGGATTCCGGGCCCTGGGGCTGCGTCCTCACCTACAGAGATGGCTTCAATGTCTCCAGCACATACAACCTCACTGTTCTCGGTAATTCCTCCAGTCCGCTTTCACACTTGATTGACCACAATGCCTTCCTGCTCCCCTCTCACCTCCTCTTGACTTATGGGCCCCCAAAGCAGGTCTTCTGCAGCTAATACTACGTGTCATTGCTCTGGATGGATCTCACTGTCTGATTTGTCTTCCTCATGTTGCATCCTTTCAGCTGCCTTCTCCCCTGTAGACTTTCCTTTGGCCATCCAGCCTCAATTGCCAGCCTTTGGTCTCCTGCTGGCCCAGCTCACATCCTGGGTTCCTGAATCTATTCAGTTCATTCACCTTATTCTGCTCCTTAGCACTCTTCCGAGCAGAACCACCTCCTTCACTCTCTCTGTCCCTTCCATGGCAATCCAGTGCTCATCCCCTCTGGCACCTCCCCCTCTCTGCTTTAACTTTGGGTTCCCTTTTCTCTCCAGATCCGGAGCCGCCAAGCCCTGTGACAGTGTACGCAGGAGCAGGTTCCCGGGTGGAGCTGCCCTGCCAATTGCCTCCTTGTGTAAAGACCCAGTCTCCCCTCATTGCCAAGTGGACCCCTCCTGGTGGAGGCCCTGACCTGCTGGTGACTGGAGACAATGGCAACTTTACTCTTCAATTGGAGGCTGTGAGTCAGGCTCAGGCGGGGACCTACATCTGCCACATCCATCTGCAGGGGCAGCGGCTCAGTACCACTGTCACTTTGGCAGTCATCACAGGTCAGTCTTGTGTGGGAAAGGAGTAGCTCCCAACCCAGGGGAGCTGGGACAGGGAGAGAAGACCGACTGGGCAAAGACTGGACAAATCTGCCTCATGATGTCAGGCCATGGGCATAATTTACAGAGGCTGCCCCTCTTGGGCTCCTTTTATCTCGCCCCCATATATAAAGAAATGAAACTGAAAATCTCCCCTGAGTCACTAGATGAATGTTCCACTCTTCTCTAAGGGGATCCCCTGCTCTGAATTGGGGGGAGAGTCTGAGAAGTTAGAAGGAGAGGTGGCAAAAGTTTGGTTTAAAAAGGGTGGAATATATTTCTAGAATACTTGTCCCACTTCAGGGCCAGAGCTCTGGTTAAAGTTGCAGGAAATGGCCTCAGTTTGGGAGGAGTTAATAAATCAGTCCCTTGGTCAGCAAATATTTACTGATCATGGGCTTTTCAAGACAGTATAAAACAAACACACCTTAAAAAAAAAAACACTCAGAAAATGTGTTGATTGATTGGTAATTCAGTCAATTACTAATGGTGGTTACTTGGCTGTGTCTGTAGTACTCACCTGTGGCCACTAAATAGTAGCACCACATAGTCGGTGCTTAATAATGTATTATTGGCTCAATGGCTAAATGAATATGCAAACAAATAACACATCTTCTGTGGGCCAGTGCAGAATTTCCACATGCTTCCTGGACATTTCTACCTAGATATTATAGTCACACCTCAGTGTCACTCTGTACCCCATCTTTTCCTCATGCCCAGTCCTCTTGCTGACTTAGCCTTTCTGCCAATAACTCCGCTTGCATCCCACTCACCCTGAAACCTAGCCTCTTTCTTCCCCCATGTCCATTCAGTCACCAAAACCTACCAATTCTTTTTGTCCAAGGTCTACCTGAAGGTCCACCATTTTGTGTTCATTTCTCATGCTATCTCATGACAACTCAATGAGAGATGTTTTACAGAGAAGAAACTTTCCCAAAGTCACACAGGGGGGAAGTGCCAGATTCAGGGTCTAGACTCGGGTCTCTGTGTCACCAAACCTTCAAGTTCCTGTATACCAGGCTCACCTCAAGGCCCTTCACCATTTGTCTCCTTTTACTCACCCTGTCGCTCACTGTTCAGCTTTGAGATGCTGTCTCTAGATCAGTTGGTCACTTCACTGTTCTCCAAACATTCAGAAAGGGGGTACCTCAAGGCAGGGGCACGGATGTGATTCAAATTGTGGAAACAGGACAAGTGTAAAGTATATTGGGGCCCAACTTACCTGCTAGATATTGGGGGTTCTGAGCATTTGAGTAGACAATCATGTAAAAAAATCTGAAACAATATTTGTTATGTGATCCTTTTGGGCCAATCTGAGTTTGAACAGTCCCCTGAAGGCAATAGGAAAGTTTTTGAGCAGCAGAGTGATCTGACCAGAACTTTGTCTTCATAAGATTAATTTGGCCATGACCCTGATCTCCTCCCCTCAGCCTCACCCAATCAGAGCTCAGGGGAGTGCAGTGTGATTGAGACTTGGGAGCTGAATCTATGGTGTCAAGTAAGGGGGTCGGGGACTCAAAAGATCTATTCCCTCTAATGTTTTCAGTGACTCCCAAATCCTCTGGGTTACCTGGCAACCTGAGAAAACTGTTTTGTGAGGTGACTCCGGCATCTGGACAAGAGCGCTTTGTGTGGAGCCCCCTGGGCAAGCAGTCTTGGAGGAGTTCTCCAGGACCCTGGCTGGAGGTGCAGGAGGCCAGCCTCCTTTCTCAGCCCTGGCAATGCCACCTGTACCAGGGGGAGAGGCTTCTCGGAACAGCCGTATACTTCACCGAGCTGTCTGGCCCAGGTCTGAGACCCCACACACTACAACCCCAACTCCAGACCAATCATCTTGATTCTATTTGCAGAACCCCTCACCACTCCCTCCCAGCCCTTTTTTTTTTTTTTTTCCTATTAGGGACCTGACTTCCAGCTCTTGTCCAGCTCCAGCCCACTTCTGCCACTAATTGGCTGAATGATACTGGGCAAGTCCCCAAACTCTCTGGGCCTCGTCTGCATCTGTAAAATATGAGGATGTGGCAGATGTCCTTTCTGTGGGGACCCTACTCCTAATCCTGTACTTTCTCTTTAGGTGCCCAGCACTCTGAGAGAGCCCCAGGTGTCCTGAAAACAGACCATCTCCTTCTCTTCCTCACCATTGGTAACCTCTTCCTTCTTTTGGTGAATGGAGTCTTTGGCTTTCACCTTTGGAGAAAACGCGTGAGTTCAAGGACTCCCCTCCCCTTGCCTCTGGCCTTCCTTCTCTCCAGTCCTCAGAGTGCTGTCTGGTGCCCTTTCCTCATGGAAGGTGACTAAAGTGGATGCTGAATTTGCCTTTAGAGGCCTTTCTTCATAAGCTGCTATATTCCAGGGATCCCTTGTGCTTGAAGAAACCAAGGGAGGCTTGAAGGGACTGAGAAAAGGCCTGGGGCCAGGCAGGGGCTGAGAAACAATAGATGGACCCAGTATCCTCCTTATTCCCTATCTCTTCATCCTTCTCTTCCTCCCACCCTCCATGTCTTCCCACAGAGGCGACCAAGAAGATTTTCTGCTTTAGAGCATGGGATTCGCCCACCTCAGGCTCAGAGCAAGATAGAAGATCTGGAGCAAGAGCCAGAGCCAGAGCCAGAGCCAGAGCCGGAGCGAGACCTGGAGCCGGAGCCAGAGCCAGAACCAGAGCCAGAGCCAGAGCCACAGCAGCCCTAACCCCGAGCTAAAGCAGCCAGTGGATCTCTGCAGCTCAGTCCAAATAAACTCCCATGAGCAGCAAGCCTGAGTATGGCTCCTTCTTGTCTAGTAAAGCTTCTCGTCTCTCCCCAACCTCTGGGGGCTCCCTTCTCCCACCTCAGCCTTTCGACCTACTTTCCCCAGCCAGTCTCCTCTTTCTGTTCCTGGCTTCTCTGTGATTCTTTCTTCCTTGGTCTCTTTCTTACTCTCTCTCTCTCTCTCCTGGGTAGTCTTTTTTTCTGAAGGTCCAAAAAGCCCTGACCCCTTACCTCTACAGCCCTTTCCTCCATCCTTTTGCTCATATCATACTGGCTGCCCTGGTTTCCTTTATATTTTTATTCCTCTGGCCCATCCCACCCACATTCAGCTCCACTTCAGCACTGCCCTTGGCCCTGTGGCTGCAGCTGTACACACACACACACACACACACACACACACACACACACACACACACACACACACACACTCGCAGAACAGTCCTGTCATGTCAAGTCCTCCTGGAGATCAAGTCTTGCAACCTTTCTGCGCCGCTGGCTGAAGTTCCTGCCTGCCTCTGCCCCACCCCCATGTTCCTCAGCTCTCGGGGCCCTGTCTGTTCCCAGGCATGAAAACACACTGCCACCCAGTGGTCACGGTTTGTCACACACCTCTGTCGGGGGTGTCACTGGGTAGGCTGGGGCAGGCCCGAGGAAATTAGCAGTGCAGTGAACTGATGGGCACACATCCCCATATGTAGGCACTGCCTTGGAGGAGTGCCCTTGCTGTGGCCCGCATGTGAGTGTGCACCCTCCAGGAGAACCTCAGGATGCATTGTGCTGGACCTGGTGAGGTTATGATCCAAGTCTGACTAAAGAGAGTGCTGTAAAGAGAGGCCCCACGTGGGGACAAGAACAGCCCACAAGACAGCTGGCTGCTGCTGCAGCTGTGGGGATCAGGAGACCTGGTTTCTGATCCCAGCTGTTTTGATGTGACCAGAGTTCATCTCCCTGAGCCTCAGTTTCCTCGCCTATTAAAGGAGATAATGATAATATAGAAGCTACACCAGCCTGCCTGTCTCCTGGCTCTGTTTCTCTACCTCAGATCCCGGCTGTGCAGATTGCTGTCAGCCAAGCACACACACAGCCTCAGCCCACAGCTCCCCCACAGTGACCTAGACCTCTGCCTGCAATGTGTGCAGGGCTCTGGACTTTGGCCACAGACAGCTCTGTCAGGGAATTTTACCCTGGACAGGAGGGAAAATATACTGAAAGAGTGCGAGCAAGTCTGCAGGAATAGAAGCCCCATGTTTTAGTGAGGCAGGAGTTTCCTGGAAAAATCTGTGGGTGGCATTTTTCCTTTCTACTAGATAACATCCTATGCCCTTTGTGCTTATAAAAGTAGTCATCGAGGATTCACCAGTGTTTATGCGGGGACTTCCCCATGTTCCTGCAGAAAGGGGACAGGGAGGGGACGGGGTAGAGTGAAGGGCCACCTGTTCACCCACTAAGGAAGTGAAGAGTGAAGAGCAGAAGGAGGAGAGGGCATGGGGCTTGTGCTTACAGTGATCCTTTTATTAATTTTTACCCCCTTCCCTATGAGCTCTCTCCTAGGGGGTGATGCACTCTGCTCATCCCCTTCTCCCCTCAAAGCTCTAGCAAGATAATCTCCAGCCCATTTCACATTCTCTTAGTCCTTTCAGGGAGCTAGGTTCATTTATCCCTCATCTCCAGGTTTATCTGGGAACCAAACCAGTGTTCCAGGCTGGGGACCTCGAGGGGAAGGGGCATCAGGAGGCAGGTAGTTCAGTGGGGTCCATGGGGGTGAAGGAGGGATCATCTTACGTCCTTGTTAAAAAGGAAGGGGTGTATTAGTTATCTATTGCGATGTAACAAATTGGCCCAAAATTCAGTAATTTAAAACAATACTGTAAACCTAATCTCACATGGTCAGGAACCCAGAAGCCGCTGAGTTGAGTGGTTCTGGGGCAGGGTCTTTTGTGAGTTTGCTGCTAAGATGTGGGTCAGAGCTGGAGTCATCTGAAGGCCTGGCTGAACTGAAGGATCTGCTTCCAAGAAGGACCCTCACGTGGCTGCTGGCCAGAGGCCTTAGTTCTGCCCCTCAGTGGGCCTCTTTAGGTTGCTCCAGACTAAATGACTGACTTCCCCCAGAGGGAGGGAGTGGCCAAGACAAAAGCTACCGTGTCTTCACAACCTGATCTGAAAAGTGACATACCTTCCTTTCTGCCCTATTCTGTTGGTCACACAGACCAATGCTGGTACAGTGTGGGAGAGGACCACAGAAGAGTGTGAACTGAAGGAGGCAGGAATCACTGGGAGCCATCTTGCCTCAATTTGGCTATCATAGAGGGGAACAGTGCCTGAAAGAGCTAGGTCACAAGAGGAGAAAAGGTATCCCTGAGTACCTCCACCCCAGCCCTGCATGAAACTGACAGCCTCCCCCATGTCCGCTATTCAGACATTCTGGAGGCCAAATGAGTTCAGAGCCTTGCAAAGTCAAGTATGTCAGGCAAGAGGCCATGCTAGAGGCCATGCTGTGCTCATCCAGACCTGTGGTCCCCATGCCCTGACCTTGGTCTTCTTACCTTTATGGCACATGGCAGGCCCAGAAATTTCCCTGCTCCACCTCCCCCACCAGGCAGAGGTGTTAAAAATTCAGATCTGGGCCCTTGCTGCTATCCCTCCCACAAAGGAGGTAAGCAAGGAGCTTAGGTTTCCTTGCCTGGGCCCACCCCAAGATGGAGTTTATCCTTTGAAGGGAATGGGGTTGGGGTGGGGATGGGTTCTGTCTGCTTTGCTCCGTGGCTGACAGTTTATCCAACAGGCTGCAGGTGCCAGCTGGCTGAGCCCAGGCTGGGCTCTGAAATTTGCCTGCTCATAGCTCCCGTGGAGTGCTGAAGGCCCAGGAACCACCTGAGAGTTGCAGAAGATGGTCATGAAGCTAGAGAGAATGTGGCCAGGGTGGAGGAGGTAGGTCAGCCCTCCAAAACTACTTCCCAGAGAACAGCCTCTATGGCCCCTCCCCCACATCCCCCATCTCCAAGCCCTGCCCCCAACCCCCTTTGCAGAGGGTGTCAGTGCAGCTGCAGATGTTTCTGGTAAGGAGGCCACCACAGGACTGCACCTGGGGCTTCCAACCTCCCTCCCACAGGCTTCCACAGGCAGACCCAATAGCCGGGTCTCCAACACTTCCGACAGCCGTGATGTTGGTTTCCATCTGCGTTCCCTCTTTTTCTCCCAACCTGACCTTCTCCCCCTCCTCCAATCTGGAGACACAATCCATGCAGCAAAAATAGCTCTCTACCAGGAACAGAAGACTGCTGGAAATCCCCATGCTCCATGCTTACTGTCCTACCATGGGACAGATAGCTTAACTTCAGTTTCTTCCTCTGTAAAATGAGGATAGTAATATCTACCAAAAATTTATGAAATGGTGTGCTTATGTACGTGAAAATGCTTTGAAAATGGAAAGTCTCTCTATGGATATGAAGGATGGTGGTGGTGTTAAGCCTTGGAAGCCCCAGATGAGGCTGTCAGCCTCATATCCCTGCGCTGCTGTGGGAGACGACGACTCTTAGTCATCTCCTAACCTTTCTCAGTGCAGAGGAGGGGAAGTGGGGTGAGGGTGACCATCCAGGCAATGGGGTCCAGGCAGAAGTTCAGATCCCGGTTCCACCAGTTATGGTTACTAGCTCTGTGACCTTCGCAATTTTCTTAAACTCTTTGAGCCTCAGTATCCTCATCTCTATGATCTGGAGAATAATACTTATGCCCTATCATTGTTGTGAGGATTAAATAAAACACATCGCCATAAAAAGCACACAGCTCTTTTCAATATAAGCTTGCTCTCTCTTCCTCTTTTCTTTTCCTCTTTGGAAATCCCAGAGAGAGAGCAAGGTTCTTGGAGCCTGCTGACCCTTGGGAACCCATAAGCATTCATAGGTCACAGACCCAAGAGTTGAATGTTGTCACACAGGTGCAAACTGTGGGCCCTAAGCTATACATGGGCCTTGTAATGCTTTGTTTGATTTGCCCAGTGTTAGAAAAACAACAACAAAAAGTTTAGTTGCCAATATTAAAATTAGGAGGCGTTACATAAATGTCTGGTTTTCTATCTTCTCTCAAAATTTTAGCAGAGCTGGCAATCCTGAGTTCGCATCCTGGGACCACATCTACTATCAACTCAGCTGCAGCTGTGTGATTAGCGACTGCCCTCATTAAATGAGGCAGGTACTTTTTAGTTTACCTCAGTCCCCACCCCTCCCTATTGTTCACAGCCAGTCTTATTTTCTCATTTCTATTTCCCAGCAGGCTCCTCTAAGAACTGATCTGAACTGATCTATTCCCTCTCCATTCGTCTATCCAAAAAGTATTCAACAGTCAGGGGCTGAGGAAAGGGGGAATGGGAAGTTAGAGTTTAACAGGCATAAAGTTTCAGTTTGGGAGGATGAAAAAGTTCTGGAGGTGGATGATGGTGATGGTTGCACAACTATGTGAATGTACTTAATGCCACAGACTGTACACTTAAAAATAGTTAGGATGGTAAATTTTATGGTGGTCTGTATATATTCTACCCCAACAAATTTTAATATCAATAAACATCAATAGAATTTAATATATAAGAGACGATTTGACAAGTATCAAGGGTCTCCCGTGTCCAAGGCACTCTGCTGGGTGCTAAATAAGACAGACATGATCACCACTCTAGTCTGTAAGAGAGATACTAAACAATCAATAAGTTCATAATCATTACACTTGGACCAGTGCTTCCAGGGGGGAAGCAGCACAAGGTAGTGCGAGATCTTACTGTAAGGGACCCTGATTTCAGCCGAGGAGCCTGAGGAGCCTTCTCAGGCTCTGAGGAGGGGCCATGGGCAGAGGATGGTAAAGCCCAAATACAGCCTCTGGTGTACAATGGGGAGCCCCCTCACATCCCTCACCTCTGAACCACCTGCCTCCAGACTCCTTTCAGGTGAGAAATCAACTTCAGCCTCATGCAAGCTTCTATCATGCTGAATTTTCTTTCACTTACAGCAGAGCCCAGTACTTGCTGATACACACTTCCCATGGAAAGCTTTCTCAATCTCAGGTTGAAATCAAGTTCCCTATGATAAGCTCTTCCAACACCCTGTACTTCTCCCTTTCTAGCCCTTGTTTAATCATAATGACATTATTAAATGTTTAATGTCTGTGTCAGGTTTTTGGAGCTAGAGCAGGGATCATGTCTAGCTTATTTTAACATCCCTAGCACTCAGCAGAGTACCTTGGGTCCGGTAGACACTTAACACCTGTTGGATACATGAATGAATAGAGGAACCAGACTAGATCAGGGGTTACAAACTTAAATAAAAGCCCCTAGGAGCCTGCTAGGTAATGTAAATGAGGAAGCAGGTGGGAGGGTTTTTGCATTCCAGCCTGCAATAAGGGGATGAAGGCCACACACCCTCGCCTTGAAGGACATACACCTTCCCTATAAGGATGCTCCTTAGGAGGTACACCTAACATTTTCCCTTATATTCATCAACTAAAATAGTCATTTAACCACATCTATCTGCAAAGGAAGCTGGGAAGTATTACAAATCTGGGCAGCCGTGAGCTCTGCTAAAATTGAGGGCATAACTAAGGAAGAAAAAAAAACAGACTTTGGGGACAATGAAGGTCTGCACAGAGAGGTAGTTAAGATTTGAAGCACAAATAAAAATTTTCTAGATTACTGGTTCTCAAAATGTGGCCCCTGTCAGGGGGCTTTGCGAGGTCCCCTTATTTTCATAAAAATAAAGTCTGCATGTTGAGATTGCAATGATGTTGCAAAAGCACTCCGGGATAGAGGGCTTGCTGCCTTAATACAGATCTAAGCGGTGGAGCCAAACCATACTATAGTCATTGTATTCTTCACCGCCAGGCACTTGCAGTCTCACTTAAGAATGCCCTTGATGAAGCAGTAAATATTAATTTCATTAACATTCAACCCTTGAGTACATTGTTATGGAATGAGATGTAGCACTTCTCATTTGTTATGAAATATTGTGAAATGAGAGAAGCACTTCAGCTGCAAATGAAGCACAGTGGTTGTCTCAAGTAGAAACACTGTATTCATCGTTGGAGTTGCAAGCTGAACTAGCCACTTTCTTTCTTCATAGTAGAGGGATGGCATGATTGTATGTGCATATTTAAGTTCAGGCTGCTGTGCGGAGGATGTCCTGGAGAAAGAAGAATGGAGAGGCCCAGAGACCAGTGAGGAGGCAGGTATGATTGTCCAGGCAAGAGATGATAATGGCACCTTGGATGGGAACAGTAGCAGTGGAGCAGAATGACTTGGACCTCAGAGCTGTTTAGAAGGTAACGTCCACGGGAATTGGTAATTTAACACATGGGAGGGGCTGGGTGAAGGAGTCAAAGATTATACCCACTTTATTTGGCTTGAGCAGCTTGGTGGATAGGGAAGCCCTCACTGAGCAGGAGTCTTGAAGAAGAAGGATTGCAGGTATCAAAAAGTAATAACTGAAACCACTTTACTTATTTTTTAGAACAATAGACACCTTTACTGCATGAGCTAAGATAGGAGGGAGGAGGATTTATTTGCTGTTCCGGGCCTTGATTTTCCTCAGCTAAAACCCCAGCTCCTTGCTCTCCAGCACAGAGCCATCTGCTCGGCTGCCCTGGCCTGGTCCTGGAGTGAAGCACGCAAGAAGCTTGCTCCGTTGGAATTGCTCCTCTAGAAAACTGCTGATTTTGGCAGTCTTCTGAATTATCTTTGATTGTTTTTTCTTTAAATTTCCTTCCTTCTCAGGAGTCAGCTTGGCCCCCTTCTTACAACCCAGGGGCAGTGCATAATGGTACTTGTACCATTGTCTGCACTGTGTGTTGTCCATCAGCACAATGCAGTTCTTTACCAGGGTCTTGGTGCAAACCAGTTTGTAGTTGGATGCAGTGCAGACAACATCCTTAGTCCTTGTTTTGTGTGCACAACACTCCGAACCCCAGGAGAAGCTGCCCAAGCCCAGCCTCAAGGTGCAGGTGGTAGGTACTTCCTGCTGCCTCCCCGCGTGCAGACTGTGTGTGTATACTGCGGGGCCAATCTTAGTGCTGGTGGCCAGGCATCCCAGCTCAGAGTTTCATTTCTTGTGGTGGGGTTTGCTCTTGCCCCTGGTCTTGTGGTGCTTGTGCCAGTTGTCCTGAGAGATGTCCATGGCTCACTACCGACTGGAAAGAGCTAAATGGAGCCACTTTAAAATGGAGCCATAGCTGTTATGCCAAAGGAACTGTGCCTGTCTTATGACTCAAACCTTTGGAATGTTAAAACAGGGTAAAATAACCTTCGGATTGTGAGAACCTAAAGCAACATTGTGTCCCAAAGAACTGTTTGCAAGGATAACAAGAAAGCAGATACTACTATTACTGCATTGATGACTTCCAGACTGAAAATTAAAAGCATTCTTTAAAATAAACATCACTATGTTATGTTATCTCCACCAATAGAAATGCCTTCCTTCCATTGATGTAATTGTTCACCTCCCGTTTCTTATAAATACACCTTGTCTTTGTCTCCTAATTGGAACATTATTTGGGCTTCTGTCAAAATCAGTGCTTTTCAAATAGCTATTCTTCTGATCTCAAATACATGCTTGTTGCCTCTCACTTTGAAAGACCTTTTATTTTTAGGTTACCAGAGGGTATTGTATGCAGATGATAAGTTTGGTTTGGAACCAGCTGAGTTTGCTATGTCTGGTGAACATCCAGGTGGAGATGTCCAATGAGCAGATGCATATGCACATCTGGAGCTCATGAGAGAGGTGGGCTAGAGATAAACATGTGAGGGTTGGCAGAGACGAAGGCCCAGAGGGAAAGAGTGAGGTCCTGGTCACTCTGGGTATCTCAGATTTCCTCCTTTCCACCCAGGCCCTTTCTGCCACACTGGGCCATCTATGTCTCTGGTGCCTACTCCTGAACAAGCGCCCTCAGGGCCCCGGAGCAAGCAGCTCTTAAGGCCTTACCACAACTGCTCTCATATGCCTGGCACTTGCCTCCTACTTCTTTCCCTGAAGCCCAGGCCAGACTGCGGTATCACTGACACAGTGTTTTTCTTGCCACCACACAAGGAAGCATGGTGACGTTCTGCGCTTCAGCCTGGTTATGCTTAACTTTTTCCCCTGACTTTGATAATTTCACTTTAACATCTTTTGTGACAGGCAGGGGGTGGGGACCCCAGCCCCAGATGGTGACGTTGGGGGACATCTGGGTGTGGAGGAGCCTCACTACCGGACTTCCTGTTTCTTCATTTAAGTGCGTCTCTGCAGGAGTAACAAGCACTCCCCAGTGGGCTCCTGGTAGCACAGCTCCCAGCTCTCAAATAGGCATACCTGTTTGAGAAGCAGACGTGGTGGGGACGAAAGACACAGGCCCAGAGGTAAGATGGACAGACTCCGCTTTATCCCTTTCTGCGGGTCGGGGCAGGGGAGGAGAACGTGGCCGCAGATGCATTGGGATGTGCTGGATTCTGCCCATCGCTCTGGCCACCTTCTCTTGCGTTTCATAAGGGCAGTGAGCTCCCACTGGAACTGTGAGCTTCAGGAGGCCAGGGATGATGCCAAACTCCGCTCCCCACTGGGCCCAGCTCAGTGCCCAGACCAGAAGGTGCCTCTCAGAGGGTTGTTGCCTCGGGCTGCAAAATCAGAGAAGGAGTGGGGACTCGTCCCACCTCGGGCTGAGAAAGGCAGCAGAAGGCAATTAGCTATGGGGAGTGGAGAACATGGAGGTAGGGAGAGAGGGAAAAGAGGAAAGAAGGAGTGGGGAAAAAATAGAAAAAATAAATGTTAAGGAGGGAGGAGGTCTATAAAAAAATAAATGAAAGGGAGAATCAAAGGGAAGAGCAAGGATAAGAGAAAGAGAAGTGGAATCTAGTCCAGAGGCAGTTCCCCAAAATCAAGTTTCCCAATGACACGATCACTAAAAAGTCACACCAGAAATCATACTGTGGCATTTTAGAAGCCATGTGATTGATGCAGCCTCTGTTAATTGTCTTTTCTGCTTAGATGTATTTTTGCATTTTTGTCTACTCTTATGCATTTTTAGAATTTTGAGCACTGTGTCTAAAGGCCCTTTTCCTTTAATTCACTTTAAAATGATTAATGAAATGGAAAAGCTAAACTTCTTAAAAGGAGTTGAAATTGAGCTTTATGTATGAAATGCTGCAAAAGTGATAGATCCATATTTTTAGGTAAATACATCATTGGAAAAATTGGCTCTAAGAGACTTGGCTTTAGGTGTCTTAGCTGCTCTGGAAAAGGAGGCTAAGGGGCTAGAGAAGGGTGTGCAGACCACCCCCCCCAACCCTGCCCCAGACTTGGTATGGTGTGAGGGACTCAGGAGGTAATACCCCTCAAGGTGGGACACCTCGTCCAACTCCACAGCCTCGGACTTTTTCTCTCCTGGAACCTCCACGGCCTTCCAGTCCTGTACCCAAGGCAGCCTCTGCCTTCCCCTCGTGGAGGTATTCCGGGAGAGGGGCTCCTCAGAACAGTCAGAGCCCTCAAAAGAGCAGTGCCCCATTCTCACTCCTTCAAAGGTTTTATTCTGGGTGGACTCTCTCCTCCTGAATGTCTTGCTCTTGTGGGGCAAATATTTAAGACTACAAGGCTGAGAGGAGAACCTGGTGGGGAGATCACTGCTTTTTTGTGTTTTGACAGATCATTTCTTGGGCTGTACTAGATTCTGTCGCTTTTTACAAGATGGCCACCCTCTTCACCTCCGACAACTGAGTTCCCAGAGGACAGGGCCAGAGATAACTCACCAGATGATTTCCCTCTTTCAGTATGGGGGCACTTAAATAGAAGAGGTCTACCTTGAAATAAAAACTGCCCCCACCAACTGGCTCCAGACAGAAGCCTCTCAGTACCTTAGGCCTCAATCCCAGCCATAGTGCTGAGGTGGCAGCGAGGGAGGTGGGTAGACGCAGGGCATTGCACGTTTTAGACACTGAGCAAGTGTTTGTTGAAGGTATAGACACTGAGTAAGTTTGTTGACTGAAATAACTTTGATGAGGGTGGGTGTTGGGAGGAGGCAGATGGGGCCTTCGGTTTGTGAGGCTCTAAGGTTGAGCTCTGTTTGGCACCTTTCGCAGGGGATAAGGAAAGGAGGGAGGGTACGTCTCCCCCCACGTGGGCGTTTGAGGTAAAGGAGAGGGTGGCGGAGGTTGCAGCCACTGAACCACAAGGGTCCCTTAGAGGGGTCATGGTATCTAGGAAGTTTATACGAAGCCTGTAAGCAGCAGAGAGGGTGTGTGTGGTCAGGGTACATCCCGTGGCTGAGCTTGAGGGGGCTGTCTGGGAGCCATGGGGGGAAGATGAAAGTGCCCGTGGGACCACAGACTGTCATGTGGCGGGGCTGTGCCCTCTTCCTCTCCCCAGCCTCGCTCCTCATCCCATCTCAGGGGCCCAGGGTGAGGGCAGCAGGAACCTCAAGGGCTCTGAGTGTGTGGGGCACGTTGCCATTTTGGTCTCATCGTGCCCTTGTTCTCTGTCTTTCTTTGCTTGACTGCGCTATGCATGGGTCTTGCTTCTCAGAATTTTCTTCATCTCTTTCTCTCTGCCTCCACCTTGTTTGAACTCCCCCAGGCTTTGTGTGTGATCATGGATTGCACAGAGTGTAGCTATTGCTTTAATGAGCTGCTCTGCATCTCTCCCTATCTTTGGCTTTTTGGGGGACCTCTGTGTGTTTCTCCAAATCTGTCCTTTACCCTTTGTCTGCCCTGCAGCCACCCCCCTCGTATCCACCCTCAGCTCCAGGCTGCGCTCTGCACAGTCCCATCAGATCAAAGCTTGTGGAAAGCCGGCATTCCTGCCAGAGGCCTGGATAACCATTCACAGGCAAGAAAAGGAACTAGAGCTTGGTGGCAGAGGGAATGGGGAGAGAGGAAAAAGGAGAAGGGGCAAGGGCACTCCAAGCCAAACCAGGGGAGCCAGACTTGCCCCAAGGCTTATGAGGTGCAGAGGAAGAGAGACAGACTCAGGGAGCTGAAGACAGATGCCTCAGCCTGGGGAGGCACCAGTACAGAAACGCATGGCTGTGTGCCAAGAAACAAGGAAGGAGAGAGAGAGAACGAGAGAAATTGAGGCTCCAGGACCATGGGGACCTGCAAGCACCTCCCAGCCTCTCTCTGGTGCTGTACTGTACTGGGGCGGAGCGCCTCTGAGGAGGATGAGGATGTGGGATTCAAAGGCCAGCTCTCTGGGGCGGCAGCAGCGGAAGCTCAAGGCATGAAAGCTAGCAGCAGCTGGAAACCCATAGCCTCCGACCCCCTGGGGCTGGGTTGAGGCAGTGCAGGGAGCTGCAGGAAAGGGGTGGCCCTCGGCAGGGATCCAGCATCATGGAGTGGGGAAGAAAAAATGACCACCATCTGGGGAAAGTTCAAGAATGTCCAAGCTTTCTCAACCATCTAAGCTGAATGTGGGCCCCAGGAAAGGGGTACCCCATAGGAGATTCCCTTCACTTTCTGCTCATCAAAGACACAGTGAGTCTAGGATGGGGGAACAGTGGAAACCACTTCAGATGTCAGAATGCCCCTACCCCACTCTTATCCCAGCCTTCCCTCCAAGGCCTCCCTGCCCCAAGTTAACTTGTAAACAACTGCACTTGTGACCAGTCTCCCTTTTTTGAACCCTCCTTCCTGACATCTTCTCTTCCTATTTCCCTGGTTTAAAAAAATTCTATCAAACCCCTACCATATGTTAAGCCCTGGGTAATTGTTCCTTCAGGCAGGTGGAGTTGACTGGAGAGGACCTTTTAAAAAATCTCCCCCCAAACTTCATCAGTAGGACACAATCCCTAGCACACTTCTCTTGACTCACAACTCTCTCTTTTTTTACAAGTGTATTTTATTGATTATGTTGTTGCAGTAGTCCCAATTTCTTTTCTTTTTGCTCCCCTCTTTCCAGTACCCCTCTTCCCTCCAGCAATCCCACCCCCTTAGTTCATGTCCATGGGTTGTGCATACAAGTTCTTTGGCTTCACCCTTTCCTATATTATTCTTAACTTTCCCCTGTCTATTTTGTACCAGCCAATTATGCTTCTTAGTCCCTGCACTATATCCCCATTTCTCCCCCTTCTCCTCCCAGCTGATAATCCTCTACATGATCCCCATGCCTATTATTCTGTTCCTGTTCTGGTTGTTTGCTTAGTCAATTATGCTTCTTAGTCCCTGAACCATTTCTCTATTTCTCTCCCTTCCCCTCCCAGCTGATAACCCTCCAAATGATCCCCATACCTGATTCTGTTCCTGTTCTGGTTGTTTGCTTAGTTTGTTTTTTTAGATTCAGTTGCTGATAGGCGTGAGTTTGTTGTCAACTTAATGTGCATAGTGTGGATCTTCTTTTTCTTAAATAAGTCCTTTCAACATTTCATATAACAATGGCTTGGTGATGATGAACTCCTTTAGCTTTACCTTGTCTGGGAAGCACTTTATCTGCCCTTCCATTCTAAATGATAGCTCTGCTGGATAGAGTAGTCTTAGTTGTAGGTCCTTGCTTTTCATCACATTGAATACTTCTTGCCAATTCATTCTTGCCTGCAAAGTTTCTTTTGAGAAATCAGCTGATAGTCTTATAGGCGCCCCTTTGTAGGTAACTCTTGGTTTTTCTCTTGCTGCTTTTAAGATTCTCTCTTTATCTTGAACTTCCAGCATTTTAATTATGATGTGTCTTGGTGTGGTCCTCTTTGAGTCTAGTTTGTTTGGGACTCCCTGTGATTCCTGGACTTGTATGTTTATTTCCTTCACCAAATTTGGGAAGTCTTCCTTCATTATTTTTTCACATAAGCTTTCAATTTCTTGCTCTTCCTCTTCTTCTGGCATCCCTATGATTCAGACGTTGGCATGTTTAAAGTCGTCCCAGAGGTTCCTAAACCTCTCCTCATTTTAAAAAAATCTTGTTTCCTCATTCTGTACTGGTTGAATGTTTTTTTCTTCCTTATGTTCCAAATCATTGATTTGAACCCCAGTGTCTTTCACTTCACCATTGGTTTTGTGTGGATTTTCCTTCATTTCATTTAGCATAGCCTTCACTTCTTCCTTAATGTGTCTGCCATACTTAAGCATATCTCTCAAGTCTGTGAGCATCTTTATCACCAGTGTTTTGAACTCTGCATCTGTTAGATTGGCTATCTCCTCATCGCTTAGTTCTCCCACTGGAACCTTTTAGGCTATGCTTCTCTGTCTCCTCATCTTGACAGGCTCCTGTGTTTGTTTGCCTGTGTCTTAGGTAGACCTGTTGTACCTGTTACATTGTAAGGGGCGGGCTTTAGGTATTCATTAGTAAGGGGCAACATGTTTCACTATGTTGTGGTGCTCTGTGTAGGGGAGGGGCTTGAAAGGGAACAATGCTGCTTGCTCAGCACTCACTCCTTTTCCAGGCACTTCTCCCACTTCCGTATGGGACTAGTGCCTCTCTAGCTGTTGCTCTGGCCGTTGTTTCCAGAGTGTGTGGGTTTGCAGATGTTCTAGGACTGTGGGGGCCCTTGAAACAAGCGGACTCTGGTGAGAGACTGGCAGTCTCTGTCTCCGCCCCAACCCCTACTGGTTTGCACAGTCAGATGCAATGAGGCTTTATTTTCCCCGGCTCTGGAACTGTGAGCTGTGTGGTCGGGTCTGGTGCTGGGAGCGCTCCCCAGGTGTCCCTCTCAACTTTTTAGAATGTTTGACTGTGTTTTCCACTGGCCTGTCGCTGCCACTGCTGCTGCCGCCACCACACTGCATCCTTTCTGCCCCGACTCCACCCTTTCTACCTGTCTGGATGACTATTTCTTCTTTATATCTTTGTTTGTTGGACTTCCATGCAGCTTGATTTTCTGGAACTTCTGGTTGTCTGTAGTTTTTAGGTAGTCGTATTCCTTCTTAGTTGTGGAGTGAGATGCAGCCTGTCTGTCTAGGCCTCCACTTTGGCCGGAAGTGGACTCCCAACTCTCTTGAACAGCCCACCACCTCGGCACACCTTGGGGTATGATGCCCCTCCCTTTTCTTTCATCTAATTTGTGGTTTTCAAATTCAAGCGTGCATCAGTCACTTGGAGGTTTGTGAAAACACAGACTGCTAGATCCAGCCCCAGTTTCTGATTCAGCAGGTCTTGGATGGGGCCTGAGAATTTGCATTTCTAACAAGTTCCCAGGTGATGCTGCTGCTGATTTGAGAATCACTGCTCTAACTTAATGCTGCCCCTTCCTCAAGGTCTGTTCAGAACTTTTCTGCAGCCTCCTCCTCTCAGCCAGCAACAGTCTTCTATACTCACAGGAGTGGCTCCTGCTCTTTCATCTAAATGCTGAAACAGCATCTCATGCTTGTCCCTTTAGGAGTTATTATGAGGTCGGTCTGCTAGTGAGCAGGACCATACTCTGCTCCTTCTCTCCCTGACCGCTTACATTCTATCAGGCCCCAAATCCTGGAAGTCTCACCTCAGAACTAACCCATAAGTCAATCTTTTTCCACACATTCTCACGCCACTGCCTGAGTTCAGGCCTCATCTCCTCTGTCAAAACTGTTACAATCCTGACTCCTGGGCTTGGCCTCCTCCCATGAATCTTTCACAGAGCAGTTCAAGGGAACCATTTTGCAAATTTGTTCATGTCCTTCTCTACATAAAGTCCTCTGCTGGCTCCCCATGACCCAGGGTCAGGTCCCAGCATTCCAGCATGGCATTCAAAGACCTTTATGACCTTGCTTGGCTTCCTGGTCCCAGTCCCCACCAATTTGTCACTTTCTTCATCAATCTTTCTTGATGCCAGCCGGCATAGACCTCACTCCTGGCCTGTCCACAGCATTATGTGGCACATACCGGTGGGTGTCTGCATAGAGGTATGCCCTCCAGGTCCCTTGCTTGGCTTAAGGGTCCTGAAGGGAGAGATTGCCTACTATCCTGGTATGCTCCACACCCAATAAATGCCTGCTGCCTAACAATTAGTATCTCCCTCAGGCCCTGCCCCTTCTGTAAGGGAAGGCCCAGGTCCCTGCCTGCCTCAGCAAGGCCACAATGAACCAGGGAACTTCTTTTAGGCACCTATTCCTGCTGCTGCAACTGGGTAAGTGCTCAGATTTGGGGTGTGGGTGCAGATGGGCTGGGAGGAGGGGCTGATTAAGAAATGCAAAGGTAGGGATGGGGCCTGAGGTGGGGCAGTGACTGGCTTGAGGCCTGACCTCCTTCTTTTCCACCTAGCGCTGATGCTCCCAGGGATCGCTCAGGGGGAAGAAGTGGTGCTGGGTAAGGCAGGAGACACAGTAGAACTGCCCTGCAAAAATTCCCAGAAGAGCACATACTTCACCTGGAAAGATGCTTCTGGGACCAAAATTCTGGCAAGCACATCCTTGAGTACAGGTTTGGTTAGAGGTAGGTGGCCTAGCTCCCCATTCAGGGAGAAAAGCATTATGGATTGAACATTCCTGGTGTCAATGCTGTGCTTCTAGTAAACTCTGGGATCCCAGAGGGCTCAGGTCGACAGAGACTCAGGTACAAGTGTTAGTTTTAAGTGGTAGTGATAATTTTTCTTTCTTTCTTTCTTTTTTTTTTTAACAGTTGCTTTCTGTTTATGTCAAGTGATACTGGCATTCTGTTTATTGTAGCAATGTAAAGTTTCCTTTCAAGATGAAGTCATTTGACTTAAAAAAGTGAATCTATTTTAAAATGTTACATAAATAACACAGGTAGATTTGACCAAAAATCATGTATAAGGTATGTGAATGGTTGAACTCTGGAAAATATGGCTCCAGTCTAAGACTCTGGTTTTACTAGTGAGAAAATTGAGACCCAGGGAGAGGAAATCCCTGCCCTGAGCTTTTGTACCCAGTTAGAGGTGGAGCGGGGTTGGAGCTTTGGTCTTTGAACTTTCAGGTCTAGGCTCTCCTGTGGAATCTATCCTCAGTGCACCCAAACCTGAATTTGTCAAACTGCACAGGAAACCATCTTTGTTGAAAATGGACATCTTCCCTTCCAGTGGGAAAAAAACCCTCTGGCACGGAGGTTCTTGCTGGGTTCCCAGGGTAATGATTCAGATACCCATGTCCACTCTTCCTGTCTGAACATGAAGAAAAAGCCATTCCCTAAAATTAACAAAATCCCCAATTCCTGATCTCTTTCCAAGAAAACACAAAGCAGATATCAGCAGGTTAACTAGATTAACTGCCCCTTGCCTGCCGTGTCCTCTCATTCTTCAAACAGCTGCTTCAAGAGGCCCCCTGTGATCGAACTTACCTGCATCCACTCCTGGACCATGGGCTCCTGGTGCCCATTATGTAATTCACACCCTTGGACAGAGCTCAGGACCACAGCTCCCAGAAACCCTGGAAGCATATTTTTTTTTCCTGATTTTATTAATTTAGGTCTTCTCTCTTTTTTTTCTTGATGAGTCTGGTTAAAGGCTTGTCAATTTTCTATATCTTCTCAAAGAACCAACTGCTGGTTTTATTAATCCTTTGAATTGTTCTTTTAGTCTCTATGTCATTTAATTCTGCTCTGATCTTGACTATTTCCTTCCTTGTACTCACTCTGGGCTTTGTCTGTTGTTGTTCCTCTAGTTCTTATAGATGTAGGGTTAGGTTGTTAATTTGAAATTCTTCTATCATTTTTAGGTAGGCCTGTATTGCTATGAACTTTGCTCTCAGGACTGCCTTCACTGTGCCCCATAGGTTTTGGGCTGTTGTGTTTTCATTTTCACTTGTTTCCAGAAACTTTTTGATTTATTCCTTGATGTTATTGCTAACTCAATCATTATTTAATAGCATGTTATTCAGTCTCCATGAATTTAAATGTCTTTGAGTTTTTTCCTTGAGGTTGGTTTCTAGTTTCAAGCCACTGTGATCTGAAAATATGCTTAATATAATTTCAATTTTCTTGAATTTGTAAAGGCTAGTTTTGTAATCTATCTTTGGAAACGTTCCGAGACTTCTGGCCAAGATGGAGGCCAAGACAGACACACTGCGTCTCCCTCCACAACTAAGAAGGAATACAACTACCTCAAAACTAGAGATAACCAGAAGTTCCAGAAAACAGAGCTGCATGGAAGTTCAACAAACAAAGATATAAAGAAGAAATACTCCTCCAGACAGGTAGGAGGGGCGGAGCCAGGGCAGAGAGGATGCAGTGTGGTGGTGGCAGCAGCAGCGGCAGCAGCGGCAGGCCAGTGGAAACCACAGTCACACATTTTTAAAAGTAAGGAGGGACAGCTGGAGACCACTCCCAGCAAAAAAACAGACTGCACAGCTCATGGTTCCAGCACCAGGGAAAATAAAACCTCATTGCTTCTGACTGTGCAAACCAGTGGGGGTTAGGGCAGAGGAAGAGACTGCTCATCTCTCAGCAGAGTCCGCTTGTTTCAAGAGCCCCCATGGTCCTAGCTTATTTGCAAACCCACCCACTCAGAGAACAACGGCCAGGGCAACAGCTAGAGAGGTACCAGTCCCAAATGGAAGTGGGAGAAGTGCCTGGAAAAGGGGTGAGTGCTGAGCAAGCAGCGTTGTTCCCTCTCAGACACCTCCCCCACATACAGAGCCACAACGTGGTGAAACTGGTTGCCCTGTACTGGTGAATACCTAAGGCCTTGCCCCTTACAACGTAACAGGAGTGACAGCTCTACCTAAGACACAGAAGCAAACAAACACAGGAGCCTGTCAAGATGAGAAGACAGAGAAGCATGACCCAAAAAAGGGTACGGATCAAGGTTCCAGTGGCAGAACTAAGCAATGAGGAGATAGCCAACCTAACATATGTAGAGTTCAAAACACTGGTGATAAAGATGCTCACAGACTTGACAGATATGCTTAAGTATGGCAGATGCATAAGGGAAGAAGGGAAGTCTATGCTAAATGAAATGAAGGAAAATCCACACAAAACCAATGATGAAGGGAAACCGGGGTTCAAATCAATGATTTGGAACATAAAGAGAGAGGGGGGAAAAAAAACAGTCAACCAGTACAGAATGAGGAAACAAGAATTTTAAAAAATGAGGAGAGGCTTAGGAATCTCTGAGACAACTTTAAATGTGCCAACATCTGAATCACAGGGGTGCCAGAAGGAAAAGAAGAAGATCAAAAAATTGAAAACTTATGTGAAAAAATAATGAAGGAAAACTTCTCAAATTTGGTGAAGGAAATAGACATGTGGGTCCAGAAAGCACAGATAGTCCCAAACAAGCTAGACCCAAGGAGAATCACACCAAGACACATCATAATTAAAATGCTGAAGGTTCAAGATAAAGAATGAATCTTAAAAGCAGCAAGAGAAAACCAGAGTTACCTACAAAGGGGTGCCTATAAGACTATCAGCTGATTTCTCAAAAGAAACTTGGCAGGCAAGAAGGGACTGGCAAGAGTATTCAATATGATGAAAGGCAAGGACCTACAACCAAGATTACTCTATCCAGCAAAGCTATCATTTAGAATGGAAAGGCAGATAAAGTGCTTCCCAGACAAGGTAAAGCTAAAGGAATTCATCATCACCAAGCCATTGTTATATGAAATGTCAAAGGGACTTACTTAAGAAAAAGGGTATCAAAATTATTAACATTAAAATGACAACAAACTCATAATTATTAAGAACTGAATCTAAAAAATAAAAACAAAATCCAACTAAGCAAACCAGAATAGGAACAGAATCATAGGTATGGAGATCATTTGGAGGGTTGTCAGCTGTGAGGGGGGAGGGGGAGAAATGGGGAAATGGTGCAGGGATCAAGAAGCATAATCGGTTGGTACAAAATAGACAGGGGGATGTTAAGAATAATATAGGAAACGGTGAAGCCAAAGAACTTGTATGCAAGACCCATGGACATGACTAAGGAGAGTGGGATTGCTGTTGGGAAGGAGAGTATGAGGCAGAGCTGAGCAAAAAACAGAAATTGGGACTACTGTAACAACCTAATCAATAAAATATACTTAAAAAGAAAAAAAATGTTCCATGTGCATATGAAAAGAATGTATATTTTGCTTCTTTGGTGTGAAAGGTTCTGTATATATCACTAAGTCCATTTGATCTAGAGTGTATTCAATGCCACAATATCCTTGATGTTTCTTTGCTTGGAAGATCTGTCCATTTTTGACAATAGGGTGTTAAAGTCCCCTACTCTGAGTGTGTTGCTGTCGATATCCTTCTTGAAGTCCTCCAAGATTTTTCTTTTATATTTGAGTGCTCCTATGTTGGGTGCATATATATTTACAAGTATTATATCTTCTTCATAAATTTTCCCTTAAGTATTATGAAATGTCCTCTTTGTCTCTTTTTATGGCCTTTGTTGTGAAATCTGTTTTGTCTGATATAAGTATTGCTACTCCAGCTTTTTTTCATGTCCATTTGCTTGAAATGTTTTTTTCTATCCCTTCACTTTCAGTTTGTGTAGATCTTATGTTTTGAGGTGGGTCTCTTGTAGACAACATATATGTGGGTCATGCCTTCTAACCCGTTCAGCTACCTTATATCTTTTGATTGGTGCATTTAATCCATTTACATTTAAGGTTATTATTGATATTTACTTATTCGCTGTCATTTTCCCCCTTTGTACTTGTGTTCCTCTCTGTCGCTCTCTGTTTCTTCATCTTCTTAAAACAGACCCTTTAGCATCTCTTGCATTGCTGGTTTGATGGAGATGTATTCTTTTAGCCTTCTTTTGTCTGGGATACACCTTATTTCACCTTCCATTTTTAATGTGAACCTTGCTGGGTAGAGTATTCTTGGTTGTAGGCCGTTGTTTTTTATTGCTTAGAATATTTTTTGCCATTCCCTTCTGGCTTGTAGTGTTTCTGTTGATGAAAGCAATTTTTCTATCCTAGAATTTTATTCTGCTAAACTGCTTGAAATAAGTTGACTTTCTGTTGGGACTTTATTTTTATTAATGTTACAGTTAAAATAACTTAAAAAATTAATACAGGTACATGGTAAAAATGTAAAAACCATGCATATAATATACAGTGACAACAAATCTCCCATTTCCTTAGCTCTCTTTCCCAGCAGCAACTGTTTTAGTCACTTTCTACATTTCCTTCAAGAGATGAACTGTGCACGTAGAAGCCCATATGTATATAGTATGCTCTTCTCTTAAATCAATTTATCCTCTCTCTCTCTCTCTCTCTCTCTCTCTCTCTCTCTCTCTGCCTCTCTCTCTGGCCTACAATTACTAAGTAATATTCTAGGTGCTGGGAATATAATATAGTAAAAAAAAAAAGAGACATTCAAGTGATGAGCATACCATGGCCACACATTTGGTTCTAACCTTGTTTTTAATTTTCTTATTAGGTAGATACTTTGAAGATTGTTCTATATTCATATGTATGTGCAACTATATCTATCGATCTGTATATATTTCTACTTCATTTCTTTTCGGTGACTATATATTCCTTTTTTTTTTCCAACAAAGTTTATTATCTAAATTGAGTAATTACTGATACTTCTGTCTTAAAAGTGACTTATTCTGTAGGGTAGCCTGCTGGGTGAAAGGCTTAAAACCCACAAAAATAGGCAGAGAAGTTGAGTAGAAAAGAGAGTCAGATGTGTATTGAACCAAAAAAGAACAACTTGAAAATTACTTCTTAAAGTAGGTATACAATTAGAGTATGTTTTGATGTAAGGCTATTCATCCTAGGATGCATAAAATTCATGACCATAAAGGAGTATAAGCCTAAAGGATTCTTTGCTAGTTAAAAAGCCACGTTACCGTTTACAGTCAGTACTGCACTAAGTTGACCTCAGCCAGGGTAGGAAATTGAGTTACTTTTCACTAAATTTAGTTCATTACTCAGATTTTCAGTTAATTAACTAGTTTTGTCATCACATTTCTACTTCAAGTACTCAGTAGAACAGCTTGAAACCATGTTTCAGGCAGGGGTCATAACAGTGCGTTAGATTAGATGAACTTGGGACAGATTCTAGAAACATTGAACCTGACTGAGCACCTTTCTTCTTTGCACTTGGTTTCTGGGTGAAGGTGAGGCCTGACTCTCTAGTAGGGTCATGGAAGAGAAAACAAGAGCAGGGACTTCTCTGACTTGGCCTGGGGAGCTCTGACCTTGGGGAGACAAGCTTTGAAATCTGTGTGTTTCTGAATGGAAGTTGATGTTAGCTCCAGTTTTCCCTGCCTTCCAAGAGACTGAGAATGACCTGAGTGGCCTGAGTGTCCCCATTGCTTGAAGAAGGATGAGTCAGGAGAACCATAAGCAGAGAATGTCCTGCAGACCTTCCCCAGGGAAGGAAGAGACTGTGGCTTCAAGGTCAGCACCAGCATTTCTGACAGCTCATTATCTGTCGCTGTCCTGGTTCAAATAACTGTAAACAGTGAACACCATTCACACAGGTGCCAAATAAAGTACAGTGCGTCCATGCTGCAGGAGACAGAGCCACTTCCATGAAGAACCAGATGTTGTCCGGGAAGTCAGAGGCATTTCCAGCAAATACCTGGGCTCAAGCAGAGGGAGGGCAGGAGGAGGACTAGAGACGCTTGGGGAGAATTTGGGGCGGTAGCTTTGAGGAGAGAACTGAGGGAGCAGCTGACTGGGTCCCAGGGCTGACCTATTCCCCATACTGCAGGCAGACCATTCCCCTCCAAGTCTGTATAGTTCTTTTGTATAATTATACCACAACTTATTTGACTAATCCCATATTGGTGGACATTTAGGCTGTTTTCAGTTTATTGCTGCCAAACAGTTCTGCAGTGAATCAAACCTTGTATCTTTGGACACAGTGCAAATGTCTTTGTAGGATAAATTCCTAGAAGTGAAATTGGTGGGTCAGGTCAGCTTGATCTTTAGATATCTTTTTGTTTCTCAGATTTTTCTGAAATTACATCGCTATAAGATTTGACTGTATTAGTTTACACCTTCCAATATATTACTTTGTTTATACAAAGTTAATTGATTTTACTGTTTTTTTTCTTCAGATTTCAGAAGTATTACATGCTCATTACAAATTATTTTAGGAAGAAAATCAAATACACACATAATTCCAGCACTCAGATGTCCTTTGCTAACATCTGACTTATTTCCTTCCAATCTTTGTTTAGTGTGGCAAATATAGTACATATTATTTACATAGGTGATATTATTAATCTATTGTATATACCTTTATTCTACTCCCTAAAAACATTATATGATGATGAGATGATAAATTATTAGACTAAATTAAAAAAGTAATCTGGTGAACTTGGACCAGTGCAGCTCAGTTGGTTGGGTGTCATTCTGTAATGCAAAAGTTCACTGGTTTGATTCCCAGTCAGGGCACATGCCTGGGTTGTGGGCCAGTCCCAGTCAGAGCATGTGGAGACATGACCAATCAATGTTTCTCTCCTTCTCCTTCTCCTTCCCTTCCCCTCTCTCTAAATGTAAAGAAATGAAATCTTTATAAAAAGCTTAGTCTTAAAGAAAAACAAATAAGATAAAATCAATCAATCAATCAATAAAAGTGATCTAGCTATGTTTAATAAATACAAAATTCTAAAACCTTATTACCTAGTAGTAGCTATTCTGGAAAATCTATTTGACAGAAATAAAATTGTGCATATTTTGTGATACCTATGCAAGAATGTTTTTATAAGCATTGTTTATAATATGAGAAAATAGACTTCAACCTGAATATTAATTAGTGAGGAAAGAGTTGAACTATGTACAACTGTGGGAAATTATGCAGGTAATAAAAAAAAGTGGCCCTGGCTGGTGTGGCTCAGTGGATTGAGCACCAGCTTATGAACTGAAAGGTCACCTGTTCAATTCCTGGTCCAGGCACATGCCTCGGTTGAGAACCAGGTCCCCAGTTAAGTGTGTGTGAGAAGCAACAGATCAATGTTTCTGTCCCTCTCTCTCTCCTTCCCTCCCTCCCCCTTCTCTAAAAATAAATGAATACAATCCTTTTTTAAAAATGAGGGCTTCTGAAACAGCCTAAGTGCCCATCAGTGGATTAATGTATCAAAAAAATATGGTACATTTACGTAGTGGAATATTATACAGAAGGAAAGAAGGAACTGTTACCTTTTGCAAGAGCATGGAGGAAACTGGAGAGTATTATGCTTAGTGAAATAAGTCAGGCAACGAAAGACAAATACCATACTATCTTACCTAATACAGGAAATCAATGAACCAAACAAACAAACAAGCAAAATAGCACCAGAGGCATTGAAACAAGGAACAGACTGACAGTGATCAGAGGGGAGTGTGGATGGGGAAAAGGAGGGAAAGAAGGGGAGGGATTTAGTCAAGGAGCATGTATAAATGACCCATGGGACATGGAGAACAGAGTTGGGATTGACTATGAGAGTGGGGGTTGGGGGCAGTGGAGAGCAACGGGGGAAAAACTGGAACAACTGTAATAGAACAACAATAAAAAAAGAAATTAATAAAATTAAATTAAAAATGAGGGCTTTCATGTATATATGTAAATACAATAGAATATTTTTATAAAATTACTAATTTCTACAGATATGATAAATGTTATAAACCACATCCTTCTCCATAAAATATAACTGCAGACTTAAAAGACATTTGGGGGCATACTTGTTTATGAGGCAGTTGGTAGTTCTGACCTCTATAACCAGAGTTAATCCAAGTATGCTCATTTACATATTTAAAGGAGGAAGCTCTTTAGCACAGTACGTGTGCATGCAAATTCCATTGTGTTTGTACAATAAAATGATACAATTTTAAAAGTGAGGGCTTTCAGGAAAATGAAGTAGATGTATGTATGTGTGCTTGGGCTGCTATAACAAAATGCCATAGACTGGGTGAGTCAAAAAACAGAAATTTATTTCCCCATAGTTCTAGAGTCTGGAAATCTGAGATTAAGGTGCCTGTATGACTTGGTTCTGAAAAGGACTGTCTTCCTGGTCTGAAGATGGTGCCTTCTTGCTGTGTCCTCTCATAATGGAGAGAGAAGGCAAGGTCTGTGGTATCTTTTCTTATAAGGGCACTAATGACATCATGAGAGCCCAGTCCTCATGACCTCATCGAAATCTAATTACCTCCCAAAGGCCTATCTCCAAGGACCATCACACTGAGTGTTAGGACTTCAACATATGAATTTTGGAGGGACAGCAGTTCAGTCTATAGTAGCATACTTTTTTGGTATTTCTCTCACTAAGTGCAACTGAAAACCCTTCTTATATATAGAAATAACATAAGGACAAATTTTTAATTTTATTTTTTAAATTTTTGATATTTAGAGAGAGGGGAAGGGAGGGAGAGAGGGAAAGAAACATCTATGAGAGAGAAACATCAATTGGTTGCCTTTTGGACGTGCCTTGACCAGGGACTGAACCCGCAACCCAGCCTTCTGTATGTGCCCTGACCGGGAATCAAACCAGTGACCTTTCAATTTGCAAGATGATGCCCAACCGAGCCACACCAGCCAGGGCTAACATAAGGAAAATTTGAAAGGTGTAGCGATAAGGGCAAACTGGTAGGGACCTCAGCATCTGAGGGAAAACATGTGGCGAATTTTCTTGTTGCCTTGTAGTATATCCCAGTCTTGGAACAGAAGAATCTGGCAATCTGGATAGGTCAATGGACACAGACAATAAGCCTGCCTAAAAGCCTGTTTTCTCTAGCCAAAGGAGCAGGAAAGAGCAACTTAGAAAGATAAAACACTTTTTAAAAAAGACTTTATTTATTTATTTTTAGAGAGAGGGAAAGGGACGGAGAGAGAGAGGGACAGAAACATCAATGTGTGGTTGCCTCTCACATGCCCCCAACTGGGGACCTGGCCCACAACTCACACATGTGCCCTGACTGAGAATCGAACCAGCGACCCTTTGGTTCACATGCTGGCTCTGAATCCACTGGGCCACACCAGCCAGGGCAGATAAAACACTTTTAGATAATAACTATTCTATTCCAGTCAAACATCAGAGAAAAACACTGTGGCCCACAAAAAGAATTAAAAGTTTCACATTCATATGCTCAGGATGTCAAGCATATTTTGTTAAGTGGAAAGAGTAAGCTATGTATGTAATATACTCTCATTTTAATTTAAAAACAAAATGTGTGTGAATATATGTTTGTGTGAGCTAAGAAAAAAGCATGGAGGGATCTATACCAAACTGTTCACAATAGTATTAGAAGGGTGGGTCAGGGAAAAGGGAAGTGTTGTATCTGTGTCATTTTTCTAATTTAAATAACTAACTTAAAAAGTAGAGATTAGCTTAACACAACTCTAAAAATGTACATTATGAATGTTTTCCATTTCATTAAAAATCATTTATAAATATTACTTTTGGTACCATCCTAACAGTCCATCAAATTCATGTCCTCTAATATGTAGCCATTAGCCTCTTGTCTAACGTTGTGCACTATTAACATCATAGTTATTTGTGTACTCACATTTTGGATTGCATTTTTAAAGTACTGCTTTAAGGATAAAGTTCTAGAAATAAAATTAAGGATGTGAACTTTTAAAAATAGTTGCTGTACTACACAACTGCTTCCAGAAAGGATTTATGCATTTGCAATAGGTCTAGTGAATGTCACTATGTGACCTCTCTCACTAGCACCCTTGCCAGGCCGAGTAGTATTATTTAAATTATTTTCTTTCTTTCTTTCTCTTTCTTTCCTTTTTTTCTCTTCTCTTCTTTCTCTTTTTCTCTTTCTTTCTTTTCGCTCATTTGACAGTTTAAAATATATCATTGTTACTTTAATTTGCATTTCTTTGATCACTTGTGACATTGAAACAATGTGCTCCTTTCTAAAAATTCTTAAGGCTTTTGTCAGTGCTTTTGTTCTCTTTCTGTGATTGAGCTTCCTGCAGAACAGCTTCCAGACCCCTGACAAAGGCAGTATCACTCCCCTGATTCCACAGAGTCAATTTTTTTCTACTTCAATCCCTGCTTTCCTATCCATGACTGATTAGAGCCATTCATTCCTTTGGAAGTGTTTTTCTGTTTCACCTTCTTTGTTCCCGTGGCAAAGCCACCATCATTTTCCAAAGCCACATACCTGGCCATTCTCTCTGCTACTAACCAGTCTCTTCTACTTTGATTTCTCTTCCACCTGCTGCAGCACCGACTTTCCAAGCAATAATGCCCTGCACATGTCACTCCCTAGTCCACTAGACAAAGCCTAGAAGCTGCTGCCTAACATTCACCTCTAGCATCACTTCCCATAGCTTCCCAGCCAGAAACCTCCACTCCCAAGTGGTTTCCTCACAGCTCTGTGGTGCTTGCCCACTAGAGCTTTGCCCGGTTCCTGGATGTCCTCACTACTCCCCCTCCCTCTAGTGCACTACCTATCCTTCTTTTAAGTCTTGGTTCAACGCTGGTCTCCTCCACAAATTTATTCCAGACTCAACTGCACTCTTAGACCTTTCACACCATTCTGCAATCATTTTTGCCAAGTATGGGACGGCCTGGACAAGTGGGCCATGATGGGCCCAGAGAGGAAAAGGAAAGCAAGGAGGAAGAGTTATTTTAGGGAAGGGTGATACGGATACATTCATTTTGAACTAACTGAGTTTTGGGTGATGTCAGGCTAATCCTATAAAAATGATCCCTTGAGCCACTGGAAATGTGGGCCCCAGAATTGAGGAGAGAGGATGGAGGTGGGAATATCAACTTCGGAGTCATCTGCAGAGCTGAGAGGGGATGCAGTGGAATTTAGAATATCTGTAGAAGTGAGGAAGAGGATCCAAGACAGAGTCTGGGGTAACGCCTAAATGCAGATGTCAGAACAAGAATCCAAAAAGAAGAAAAGGGAATGGTGCTTATATACAGAGGAGGGAATCAAAAGAGGTGAAAAATGGGGCTGAACTAGAGAAGGTTTCTTTTCCAAGAAGTTTGGTAAATTGTGAAAGGACTATAGTAGGATTTCAGAAAAACTGAGGAACGAAACCAGTGTGTAGACCCATGGGACAGAGCAAGCAGGGTAAGAACAACCAATGGGGCAAATGAAAGGAGTGTGCGGGCAGTGCTGGAGGGAAAGCTGGGGTTGGGCCATGCCCAGGGCTGCAAGTTCTCTGGAAAGGCCTCCTGGAGAGGATGGGCCTGAGACGTGGGGGAGGGGACTAGGAGGTCTGGCAGAGAAGAGAAGGGAGAACGCACGACATCCAGTCTCCCCCACTAAGGCCAATATAGGCAGAAGGCCTATGACTGCTCTGGGAGGCAGAGGTGGTGCCCAGCGGGTTGAGGGTGGGAGCTTTATCTCAGCCACCTTCCTCCCTCCCTGTAAAAGTGCATTCTAAGTGAAAAACTGTGTGTTTGCTATGTAAATTCAGCTCTAAAGTCCTCCTCCACATGAATTCTGGAGCCACCACTGCACCCAGAAAATGGTTAGCTAAAGAGAAGAACTTCCCCTTGATGATGGTTATTAGATACTAAAAAGGAGGAGACTGGAGGAAGCCACATGTCCATGCCTGAGGAACTTTCCAGAAACAATACTGCATAGTGTCCCTAACAGGCCTGAATTTTAATCCCACTCCACCCCTTACCGGAGTCAAAATTCAAAAGGTAGACAAGGGTATATAGTGAAAAGCTTCCCCTCTCACACTTGTCTCAAGGGTATTCATTTCCTGTCCCCAGGGGCAACCAAGTTCACCATTTTCTTATGTTTATGTCTAGAAATATTTGTTCACATACAAGGCAGATAGGTAAGTAAATAAATTTCCCCTCCTTTTTAGACACATGATAGCCTATTTAATACAATATCTTGCTTCATTCAGTTAATGATATTTCTTAGATATTATTCCATTTCACTATATAAAGAGCTCCCTCATCCTTCTATTATAGCATTCTATTGAATGAGTAAACTATAATTTGTTTAAGTATCCTTTCTTGGTGGACATTTAGTTTTATATGTGCACTTGGAATTCTGGTAGATATTACAATTTACATTCCAAAGAAATTGTACTGGTTTATGTTCCTGCCGACATTGTATAAGTAAGAGTTTGAGCAACTACTTAATCTCCCTAAGCCTCAGTTTCCTTATCTTCAAAATAAACAAAACAGGAAAAAAAAAAAAAGCAAAACAGTACCTATTTCTTGGAATTGTTTTGCAGATTACTTAAGGTGATGCATGTATAGAGTATTTAGCATGTAGGAGTTGGTGTTCTCTAAATGTGATGTGACTTTATTTTGGATGAGGGAGATGTTGTCCTGGCCAGGTAAATGAACGTGATGGGACCTCCTCACCAGTCTGGAGTTCTCTGACTAGGACGAGGGCAGATTCTGCAGGATGTTAGCAACTCAGATCAGAGGAGTTGTAGGCCCTGCCTTCCAGGGGTACCGTGTCTCCACTATGCCCTCCCCCAACCTCCTCCATATGACTTCTACTCCCAGGTCCCACCAAGCTGCAACCGCGCGTTGAATCAAAAAAATCCATGTGGGACCAAGGATCCTTTCCTTTGATCATCCACAAACTTGAGATAACAGACTCAGGGTCTTATGTCTGTGAACTGGAGAACAAGGCAACGACAAAAGTGAAATTGTTGGTGTTCAGATGTGAGTACAGCAGGCCTGGGGTGTGGGCACCTCCAGCCAATCTCCCTTCCCCGACTCCCAACCCAGAGTCATATGAGACTGGCTACCACATCTCCTCAAACCCTCCTCAGGCCTTGGGTCAGCAGTAGGGAGAGGAAGAGACCTGGAGAGGGGGAAGGAGAAGGAGAGGGGCAGGAGCCATAGGAAGGAAGGGGAGAGACAAAGGAAGAGAAGAGGAGAAGAGGTGGGAGGAAGAAGGGAGAGGGAAGTGGGGAAGTCCTGCTTAGGGCTGAGGGTGGGCAAGCTGGGTGTTGGCTGGAAGAGAGATGTTGGGACGGGGTAATGGAAGACACTCTTGGTTTCCTGGCTTCGTCCCTTCTCCTTGGGGAAAATGTGTGTGTGACACAGGTGGTCTGCTCCCTCCACAGTGAATGCAAGTTCGCACACCCAGAGCAGCGTCCGCCAGCTGGCAGGGGAGAGCCTGACCCTGACCTTGGAGAGCTACTCTGAAAGTAACCCTTCAGTGACATGGAAAAGTCCAGGGAATAAACTGCAGGGAAAGGGCAAGAATCTCTCACTATCCCGGCTGGGGCTACAGGAGAATGGCACCTGGACATGCACTGTCTCCGAGGCAGAGAAGACACTGGTGTTGAACATAAACATCTTGGTGCTGAGTAAGAGTTGCTCTTGTCCCCTGCAGACTACCCCCTACCTCAGAGGCTGACGGACCCTCCCTCAACTCAGACTGCTGCTGCTGGGTCTGGTACTAAGGACAGAGGGGAGGCTAGGGCCAGGCTCCCCAAAAGCTGAAGTCTCTCCTGAGGGATACACTGGGCCTTTAAAGCTTCCTCAGTCTGGTGGATTTGGAGGAAGGAAGGAACATGGGACGTGAGGATGTGTGGGACCCCAGGGACCCCTGGAGGAGGCCCCAAAGGAGGAGTGTCAGGTTCAGGGACACCTGTTTCCTTTGTTGCCTCAGCTCCCCATTCCCACCAAGTTGGCAGACCCACTTACTCAGGGACATGAGCCAGCCCTGAGGAAATCCTACATTGCCCCCTTTAGAACCCTGAGCCAGCCACTGCAGGGAAAACTGAAAGCCAAGAATGCAGGTTTTACCCCAGAGGCCTGTGTGACACAAGGTAGGGTAGTGTCTGGACTCAGATTCAAATCCTGGCTCTGACTTAACCTTAAGCAAGTTACTGAACCTCTCTGTGCCTTGGTTTCTGTAAAACGGGGATGACACTCACTGTGACAGGAGTACTTACCTTGTAGTGTTACAGTGAGCATATAGTAGGGAAGGCGCTTAGAACAGTGCCTGGCACATAGTGTTAGCTCTTATCTTGTGAAGGGTGCTAACTCTTTCTTTTTATCCTCACCTGAGGACATGCTTATTGATTTTAGAGAGGGGAAGGGAGGGAGAAAGGGAAGGAGAAAAACATCAATGCCAGAGAGAAACATCAATCAGTTCCCTCTACAACATGCCCTGACCAGGGACTGAACTTGCAACCCAGGCATGTGCCCTGACTGGGAATCAAACCCAAGACCTTCCAGTTCACGGGACAATGCCCAACCAAGGGAGCGACTCCAGCCAGGACAAGGGTGCTATCTAAGCGCCTAAGTAAATACCCTCTGTGCTCCAGGGAGCTTGGCTGGGCTGTTCTATGAGGGCTTCCAGGGGGGAGGAGGCACTGCTGTGGGAACATGCTGGGGTGGAGAAATGAGAGAGAAGACTGAAGACTTAGAGGGGAATTTAGGGGCCTGGTATGGCAAGCTGGGTGTTTGGGTGCACCTGGTCCCCTTTCATCTTTTTGCTGTCCCCACCACATGCCTACCTTACCCTGTACACCCTCATCATTCTATCTCCTTCTAACCCAGGTTCTCTCCCTTCCTGCCTCCAGCTTTCAAGAACGTCCCTAACACCTTCTATACAAAAGTGGGGGAGCCAGTAGCGTTCTCATTTCCACTCACCTTTGAAGATGAAAACCTGGATGGGGAGCTGAGTTGGCAGGAGGAGGGAGCTTCCTCCTTTCAGCCCTGGATCACCTTCTCCTTTGAGAACGGGAAGGTATCTGTGGGGAAGAATCACCAAGACCGGAAGATCCAAGTGAAGGAGAAGCTCCCACTCTACTTCAGCCTGCCCAAGGCCTCGCCACAGGATGCTGGTTCTGGAAACCTGACCCTAAAACTCAAGCGGTGGCAATCGCATCCATTACACCAGAAAGTGAACCTTGTGGTGATGAGAAGTGAGGAGCTGGGCTGAGAAGGGAAAGGCAGGGGTGGGAGGTGGAGGGCCCTAACCCAGGGCTCCTCCTAAGCCAGGACAGGCCCCCAAACGGTTGCCCAAGCCCTGATTACCTGATGGAGCTGATGAAGGGCCCACTGGTTTGGGAGCTGGTTTTGCACTAAAACTGGAATCCATATATCTTCCACATCTGTGAGCCAGCCTAAGGTATATTCCACTGAGAATTGCCAAAGGGCGTGTGCTGACAACCAGGGTTATAGTTCTGCCTCTGCCCTATCCCTCTGTGACCCTGGCTAAGCCCCCACCTCTGTGTGTCTGCTTTCCCCTAACGAGGATAACAAAATCTGCTCTGAATGTGATACTGATGAAGATAATGTCAGGCTCCACACCAGGTTCTTTGCTTCCCTATTTCCATAATCATCATAGACAAGTAATAATGTCTAACACTTGATGCTTCTTACACCCCAGGCCCCAATCGAGTGCTTTACAAATATTTGTGCATTTAATAATTGTGTGGAGCTCAGGTTGCCAAGCAACGTACTCAGGGAACATACAGATAGTAAGCAGTGGGGCTGGGATTCGAATCCAAGACCACTGGACCTCAAAAGCTGTGTTTTCCCTATTAGAACTGCATAAAAATGTGCTCTAAGATGCTAAAAGAAGAACACTCACATAAGGTGTCATTTTTATTGTTCTACTGGTTCCCCTTAGAGCATGGAGGTGCCAAGAACCCAGAGGACCAGGCTCCTAACCTTAAGCTCTTGTTCCCCTGCAGTGACTAAGACCCAGGACCAATTGACCTGTGAAGTGCTGGGGCCAAGCCCCCCTGAGCTGATGCTAAGCTTGAAGCTGAAAAACCAGTCTGAACAGGTCTCAAGTCAACAGAAGCTGGTGAAGGTGCTGAACCCTGAGGTGGGAATGTGGCAGTGTCTACTGCGCGACAAGGACAAAATCCTGCTGGAATCCAACGTCGAGGGTGAGTGAGGCCTAACCCTAAGCCCCTGCCTCCCAGGATTGGTGCAGACCACCCAGGGTCCCAGCCTCCCAACTGCCCTGAGTGGGTGAGTTATGTGGATGGTGTCTCGATACAGGAGCAATGAGGTGGGGTGTCCTGAGCTCTAGGTCCCCACCTGTGGTCTTGCAGGTTCCCACCTCCCTAAGGTCTGCAGCCCAAGAGTAAGGCCCACCTGACCAAGAGCCCCCACCCTATCTCCTTTCCAAAGCCAGCCACAAGCAGTTGTGTGCATGTGTGCGCAGCACATCAGTGTGTGTGCATGCACATGTGTATGTAAGTCACACAGACTAGACCACTACTCCTAGCTCCCCAGAGTACCCTGTAGTCTCTGAACCTTAAACCCCCTTCCTCAGCCTGTGTCCTGATGGGAGATAATAAACTGAACACCCCTCCCCCCCACTTCTTGCAGTTTTGGCCTCAGCGTTAACCCAGGACTGGCCAAAGCTCCTGGCCATTGTGGTGGGGGCAATCATAGGCTTTCTGATTTTCACTGGGTTCTGCATCTTCTGCTGTGTCAAGTGCTGGCGACGAAGGGTGAGTGAACCTCCCCAGACCACCCCCCACCCCCCACCCACCACTCCGACATAGCAACAAGGATATCCTATGTGACCTGCTTCTGCTCTGTTTCTCTCTGCCCACCACCAAGTTTCCTTACTGCAGACTGGGCTCTGTCCCAGATCCCAGGAAGGGAGAGGCAGGAAGGAGCAGAGAGTTAATTCTGGGACAGATGGTCTCAGCCACAGTATCTACTTCTCCCCTCCCAGCTTTCCCTACTCCTCCATCCAAGGGGTACTTCCCCGATGGAGGCCAGAGACCCTCACAACTCCCCTCTTTCTTCCTGGACAGCGCCAGGAAGAGCGGATGTCTCAGATCAAGAGACTCCTCAGTGAGAAGAAGACCTGCCAATGCCCCCAGTAAGGAACTGGGAGGAGAAAGAAGGGGGTGGTGAGAATGGGAGGGCTAGGAGGAGGACAGGAGGAGGAAAGGAGAGGGGGGAGGGAGGGGATGAAGAGGGAGGAGGGGTGGAAATGAGGAGATGGAGGCTAAGGGAGGCGGTGGAGAGGAGACAAGGGTACAAAGGGATGGCTAAAGAGGTAGAAAGCAGGCAGAAGACTAAGGGGTGTGTGTGTGGCAGACAGCTGTGGCCCAGAGGCCATCACCATACTGGAAGAGAAGAAGGGTCTGGGAGCCATGGAGGTCCTAGAACTTGAAGGGAGTTGGGGAGAAATAGCCTTGCTCCTCTCATTCTTTTATCCTCCAGCCGGTTACAGAAGACATGTAATCTCATTTGAGGCTCCGGGCCAGGGGGAGCTTCCTACTTGCAGCCTCCCCAGCCATCTACCCTGCATTTCCTGATGGGCTCCTGGGCCTGCGGACCAGATGAATGTAGCAGATCTCAGCGCCTCTGGCATCTTCTGCTCTGTCCAGAGTTGGCCATTGGGTCTCCTCTTCCAGAGGCTTACTCACTGCACTGCTTCCTCATTCCCTGTTCAGTCAAACCCTTGGCCTTCTTTGAGTATCTCTTCTCAACTCTCTCCCTTACTATCCACTCGGATCCCAGGGAAACACATGGAACCAGCCCTGCCTGGCCTGGAGTGTGAGGCTGGGTGTCTGAAGCACGACGTACAGGACTGTCATTTTACAGGAAAGAAATTTGGGACCAGAAATGGGCAGGGGCTAGTCTAAGATCACACAGCCAGTTGAGGACGGATCCAGATCTAAAGGCTCCTGACTGCTCCCCTGTTCCATTCTGACACTCTCCCACATGCACAGCTCACACCTGTGCAGACACAATTCCTTATTGCCCAAGCAACACACTTAGTTTATAAACCGGTTTCACATCCTTCATCTATTTAAAGCTTAGGAAAATCCTATGAGGCTGGTGGTGACAAGACCAAGATTAGCATCTCCAGTTTATAGACCAGAAATGAAATTCAGAGAAGTCATATAATTGCCCAAGGTCACAAAGCTAGTAAGTCCTGGGTCAGGACTGGCCCAGACTGCTTGATCCCTAGTTCTACTGCTGTTGAACACGGGAACAAATACCACACAGATCTCTGCAGCTGGCCCGTCACAGATGCCCAGCATATACTTTAGGATTCACAGGAGCATAACACCACAGGGAGGCCTGCTTCAGGGAGGTCAGGAACACGGAGAGCAGCCTCCCTGCCTAAAATCCTTCCTTCATCACCTGCTGGAGGCAGAACCCTGTTACCAGAGGACAAAGCCTGCAGATCTCCTAATCAGAGCACAGGCTGGAGCACAGGCCCTGTGGGAGAGAGCACCCAGTGACCCACCACTCAGCCTGTGAAGAACCTTCTGGAAGGTGAGCTTTGCCAGGGGGAGGGGGGTGGGACACAGGCCTGAGAGTGAGCCCTCTGAGAGGATCTCCTATGAAGGGTGATGGCGCTGGGCCTCAGTCCCCCTGCCCTGCATGCTCCTTTACAGGAGAAGTCAAGGTTACAAGTATTCTCCCTCTTCTTCTTGACCCAGTTCTATCAGGATCCTTGGCCTCCTCTGCCTCTCCTTCCATTCTTTTCTCATCACCTCCCTCAGTCCCTATGCCCTTTCACTTTCCCTTTCTTTCCAGCTTGCCTCTTCCGAGAAGAACACCCTATTGCTGCCAGAGCTCCCCATTGCTTGCCTTGTATTCCTGCCCACTTCAATCCCTAGCTCCCTGAGCTGACAGAAAAATACAATACGTAAACTTACTGTAAAGACGCTCTTCTTCATTTGTGTGTGTGTGTGTGTGTGTGTGTGTGAGAGAGAGAGAGAGAGAGAGAGAGAGAGAGAGAGAGAGAGAGAGAGAGAGAGAGGAGAGAGAGAGGTGTGTGTGTGTGTGCAGACTCTTTTCTGGGGACCCAGAATCTTCTGATCTGTGGGGTCGGACCCAGAGCAGATGTTGCCAGGCTTGCCCCCAGGAAGGAGATGACGTTCCTCTGGGAGGGAAAAATTCTTTGGAGGCTGATTACCCCTCTACCTCCCACCCAAAGGGCCCTGCATGTGTGTGTGAAGCTAAGACTTTGTAGTCACGCGAGTGTGAATGCACTGAGGGGGAGAGTCTGTAGGGGTGTGTGTGTTTCACATTCGTGTACGTGTGGTGGAGAGCAAGGACCCTGAGAAACTAATGTGTGCGTGCGCACTGTGTGTACCCACAAAAGGAGTGTGAGTTTGTATTCCAGGAGGTGTGTATCTGTGTGGATCCCTGCATCCTTCGGAACCTGTGTGCCTTCACCCCACAAGCAGCCTGGCTGCAGCATCAGCCCCCTCTCTGCCCAGAGTCTCCAGCACGTGCCCCTCTGAGCTACACCCTAGGCACAGCCCTCATACAGATACGCACAGTGACACACGCTTCCTTCCTCCTGGAACAACCAGCTCCTCCGTCCACGTACACCACCAGCTGCCTCTTGGAACTTGTGTTCGTGTTGAAAACGGGATGGGGTGGGGGTAAGACACGAACCATTTCACCAATGAAGTCGGTTCCCCTCCATCTTCCTGGCCCCCTCCCTCTCGGTGCCTTCCTTGTCCCTCCTCCTGCAAGTCACCACCGTCCAGTTCCCCGCCCTACACTCGTCCCCCTTCCCCCTAAAACCTCTCCTCTGGCCCTCAACGCAGGGCTAAGGGGCTGGCGGAGCCCCCGGGGACAGAGGCAGAGTGCACGGCGGCCTGAGCGCAGAGGCTGAGACCGAGGGGAGGGAGGGAGGCCAGGAGGGGGGAGGGGGAGGGAAGCGGAGGGCGGGCGAGCCGGAGCAGGCGGGCCGCGTAGAGAGTGCGGTCTCCATGGCAGTGCTGGGCGCAGCCAGAGGTAAGCCGACCCCTGCCCTGTACCCTGCGGTCTCCTCCCCTCTCCCCCCTCCCATCCCCAGCTGCCTCCTCTCCCTCAGACCGGCCCTTCCTCCACAGCCACCTGCTGTTTCTACCCTGGAGAACCCGGTGGGCGGCAGGAGGGAGGGAGGAGCCGCCTAACCTTACTCCGAAACCCCGAAGGGCGAAGGGCAATGGACCCCGTATCCACCCTGGTGTCTCCCAGATCCCCTTCCCACCTTCCTCTGATTTTTCTCTGCCCTTCTCTCTGTCCTTCAGATCCGTCCTGTCTTCCTCCTTCTCTGACTCCCCATCTCTATCTCCCTGAGCCCTCCGGCTGGGCCTGGGTAGGAGTGGGTGGGAAGCGGTGGAGGTTGTCGGGGAGGAAAGTGGGGGAGGCGCTCTTGACCAATTCTCTCCACTTGCCTCTGGCTGGCCATTGCCATGGCAACTAGGGTGTACTGGGCTCCAGAGAGAAGACAAAGGTTGGGGGTGGACTAGGACCTATGGAGCAGGGCAAGGGTCTGAGTTTCTTCCACGAGAAACAGACCCTCCGACTGCTGTGCCCCAGTTTCCCTCCTATTTATCCCAAAACCATTATGCCCATATTTCCTGCCTCCACTCTGTTTAGGGTTGTACCTGATTTCCTCTTAGCCCCTTCACCCCCACCCCAGGGCTTCCTGAAGCTCAGCGTCATGAAATTCAGGACTATCTTCCCTCCCATCCATCAGAGGGAAACCGAGGCTGGGGCAGGGGAGGAAAGGTTCAAGGTCTACTGGTGGGAGTCAGCGCTTTATCACTGAGATTTTCTTCTCTGCCTCCCGATTCCCTGCTGCCTCCTTCCCTCCCTCCAAACCTCCTCCCTCTAAAGCCTCCTCTCCAGGGGTCTCTGGGCTTTTCCTTCTATTTTCAGATACTGTCACTTTGCCCCCTCTTTATTTCTCTTCTGCTAAAATTCTCCTCCTTCCCCCTAGTTCCCGCTATTTCCATTTCTGGATGCTTCTGATGTCTGCCGTTTCCCCGCCTTCAGGTTCCCTAGTCCCTACTCAGTCCCAGCCTCCATTCTCCTGTCTTCCCAGATTCCTGGTTAGCTGGCGGGCAATCATACAAGTGCTGGGAAATGGGACTGAGCACCAAGGCCGGGGGCCTGGAAGCCTGGAAGTTTGGGGAGGGGCTGTAATACCGTATCCAAGTTTATTGTGAACCCTCAAGAAGAAACAAGTCATTCTTCTGCCATCAGTAGCCCTGATGAGAGATTCTGGGGCATGAAGATAGGGGAACAGGAGGAGGAAGCTGAGAGTGCCAGAGAGAGGAAAGGGACTGAAAAGAGATAGAAGGCAGAAGGTCAGAATACCTCTTTTCTGGAGGTCTGGAAAACATGGCACTTGGCTGTGTGGGGTGTTTGAGCAACCAGCCGTTTTAAAGCAGGAAGAGAATGTTCTGAATGTCCCCATAGTCAGTCATGCAATGCTGAGCAGTAGGGTGGGCCTAGGGGCTGCCTGCCTAGTAATCGGTCATTTTTATACTTTCAAGGGGAACACAAGAAGCCAGTTGGAGACCAGCCTAGGCCCTACCTTCGCCCGTCCCCTTCCACATCTCATCTCTCCTTTGCAGTTTGTCCAGGTGGCTGAGCCCAACCCCAACATCCCTTGGGGCAGCCAGGAGATCCCCAACTGGTCAAGAACCAGAAGAAGAGGAGACCTGCAAGTCCCAGCATGGGAGCCAAAACTCCCCAGCCAGTCTCCTAGTTGGGAGATCAAGCAGTTTATTCCCCAGTCAACTACAGAGATACTTCAAGAAGGGTCCCATCCAATATGGAAGCTAAGGACCACCTCCACTGACCACCAGTCTCCTCCCCTGACCTCCATACCTGACCTTAGCTGAGTCAGTCATGCAATGCTGAGCAGTAGGGTAGGCCTAGGGGCTGCCTGCCTCATTACAAGGCAAGGACTGTGGGCATCATGGGAATGTGTGTGAGTGGGGCTCCTGGGTGAGACCTAGCCCCCACCCCCAGGAGTTCAAAGGGGGTGGGGGGGCCCAGGATAGCATGGCTCGGGGAGGGGCAGGCCCAGAGGAGGCCTCCCTACGCTCAAATGCGTTGTCCTGGCTGGCCTGTGGGCTCCTGGCCCTGCTGGCTAATGCCTGGATCATCCTCAGCATCTCTGCCAAGCAGCAGAAGCACAAGCCACTAGAGTTGCTGCTCTGCTTCCTGGCTGGTACACACATACTCATGGCGGCTGTGCCCCTCACTACCTTCGCTGTGGTGCAGCTCCGGCGCCAGGCCTCCTCTGACTATGATTGGAATGAGAGCATCTGCAAGGTCTTTGTGTCCACCTACTACACACTGGCCCTGGCTACCTGCTTCACAGTTGCCTCACTCTCCTACCATCGCATGTGGATGGTGCGTTGGCCTGTCAACTACCGCCTCAGCAATGCCAAGAAGCAGGCACTGCATGCTGTCATGGGCATCTGGATGGTCAGCTTCATCCTCTCCACATTGCCCTCCATTGGCTGGCACAACAACGGTGAGCGCTACTATGCCCGAGGCTGCCAGTTCATAGTCTCCAAGATTGGCCTCGGCTTTGGCGTCTGCTTCAGCCTCTTGCTACTTGGGGGCATTGTCATGGGACTGGTCTGTGTGGCCATTACCTTCTATCAGACGCTGTGGGCTAGGCCCCGGAGGGCTCGACAGGCCCGGAGAGCAGGGGGTGGGGGTGGGGCCAAGGGGAGCGGGCCAGGGGGCTTGGGTACACGGCCAGCCTTTGAGGTGCCAGCCATTGTGGTGGAAGATGCCCGAGGGAAGCGGCGGTCCTCGTTGGATGGCTCCGAATCGGCCAAGACATCCCTGCAGGTCACCAACTTGGTCAGCGCCATCGTCTTTCTCTATGACTCACTCACAGGGGTGCCCATCTTGGTGAGATTGGGGTCCCCTCTCCTGTTCTTCCCCCCCACTCCTGTTCTTCCCAAACCAGGCCCCAGCACAATCGCCTGACCTCCAGCTCCATAATCCATCTTCCTCTCCTCTACCCATCCCCACTCCATTTGTCAGCCCCCATCTCTATCATCCATCTTCTAGTTCCCATTACCCCCAGCTCCACCGTCTGTTTTCCAGTTCCCACTATTCAACTTCATCATCCATCCTTCAGCCTACTACCTGTCCTTCAGTTTCATCATCTATCCTGAGGCTCCACTGTTCAGGGCCCCAGACCTATGATTCAGATGCTGAGCTCCACTTTCTATTTCCTACTTCCCTCTGGATATCACAGGGTCTCTGAGCACTCCAGGGTGGAAACTCCAGAGAGCTCACCCCACCACCCCAGCTCTTTGCATCCCTGTCTGGTCCCTATTCCTGAATTTTTGTGTCTTCAAGTTTGCTGTACTACCTCTCCTTCTCTCCCTTGAGACCCAGGGCTTTGTGCTAGTCCTCTCCCCTGACCTTCCTGAGTCAATCCCTTCCCTGTCTCCACCTCCAACTTTGCTTTTGTCTTGATCTGATGCGATCAGGGCCATTCCCTCTTGACTTCTTGCCCACCAGCTGCACTAGGGTATCGGATCTGGGGTCAAGTGGGGCCCCTGCGCTCTGGGCCCTGACCGGGCGCCATTCCCCATCCTTCCACCAGGTGGTGAGCTTCTTCTCCCTTAAGTCGGACTCGGCTCCCCCGTGGATGGTGCTGGCTGTGCTGTGGTGCTCCATGGCTCAGACGCTGCTGCTGCCCTCCTTCATCTGGTCCTGCGAGCGCTACCGCGCGGACGTGCGCACAGTGTGGGAGCAGTGCGTGGCTATCATGTCCGAGGAGGATGGCGACGACGGTCAGAAGAGTTACCAGGCTTTTTTCCTGGGCATCGGCTCCCTTTTCTGCCCCGTTCTACCAGCCCTTCTCTGTGCGGGGACGGACTACCCTGGAGTGCCCCCTGCTGGACAGAACCTGTGCGCCCCCTGGCTGACTTAGGCCCCCGTTTCCCTAATCACAAGCCACGACGTACACTTACCGCTTCCTTTTGCACTGAGGGTTCCCTCCAAGGGACGTTGGTTCCCCTCTGGAAGTCCACACTACCCAGCTCTGCCTCCAATGGGCAGAGTGCCTGAGAAACAGTCCAGAGTCCTAACAACCGTAAAGGAAGAGTGTGGAACGAAGGGGAGGTTAAGTTTCCTGAATGGGACCCCAGCTATAGGGACATCTTTTGGGGGGGAAAGGGGGACGCAGTAACGATTGTTTCAATAAGTATGTCTATATGTATGCTTCACTGGGGATTCAGCATTGAATATAACAGACCACTCTCACTTTCTTCTTGGAGCTTACAGAATAGTGGGAAGGGAAAGATTATCCTGGGAACTTTATAAAAAGGGGATGGAAGATTTTAAAGGGAGGCGGGGAGTGTTGGGCATTTCTTGCCTGTAACCACTTTGCCCCTTTTCTCTCCTAGATGAGGGTTGTGATGACTATGCAGATGGCCGAGTGTGCAAAGTTCGCTTTGATGCCAATGGGGCCACAGGACCAGGGGACCCCACCCAGGTGAAGCTGCTGCCTGGGAGGCACATGCTCTTTCCCCCTCTTGAAAGCGTCCACTACTTACAGGTATGGGACTAGGGAATATACCTCCTATTCTGGGTGTCCCTTCATTACTTTTTTTCAGTCTCTGTTATACACACATACACACACACACACACACACACACACACACACCCATTCCCTAGCCCTGGCCTGCAGGGCACATAATGGGTGGGGAAAAGAAAGGCATGGCAAGAGAAGCTCCCTTTCAGAACTCTCAAAACCAGGTTTGCCCATCAGAGGATGTTCTATAGTTTAAGTGGGGTAGAGCCATCTTGCAGAGTCCCCACTTTGGTCCCTGCCTCTACCCCCTTTGTCCCTGCAGCACCTCTGGATCTACTTGCTCCTCTCCCCAGGTCCCTCTGTCCCGTCGTCTGTCCCACGATGAGACCAACATCTTCTCTACTCCTCGGACACCGGGCTCCTTCCTGCACAAGTGGTCATCCTCCGATGACATCCGGGTCCTCCCAGGCCAGAGCCGGGCCCTGGGGGACCCTCCTGAGTACCTGGGACAAAGACAAAGGCTGGAGGATGAGGAACATGAGGAGGAGACTGAAGGTGGAGGGCTAGCCAGCCTTAGACAATTTCTGGAGGGTGGGGTTCTGGGGTCAGGTGGGGGGCCATCACGGGGTCCTGGCTTCTTCCGGGAAGAGATCACCACCTTCATTGATGAGACACCTCTGCCTTCTCCGACCACCTCTCCTCGCAGGCCCAGGCCACTGGGCATCTCACCCCGCAGACTCTCCCTTGGGTCCCCTGATAGCAGAGCCATTGGACTTCCTTTGGGGCTAAGTGTGGGGAGACGCTGCTCCCTGACAGGAGGTGAGGAGAGTGCAAGAGTTTGGGGAGGATCCTGGGGCCCCGGTAACCCCATGTTCCCCCAGCTGACCCTGTGAGCCCAAGTGGGCCTGCTAGACTCAGAGGAGGGGGTCTGGTTGGGTAATACCTCCTTCTGGCCCTGAGCCGAGGGCAGCTGCCTCCAGACTCCAGGGAGATGGGCACTGTATTTGGGGTCCTGGGGCCCCTGTTGTCTCCCATCCAAGTTACCGATGCCCTACTTACCTTCCATCACCCCTAGGAAAATGTAATAAAGTCTGAAGTGTTACTATGGAAACCTCTGTGTGCAGTGTACTATGGTCAGAGGCTTGGGGGTAGAGTGGCTTATAGAGGACAAAATAGAGCAAGGGCAGTGGACAGAGGCACAGAAATACCCACAGAGAAAGACAAACTTAAAACATGCAGTCATACCCAGAGAAGGGCTTAGAAGAGCATCTCATGCTGGGGGGCATGGGGAGTCACTGGTTTGGGAGCCTAAAGGATCTTTGTTCAGATCTGTGGAGGTGGTTTTAGAGTGTGATCCTATCCCCCATGCCTCCTTCCCCCAAATCCATGTAGGGGCCCAGTTACTGGGCAGAAAAGGGTTTGGGACTGATTTGGTGTCCCAGACCTGGAGTTTACCCTCCTCTATGCTGCATTCTAAAGCTCTTTTTCCAGGAGTTTGGGTGGGGTAGGGTGGAGGGGGCTTGTGAGCATGTGGGAAGCATCCACCCTCATTTTCCTGGCCCCAAGAGTTGAGGGGAACAGGGAACATAGCTGCAGCAGTGACTCCCACTCCAGGGGCCTCAGGGTCTGGCATCAATGGTCCCAGGAGACTCTTCATGCAGTCCTGCAAAGGACCAGGCGCTCCAGTTCGGGCCAGTTACCCTCCTCTGCCCATGATTTGTTTCTTGGTCTGATTCTCATCCCTCGCTACCCCACTGGTCTTAAAGACCGCTTTCTCCACTTTCTGCCAGGTTCCTTCCGACTTCTCTCTCACACATTGGCCTCTCCCAGGGTTGGGTCTCAGCCCCATCAGCTCTCTTTGGCTCCGCTCATTCATTCCTTCTCCCTTCATCTCCTCCCTCCTCTCTATCTCTCCTTCCTTTCCTTTCCCCTCCCTCTCCCTGCCCCCTTTCCTCTCTCTCCCTCTCCGATCTCTCATTTCCCTTCGGCAGCCGCCGGAGGCTCCGGCACCATGCTCCGGCTCCTCCACTTGCTGCTCCTCCTGCTACTGCTGCCTCCCCCGGGATCCCCTGAGCCCCCAGGCCTGGCTACGCTGTCCCCCGGGGCTCCCCCCCAGGCCCCTGACTTGCTCTACGCCGACGGGGTGCGTGCCTACTCGGCGGGGGCCTGGGCACCGGCGGTGGCGCTGCTTCGGGAGGCGTTGCGGAGCTATGCGGCGCTGGGCCGCGTTCGGCGGGACTGCGGAGAGCGCTGCGCGGCCGAGCTAGGGGCTGCGCTCCCCGACGCCCCGGGGCCTGACTCCCGGCCCGGCCGGGCGCCCGGGGCCTGGGAGCGGCTGCTGCTCCGCGCCGCACTGCGCCGCGCGGAGTGCCTGACTCAATGCATGGCTCAAAGGCTGGGTCCCGGGGGCGCGGCGCGGCTCCGCGTAGGGAGCGCGCTGCGGGACGCCTTCCGCCGTCGGGAGCCCTACAACTACCTGCAGAGGGCCTACTACCAGGTGCGCCAGCCGCCTGGGCGAATTGTGGGGTCCTGCCCCAACTCACGTCGCTGTCCTACTTTTGCTCACCAGGAGAGGGCGGGATGCCAGCGTCAGGGCTCGGGTGGGGCCGTAGGGGGCGGTCAGCAGACCTCTCCTTTTGAGTAGGTCCTTCCAAAATCACATCCAGTACTCACTGAAGTTTCAGAGGGACAGCCTAAGGGACAGTGCGAGGGAAGTTGGAATGGGATGGGGTCTTGAAGCGGAGGGGAAGTACATCGAAGATGGAGGGAAGGGGCCTGAAATCGGAGTCGGTCTTTATGAGACCTACGTGGGGGTGAGCGCTGCTTCTTCCTAGGGATGAAGCGGAGGGGTAGGGGAGAAACCAGCCGCTGGACGGGAAGTATGGGGAGGCGGGTAGGTGTGAGACTTTCCTTGGGGCAGGAGGGAGCTTTGGGAAGACGAGAGGAGGGGGATCAGGCTGAGGGCCTGTAAGGAAGAGTATCTGAAGGCGCGGTGCGGGGACAGTGGACACTGCACAGCTACTGGGACGGTAGCTGTTGTCTACGTGGCTGGGGAAGGGGGGCTGGTCACACACCTCAGCTCAGGGTCCTAAAGACCTACGGGTTTTGCTGGTCACTCAGGTCTCCCCCACCTACCACCTTACTTAGCCATCACTTCCTCCTTGTCTCCCAAACTGAGGACTCTCCGCCCATATCCCACTGACTCCAAAGTCTTTAGACTCCCTTTCCTTAGCTGCCAGACTCCTGAAAATGCTAACATACTGTTGTCTCGGGACCTGGAGCTTGGGAGGCGGGCAGTTCTGACTGACAAGTCTTGCAGAAGGCTCCCTGGCAGTTCCAGGTGTCTGTCTGGAGCGGAGAGGCTGGTGAGAGAGAGAGGTCTGACACCCACACCTCAGGGCACTGACTCCCTCTTTCTTCCTGCCTCCCAGCTGAAGAAGCTAGACCTGGCAGCAGCTGCAGCTCACACCTTCTTTGTAGCAAACCCCACGCACCTGCAGATGCGGGAGGACATAGCTAAGTACAGGCGTATGTCTGGGGTTAGGCCGCAGAGCTTCCGGGACCTTGAAACGCCTCCACACTGGGTGAGACCCTCAGCAGGACCCCTGTTCCTCCCCCAACGCTTGACTAACAAGATGCACAGGCCTCCCTGGACTGTGGCTTTGTGTGTCTTGGGCATCAGGAGACCTGGGTACCGTTCTCAGTGACCCAGGATAAGGAGTCCCTCTCTGGGACTTAGTTTTCTTTCTGAGGACCACTAAAGCCCCTCCCACATTCCAATCCTGAGTCCCACCCCTGTCTTCCCCAAAGTGAAGTGGGACCTGGAGTTCATGCTCCAAATGAGACCAACACTCCTCCCCTTCTTTCTGCTTCCTAATTTTTGGGGTACCCCCCCCCAGGATCTCAAGTGACTGACCTCTCCCCTCTACAACAGGCAGCCTATGACTCAGGCCTGGAGCTACTGGGGCACCAGGAGGCAGGGTTGGCACTGCCCAGGCTCGAGGAGGCCCTGCAGGAGAGCCTGGCCCAGATGGAGAGCTGCCGGGCTGGCTGTGAGGGGCCTGAAGAACATCAAAGGGACGAAGAGGAGGAGGGAACTGGGAGCCAGACGGGCCTCTATGAAGCTATTGCAGGTAAGGAGCTGGAAGGGTGGCAGGGTCACAGTGCCGGGAGGAAGAGCATGACAAGCTAAATAGCTTATGGGTCCTCTGTGTCCTCTGCAGGACACTGGATTCGGGTCCTGCAGTGCCGGCAGCGCTGTGTGGGGGATACGGCCACACGGCCTGGTCGCAGCTTCCCTGTCCCCGACTTCCTTCCCAGCCAGCTGAGGCAGCTGCATGAGGCCCATGCTCAGGGTCAGTTGGGGAAGGGTAAGCCCTTGGGGTGATGGATTGGAAACAGGGAAAGTGAAGGGTTGAGTTTGGTGGTATCCTGAGCCCTGTCTCTTCATCCCTGTCTCTGGATCTGTAGTTGGTCAGGGCTCCATGGGGACCATCACTTCTGGAGGACTCTAACTTGCTTTCCTTTGGCACCACTGTGGCAAGCTCAGGAGATGGGTCACAGGGCTCCTTCTGCCCTTGCTGCTTCTCATCTTACTTTATCCTCTCCTCTTTTCCTTCGCTTTGAACTCTGCCCATTCTGCTCATGTATGTTTGAGTAAGCTTGGAAAAAAAGCAGTGGCCAAGCATGTCTGAGGGGGTGGGGTTGGAGCTGGTTGGCACTGGGAGATCACCTTTTCTGGCTCTACCTCTGTCCACCTGTCATCGCTGCCTCTGCCCAGGGACCATGGCCATTCTTGGACTCTGTGCCCCACCCCACCCTATTGCTCTGTTTCCAGTGGGGAACCTGTCCCAGGCAATGGAAAATGTCCTGAGTGTCCTGCTCTTCTATCCGGAGGATGAGGCTGCCAAGGAAGCTCTGAACCAGTACCAGGCCCAGCTGGGAGAGCCGAGACCTGGCCTCGGGCCAAGAGAGGTACCCCCACTTACCCTGTGAGCTCTTAATTCAAACAAATGTACCTGAGCAGTAACCTGAACTCCGTCCCCCCAGTTCTGGCCCGAGTACTGTCGTCACCAGAGGCAACCTCAAGTCTGGCAGTGATGTGTCTCCATGCCCTACTCCCCACTTCAGGCTCCAAGTCCAAGTGCCAGCCCATTGCTCTTCCCTTAATCTCACCCCTGCCTGCCTGCACCCTATACACAGACTTCTCCCCCAGTTTGAGCCCAGATGTCCTGAAGCTGCTGAGGGAGTGAAGTTGAATGGAGAGGCACAGTGAGGTGTTTATGGAGCAAGTAGGCTGTTCCCCAGAACCTGGGGCTGCCCAGCTCCTCTCCGTCTTTAATTTCCCTGCCCCACTTCTCCTTGTCTCACCCCCTGCTGCCTGCTGTCCACCCCACCTCAGGACATCCAGCGCTTTGTCCTTCGATCCCTGGGGGAGAAGAGACAGCTCTACTATGCCATGGAGCACCTGGGGACAAGCTTCAAGGATCCTGTAAGTAACGCCACTTCTCTCCATCTCACTTCCATGTGTAAAGTTCTTAGAATAGCACCTGGCAAATAGTGTTATGTGAGTTGTATTTGTTGTTGTTATTATTATAGAGTTTGGCCCAGTGCCGAGGGCCTTTCCCACCTCCACCTTGTCCCCTGGAAGCAGGAGAACCTTAATATAGTAGTTCAGAGTCTAATATCAGGGATCGAGGCTGGACTTGGTGGGTGATGGTGCTTTTTTTGACTGTTCCAGGATCTCTGGACTCCAGCAACTTTCATCCCTGAGACACTTAGAGAAAAGCTCAGGTAGGAGATGCCAGTGGTGGGAGGGGCCAGCCCTGAGCTGGAAGGTGACAGAAGGGTTCCTGGGAGGCTGGGTCTGAGGAAGATGTGGTCTGAACTGGTTTGTGCATCTACTGAGCATGTCTCTCACCCCTGAGAGAGGATCAAGAGCATCGGCCTTGGGACCACGAACCTCCACAACAAAAGCCCTTGACTAACTGGAAGGGTAAGTTGCTGGGAGAACAGGAGGCAGGAGCTTGGAGGGTCTGGGGGTTGCCAGCTGAGGCTACTGCTGGGTCTGCCTTCAGGAGACCCTGTCTCCTCTGCCTTGTCCCTTCACCTGCAGATGTCCTTCTCCTGGAAGGAGTAACCCTGACCCAGGATGCAAGACAGCTGAATGGGTCGGAGCGAGCGGTGCTGGATGGGCTGCTCACCACAGCCGAGTGTGGGGTGTTGCTGCAGCTGGCCAAGGTAAGAAGACTTATGGTAGGTGGCATAGTTGGGACCCCAGGCATAGCTGTGTGCCCCCTTTTCTGTCTTCTCTGATTTTCCAGAGGGGGCTAGACTTGCCACTGCTTCATTGCTGTGGACAAGTTCCTTTTCATCTCAACTTAGAGGGCATGGGGTATACATTCTTTACAAAAAGAATTTTGCTAGGAGTTGATAGGAAAAACAAAATAAAACAAAAATCAGGCCCTGGCCTGGTAGCTTGTTTGCTTAGACCCCCTTTGGGGGTCGAACAACCCTATCACAGGGGTCGCCTAAGACCATCTGAAAACATATATATAATTAAATATTGTTTTTGTGATTAATCACTATGCTTTAATTATGTTCAATTTGTAACAATGAAAATACATCCTGCATATCAGATATTTACATTACGATTCATAACGGTAGCAAAATTACAGTTATGAAGTAGCAACAAAAATAATTTTATGATTCGGGGTCGCCACAACATGAGGAACTGTATTAAAAGGTCGTAGCATTAGGAAGGTTGAGAACCACTGGATTAGAGCATCGTCCTGGTATGCCAAGGTTGCAGGTTCGATCCCTGGTCAGGGCACATACAAGTACAAGAGTCAACCAGTGAGTGCATCAATAAGTGGAACAACAAATAGATGTCTCTCTCCTCTCACTCTCTCTCCAAAAATCAATAAACAAAAACAAAAAACATAAAGGCATAAAAGTGTGTAAGTATGCGCATGAGGATTCCTTGGAGTTTCATTACTGGCTTGGCTGATGGCTCAGTGGACACACAGGCTTTTTTTCCCCATCCATTGAATTCCCCCCTAGTTCAGGTTGAATGATTTATATTCACTAGGTTGAGCCTGTCATTTTATGAAGCATCAATCCTCATTCTAGGCTAGTGTTTCTTTAGCAGACACTCTTTTGAGTACCTGCTGTGTACTCGAACTTCTAGTTTCCAGGGAGAGGTACCTGAACACAGACCCTGCATCCAGGAGCTCACTGTAGAGAGAAGGAATCAGATGTGGAGACACATAATTAGAGTGGGTGATAAGTTTGATAAAAGAAGTATGTATTCCTTCAAATAGAAGCACCGAAATGCGCCCTGGCTGGTGAGGCTCAGTGGATTGAGTGCCAGCCTGTGAACTGAAAGGTTGCCTGGTCTGATTCCCAGTCAGGGCATGTGCCTGGGTTATGGGGCCAGGTCCCTGGTTGGGAATGTGTGAGAGGCAACCAATGGATGTTTCTCTCACACATTGATGTTTCTCTTTCTCTTATTCCCCCTCCCCTCCCCCATCTCTAAAAATAAATAAATATAATCTTTAAAAAAAAAGCACCGAAATGCAAGATCATAAAAGGCTTGTGGTAGGGGATGGCTTTTGAGTTCAGTCTTAAGGATGAGTTAATGAGACAGAGAAAGAGAGGAGAGTCAGGCTAGGAGGGAGAGGACCAAGGTATTCTGGAAACTGCAGTGGAGTACAGGGCTTAAAAGCATAAGGCAGACCCCACAATGACCACCTGTGTGAGTCTGGGCAATGTATTTTAGCATCTCTGAGCCTAGTTTCCTCAGCTATAAAATGAGGCTAAATACAGTGAGGATTTAATGAGTTAGTACATGGTAAAAATCATAGAAGAATATAGAATGTGCTCAGTATTTAGCTGTCATTGTTATCATCAGGATGTTACATTATTCAGAGGAGTTACAGGGGAGAGGCCCAGAGCTGGAATCACAGGGCAGATGGTGAAGGGCCTTCTCTCCCCTACAAGGATGGTAGGACAGCTTATTAAAGGATTTGAGTCACCGCCATCCTATAGAACTGGTAGAGCCCTCTAGTGGCAGTGTGGAGAAATACAATGGAGAGGAAAATAAAGGAGAGAGTCTGGGGTGACGCAGGAGTGCCACTGCTTTAGGTTAGGTTCTCATTTCCAGGGAGTGAAGAGAGGGGGACAGATGAGGAATATTTAGAAAATCAAAGATAGAAAAACTAAGGACTAAGTCTATGTGGGATGAAAGAATGGCATCAGGGATAACTCCCAAGTATCAGACCTTTCTGTTCCTTGATCACACTATACTCATTCTGGCCTCAGGACCTTTGCACTTGCTATTTCTGCTTCCTGGAACATTTTTCTCTTGGATATTGAAGTGGATCCTTCCTATCACTTGGTTTCAATTCAGATGTCCCCTCATCAATTAGCTATCCCCCAGTCCCTGCCTGGGCACTCTCAAGGTTGTAGCCCTGTTTTTATTTTCTTCATAACTTATCTGAATTGATCTGGTTGGTGTGTTTGTTATCTGAAAATATAAACCCTGTAAGAGCAGGGACCTTTTCTTGTTCACAACTGTGTCCCCAGTGCCTAGAACAGTACCTGGCACATAGTAGATGCTCAGTACAAATGTGTTGATTGAATGAATGAATAAATGAATGAATGCAAGAATAAAAGATTAGGTGGCTTGCATGACAAGGTGGTCTCTCAGAGATGAAGTTTATATATGGGATAACTAGGTAGTGGTATTTTAAGTGAGTTTCAAACAGAAGAATAGGTGTCAGGAAAAAACATCCAGACACCAGATGACCCCCAGATGATGACAGTTTTGTGTATCTGTTGGGTAATTGGGACTTCACATCAAGGGTTCTCATGTTCTCCATGCCTGTAAAGTGGGAAGAGGTCAGAGAGATACCTCGGTGGGACCTGGCCTGACTTAGCTTCCTGCTGGAGTCATGTTTCCAGAGGAACTCCTCTATTATTGGCTCAGCAGGGATGAATGATCAAGCCCTTCCTGCACCCTTTCTCAGCTGTCCTAACCCTCGAAGAGGCCCTCTCCCCACTGTAGGATGCTCTCCAGAGTTCTTTGTACAGGCCCCTTAGTGGGGTGATTCCAGATCTTTACCAGAAAGTGACAGTTCAGACATGAAGATAGTCATTTTCTGGGGAAGAGCAGCAGCTCAGGAAAAGGAGCCACCAGAGAACTCTGGAAGCTTCTAGTCTCTTCGAGGGAGTGAGAGAGTTGAAGCCCATGGGCACTGACATGGTCAAAAGTCTGGGGCCGAAGGACAGTGACTCAACAGTCAACTCTCTCCCTATTTAGGATGCAGCTGAGGCCGGAGCCAGGTCTGGCTACCGGGGTCGTCGCTCTCCTCACACCCCCCACGAACGCTTCGAAGGGCTCACAGTGCTCAAGGCTGCACAGGTGAGAGAGGAGGCACCCATTCCCTGGTCTGATGCCAGGAACTGGAGAAGAGAGTATACACAAAGCTGGGCACCAGAGACTGGGCTTCTCCCATGGAGGGGTGCTCCTGGGACTGAGGGTTCTTGAGTCCCCTGCTCAGAACTGAGGAGGGGCTGCCATGGAGCCAGTGGAAGGAGCGGCTGGGGCTGATGGACAGAGCTGGCTGCAGAGAGACTCCAAACCCTCCCTTCCATTGCCTCTCCCCCACTTCCTTCCACTACCTGCAGCTGGCCCGTGCTGGAGCTGTGGGCACTCCGGGGGCTAAGTTGCTTCTGGAGGTGAGCGAGCGCGTGCGGACCTTAACTGAGGCCTACTTCTCCCCGGAACGACCCCTGCATCTCTCCTTCACCCACCTGGTGTGCCGTACTGCCATCGAAGGTAACTGCCAGGATCCCACTGTTCCTCCCCGACCTTGGGTCGCTGTGGGGCACTGCCTACTCTCAGCACCCCCAAACTGTGGGGGTTTAACCTTCACTTCTAAAAGACTTTGATTCCTCTGCCCAACGGGAGCCTAGCCTCCGCTCAGCTGTGACTCCCAAACTTCAGGGTGGGTGTCGATGGTGGTGGCTGGGCATGGGCACAGAAGCATTCACCAGGCCCCTTTGCTTCCTAGGGGAGCAAGAGCAGCGCATGGACCTGAGTCACCCCGTGCATGCCGACAACTGCGTCCTGGACCCTGACACAGGAGAGTGCTGGCAGGAGCCCCCAGCCTATACTTATCGAGACTACAGGTGGGCAGCCCCTCCAGAGGTCAGGCAGGTGGGCCTGAACTGAGATCTCACTGCCTCCTGTCTCCCTCCTTCAGTGGGGTCCTCTACCTCAACGATGACTTCCAGGGCGGGGACCTGTTCTTCACAGAGCCCAACGCCCTCACTGTCAGGGTAAGTGGGGTGGAGGTTGCGACAGGGAGCCCAGCTGTGGGCTCAAGATTCAAAACAGAAGATTCCCAGAGGCAAATGTAGGGAAATGGCTGGGGCCACTTTAATCCTTTCCTTTCCCGGCTTCCCCGGCCCTCTTCAGCATGTGTCTGTGTTCAGTAGCTCTCCTAGCAGAAGTTGATTATGCTCCCCACCCCTGGGAGATTTCGAAGTGGCCCCTCCAGACCCCACCTTCAGTGTTTGCCTCACTTCCTAAAGGAGGGTGGGTGAGCACAGGACCCAAGTCCCTGTTCCAGGTAGAAACTAAGGGCTAGAAATAGGTAGAAGGAGGAGAGGAACAATGATTTCTCATTGTTGCTCTCTTACCCAACTACCTCCTCTGCTTACCACCACCAGCTACCTATAATCCAAGCCTTCCTTGAGGAGGAAGAATTTCCCCAAGATCCTTATCCCCAGAACACAGAGTCTGGTCCTGTGCTCATTTCTGCAGATTACTTCACACCTAGGTCAAAGGATTGGACAAGAAAAGCCGGGGCACCAGGGGAAGGAACCGATAGGAGACCCCTGATAGAGGCCCCTTCTGCCTTTGGCTCCAACTCCTTTAGCTTCAGTCTGGCATTTGTGCTCCCCAAGTGGAGGCCAATTTCTCATTTGTCCCAAGATAGTCCTTGTATTAAGGAGTAGGAAGTAATGGGCAAGAGAGCTGACCTTTCAGTGCCCCCTGACCTGTCTTGATCTGGGAGTCAGGGCCAAGTTCTCTGAGGGCCTGTCCCTGGAGCTGAACCTGCCCTCTTCCCCCAGGCTCAGGTTCGTCCTCGCTGCGGACGCCTGGTGGCCTTCAGCTCCGGTGGGGAGAATCCCCATGGTGTGTGGGCCGTGACTCGGGGCCGGCGCTGCGCCCTGGCACTTTGGCACACGTGGGCACCTGAGCACAGGGAGCAGGTGAGGAGGAGCAGGAATAGGAAGGATGTCTCTCCTGGTATGTGATGCGTGGGCAGGCTGATGGGTGAGGGGCAGGGGCTGAGATGACCCAGGGAGGTCCCTGGGGCAAGATGGATGTAGGGAATTGGGCCAGACTCTCCTTCCTCCTCCCAGGAGTGGACAGAAGCCAAAGAGCTTCTGCAGGAACCAGAGGAGGAGGAGGAGGAGGAGGAAGAAATGCCCAGCAGAAACCCTTCCCCAGAACCCCCCAGCCGCAGGCTTCAGCGGGTCCAGGACAAGACTGGGAAGCCTCCTCGAGTCCGAGAGGAGCTGTGAGGGGCTGAGCCAGCTCTTTGGAGATGTGACCACCTGACCTGTGAGGGCTGCCTTGATGCCAGGACCTACAAGAAGCCCCCATGTAACAGGAGCAGAAGAGCAACCTCTCTCTGTCCCTGTACCCTCACCATCCTGGGGATCACAAGGGTCATCCAGCCCTGCACTCAGAGGACACTGCACAGACCAGCCCTGAGCTCACCAGGTCTGAGGAGCCAGGCCTGGCCCCAGTTGATGGACCTCCAACCCTGGACAAACAGAGGAGATGCAATGCCTCCCTAGAAAGAAATGGCAAGGGGCAGGGCCTAACTGCTTCAAATAAGGACGATGAGAGGGGAGAATAACCCTACTGCCTTCTCCCAGCCTGTCAATAAAGAACTCGAAGCCCTGGCTGGTGTGGCTCAATGGATTGAGCGCTGGCCTGTGAACCAAAGGGTTGCCAGTTCAATTCCCAGTCAGGGCACATGCCTGGGTTGCGGGACAGGTCCCCAGTTGGGGATGCTTGAGAGGCAACCACACATTGATATTTCTCTCTCTCCTTCCCTTCCCCTCTCTCTAAAAATGAATCAAAATCTAAAAAAATTTATTAAAGAAAGAAAAGAAAAGAACTTGAGGATTCCCTCAGCCCAGGCCCGTCAAGTGTACCACAGTTTCTTTCTTTGGTGCTTGGAGGTGGGAGTGGCTGGCCTGGGAGGAGACATGTGTCATGTGTCACTGGGCCTCCCGAAGGTGGGACCACTCAAGCCTGTGATTTGTCAGGGAAATCTCAGCCACCTGCTCCCCTCATGCAAATAAACCCAAACCCCTAACAGCTGCTTCTTGGGCTTCCAATGCTAAGCCCTATTTTCCCTCTGAGCTTGGCCAAGACTTAGGGCAGCCTGACCCCTTAAGGCTCCTGCTTTCACAGCTCCTGCACGACCTTGTGAGTCGAGGACAAGGAATGGGCCAAACCCAGGTGGGAACAGGGGATGAGATTGCCCTCCACTTGCAATCCATTCTGTACCCAGAGCAGGAGCAGGCCTGTCCATCGTGCTTTCTCAATCCCCTGTCCTCCCCCTGCTGCCTGCGACCCAGGATCAGATCCTGGGGCAGCTGGTTGGGGTTTTTGGGAAGAAGGATTATCCAGATCAGTCCCTTCTAATCTCAGCTCCTGCCTACACCCTCCCAGTAGTCACTAGAACCCTCTTCCCCACCGCCCTGAGCCAAGGACACAGCTTTGGGTATTGATAATGGGCCATCTCTCACCCTCGTATTCCGACTCTTGGCCTGGTTGCTAGGCAGGCCCTGACTGCCCAGATCATCGCCACTGGTGGGGCCCAGGGCCTGGGGGGACTGCTGGGGCTGTGGTGGCTCCTTTGCACCCTCCCAAACGTCAACCTTTAATCCTCACAGCTTTCCTCTAATCCTATGGGGCCTGATGCTCTCTGCTCTCTGCCCGCAGAGACCAAGCCGGAAGCACCCTTTCCACCCTCCTCCCTCCAGGGCTTGTTGTGGGGGGCTGCTCCTCTACACCCCAGCATTCCTGCTCCTACCCCTCCCCCACACTGGGCCCAAGTCTCTCTGGAAGCCACACACCTCTCTCCCTGTCCTCTTCCCCACCCCTGCCAGTTGATTGCATTTGCCTGACAGTAGTCATTTTGGCCCTACCCTTCCTTGTCAGTGCCCCCCCGCCCCCGCCCCAGAGTGGGGCCAGGCCAGGCCAGCTCCTCTGGCAGCAGAGCTGGGGCAGGTGACAGGCTGGCATCGCTGCTGAGGGAGTGAGGAGGCGCCTGGGAACCGGAGCTGGAAACCTGGGAGAGGTCCAGTCAGAGCCCAAGTAAGAGGGAGCTGGCCTGGCTCTGCTCTCTGGGGCTGAGGGCTGCAGGGAGGGCTTGGGCAAGGCTAGGACTAGCTGCAGAGGACCCCAAACTTGGAGCGGCTAGTTGGGGAGGTGGTGTAGGCCAACTGGTCATTTTCCCTATTTCTTGGAATGGGCGCCATCCCTCGTGAGCAGTCTGGTGTGAGGTGTGAGGGACAGAAACATGGCCTGGTGGGGATCCCCCTATACCTACCCCATGTTTCTGGCAGAAGCTGGAGCTATCCCTCAGCCTGTCAGCCATGGGGGAGATGGAACAGCTGCGGCAGGAAGCGGAACAGCTCAAGAAGCAGATTGCAGTAACTCCGGAAATGTCCCACATGGGAATCCCAGAAAACATAGAAATGGGGACATGAGCGAGTGTGGCCTAGGCGGGGAGGAGGCTGGATCCATTCTTGACTGACACCCTAGAGACCCCTGACTTGGAAGTGACCAGAGACTTTCTGGATCTCATACTTGAGAAGTCCCCAAACTACCTTAGAGACCCAAGCCCAACTATCTTAGAGACCCATGCACCCCCCACCCTGCCCTCTCCTCCCCTGATGTCTGCTTCCCCCCCAGGATGCCAGGAAAGCCTGCGCTGACACTACTCTGGCAGAGGTGAGACTCCTATTCCTCTGAGGCAGGGCCTGAGGGAAGGAGAGGGCAAGGGAGCTCCCGGACCTACCCAAGCTTTAGTACAATATGTCCTTGGATGAGGAATAACATTGATTAATTCATTCAACAGACAGTGAGATCTGCTCTGGGCCAGGGACCGTATTGGAGGCTAAGGACAAGATGCTGTCCCTATTATCATCCATAAAACAGGAGAGACTACATCCCCTCACCTTGCAGGGTGGTGAGGATGAAGAGAGGGATAGTACTTTGTAAATCACAAAGCCCTTATGGACTCCATTCATTAGGTGCTTAATACTGTATTTCGCTTATCCTAAGATGCACGCTTTTTCACATTTTGACATTTCTGAAATCAAGATGTATTCATCTGATGCCTTACAATTAAAGTTGGCAGCATTTTTTCTTTCTTAGTGATACATAAAAGAATGGTGCTTCCTAGAGTTGGTTGCACCTTAGATAGGATTAAATACCTTTTTTTTTTTTTTTAAAATCTTCACCCAAGGACATCTTTTCATTGCTTTTGGAGAAAAAGTTTTAGAGGGAGGGAGGGAGGGAGGGAGGGAGAGAGACATCAATTAGTTGCCTTCCGCATGCACCCCATCTTGGGATTGAACCCACAACCTAGGTATGTGCCCTAACCAAGAATAGAACCCGTAACCTTTTGGTGCACAGGATGACACTCCAATCAACTGAACCACACAGGCCAGGGCAGGATTAAACATTTTAATAAGAGTCAGCATTTACTGAACATTTACCATGGGCTAAATTGCTTAAATACATAATTTCATTTCATTTTCTTTTCTTTTAACTTACTCCTTTTAAAAAATTGATTTTTGAGGGAGAGACAGAGACATCAGTTTGTTGTTCCATTTATTTATGTATCCATTGGTTGATTTTTGCATGTGCCCTGACTGGGGATCAAACCTGCAACCTTGGCATATCAGGACGATGCTCTAACCAACTGAGCTAACTGGCCAGGACAATTTCATTTCATTTTTATGACAACCCCATGAGATAGGTGCTATGAACATTTTATAGATGAGGACAGGCTCAGAGATGTTAAGTAACTTGACCAAGATAATAAAGCAGATAAATGGCAAATCAAGTTTTATCGGCTCTGGAGCCCCAGACTAAGTTTAGAAGCTGGAAAGACATATAGGACAACATATTCCAGAAGGTGCCGTTCAAGGTCACGGTGACACCCTGGATACCCGGCTGTTCTGCAGTGGTGTGTGCGGGCAGGTTTCTAACAGTTTGGAACCATCAAATGTGTACATATCTACCTAAGTTCCTGTTCAGTGACTTTACACTAGCAGCTTGAAATTGGTCAAGGTGGGAGAATTAGAGGATCAAAATCACCCTCCCACCTCCCCTCATCCTCTCCTACCCCACACGGGAGAGAGAGCTGTTAAACACTTAACAACATGCCACTGGCTGTCTCTCACATCAACCTAAGCCACTCCATGGCAGAGACTTATTTCTTTAAGGCTGGAGGCCTGACCCAGAGCCTGGCACAGAACAGAAACTTGTACAGATCAGTGGCTGTGACACTGACATCTGGGCACATACTCTGCTCTCCTTGATTTCTAATGTCCCCTTTTCTGCAGCTTGTGTCTGACCTAGAAGTCGTGGGACGAGTCCAGATGCGGACAAGACGGACGTTAAGGGGACACCTGGCCAAGATTTATGCCATGCACTGGGCCACTGACTCCAAGTGAGTCTTGGGGCACGCCCAGAAGGGAGGAGATTCAGGAAGGAGAGGCTTGGGTGACATGGTGTGTGACGTGGGATGTGAAGTGGGGTGCCCTCTCCCCAGGCTGCTAGTAAGTGCCTCACAAGATGGAAAACTGATCGTGTGGGACACCTATACCACCAATAAGGTACCAGCCCTGCCTCCCACCCCTCCATCATCCCGTCCTTCCTTGGGGACATTATGCCTGCCCTCCTCAGCCCTCTCCACCTGGGACCTCAGCTCGGGTCCTGCCTCTGCTCACCCTAACCTCCTGCAGGTACATGCCATCCCTCTGCGCTCCTCCTGGGTCATGACCTGTGCCTATGCCCCATCAGGGAACTTTGTGGCATGTGGGGGGCTGGACAACATGTGCTCTATCTACAGCCTCAAATCCCGCGAGGGCAATGTCAAGGTTAGCCGGGAGCTCTCTGCTCACACAGGTGAGAGACCCTGTCTTCCCATCCCGAGGGGTCCAAGGAAGCCCTGGGTTGGTGGGTTGTGGTTCTAAAGCCAGGGCACTGTCCTAACCTCCCCCAGGTTATCTCTCCTGCTGCCGCTTTCTGGACGACAACAACATTGTGACCAGCTCAGGGGACAGCACGTGGTGAGGACTGAATACTATGGGTGTTGGGCTGGGGTGGCGATTCTGTCATGGCCTTTCCCTGTGACAGCTTCTTCTCCTCTTGGCAGCGCTCTGTGGGATATCGAGACCGGGCAGCAGAAGACTGTGTTTGTGGGACACACAGGGGACTGCATGAGCCTGGCTGTGTCTCCCGACTTCAAACTCTTCATTTCCGGGGCCTGTGATGCTAGTGCCAAACTCTGGGATGTGCGGGAGGGGAGCTGCCGGCAGACTTTCACTGGCCATGAGTCGGACATCAACGCTATCTGTGTGAGCCCCTCTGTGCTCCAACCCCTGGGACCACCTCACCACCCCCAACACACACATCCCTCACTGCCTCCCAGGGCTCCCTACCATCTTTTTAACTTTCCACTTTGAAATAATGTCACCTTACAGAAAATTTGTGAGAGTAACAAAAAGAGCTTCCACCTACCCAGCACCCACATTCACTGCTAACATTTTACCACATCTGTTTTATCATTCTCTCTCTGAACAGGAAGGGATAAAGGGATGGGGGGATAATTGGATGGATGGATGATTGACAGCTGGCTAACTAGACAAACACATACACCTAGATGTAGATACACATTTTGTTGTTATGGTTTTCCCTGGATTTTCTGAGTTGCAGGCATCATGTCTTTTTATCCCTTAAATACTTCAGTATTTCCTAAACACAAGGCCATTCTCCTACATAGCCACAGTGTAATTCTTAAAATCAGGGAATTTAACATTGACACAATACTATAGTCTACAATCTATATTCACATTTCACCAATTATCTCAAATATATCTGTAATAGCAGTCCCCCCCCCCCCCCCGCCAGAAACAGGTATTGCATTTTCTTGCTACATTTTAGTTTCCTTTAAGCAGGAACTGGTTGTTTTTTTTTACCGTTGTCTTTCACGACATTGACACCTTTAAAGAGTACAAAGCAATTTTCTGTAGACTTTCCTTCTAATTGAGTTGATCTGACATTTCCTCATGATGAGGTTCAGGCTATGCATTTGCACTTGACCCTGCTCCTGCACTCTGACCCAGCTACTGTAGTGGGGAGAAGAGTCAGAGACAACCTCCGCCCTTCCAGCCATGTGACCCTGGGCAAGCTGCAGGCACTCCCTCAGCCTTGTGGGAATAATGCCAGTCTGTAGGCTGTCGTGAGGAGCAAGTGAAGCGTATAGGGGAGCCACCAGCGTGCATGAAATGCTGCGGCCTTTCTCACAGCAGGCCAGGGAAGGGACAGGCAGGGAGGCTGAGGGAAGGAGCTCACCCTGCAGCCACCAGGCAGGAGTCAGGGAGAGGGCAGGAGAGGCAGCAGCTGCCCAGGTCAGAGTCCTGACCTCCTTGCCACCTGTGCCCTCAGTTCTTCCCCAACGGAGAAGCCATCTGCACAGGCTCAGATGACGCCTCCTGCCGTCTGTTTGACCTGAGGGCAGACCAGGAGCTGACAGCCTATTCCCATGAGAGCATCATCTGTGGCATCACATCTGTGGCCTTCTCCCTCAGTGGCCGCCTGCTCTTCGCAGGCTACGATGACTTCAACTGCAATGTCTGGGACTCCATGAAGGGCGAGCGTGTGGGTAAGGGCCAGCCCAGCCCCACCTCCCCTGCCCCAAACTGCTGCCTCAGCTGGAAATACCCTCTATCCAGCTCCCCTTGTTGGATCCTTACTGCTATTCCCTAATTATTTCATAACTCGGAGCTCTGCCCCTGGAATCCAGTCCCCCTTTGGTTTCCAATGTAGGATCATCTTCTCGGAAAGAACAGTTGCTCTAAGGGGTCCTTCTCCATCGCCCAATGCCATGACTGCTCCCTGCCAGAGGAGCTCCTTCAAGGTGATCTGCAGATCTGAGGACCTTGAAGGTCTAGTCAGGTCTGGGTTTCAGGGACATCCTCTGAAGGAAAGAGTCAGGATCCAAATCCTAATTCTGGGGCTTACTTTCTGAGTGCCCTTGGGCAAGTCATTTCTCTCTGGGCTTCCATCTCTTTGTTTGGAAACAAAGAAACAGCATGAAAGGGCTACTTTCCCTATTTTCCAGCACCCATCAAGATGTCCCTTGCTCTTTTCATAGCACTCTGGCACTTCCAACCTTTCCCCATCCCTCTCTGCCCATCCCTGACCCCAGGTTCTCAACAGAGATTGGCCTCAAGAGAAACCCTACAGTTTAGGGCTAATCCTCTTTCTGTCTTCCAGTCTCCATGGGGGAGGGGCACTGAAGTCAGAGCCCAGCCTACCTAACCTAGGATTCCTGTGCGTGCACACATACTCCCTGCCAAATGAGCAATTGGAGACATGTTGTCTCTTCTCCCTTTTCCTCAGGCATCCTCTCTGGCCACGACAACAGGGTCAGCTGCCTGGGGGTCACAGCTGATGGGATGGCAGTGGCCACTGGTTCCTGGGACAGCTTCCTCAAAATCTGGAACTGAGGAAGCCAGAGGTGGGAGGTAAAAGGCCATGAAGACACTCAGCTGCCCCTTTCCCTGCCTGATTTCTTGAAGGTTCCTTTAAGGCTTTCTCTTCTATACCCCAGCTGCCATTCCCACCAAGCTTTCTCCTTTGAGGACAGTGGGGGTACAGGGAGTGTGCTTTTGGGAGGCAGCATCAGGAACTGCCAAAGAACTTCCCTATATCCTCCCATGGTTTTGACAGTTTCCCCTTTAGTGAGCAAGGACCGCTGACCCCTTCCCAGCCCTTGGCAGGTCCAGCAGGCTTCCAGTGTGAGGCTCCAGGCCCTAGGATTCCTCCCCAAGAGCTATTACCTTTGTCCAGACCTGTGTGGCATAGGGTGCTCGGCCCGTGACTATGGCTCTGGCACCACCAGGGTCCTGGCCCCTGTTTTCTTTATGCTTTCTCCATTTTCTACCTTATTTTTCCCCCTTGCAAAGTACCTGCAATAAAGTACAGCACCCTGGTATATCTGTGATGTTTGTCTTCTAACCTACTTCTGTTCCAAAAAGATTCCGTTCCCGTAATAAAGTATTGCAGGTGCAAGTGATAAAGGTTGGGTGCCAGACAGCTTGTGGGCAGAAAGGGAGGTGGGGGAGAAACCCAAGTCTTGTGGGGAAAGCCTGAGATGGGTCACGAGAGAAGGCATTCACCAGGTGGCTGGAAGCGCGTGCACAGCAGTTCACCACAGCCTGCTTATGGTGTGTACACGTGTGTGTGTACAGTAGGATTATGTTGAGAAGGAATCAGATGATCAAAGGCAGTAGGGAACCACTGAAAAATTTTTAGCAAAGCAGTAACATGATCAGATATGCTTCTCAGAAAGATGACCCTAGCAGCAATGTTGGTTGATGAAATGGAGTGAGGGGAGACAGGAGGGAATGAAGGAAACAGGTAGGAAGCAGGCAGCAAGAAATGCAAGAGCAATAGGACAGGGGAGACAAGGGAAGGGATAGGAAAGAGATTAAAGATATAGAATCAGCAGGATTTAGTGACCAAGTGGGATGTTAAGAGGGATTCAAAATGATGGCAAAGGTTTGGGTTTGGGCGGATAATGCTGTTATTTACTGGGATAAAGAAGAGGGGAAAAGAAACAGCCTTTGAGGGGAAAATTACAGATCCATCTTTAAACAAACTGACTTTGAAGTGCCTATGAGACAGCTGGATAAAGGTCTTGGTTAGATAGAGACACCTGGAAGTTACCAGAATATAGGTAGATAGTAAGCTGATCCCTAAAGGTGAACACCTAGGAGGAGCGAGAGGAAAGAGCCAAGGGCAGAGCCCTGGGGAACACCAGGATTTAAGGGAGGTACATTAAGAGATTTGCAGGTATCAGTGCAGGGGCACTCAGGCCAGGAAACACAAGCTCCCCAGGCTGCCTTTCTTCATAAACATTTAGGTATAACACTTAATAACATCATTTAAAATAACTTCCTTTAATATACAAAAAACACATAACACACAAAGAAAGCCCACGAAAGCTCTCAGTTACAGAGTTGGTAGTTTAGGGGGAGTTGAAGACAACGAGCCTTTCCAGTGTCCAAGGGAAAGAAGGGGTGAGAGGACTCAGAGTATCACTAGACCCCTGGTGAAGCCAGGGCTGGGCCATACATGGCCTAGTTCTCTACCAAGGCCAAGTGCTGATTTTCCTTGTCATGATCCTGGCCTTGATCCCATGCTTGTCCTCCTGTTCTCAGAAGGCGTCCAGTTCCCAGAAAGGCCCCTTCTTTTAGTTCCCTAACATTTTCACTCAGGGGAGAAGGCCGCTTACCCTATAAAAGGAAGTATGCAAGTTGGGGGAGGGAGGGAGGTGGTTCAGGAGAGGAAAGATAAGGTAAAGGCCTCCCACCCTGTCCGTTGGACTTCTTAGGAATAGCTCTCACCCTCTCCCTTTACCTGTCGTGGTGTCAGAGTCCCAGGGGAGTTGTCATCCTGCAGGATAGTGAGGGGAGATCTCCCCAGTACCTTGTTCTTTGGTTTCCGTCTATTGCACTTAGAACCTAGGGTGGGTAAAGAGTTAAAAGCAAGGAGCCAAAATTAGGGGCTTACAGTTTATTTCTCCTAAACTACCCCAGAAGATGATCCCAATTTCTCTTCCTTATACGTTGCCCTTAGATTCTGTACCTGAAGATCTGGGCGTCTCAGGGTCTCTCACGGACATGTCTGAGCCCTGGCTGGCCAGAAGGATCTCTGAGGGCTGTCCTGTTTCTTCCTCAGAAAACACCTGCTTGGAGGGAAACTCAGCCTGGCTCCCATGTGGCATCTGGTCCTCAAGGGAAAACTGGGTGCCCAGAGGCAAGTCCGATTCAGAAGACGAAGGTGGCTCTAGGGGCTGAATAGGCTCTGAAGAATTTGATTTGGGGGCTTCAGCCTCAAATACTTCACTCAGCTGTTTCACCAGTGGGTTTGGGGGCTCTGAAGGGAAGAAGTGAAGCGAGACAGTGACCCTCTGATACAAGTTGTTCAGCAAAGAGGACAAAATATAGGAGACTTAGGCTCTTGGTGGGTGAGGAATTGAGAAGAGGGAAATCAAGGTGAGAGGGATCAAAATGATGAGAAAGAGTGAGATGGGTTCACAGCAGGAGGGTGGAGGCCCCTTTAAGAAGGAGCCCTGAGAGCATGGCTTCATTGACTCCCACCCAAGGATACTAGCTGACTGCCTTATCAGAATTTTCTGGGCCCAACACTTACCTCCACTGCTCGTCTTCATAGGTGTCCGTGAAATGCCAAGGGTAGGAGAGCGGGGATCTGAGTCCTGGGCCTCATTAGGACTCTCCAGCTGCTCCCCTGCTGGTAGGTTTGGCTGTGGAGAGCTCTCCACCTGTCAGGATCAAAGGCTGTTAAAAGTCTGGGCCCTGAGTCTTCTTCCCTCCCAGGTCTTCAGCATCCTGCCAACATTCCAGGCAGGAATTGCCAAAGCCCTCAGGCATTCAGGAGAATGTAGAAAGTAAGGCCTCAAAGTAGAGGTGGGGAGTGGGGACATTCAGAATCAGGTTAAGCAGACGTCAAAGAATTCAGACAGCTTCTCTACCTACCCTCTACCCGGCCCAGAGTACCTGGATGGGAGTGCGCAGGATGCCGGCACTAGGTGAACGCGGGTCCGCCACTCTAGCCAGATGCTTGTTGTGCGGCGGAGGCGGCGCAGGAGTGACTGGCGCGCTCTTGGCTGAGCCCATCTCAACAGGGAAGAAGAGGGTGGGGCAGGGCCCGGCCTGGGGCGAGGAGGGGATGCCTATGAGAAGTGACTCAGATCTCAGCTCTCACCGCGACCATGTGCGACCTCGAACTCCAGACCACCTTATCTTCCCAGATTCTGGCCAGCTAAGGAACCTCCTGGATGCTGAGCTAGAGGCCTCCGTGGGGACAATGACTGGTGCAGCTCACAAGAGGGTTTATTCAGGGACTGCCGAACCCTCTAACTTATTCACTAATTTATTCAAGTCACTTACCGTGCCCCAACTCTACTTTTTGCTGCACAGCAGCTCGAGCCTCAACTCCCGAAGCTGAGATTCAAAACTCCCGCCACGCCCCCTGCCGTGACCCTATTGGCTGAGCCGACACAGACTTCTATAGGCCTACTCTGTGAGATCCGCCCCCACTGAAGGAAGCCATTGGGCTGAGAGGACGTCTATCATGCGAACCATAGGGTCAGTGGGCAATGGCTTGGCTTGCCGAGGGTTGACGCCTCCTTGATAAAAGGGGACTTTTGTTCCTCTCAGGCTGCGAGGTGTCCATAGTGAGCCTTTAGATAGTGCCAATCTTCGCTTTTGAGAACTTAACTTTTAAAGCCAAATGATTTTATTTAAAAAAAGAATGATTTATGCTATTATGTACAGATTCAGGCGGAGATAAGAGTTACGAAGATTTTTGAGGCGAGAGAAATAATCCTTACTGGTTGACGGCGTTATCAATCACTCGATTCTAACCCTCTGAAACTCCGCCTCATTGGGTAGCCACCTTTCAAATACCAAGAACTGCCCTTCTATTTTCCGATCAGAGAGGGCTCCAGGAAAGTTTCTGAAACTGGTTTAAACAGTCGTCAATTTCTGCTCTTCAATAGAAGGCATGCTAAGGGACAGTAGGGGTCCCAGAGTGCGAGCAGCGAAAACTGGGGTACACCTCCTTGCTCTACAGGCGCTCTGCCCGGGAAGAGTGGGATTGGTTCTGTCCACCATCCATTGCATGGGAAGCACTTTTCATTGGGTTTAGTCAAGAGTAAGGCAGGGGGCGGAGCACTAGTACGCAGGTTCTGTCCAACTGCCATTCTCGCTCGTCTTCCCTGAAGCGCATGCACCTAACGAATAGTGCTGATTGGTCCGCAAGGGTAAGGAGGTGGGGGACTAGGAACGGTGGGAGCTGCTCTGTGTGGAGGAGCTGCTGCCGGTGTCATGGCGGAGCTGAGTGAGGAGGCGCTGCTGTCAGTATTACCGACGATCCGGGTCCCTAAGGCTGGAGACCGGGTCCACAAAGACGAGTGCGCCTTCTCCTTCGACACACCGGTAAGCCCATTCCCTACGCCCGTAGCGAGCACGACTTCCATAGCCCTGGTCATTCTGCCGGGGCCTGCAAAGCTTGGGCTGCCGCCTCCTTGCGATGCACCATGGGACATGTAGTCTTCCATGCTACTCCCTGCCGTTGCTTTTCATTATCTGGAGCTGTCGTATGACTACCGATCCCGGAAACCACCGGTCCTGTCTCGCCTGCTCCCCGTCTCGTGCAGCATTGTGGGGATTATAGTCCTTCACTCCCTTCTGCTGTGTTAAGCTAGGGGCGCAAGCCGATTGTGTGACTACATCCCCCATATGGCTACTTGGGAAAGCCTGGGAGTTGGCCTTGCCTATCGCGCATGGTTCTCCGGGTTTTGTAGTCTCGTGTAGGAGAGATGAGGCTACCCCCCGCTGTTCTGGGCCGGGGTTGGGGTTGGAGGGTGGGTGCTGCAGTTCCTAGTCCCGTAGTAGTCTGGAAGTAGGCTTGAAGAAGGCCGTTTTTGAAAAGGGCCAAGTTACAGAGCCTCCATCCACGGTTAATATGGCTAGGGGGCGGGGAGGTGGGTCGCTGTTGGGAGGGAGGGAAGGGAAAGAGGAGAGGAGAGGTCTAGTCGTTTCTTTAAAATGAACCATTTTCGCGGCCCCCTCTTCTTCCCGCCCATCACAGAAAGCAGAGGGAACCCTTTTTAAACTATTCCCAAAGAGATGGTTTCTTTCTTGCAGGATACTAAGGCCCCTTTCCATCCCACTCCCACTCTTGACTACTTAGACAAAGCCACCACCCACACCGTGCTTCACGTTATACAGGCTCCACCCGGTACCTCGTTTCCTGCATTTCTGCCTTACTGTGTCACCCTCAAGAGAGACAAGGCTCTGCCCAGGCCAGAGCCTGAACTGAGAGGACAGCAGCCTAGTTGGGATCCACCCCCCTTCCCTCAAGCAGCTGCTGGGCCCTGCCCAGGGTGTTCAGCCAGACCAGCTCATGGCCAGGAAAACTGCAAGTCAGAGTGGAAAGGCTTCATTAATGCAGTGCTGAGTATAGGAGCATAATCTAAAGCCCACTTCAGGATCACCACTGACTTGTGGTTTGCTTGGTTTGCTAGGCTTTGAGCTTGGCCTCAAATAATATGCTGCTACTCTGAAGTCTGACTTTGGCAAAGCTAAAAGAGGACTGCTCAGAGCAGAGCCCCAGGGCTCCCAATCCTTGGTGAAACCATCTCTAATTTCCAGCAGAGGAGTTTAATCCCTGCGGTTTCCTCATGCCTTCCAGGTTATCAGATGCATGGCTTGGTGAAGCAACATCTTTCTCAGGAGGAAAAGGTTTTTCTTAATTACCAACTGTTGGTAGAAGTCAATGGTTTCCTCTTTATATTCCCGCCTCTCTTCTAGAAACTTCTTTGAATATGTAATCCAAAAGGAATTTTTGTAATGTTATTACATTTATTTCACTTCAAGTAAAGAGATCTCCAGCGTGGCAGAGCTGACTTTGCTAACGAACTTCCAGCATATTTGATTATCTTCAAATTGAGTCCACGGTAATAAGAGAGCTTATGTGACCTTCCTGATGAGAAATGCCCTATTTGTTTTTGAATATTATAATTCACAGTGTTCTAGGTAGTGGTACACAATCTGTGGGATGAAGAACTGCCTTTGATGGTGCCCTATTTTTTAATATCACTGAAGAGAATTTTTTCAAGGCCACTGAAGCTTTTGCTCAAAAACTTGGATCTGAGGGAAGCCTGTTGTTTTCCACAATTTCCTTCTCCACCTTCTCCATCACTTTATTCACAAAGGCACTGGCAGACTTGCTCAGTTTGGAGGAAGCCCATCCTCTCCCGTCAGCCGAGATTTAGAGTGGACACTTGTCTTTCCCTGTTTCCTCTCTGGCTTGTGTGTATTCTACCTGTCAGCAAGTGTCACTAGATCGTTGTAGAAAGGGGATGGCTTTGAGGTTGGAGATTGATGGGACTTCAGTGGGAATTTAGGTATTGGTCAGAGGGGAGGTGACAGGGTGATGACTGGAGAATGCCAGACTTCATGTCCCTGCCATGCTGGGTCTAGGTTTAGCTGTGAGCTGCACGTAGGCCATTGTTCCACTGGAGCTAGACTTCAGCAGGAGAGGAGGGAGAAGATTCAATGTGGACCAGGGTTCAGCTGCCTAGCAGAGTATAGTAAAGGAAAGGTCTGATCTTACTGGCAAGAATCTCTGCTTCTCCAGTCTTGTATGTTTTCTTAATCCTGGAGATAAGGTAGGGTTTATCATCATCCTTGATTTAAGTTTGATGTCTGACATGTTGATCTTTCCGCTCCAAGGAAAGGACCCTTTTCCCCTCTGAATATAATTTCTGGCACCAGAAGTTCATGGTATTTGGTCCTTGTTTACTTTCTGAGTCTCTTAGCTCCAAGGAAGAGGTAGAGGAGTTCTCTGCAATTGATTGGAGGGCTCCAAAACCCAAAGAAGGAGCAAGGAGGAAAAAGAATGCTGACTGATAGGTGTTATTCAGCTTCTGGTGTCCTAGTTGATTAATAAAGTCATAGGAGACGGGGGAGAATCTTAGCCATGTACTAAGTCCTAAAGAGGTAAATGACTTGCCAAGGGCCACACAGTGTTAGAAAACAGAACCTTTCTTCTGGAAACCAGCAGTTTTTGAGCCCAGGTCTTAGTTTCCCCACCTAGCCAGGCTTCATCCTCCCTGTGTTTCCTCCTCTGCTTCTTGTCCTGCAGGAATCTGAGGGTGGCCTCTACATCTGCATGAACACATTCCTGGGCTTCGGGAAACAGTATGTGGAGAGACATTTCAACAAGACGGGCCAGCGAGTCTACTTGCACCTCCGGCGGACCCGGCGCCCGGTAGGGATAGGAGCTAGGCCTGGGACATTCTGGCACATCCCACCGGGTCTCCATTTTGAATCTGTTCCATTTTGACTTCCTGTAGGCCTCAATTTCCCTCTCGCCTGTAACTGATGGTGTCATTAAAGCTCAGCACACGTGTTTTTTAGCTCCATTCTCTTCTGAGGTTGACTTATTTCATCCCCTCTATCCTCCCCAATTCTTCCTTACCTGCTGTTCATTGCTGACCCTGCCCTTCCTGCCTCATTGCAGAAAGAGGAGGACACCACCACAGGCACTGGGGACCCCCCCCGGAAGAAGCCCACCCGGCTGGCTATTGGTGAGCACCACTGCCGTCCTAGTCTTCTCCCCGAGCAGGGCTTTCCTGCTCTCAGAATAATTAGGAAAGCCCCAGAAGAATGGGCCTGATCAGTGGCCCTAGAGGTCTGGAGGGGACAAAGTAAAGTACTGGGTCAGCGGAGGGACATTTACCTGTGGTCGTGGTCCTACACTCCCTCTTCTTCTCTTGTCTCATCAGGTGTCGAAGGTGGGTTTGACCTTAGCGAGGAGAAGTTTGAATACGATGAAGACGTGAAGATTGTCATTTTGCCAGATTACCTGGAGATTGCCCGGGATGGGTTGGGGGGACTGCCTGACTTTGTCAGAGATCGGGTATGAATATTTTTCCACCCTCTCCAAGATTTTAGGGCAGGTGGGGCTAAGGCAGTGATGTTTTGGGCAAGCACTGATAAAGTGCTGGGGGGGCATGTAGGGATGGGGTTTGGATGTTGTTTCTGCTGACCCTCTGCTTCCCCCAGGTGACCAGTGCAGTGGAGGCGCTACTGTCGGCCGATTCAGCCTCCCGCAAGCAGGAAGTGCAGGCCTGGGATGGGGAAGTACGGCAGTTGTCTAAGCATGCCTTCAACCTCAAGCAACTGGACAACCCTGCTCGAATCCCTCCCTGGTGAGGCCTGGCCCCTCTACCTCGGGCACAACTCCTAGAGCAGGGGCAAAGAGGCCACCTTCCCAGGAGATCTGGTGGGAGGGAGGGCCGAGAGCAGGACAATTACGGAGACTTGGAAGCGAAGACCTGAGCAGGAGGACATCCAGAGGAGAGAAGAGAAAGATATTCGATTGGCAGGGGCCCACAGAATCCCCTTTCTCTCTGCCACTCCCAGATACCCCCAACCCGTATTTCAGCTCATTTTTTTTTCTCCTTGGGTTAGTGGCTGGAAGTGCTCCAAGTGTGACATGAAGGAGAACCTATGGCTTAACCTGACAGATGGCTCCATCCTCTGTGGCCGACGCTACTTCGATGGCAGTGGGGGCAACAACCATGCTGTGGAGCATTTCAGGGAGACAGGCTACCCATTAGCTGTCAAACTGGGCACCATCACACCTGACGGAGCTGGTATTCCCTCCCCTCCTCAGTCACCTCCATGCTGAAATATTTTTGAACTGTTACTCATTTTATGTGGCATGAGTGATATATGAGTACTTTCTCTTGATAAACAATGAAAATAATTGCAGATGAGACTAAATCTTCAATTACTCTTCAAACCTCAGCTCCCTTCCTAGAAGTTACCAATATTATCTGATTAGTAAGCATCCTTCCCAACCCATCTGACCCTAGAAACTTATCCTATGGGGTAGAGTCACAATTAATTCCAGCAGTTACCCTGTGTCACCCCACCCTCCCTGAAAGCTATTCCCAGAAAGTTCAAGGGAACCAAGAGTGTTACCCTAAAGGCTTATCCTTCTGTCCCACCCAACGCGGGGTGGCATTGGTGGCCAGCCCAGTCCTGAGCCACCCCCTCTGACACTGCTCCTGCCTTCTGTCCTAGATGTATACTCATATGATGAGGACGACATGGTCCTGGACCCCAACCTGGCTGAGCACCTGTCCCACTTTGGCATCGACATGCTGAAGATGCAAAAGGTGAGACCCGTTCGGCTTCAGGTTCTTCTTATTCCTGCTTCTGTCAGGCCCTTCTTCCTTGCCTGAGGCAGGGTCCTGGAGAGAGGCCACAGTTATTCCAGTTTCCCAGATATTTGAGCTTTGAAGAACTTTCTAGAATCATTTATCCATTCATTAAATACTCTTGAGTCCCAGTCTGTGTTAGTCACTAATACGGCAGCTGTTGTCCTTGCTTTCATAGACTTACATGCTATTTGGAAAGGCAGGCGTTGATCATATGCTCACAAAATAACTAAACAACTAAAAACCGAAGGGTACTATGAAAGAGATGTGGAGGGTGCTGCAGTAGTTTACAGCAGGGGGACTTGGCCTAGTCTAGGGCATCAGGGAAGTTCCTCTGAGGAAGTGTTGCTTGAGTGGAGACCTGAGGGGTGAGGAAGGGTAACTGGAATGGGAAAAACAGTTCAAGCAAAGGGAATTGCCTCATCGAAGCCCGACGACCAAGTCCTCTGGGACAGTTGCTTGTGGCCGTCTAGAATGCGAACTGGACTAGATCCAGCATACCTCTGTAATTCAACAAATTCTAGGCTCCAGCTATATCAAGGTAGAAAATCCAGGGCTGAGTCTCTCCCCCGATCTGAAGTGCCCCTTCCCTGTAGACGGACAAGACAATGACTGAGTTGGAGATAGATATGAACCAGCAGATTGGCGAATGGGAGCTGATCCAGGAGTCCAGTGTGCCACTGAAGCCCCTGTTCGGGCCTGGCTACACAGGCATCCGGAACTTGGGTAACAGCTGCTACCTCAACTCGGTGGTCCAGGTGCTCTTCAGCATCCCCGACTTCCAGAGGAAGTGAGTGCTGCCTTCCCCGCTGCTGGCCCCTGGGTTCTGTGCGCCTACCATCCCAGCTCCTCTCCTGGCCATTAGCCTGTAGGCACACTCCTCCTTCAGCTGCCCTCAGCCCCTCCGTTCCAGTGCAGTTTTAGTCCCTCTGACACTGTGGCCGGTGTGCTGTGAGGGGAGCCGGCTGTCGGTTTGCACCATCATCACCCAGTCACACACAAACGCCACTGATAGAGCAGAACACCAAATCCCAGGGCTCTCTGAGGCCTCCTGACTGACGTAAGGATGAGCAGGTGGTCTTTATTTTAGGCCAGTGACATCAGACAAGCACCTAATGTGGCCATGTAACACTTGGGGGAGAGGGAGGACTTGGGACACTAAGATAGGAGAAGGGCAAATTGTTAGCATAAGGGACTTGACCATCTAATTGGGAAGGACCTGATGCATATGTGAAAACTTAAAACGTGTTGAGAAGTCCTGTTCAAAAGACTATGAACTGTAGTTATTTCTCCCAGGCTGTCTTCTCCTTCCCCTGGCTCTCTTAGGGAGGAGGCTGGGAAAGACTGCCTCAGTGCCCTTCGGGCTGATGTCGTTGAGAGGGGAAGAGGGGCAGGTTGCTGGAAAGAAATGGACTCCAAGCTTCAACCATGTAACTCCCCACTCTAGAGGGAGCCTGTTCACCGAGCTGGTAGATAATTTCTCCCTTGGCTTTTCTGCTGAGCCAGACCAAAGCCCCTGCAACTCTCCTTCCCTTGGCTCTTAGGTATGTGGAAAAGCTGGAGAAGATCTTCCAGAATGCCCCAACGGACCCGACCCAGGACTTCAGCACCCAGGTGTATGTAGTCAGGTCCTGTGTATGAAGGCTGTTGAGCACCTCTGCCTGTATGCCTCCTCTCTCCTCCGTGACCACTGCAGGGGGCAGCAGTTTAGCCCTGGCTGGTTAGAAGCTTTCCAGTGATTGCCTTCTGAGCAGGCTCTGTCCCTTGAGATGGGTTCCTGTGGAACCTAAGGTTTTCCACATTAAGGAGGGCCTTAAGCCAGGATTGAGTTGGGGAGGAAGAGTTATACAGAAATGTCAGATTATTGTTAGTTGACTAAAGCCAAGTGGTTTTCTTGGATGTTAATGCAGGGCCAAGCTGGGCCATGGCCTTCTCTCCGGAGAGTATTCCAAACCAGCACCGGAGTCTAGCGATGGGGAGCAGGTTTTGGAACAAAAGGTGAGTCTGGTGCTCTGTCCTTTTCAGACTCTAGAATTATGGGGAAACTGAGGTCTGGGAGACGTCTCAAGAAGGCCACTTGGTGGCCTCTTGAGCCCCTGGCAATTCACTGCCCTGGCTCTGCCTAGGACGTTCAAGATGGCATTGCCCCTCGGATGTTCAAGGCCCTCATTGGCAAGGGTCACCCTGAGTTCTCTACCAACCGGCAGCAGGATGCCCAAGAGTTCTTCCTTCACCTTATCAACATGGTGGAAGTAAGGCCTGAGAAGACGGCGAGGGAAGGCATCCTCTAAGAGCAGTCTTTCTGTCTACCTGCAGTTTCTTCCTCTGCCTCCTGCCCTTTCTTGCCTCTCTCGGCCCCACCCAGTCCCACCCCAGTACCTGGCAGTCGGTGTGCACTGCGCCTTCCCTGTAGTAGTGATAACACGCAAGGAGAATAGCAGAGCCAAGCAGTCGCCCTTACACTTGACGGGCTTGCTGCCTCAGGAGGGATACACCCAAAGAAAATGCTCAGGATACTTACTACTTATCAAGAGAACTATAAGCACATTCCAACACAGTCCCGCAGCACTGTGAGCGAGCCAGAATCAGGGAGGGGGTGGGTAATTGGGGAAGGCTTCTACTCTGTTCCTGCATCCCTGCGCTCTCAGTGGTGGTCTCCCCTCCCCTCCCCTCCCTTCCTCTCCCTCCCCTCCCTCCTTGACCACCAGGGACCCTTTTGGGCCTCCATTCCAGTCCCTGGCTGCCCAGATCTCTCCACCTGTCTCTTTCCTGTAGAGGAATTGCCGGAGTTCCGAAAATCCTAATGAAGTGTTCCGCTTCTTGGTGGAGGAAAAGATCAAGTGCCTGGCTACAGAGAAGGTGAAGTACACCCAGCGAGTAGACTACATCATGCAGCTGCCTGTGCCCATGGATGCGGCCCTTAACAAAGGTGGGTGACTCTCAGCCGGGCCTGGGTGCTGGGGCACGGCACAGGAGCACAGCCCACGGTATCCTCTGCTCCCTCAGCCAGAAGTCCAAAGCTAGGCCAGTGAAGGGAGGTCAGATTAACCTTGCCCACAGCTTGTCAGCAGTGCTACGTTGAGAAAGAAGCAAAATCATATATGAATGCACGCTGGGTAGGACTGGGTGGGGCTGGAGGAGTTGAAGTAGCCATGGACCCAGAGCCAGCAGGGCCAGGCTAAGGAGGGAAAGAGGTATCACCCTCTGAGGGATCCACCCACCAATTCTGTCACCAGAGGAGCTTCTGGAGTACGAAGAGAAGAAGCGGCAAGCCGAAGAGGAGAAGCTGCCACTGCCGGAGCTGGTTCGGGCCCAAGTGCCCTTCAGCTCCTGCCTGGAGGCTTATGGGGCCCCTGAGCAGGTGGATGACTTCTGGAGCACAGCTCTGCAGGCCAAATCAGTAGCTGTCAAGTAAGTCCTGTTGGTTTCGGGCCTGTGTCAGGGTAGTCCCAACAATGCCATCTGCCTCTTTCTCTTTGTCATTCCTTTTCTGAGAGGAATCTCAGGACTGCATCAGTTGAGGCTGGTAATCTGACGCTGGTGGGAACCAAGAAGCCCTCGCAGGAGCAGACTCAGATGATCACTACATATCACCTTATCCTGCCCAAATCACTCCCTCGTCTCTCATGGCACAGGGTCACTTTTTAGTGCAGCGTCTCTACACTTCCTCCCTCAGTCCTGGCAGAGCAGACACTTAGTAGGGAATAGAACATGGGCTTTCAGCAAATGGTTTTACTTTTTGCCCAGATGTTGTTGGCCTGAGCTGGCGGGCTATAAGAGTGCTTGGTCTCAAGGGAATTCAGCCATCCAGTGCTTTGCTGCTCCTGCCAATAAGACAGCCCCTCTCCTGGCTTCTGCTGCTCCTTGTTTGCAGACACTCCGGTGCCTGCCCAGGGCAAAATAAGAACATGGAGTATCTTCTGGGCTGTTAGGTCATCCACCCCTGAGAGGCAGAACCCCAGGGTGGGGGTGTTTCAGGATAGGAGAATCTTGGGATTGCCTGGCTACCAGGACATTCTCTCTTCCATAGGACCACACGATTTGCCTCATTCCCTGACTACCTGGTCATCCAGATCAAGAAGTTCACCTTCGGCTTAGACTGGGTGCCCAAGAAACTGGGTATGATGGCTGGGACAAGCGAGTCAGGTTAAGCAGAAAATACTAAAAAAGAAGGGGCCTTGATACATGTAAACTAATGTTCCTCTAACTTCCCTCTGAAAGGAAAACGTTATCTTAGATATTTCAAAATATGTCTAGTTTGAAAAGCACTGACTAAAAATATTAGAAGACTTCTTTGGTTATATAGTTATGATTTACAACCAAAAGTGATTTTCATAATTTAATTTTTATAACTGATACGTTGTTTTATTTTGATAATCTTGAAATAATTAGCTCTCATGGGTCTTACAGGCCCTTGATGACTTTGAGAACTGCTGGTTTAACTGCAGTTCCTAGATGAGTTGGGACCTACAAAAGTATAAAATCATCCTGTCCCACAGGTTGGGGGCCCCCTTTCTTGCCCACAGCTCCTTTGTTGTAAATCTAGGACTAGAATCCAGGTCCCCTGACTCCCAGACCCACAATTATTTTTATTACACTGGGACCTCTGAGATTGGTGGTATTCTCTGAACAGCTCCTTATTACTGAGCAGAGCCAAAATGTGGTGCAGGGGTTTGAAGAGTCCTAAAGTATTTTCTCAGGACGGCCTCAGGGAGCTCCTGAAGTGACCTCTTTCTGCCATTCCGATTACAGATGTGTCCATTGAGATGCCAGAGGAGCTAGACATCTCCCAGTTGAGGGGTACAGGGCTACAACCTGGAGAGGAGGAGCTGCCTGACATTGCCCCACCCCTGGTCACTCCGGATGAGCCCAAAGGTAGCCTTGGTTTCTATGGCAACGAAGACGAAGACTCCTTCTGCTCCCCTCACTTCTCCTCTCCGACATGTTAGTGACTCTTTTTCCTGCCTGTCTCTCTCCCTTGCTGATGGGGGTCTCCCCGGCCTGCCTCCCCACAACCCTGTCCTTTGTGTTTCTCCTGTCCTCCCTTTCAAATTTCCTCTGCCCTCTTTTGGTGGACGTGAGGACCGACTGGAGCACTCCCAGCCACATTCTCTGTGTGGATGGCAGTAGCATTGGCTAATTGCCTTTCTATTCTTGTTACCTCATTGGTTGGTGGCAGGGGCTGGGTATCATGCTCCAGAACCAGGGCCCATTCTGTGAGGATGGGCAAGGAAGGAGATCCATGGGGGATCTTTAGCCTCAGTCCTGCGCCTTTAGGATACCGGACCCACATTGTATAGTTTGTCGTTTTAGTTCTGGGATACGGTGCCAGGCTATGGGAGAAAAAGGCATGGAATGGAATGGTTGGGAGAGGGTGGTGGGGCTAGACTAGGGGGAGGAGGAGGAGTGGCCCAAGGACTCAGTCACTGTGCCCCCACTTCTCTCACCACAGCCCCCATGCTGGATGAGTCAGTCATCATCCAGCTGGTGGAGATGGGCTTCCCCATGGACGCCTGCCGCAAAGCCGTCTACTACACGGGCAACAGCGGGGCTGAAGCTGCCATGAACTGGGTCATGTCGCACATGGATGATCCAGGTAGGCAGGCTGGGTAGCAGGGCCAGGTAGGACTACCATCCTCCCTCAAACACTTCAACCCCTTCCTGTCCACAGATTTTGCAAACCCCCTCATCCTGCCTGGCTCCAGTGGGCCTGGCTCCACAAGTGCTGCTGCGGACCCCCCACCAGAGGATTGCGTGACTACCATTGTCTCCATGGGCTTCTCTCGGGACCAAGCCCTCAAAGCTCTGCGGGCCACGGTAGGGGCCACCCCCAGCTCAGGACTGGGACTTCTGAGCTAGAAGAGGGTGGGAGTGAGCAAGACCAAGGGCACTGGTGTGGTATCGCCAAGGCTGGGCTCCACCCTTTTGTGGCTGTGATGAAGGAGCTGAGGCTCTCACTGGTGGTTTTCTTGCCCCTGAACTTGTTGGAAATGTAATGCTTTTCTCCCCTCCAAGAACAATAGTTTAGAACGGGCTGTGGACTGGATCTTCAGCCACATTGATGACCTAGACGCGGAAGCTGCCATGGACATCTCGGAGGGTCGCTCAGCTGCCGACTCCATCTCCGAGTCTGTGCCAGTGGGACCTAAAGTCCGGGATGGTTCCGGAAGTGAGTGTCCCGGGGAAAGAGGACAGGCCTGGTAGAATCTAGCTAGTTCTCATTCCAAGGCAGCTCTGCTTCCCTCATGGGTCAGAGGGGGCAGAAGTTTCTTTACAGTGATCTGACTCCCAAAGATGTGATTCTAGGAGGTGGAGATAGACCTTTGACCCAATTCATGCCTACACTTCCTGAGTTTGAGCTGTTAGATAGATCTTTGGACTGTTACTCAGGGATCCCTCTCTCATTGTCTTCTCTGCCCTCCCCCCCTCTTCTTCCCTAGAGTATCAGCTCTTTGCCTTCATTAGTCACATGGGTACTTCCACCATGTGTGGTCACTATGTCTGCCACATCAAGAAGGAAGGCAGGTGAGGGCCCAGCAGTGTGCATTTGGAATGGGGGGATGGTGTGGAAATGGGTAGGGGCGTTCTGGAAATCCTGGAGAAGGTGAGGGACTGCCTGATGGGAGCCACGAACACAGCAGGGGTAAGGGAATGTCCGACAGCAGAGACAGGGCAAACTATAGCCTGCGGGCTGCATCAGGCCACTTGCTTTGTAAGTAGTTTTAGTGAGCATAGCCTCCCTTATTTATATATTGTCTGTGGCTGTTTTCATACTGCAACAGGGAAGTTGAGTCATTATAACAAAGACCTGATAGCCTACCAAACCTGAAAGGTTTACCATCTGGCTCTTCACAGAAAAGTTTGCCAACCTCTGCCTTACAGGACTGGGTGGGGGGTTGGCTGTAAAGAGCCTGGAGAATCCGAAGACACTGAGCAGGGGAAATGACCTTGGTGATGTTGGGATGCTCCCTTCAGACAGGTAGCAACCAGACTTTAGGTTTAGGGACCTTTCCCCAGAATCACCAGCATTGAATCCAGAGGTTCTGTCAGAGAAACTAGTTGAAGCACTGTGGACTGCCCAGTTGGTTCATCCATCTCCACCCCTCCCCACCTTCCCCAGATGGGTGATCTACAATGACCAGAAAGTGTGTGCCTCTGAGAAGCCGCCCAAGGACCTGGGCTACATCTACTTCTACCAGAGAGTGGCCAGTTAAGAACCTGCCGTGACCCCTTAACCATGGAGGGCAGGGGACAGACCACCTGGCATGAGGAAGAGGAGCTGAGGGATGGACTGCAGCCCGCCTGCTTGGGACCCTTTTTCTTTCAGCCCCCTGCAGCAGGGAACAAGATAGAGGCCCTAAGAGAATGGCCAGGCAAAATGGAGAGGCACTCGAGAGACGCTGGGGTTAGAGCAGGAAGGGGACGGGAAGGTGGCCGCCTGTCTGTGAGGAGACCATGTAGCTTCTCCTTCCCTTGAACCCGTTCCTCTGCTTCTGTAATGATGCCAGCTCCTGGTGTGGAGGGGGCTTGTTTGTGTGTGTGTGTGTGTGGGTGGGTGTCGCTTTGTGCAGCCTCTTCCACAGGAGGGGGTGCCCCTGCTCCCCTCCCCCTTTGTGTTTGTTTCCTGTGTGGTCAAGCCAGGAAGGATATGAGGGAGATGGGGACCCCGTTGCCCTCCTGCCTCAGTCTTTCCTCCACCCTGTCTCTTCCCTGTCCTTCTCTGGAAAATGCCAAAATACATGATGTGAATAAAAGTACAATGGCTAAATTGTGTCCTGTTTGATACCTTGTGGAGACTTACCTTCCTTGGGGCTAGCAGGAGGGCCAGCGTCCAAAAACTCCCAGCCCTGCCCCTTGGGTAGGCAGTTCTCTAGGTCTCAGTAGTCTAGAGCTGTTGGGACGCGGAGGGTGAGCAGAGCACTGGGGCCAACAGATCCTGGGGAAGTGGAGTGGGGTGACAGCAAAGATGGATGGGGCTAAAAGCCCATATTTCCTTCCCGCCATCACCCACACTTCCACCAGGGGGCTCATGTGGGTATTTCCCAAATGTCCCCAGTGGCTAGGAAGCTCTGGGCCTCCACCCCGCCCTGCAGCCTCTTGTCACCTCTTGTCAGGCCTTGGCTGCCTGGAGCAAGGAGTGGGATGCTCCTGGCGGGGTGTTGGGGTGTCCTGAACCGCCTCTTCCTGAGCTGTCCAGTTTCTGTGCCAACGTGGCCGTCTCCCTCCCTGAGCCCCTTCACTGTGGGCTAGACACTCCCTGCAGGGTCAAAGGTAGACCTGCCCAGCAATCGGATATAGCTAAATACTTGGATGGGGGAAGGGAGTTCCTTTCCCCAGAGTTGGAAAGGTGCCCCTCAGACCCCCCACCCCCCTGTACTCTTGAGTAAAGTGGTCCAGACCAAGCAGTTGGAGTGGTCGGACTTGCCAGCTAGTTCCCCTGGGAACTACTTCTGGCCCCCTAGAGGGCTGCGGTCTTGAAGTGCTGGTTCCCCGCGCTTAGGGGCTCACAGTTCTCGCCTTCTCCTGAGTGGCAACAGGCTGAAGCGACTGAGTCCCGATGCCCCTAGAACGTTGCTATAAGAAAGGGGGTAACGTCAGAATATTGCCACAAGGGCGGCAGGCGGGGTGGGGGGCAGGACTTGCAGGCAGGGGCCGGGCTAACCATGGCCCAGGAGGCGGGGTTCTGTCTCACGGCGCTCTATATAAGCGGGCAGCGGCCGCGGCTGCGCGGTGATCCTGACCTTCAGTGTGCGGGTACCAGCGCTATGGCGCCCTCCAGGAAGTTTTTCGTGGGGGGGAACTGGAAGATGAATGGGCGGAAAACGAATCTGGGGGAACTCATCAACACCTTGAATGCCGCCAAGGTGCCGGCCGACACCGGTGAGCCTCATCGGGGTAGGGTAAGGCAGGGGAGGGGGGAGGGCAGGGGAGTGCCCTCTCCCGAGCTACCGGGTGTGCTCGTAGACCTGGATGCAGGCTGAGAACGAGGGCTACTGGGGATCCGGACATTGGCAGTGCTGGGGGTATGTCGATGGCGAAAATCGGGGCCACATTTAATGGTGAGCTCGGCAGGGGCGGGAAAGGGCTTTTTGGTCTCCGAGAGGAAGATGGCTCCGGGGTGCGGACGGGGCTGCACCGCCAGGTGCCGAGCATGGAAGCGGAGGCTAGCAACAGTGGATGATCGCGAGAGGCTGGCGATTTGGGGGGTGGGGGAGAGTGGAGGCAGCTGAGTGGGCGTGCAGGCCTCCAGTCACCTGCCCCTCGGCCTGGCTCCGTGCGCAGCTGCACGTAGCCCGAGACTCCTCCCAGCGCCTGGCCTGGCGAGCCGAGTGCTCCTGCCGCGCTTCTTAGGTCTCCAGAGCTTCCCGCTCTGCTCCTTTACCCTGCGCAGCCTGGATGAGGCCTGCCTTCTGCAGAAAGGGGCTGAGCAGATGCCAAACAGGCTGAGCCATTCGGGAATGAGGAGCGATCCCACGGCTTTCTCCAACCTGGAACCGCGAAAGCGCAGGGTCTCTTATGAGCTGGTAGCTCCCTGCCACCCAGCCGCAGAATACTGTCCTCAGCCCTTCCCATCCACCTAAATCACAGACACCGGCCTGATCAGAAGAGGCATCCCTTTCTGGCTAATTTGCCACAGACCGCAATACCAACCCCAGGAGTTGGCCTGTTATTTTGCTGAAAATCCTTGCCTTGCCTCTGGGAGGTAGGGATGAGCTATTTTAGAAGGGAGGTGGGGTTGGCCCCCAGGGAATGCTGAGTCTAGGAAGTGCCCAGGCCCAGAATAGCCTGGGGAAATCAGAGCCACTGCTGTTAAAAGAGCAAAGGGCAGGGCCGTGGCCTCTCGTGGGAACCTGGAAGGCTCTAGGAATTGGAAACAGGCCCAGTTTGGGATGTGCACAAAGATCATCTTGCTGGGGTGAAAAGGAAAGGAAAGCAGAACTAAGAAAGTAGGTGAAGGCTAGGGGGTTCCAGAGCACTGGACGGAGTCTGGAAAATGTTGTGATCTCATTCTTAGAGGTGGTTTGTGCACCCCCCACCGCCTACATTGACTTCGCCAGGCAGAAGCTAGATGCCAAGATTGCCGTGGCTGCCCAGAACTGCTACAAAGTGACTAATGGGGCCTTTACTGGGGAGATCAGGTGAGATGCAAGTGGATGTGTGGGGACCCTTTCCTTTCTTTCCTCATTGAGTGGAAAGCCACAGGTGGGCTCCCTGTGGACCTGTGGCTTCATCTCTTCCTATAGCCCTGGCATGATCAAAGACTGTGGAGCCACATGGGTAGTGCTGGGGCACTCGGAGAGAAGGCACGTCTTTGGGGAGTCAGATGAGGTTAGTAACCAGGAGGAGAGATAAGAGATGCCTTATTCCAAGAGTGGAGTCTCACCAACTCTGTTCCTCAACAGCTGATTGGGCAGAAAGTGGCCCATGCCTTGTCCGAGGGACTTGGAGTGATCGCCTGCATTGGGGAGAAGCTAGATGAAAGGGAAGCTGGCATCACTGAGAAGGTCGTTTTCGAACAAACCAAGGTCATCGCAGGTATCTCTGAAGGGACCTATGAGCCTGGCCAAGGCCATGGAGATACAGAGGGTGGGGGCAGATGCCCTGCAGCCTGACTTGATCCCCATGCTGCTACAGGAAAGGAAAGGGGAAGGTGGGAATCCTTGACATCTTCTATCACTTCTGCTCCTGCCCCATGGTATTGATGCCTCTTGTAGTTCCTTTAATAGACACCAGGAGGCAACATAACACCCTCTTTATTCGCTGGGTACCAGCTGGATAGCTCCTTGTTCACCCATCTGTAATCTCTGTCTCAAAGATAACGTGAAGGACTGGAGCAAGGTTGTTCTGGCCTATGAGCCTGTGTGGGCAATCGGTACAGGCAAGACTGCAACACCCCAACAGGTAAACAAGCCCAGAACCCCACCCTCATCCTACCTTGCCTCAGTAGAACTGGGTAGCACAGAGACCTTCTGGGCCAACCCCTCCTTTTAAAGACAGGACCCCTCAGGCCCAGAGAGGGGGCCCTAGTGCTTCGAGCACGGACAGGTAACTCAGGTGCAGACATCCATTCCATGGTGTGTGTGTGTGTGTGTGTGTGTGTGTCCACACTGACTTGCCCCTGGTGCCCAGGGATTTTTCCCCTTTCAGAGAAAGGCAGAAAGAGTCTTAATTTAGTCTGGCTTCTTGTTCTAGGCCCAGGAAGTACATGAAAAGCTCCGGGGATGGCTTAAGTCCAATGTCTCTGATGCAGTGGCTCAGAGCACTCGCATCATTTATGGAGGTGAGTGGGTTTGGCTCCAGCTTGAGTTGGGGTGGGCTGAGAACAAGGCTTAGACTTGGAGGTAGGAATGGAGTATGCCCATCCCATCCCTGACCATTCACCCTCTCTTCTCTCTTCCTAGGTTCTGTGACTGGGGCAACCTGCAAGGAGCTGGCTAGCCAGCCTGATGTAGATGGCTTCCTCGTGGGTGGTGCGTCCCTCAAGCCTGAATTCGTGGAAATCATCAATGCCAAACAATAAGCCCCATCCATCTCCCCTACCCTTCCTGCTATGCCAAGGGCTACGAAGCTCAGAAGCCCAGCAACTGCTCACCCCTCCCCCACATGCTTCTGATGGTATCACCTGTTCCTTCTTGTGGCCTAATCCAAACTGTACTTCTTTACCATTTACATTCTACCTTGTAATGGTTGGGACCAGGCCAATCCCTTTTCCACTTACTATAATAATTGGAACAAAACCTGTCCTCAAGGTGGCTTCTCCTTGGCTGAGAGGTGGAAGGGGTAGTTTGCTCATGGGTCCCCTCAGTCCCCAGTGAAGGCGTGAAAGAGAAGCCATCCTCCTCGTCTATCTCGCACCATGGGGCCGTGGGCTGGGAGAGAGCCCTGTCCCCCCGTCAGAGGCCAGGGGTTCTGCTCTCCCCCCTGGTGCCAGCGCCTGTGTGTGTTGTGTATGTGAGCAGTCCTACTTGGGGTGGGGGGGAATAAACACCTGGCACTAAGCCTTGTGGTTCACCCTTCTTCATTGTACTTGTTTTCACATTTCTCTTTCCTTTTTGAGGCAGCCACAGGACCCTTGTGCAAAAAAATACCGCAGGAAAGTTTTCACAACAGCATCTCTCTTATTTTTGCTTGGAAAAAAAAAGTTTTGCGTACCAGGGCACTACAGCATTGAATAACAGCTCTCTCTTCACCCCTGGGCGGCTGGCTCTGGGGCTGTTAAGTTCCCCAGAGATTGGATTGAGGGTAGAGGCCCAGCTTCACTGGCTTTAAGTAGCTGGTCTAAGCCAGTAGTGCCTCCTCCCTGCACCCGGGGAGGGATGGCATCAAGGCCCCCCAATCTGTGGCATCACAGGGTCAATGGTAGAGCAGGTAGCGCTTCATTGCAGGGGGCAAGGGCAGAGCAGCTACCTGGCCCAGCCGGGCAGCCCCTAGTGCTTGGCGCACGGACAGGCGACTCAGGTGCAGAAGGGAGTGTGGCTCCGCTGGGGGAGAGAAGGAGGGGAAGGTAAGTAGGAATGCAGGTACCAACCAGACATCCTCAAACTACAGGGCTTCCCTTCCACTTTCCTGCTCTGAGTCTGCTCCCTTGGTTGAGAAAAATTTAAGGCACCCTGAAGATCTGTAGTTGCTCTTAGGGTGGGAGGTGTCACACACTCCCAGTCAGAGCTGGTGGTGAAGCTCTAGCAAAGGACTCAAAGCAATAAGGTAAGGTGGCTATGACAGACGTGGAGCTGGCCTGGGCTTGGATTCCAGCGAGGCCTTGGGACCAGGGCTGATGAGGTGAAAGGAAGGATGGCCCTCCACAACACAACTGCTCACCGTGGGTGATAGGAGAGGAATCCAGCCTCTGCTAAGACTACTACAGAGAACAGTTAAGTTCAATCAGCTCCAAGCCCTGGCCCCACTGGTTCCTCAAAATGGCTCCTTCTGGGGTTTGAGGAAGTAGGTATGTATGTGTCACACCCTGGGTGCTTGTCACTGCCTGTCCTCTTCCTTGTGAACTTGTACACCTAGCCCAGTACCCATTTAACCTTTTGTACTTCTGCTCCAGGATCTGATAGCTCCTGTACAACCCTAATCTATGGAGTGCCTCCCTCCGATCTAGGGGCTCACCACTTACAGCAAGTTGCACTCCCAAAGCCTCACCTTTACCTCTACTGCTGTTGGGAAGATTAAATTAGGTAACAGCTGTGAAGACCCTTTGCTATTTCAGGCACTGAATAAGGGATTAGGGAGGCAGGTCAGATGAAGGCTCCTTCCCTCCACTCTTGTTAAGGCGTTGGATTTCCAATCCAAACCACAGCCACCAGTGACAGAACACTCTCCCACACCTAACCCAGGCCTCACCTCTCCTTTCGCCCAGGTAGCTGATGCGGACCTGGCACTGGCCCCAGACAGCGCTTACTGCTGGATGGAGGGTCCTGCCCTTCAGTCCGTGGAAGGCCGGCCCCAGGTAGGTGCCCCCAATAGCGTAGCCCAGAGTTCCCTCCTCCATGTCCAGAACCACCAGCAGCCTCTCCGGCACCTCCAGCTGCTCCCTCTGAGGTCCGGCTGGATATTGGGGGGCCCCTATCTCCTTGCTCTGATGGTATAGCTTCCCTCGCCCGATGTCCCAGCCCCACGACTCGCTGTTGCTGCCCAGCAGAGCTGCGTAGTGGTCTGCCTGCAGTGGGGCTAGGGCTGTGGCCACACCCACTACGGCATGGGTGCCCCGCTGCTCCGGCGGCCAGCTTATTTCCCAGGCGTGCAGGCCCCTGGAGTAGCCCCTCTTACCCCGGGCCCCATCAGTGCTCTGGGCTACGGGCCGCCGTTCAAAGCACAATCCCCCTTCCTTGACCTCGATGTTCTCTGAGCAGTCCTTGGGGTTCCAGCCGTGGCGCTGTTGAGTCTCCAGGTCAGGAAGGGGAGCAGAAAGCAGTTCCTCCAAGCCTTCGGGACAAGAGTGGTCAGGGTACAGGGCCTGTGGGGTGGGGTTGCCGCTGCTGCTCCCTGCCAGAGCCGTCTGGCCCATGGAGGTGAGGAGCTAGCTGGAGGGTTCCCCGGAAGAGTCTTGCTGGGCGCCTCTCTTCTTCGGCAAGTTGCGCTTCCGTTCGGGACTGACCTGGAGAGGAGTTGGGAGAGAAGAGGGTGGGGACCTAGTGGGGGCTCCGCACCCATACGACCCATCCTTTCACCCTTTTGCCCACTGCCCTGCTCCTCCCTCTTACTCCCCCATCAATTTGTCCTCACCCATCTGTCCCAGTCTCCCGAGACTGTCGCGAGTTCACCCTCTTCGAGCCTCTCCAGGGCCGTCCACCTCGCTTGCCAGGTGTCCGCAGCACCGCTGGCTCCTGAACATTGCTTGGCTCCCCAAGAGGGAAGGTGTTGGGGTTCCGTGGCGAGCGCGGGGCACAGAAGGCTGGCCGCTTCCGCCTCCAGCACCGCCCCCAGGCTTTGCCCCGCCCCACTGGGCCCGCCCCAGCCATTAACCCTCTCGTGGCCGCCCCACGTTGCGCCTGCACCGGGGCCACGCCCCCACGAGGTTAAGGCCTCTCCTGCGTCGCTTTGGGATCTCTGGAGGTCTGTTCTCCACTGTCAGTACCTTGGAGCCACCCGGGCAAGCAACTCCTGAAGCCCTAGGTATAGGGGGCGTGGACCTCCTAGGTATAGGAGGTTCTTCCATTGTGCTGACCTCTGTTTCCATTGTCCTGTGACTCTGGGTCACTGTTTTTGGGTAGGTCTCTTTCTGAGTCAGTCCGTTCTATGTCTGAGGTTCTGAATGCTGTGTTTCCGGCTCTGAGCAGTAGATGTTATAGGTCTCCATGCTGTGCTAGTCTTGATCCTGGATGTCCATCCATTCCTAAAGTGTAGGTCTCATTTGGGAGAGAGTAATGATTAAGATCTTGGTTGTGAATGAAACTATGCTAACTAGCTGTGTGACCCTGGGGATTTTACCAAGCTTCTCTGAACCTGTTTTCTTTTGTGTAATATGGGAATAATGATGGTACTTACCTCATAGAGTTATTGTGGAATTGAAATAACCCACTTAAAGCACTTAGTATGGAGTCAGGTACTTAGCATGCACTCACTAAGCATAGCTATTATTATTTACTTAACATTTACTAAGTGCCCACTCTACAGAGAGGCAATATAATGTAGTGGCGAAGGATGCATGCTGTGGAGCTAGGCTGACTAGGTGTGAATACCTGAAGGCCTGTATGCATGTGACCTTGGGTAAATTTCTTAACTTCTCTTGTGCAGTTTCTTTTTCTGTAAAATGGAAATGCTACTGGTATCTATTGCACGAGATAGTCATTAGAATTTAGTGCGGTATTATACATGTAAAGCGCTTGGAACAGTTTCTGGTTCAAATGTGATCATGTGTGCTAAGCACTGAAGATTGAGCAGTGAGTCCTCAAACAATTTACAAGGACATTAAAAAAAACAGTTTATCATGTAGAAGATGAAATTATGGAGATATAATGAAAGTATATGGGAGTAAAAAGGATGGGACTGCTAACCAGGGATCAAGAAGTTAGGAAAGTGTCCCGGAGGAGATGACACTTGACTGAATCTTAAAGAATGACTAGGAATTGGCCTGAGAGGTGTTTCTCCGGGATGAGGGTGAGTTTATGGTAGCTGCATGTAGAGAGCATTCCAGACAGAGCTGTCATTAAAAAAGCCAGAAGCAGTAGTTGGGTTTGGGGAAGTTCAAAGACTTCAGGGTTGCTGTAGCCAGAAAGGAAGCATGGAGACAAGCCTAGAGGAGTTGGTGCCAGATCAAGGAGGCCTTGTGGACTAACTTAATGAATACAAGCATTAGCATGTGGACAGGGGAGCCAGGTAGGAGAGAAGCAGGAGAGGAACAAGGTCAGGTACTCATTTTAGAGAAACCACTCTGGCAGCAATGTTGAGGAGGCTTTGAAGGAAATAGGACATGAAGCACTGAAACTCATTCCAGCAGCCCAGGTGACAAGTGTCATGAGACTGAAATAAGGCAGTAGAAATAAGGATTAAAAGAATTCAAGAAATACTGATAGGGCCCTGGCCAGGTAGCTCAGTTGATTGGAGCATTGTCCAGATATGCCAAGGTTGCAGGTTTGATCCCCAGTCAAATCACAAACAAGAATCAACCAATGAATTCATAAAGTAGAATAACAAATCAATGTTTCTCTCTCTCCTCCTCTCTCTAAAATAAATTTTAAAAATTTTAAAAGAAGGAACACTGATAGAACTGCAAGGTTTGGTGACTGATTAGATGCTGAGGCCAGGGAAAGGAAAGAGAGAAAGAGAGGTTTCCAACCTGGAAGAGTGTTTTGGATGGTGCTGCCACTAATGAAGATGGAGATGACAGGAAAAGGAGCAACTGGGGGCAGCTGCAAGAGGGTGAGAGAGATGGTGAATCCAGTTTAGGACATGTTTTTAAGGTGCCTGGGCAACAACCAGAAGAAACCATGCAGAACACACTTGAGAATGATAGGTATGGAGGAGGAGGGAGAGACCTGGGAAAGAGAGATAAAATTGGGAGGTGTGTCAGCCTTTACTCTGGAATTAACTATAAGCATCAATGAGGGGACTTGCAGAGAGAGTGTAGAGGAGAGGGTGATGAAGAATACAGTGCAGCAGAGAATTCAGGTTTGATTACTTACAAGGTTTATTTGCTCATTGCCTCGTTTGGTTAGACAGCATAGGTGGGTTGTGGGAGGTGGGCACGCAGGCTGAAGGGGATGAACTGGCACTGTGTGTCAAGTACTATGCTACAAGCTTCACATTTTGGGAGGATAGACTCGGGAGAGGTATGGGGACAATTATGCCTCATAGTCAGAATTACCCTTGAAAATCTCTTACCCCTATTAGGTACAGCATATGTTAGTTTTGCACCAAATACAATATATGGCAGCACATGTACAGGGTGGGGCAAAAGTGGGTCTAAAGTTGTTCATATAGAAAATAATATAATAATTAATAAATAATACAATAAACTGTGTTTCACATACTCACAACTGTAACTCTAGTTTTGCCCCACCCTGTACAATGATGTACAGAATAACGTTTTATAATATTTTAATTAAAGAGAGAGGAGAAAGCATATTAGAAAGAAAGATGTAAACCTTAACACTTGCCATCCACCCAACCTGGATATTCTTGCCAGTGTGACAACAGAATTAATGACATCATGACTGTGGATAGTGGCCTGTGATGAATATTAGTGCAGGATCTGTGTGATAACCAAGTTGATGAAGGCTTAGGGAACAGAGAAGTGAGCCTAAGGCATAGCCAACTCCAGTTTAGCTTGAGAAGTTGCTGGTTGTTTAAAGTGTCATAATTACCAATTGTTGCCATTGTTTCTTGAACTGCTCAAACATTTGTTGATAATAGCTCAAATATTCCATAATGCTACAAATAATTTTAACTTTTTACTGATATGTAACATATATAAAGTACACTATTCTTAAATTGCTCAATGAATTTTTATGTACAGTGGTACCTCAGGACATTTCCTCTTGCGGATGGTGTCATGACTTACACAAGTTCCAGCAAGTGTGATGAGTCCTGAGCAAGTGCGGAGGGTTGAAATTCTTGTCTTGTCAAAATGCAATGAGTGCAGAGTTTGACGAGTTCTGAAGCTGACAAGTACTGAGGCATGACTGTGTTTATATGCTATGGGACCACCATTTCTAGCATCAAGATCAAGTGTATCACCAGCATCCCAGAAGGCTCCTTCTTGTCCCTTCCCTACACTAAACCCCTAAAGGTCACTACTATTTGACCTCTATCAGTATAAATTAGCTTTGCCTCTTCTTCAATTTCATATAAATGAAACCATATAGTATATATTACATTTTTATTTTTATTTTTTAAAACTTTTTTTTAAACTTATTTTTAGAGAGAGGGGAAGGGAGGGAGAAAGAGAGGGAGAGAAATATCTGTATGCAAGAGAAACATCAATCAGTTGCCTCTCATGTGCCCCCAGCTGGGGACTGAACCCACAACTCTGGCATGTGTTCTGACTTGGAATTGAACTGGTGACCTTTTGGTTCACAGGCCAGTACTCAGTCCATTGAGCCACACCAGCCAGCACATTTTTTTTTTTTAAATCCTCACCTGAGGATCAGCTGCCTTTCGTATGTGTCCCAACCAGCGACCAAACCCACAGCCTAGGCATGTGCCCTGACCAGGAATCAAACCTGTGACTTTTCAGTTTACAGGACAACTGCTCCAACCAACTGAGCCATACCGGCCAGGGTCAGTATGTATTTTATGTCTGACTTATTTTTCTCAACATCATGTCTGTGAGCCATCCACGTTGTTGCATGAAATAGCAGCTAGTTATTTTCGTTGTTTTACATTATTCCATTGTATGTATATACTACAATATTTCTATTGATGGGCAATTGAATTGTTTCCAGTTTTTAGCTGTTATACCAAAAGCTACTATGTACATTATTGTACAAGATTTTTGGTGAAGCAAAGCACACATTTTTATTGGGTGCCTACATATGTGCACAACCGTTGGTTTATACAAATGTACATTTTCAGGCTTCTCTCTATAGAGCACTTTTATTCAGAAATTAAATCATTCAGATATTTGGCGGTATGGAACTCTTCAACATATCCATGAAGATTTGAACTGATCTTCTCTTCCTGTTCATTATATCTTTATCTTCTGGGGATTTTATCAGTTCCTCAAACTTTTTATTAGTCTTTCTCTGTGGCTCTCAAGAATCTCTTCAATTTCTTTCACAAGCCACTCCTTAAGCCACTTAACAAGTTTCATCTCTTTGTTGATTAAAAAAAAAAAAATCCTTAAAATGTTAAATACATTCTTCCCAATATGCATGGACTGGTTTAGGTTTGATTGTTTCCCTGTCTGATATAAATGATGCAACTGGCAATACTGAAGAACTTCCAACTTTTGCAGCTCATTACCACATTAATATTAGAGTCAGTATTAATGGCTCTGGGAGTCAAGGAAGAATCTCAGCTCCATATATGTGGCTTTGAAATAGCAAATCACACTTAGATCAGCAGAGTGTAGGATAGGGGTGATGCTGGGGGGAGGAAGACTTTGATGGCTTTTGAGGACACTCATAAAGTGCATGGTGCCTTAGTACAATAACGCTATCTGTAGTCAGCAACAGTAAAGCCAAGGCAATTCTCTCTGAGGGCCCACCCAACTTCTAGACTCAAATCAGAAAGAGTGCTGCAGACACCCAGGACGTTGCATCTGATTGCTAAAGCACAACCAACTTTTTTCCTTCTTTACACCACTGGAATCTGTATCCCTGTAGAACATGTTTGGCTTTATTAAATACAGAGCTACACTGCCACCATGAGAGAGGAAGGGAGAGGAGGTCATAAGATCATTAGCTGCCCTGTGTATCTAGTTTGGAAATACAAAAGCAGTTGGGCATTTTCCCCTAAGAAGATACCAGCCTCATTATATTCTGGAAGATAGCTCTTTGTCCAGTAATTCTTTTCAGTAGCTCTGGATGGGTTTTGCTGCCTATTCCTTCACAGATACAGCCTCACCAACAGTTTGCACGTTTTTGAGGTTAAAGTGACTTCCAAAACTGTTATGCCATCTGTGGCTGGTTTTGAAATCCTCCCATCCAAAGACTGTCTTCTCTGGCAGGAGGTTTGAACTGTGACTTGAGACTAAGAGCTTTTCTTTTTTCTTTTCTTTTCTTCTTCTTTCTTCCTTTCTTTTTTTTTTGTCACATAGTACTATTGTTAGTAATAGATTTCTGGTTCATTTCTTCCAGGCGTAAATGTAGTGTTCTTTCAGTCTTCATTAAAGAGTTACCATATGAGCCTTGGCTGGTGTGGCTCAGTGGATTGAGTGCTGGTCTGTGAACCTAGAGATCTTGGGTTTGATTCCCAGTCGGAGCATGTGCATGGGTTGCAGGCCAGGTCCCCAGTTGGGGGTGTGTGAGAGGCAACCAATCTACGTACCTCCGGCACATATTTCTCTCCATCTTTTTCCCTTCCTTCCTGTCTCTCTAAAAATAAATAAAATTTTTAAAAAATATAAGTTACCACATGAGCCCTGACTGGTGTGGTTCAGTTGGTTGGGCATCCTCCAGCAAAGCAAATGGTCACCATTGGTAATTGATCAATGTTTCTTTCTGGCATCGAAATTTCTCTCCCTCTCTCTCCCCTCCCTACCTGTAAAATAAATATATATTTTTTGAAAAGTCATCACGTGAACTTGGCTCTCACTGGAGTATAGAACTTGATGACCCTGCTTCACAAATTTGTTGAATCTTGACTGCACGTGTGGATTTGAGGTCATATTGTATTTATGTGTCACAGTGGAGATGAACATACCACCCCCTCGGTAAGTAAGCTTTTTGTTTATTTGTTTTTTTCCAGCATGGAAAGAGATTACTGAAAATTTGGTTATGTGCCCAATGAAATGGTTGGATCGCCTTCGGATGGGTACTGTTATACAGAAAAACGCATCATAAGACAAAACGCCAGAATCTAATTTTGAAAACAAAACACAAGAATCGCAGTGAGCTTCACAAGATACACACACTGAAAGGCCCAGAACTGGTGCCAAGAGAACATAAGAGTCCAGTCTCCCATCTCGCGCTCATGCAAAATGGTGGCTGGCAACCTTCTACCCTATTTAATCTGAGTATCGCTGAGTTCACACTAAATGTGTATTTGATGGACTACTACCATACTGCATCTCATTTAAACCTCACAACAAAGATATCACAGTTTTTACAGATTCGTAAACCGAGGCTTGAAAAGGTTAAACAACAAGCCATCCTGCAAAACCCGAGAATGCTGACCAGCTGGCGAATGCAGAAAATGTCAGCCGCAGCCGAGAAGCCCAGCCCAGCCCCGCCGCCCGGGGGGCCAGTTACATAACCGCAGCAAAACCGGGAGGGCGGGGCGGCTGATTCACTACCCGCGGCGAGAGAGCGGGCGGGCGGGTGGTGGCCCGACGTGCTCGCGCGCCCCACAGCGGCGGCACCCGTTGCTGGGGTCTCCTCCCAGCCCACTTCCCTGCGGATACAACGGAGCCGGAAGCACTAAACCGAGGGCCCTGCCCTAGACTGCCGCTTCCGCCCCACCAACCTTCTTCCGGCGCCAGCGTTAGCGTCTGGAAAGTTCTGCCCCGGAACAAAGGCGCCAGGGTGGAAACGCGGGCCGCTAAGCGGGCTGCTAATGGGCGCCACGCCTCTGCAACCCCCGGCTCCAGAGTGGAGTGGAGGGGACTAGGGCTTCTGCACTCTTGAGTTTCTTTACATTTGAAGGGTTCCCTCCTTCCAGCCTTCAAATTTTTTTTCTTTGCTTCTCCATCTCCCTCTCATCCTCCTAAGATCTAGGGACCCTCCGGGGAATCTTTGTTCACCTTGGAAGATGGAGGCCGGAAGTAGGAGACAGTGAATGTTAGAAACTGCAGCATAAAAGGGCACACATACTACAATAACCAATGCCTCTGACCCATGGACATCAACTAAGGGGGCGGGGGGTTGCTGGAGGAAAAGGAGGTACCAGGCAAAGGGAAAATTTGGGACAACCGTAATAGCATAATCAATAAAATATACTTAATTAAAAAACAATGCCTCTTACGCTTTGCCAACCTTACCCAGGTGTCAGTTGATCATCCAAAGTCTTACTTGTCAAATCTAGTACCCTTTTGTTTATCCTTATTTATTTCTTAAATCCTCACAGGAGAATGCTTTCTATCATTGGCTTTAGAGAGAGAGGAAAGGAGAGGGAGAGAAACGTCCACCTGCCGCCTCCCACACGTGGGACTGAATCCACAACCTTTCCGTGTAGGGGAGGATGCTCCAACCGAGTCACCCAGCGAGGGCATATCCTTGATAATTTTTAAAATACTGCCTCAGCTATTACGATTTTTTTTCTTCTACCATTATACCCTTCAGGGTCTCTACTTTTAGCGAGTCCTGACTTGGGATATCTCCCTGGCTTGTTCTTTCTTTACTCCTCATCTGTGATTCTCAAAGTAGAGGGAAGAGGTAAGCACATTTCATCTATATAAGGACAAATCCACAATGAGAGGAGGGTGTCTTTGATTACTTTTATTTTTTATTTTTTAAATCAAACCACGTCTTTAAAAAAACAAGATTTTATTTATTTATTTTTAGAGAGAGGGGAAGTGATGGGAGAAAGGGAAAGAAACATCAATGTGTGAGAGGAACAATTGATTGGTTTTCTTTTGCATTTACCCTACTGGGGAACCTGCCCCACAACCCAGGCACGTGCCTTGACTGGGAATTGAACCAGTGACCTTTCGGTTTATGGGATGACACCCAATCCACTGAGCCACACTAGTCTGGGCATCTTTGATTAGTTTTAGAAAGCACATTTAATATTCATTCAGTAAGCATTTATTGAGCACTTACTATGTAGCATGCATTGTGCCAGGCAGTAGAACGCAGTGTGAAATTCAAGGTCTATTGGAGTTAGAAGAAGCCAACATAGAAATCCTTGATGACATCTAGAAGGGAACAGACTTGACCCACAAATTTATATGTAAAGACAAATTGTGTTTACTGCTATCAAGGAAAAATGGAATTGTAAGAGGAGATCCTAATTTGGATTAGATGTCAAGAAAGGCCTTTCTGAGGAGGTTCCATTTAATCTGAGGCCTAGAGGGGTGAGTGGGAGTTAATTTGAGTTCCATGTGTAAGAGTATAAGTGAAAGGAGGGAGCTGAGGTCCAAGGAACTGAAAAGAGGCTGTGGCCAAGTGTGACTCAAGCCCAACTGCAAAGGTTATGACAGACCTAGCTGGGCTTTGCATATAGACCATGGTGATGACCAGGTATTTTATCCTCAGAACAATAGGAAAGCCTGAAGGGTTAAAATAGAGGGAGGGTTCTCTTTACAGTTGAAAAAGTTCACTAGAGCTGCTTAAGGAAGATAATTGGATGAGAGAAAGAGTGGAATCAGGAAGACTACTTAGGAGACTACTGTAGTAGCTTCAGGGAGTGATAGCTTAGGCCAGAAAGGTGTCACAGAAAATGGAGAGAAGTGGATGGATTCAAGATACATTTGAAGGTAGAACAGGTCACACTTAGTGGTAGATTCAGTGGGGGCTAGTGAGGAAGGTGTTACTGAGGGAGAAAAAATGACAAGGATGACCCTGGGTTTCTGGTTTGAACATATAAATGGCGATAGAAGGAATGCTGAAAAAAAGCAGTTAGGAAAAAAGATAGAGAATTTGGTTTTGAATATGTTAAGTTTGAGATGCCTGTGAGTCTTAGAAGTAGAGAAGTAGGAAGTTAGCTGTATAATCCTGGGACTGAAAAAAGAGTCCTTGGCTGAAAATAAAAATTTGGGACTCAGTGGAATATGCAGTGGTGTGCTAAAGCTGGCTTGTGAAGGTTGGTTGTTAATTTTTCATGAATTCTGTGAGCTGACTTTAAAACTTAAATTGTATATTAATGTATTGGGAAAAGAATTCTAAAAATAGTAATTCCATCTACTATGGAATTACTTCAGATCACCCTCATAATGTGTTATGGAGCCTTTTTTTTTTTTTTTTTTTAAATAGCTTAAACTGAAACAGTTGTCCCTGTATTGGAGATTTTACAGTTTATTTCATTAAAAAAATATTTTATTTATTTTTAGAGAGATGGGGAGGGAAGAAACAGAGGGAGAGAAACATCAATGTGGAAGAGATACATTGATTGGTTGCCTCTCGCATGCCCCCAACTGGCCCACAACCCTGGCATGTGCCTGATTGGGAATTGAACCGGTGACCTTTTGGTTCTCAGGCCAGTACTCACGCCACTGAGCCACACCAGCCAGGGTCTTAAACATATTTTTAAATGACAATAATCCAGCTGATGAACAATGTTTAATTGATACCACTTTTGTTTTTTAAACATCTTTATTAATAAATTAACTTTATTAAAAAATGAGAGTGGTGCTGAGGGAGATCATGGACTTTTATGTTCCTCTTATACATTTCTCTATTATCTGATTTTATTTTAATTAAGTATTACTTTTATAATCGAATGAAATTCTATTTAGACCAGCTACTGGGGGAAGGATATTATCAAGGAGGATGGAGTATCTACTCTCATCACACAGTGCAGATTCAGCCCACCTCAGCCAACTACAAAATAACACCTCCAATGGCTCCTCAAAAGCTTTCAGGATAGAATCCACATTCTCAGTGTGATCCAGCTCTGTTTGCTGATCCTACCTCACCACCCCCCTACGTCCACCTACTGTTCCAGCCAGCAGAACTACCAAAGGTGCTTCCTCTGTCTGGACCCTGTGCTGAACACATGATATTATGCATACACATGTACTATAAAATTATATCCTGGCACTAAGTAAAAGCTCTGTTAAGTGTTGGGAATCATTATTATGACCACTCATTGTATTGAATTGCTTGTTTACTTAACCCTGTCACTGGACTGTAAGGCCCCTGAAGACAGGGACTGTGTTTTACTGTCCTTGAGTGCTCAGTAGGCACAGCCTAGCACAGAGTACTTAACAAAACATATTTGTCTGTTAACTATATAACCTAAGCTGAACAGGGCAGGAGGTAATATTTACTGATTTCCAGCTCACCACGTCTTCCATTGGACCACTTTGTAACACACAATTTCACAATTAATCACATGTATCTTACCTTGTTGCCTAATTGTTTTATTTATATTAGATCCCACAAGATTGGTAACCTCCCTAGACAGAAATTGTGTCAAATATTAACCACCCTAGATCTTATTTTCTCTTCTTTCAAATACTATCTGTCTCACAGGACTGGTATGGAGATTAAATATCACTCGAAAAGGCATTTCACACAATGTCTGGCACAAAATATTGTTGCATCCCAAGCTCTCTGTTTTTATCTCCTTCAACAAGTCACAGGCCTAAGTGCCTGGGTTTGGCTATATCGGTTCTTGTTGATTATTTATGTAACAACGTTGTGTGAGGAGTATTTTAGTGGTCACATGTTGGGTTTTCTCCCAAAAATTTTTGCATCAAACCATTCCATGATACGAGGAGGAGTGAAATGCTCCCAAGCTGGGTTTAGTAATCTGTACAGTGCTTTAGCATAGATTAGACTCATATTCTATCCTTAGCAGTTGGTATAGTTATGCCTGTTTTACAGATGAGAAAGTGGAGTCTTAGATAAGTTGCTAGTAAACTGCAGATATTCCAGGACTGTAACTCAGATCTTATTGGGTTTGGGCTTCTTCCACTCCAAAGACCTATCTGAAAATAACAAATGGATGGGACCTTTGTGGGGGGTGGGGGGGGTGACGTGAGAGGGGGCGGGAACCAGACCTCTTACCTTGGTATTTTTGCTTCTCGTCCCCCGCCTTTTGCTTCAGGGGATGAATTTCTTTTGAATTCATAGTACTTTGCATTGAGTATATCCGGTCCGTTTAAAGTCTCAGGTAAAGTAATGGACAGCCCCGCCCCCTCTCCCTACCCTCAGCAGGGTTCTAAGCCCCGCCCCATGTCTTATGCCCTTGGCCAATCAACGCCCCTCATCCGGATTCCTAGGTTTGAGAAAGTGGGTTTGTAATATGTCAGTTGCACTGATCCAGTTCAGTTAGCTGCAGCTCTTCTCTCAAGGGCTGTCCAGTGCCCCGCCCCCCCGTTGCCATAACTACAGTATACAACGCCTCCTTTCCCCTCTTCCAAAACAATCCTGTAGTTTCGGGGCAAGACCCTCTCCTGAACTGCTTGTAATTGAACAGAACCGGACCCTCAGCCCTTCTGCGAAGGAGGATTGGGTGGGAAGACTGGTGTCCCCAGGGCCCAGGGCAATGAGTCTAAGCAGGGTGGGAGAGGTAGAAGAAACGAGTGGAGCAGGGGTAGGGATGAACGGCAAGGGGAGGGGTCGTAAGGCAGATAGGAAGAACTGCGGAAGGGGAGTCCAGGAAGCAGGGAGACAGAGCTTCTGGAGGAGAGTTGGAGCCAGTGCGAAAGGCAGGAAAGGTCTCAGGGATCTGGAAAGGCATTCTGAAAAGAAAGGGGTTCTTGGTGGGAAATACGGAGGTTGGGAATCAAAATGAGATGTTCATAGGGATGAGGAAAGAAGCAGAGTTGGGAAGAGATGAGAGGTGATGGCAGGGGTGATACCCCCGTCCTTGTCAATGGAGGTGAGGGAGCTGAGGGTGGGCAGACGCTGAGACCTTCTTTCTCAGAACCAGAACCAGGACCAGGACCAGGATCCAGCTGGACCAGACTCCAGAGCCTTCAGCAGAGAAGAAAGATGTCAGATGAAGAGGATCTGGAAGATTTTGAAACAGACCAGGATGATCTGGAAAGGGAAGATGATGAGAAGGAGACAGAGGAGTGGGAGGATGACAGGAAAGAGGAGGAAGACGTCTCTGAGGAGGTGAGAGTATGGAGATGAAGGAGTCCTAGGGCTAAGGACAGGGCTGGGCTGGAAAGGGTGCCTGACTCCACTTCCTCCAGCAGTGGATGCCCACGCCCCTCACAGAGAACATGATGAAGGAAGGGCTTTCTTTGCTCTGTAAGACTGGCAGTGGACTGGCCCATGCTTATGTCAAGCTAGAGGTTAAAGAAAGGTGCGTGCATCTGGGGGAGTGGTACAGAAGAGGACTGAAGTTGTAGGGCACAATCTCCTTTCTCATTCTCATTCCTGGGTATTTTGGCTGCGAGTTTGGATCCAGTGGGCCAGTGGGAGGGAATGATAGAATTTACTTTTCAGGAGATCTGAGACTCCCTGTGTCAAGGATGGCCTGAGGGTTGGTGGCTGTGAGAGGGTGTATGGGGATTTCCGCTGGACTCCCTCACTTGTCCTTCAGGTGTAAGGTCTCAGCCCTACACAGACACAAGATCCTTGCCCACTATTAAGAACCCACATACCTCCTTTTCCCTGCTCACCTTTCCCATCTGCCACCCATTCCTCTCCCTCTCTCCACATGGTCCTCTGCTTTAGCACCTCTGCCAGTCCTTGCTGGATTCTTACTTTAACTGTGGCCTCTGCCATCTCTTAGAGATCTGACAGACATCTCCTTGCTGCGTTCCTACATCCATCTGCGCTACGTTGATGTTTCTGAGAACCATCTGACAGACTTGTCTCCACTCAGTTACCTCACCCACCTGCTCTGGCTCAAGGCTGATGGCAACCGTCTGCGGAGTGCCCAGCTGAATGAACTGCCCTATCTGCAGATTGCCAGTTTTGCCTATAACCAGATCACTGACACTGAGGGCATCTCTCATCCTCGTCTGAGCATCCTGAATCTGAAAGGTAGGTCCTTAGGATGGGCTACACAGAGTCTTTCCAGCCTGGGGACAACAGAGGTGAGCAATGTGGCCCTTGGCTGTGCCACATAGGAATTTGCATTCATTCGTTTATTCATTCAGACACAATTATGATTCATTATGGCAGTTCTATGTACTGGAGATAAAGCAGTGAACAGAGAAAGTAGTCCTTCTCATGCAGCTTACAATCTAGGTGGGGAGACAGATAAGGAACACAATAAACACAATAAGGAAATTTATACACTAAGTTAAAAGGAGATTATGTGCTATGGAAAAATAGATTAGGTTAAAAGAAATAAGTGGGGAGAGGCAGAGGTGGCAATTTCAAACAGGTTGGTTAGGACAGACATCATTGAAAAGCTGATATTTGAGACTTCCAGTCAAGACGGAGGCCTAGATAGACACGCTGCGTCCTCCTCCACAACTAAGAAGGAATACAACTATCTCAAAACTAGAGACAAACCAGAAGTTCCGAAAAATTGAGCTTCATGGGAGTACAACAAACAAAGATAAAAAGACACACTCATCCAGACAGGTAGGAGGGGCAGAGAGGAAGCAGTGTGGCGGCGGCAGTAGCGGCAGCAGTGGCAGGCTGGTGGAAAGCGCAGTCACATGTTTTAAAAGGTAGGGAGGGACATCTGGGGAACGCTCCCAGCACCAGAACAGACCGTGTAGCTACGGTTCCAGCGCTGGGAAAAATAAAGCCTCATTGCTTCTGGCTATGAAAACAGGTAGGAGTTGGGGCAGAGGAAGAAACTGCCAATCTCTCAGCAGAGTCCACTTGTTTAAAGAGTCCCCATGGTCCTAGAACATCCACAAACCCACCCACTCTGGGAACAACAGTCAATGCAACAGCTAGAGGGACACCAGTCCCATAAGGGAAGCGAGAGGAGTGCCTGGAAAGGGGGCAAGTGCTGAGCAAGCAGCATTGTTCCCTCTCAGACCCTTCCTCCACATATAGCACCACAACGTGGTGAAACAGGTACCTTGTACTGATGAATACCTAAGGCTCCACCCCTTACAACGTAACAGGTGCAACAGCTCTACCTAAGACACAGGCAAACAAACAGGGAGCCTGTCAAGATGAGGAGACAGAGAAGTACAGCCCAAAAGAGAAAATGGATCAAGGTTCTAGTGGGAGAACTAAGCAATGAGGAGATAGCCAACCTAACAGACATAGAGTTCAAAACACTGGTGATAAAAATTCTCACACTTGGCAGATACATTTAAGTATGACAAATGCATAAGGGAAGAAGTGAAAGCTAGGCTAAATGAAACAAAGGAAAATCCACACAAAATCAATGGTGAAGGGAAGAAAACTGGAGTTCAAGTCAATGATTTGGAACATAAGGAAGAAAAAAGACAGCCAACTAACACAGAATGAGGAAACAAGAATTGAAAAAAATGAGGAGAGGCTTAGGGACTTCTGGGACAACTTTAAATGTGCCAATATCCAAATCATAGGGGTGCCAGAAGGAGAAGAGGAAGAGCAAGAAATTGAAAGCTTATGTGAAAAAATAATGAAAGAAAACTTCCCAAATTTGGTGAAGGAAATAAACATACAAGTCCAGGAAGCGCAGAAAGTCCCAAACAAGCTAGTCCCAAAGAGGATCACACCAAGACACATCATAATTAAAATTCCAAAGGTTCAAGATAAAGAGAGAATCTTAAAAGCATCGAGAGAAAAACAGAGTTACCTACAAAGGGGTGCCTATAAGACAGTCAGCTGATTTCTCAAATTAAACTTTGCAAGCAAGAAGGGACTGGCAAGAAATCTTCAAAGTGATGAAAAGCAAGCACCTAGATTACTCTATTGAACAAAGCTATCATTTAAAATGGAAGGGCAGATAAAGTGCTTCCCAGACAAGGTAAAGCTAAAGGAGTTCATCATCACCAAGCCATTATTATATTAAATGTTAAAGGGACTTATTAAGAAAAAGAGCATCAAAACTATGAACATTAAAATGACAACCAACTCACAACTATCAACAACTGAATCTGAAAATTAAAAAAAAAAAAAAAAACCCTAAGCAAACCAGAATAGGAACAGAATCATAGGTATGGGGATCATTTGGAGGGTTATCAGCTGGGAGGGGGAAGGGGAAGAAATGGGGAAATGGTGCAGGGATTAAGAAACATAATTGGTTGGTACAAAATAGACAGGGGGAAGTTATGAATAACATAAGAAAGGGTGAAGCCAAACTTATATGCACGACCCATGGGCATGAACTAAGTGGGGGTGGGATTTCTGGAGGGAAGAGGGGTACTGGGCAGAGGGGAGCAAAGGGAAAAGAAATTGGGACAACTGTAACAACATAATCAATAAAATATACTTAAAAAGAAAAAAAAATAACAAGCTGATATTTGAGCAAAGACTTGAGGAGGGAGAGGGAGTTAGCCATGTGGATTGCAGGTGGACAAGTCCTTGAGGCCCTGGACCACCAGACCACTTGCCCTAGAGACCCTGAGGTGTTAAATCTGGGCTTGTCTCTCCTCATATCCACCTGGCATTAGAGGGAGAGAAAGATGCAGAGGCTCCCAAAATTCTGGCTCTATTGCTGAACATTTTGGAGTGGCCCTTTGAGCTCTTGACACTCTTCTGCTCCCCAGGGAACCACATCCACATGGTGACAGGTCTGGACCCCCAGAAACTGATCAGCCTGCACACGCTGGAGCTTCGAGGGAACCAACTGGAAAGCACACTGGGAATCAACCTCCCTAAACTGAAGAACCTCTTCCTGGTAGCTCACTGGGCCAGAGGGTGGTTGGTGCAGGGAGGAGGGCACTATGGTGTGGGCCAGGATGCCTGGCGTCTAGTAGGCTTAGCTACTAACTTTATCATCATAATGATAATTGGTATCATTTACTGAGCCCTTGCTTGATTCTATATGCCGTGGCAATGCAGTTAAAACAGACAAGCTGCTGACCACCTAGCAGGGCTGATAATACGTAACACAGGATAACAGGAAAGTTTACTTTGCATATTGTGCCCTAACTTAGCTACAGACAGACTAAGGAGGCCACTTAAATATTTAGTCATTTGGACTCTTGAGCTTCCTCGTTCCAGGATGGTGCTGAAGTCATTTCTCCTCAGTAGAGCAGTGGGGCTCTTAGACCTGGGGGTGGGTTGAAGCATCGCCTCCTTAATCAGAGGGGGCTTTGGTGGTATGAGCAGTCAGTAGGGGTACTGCTGACCTTTCTCTGGACTGGCAGCTTCTCTTGGATTTCTTAATTCTCATTACTGATCTCTATCCCCTTCTACTCCCCTCCTACACGCCTGTCTACCTCTTAGATTTTCTCTTTTGCTGCATCTCATTCTGACTTCTCTTCCTTCCCTGTCCCTCACCTGTCTCCCAATATTTCTACTGTATCCTGGAGTCTAGGCACAGAACGTGTTGAAGAAGGTGGAAGGCTTGGAGAATCTAAATAATCTCACTACCTTGCACCTTCGAGACAACCAGATTGAAACTCTGAGTGGCTTCTCCAAGGAAATGAAATCACTACAGTACCTCAACCTGAGGTATGCACCCTGTCCAGGCCCCATCTTGCTCCTACCCCTGACCAGGAGCAGCTTTTGACCCTCTGTTCTTCCCTGCCCCAATCCCCCAATCCTAGCCCACTCCAAGATTCTCATCTCATCCATACGCTCTTCTTCATTCAGTCCTAATTGTAACACTAAGACACTAAGATCTTTATAGTCTGAGACCCCAAATCCTTATGCATTCAATCCACAGTTACTGAGAATGTGCTATGTTCCAGGCCTTGTGCTGTGTTTCAGGAATCTAAAGGAACCAAAGATGGTCCCTGTTCTCAATGGACTCAGTCTGGCTCCAAACCTTTTTTTTTTTTGTCCTATCCCGTATAAGTTTCTACTCTATTTCTCCATCTTTTGGACCCCAATTCTCCTTCCCATTTCCTGACTCTCTTGTCTTGAGCCCCACTTGTAAGGCTGCCTTACTGATATAAAACACAAGGTGTGCTCAGATGTGAGCAGTAAAATTATTTGAAAAGAAATCTGTAGATAGAAAAGCACAAGGGGTCAGGGGCATTTTCTTTGAGCCACTTGTCTGATGGAGAATTTTATGTGTGTTCATTAAGCAAAGATGTAAGGAAACTGCCTTCTTAGTCAACAAGGCCTCCTCAGTCAAGAATCTCCAGTAGGGAGAGGTGGTTGCACCTTGAACCCCAACAGCAGCCCTAATTCATGGAGCAATCTCTTGCTAATTAGCTCTGCCACCTTGGTCTGGTAGGATGGAGGGACTTCTGTTTTCCTGTTAATAGTCTAAACAAGGATAGTGGGTTCTTCTTAGTGACTGTTCACTGGGGAGGTTTGGAAGTAAGTGCAGTGGAGATGTGTTGTTTCAATGACTAGGAGGTGCCTCTGGGGCCAAAGATGCTAAACCTCCTGCAATGGACAGGACAGTCCAGCACAAAGTGCATGCAGAGCTCCCAGTGAGAAACACCACGTGAGGTTCAGCACCTCCACTGAGATAAGACAGAAACATTTAAACCTGATTTTATAAAGGCTTGAAACAAGAACATGAAGACAAACACAGAATACTGTATAATCAGGCATATTAGGAGATGAAGCTTGCTCTTCAGACTGGGAGGTCCCATCCCATCCCTACTTCTAGGTTCCTTTCAGTGGGGAGCACCAACATAGCACCCACCACCTTGAGCTTCAATCCCATTTCCCTCTCCACTGGCCCAAGTCTTATCTTCCAACCTCTGATTAGGTGTCGTTGACACAGAAGTCTGTCCCTGCAAAGGAGATTTTCTCCCCCGCTCGTCAACTACAAGACAGGAGTGTGACCTAGCTTTGCTGCTCCAAAAGGATAAATATGACACATTACAGAATAGAATATGATACTTAGAGATTCCTTGAAGGGCAGAAGCCAGACAGGAGTAGAGCTGGACAGCATCTCTGCAGCAAGTCTGGCAATGCTAGGCAGGCCAATCCATAGAGGCAGTGTTTCTAGGGGAAGTGAAGCCCATGGAAGATTCCCCTAGAGACCCCATTCCTGGCAGCTGGCCTCCAAAACCCAGTGGACCTCTCCTGACTGTACTGACAGGGGCAATATGGTAGCCAACCTGCGGGAGCTTGCCAAGCTTCAGGACCTACCCAAGCTTCGAGCCTTGGTGCTGCTGGACAACCCATGTACAGATGAGAACGACTACCGCCAGGAGGCCCTGGTGCAAATGCCACACCTGGAACGTCTGGACAAAGAGTTCTACCAGGAGGAGGATCGGGCTGAGGCCAATGAGATTCGGCAGAGGATGAAGGAGGAGCAGGATCAGGATCAGGAGGCTGAGCCTGAGTACTATGAGGAACTGGGCCAGCTCCGGATGTAGAAGCAATTCTAGCCTTCAAGGATAGTAAGGAAGCTGGCAGGGAGGCAGGAAGAGGAGGCCAAGTGCCTAGCACATAGGGGAAAGAGAAGTCGCTATAGGAGGAGGTGGGCAAGGAAGGGAAAAGGCAAGAACCCTTGGAAGGATCAGGGTTAGGAGTCAAGCGGTGTCTCAGGTTGAGTAGAAAGAACCAGCAGGACCTAGGAGGAGCTGAGAAAAAGTTTAGGAAATACATCAGGAAGCCAGAAGAAATGAAAAGAACTGGGGTGGCAGGTAGAGATATTGGTGTGGGGTGGGCAGCCAGACCTGAACTAGAGAGAAGATGAGCTGGAAAGTCTAGGACTGGGACAAGATGCTGGTGATGGTGGGGAGGTGGTTGGTGGTGTGTGAGGAATACAGCTGAGCTTAGCAGAGAAGACAGAAGAGAAAGATCCCAAACTAAAAACCTGAAGCTAAAAATAACAGGACAGGGGTAGGGGGAAGAAAGGAGGGCAGGGTGAGGCAGAAAGAGATGGAGGAGAGGAGCCCAGGAGAGTGTAGCAGTGGGGCACTTCAGATGGGGGCGGAGGCAGCAGGGCCCAGACGGTTTCCTTCTGCCCTCTTCCTCCAGGGGATAAAAGACGCTGGCCCCAAGACATGAGAAGACTCCATTAGCAGGGGTCACCACACCACACCCTCATCTGAAGACAGAGGATTCCTTCTCTTGCCCCAGACTTGGGGATTCATCACAGCCTGCGGCCCAGATTCTCTGGGCACCTGGGCAGTGGGGTGGGAGGGCCTGCGCTCTGCCTGGAGCCTAGCAGCCGGCATCCTCCAGGCAGGTCTGGTAGGAGCCAAGCCTGGACCGGCGAGAGGATGCCGGTAGGGCTGGCTGCAGAGGGGCTGCGGAGGCGGGCTGGGGTGTTAGAAACAGCTCGGTTTTCAAATAAAGAGACGTTTTCATACTCTTGTGTCTGACCGGGTTTGTGAGATAGAAGTCTCTGACAGGCGTTCCAGGCTGTGGCGGCCTCGGGACGCAGATTCCTTGGGGAGGCTGTGCCTGTTACTTCCTAGGGGGTCGAGACGTGGGCAGGAGCTTGCGTGGGCGCTGCAAAGGGCAGGCTCTGGGTCACCCTTAGCCCTCCGCCACCTCTCGCCCCCACCACACCCCCATCGGCCACCCACCCGAGCTCCTACGTGTGCCTCCGCCCGCCCGCGGCTCCTGACTCATGGGGGCTCCGGGTCACATGCGCCCGCCCGGCCCTATCGGCGCCTCCCCCGCCCGCCGCCCGCCCGGGAGCCGCAGTCGCCGCCACCACTCCTGTTCTTTCTGCGCCGCCACTGCTGCCGCCACCGCCAGCACCGCCGCTGCCGACTGAGTCTGCAGCCCCGAGGTGAAGCCCCGGCCTGGCCCCTGCACCCCTCCCGCCCGTCCCCTGGCCGCCACGCCCCTGCCCAGCTCCCCTGGCCCGTGCACGTCTCTCTCTCCGGCGCTGCGCACCTGCTGTCACCCGCGCCTCCCCGGCGCCCTCCTTCCCCGCCCTCCCGGACCGCTCCTCTCGGTTTCTGGCTATCGCCCCCTCCTCATCTGGGCACCAGCCCTTCACCCTGGCCTGCCCCTCTCCCCAAGCCCCGCTTCGCCTCCAGTTCTGTCGACATTAAGTTCGGGGTCTCCCCCAGCTGTGTATTTTTATCCCGGCAAGTCCTCCTGGGTTTGCATCTGGGATTCCTCTCACCCTTCCGCAGCATCCCGGACTTCCCCTAGACTGCCTCTCCCCCACTCCTCCCCCACTTCGCCCCTCTCGGGGTTGGGAGCAAAGAATGTGTCTAGGGGCCACCAGAGGACCGGCCCAACCTGCCCCCGTCCCCCCTCCACCTTGCAACCCCCAGGGACTGAGAGCCTTTCCCGGGGCCCTCTCCTCAGACTTCTCTACTGTACGTCTATGGGGAGGGAGACTGGGACCTCGGCGTGGGGGCTGGGTGTTGAGTTGGGTGGGATGGGAGCTCTGGAGGAAAGGCTTCAGCTGTCTAGATTATTCTCCTCTTCTTGGCTCCAAGGAGAAAGGCAAATCTGGCAGCCATTACGCTCAGAGGAGGTCTGGGGGAAGACCACCAGCCAGCTGCCAAAGCTGCGGAGGGCATGAGGGAACCCCTGCTGGGCCCCTCTACTCCTCACTGTGTTGCCCTCCCACCTCAGTGTTGGAGCTTACCCCGCCTCCCACTGCAGTGACCTCCCCTTCCTCCCTGCTTTGACCTTCTCCTCTCCCCATTGGGGGGGTTGGGATCCCTTCTACAGCCTAAGGTAGCAGCCTGCGCCTCCCCAGCCCCCACCCACTGCAGTAACCTCTTTCCCATCCTTCCTAGCCTCTGGCCCCTCCCACTGATCTCAGGCTCCACCTCTCTAAGCCTCTTACCTTCCTCCTTACTTCCCTCCACCCAAGCAGATCCCAGCCATCATGTCGATAAAGAAGATCTGGGCCCGGGAGATCTTGGACTCCCGTGGAAACCCCACGGTGGAGGTGGATGTCTACACTGCCAGAGGTACTGAGCGGGCCTGGAACAGACACAGCTCAGCCCCCACAGCACCCCAACACTCCAGTGCAGGGTTGCCTTGGCCTGGGAGGGGAAGTTTCCTTGATTTCCATCAGGGGTGGGGTGCTGGGCCAGGCTCTTATCCTGGATTGTGGTGGTTGGATCCTGTTGTCCAGGGGAGCTAGGATATGCCGGCCTCCATGTTCTAATTTAGTGTATGATGCATGCACTGCCTCTGCATACTTGTGAATGCACCTGTGTGTGTGCATGCGAATACAGAACTTCATTTGACCTTAGTGGGGCAGATGAGGAGGCCTTTGCTTGTGCATCTGCCTTTGTGTGTGCATGTGTGTTTTAGGGAACTGTGTGCATATGTGTATGTTAGGGAGCAGTGTGTGTCTCTGTGTGTGTATTAGGGAACAGTGTGTATGTAATAGGGAGATGTGTGTGTGTTGTGTGTTAGGGAACAGTATGTGTATTAGTAGCAGTGTGTGTATTAAGGAGCAGTTGTATATTAGGGAGCTGTGTATGTGTTAGGAAGCAGTGTGTGTCTGTATGTGTGTGTATTGGGGAGCAGTGTGTATGTCTCTGAGTGCGTCTGTGTATTAGGGAGCAGTGTGGGGAGAGGGCTGGATGTGGCAGACCGGAGTTTAGATCTGGAGTGCTAAAAGGATCCCTGGTCTTTGTGGTGTCTCTCTCTCTTCCTCCTCACTCCATATTCCTCTCCCAGGTCTTTTCAGGGCTGCGGTGCCCAGTGGAGCCTCCACTGGGATCTATGAGGCTCTGGAGCTAAGGGATGGGGACAAACAGCGTTACTTAGGCAAAGGTGAGGCCCTCTCTCTTTTCCAAGCTCTCTCATCCCTCAGCTTTATACTCCTACCTCACACCAGTCCCCAAGACTCTGCTTGCGTTTCTTCCCCCTCTTTTCCCTTCTGGCCCCTCCTGGCCTGACCTAGCCTGGCCTCCTTGCCTCTCCCCAGGTGTCCTGAAGGCAGTGGACCACATCAACACCACCATTGCGCCAGCCCTCATCAGCTCAGTGAGGCTCACTCTTTGCTGGGGGTGGCAGAACCAGGGTCCTCGAAGGAATCCTGGGTCAGAGGAGGAGGACGAGGAGAGAGAAAGGCCCACCCTTGGGGAATCATGGCTACCAAGGGAAGGGTGGGAAGATGACCCTTACTGCCCTCTGCTCCCAGGGGGGCTCAGGTCCCCTGATCCAGGCACAGGCCACTCTCATGGGAACATGGTGGGATCTTGGCTGGATGTGGGCCTGTGTGGAGGGGGGCCCTGTGTCTTAGGGCCCAGCTCCACTCTGGCCCTGGGTGATGGTGGCTCTGCCCATAGGGTCTATCTGTGGTGGAGCAGGAGAAGCTTGACAACTTGATGTTGGAGTTGGATGGGACTGAGAACAAATGTAAGCAGGGGCTGGGAAAAAAGTGGGGAGGCTGAGGATGGGGATGTGTGAAACAGTCAGAGAACTGAAGGGGCTAGTGCTGCGGGGGCTTCCTGAGGAAGGACTTCTTCCATCCTCGCCCCCACCCCAAATCAGAGCAGAAGAAGATGAGTTTAACTGCAGTGGGGGGGGTGGGGAGGGTGAGTGATATTAGACAGAGGAAGAACTTCTGTGCAGCATAAAGAGGAGGGAGTTGTCATGAGATAGCCTGATCTTGGGATATTTAGAAATATGTGCAGCTCTCTGCCCTTTCCTGTCACCTCTTCCCCAACAGCCCTGCTATTTCAGGAGAGAATGGATGAGATGTTGTAGGAGAGGCGGGAGGAGGGGATCTCCTTTACTGGCTCCTTTGCAGAGTATAGTTGGAGGCAAGGGCTAGAAGGGGAAGGGGACATCTTTGTTCAGTGCCTTTCTCTATAATCTCCCAGCCAAGTTTGGGGCCAATGCCATCCTGGGTGTGTCCCTGGCCGTGTGTAAGGCAGGGGCAGCCGAGCGGGAATTGCCCCTATATCGCCACATTGCTCAGCTGGCTGGGAACTCAGACCTCATTCTGCCTGTGCCGGTGAGCACCGTGCCATGTCTGTGCCTTTCCCAGGGGTGGGGGAAGGGGGAGCATGAAACCTTGTGAAGACGAATGGAAGGCAAGAGAATTGGGGCAGCTAAAGAGAAAGGATGGGGACATGAGACTCAGAGTCTGGGAAGCTGGGGGAAGCTGGGGATCTTGGGCGAACATTCCTAGGGGTGGAAAGGAAAATGCTCAGTGACTTTTCTGTCCTGTGGCTCCCAGGCCTTCAATGTGATCAATGGTGGCTCTCATGCTGGCAACAAGCTGGCCATGCAGGAGTTTATGATCCTTCCGGTGGGTGCTGAGAGCTTTCGTGATGCCATGCGGCTTGGGGCAGAGGTCTACCACACCCTTAAGGGGGTCATCAAGGACAAGTATGGCAAGGATGCCACCAATGTAGGAGATGAAGGTGGCTTTGCCCCCAATATCCTGGAGAACAGTGAAGGTGAGACCAGGAGCCCCCCACCCCCACCCCACCCCCGGCTCTGGGCCATTGGGAAGGGCCACATACCTCATCAAGTCCTGAGGAGTATGGGTGGATGGTCCTTGACTCCTGTTAGCTCTAAGAGGTGCCACTTCTTGGAGTGGCTTCCAGAGGGTCTGCCAAATTCACATGCAGGCCTAGGCGAACAGGCCTCACCTGCCTAGTCAGGTTTGTTAGCAACTACAAGTTCTTACCGGAGCCCCTGGGAGTGCTGGAAGGTGATGTAGGTCATCTGTGGGATCCCCCAAACTTTAACTCCCTACCTAGGGTTCTCAGTTTGATGAGACACACCAAACTGCAAGTAATCTATTTCAAATCTATCCCATTCTCATCCCAGCTTCTTAGGCCTCGAGGATTCCCTAGCTTTTCTCTGCCCTGGGAGAAACTGTATAGTGAATAGAAACAATACCTATAGTGGCTAAGAGTTAAGGTTCAGAGGCCAAACTGCCTGCATTTGAATCTTGACTTGAAGACTTACTGGCTGGTGATGTTTCTTACTTATTTTCTCCATACCTTGTCTTTCTTATCTGTAACATGTGAATACTAATAACAGTATCTACTTCATAGTATCATTATGGAGATTAAATGAGATCATATATATGAAGTACTTAGGTGATATAGTTAGCCCTCAATAAATTACAGCTATTAAAAAAACACTTATTAACAAAAGTCCATTCCTTTGCCTTCCTGGAAGGTGGCCTGCTCTTTCCAGACCTGGGGATAACCCCAAGGAGATCCTTAGCCAAACTTCTGCACAGCAAGTCCTCTACCACTGCCCTGAATTTCTTCCTTGCCCCCATTCCTTCCTGTCTGCCCTTCCTGCTAATAATCTCACTATGTTTCATCTCCAGCCTTGGAACTGGTGAAGGAAGCCATTGACAAGGCTGGCTACACGGAAAAGATCGTCATTGGCATGGATGTCGCTGCCTCAGAGTTTTATCGTGATGGCAAATATGACTTGGATTTCAAGTCTCCTGCTGACCCTTCCCGCTGCATCACTGGGGACCAGCTGGGGTCCCTCTACCAGAGCTTTGTCAGGGACTATCCGGGTGAGAGCAAGGTGGGGTGTGGGAGAGAGGGCAAGGGGAGGGCAGGGGGCCAGCAGGGATGTGTTGCGGCAACTCTGGGCCTTACTGGGTGCTGACTCAGGTGCCAGGTGGAGGTGTCCTAAGAAGAACCTAAGAACCAGGGATGGGATGAAGAAGCCTGCAGAGCCTAGGCTTTGTATGTAGTGTAAGTGTGCAGGTACCTATGATGAATCTGTCCCATCTGCTTTGGATCCTGCTTAAAGTCATGTGCTCTGAAGCTACTGGGATCATGGGGAAGGCTTTGGAAGAAACCAGGAATGTTGAGAGGGTGACGGGACCTGGCAGCAAACAAGCACATTTCAGTATTTTTGATGGATAAAACTGTGGATGCTGAATGGAGCTGGAAGTGATGTGATGTGTGAACAGAAGGCTGATGAGGAACTGAATTACCCTTCAGCTCTACCATTGGCTTTAGACATAAATTGCAGAATAAAGGATTTTGATTAGTAACAAGGAAGGGCTACCTAGCTGTGAAAATATGAAAATGCAGATAGGTTGTGAGCAAGATTCTGAATGCTTGTTTTTTGAAAGGTTTATGAATGAATCAAGGTAAGAATCAATTAGGGTAGCCTTATTTGGGGACAGGGCAGTGAGGGCGGTCAGGCTCCATTAGCCAGGGGATCTGGGCATTTCAGGGAATCATGTCTGCCTGGTGCAGAGCCCCATGGAGGATCAACAGCCCCTTCACCACTCTCCCTGCAGTGGTCTCCATTGAGGACCCCTTCGACCAGGATGACTGGGCTGCCTGGTCGAAGTTCACAGCCAATGTAGGGATACAGATTGTGGGTGATGACCTGACAGTGACCAACCCAAAGCGTATTGAGCGAGCAGTGGAAGAAAAGGCCTGCAACTGTCTGCTGCTCAAGGTCAACCAGATAGGTTCTGTCACTGAAGCCATCCAAGCGTGAGTGCCTCCTGGTTCGCTCCTGTTCAGCCCCTGTTTCTCAGGACCCATCTTGCAGGGGCTCTAAGCCTACTCCTGTCCACAGATGCTAAAGAGAACAGGGAACCTGGAATCACCTTTGTAGCCCTCAGTTCTCTCACCATCACCGATTCTCTGCTCCCTTCCCAGACAGCTTCCCTCCAGATATTTCTTTCTTTCTTTCTTTTTGTTTTTTGGTAAGGGAGAGGCCAAAGTTTCTCCTTTTCATTTATTTATTTGTTTATTTTCAGAGAGGAGAAGGGAGGGAGAAAGAGAGGGAGACAAACTTTGATGCCCAAGAGATACATTGATTGGTTGCCTCTTGTCCTCATACCCCCAACTGGGGACCTGGCCCGCAACCCAGTCACGTGCCCTGACTAGAAATCTAACCTGCGACCTTTCAGTTTGCCACAGGCTGGCACTCAACTCACTGAGCCACACCAGCCAGGGCCAGATATTTCTTAACATAGACCAACTTTGGGGCTGGGAAGAGAGTGCCCAGTGTGAGGAGCTGGAGGTCAGTGCTGGTGTATGGATACAGGTGCAAGCTGGCGCAAGAGAATGGCTGGGGGGTCATGGTGAGTCATCGCTCAGGAGAGACTGAGGACACGTTCATTGCGGACCTGGTGGTGGGGCTGTGCACAGGCCAGGTGAGTGCAAAGATCTTTGAGCAGTTGGTGGGTTCTAGGCTCAGGTGGGTCTCTCCTCCTAGGTGTTTGAGGGTGTCAGGGGAATTTCAAAGGAGTGTAAGTTTCCTTTCAAGGAATAAAGGGGAAGCTACTGAGCTGCTTATCTTTTTGGATGTTTCAGATCAAGACTGGTGCCCCATGCCGTTCTGAGCGTCTGGCTAAGTACAACCAGCTCATGAGGTGAGGGAACCCGGGGAATGGAAACCCAAGGCTAAGGGGTAAAAGCTGTTTGTCCACCGTTCCATCTCCAGTGCCCTGGTCCTGGACAGTAGATGTCCAGAAAAGATTGAAAGATGGGTTGACTGATGGCCTGTTGGATGAATCCTATGGGTCACATGGGAAAGCCAGTAATGCCCATGCTTGGGCCAGGACACAGGAGCAGGGGGTGTGGGGTGCCTGGAGACTGAGGGCCTCCTGGAAAGAGAAGCAGGATCCTCCTGCTTTCTTGACATTTTCTTTCTGGCTCATCTCTCAGAATTGAGGAAGAGCTTGGGGATGAAGCTCGCTTCGCAGGACACAATTTCCGCAATCCCAGCGTGCTGTGAAGCCTCTACTTGCCTGGAGACTTGGACCACACTGCCCCCACCCCCTCATCATCCTGGAGCCCCTTCCTGTCCTGCTCTGTGATATTTCACCTCAGACCCCCTGGCTGTCCTGCTACGCTGCCCCTGGGCTTGTCCCACCCCTGCTGTCCCTGCTTTCCCCCTCTGGGTTCCACACTCTTCAATTCTTCCTTCCTATTCTCTCTCCTCAAAGACTGGCCACGGGACTGAGGATTATAAGGGGGGTCCATGGAAGAATGATCAGGGTCTGTGATTGGAGCATCAGGGTTGGTTGCTGAGATGTTTAGAGAGGGGCCATGTGTCACCTGTGCTTTTTATTGGTTCTATGTGTTTTCCATGTTGCATAAGAGCCAGGCACTGCATGGTGCTGAGGTGGAGGAGGTGCTGGCTGCTGGGCATGCCTGGTCTAAGGTTTTAGTATGTTATTATTTATTTATTTATTTATTCATTCATTCATTCATCTTTTCATTCATCCTGTTAATCATTTCCCCATAACTCCAGGGCCAAAAAATTGGCCTGACTGGAGGGGGGAGCACTAGTGTCTGTATTTCATGTGCTGTAGATTCCGAGGTGGCCTGGGATGGGAAGTCTTGCTGGAATGCTAAGGGTAACAGAAAAGGGCCCTGCCGGCAGTTCCTGTGTGTGTACCAACCCTTTACTGAAGCCTGGCTGGGGCCAGAGGTGGGGCTGTGCACCTGGGGGCTCTTCCCCGGAACTCTTCCCAGCTCTGCCTTCCCTCTTCTTCCTCCAGCTGCACTCCCTGTGCCACATTCCACAGTGGCCACCACCTCTGTGGCATTCAAACGAGCACCACCATTAAAGTCTGAATCACAGTGCATTATTGTGTCTGAGGAGTTTTACTGTAGTCCATATCAGGGGAGAGAAGATGGAGCACCAGGAAGGAAGTTGGTGACGGTGGAGAGTGGAGCTGGGAGGACACACACAGGAGGAGGAAGACAAATACAACAAATATGGCAAGATGATGACATTGCCTATCCCGCCCTGGCCCGGTGAGGTCTACCTTGCCCTGCCTTCTCAGCAGCAAACTTGGCCCCAGGACCCAGGTGAATTAGGGGTTCTTCACTTGGTGCAAAAATTCCTAAACTTATTAAACATGTTGTGTTTATGTGCATTTTGGGTAAAAGGCGTCCAAAGTGTTTTCAGATTCCCAAAGGGCCTTGACCAAAGAAGGGGTAAATCTGACCTAGAGCAGCTCCCGTACTGGGCCTCTCCCAAACAAATCCTGTCTGCTTCTGGGATGGAACAGCACTGCATGGTCATCACTTCCTGCAAGGTGGGGAACCAGGGCGGGAAGAATGGTACTAGGGGGTGTAGAGAGGGCCTGAGGAAACAATCCTCCAGTAAACTGAAGATTCAGGACCTGAACTATTCAACAAACTCCCCCCAAGTTGGTTCAACCTTCGAGGAGGGTGCCAGCCAGCATATGGCTGGAGACACTACAGCTCTTCAGCTCCTATGGAGCTGCACCCAGCATTGAGATGGGAACCCAGAAACCAACCAGAGGGACAACCCCCTTCAGTGCTTTGGATATTAGGGACTGTGGGAAGCTGTGGCCACTAGAGGGAGTCAAGGTTCCGCAGGACACCATACTGGAGTGTGGCTAAAGCGGGGTGGGAGGAATTTCAAGGTTGTTCCCTTTGTGGGCCTCCCACTGTTTCCACTGAGTTCTGATCCTGGGCTCCCTCTGCCATTGCGCCCAGCTCCAGGACTAGAAGATTCCAGTTCTACATGGGCAGGACCCATTTCTCTGCCCTCTCCTTCCTGTGTCGCTGATACCTCCTCTTTTCAGTTCAAAGAACTTCTTGCCCCCTCTCCTTGGCACCTCTTCATTTCGGTGCGGGCATCTCATCTTTCTCTTCTCTTCTGGCGCCTTTTCTGTGCCCTTGGGGCACACTGTACTTTTCTCCATACCTCTTGGTTTTCTCTAGGGTGCATTATATTCATCTTTATTCAGTAACTCCTAGACTGACCAGGCCTATTCTGGTTGGAGCCACATTTCCTAACCTCTGCCCTTTTCTCCTTACTAAGTCACCTTCTCTGGCAGCCATGCCCTGCCACCCGCCTACCCCCCAACCCAGGTACTGGATGGATTGGGTTACAGCTAGCTCTGCCAGGGCTTCCCAGGCCCTTCTCTCCACTTTCCCTTTGTGCCGTTGCCTGGAGACCAGTGGGTTGTGGGGGGCTGGGGCCAGAGAGGGAGCTGGGGTGAGCGATGATGGTGGTGGTGGTGTGTGTGTGATGCTTCCTGAAGCTGAACTGTCAGCCTGGCCCTCAGGTGGGAGAGGAATTGGAAGGGGTAGGTCTTGGCTTTTTTTTCTGACTCTCCTCATCTTCTTGTTCTACCTATGCCAAAATTTTTCTTTTAGGCTCAGATATGTCATCATCCTAATCCATCCCTTGGTGGTTAAAGAAGAAAAAAAACCTGGAAGGGAATTGGAAAGGGCCTGGGCTAGGGCCCAGCAGGAGACTGAACCGAGGAGGGGGTGGGGTGGGGTGGGGGAGAGAGAGAGAGGAAATGCAATAGGGAGGTGGATGAGGGGGTAGGAGGAGTCTTGGAGCAAAGTTGGGAGGTGGGGAATAGGAGCAGGAGCTATCCTAGGACACTGGGATGGGGGAGAGCATTAGGGGGTGGGGCAGAGCATTGGGGGGTTGGGGGGGAAATAGGGAGCTGGCCCAGTTTCTTGAAGGTCCTGAAGAAAAGGAAGGTGGGCATGGGGTGGAAAAGCGCCAACCAATTCAGGCGATTAAAGAGTGGTGATTCCTTCCTAGGCCAAGGAAGTCTTTTTGTTCAGGGTCCCCAGAGCTTTAGAATCTTTTTAGAGCTTTTGGGTATTTCTAGAACTTGGCTGAGTCTGGCCCAAGAGAATATGAGGCAAAACCTACTGAGTTGCTACAGAGCCAACCTCCTTCCTTTCCAGGCTAGTGGGATCCTGCCATTCAAGGTCCACCCTTGGCCTCTAGCTGTCCTGGCCTCACACATACCCTACCCGCACCCCAAATCTGGAGAGCTAGTGAGGGCTCCCAATCCATACTCCAGCTCCAGCTCTTCCTATTTCCCAGCCTCCCTCCCTCCCATTCTCTGGCCTTCCCAATCTCAGCTGCCAAAAACCAACCAGTGTCTTGGCGTCCTTTGTCCTGGGAGATGTTGCTGTTTAGTGTGGGGCCAGGGAGCCAGCCCAGAAGACACTGGTGGTGGACTGCTGGGTGTGCTGCCTTCAAGGCTGGAGACCGGGAATGGCTGGCAGACTGACAGTGTCAGAGGCTGCCTGGAGAGCAGTGGGAGAAGAAAGAGCCTTAGGCCTGTGATGAGGACTGTCTCCACATTAGAATGATTGGGATTGGGGGACCAGGGCACCTCAGTGCTTGGCTACTCTTTGAGCCTAATCCCCACCCCACCCCTTCCCTGGGCCCCAAGTGCCATTGGTGATGACTTTAATGGAGACACCACCAGACAGAGGGTCTGAGAATGGTGTCCCACTTCTATAAATTAATCTCTTCCCTACACTGGAGCTTGCCCTCCCCCATTTTTATCATTTCCTTCTCTTGCTTTTCCTTCCACTCTCTTGTCTTCTGCATCACTGACCTTCCCTCTTCCATGTTGCTCCCAAAGACCTCGCTTATCTTACATTTCCTTCCAATATTCTTTACCCATCCACACCCACTCCATTCTAACTACCTTGTCTTGCCAATCAAAATCATCCTCAGCTCTCTTGGAAAGCCCCTACCTCCAGAACCCAGCCATCCCTGTCCTCCATCCTCCTGTCCTACCCAGAACCTCAGCCCCCCCCGCCCCCCCTAGAAAATGCATCTGGCTCCATTTCTGTCATCCCTTCTTCAGGTTCCTTATGCTTTCCTTTCTCACTTCAAGCTGACATCCTTGAACTTGTCTCTCCCCAGCTTACCTTCATCACCCCCAAATTCTTGTATTTCCTATTCTTCTCCCAACACTAGTCACCTCCAAATTCTATTCTCTTCCAGAAACCCCATCTCCTTATATGTCTCCATTTTTTCAATTTCTTCCCCTCCTTATGACCCCAAACTTCCATCCCATTCCCCGTCATAACTGCCTCCCCAACCTTCCCCCTACATGTCTGCCACAGACGCTGTCACTCAAGCTTCTTTCATCTCTCATCACACAGGTCATTGCCCCCAAAGCCCCCATGTAGTTCCATCTTTTCAATCTCACCCCATTACCCCAATCTCTGCCTCATACCCACAACCTCCCACCCCACCTCAGCCACAGACCCCTTTTGCCCTCAAACTTATAACCCACAGCCCCTCCCTCCCTAGCCCTCTCCAGTGCCAGGCCCGCGGGCTCCCCACATTCCGCCTTGGCGAACCCCTCCCCGCGCCCCGGGCCCCCTCGGCCTCGGCCAACTCGCACAGCGCCTCCTCCTCTCCGATCCCCCTCCCCCCTCGCAGCTTGCCTGGCGCTCCCTCCCTCGCGTCTCCCTCCTGGCCCCTCTCTCCCCGTTCCTCCGCTCTCCCTCCTTCTCCCTCTTCCTCCCTTCTCCCATCCCCCTCTCCCAGGCTCCCTCCCTTCGCCGGCCGCTTTCCTGTGCGAGTCGCCGGACGCGCCGCCCAGCCCGCCCGCAGCCCCGCGTCGGGCCGGGACCCGGGCCAGGGGCCAGGACCCAGTGCGGGGGGCACTGTTGGCCTCGGGGAGGGGTTAGGAGGTGGAGAGGGAGACGACCGCCCTGGAAGGGGCGGGGGCCGCGGGCGGAGGCCTCCTAGGGGGCCGAGGGTAGCGCGAGTGCGGGCCGCTTTAGGCAGGCGCGGGCGGCGGGCGGGAGGCAGCGGGGCAGAGCCGCGCGGAGGGCCTCCGGGCCGCGGGGGCGAGCGGAGCGGCAGGGCGGGCTGCGCGGCCCCGCCATTCCGGGGACCGCGGGGAGGCAGCGGGCCTCGGGAGGGGCTGAGCGGGAGCCGGGATAGCGATTTGCTCCGGAGCCGGCGAGAGATCGGGGCCAGTCGGGGGAGAGGGGGATGGGGGTCGCCCTCCGAGGGGGTCGGGGCCGCCGCCGCCGGCGTCGCGGCGGCGACTGAAGCGGGAAGAGGAAAGGGGGGCGGGGAGCGGCCGCCGCCGCCCTCCGGAGACGCAGGATCCCTGAATCCCGCTTGGATCCAGCCAGCCGTCCCGAGCTACAACCAGGTAAGGTCTGCCGCCGCTCGGGCCTCGGGCACGCCCGGGTTCGGGCCCGCGGCTCCCAACCCCCACCCTCCCTCCCAGTTCCCCCTCCCGCCTCCGCCGCCGCCTCCATTTGTTATTTTCCCAATCGGGTCCCCCCACTGCGGGCACCGCCTGGCCAGAAGCTGGGGCTCGGAGTGGGGCCGGCCCCCGGAGGAGGGACGGGGGCCAGGGCACCCAGAGGATCGGGTAGGTTGGAGGTGGGAGGGCCTCAGGAGGAGGGCTGGTGGGGTAATAGAGGGTAGTTAGGACCCCGAGGTGGAGGGTTGATTGGGGATAAACGGGGGATACCCGTGAAGGGGCTTCGGGGCGAAGGCAAAAAGGAATTGGGGAGCTGGCAGAGAGGTGGAGTATAAGGTCTCCAGGAAAAGCCCCAAAGGCCCAGAACCCGGGTTTCCGAGCCCGGAGTTGGGGGTGATAGGTATGGAAAGGAAGTGGGAAATGGGGAAGGGGTGTGGTAGGTGGAAAGAGGGATTGTAGTAATGAAGGAGGAGAATGGAGCCTGGGGAAAGGACCAAGGAAGGGTTCACCTTTGAGAGTACCCCGAGGTGTTCCGGGGTGGGATTCGGAAGGCAATGCTTTTGTGATTCAATTTTCTTTCCCCTACTTCATATCACCTCTGGTCCTTTTTTTTTTTTTTCCCTCCCAGTTTCAGACAGAGCTACTTCTTGGAGAGGGGCATACTGGGGCCCAGTACTATGGGGTCATCCTAAAACTAATGGAGGGAGGAACACTGACTGAAGAGTTGGGAGAAGGGGTTTCTGGGAGGATGGAAACAGAGGAGAGAATTGGGCCATCTTGTAGGCACTCCAGACAAGTTGTCACCTCCACCTTCAGATTCCTAGGGTATCCCACTGCCCCTCTAGCTGTGGTTTTCTGTGGTGGGGGAGAGTCTTTATTACTATTTTGAGTTCAGAGATTTCCCTTTGTGCATGGGCTTATTTCTGCTGGGGTAGGAACTCTTAAGCTCTCTTTCCTGAGGGTACTTACTATAGGAGAGTAGGAGTTGCTTTGGCAACTGCAAGGGGAGTGGCTGGCAGATGGACCCCTGGGATGGACTCTTGAGGGGTAGGTTCTGCCATTTTTTTGCCATAGCAGTGAACCAGTGGATGTCCAATAGGTAGGGGTTCAGAGTGTTGGTTGGACCTCAGCCTTTGGCTATATCCTTAGGAGTGTTGTCTGGGTTCTGGAGAATGTTTCTGGTGTTGCTGGTGGATATGTTTCACAGGGGGTCCACCCCCTTGCGTCTAGCAGTCTGTTGGATACAGGTAGGTTGTTACTTGACAGTCATGGTGTTTCTCCAAGTCTCTCCCTCTAGGCATTGTGGGAGCGTGGAAATGCTCTGTTTGTTATACCATCTTTTAGTAGTTCTTTCTGACTCTGTCTCTTATTATTAGGGACTTTTTGTACACAGTAGTCTTTTTGCTTCTTCACACTGATATTCTTCCATTTTCTTAAACTTGAAATCTCCCTTCCCCAGTCAATCTTTTCCTCTTTCGACACAGTGACCCCTTCCCTCAGCTAACCTTTGACCTATTTCTCCGGCCTTGTAGGAATGGCTGGGCTCTCCAAGCCCATCTCAGGTGAGGGTGGCCCAGGCATAAGGGCTGTGGAACAGCCTGGTGCAGTGGAAATACTCTGGAACTGGAGCCAGGAGACCTGGGTCTAGTCCTGGCTGTACTTCTGTGACCTTGAGCAAGTCACTTGTTTCTTTGAGCCTCAGTTTCCTTGTAAAATGAAGGTGTTATAGATAAGATGATTTCTGAGGTCCCTCTGGCAATCTTGGATTCTCTGAAGGCTTAGGCCAGTGCACTGTTTATTTGCTGGTCTGGGCTGTATTGTTATCTAGCAGTTGCTTTGGACTGGTTTGTTAGTCTGGTAGATCCGGAACGATGGTGGGGGCTGGGCCAATGATCCTGAAATTCACTCTGCAAGCCCTTCCCAGAAAAGCCTTGTCCCTGTATTGTATTCCTTCGGACAGCCTTCTCATATTTCTCCTTTAATTTCCTTTTCTGTTTTTACTTAGAGACTCTTTCCCTATTTTCACTTTTCTACTTCCCTAGTCTGGTCTTTTATCATTTTCCTATTGCAGTAAGGCAATGAAGGTGAATGAGCTTTGTCTGTTGCCAGATACATAGTAGGTGCTCTATAAATGTTAGTTACAGTGACTGGCTACTAGGGCAAGATGGAGTGTAGTTTAGCTTGCTGGTGCTAAAACATGCCCCTGAGTCAGGTACAACCCTAACTGCTCTCACCTTGGCCCAGGATTACCTGCTTTTTTATGACTGCTTTTATCTTTCAAAGCTACTCATTTCTTATTTTATCAGATTTCAGCTGATTTTAAAAGTTGAGGTAGGGGGTGGGTCACAGTAGGATTGCTGCGGTACATTCATACATTTGTCTGACCTAGCTGTAACTGACTTGGTGAACATGGGTGGGGAGGAGAGATGGGTATTCTCTAGAGGGGTTGGCCAAGACACACCAGTCACAAATAGTCACCAGTGGTTGTGCTTTTGTTAAGATTGTTTTCCCCTTTTATTATTTGGGTTTTATTCTTTGGGTTTTTTGTGCTGACAGTATTTCCCTTCCTTCTTTCTTTTTAGAGATAGAGAAAGGGAGGGAGAAAGAAAGGGAGAGAAACATTGATGTGTGAGAGAAACATGGATCGGTTGCCTCTCGCATGCCCCCAACATGGGGCCTTCCCAGAAACCCAGGCGTGTGTCCTGACTAGGAATCAAACTGGCAGCCTTTTGGTTTGCAGTCCGGCGCTCAACCCACTGAACCACACCAGCCAGGGAAGACAATATTTTCAAATCACTCTACACAACAAAAATGTGGTAATAGTTGTAATTGAGGAAAAATGGCTGGTTTACTGGGCAGAGCATCATTTGTAAGTTCAGAAGACCTGGGGCTCTGTCCAGCTATTTTGTTACTCTAAGCAAATTCTTATTAAGTTTCCTGGAAAGGTTAGGCTCACCCCTCACTACCTGCCTCGGTATGGTTCAGTGGAAGTGAGTGAGAAGTAATTACTTTGAATCCTTGGGGAAAATATGATCTAGGATGTGGAAATGCCACTTGCCTAGCCAGGCCTCCTAACTCAAAACAGGCAGGTAAGCTTACTCTGTTCCCACTGAGGCTCCCAGCACTTCATCCAAGAAGACCTATTAAGTTAGTGGGTTTAAAGGTCAAAATAAGAACAGAACACCCATATATACATGACATTAGTGGGGAATATAGAAAGGAAGAGAACAGTAACAAGATAACTTTTTTTAAAGATCATATGGTCAGTAGTATGGAAAGATACAACTCTTAGCAAAAAATACAAACCAGTGCAAATGAAAATAGCTGACCATGTAGATACAGATATAGATAATCTATGAGGAGGTGTGTGTCCTCATCTAAGCCAGGTGACTCACAAAAGTTTGTAAATTTACACTATGTGCTCACTGATATTCACTGATTTGGTTGGCAAAGTGAAAAATTCTCCCTTTTCCTCTAGCCTTCAGGAACCCATGTACTAGAGAGAGGGTCTTTGTGGTGCTCTCAAAAGTGAAGTTCTGCTCTTTAGAGATACCTGGATTTGGTGTTGGGATTGGTAGAGTTGTGTGCCTTTGCATTGCAGAATGGGACAGTCTTTTCCCACCTCTTCTGATGTGAAAAAAGATTCTTTTTTACCTCTGGGACTGATCTAGTGTCTTCTGAAGATTAATCATGCCAACTTCTGATGAGAATATAGCAAAGTATAGAAGAAAGAACATGGGCTTTGAAATCAGGGAGTGGTGGGCTTGATTCTGGTGCTGTCACTGGTTCCTCACTGGATATTATCACATGAAGTTGGCAAGTCAGAATCACAATCTTTGAGCCTCAGTTTTATCACCTATATAATGGGAATAATAAGAACACTTACTTTTCAGGGTTGGTTGTTAAATATTAAATTGTGTATGTAAGGATTTGACATAAAGAAGGTACTCAATAAATTAGTTAATACTTGAGCTATGTTTCTTTATGCTGCTTTCTAAAGCCCTGTGGAATTCATGTGTGCACAAATATTTCCTAGGGATAGTGAAGGGTAAAATAGTGTCATCTCTAGAATTGGGGTTCATAGATACATCAGAGTTTTATAGCCTTCCCCAGGGATGAAAGAGATGATATTGTGAACAGAGTCTCCTTCACTTGTAGATAGCTGGGTAGCCCATGGGGTAAGCCAGAGATATGTTACGGGGCCTGTACCTTCTTGACCGAAAGGCCTAGGGCTGGGCCACTTGCTCAGCCTCTGGACAAGCACAGTGCTCACCCTTTCAGACTCTATTCCCTGATTTGGAGACTTTGATGGTCTTTTCTAACAGGCTTCACTGAAAACAAATCCTGCAAGTTCCAGGTGCCTGCACTGGAAACTTGGAGATCCTGCTTCCTGCTGCCCAGGCCACAGCTGTGGGGAACTTGGGGTGAAGCAGAGAAGTTTCTGTATTCAGCTGCCCAGGCAGAGGAGAATGGGGTCTCCACAGCCTGAAGAATGAAGACACGACAGAATAAAGACTCAGTGAGTGACAGCTTCATTGAGAGACATGAAAGATTAGGGGCAGGGAAGCTAGTGGGGAAGGGCCTGGAGAGAAAGAATAGAAATAAGGCGCATCCGAAAGGTAGGTGAAATGTAAAAAAAACCTTTTTATTGTTTTCTTTCTTTTCCCTCAGATGTCAATGAGGAGTGGACGGAAGAAAGAGGCCCCTGGGCCCCGGGAAGAACTGAGATCGAGGGGCCGGGCCTCCCCTGGAGGGGTCAGCACATCTAGCAGTGATGGCAAAGCCGAGAAGTCTAGGCAGACAGCCAAGGTATTCTGTCCTGAGGTCCTCCCACAGGATGCTCAGACGCTGGGGCTGAGGTTGTGTGTGTGTGTGTTGTGGGGGAACTTCCTGTCTGGCACAGGGTCATGGTGGAGGCTTGGGAGGTACAAGACAAGAATTTTCTCTTTCTCTCTAACAGAAGGCACGAGTCGAGGAAGCCTCCACCCCAAAGGTCAGCAAGCAGGGCCGGAGTGAGGAGATCTCAGAGAGTGAAAGTGAGGAGACCAACGCACCAAAAAAGCCCAAAACTGAGGTGGGATACCCTTGCAGCCACCCTGACCCGTCTTCTGACTGTTCTTTCCCCCATACTTCCTTTCATTCAGGATTCCTATTTTAATCTCACCTGAGATATGAAAAGAGTCATATCCTAGTGCTTATTAAAGTGGTGCTGTCTGTAATATACCAGACAGTTCTCTAGGGCTTTGACTAGGCTGGGTCAAAGGGGACTGGAAGTGTGGAGGAGCCTAGCCTATCCTTTCCTAGGACCTGAGTTTCAGGAAGGGGTTGGGGAGGAGGTGAAGGGTGAGAAGTCTTACTGGAAGGAACAGATAAATCATAAGGAAATTGCAGAGGTGGTCCTTTTAAGAACCAAGGGTTTCTGGGATGTTAACGGGGTAAAGGAGTTGAGAGGAGGGTGGATATAAGCTGGTGGAAGACAGGGATTTGGGTTCAGCTGTGGATAGGGAGAGGGACACTTGAGGAAGGACTAGGGTTTTACAAGAAGGGAAACAAGACTAACTGCTAGCGGGCAGCTGAGAATGCAGGGAGAGTGGTGGAATCCAGAGATGGTAGGGAAGTGGGCTTGAGTAAGAGTATTCATGCACTGTGGCACTATGGTGTGCCGAGAGGAGGAAATGGTTTTGTGCCAGGGAGGCCCCAATCCTAGGGGAAGCAAGAAGGGACAGGAAAGGGGGAAAAAGACCCTTCCTTTTCTGCAGCAGGAGCTCCCTCGACCACAGTCCCCCTCGGATCTGGACAGCTTAGATGGGCGGAGCCTCAATGATGATGGCAGCAGTGACCCGAGGGATATAGACCAGGATAACCGAAGCACGTCCCCCAGCATCTACAGCCCTGGAAGTGTTGAGAATGACTCCGACTCGTCTTCTGGCCTGTCCCAGGGCCCAGCCCGCCCCTACCACCCACCTCCGCTCTTTCCTCCCTCCCCTCCACCGCCAGACAGCAACCCCCGACAGCCAGAGCCTGGTTTTGAACCCCATTCTTCTGTGACACCCACTGGATATCATGCTCCCATGGAACCCCCTGCATCTCGGATGTTCCAGGCTCCTCCTGGGGCCCATCCCCCTCATCCACAGCTCTATCCTGGGGGTGCTGGTGGAGGGGTTTTGTCTGGACCCCCAATGGGTCCCAAGGGCGGAGGGGCTGCCTCTTCAGTGGGGGCCCCTAGTGGGGGTAAGCAGCACCCCCCACCCACCACCCCCATTTCAATATCAAGCTCTGGGGCTGGTGGTGTTCCCCCAACAAAGCTTCCTAACACTCCAGTGGGTGGTGGAAACTTACCCTCTGCTCCACCACCAGCCACCTTCCCCCATGTGACACCAAACCTGCCTCCCCCACCTGCTCTGAGACCCCTTAACAATGCATCAGCCTCTCCTCCTGGGCTCGGGGCCCAGCCACTACCTGGGCATCTGCCCTCTCCCCATGCCATGGGGCAGGGTATGGGTGGACTTCCTCCTGGCCCAGAGAAGGGCCCCACTCTTGCTCCCTCACCCCACCCTCTGCCCCCTGCTTCCTCCTCTTCTGCCCCAGCCCCCCCCATGAGATATCCTTATTCATCCTCTAGTAGTAGCTCTGCAGCAGCCTCCTCTTCCAGTTCTTCATCTGCTTCTGCCTCTGCCTCCCAATACCCAGCTTCCCAGGCACTGCCCAGTTATCCCCACTCCTTCCCTCCCCCAACAAGCCTCTCTGTCTCTAATCAGCCACCCAAGTATACTCAGCCCTCTCTCCCATCCCAGGCTGTGTGGAGCCAGGGTCCTCCACCACCCCCTCCCTATGGCCGCCTCTTAGCCAACAGCAATACCCACCCCGGCCCCTTCCCTCCTTCTACTGGAGGACAGTCCACTGCCCACCCACCAGCCCCAACACACCACCATCACCACCAGCAACAACAGCAACAGCAGCAGCAACAACATCACGGAAGCTCTGGGCCCCCTCCACCTGGAGCATATCCCCACCCCCTGGAGAGCAGTAATTCCCATCATGCACACCCTTACGCCATGTCTCCCTCCCTGGGCTCTCTGAGGCCCTACCCACCAGGGCCAGCACACCTGCCCCCACCTCACAGCCAGGTGTCTTACAGCCAAGCAGGCCCCAATGGTCCCCCAGCCTCTTCCTCCTCTTCCAACTCTTCCTCCTCCTCTCAAGGGTCCTACCCATGTTCACACCCTTCTCCTTCCCAGGGGCCCCAAGGGGCGCCCTACCCCTTCCCACCGGTACCTCCTGTCACCACCTCCTCGGCTACACTTTCCACAGTCATCGCCACAGTGGCTTCCTCGCCAGCAGGCTACAAAACAGCCTCCCCACCTGGGCCCCCACCGTATGGAAAGAGAGCCCAGTCCCCAGGGGCGTACAAGACAGCCACCCCACCGGGATACAAGCCAGGGTCACCGCCCTCCTTCCGAACGGGGACCCCACCAGGCTACCGAGGCGCCTCGCCGCCCTCAGGCCCAGGGACCTTCAAGCCAGGCTCGCCCACGGTGGGGCCTGGGCCATCCCTGCCGCCTGCGGGGTCTTCAGGCCTGGCATCCCTGCCACCACCGCCTGCTGGCCCGGCCTCAGGGCCGCCCCTGAGTGCCACGCAGATCAAACAGGAGCCAGCTGAGGAATATGAGACCCCCGAGAGCCCAGTGCCCACGGCCCGCAGCCCCTCTCCCCCTCCCAAAGTGGTAGACGTTCCCAGCCACGCCAGTCAGTCGGCCAGGTGAGTGGGGCGCGGGCCCCTGGTCCTAGGATGGGGAACAGCGAAGGGGTGACGGAGAAAGGAGGCGGTATGGAGGGAGGGGTGTTTTCGTTTTTGCGGTGCTTTTTAAAGTATTGCAGACCCTCGCTCCTTCCCAGCCTGCGGGGGCTGACTGGGCCGGAGTCACCGCGAGGCCGGGGCCGCTCCCAGGGTCTAAGCGTGCGCGCTGCCTCCACACCCGGCAGGTTCAACAAACACCTGGACCGCGGCTTTAACTCGTGCGCGCGCAGCGACTTGTACTTTGTGCCACTGGAGGGCTCCAAGCTGGCCAAGAAACGGGCCGACCTGGTGGAGAAGGTGAGGCGCGAGGCCGAGCAGCGAGCGCGCGAAGAAAAGGAGCGGGAGCGCGAGCGGGAACGCGAGAAAGAGCGGGAGCGCGAGAAGGAGCGCGAGCTCGAACGGAGCATGGTAAGTGCGTCACCACGTGCGCCCCCCCCCCCCCCCGCCCCGCCTCGCCTTAGGTCTCTACGCCGCGTTCTGAGGCTCGAGGGGTGGGGTGTCATTGCGCCACCTCTTGGAGAGGAGGAGGCATTGCAGCCTAAGATGGAGACCGAAGGATTCCTGTCCAAGGAATACCTGCCTGGGTTGTGGGAAGGAGAGCTCAGGTCAAACTATCTGTGGATTGTAAGGTGTTTAGGGAAGTTCCTGGTAGGCTGCATTCAGCTGCTGAGGTAAATGAGGAGCTTAGGACTGGTCACCTTTTTACAGAGCTGCTCTTTCTGACTCTTCTTTGTACTCCACAGAAGTTGGCGCAGGAGGGACGTGCTCCAGTGGAGTGTCCATCTCTCGGCCCTGTACCCCATCGCCCTCCGTTTGAGCCAGGCAGTGCTGTGGCTACAGTGCCACCCTACCTGGGTCCTGACACTCCAGCCCTGCGCACTCTCAGTGAATATGCCCGGCCCCACGTCATGTCTCCTGGCAATCGCAACCACCCGTTCTACGTGCCGTTGGGGGCAGTGGACCCGGGGCTCCTGGGTTACAATGTCCCAGCCCTCTACAGCAGTGACCCAGCAGCCCGGGAGAGGGAGCGGGAAGCCCGAGAACGAGACCTCCGTGACCGTCTCAAGCCTGGCTTCGAGGTGAAGCCCAGTGAGCTGGAACCCCTACATGGGGTTCCTGGGCCAGGCCTGGATCCCTTTCCCCGACATGGGGGCCTGGCTCTGCAGCCTGGCCCGCCTGGCCTGCACCCTTTCCCCTTTCATCCGAGCCTGGGGCCCCTCGAGAGGGAACGTCTGGCGCTGGCCGCTGGGCCAGCCCTGCGGCCTGACATGTCCTATGCAGAGCGTCTGGCAGCTGAGAGGCAGCATGCAGAAAGGGTGGCAGCCTTGGGCAATGACCCACTGGCCCGGCTGCAGATGCTCAATGTGACCCCCCATCACCACCAGCACTCCCACATCCACTCTCACCTGCACCTCCACCAGCAGGATGCCATCCATGCAGGTGAGACTCCTACTTCCTTCCTTGATCATTTGGGGCCGCCTTGTCCCCCAGTAAGTGATTGGGCTCTTTTGTTCCTCAAGTCAGGACTTCCCTGTCTGCCATGAGCCTCTCTCTTGAGTGCTGCCCTGATCTTTGTCTCCCTGTCATCCACCAGCCTGTCACCTCATACCCTAGTGTTGCCACAAAGACTATTTCTCACACCCCTATCCTCTTCAGAGTCGAGCCTCCCACCCATGATAGAGGCTCATGCTGGAAACCTTTGAGAGAGCACCACCTTTCTGCCATTACAGCTCTGCACATACCTGTCTCCTTGCTTCTCTAGATTCAACTCTGTTGTGGTTTCTTGCCAACTTCTCCCAGCTGGAGGTCTTTTACATTCCTCCCCGTTCCTGTGCCTTTTCAAAAAGAGCCTTGTACTGGTGGTTGTGGGTATCCTAGATGATAATGAGCTTACTCTCCCTTCACTATATTTCTTATTGCCCAATCTAGCCTTATACTCATGTTCATTCCAACATCTCTTGAGCCTCTTCTCTCTTTAACCTCTGTTCTCTTCCTGTCTCATTTTCTAAACTTTCTATTCTCTTTCATCTCCTCTAAGCAGTCCACTTCTCTTTCCTTTTCCTCAGACCCCTCTGACAACTGTAATGTGCCCTCTGCCATCAGTATGTTCCTCTTCTAGTAGTGTCTCATGCTGCCTCTTGTGTCTTCTTGTTCTACTCTGGATCGCCCTGTGTTTGATTTCCCATCTCTCTTCACAGGCTTGGATCCCTTCAGCTACATGGATGGTTTTCCCCAAACCTGCCTTCTGGTGACACATTTCTCTTCTCTATCCTTCAGCCTCTGCCTCGGTGCACCCTCTCATTGACCCCCTGGCCTCAGGGTCTCACCTTACCCGGATACCCTACCCAGCTGGAGCCCTCCCCAACCCCCTTCTTCCTCACCCTCTGCACGAGAACGAAGTTCTTCGTCACCAGCTCTTTGGTAAGGATGGAGGTCGGAGATTGGGAAGGTCTAATGAGACAAGGGCAGAAAGGAATTTGAGTGGTGGGATTGTCCTAGTTGGGCTTGGGAAGGGATGAGGAGGTACCCAGAGGAACTGGAAATGGGAGTAGGCCCTGCCCAAGAGAGGCATAGGTTTTAATGCCAGGCTAAGAAGTTTGAATCCTAACTCCACAACTGGCGTTTTGCAGGACTGGCTGTTACCCAACATTTTTAGCTTCAGTTTCCTCTGTACATAAAATGGTTGGCTATCTCCTAGCTCAGAATAGGCATCAGTACCCCATCAATTATGTGCCCCCTGCCCTTTTTGCCTACAGCTGCTCCTTACCGGGACCTGCCAGCTTCCCTCTCTGCCCCGATGTCAGCAGCTCATCAGCTGCAGGCCATGCACGCGCAGTCCGCTGAGCTTCAGCGCTTGGCACTAGAGCAGCAGCAGTGGTTGCACGCCCATCATCCACTGCACAGTGTGCCACTACCTGCCCAGGAGGACTACTACAGGTACTACCAGGCACCCCTAGTTAGGAGTGAAGGGATGTAAGCCTGGGGTGTGGGGGAGTGGGAATAGTACAACTAGTCTCCTGGGGGAGGGATCCCCTCCACCATCCTCTGGGAGAGGGGTCAGGTCAATCTCTCATCTCTGTTCTGCACCTTATCTCCCCCCAGTCACCTGAAAAAGGAAAGTGACAAGCCGCTGTAAACCTGCAATCAACAGCAGCCATGGCCTGAGTGTGCACCTGGACCTTGGAGCTCTCCCTCCCAGCCTGCCATCCAGAGCGAGGAGGGGTGCTGCTCAGTTGCAGGGGCAGCTTGGTGGAGGGAGGGAGGAAGGGACAGATGGAAGGCCAAGGCTCCTGTGGTGTGCAGAGGTGGGGAGGGGGTGGGGGCAGAAAGCGCACAGTATCTTGGACCAGGTCCTTCTTCCTTGCCCCCCCTGCTCTCTTCCTCTCCCATGCCCCATCCCTGTGGCCACCACGCCCTCCCCCACCTCGTTGGTGTGATTATTTCATCTGTTAGATGTGGCTGTTTTTGCGTAGCATTGTGTGCCGCCCCTTCCCCTCCCCAGTCCCTGTGTGCGCGCCCCTTCTGCGATGTATGCTCCTTGCCTCTGCCCCACATTAATAATTTATATATAAATATCTATATGACGCTCTTTAAAAAACATCCCAACCAAAACCAACCAAACAAAACATCCTCACAACTCCCCAGGAAGATGGCTGTGACTCGTTATTTGCGGGCTCTGGGGGCGGGGCCTCAAGAGAGACCAGCTGGGAAGTTGGAAAGGACGAGCCATTTGAAAGAACTGGGTGGACAGTTGGAGAGGGTACTACTGAAGCTAGACCCCTCCTTCCTCCCAAGGCTGGGAAGTCAGGCCTGGAAAAGGCACACCTCTGCCAAGGTCAGGTCTAGGAAATGCTCAAACTTTAGGCGGTTCTGCTACTGCTCTGACAGCTAGGAGCCACCAGTCTGAATCCTTTCTGTAGAACAGTTTGAGACGGTTATGAAGTGGGGGCCGTAGACTGAATCCAGGAGTCTACCCTGTGGTTTGAGAAGAATTTCAAATACCTGGAAGGAAAGAGAAACGAGAGGGCGTAACGCTGCAGCACCAGTTCCTAAGCAGGCCCTTTAAGGAAAGTGCGAGAGCGGTTTTACCTCCAAGCTTTTACAGCTGCGAATCACTGTCTCCGTTCTTTAAGGGTGTGGCTAACTTCTTTCAGCCAATCAGCATCGGTCTAATTTGCATAAACTCGAACCAAACGTTCGCAAACTCCAAAAGTGAATGATACAAGTTCCTTAGACTAGTGTTTTTCCTTCTGAATGTTACAGTGTACCTCGTTTATGCAGTAATAAGTATTAGGAAAAGCCACTCTGAGCTCACCCTCACCAATAGTGGAGTTCATGGATATCCCATGTTCTTTCCAGGCGACTTCCTGTAGTGCTTACAGCTCTTTTTGAATTTGTCTAGTAGGTCTTCCTGTCTTTACCGGAAGACCCACTATTACGTGTTATGTTCAACAATAGAACGAATTGTTCATAACAACTTCTTTTTTTTTATTAAGCATTTGAACCTTCAAATATGTTTTCGAGTGTTTTGACTATTTAGGAGTTAATAGTAAAAGGTCTTAAAGTTACGCTGTAAGAACTTCCGGTAGTGGCCATTGTCGTTTTCCTTTCTTGATCTGCCTGGAGATTCCTATCGGAGACGTTCCATTCTTTTTCTCTGAGCATTTCCTTGGTTGTGCTGTGTTTGTAACTATTGCACTATGGCGTCTGCCTCGGCCCAACCTGCTGCCCTGAGCGCCGAACAGGCCAAGGGTGAGGAGCGTTCTTGTCACCGGGTGGGCTGCCTGCCGGAGGAGGGTGCGGGCGGAGGATAACAGCGAGAGCTGTGTTTGCATCGCCGGGTGACGGAGAATGCGGTACCATCCTTTCCCCTCCTCTAAGAAGGGTACCTTAGAGCGAGGGATTCCGGGCCGTGTTTATCGGGTTACTACGGCTGCAGTTCACTAATTAATTCCCTGCCCTCTTCCTTGCTCTGTCGGCTGGGCCTGCTGGCAATGCTCCGGTGTCTACCCTGGGACGCCACCCTGGGTTGCATGTGCCACACAGTGGTCCTGGCCGAGGTGATCCAGGCGTTCTCGGCCCCTGAGAACGCCGTACGCATGGACGAGGCTCGAGACAATGCGTGCAACGACATGGGCAAGATGCTGCAATTCGTGCTGCCGGTGGCCACACAGATTCAGCAGGAGGTTATCAAAGCCTATGGCTTCAGCTGCGACGGGGAAGGTGGGCCGGACGGGAAGGAGGGTGCTTGTGGTGTAGTGAATCTGGGAGAAAGGGTGCTGGATTAGTTTGGTCCCTGAGCTGTCGTCTCCCTTCTCGCCACACGGCGGCACCCACAATCTAACAGTATTGGCACTGAGAGCCTAGGGTCTTCTCTGAACTGTGCCAGGTGAAGTCCTAAGTGCATTTTGTAGTTACTATTAGTTATACTATTACTCCATTTTAAGGTGATGGAACAGACCCTTGTAGTAAGCTAAGTCCTGCAGGTCACAGTAGAGCTGGACCTGAACCCTGTTCTGGAAGCTTTTAGTGAGATGTCTGCATGACGACTTCAGGCTTTTGCAGCCCCTCCAAGATGTTTCAGCTAATCTGTACTTGAGGGTTGGAAGCTCAGTTTCTTTGATGAGCTCTGACTTAGGTCAGTTGGCCCATGGCCCTCCTGTGTTGTGGTTATAGACATGGGATCTTGTGGGTGTTCATAGTTTGGGTTCCTAGGACTAAATTGCTAAAATTGTTCATCTGATAGTGAGAAGTCACTGCATCCCATGTAGCAGTGCCCTGTGTAGACCAGGAAGTGGTTGATCCAAACCTCACAGGGCAAAGGCCTTGCATGTGCCTTGTTTTGCAGGCAGCTACCTGGCCAGATGGGGAGAAGCCAGGGATTCATATTCAAGCTACCCCCTTCCTTGTCTTGGGCACCTCCATTCCCTGGGGTTGTGGGTTGACGCTCAGATCCCCCTTGCAGGTGTACTTAAGTTTGCCCGCTTGGTCAAGTCTTACGAAGCCCAGGATCCTGAGATTGCCAGCCTGTCGGGCAAGCTGAAGGCGCTGTTCCTGCCGCCCATGACACTGCCGCCCCACGGGCCTGCTTCAGGTGGTAGCGTTGCTGCCTCTTGAGGGTTGACCTCCCCTGTGACACTTACTGGGAAGGGAAATCTTGATGTCTCAAAGGATAATAAACATGCCTTTGACTTAGCCTCATTGTCAATCTTTTGTGACCTGACCCGCCTCCTGGTCCCAGATTCCCTCTGCCATTCCAGCTGCTCGTCTCCCTGTTCAGAGCCTTCCTGTACCCTTGCTGGGTCCAACCCTGTTATGAGGCGCGGTAGGAGGGTGGGCCAGCCCCTCAATATCGTGGGTGGGTGGGCTTGCACAGGCAACACCTCTGTTGAGGAGTGGGGCTTCCTGGGCTTTTCCTGAGGCTCCCGATTGGTTGGTGTTTGATTGGCCAGCGTTACTTCCTGGTCTTTGCCCCCACCCGCACTCCTGCTGCCCTGTCAGCTGGAGCTCCAGGTGGAGCTCCAGGTGGCTCCTCCCCTCCCAAGGGAAGGAGGCCCTGGACAGGCACACAGCAGCCCTGGACTCCCAATCAAGGAGTAGGGCTGGAGGGAAAAGTAAGCTGCTGTGCGTGGTCTGAGACCAACCTCACCCCACCAGCCCCTTTTCTGGGGATCATTAGTCCAGAGGTTTGTTCCTGCTGTACCACTGGCCTGGTGGACAGCACCGAGGAGGAAGTGGCTGAGTTCAGAGCACTTTTCACAAGGTTTGGGCCACTACACAGCTGCACCTTGGGTTCAGCCCCACCCCTTGTGGTCTGCTGCCTGTGACACCCCCATCCCTCGAGGGAGATGCTGTCTCATGGGTAAGTCTCCTGTTCTACCTGGGTGCTGCAGTCTCCTGTTAGGTTGGGAGGAAGGAGCAAGGTTCACGCTCATTCCTGACAGGTGTGTGACCATGAATGCAATTTGTCACTGCTCCCTGCATCCTGTCCCTACCCTCAAGTTTTGAGGGACTCCAGGCTCATTCATGCTCCTGGTGGGGGGCTCCCTCCCTTCTCTAGCACTTTTCCCCTGACAGCTTTGTATTCTCACCATTACATTTCTCTCTCCACCCTCGGGTCCCCTGCTTCTGCTGTCTGCTTAAGACCTGTCTTCTGCGTAGCCCACATCACCTGAAATATAATGTGTCTGAAAGGCAAACCTGAGAAAGCTTGCCTCATTCCACTTTCTTTCAGTTCCCCTTCACTTCCCCTCCCTTGCATCATTCATACAGCAGATACATGGTGAACATCTGTTCTGTGCCCGGTACTTTTTAAGGTGCTTGGCAATACTGTAGCTCAGTGATTTCCAACCTTTTTCATCTCACGGCGCACATAAACTAATTACTAAAATTCTGCGGCACACCAAAAAAATATGTTTTTTGCTGATCTGATTAAAAATGCATATAATTTTGATTCATTCATACTGAACAGTTACGGTTGTGTTGGCTGTGGTCATTTTTTAATTTGAAAACCTAAGGGAAAAGAGGTCAGGGCCCCTGACTACGTAGTCAGGTGTTGCATGTTTTAACATTTTTTGCGGCACACTGGTGTGCAATGTCTCTGCTCTCACAGAGCTTCATCTCAGTGGGAGGCAACAGACTACACAAAGAATCCAATAAGTAGGCTCATTTCAGATTCTCAGAGTGAAATGAAACAACATGTGACTGCGGCTGCCGCTTGAGGGGTCAGGCAGGGCTTTCCTGAGTAAGGACGAGCTGAGACCTAGGAGAACCAGCCCAGCACCCTGGGCAGTGGGAATGGCCTCGCTGTGGGAACAAGTTCAGTGTGCCGGAAGTAAAGTAGTGGAGAGGAAGGCAGGGCCCAGGCAGTCCGGTTAGAGTTTGGATCTTATAGTGCAGACCTGTTTGGAGTGTTGGTGAGTTGGTTGGTTGGTCGTGCCCTTCTTTTCCATTTGTGCTGCCTTCCCCGGTGCATACCTTGTCACTGTCAGCCCCCATATCCACTCATCTGGTTTCCCTGTTCCATTTTATTTTATTTTATTTTTTTGAGATACATCAATTAGTTACCTCTTACACTCCCACAACTGGAGACCTGGCCCGCAACCCAGCCATGTGCCCTGACCAGGAATCCAACCTGTGACCTTTCAGTTTGCAGGCCGGCGTTCAGTCCACAGAGCCACACCAGCCAGGGTTACCCTGCTCCTTTTTTATTCCTGCCATGGTTGTTTTCCTACCAGGTGGTTGGTAAAGCCTCTCCTGGTGCAGAATCCTTCCTTGGTTCCTCAGTCTGGTCTTGAAAGACCCTCTACAACAGCAGCCAGCCTCTTGGTGCAGCTCTGCAGCAGCAGGGTGGCTTTCTCACACCCAGCAGTGCTCAACACCCGACCCCCCCCCCCCCTTCCCAATGATGCTTGCTCCAGCTGTGTGGTCATTGTGCCAGGAAGGACAACAGGCTCTGGCATCAGACAGCCTTGGTTTGTCCACCTTCTCACTCATGAGCTTGTGACCTTGGGCAAGTTATTTAACTTCTCTGAGCATTTCTTTTTGTTTCTAAACTTGAGCTAATAAGACCCATTAAATAGGGTTGGCATGTGGAAGTGTAAAAGCTGTTGGCACTAAAACCCTACTACATGTCAGCTTTTTGTATCAGTATTTGGGAAGTATTGTGAAGCCCATTTATCGGGTGTGGATGCTGAGGCTCGGGGAAGCGCAATAGTTTTCTTGAGATTATTTTGCCTTGTTTGCTCATATAGACTGCCTGTCTTTCTGCATCACCACTGATCTCTGTCTATCTACCTTTATTTCCCTGCCTCCCAAGTGAATAATTTTTTCTTCTGAATTAGACACTTACTTTTGTAACTCTCAGCCTCCTTGAGCCTGTTTTTCTCCCTTAAAAAAACGAAGAAAATATTCTCTACACAAGGACGCGTGAGGCCCAGATGGGATTGTGTGTGTGGAAGTGCTCTGCAAACACTGGAGTGCCTATGCCAAGGTAAGGGAAGTGGTGGTTGTTATTTATTTTCCTGTTAAATGGACAGCAGAGACTGTACATCTTACCTTAGTGTCTGTCTTCTGGCTTGACACACTTCAGAAAAATTCTTGCCCCTTCCACGGGTCAGAACCTAGCTAATTTATTCCTACCAAGTGGGTGTAAGCCCCAGAAGGACAGTGGGCTGGCGCTGGTTTGCAGCAGGTGTTCAGTGCTGAGCATGAAACTGCAACTTTGTATGGGGTCAGGATGGTGTGTTCATGTGGGTATTTGTACTGGACCAAGTATGTGTGTAGATGGACTTGGGGGATGAGGTGCCTGTCATGGACTATGTGTACATAGGTGGATGATTGTGTGTGTGTGTGCATGTTGGTATATGACAAGCCACGGGTATATTTGTAGGACCAGGAGCTGCACCTATGACCATGTAGGTGTATGGGTATTGATAAGCTTGCTTATTGGACTTGTACTCTATGTGAAGCATTGTGCTAAGCTTTGAGGGCTTGGAGGTGACAAAGACTGGCAGTGGGCCCCCTGTGGTAGAATGGACCATGGAGCTGCTCTTCTTGCCCTTGCTGTAGGAGATAGTTCATGGTCTTTCAGTGTGACTATTCAAGACTGGAGGGGCAATCAGTGTTAGACCATGCAAAAACCAGACCAAGCAAGTTCCCCAGAGTACCAGAAAGAGGAGATAAAAAGCCCTAGCATGGCTCTGGCTGGTGTGGCCCAGTAGATCCAGATTCAGCTTGTGAACCAAAGGGTCGCTGGTTCGATTCCTAGTCAGGTCACATGCCTGGATTGTGGGCCAGGTCCCCAGTTGGGTGTGTGTGAGAGGCAACCACACATTGCTGTTTCTCTACCTCCATTTATCCCTCCCTTACCATCTCTCTAGAAATAAATAAAACCTTTAAAGAAAAAGAAAAAAAAAAAAAAACGCCCTAGGGTGGAAATTTATGTTTCAAAAAATGATATAGTAGCCATCATAGGAAAAATAGACTTTTGTTGGGCATTGTTACTTATTTTTCCTTGTTTTTATTGAGGTATGTGGTATACATAATGTGCACAAATATTAAGCATACAGTCTGATGAATCTCACATTAATGCACACTCATGTATATACCACGCAGATCAAGATGTAGGTCATAACCAACACCCCTAGAACTTTCCTGGAAATTGCATTCTGCCAGTCAATTTATTTTCATAAAGGTAATGCATGCCTATGCTACAACTTTCAAAAAGGAACAAGGGAGAAGTCAACATCTCTCCCAGCCCTCTCCTCCAGCCAGCCCAGTCTCCCTCCTTAGGGGAAGCCACCAATATGAGTTTCTTTTATATTCTTTGTTGGGCTTCTTTCATCTCATTTTGGATGGGTGGTGTTTGTGTTTGTGTTTGTAATTATACACAGAGAGCATCATAAGTTTGAGTGTTTAGGACCTCTCAAGGTCAACCAGTCTTGAGAATATCAGCCATGGCAGAGACCTTGGCCCCAGTCCCCAGGAGACAGCCCCTGGTTGTTCTGAGCTCTGGCTGATTCACAGCAGACCCACTTGTCAAGAAGCTATGGCTCAGGCATAGGGTGGTTGGACCCAAGAGGCCTTGTAACTCTGCTTCCACCTGCTTCCCGCACTCTGCACATCCCCCCATTTGGGTCCTGGGCTCCAACTACATGGTTAGGACAGATTGGGGGAAAAGGCCTGAGGGCAATAAGTAGAAAGGGTGCAACTTTGACAGGCCACACAATGGCCATTTTGTCTACCCCTCAGCTTCAGATGCAGCTCTTCAGATATGTATGCCAGGAAGGCAAGGGTACCTCTCTCTTTGTCAGCATCTGCATGTCCTTCTGCTGCAGCCCCAATGGAAGAAGAGTCTCCCACATTGTTTTTTGAAGCACAGAGAGCCAGCATGTGTTAGCTAAAATCACTGGCTGTATTTTTAAAAAATATTTTATTTATTCATTTTTAGAGAGAGGGGAGGGAGGAAGAGAAACATCGATGTGTGAGAGAAACATCGCCTGGTTACCTCTCGCACACCCCAACAGGGCATCTGGCCTGCAACCCAGGCATGTGCCCTGACTGGGAATCAAACCAGTGACCTTTCGATTCATAGGCTGATGCTCAATCCACTGGGCCCAGCCAGGGCTAAAATCACTGGCTTTCGAACCAGACAGGCTGGGTTTTGTTGTGACACTACCACTTACTCACTGAATAATCTTGGGCAAGTTCCCTACACTCCCCGAGCCTCAGGTTCCTTGTCGATAAAATGGGGATAAAGATAGTACCTGCTTCATAGGGCTGTTGTGAGGAGTAAATCAGATAAGGCACAATGCCTGGCATATGGTAAGCTTCCATTAAATGGAAGTGATCACCTTGGCCATCATTATTAAGTTGGACCTGAGAAAGCTGTGGAGCAGCTGGTGGGGGAGGAGGAGATGGCCTGTGACTGTGTGAGTTTACATGTATGAAGCATGACCTTCGCTTGGGGCAGGTACACATGTGTGCTTATTTGTGCAATGCCATGTTCCTAAGGTTTTTGATGGCAGATGTGGGAAGTGGGCCCCATCCCCACCCCCATCTCCACCGGCTGTGCTTCTCTTCCCTCTGCTCTAAAATGAGAAGTACAGTGAGTTTCCCCAAGGGGGCCGCGCCCCTTCCTGTCCCCGCCCTGTCAGCAGCCCTAAGCCATTGGAGTGGCAGGCCCAGTACCACGACTGCAGGGGTGGTGAGACGGTCTGGGCACTGAGGGCCGAGGCTTCCCCTAGCGTTCTCTGCTTGTCCCGACTCCCTGGCACCACCTCGTTCCCTGCACCCCTTTCCTCTTGGGGAGCCCCCAGGATGGTGAGGTAAGGGCCTGGAAAACACCCACGGTAGGCAGGAGGCATGGGTGCCCTGGAGCCCATGCAACCTCTCCTCACCGCCCTCCTGGGTCTCCCAGGTGGTTTCACCGAGACCTCAGTGGGCTGGATGCAGAGACCCTGCTCAAGGGCCGAGGTGTCCACGGGAGTTTCCTGGCTCGGCCTAGTCGCAAGAACCAGGGTGACTTCTCCCTTTCTGTCAGGTAGGTGGCCCTCAACTCTGCCTGGAACCAATATTTTGGCAGTTTATACCGCTTCCCCCACAGCAATGCCAACCCCCCATCCTCCAACCCCAGCGTGTCCCTGTCCTTGTATTTGTCCACCTCATCCTGTGTATGCCCCATACTCAGCCCATCCCCCACCTGTCCCCACGTTGACTCCTGCACCCACTGCCCTCACTGCCTGGTGTCCTGCAGGGTAGGGGATCAGGTGACCCATATTCGGATCCAGAACTCAGGGGATTTCTACGACCTATATGGAGGGGAGAAGTTTGCGACACTGACGGAGCTAGTGGAGTACTACACGAAGCAGCATGGTGTCCTACAGGACCGCGATGGCACCATCATCCACCTCAAGTACCCGCTTAACTGCTCCGACCCCACCAGTGAGAGGTGAGGGGCTCTGCTTCCACCTCTACCTGTCAGTGTCTTTCCCATCCTGGTTCTCCTGGGGCCCCCTTTCTTCCACGTGACCCTGGGGCTGTGTATCAGGGCACTAACCTCCCACCCCTCTCCATCAATCCCTGAGGATGTAAGAGGTCACTTTGCCCTTCTTCAGGATCCTCCATCAGCTGAAAACCCAGGCTTTACTGGTGACAGAGAGGCTGCTCCTTGTGGCCAGCTTTGTTGTTAGAAAGCTCTTCTTCCTTCAGTGAAACTGAATCTGACTTCCTATAACTATTCCCTCCTCTAGGATAGGTTAATAGAGGAAGGGGTGGGTATTGAGAAGGAGCACAGGACTCATGCCTATGAGGACACTTACTGCCTTATCTTAACAAACCAGAGGGAATGGGTCTGCCCCTAGTACCTGGGCACAGGGTAATACTCAAGGCATTTCTCTTCCATCCTTTTGGCTTCAAAGATGTGGCCTCGGAGCTGGGCTGGCCACTCTCCAGGTGGTCTCCCTAAAGTCTGGGTGGGAGGTGGGGGCACATGAACAACTCAGCATCCCAGGTGGCTCATTTTAGCAGCTATAGCCTGATGACAGCTCCTATTAAGGCAAAGGGCAGTTGAAAAACTAGGGAGTTTTTTATCCCGACACTCCTGGGGCCAAGCCAACTTGCCCTTGTACTGTATTTGTGTATTGACTGTTGAAATGATTCTGAACTGGATTATGTTAGTTTTCAGTGTTACTGAGATGCATGCCTCCCAAGTTGCATCAATATTTTCATTCAAGTCACAGATTAAAACTTAGAACTGGATGAGGTGACGTAAAGGTCCCATGTCCCACCACTGGGGACCTCTCTTCAGTCTACATGAAGCTATTGATCCATTTCCACTGAAGCTGCGTCTTCTAGGAGTGAGGCCTCAGCATCGATGACCTTCCTCATCATTGCCCTCCTTTGTACTTTCTCGCCCTTTCCCTATGTCCCACCTGCAACATGCATGGTGGGTTGTCACCCAGACCCTCTGAACTCCTCATATCCTCTTTCTGCCCTTGCCCACAGACAGTCTCTGCCCTGCCTGAGGAGAATGGGGTGACCAGACCATAGAGAAGCACTAGGTTGGGTATTGATCTGGGAGAGAGAAGGAGGTGCAGAGTAGACTCCCTGGGGAGGAGGCTGAGGCCTGGGTTCACATCACTTGGGAGAAAGAGGAGAAGAGCAGAGCTGGGGCTGGGGCTTGTCAAGACCAGGGAAGGTGCCTCTTAAGAGGCCCTTTTGGTTACCCACGCCTGGATGCCTGGGCTCACCCTGACCCTGGAAATGTGTGGGAGGCTCTTTCTCAAAACCTCTGTCTGTGTCCCTGCCTTGACTGCTGCCCCTCCCCCTCCACAGGAATTTGCATTTGTCCCCTTGATGGCTAGCTCTGTGCTTGTGGTCAGCCTGACATTTGCATGGAAACTTCCTCATCCTGGGGCCTAGGGGATGAGGGCTAGACCCCTCCTCATTACCCTGGCACCGTAGCCTGTCCCTAAGTGGTGGGATGGGGTGGCCCAGGGGTGGTCTGGGAGACTCTGGAGGTCTCTGAGCTGTGGTCTCCTCTGGGCTGGAGTGAGATGGGTGACACAGATGGGTCCCCTCCCTCTTTCCCCCCTTCCTTGCGGTTGGAAAATGCCCCCCCCCACCGAGGTCCCTGGGCTGAGGAAACCTCACAACCTCACTTCTCACTCTCTCCCCAGAAGGAGTTTTGTGTTTTTTCCATCACGTGGTTTCCTGTGGGGCTGGGCATTGTGGGGCTACAGTTTCCTCCTGGGAAGGGGGCATGCTTCGGGGAAAGGTCTTAGTTCTGCTTTTTGCTCCTTTGAACCCCTTTGAGCCCCTCTGAACCCCGGCTTCCCTTTCAATGGCATCATCCTGGTCACCCCGGAGCCCCCTAAACCACTCTCCCCAGCTGGTTGCCTGTCTTCCCCGCCTCCTTGGGCAAGTCACCCCGTCATGCCTCCCTGGTGACTTCCGTCTCTCCCATCTCCATGGCTCTCTGTGGTTTGTCCTCTGCATTTCTCTTGCTCTCTGTCCTCTTTCCCTAGCCTAGCCCTGTCTTTGATGGAGACCCTTCTTGGGTTTCTCCCCCTCCAGGTATTCTGGATAAGGCCTTCCTTTCTGCTTTTGTCTTAAAATTCCAGAGGTGGACCTCCTTAGAACTTCTAAGGCTTGCTTTTTATCAGTGAGAACCCCGAGTCAGTGTGCAATTGCCAGCTCTAGTTTCCTCATCTGTAAAATGGGGATGGTATCTACCTCTTTGTGTTTTTGTGATTCATGGACCTAAATATGGTGGTGGGTTTGAAAGCATCTAGCACAGTGCCTGACACATCACAGATACTGTTTCCCTGACACTCTCTGTGAGTATCTCTTCTCAGGAACTGCCCCTTGACCCAGCACTCATTTATTTATTTTTAAATAATTACTCTGTTTAAAAAAAAGATTTTATTTATTTACTTTTAGAGAGAAGGGAAGGGAGGGAGAAAGAGAGGGAGAGAAACATCAATGTGTGAGAGGTACAGAGATCAGTTGCCTCTTGCTCACCCCCAGCTGGGAACCTGGCCTATAACCCAGGCGTGTGCCCTGATTGGGAATCAAACTGGCGACCTTTCAGTTCACAGGCTGCACTCAGTCTCCTACTGAGCCACACCAGACAGGGCAAGGACTCATCTTTGCTGCTGCTGCCTTTTCTAGGTGGTACCATGGCCACATGTCTGGGGGGCAGGCGGAGACACTGCTACAGGCCAAGGGTGAGCCCTGGACATTTCTTGTGCGTGAGAGTCTCAGCCAGCCTGGAGACTTTGTGCTGTCCGTGCTCAGTGACCAGCCCAAGGCTGGGACAGGCTCCCTGCTCAAAGTCACCCATATTAAAGTCATGTGTGAGGTAAGGCAGCCGGGCAGTGGGGGAGGAATCTTGCTGGGGCTTCCATCTGTGTTCACAGTGTGGGCGGTGGGGAGGGTTAGGCCAGGCTTCCATCCAAGGCTGGGGGTTGAGGGAGGGAGCCTTAGGCTCTGTGGGGTGGCCTGACTTGATATCCCTCAGGGTGGACGCTACACGGTGGGTGGTTCAGAGACCTTTGACAGCCTCACGGACCTGGTGGAGCATTTCAAGAAGACGGGCATTGAGGAGGCCTCGGGTGCCTTTGTCTACCTGCGGCAGGTGAGGGGTGGGCCTGGATGCCTCCTTCCTCCCCTGAACAGTCCCTCAGCCCCGTGAGCCTCTGAGATCTGGAAGTCACTGACTTTTCACCCTCGCCCACCCCAGCCGTATTACGCCACGCGGGTGAATGCAGCTGACATTGAGAACCGGGTCTTGGAACTGAACAAGAAGCATGAGTCAGAGAACACAGCCAAGGCCGGCTTCTGGGAAGAGTTTGAGGTGCGTGATGGGGACCATCAAGGCGACTAGCATGAGGTGGAGAGACCCTCTCTCTCTACCCCTGATACTGATCTGCCCATTTAAAAACATTTTTTTTATTGATTGATTTTAGAGAGAGAGGGGAAGGGAGAGAGAGAAACATTGATTTATTTTTCCACTTATTTGTGCATTCATGTTTGCTTCTTGTATGTGTCCTGATGGGGGACCATACCAGTAACCTTATTGTATAGGGATGATGCTCTAACCAGCTGAGTTACCCAATCAGGGCTGATCTGCCCCATATTATCTCCCCACAAGGATGCCCCTCTTGGGTGCTTCATTGCTCCTTCTCACCCCTCAGAGTCTGCAGAAACAGGAGGTGAAGAACCTGCATGAGCGGCTGGAAGGGCAGCGACCAGAGAACAAGAGCAAGAACCGTTATAAGAACATTCTCCCATGTGAGAACCTGCCACAGCCTCCATCTCTCCCCCTCCCAAGCAGCATCCATTCACCCAGGAAACTTTTCCTTCCCTCAGCCAACTTCCCCCATCATAGGGCCTCTACCCCCATCTCAGGGAGGGTCTACCTCCCACCCACACAAGAAAACCTCCTCTCCTTCAAAAAGCCTCTACTCCTCCCAGCAGAGCCTCCCACACCCACCATCCTCACCACTGTCCTTCCTTTGAAACCTGCACCCCAACTGATACAGATCCCCTGCCTGCCCACAGTGCTGAGGGCCTCATGGCTTCTCAGACAAGAATAGCCTGTGAGTTTAGGAAGGGTCTGACCCAGGGGCTGGTGAGTTCCTGCTGACCCAGGCCCTTCTTGCGTCCTCTCTGCCACTCTCAGTCGACCACAGCCGAGTGATCCTGCAGGGACGTGACAGTAACACCCCTGGGTCTGACTACATCAACGCCAACTACATTAAGGTGAGTGTTGCCCGCCAGTCATACAGGAGGACAGGCTGGGCCCTGGGGATTCCCAGCTCAGGGGGGCACCAGGTCCAGAGGTGCGTGGGCCAAGGCAAAGCTGATGACTTGTGTGGCTGAGGGCGGTGGGGCGAAGGGCGTGTCCTGAGCTGAGCGGCTCACAGTCCTGGCGTACGTCTCTCTGCACTTGCATCCAGAACCAGCTTCTAGGCCCTGATGAGAATGCAAAGACCTACATCGCCAGCCAGGGCTGCCTGGAGGCCACGGTCAATGACTTCTGGCAGATGATATGGCAGGAGAACAGCCGTGTCATCGTCATGACCACCCGAGAGGTGGAGAAAGGCCGGGTAGGACCGAGCCCCTCGCTGCCCCCTGGTCCCCATACCCCCTCCGCAGTACTCATTGTCCACCACCTTTAAATCAAAGAATGCCAGGGCAGAAAGGCACCTCAGAGGACAAGGGTTCAACCCTTCTTGGGAAACTTGGGCACAGAGACAAAGTCTCAGATACACTCTGACTCCCAGATCCCTGCTTCCGTCCTTGGTCTCTCCTGACTACCAGACGCTGTGTTTTGTTTTTTTTTTTAAAGATTTTATTTACTTATTTTTAGAGAGAGGGGAAGGGAGGGAGAAAGAGAGGAAGAGAAACATTGATGTGTGAGAGATACATCAATCGATTGGTTGCCTCTCACATACCCGCAACTGGGGACCTGGCCTGCAACCCAGGCACGCGCCCTGACTGGGAATGGAACCAGCGACCCACTGGTTCACAGGCTGTCACTCAACCCACTGAGCCATATCAGCCTGGGCTTTGTTTTTAAGTCTTATTTATTGATTTTAGAGAGGATGGGGATAGAGAGAGAGCAACACCGATTTGTTGTTCTACTTATTTGTACATTCATTGGTTGATTCTTGTATGTACCCTGACTGGGGATCCAACTCACAACCTTGGCATATCAGGGTGATGCTCTAACTAACAGAGCTACCCAGCCAGGGCTGGACCCAGGTTTTAAAATATTTTATCTATATATTTATTTTTAGAGAGGAGAAGGGAGGGAGAAAGAAAGGGAGAGAAACATCAATGTGTAGTTGCCTCTTGCGTGCCCACAACTGGGGACCCAGCCCACAACCCAGGCATATGTCCTGACTGTGAATTGAACTCGCGACTTTTTGGTTCACAGGCCGGCGCTCAATCCACTAAGCCACACTAGCCAGGGCTGGACCCAGGTTTTTAATGGGGCTTCAGCCTAAAGTGTCCCAAAGAAAATTATTCTGCCTGCCCCTCCCCCACCTATCCCCATCCAGTCAAGAGCCCCTCTTGTTCCCTCCGCCTCATAATTCTCTCTGGAATCGGCCCCTCACTCTCACCCCTGCACTGCAGAATGCTCTGTACTGGAGTCAAAGTGATCCCGTCCAAATCACAAACTGTACCATGTTGCTCTCTTGTCGAAGGCCCTTCACTGGCTCCTAGTTGCCTTGAGGATAAAGTCACACTCTAAGACTTGGCACTCAAGGCCTGGCGGCTTCTCTATAACATCCATTGCCTCCAGTGGGCCAAGCTCTTTCAAGTTTCTGTACCCTTGCACAAGCTCATTTGCTGCTAGGAAATGACTTCCTCTCTCCGCTCTATCTCTGCTTGACAGACTCCTCATTTGTGAAGAAGACTCAGTGCAAATGCTCCCTCCTCTGGGAGGCCATCTCTGATTTCCTCCATAACCTAGAGAGAGAGAGTTAGTCTCCCTCTGTGTCACGCTCCATGTTTTCCCTGTCCACCCGTCTCTCTGTGAGCTCCTGGAGGCACAGGGGTGCAGATTGTATCTTGTTTGTAATGCCTGCCTTGTTTGCACAGCTTCAGGTGCAGTGCATTTGTCAACAGACATGTATTGAATGACTTGTAAGGTTAGGTGGCTGGTCAAGTCTCAGCACTGCATCCTAAGACTCTGACCTTTGGCCAGTTCATCCATTCATCTAAGAGATGTTCACTGGGCCAGCACCAGGACTCAGGACCTAGAACAAGGCCTAGAGCACCCAGCCTCAGGCCTGCTTCTGTGCCTCACTGTCCAATTCCACTTTCCCTTCCAGAACAAATGTGTCCCGTATTGGCCAGAGGCGGGCACTCAGCGTGTGTATGGACCTTACACTGTCACCAACTGTGAGGAACGTGACACAGCCGAGTACAAACTTCGCACCTTACATGTCTCCCCGTTGGATAATGTGAGTGTTCCCCTCCGCTGCCCCCTTCTGGGCCCTCCTTGGACCTGTTCTCTTGTCTAGTTGGTGGTAGGGGTGGTGGTGGAGCAACGTGTGGGAGCAGGGGGCACTGACTATGTACTCGGTCCAGGAGAACCTGGTGCGGGAGATCTGGCACTACCAGTACCTGAGCTGGCCTGACCATGGGGTCCCCAACGAGCCTGGGGGCGTTCTCAGCTTCCTGGACCAGATCAATCAGCGGCAGGAGAATCTGCCTCATGCAGGGCCCATCATCGTGCATTGCAGGTGAGAAGAGTAAAGATAGTAATAGTAATCATAAAAATAGTAGCTGGCAAGTAAATATTGCTAAGTGCTGTGCATTATTGTAAGAAATTTACATAGTAACTCCTTTATTGCCTTCCCCTTTCCCCCAGCCTCTTCTGGGTTCCCTGGTGGCTCCAGACCATGGGTGAAACTTAGCTTGAACCAACCCCACTGTTTGATCCTGTGCATGGGGTTGGCTTTTTCAGAGTCCTCCCTGGATGTACCATTTTGTCCAACCCTGCCTGAAGAAGCAGGTCACCTTCTGGTCAGGGGAGAGCCTGGAGTGGTGCTCACAATAGCCCAAGGTCCTAGTCATTGTTTCCTTGTGCTGGCCCACTCAGCCCGTTTCTTCTTGGCCCCAACACCCTCCATGTGGGACCAGTGTGGCTCCCCTCCCTTCTCTTCTTCCATCAGTAGCCTCCTGAGTGGCAGGCTTTTTCATTGCTGTTCCCAGGCTCCCCTTCCCAGCCAATGCCCTCCAACTTGGCCTGAGTGTGTAGGGACAGGTGATGTCTTCAGGAGGGGCGTATACATCACTCACTCCAATGGAGACCCTCGTGTTCTTGATCAGGAGGTCCCGTTCCTGTGGAGAGGTGGGGAGTCAGCAAAGAGGAGCAGGGTCCCATCAGGTCTGATGGGCAGAGTCCTGCAGACGGGCTGACCCAGCCAGCCTAGCCTGGGTGGATGGGCAGTAGCGGGCACAGGGTCTGGGACCGAGGCTGCTGGTTTAAATTCCAGCTCCTCCACTCACCAGCTGGGTGACCTTGGACAAATTACTTCACTTCCCTGACCCTCAGCTTCCTCATCTGTAAAATCAGGATCTCACAGGGCTGTGGGGAGGATTAAATGAGATGCTATTGCTGTGTCTGGAATACAGTAAACCCGCAAGAAGTGGGAGCTGTCAGGGAACGGGGGAATAGAAACCTGCTCTGTGCGCTTCTCTTCCCACTACCTCCGTGTGAGCCAGGCTGTGTGGCCCACAACTTCTTTCATCCCACCAGCACCTGCTTTTCTGGGGCAGGGCTGGGTGGCTTGGGACCTGGAGGTGCCCCCATACCCTGTTTCCAGGGGCAGGCCCATCATAGGAACCACCCTCCTGCTGTCTCCCCCGCTCTACTCTCACCCAATTCTTGAAATCCCCATGGCCTTTATTTAGACGTTACAGGAAGGAAGTGGGTGAGGGGGGGTTATTTTTGACAATCTGGGTTTGAAATTAGCGCTACTCAGGGCACCAGCCAGACAGGCCCAGTGAAGGGGCGGGACTGAGGTGCATGTGGATGGATGGGAGTCCTGAGGTTCCTGAGCTTGGTTTGTGGGAGGGTGGAGGCAGAAGGTGGGGGAAGAAGGGGGAGAGACTTGCTGCTGCCCTACTCTTCCACCTCTCCTGACCCATGTGTCCCCTGCAACCCACTGTCTGAGGGCTGCCCTTTCCTGCCATCAGAGTCTGAAGAAAAAGGGAAATGAAGCCCTGAAGAAAGAAGCTCCAAATATAACTTATGAAGGGAGAAGGGGAAGGCCTCCTTCAGGCCGAGGGGTTTTGGAGAAGGTCCATGGAAGGGGGTTGGGCAGGACAGTGGTGGGACTGGGGGTCCTGGATCGTCTGGCGTTGGCAGCAGCCACTGTCTAGAAATGAGGAGTTGAGAGGCAGGGAGTGGAGGAAGTGGAAAGACAGTGACGGCTGGAGATGAGCTCTGGGCCCCCTTCCCGGGGAGGTGTGGCCCGGGCATCTGATGGTGCCCCTGTCTCTCTCCAGCGCGGGCATCGGCCGCACGGGCACCATCATTGTCATCGACATGCTCATGGAGAGCATCTCCACCAAAGGTGAGGGCTGCCTGGCGGGTGCAGGCAGTAGGGTGGGTGAGCAGCCTCTTGTGTTCTCCTCCCCCCAGGCCTGAGGGCCAACCCACCAACTGTCGTCCCCGCTCAGGGCTGGACTGTGACATTGACATTCAGAAGACAATCCAGATGGTGCGGGCACAACGCTCGGGCATGGTGCAGACGGAGGCGCAGTACAAGTTCATCTACGTGGCCATTGCCCAGTTCATTGAAACCACCAAGAAGAAGCTGGAGGTCATGCAGGTGCGTGCCAAGCGGGGCCTGGTAGAGCTGCAGAGGGCAGTAGGCATCACCTGGACCTGTCTGAGACCACTGCCCTCCCACCACTCTTCTGCCCACAGTCCCAGAAGGGCCAGGAGTCAGAGTACGGGAACATCTCCTACCCCCCTGCCATGAAGAATGCCCACGCCAAGGCCTTTCGCACCTCCTCCAAGTGAGTGGCCCCTCCCTGCCTGCCACCTCCCAGCATTCTCCACGTTCTCCTTCCCAGCTGGACCCTCTCTTTCCAGAGAGGATAAGTGCTGCTGTTGAGGAGACACGGGTTCAAGTTCAAGCTTGAACCTGTGTTTAGTATTTCTTGAGTGCCCTCCCTCTGCATGGGGCCTGTGCTAGGTACTGGTAATATATTAATGTATGAGATGCAGCCTCTGCCTCCAAGGAGCTGCTGTTTAGTGTAAGGACAGAGACCAGATCTCCTCGATTTCCTGGCCTCAGTTTACTCACCTGTGAGAAGGGGCTGCTGGTGCTGGGCAAGGCTGCACTGTCTCTTGACCTATGCAAGCTGCCCACACCTGCCCACCCCGCCTACAGACACAGGGAGGATGTGTACGAGAACCTGCAGAGTAAGAACAGGAAGGAGGAGAAGGTGAAGAAGCAGCGGTCAGCGGACAAGGACAAGGGCAAGGGCTCCCTCAAGAGGAAGTGAGCTGGGCACCTTCCCGAGGCGGCCATGGTATGGTTCCTCTGCTCAGGGCCCTGCCCTGCCCCCAGTGTCCCCTGGATGGGTGGGTGGCTGCAGCCTTACTCTGCCCTTTCCAGCGTCGTAAACCTGCTCTTGTTCCCACTCCCCAGGTTCTAGCCACGCCCTCACTCCCTTATTCCGTTCTCTCCGCAGTCTCCGCCCTGATCCCTGTAGAAGCCTCCAGTGAACCTCCACAGCCTGAACCCAGGAGCTGCCAGCCCAACTCTATTGTAATTTAAATAGTCGTGCCTGCCCCTCCCTCTCCCAGACCCTGTATATAGCCCAGCAAGGCTCCAGGTGGGGCCAGACCATTCTACTCTTGTAAATAAAGACCCCAGGATCACTGTGTGTGGGTCTCTAACTGTGCTGCCTGGCGGGCAGGGCAGAAAGGGGTGAAGGGGGAGGTGGGTAGGGAGTGGTGTGTGGGTGTGTGTGGGGAGTGGGGTGAATAAAAGCTTCATCTTCACAGTCAGACAGACCTGGTTCTAGACTGCTCAACACACTAAGTGTGACCGAGGGCCGCTTCCTCAGGCTCTTCCCTGGAAGGTGGAGGATGATCCTAACAGGGTGGTTGTGAAGATCATTGAGATAAGGCATGATGATTGCAAGGGCAATGGTCATTTGTTACTCGCTTGCCGTGTGTGAGGCACTGTTTATTTTTTTAATTTTTACTTATTTTTGTAAGAGTTTATTTGAGCCAAACTGACCACATATATCAGGGAGCAAGACCTCAGAGACTCCTGTCAGGCACTGTTTAAAAGACTGCACGTGTTTATCCAGTCTGGGTATCTATCATTCCCATTTTACAGTGGGGGGAACTGAGGCACAGATTCACTAACTTGCTCACAGTCACAGGACTAGAGCAGCAAAGCTAAGATTCTGACTCAGGCCATCTGGCCCCAGAACCCATGCCTCTGGAGATGCAACCTGAGTGGGATAAAACCACCCACTCCTGGTGCTGACTTCTAGGTCCAAGAGCAAAGAAGATAATAAAGTCCAGGACGCACAGGACCTCTCTGGTTTTTCCTCTGCTTTTTGGGCTTCTGGGCTCACAGGAGACCCCTGCTCCTTCCACTGAGGCTGCTGCTGCTCTTATGCTCCTTATCCGTTTTATTTTTGTCCCTTCTTCCTTCCCCTATGTCCAGAGTGGGCCATCAGTAACTCCTTTGTAGTAAGGCTGTATTTTATAAACTCCTGGGAAGTTAAGCCTGTGAGAGTCCCCTGCCCCTGCTGGGCAGGCTCAGGAGTAGGCATAGTCCTGGTGCAATACTGGCTGTCATTCATTCAGCATATACTTTCTTTTCTGCGTGTCCACTGAAGGAAGTCGTGCAGGGGGTGTGATGATGGACTTAGTAGAGTGGTAGGGGAGACAGATCCAGAGACTGTCCACAAACATAAAATAAGTACAGACAGGTATTAAGAAGGATGCAAAGAAAACAAAGAAAGAGAGAGAGAGAGGCCTCAGCTTTGGCAACACAATGAGCTCCCTGGAGCTAAGGCTCTCTCCAGGGTGTGGGTGGGTGTGGCCATCACCTGTGGGCCTCAGGGCCCCTCTCCCAGCAACGCCCTTTCTGTCCTAGCTAGAGCTGCACAAAAGGTAGGCTCCACACCCTCTGCCCTTGGGCTAACTGCCGTTGTGGGCTGGGACTTTGGACCCAGGGCCATGAGGTGGGTCCAGAAGGAGATTTGCCTGACTTTTGTCCTTCTAGAGAACAGAGCACAGTCCCCAGTCGCTCCGCTCTGGACAATTGCAGGGGCTGAGTCTGTGAGGGCTGAAGGAGAGCAGCTCAGGACTTTAGCAGTCTAGGTCAGTACTGATGTTTCCGGCCAGCTCAGGCCTCTCAGCAGAGGCGGGCACCCCAACACTAGGGCCGAGCAAGGACAGGGAGGCGCCATGCTGGGACCTGTCTGCCTCCCACAGGCAGGGATGCCCAGCACAGGTGGGGCACTAGGCCTGGGCACAGCCCAGCCCTACCGAGCTAAACTTTTGCTGACCTCAGGGATCTCTGGCTCTCCAGGTCTGGCCACAGGTAAGGTCAGAGGCCTCAGAGGAAGAAGGTAGCTGGGAGAGGAAGAAGGTAGCTGGGAGCAGGAGTGGCTGCGGGGAGAGGCCAAGGAGGAAGGCAAAGGGGCCCAAAGACAAACTTCTTTTGTCCCTCTGGAGACCAAGCAGTCTCCCTGATCTAGGCCTGGGGCCAGAGGTGGCAGGTAAGAGAGAGGACACTGCCAGGAAAGGGTGGAAGGCCTACTAAAGTGGCTGGGAGTCAGAGGAGGCGCCGAGGGCTGGTGCTGGGAGGCAAGGAGTTAAGGCAGTGGGGGGGCAGCCTATGGCAGGAGGACACACCTGTACGCAGGCAGGGGGCGGGCGGGGCCCAGGTGAGGAGGCTGCGCTGCTTGCCGGAGGAGAAGGAAGAAGGAAGATTGGAGGCTAGGGCGGCGGTTGAATCCTGGGCTTGAGTTCCCTTCCTCTCCTCTGCGCTCGCTCTCTGCGGGGCAGGTGGCCTGCTGACTGGTAAAGGCCTTCGGAGAGGGGTCCTGGGACTGAGCTGGAGACTTCAGAGGGGTAATAAGGGCCGGTGGATTGGTATGTGGGGGCTGGGACAGGCTATGTGGATGGTGGGGGAAGGGGCTCAGAGGCAGGGAACAGGTGGGTAGGGGGCTGCTGCAGCTCTGCCTGGGCCTCAGTGGATCAGCTACTCTGGGTGGAGGTGGTGGCGGGCTACAGGGCTCACCCGGAAGTGTCCTCAGGGACTCGGGTGGAGGGGGGAAGGGAGCCAGGGTTCTGCAGCCTCTCCGCAGGGAGCCTGGGCCTAAGACTACCTGACCTGGAGATAGGCAGGCTGGGTGGGGGACCCCGTCTTACCCAGCAGTGTTTGGGTGCTGGTTGGGAGTCTCTAATACTGCCGGGTAAAGATGGAGGCCCCTGTCCCTGTGCCAGCGACATCCTTTACTTCAGGCCCCCAGCAGGCTGCAGCCACCCCCCATTCCGGAACCTCCCACACACCCTGGAATCCTTCATCTTGAGTGGAGGGTGCTGCAAATGAAGTGGCTCTTGGTTGGCGAGTTGCCCACTGAAGGGACACGATCGTTTCGAGCCCCTCCCCCAACCTGGAGTGATTTGTCATCTGGTGGATCCAGAACCCACAGCAGACCTTGAGCTTGGGATTGGCTCATGTGCTCTCAAGAAACCTCACCTGGCCTGCAGCCAGGGTCCCTGTAGCAGCTGGTCAGCTCTAGCCTGGAGCTGCATGTCAGCCGGCTCTGGGTCCATCTTCCAGTACAGTGTTGGATGGTCTAATTGTGAAGCTCCTAACACTGTCTGGTAAAGATGGCCCCCGGGCCGGTTCCCTCAGCAGTGACCTTCAGGGAGTCCTGAAGACCATGGAGGCCTCCTGACCAACAACCTCTGACCTTTACCCTGTGGATGGGGGTGTAAATCATTAGGAAAAGGGGAACAATGGGGAGGAGACAAAATGGCTGCCTCTGGAGCTGCCTCAGGATTTGAAAACACTTGCTTTCCAGGCACCTCCACTCTGCCTGCTGTGAGAAATGAACTCAATAAAGTGTGGATGGGAACTTGTCACAGACCGATTCAGGTTACTTGACCCGTTTTTTGGTCTAATTGTCGATCTCATCTTAGGCTCCCAGCTCCGGAGGAGCTGGGCTTCCACATCTGCTTCATTTCCCTGTCCCTTTCATGACATTCAACCTGCAGAGCAGGGGAGACTCAACCTACCTTCTTCAAAAACCTAAGAAACTGGAGATGAATCCAGTCCCGCACCCTGTGAGACTCACCTCCTCCCCTACCACACTGTAACCCCAGTGCTGTCTTACGGTTCCAACTGTCCCTTGTCTTCCTGTAAGGAATTGGACTGTCGTGGCATCAGGCACAGCTGTGGCTTCCTTTCTCTGGTGTTTGAGATTCAACTAGGGCTGTCTTGGGGAGATGAGGTGGCTCAAGTAGGGATTGAAAACAGGCACCTGTTTTGTTGAGGGGCCGAGCTGTGGGAGTGAAGAGCTCATCTCCACAGGTAGAGCCGTTTTATATTGGTTCCTTCACACCTGGGGATTGTGACATTGGCAGTGTGGGTAGCTCACAGCAGGCAACGTGACCCCATGCCTAAGCTCCTTGGTTGGCATGAGTCGTCTCCCCCACAGCTGCATGGAACCGTTACTAAGGAAGCAGCTCCTGCTGGGGTCATCACATTTTTGCCCTAGTTCAGCAAAGCCGCAGCTGCTCCAGCCTTAAATGGAAGATGGGGTGGGAAGTGCAGCTGGGGCTGCTGTTTCCAGCTTGGGTCCTGTTTTCAGACTGCACGGCTTCCAGGGTGAGAGCAGCTGAGCCCAGGCCTGTTATTATTCTGTAACTGCCCTGGCCAAAGTCCGTGCGCCCCCTGCTGGCAAAGACGAGGAACGACGGCAGTGTTTTGTGAGCGTGCGCATGCATGCCTCCCCTAACCCAGCTCAGACACGTGAAGCCTTGACTTGTGCTTAAGTAATAAAAATTTATTGAGAATTCCTGGGATGATGTTTATCGTCTCCCAACCTTGAGAGAGGAGCCAACACTGTAGGAAATCACTAAGAAATCACACACTGTCCCATCAACCCTGGCCAACACAGGGAGGAGGAAAGTCATTTCCCTGAAAACAGGTCAGTCTTCATTCATCTGAGAAGGGGTGGGAAGACAGATGCAGAGGGGAGCGTCACACGATACTGGGGGCAGCATGGGGCTGTGCTGGATCCCCAAGCTGGCTCCTCAAACACCAGGGCAGAAACAGATCCGCTTCTCTGGGGGTGGAGATCTTGGTCAGTAGGCTCATTTCTTAGCCTTGATGAGGCTGTCACTGTGGAAAGGAAACAGATAAGATTATTAGGGGACATAAATGTGAGAGGAACAGCATCTTGGCCACTCCCTTCTCAACTGCCCTCCCACCTGATGAAGTGTGTGGGGAGGTGAGAAAGGTTAGCTGGTGGGGGAGAAGATAGGTACTGAGAGAGGAGCTGCATCGACAACTTACCTTCCCCTGCGGACACCAGGTCACCAGATGAACAGGAAACATAAAGAAAAGAAAAATACAGGTGACTTACAGTTCAGTCCCCACCCAGCTCTAAACCCTCCTTTGCTCCCAAGGGAAAAAGACTTATGGGTTGGAAGCCAGGAATCTCAGGCTCTGGACAGGAAGAGACTGGTTCTCCTGGTTACTGCCAATCCTCACCTCTCCTTCCCTAGCATCCTTCCACATCCCAAAGCAGCAATGTTAGGGTTCCTGAGTAAGACTCCCGAGTCTTTCACTTTTTAGTTAGACAAAACTTTACAATTAAAGTGCTTTTCACATGAATAATTCTCATAAAATCAATCACTTGAGATTCAAGTCGCCTATACTTTTCTATCTTTTGATTCAGAGAAATGGTGTCTTTCAAGGGTCACACAAGTAAGCTAGTAACAGGCTCTACAGCCCAAGTGACCAGACTCAGATCCCATGTTCTTTGTGACACCCCGCTGTGTAGGTCACATCTCTCACCGGGTGAAACTTTCATCCTGTAGGTTCAGCACAAGGTTGTCAGCAGTGAGATATATACGATTCTGTGATGTGGCAATCTACAGGGCAGAGAACAAGACAGATGCTTGTATTAAGCAAAGATGACCTCAATTCCTACCCTTGCATTCAATAACCACTGATGGAACACATGTGGGTTAAGGACAGGAATCTAACAACGAGAAAGACATGGTCTCAGTCCTCACACCATGACCCAGAGCAGCAAGCAACTGTGCCTGTGTTAGTACTGTAACAGAGGTGTGAACAAAAAGTTCAACAGAACCCAAATTGTTTTTTTATGAAGGGAAGTGAGTCAGAGAAGCCAGTCTGTGTAGAAACCTAAATAAGCGTGATTTTAATGACCTCACTTCAGTGTGCTTTAACTGAAAACTCTCTCTCTCCAAGCAAGCTCTATGAGGGATACTGGGTTCTCAAACTCACCGTCTTGGAGATGTTCTGAGCTGCCCGGATCTTTCGCAGCTTGATGTAGCCTGGGTTCTTGCTCAGTGCTTCTCCAAGGTGAGCAGGGTGGGGTTAAGGGTTCACACAAGGCCAGGTTTCAATCCCTGGACCCATCCTATTTCCGTCGCTCCAGCCCTCCTCAGGGCTGTCAGATCCAAGGTTGTGCTCAGGTGGTTCGTGCCTAGTTTTACTTTGGTCCTCACCTGTGGGCCCCCCTGCAGGCAGCTGCCAGGAAATGGAGGTAGCAGCAGGAACAGAGGCGAGGCCAGTAGTGCTATTGATCTGTTTTACAGTGAGGAGCCAAGCTCAGGAACCCCACTAAGATTTCAGATCCCATTTGAAACCTCCCCCCCGCAACCCCCCCAGAGAGCCAAGAATCAGAGAGCACGGAATCGCATTCGCCTTAGTCTCATCAGCCAGCCCATGAGGGAGGACAAGGGAGAACAGGAAAGCCATATGCTCCAGGGATGAGCTGAGATTTCTCCAGCAGAAGGATATCATCTTGGCGGCCTCGGCCTCACCTTCTGCTTGCACGATCTTCTGCCGCTGTTCTTGCTTTGCTTTTTCCACCAAGAACTGGGCCCGCTGGGCCTCCTGCTGTGCTGTGGTGGGACAGACAAGAGGTCACAAATGTGAGGTGTCAGGAACCCCATACCACTCCTGCATCTCAGAAACCCTTGACTTATTCCTCTGGTAACTCACCCACTTGTTTGGCTTCTACAGCAGCTGTGTACTCTCGGCTAAAGCTTAGCTCTGTGATGGCTACATCATCCAGGATAAGGCTGAAGTCCTTGGCCCTTTCTGTCAGCTCTCTTCGGATCAACAGGGACACCTGAGGGTAGGGGTGAGGAGGGGAAGGGAGAGGTGGTTTGAGGGGACTGGAGAACTGAAAGAAAGGTGTGTTGCTGTGACCATGTGAATATCAGATCTTCTGAAAAAGGCAGAAATTCACCTTTTCTTAGTACCTATTAAGTTCTAGTTTTGGCTCTCTTGTTTTCCATAGTGGCCATTAGTGCAGCTTTTAGATTGAATGGAACTGGAGTCACAACCTTTTTCTAATAAGCTACCTCTTTTAATACCCGGTGCCCTGGGTGTAAAAGGAAAATGCGGACATAATGCAGATGGTGATGGAAGCTGGGTCCAACCTGGGCTCGTTGGGTGATCAACTGTGAGGCGTTGAACTTGGCCACCACACTCTTGAGAACCTCGTTGACAATGGACGGCAACACTCGCTCCTCATAGTCTAGTCCTAGGCGCTGGTACATGCTGGGAAGCTCCAGTGCATTGGGTCGAGACAGCACTCGCAGGGAAATGTTCACCATCTGCAGGTCTAAGAGTGAGGTCAGCAGTGGCTGGTCAAGGCCATGCGGGCCTCACCTGGCCTCTTAGCCCAGCACCCTTCCCCAAGCACTATCTCCTCCATGTAATGCCATTCAGCCTAGAACTTCCCTGCAGAGAGACTAATCAGGCCAACCAGATGTGACTTGACACAGGCCAAATGCAACCTTGTCCACTGTGATGTCTTCACTATCCACAATCCTTCTGCCAATAAAGCTAACCTCTCTTTTTCTACTGGCCACTGAACTGTGTGCAAGCTCTACTGTAGGATTTAAAATAATCACCTGTATTCTTGACTAGACTATCAGGATTTGAGGATGAGGACTGTGTTTTATGTATCCTTTATTCTCAGGAGGTAGGATTTAGGGAATATTAAGTGACCTACACTAAAAATAGTACAAAAAAAAAAAAAGTCTATGACAGGTGAGCTACTAAGCCTCAGTGTGTGAAGAAGGGGGGGGGGTCTGGGCAATCTCAATGGCCCAGCTTCTAGATGTGGTTTAGAAAGAACCAAGTGCACCAGTGAAGAGTGGGGCCAAGTTTCCCCAGGACAGGGTGTACTAGTGGGTATCATTAATAAGTCAAGCAGTTAAAAGAAAACAAAAAGCTTTAAAACAAGGCTTTGATCAAGGCAGTGAATAAGACAAAGGACAAACAGTACTCTCATTGAATTTACTTTAGGAGGTAGGAACAGTTAATAAAAAAAGTGCAAACACACACAGTGTCCAGAATATTCTACTTCGACCCCAGAAGGTTTTTTATTCCAGCTCTTTTGCAGATGTGAAAACCAAGGCCCAAGAGCTCTGACACAACCATCTTGCCCTAGGGGTCTTGCCAGGCTTCCTTATTGACTTTAGGTAGCCCATCTGTTGGTGGCTTCCGAAGTGTCCAAACCTACCTTTGGAGCCTGTTGGGGAGGAAATTTTTCGTGGTCTGGCCCGAATGTCATAGATGATGGGATATTGGAACCAGGGGATCCTGGAGGAGAGGGAACAGATAACAGTTATTGGGAAACCGCAGTTTCACTAGTTTTCCTCACGTGTTTCTTGGCCTGCTCCTTCTCTTAATGACCACAGACAAGAGGAAATTTCCTTCTTCTTTTAGAGCACATTTGTGTGCTGCTATAGCTATGGCCAGGCAGCATCCACTGTCCTCGAAGATGGGTAAGGAGTGAAAAGACCAGAGCTGAATCCGTTGCAAGTCCTACTACAGCCATTGGTGGGTTGGCGTTCAAGGGTGAAGGGTCAGGGTGAATCCGCTCTGCCCGCCATTACCTGAAGTGAAGGCCCTCGGCGAGAATGGTGTCCTGCTGCACGCCACCGATACGATTAAAGAAGATTGCTCTGTGCCCGCCTTCCACTGTGGGGAGAGGGGTGGGGATCAGGCCAGGTCCCTGCTTAGAATACGTGCTTATACCCCAGTGGGACGAGGGGCTGAGTGAGCGCGGGGACCAGCGGGACGGGAGGAGTCCGGAAAGCGGGCGGAGGGTGCTCACCCGTAAACACGGACTCGCGGACCCCGTAGGCCACGGCGCCGGCACCCAGCAGCAGCTTTAACGCCGTGCCCATGCCCCGGGGCCCGGAGGGCAGCCGTCCCGCTAAATCCTTCAAGTTCTGGGCCATGTCCGATCCTGAGGCCGGCGGCACCAAAGGTCAGGAGGGGGTGCCGGCCCGTCTCTAACCCCACTCCAGTTTAGAAACCGAACCCTTCACACGCGGGTCCGTGGCCCAGGTGCTCGCAGGAGAAAGGGCACCGGAAGTGCGCTCCCTTCTAAACCCTCCCCCCGCCCCGTCCACGGAGGACCCGAACTTCGCGCACAGGAATTGCGCATCAGGAAGTCCTGCCTCTCTGAAACCCTGCTCTCCTAGAGAGACTTCGGTATGGCCAGACAGCAAGACATCGCCATTTCCAAGCGCCCACTTTCAAAATGGCATCCGGAAGTACGTTTGTGATTAGGAAAAGCGTGAGGTTCTAATTTCAGAACATTAGCACAATTTCCGGCTGTAAGATGGCTGCGCCCAGTGGTGGATTCCAACCTCGTGAGCGTGGCGGTGGAGACCAGGAAGACTGGGATGTCGTGGAGCCCAAGCGGCCCCGACTTGGGGCGGGAAGCAAGATGGGAGGCCGTAGGCTCATTGTGGTGCTGGAAGGGGCCAGTCTGGAGACAGTCAAGGTAATGTGGGACAAGAAAGTGGAGAACTAGTCTAGCGATAGAATGTGGCCTCATGGAATGAGGGTAAGGGGCTCAAAGTGTATGGAGAAAGCCGAGAGTTGAAACATGCTTTCGGAGGAAGAGTGGCTTAGTTAACTGTCTTTTGGTTTAACATCCTGGGTTGGCAGTACTTGTTTTTTTTTCCTGACCTTCTTGAATTCCACTGCGGCCGTTATGTCTTTGCTTCCAGTTGATTTACTAAGATTCTGTGGCATTAAGTCATCTAAAGGGAGGGGAGTTTTGTCCACGGCGGTGTCCGACATCATCCCACGATAAGTTACTAGGAAAGGAGAAAGGTGGTTGCAGTAGCTTAGGGATTAAGTGTTTTATAAAAGATGTTTACTGTTTACCCTCCTCGAAACACTGGATCAGATTATCACTTAATACTTTAACGTTCTTATTTTTACCTATCATTTTGCTCTTTCCCAAACGACCTAGCAATTCCGGCTTAAGACTGCCGTGTTCTCATTTCCTCTGACTTTCTTGTTTCTCATCGTTTAGTGCTTGTTCAATGAGTAGGCGCAGAGGAAATAGCACTGATTTAGAAGTCAGACCTGGATTTTAATCTTGGTTTTTACAGTTATTTTAAGTGTGTTCTTGAGAACGATTTGTCCTCAGTTTGTAAAGCGGAGGGTAATACTTTATAGGGAGAATGTAATGAAAGTGCTTTAAAAGCAGTACGTTTTCCAAGTAATCTTTGTGATTCTTTTTCATGTTTTCTTCCTCAACCACCATGGCACTTTATTAAGCTTGCAATCTAGAACCACTCCCCCCGCTTTCATTTTCTTCTGTGGTTGATATTTCTAACCTAATTATAGGCTCTAATATTCATCCCTCAATTGTCTGCTACCTTTCCAGCCTATTAATTCTTAATGTTACTTAATCACTCCATTTCTTCCTGTGTCCCTTTGGGATGATAGTAGTACGTACCTTACTGGGTTGTTGGGAAGATTAAAGGAGTTAATATGTGTAAAGGGTTTAGAATAATGTCTGTCGCTTAGAATTAGTTATTACTGTTACTGATTCCATGTTACCTATTAAGTAGTTGAAAAGGTCATGGCCAAATTAAAATTCCTAGACAATGCTCTGGAAGATTTAGGCCAAGTTGTCATTAATGGTACTCCAAGGGTGACAGAATTCATAGCTGGTTGCAATCTTTTGTACTGTTATCTTATGCCTTCCTTGTGCTGGTAACTCTTGCTTGTGCTAGCCACTTCTGGGCCTATCTCTCCTAGTTACCTTTTTTTTTGAATTTTTAACATTTAATACAGATCAGTGTGACTGCTTCATTTCAGCTCTTTCATTGCCAAACCTGGGAGTAGGGACTGCTTCAGTTTCTTGGCCTTCTGTTTGTCTGTGATGACCAAGGTATAAAGGCACTGAACTTTAAACTTCACATTGTCTTTATTTTTCTTGATCTTGACAGATTTGGCATCCTTTTGATTGGCTGTGAGGAAAAGTTGATTTCCTCAGTTTTGTGGGGCGTGGCTGTGAGGGACGGAGAGCGTGCAGCCAGCACCTCAGATTTTGCCCTGTATCCACTTATTCTTTATACTCCAGCCTCACTGGCCTTCTTTAAGAAGTTTGAAGGCATGAGGTTCTTTTATACCCTAACGCTATTACACATAATGTTCTCTAAATGGAAGCTCCCTTTACTCCGTTCTTTGCTTCATTAATTCCTACTTAATGTTCATTTATTTAACAATTATTGAGTCTATTAGGCTGCTCATTTTTTAATTAATTGGTTAAATGTTAATTTCTCATAGAAATGACTCCCTGTATAAATCAAGGCCTCATATTATCCTTTAATGAACCATTTACTTTCCCTTCATAATGTTTATCACAATTTGAGTTAGTCATGTGGTTGTTTACTATTTGTTTTTTCCATTAGAAGGCTCTATAAGGGCAGAGAATAGGTTTTGTTTTATTTATTTTTTAAACAATGAAATCCTTTTTGGAATGGTGAATGGGAATGGGGACTCCTGGTCCTCCTCGTGGGCCTGTAGGAATCCCTGAGAATAAGGTTTTAAAAATTCTTTTGTCTCCAGTACTTACTATAGAAAGTGCACATGATAATCATTCTGAATTATTCTAGTTAGTGGTTTTCAAGCTTAACCACAACCCACAATAAAAATTACACTGAGCCAATACTCACACTCAACTGTATAAAACCAAAAGTTTCATAAACCATCACTTACCATTACTGCACGTGAAGTCCTCTGATCTTTTCTATTGTATTTCATTAAAAATCCTGGTTATAACTTACTAATGGGTTAAAATTGGATTCTTTTATTTAAGAGATTCTTTTTCTTCTATAAGAGTGCCCCATGGTCCTAATTCTTGGCCTTTGTTCTTTTTCTCTGCTTACTTTGTGACATTCTTGTTTCAGTTATTTAATTTCAAAGTCCACATGCCTCTTCACCCACTTTTTGGAGTTGTATATTTTAAGATGTTGTCAGACATAACAAATGTTCTATTGGTACATAAAAATTTATCCTTTCAAAATCTGTGTTTGTCCTTAGCAGTATGTCTTTACACTTTTTACTGAGCATCTTAATGCTCCTAGGACTCCAAATTGCAATTTGCAACTATTTCTTTTAGCTGCTACAGATGGATCCAGACAGACCTTTAGTATCAAACTTCTACCTGTTTATTTTCTAGTATACAGAGTTGCCAGGATAATATTCCTTAGTCGTTCTTATGCCTCTGTTATTCCAAATTAGTTCTTTGTGGATACTTGGAGCTTCTGCAGTTTAAAAGAAGTTTCACATGTATTCACTGCCCTTCAGTGTTTCAGTTCCCACTGTTTCAGCATTATTTTCTGCACATTTTTGCTTTTTCTTTATTCCATCTATATCTTTGGCTCACACATCTTAAAACTAGGAATAAGCCCTTTTATTTTACTTCTGACAGGTATTCCTTGATTAAACTACATCCTGCATCATTAGAATTGTCACTTCTCATTCAGATTTGCAGATCTTCACTTAGTGCATGTTTGCTATAAGCAAACTGAAGGTAACAACCACGTATATTTTGCCCAGTATATCACAGTGCTGCTGTGATAAACAGGAGCCTTGCTCATTAACCTCACTCCACCTGGTTCCAGAATCCCTCACCAGCTTTGACTAATAGCCACAGGTTTTAAAATTAAATCCAGCTTAAATAATCTGAAATCACAGGTTGTGTGCCTTCTTCCCTTTTCCCTCTAATTTCAGTTATGGTGCAGGAGTGGGGGAAGGGAGGAGGGAGGGTAAATGTGGCCACACAGTGAACCCCTGAAGGGCTTGCTTGGCCCTATCCCCATAGCTTCTGGTTCAACAAATCTAGAGTGAACCTGAGAATCTGACTGATAAGTTTCCAGATGCTGCTGCTGCTGGTTTGGGGATCACACTTTGAAAACCACTGGGCTAGGTAAAAGCAGCATATGTTCTCTGCCATGTTCCCTCTTCTTCAGGTAGGGAAGACATATGAGCTACTAAACTGTGACAAACACAAGTCTATGTTGTTGAAGAATGGCCGGGACCCTGGGGAAGTGAGACCAGACATAGCTCACCAGGTAACTCACAATCCCTTGAGTCTGTGGAAGGTGAAATAGCTGCATGCTACTTTTCTTCAGTCTTAACTGTGCCTTGGTGTCTGCCTCCTTCAGAGTTTACTGATGCTGATGGACAGTCCCCTGAACCGAGCCGGCTTGCTGCAGGTTTATATCCATACCCAGAAGAATGTGCTGATTGAAGTGAACCCCCAGACTCGAATTCCCAGAACCTTTGACCGTTTTTGTGGCCTTATGGGTGAGATCTTTAGGACTTAAAGTTTGGAATAAACTTGGCAGAAGTGAAGGGAGAAAGAGGAAGCATAATCCAAGAACGAGGACTAGTCATATGCTTGACAAGTGCTTGTTCATCATAGCATTTTGGGAGTACATACAGTACAGCTGTAAAGGACACTTGGAGCCCACCTTATCTATGGATTTTTCTGGTTAGAGTACAGGGCAGAAATGCGGTCTCCACCTAGCTCTGAACTTTTTTTTTTGCCCTAGTTCAGCTTTTACACAAACTCAGTGTTCGAGCAGCTGATGGCCCCCAGAAGCTCTTGAAGGTGAGGAATTAACACCTGATTGGAGGTAGGGTTCTGATAATGTTTTGGGGGCTCATTTTTCTCTTTTACTTTAGGTAATTAAGAATCCAGTGTCAGATCACTTCCCAGTTGGATGTATGAAAATTGGCACTTCTTTTTCCATCCCAGTCGTCAGTGATGTGCGAGAGTTGGTGCCCAGAAGTGACCCTATTGTTTTTGTGGTGGGGGCCTTTGCCCATGGCAAGGTAAGGTCTGGGCTCAACTCTTAGATTCTTCAGAGCTGAAGCTTAGTACAGAATTCCAAGAGCAGTCAGCCTTTTGATGATCCTTGTCCTTAGCAGTTAGGAAATAGAGGGTAAGAACAAAGCTGGCAGATAAGCATAGGTTCCCAACCTGCCCCAGGATGCATCCTTTGAGGTCTGCTGGCATATTTGTAATAGAGCTAAACTGTCTTCATCCTTTGTACAAATTTGATATTAAATAGCACTGAAATATGAGCTCAGCCCAATTTCCTGTCCTCAAGGACTGAACCTCCTGGCCGACAGAACTGTTCTCTCCTCAGGTCAGCGTGGAGTATACAGAAAAGATGGTGTCCATCAGTAACTACCCACTTTCTGCTGCCCTCACCTGTGCAAAACTTACTACAGCCTTTGAAGAAGTATGGAAGGTCATTTGACAATAGGACGTTGTTCTGAAACACAGAGACTGTTGACATGGCATCCCTTGACTCTTCCAAGTCACTGCTGGAAGAGGACCTTCCTGCACCAAGACTGTGGGGCTAGTGGAAGCCGAGGCTGTATGTTTGCTCTTTGTTTATCTTAAAAACACCGTTCTTGCAAACCTGGTTGTTTTTTGGGGATTCCTAAACTTAGTCTCTAATGGTGTAAGCTGTTCGTTCTCCTTAAACTTCAGGGAAAGGTGTGGGGTTGCAGTGTGTGCAGTTTGGTTCTGGGCTTTAGCTCCAAACTCCTGCAATTACTGTGCTATGAAGGAGACAGCCTTGCTTACTGTTCACTAGAGCCATGGCGAGCACGGAGATCTGTGTCTGGAAGAAAGCCAGGAATGCTAGCAATGAAAAATTGAACAAAGAAGTGATTTTATCTGGTACAGTTCCAAGGTAGAAAAAGTGGAGCAGGCAGGGCCTTGTGCCCCTCCCCACCCCCCCATGGGGGGAGTGGTGGTGGTGGCACATATACAATCATAGTAAATTGGCAGAAGAGAAACACAACAGATTCCTGGCTAGAGGGGGAAGAGATAAGGCAACGTGCATGGGGGAGCCCAGAGGGGGGACATGGGCCCCTCTACTCCTCCCACAAGAGTTTCCCCTTTGGCCCAAATGAAGACTTGGCTGTCAGCAGAGACACAGCTGGGAGTGTCATGTGTTCCTACTCCCTGGCGTCTGTGTTCTCTGCTCTGGGGCGAAGGAGTGTAGAAAGGGAGACAAGTTGATTCTGCACCAGTCTTGCTCTAGGCCACCTGCAGAAGAAATTTGATTGGAAGGCTGGTCAGAGTTACTCCTAGTCCCTGGTCTGCAGCCCTTCTAGCTTCTTCCTGGCATGTTAAGTTAGTGCCCCATACTGTAGCCAGGCTACCTTGAGAGTCACCCCAAATTCCAACACTATCCCCACCCCCGCCTACCTATTGCTTGGTTCTGTAAGCTGGCAGTTTCAGTTTAGCTGTAGGGATGTTAACTTACCAGGGAAATAGATTAATAGATTATTTCATTTTCTTTAACTTCTCTTTCCTTGGCACCATTGCTTTGTGAAGATAAGGCAATATGAATAGTAGGCTCAGGAAGACGACATGGCCAAGGAAATAGACAGATTTATACACCTGTGGAGAGATACAGACCATCGAGGTAGCCCAAGGGCATGCTATACATCCCTTACCATCTGAGGTTTCAGTGGTCCCCTCCCATCCTTGCAGGTGGGCCCTCAATTACCTTTAGCCATTTGTCCCATGTGAAGAGGCAGAAGGCAGTCATTGAGTAACCCATGAAGAGCCAGTGGATGGTCTGTTGCACCAAATAGTAGAAGGGTTGTAGGACAGTAATGGAAGCCAGGTTGCTCAGGGTTGGGCTGTCTCGAATTAGGCTGGCAGCCTGGGGAGGAAGGGAAGAGGTAATCAGAGTCTTGCCTCTTCTCATAATCCCCTTCACCCACCACCCTTAAGGCCTACCTGTCTTTCCACGATAACAATGAGGAATTCCATCTGGAAGCAGACCAGGTATCCTGAGTGTAGGCCATGCCAGAGGGCCAAGAATAGCAGTGAGAGACCCTGGGATAGTTCTTTATTTCCAAGGAACTTGAGTCGTTTGAAGAAGTAACTAGAGAAAAGGGTAAGGATGAGCTGCACTCCCACCATCCTGCCTCTGGGTTCTCGGTGCCCTGAGCAGTGCAATGGTGGTGGCTGGCTCCCACTTGGGGTCAGAGGGGCCATGCTGTCTGATTAGCTTTAGAGATGAAAGGCAATGACGTCTCAGTTTAGACAGGAAATAGACCTAAGGCTTAGCTGGGTGAACTTGGGCAAGCCACTTAGATGACTGGTACCTACTAAGTGTCTGATGTTGAATTGCAGTGAACAGGGCAGACCAGTTTTCTACTTGTGCTGCTTACACTCTAGTGGTGGGATAAATAAACAAAGATGTTTATAAACAGGGCAGTGGAAAACATAAAACTAGTGGCTGGATTAGGGTTAAAGCCCAGGACTCAAGGCACTTTTATATCTTGCTTTTGTTTTTCAAATAATGACGGGAATGGTTTTGGGGGGTCAGATAGGAATAGGGACACAAGTAAGTGTGTAGGGGTGTATGTGAGAATGATTGGAAGTTCTGTTCGAAGTGAGAAGATAGAAGTGATAATACACTTCTGCCCTCATACCTGGAAAAGTGGTGGAAAGCATAAACTCAGGGCCAGACCTCCCCTCCCTGCTGCTTACCGGGCCACCCAGGCATTGGTGTTGATGTTGAAAGAGGCAATGGTGCCGGTGAAGCGGGGGGTTGTTTCAAAGAGCCACACCTTCATGTTAGCGCAGGCATCCCACTTTGCTTTTCCACTTTCATCAAAGTCATTGAAGCCCAGCCCCGTCAAAATGCACACTCCTTCCTGAGGGAAGGATTGACTCAGGGTTCTTGCCACTCTCTTCCCACAGCCTGTCTATACCATTTCATCTTTTCTACTTACTGTGACCAGCCAACAGGTGACGTATTTGTACAGCACAAACTTGCCCCAGATCAGCATGTACATGCAGCGGAACCAGAAAAGGTGGTTCTTGAGAGAAGAACAAATGTGCATTACGCAGGTGAATTTCCCTCATGTTCTTCCTTTCCACACCTGTGGCTCACTGCTTCATGTCTGCCTGACAGTCTGCCTAACTGCCCTATAACAGGCTGAGAGGATGAGCAAAGAGGCCAGTGAACGTCCATTCACCTCGTTTCCCTCGGAGAGTCCCAGGACACCATTGTCCTTAACTCTCCTTTTGACGTACTGAGCACGTGGGGCACTAAGTACTGAGGGACTTTCATGTATTCATGCTCCATTTAAGGAGACGACCTACCTAGAGTAGGTATGGAACTGTTGCAAGCCTTTCAGGTGAGGGGGGGGGCAAAAGCCAGCACTTGCCCTTCCCTTGGATTCTGAATTCCTTAGAAGCCCCCAATCTATCAAGAAGAAACAGACTGGAGAGGACCAGAAGCTGCTATGCTGGGCTGTAATACAGCAAATTAACGGCTGCTCCTGGGGAAGGTAAGGGGTGCAGAAGTGCACCTGGCACAGCCCTGTGCCCGCGAAGGTCGTTCAGTGCTGGCTGATGAACGTGTCCAGGCCCGGCTGGCATTGACACCAACTCTCACAGATCTAGAGCAAAACCAACATGGATTTGTCGGCGGTGTTACTACCCACTTCTTGGCTACCTACAGGGATCCTTGCCTGTCCATTTTCTACCTTGGATGCAGTCACACTGCTCTTGCTTTAGGAGCCAACTCACTTCATAGTCTTCGGTGAGGAGATAGTTTTCTGTGATGTGGGGGCTGAGCAGAACGTAGCCCACCAGGTAGACAAGGCCCAGACTGAGGCGCTTGAGAGCAGGTACAGTGCTGGAAAGGAACAAGTGGGGTCACAATGTGTGAGGCCGCTCCTTTCACCCTCTGACCTTAGATCATGGAGGGGAGCTCTCCACCTGGGGTGGGATGAGTAGCTCCACTGCCCAAATCTATACTGAGTCTCAGGGGAAGACTTCTCTAGGTGGTTGGATATGAGAACGGTGAATGGAAACCCTTGCGAGTCACAGGGAAGGGAGGGCCATAGGGCAGGGAGCTGTGTGTCTGAGCCTGGTGCTCCCCTCAGGAATACTACTGACAGGAATACTGCTGATCGCAAGGTCTCGCCAGTGTTCTCTGGAGCGGGACTGAAAACGCAACACATAGATGATGACCAATCGTGAGTCTACTCCTTCCTGACCTGGTTGAGTTGATGCTCAAACAGGCTGGACACATTCTCAGTGAAGGGATTCTCTGGTAACTTACATTTTCTGCTGTGATATATTTTTATATGTATTTAAAATATATATGTTTTTATACCAAGAAAATGGGTCTTAAAAGGCAGGGACATGACTGGTTCAGGCAAAATCCTGTGGCATAAAAGTGAATTATTTTTGGTATTATAGGGTCAGAATGGATGCCTGGATGTGACCTAAGCTGAAATGGGCCCACTGTGTGCAGTGAGCAGGTACAGAGTGCCTGTTATGACAGTCCAGGGCCTGTGTGGCATTGGGCTGAGGAGCCAGGGCCATGCTGGAGAATGCAGCCAGGGTTGGTGTTCAGGGAAGTCACTTCAGAAGTGGCGTTAGAGTGGGTGGGACACCTACACAGAGGCCTTAACCAAGAGGGGCATTTACCTGTTTGGTATCGTCCCTGGTGCATCAGTCAGCTCCCTATGCACCAGCTTCATGTAGTGGTTCATTGAGAACTGGGGCCCTACCAAGAAGGCCCCATAGAAGTAGGAGAAACCAGCAACTTCCAGCAGGGAAGGGACATCCCGTATAGCATATTTCTGTTGCTCTGAGGTCAAGGAATTCTATGCCGAGAAGAGAATGAATGGTTTAGGATAGCCTTGAATCTCCACGCAAGAGCCAGTTTGTGTGTTCTGCACCCTTTGGCCCACTGAACTGGTTCTTCAAGTAGCCACCTCTGAGGGGTCCCATGGAGAAAAGCAGTTGCTTCTTGTGGGAACACGTGTGTGTAGCAACAGTTGGCTGCTGCTGCTTTTCCAAATGCCTTGCTGGCATTGATCTCTGGACTTTGTGCAAGAGCTGGATCTGGGCAAATTAGGTTTGTTGATCCTTGCTCACTGCTATCTGAAACGGAGGTCACACAGGCTGGGGATGAGGGAGGGGCTCTGCCCTTGGCATTTGGGTTCAGTCTTTTGGTAACAATAGCCTTTCTCCTTCCCTCTGGTTTAGTTCCATAACCTGTTTGGAGGAATTGTTCTTACCTGATCTTTCCCTCCATCAAAGTAGTCAACAGCCAAACCTGAGCAGAAAGAGAAGGTGTGGGTAGAGGGAGAGGACACTGAGGATATGACCTGTGGACTGAGGGGTCGCAGGAGTGTTGGGGGAGAGCACAGAGTAAGTTGATGGTCAGATGGGGAGGAGCCTAGGTGTAAAGGGGAGGGTAGTGACCTAACACTTACCAATCAATTTCAAGGTCAGAACACAATGAGGCATTGTCCACTTGATATCATAGTTGCCAGTAGCTGTGTAATAATATCCGGCAAGAAGGTAGGCCTAGGAGAGGGAAGTATTTATTCTATTACTGCTATGATTTATTTTCTCCCTATTCTGAAATCCAGTGTATTCTTTTTGTTTTCCAATGTATTTTTTCATTTTTCCTTCCTCCTGTTCTCATCATTAAAGGCCTTAAGAAGTTCCTATAAATGGAGACACTTAAACTGTAAAAGGGAAGAGACTTGCCTCAAGGTTTCTGAGCAAAATGAGGGCTAAATAGTTTAGATGCTTAGGTTCTATAGCTCATTCTAAGCTGATTTTCTGCCTTGCCTTCAAGTGACTTCCCTCATGGATAGCTGGGCTAATCTTGGTCAGAATCAAAGAACCCAATGCACTGTCCTATGCAAAGGACGAGCTGGCACCTCTTCCTTGAGGCAGGTAAAGTATTGTCATTGCCACCTGCAGATGAACACCTGGGGCCCGTGTAAAGTGACCTGAATAAAGTCATACTGCTAAGTGTTACTGGGAGGAAGGATTAGAAATTGGATCTCCTAATTCACTGCTCTTTCTACACCACAGTCCTTGACCTGTCCCCAACCCTGAACTGCTGTCAGTGTGACCTGAGGTGCCAAGGGAAAGATGTTTACCATCTGCAAACAAAAGGTAGTGAGCACGGCAGTGATGGTGCGGCCCATTAGTCGCAGGATGAGGAACTGAACGATGACACATAGCAGGGAGTGGTAGAGCTGGTTTCCTGGGTGCAGAAGAGAGCACATTTTAGCCTTTTTTTTTGCATTCTTACCTATCCTGAGACTTCTAAACACAAAGAGAATACATAAAGAAAAAACTATTTTGGTATAGGATATTTTTGTCAAAAAGCCTCATGTTCTGGAGGAAGGGAAGCAAATTGTATAAATAAAAGGGACTGTAAGGCAGTTACTGTATTTCTGAATGTTTGAGCTCAGGGCTGCTCCTGAGGAGACTGCTTGGATCTATCACCCAGTTATAGCCACAGCAAACAGAAACTGATGCTTCTCTGTTAATGGGGTCTGGGAAGGGTAACCACTCTCAAAATGTTTTATCTGAGAGATGATTGTACAGAAACAAATTTAAGCTGTGTTCCTGTCCATACAAACCTTCTCTTTGCAAGCAGAGCACTGTAACTTCCCTATCCATCAAATTCCAGAAGTTTTGTTCAAGTCTGTTCCTTCCTAGGTTCCTTCTAATCACAGTGCCACTGCTAACTCAGTTGACTCACCAAAGTTGAAATAAGCAATTGAGAGGCCCGTAAAGGTGTGGAAGAGATGGATGAGGTAGCTCTCCTTGTAGAAAAGATAATGCCGATAAAACAAAGCCAAGGGGTAACCTGAGGGGAGATCAGAAGAGGGTTATTTGTTTTGGAAGTTTATTTGGCATGAAACTCAGCCCAGAGAGGAAAAAAAATACATTATATGGATGTCAACAGAGAAGATGATAACAATATCCCAAGAATCAAAAGTCTCTGTAAAAACATTTAAAATTGAAGACAGTAGTTTTATATGGAGGCAATACAAAACTGGGTCCTAAGGCTAGGTTTCTCTTATAGTTCTCTTATAGCCTAATTAAATATCACTAGGAATTTTCTATTGTGTTCTTCTTCAATGATACAAAGAGTTGAGGGTACCCAACTGTGCCCAGAAACGCTATTTTACAGTTTTATAATCTAATATAATTTTATCCTTTTCTGCTAGTATAGTATTATCGGTCAGATGATTAATAGGTAAATAGAAATGAACATAAAGCTACAAACAGGGATTGCTGACTGTGTGTACAGTTGCATAGCAATTACAGGATACGTATGGGTGCTCTTCATACTGAGGTCTGGGCATTCACTGAGTTGTAACTCCATTAAGTATAATGGAAAAATGTCTTCTAAGCCATGATTCTGCTCTTGAGATGCTCATGGTTCATAGTTGCTACACTTCTTGCTTTTAAATTATAAGTTGCGTTTATTCCTGGCAATGTAGCTGTTAATTTGGTTAGCTCTGCAATGCTTTGAAGGGTGTCATGCCCAAAGTGCTCAATTATTTATTAAGTAAATGGATAATCCTGCTGTGTAATGGGCTTATGTCATAGTCTTTTTTCCTATACTTCTTTTTTTAAACTTATGATCCCAGCCTGTGTATTTATGTAACCCAGTTTTTCAAATTACAGCGTATTCACCATTTGATTTTCCTGGTGCCAAGATTTGCTGGTGTTTTGACTGCTATTCTCATAATGGGCTAGAATCTTCATCAAATTTATAGCTTCATGCAAGTGGCTAATTTTATAGATATCCTGTGGATTACTGGTTTATGCATTCAACCAATATTTTTGAAAATATTTATTTATTTTTAGAGAGAGGGGATTGGAGGGAGAAAGAGAGGAAGAGGAACATTGATGTTCAAAAGAAACATTGATCGTTTGCCTCTCACATGTCCTCAACCAGGGACCTGGCCCACAACCCAGGCATGTCCCGTGACTGGAAATCGAACCAGCTACCTTTCGGTTTGCAGGCCAATGCTCAATCCACTGAGCCACACCATTCAGGGCTCAACAAATATTTGTTAAATGGTTACTATATGCCAGGTATTCTGTTTATAGATCACATAGTGAGGGACAAGGTGGCATGTAATGGTTTATTTTCTAGCTAGCTAAGGTGAAGTGATATAGGATTACTTGCTCCAGGGAGAGGGAGACAGCTATGACTCTTTTACAGTCAGATGAATGAGCAAAGAAATAGGATCAAGTCTCATACATATCACATATCAAATTTGGCAGGGACAGAACACCATGTTATCAGCAAGTATTGCTAAGAACCGGAACCAGGTACTAGAAAATATATAGAATAAGATCTGACTGCCTTAAATCTTTCGCTTTTTATTTTTCATGTTTTAGGAATTGGGGTATAAATGAAGAGAAATTAATTATCTAGAGTACTCATAAACTCTAGATAGCTAAAAGTTAACCTCTTTAAGCACCAAAACCCTTAACCAATTTGAATCACCAAAACCCTGAATCATCTGTAATGCTTGAAATTAAAAAATGCAACACACACCACTCTGCCTCCTTAAATTGAATATAACATTTTCTGGGTGATCTGGGTGATAATTCTAGAGTGAAGTCATAATGACCTTCAACTTTTGAGGTATGTAAAACTGCCCTGATCCCTGATTCTAAATAGGGCCTACTCTGTCTTGCATTCTGAGTTCTTGTATCCATTTCTTATGGCTTTTCTGCTACTTTCCTTCCTATTCAGGGATCAGTAGTCACTTATTGAGCTTTCAGTATGCCTGCCAAGGAAAGCTGTTTTCCCTACTTCTAATTTACTGCAGGCCTTAGAAACCAAACTTTGTTTTAAAAAATACATAAGACAAGAGTAAGGGTCTTGGGTGCTTTTCTTACAGACTTACTGCTTAGCGTGGTAATATCTGTTCTGGCCACTCAAGGCCCTTTATGTTATTTCCTGCTTTCAGGTGTATTTTGGGGGAGTGGAGGTTGTTGAGTTCCACACAGGCAGGTGAAATATTACTGCATACTAGTAAACACATGATGAGATGGAGCGATTGGCAGGAAAAGAAAAAGAAAAAACATTAAGACCGTAAGAGAGGGCAGCAAAGCCTGGACTGAAGCCGCAAAGGGGAAGAAGGAACTGTGCTGGGGTGAGTTGCTGTGACAACCAGAGCTGATTTTGAGTGTGTAAACACCAAACCTTGCTCTTGGCTGTTGCTCAGCTCAGCAGGCTTTGGAGCCTGGCTGCCTGTCACCCCGTTAGGGACGTGCTGTTTTTTTGGAGAGTGTTGTCCCACAAGTCTTACTGCTTTTTTGTGGGAGCCAATGCTTAATATAGTGGCTACAGTCACCTGAAAAAAATCTTCAAAAAACAATGAAAGTACCTCCTCTCCACCCGTCAGGGTCTGATTCAGTAGGTCTGAGTGACCTATGTGAGTCCAGGGTTAAGAAGCACTACCGCACTAAAATCTAGTGCAAGGCACTTACCAGGTCCTGAGAATAAAATTCTGAGTTTAATGACTGAGAGTTGCTATGTTTCCTGTAATAGCACCTAATGGGTTTGTTCTATAAACCTGGTAGGGAGGTTTTTAAGAACTTGTTTGGCAGTACTATAATTGTTTTGTTGCTTTACTTGTTTAAAGGACAGTCTTCAGAAACTTATTAGCACATGCAGGGTGATGGCCTAACCTATCCCCTAAACCCGAGGATGCCGTACTAGAATGGGAGTACTTCAGGAGCAACCTAGGGCACTTAAAATGCTGTGATCTCAGAGCAGACTGCTGGGATACACGGAATCTGGTCCTGCTCAGGGTTCAGGTGTTCAAGCACACAGTGTGTCCAGTTGTGTTCTCCAGTCAGTTATTGGACATTTTTACACGGGTCTGAGTGCTGTTGGCGTCAGGGACTAGGATCTACCACAAGCTAGTTGCTAGTGGAACTCCTTATTTTCTATAATCATTGTGAAATTACTTATTAATCTTAGAGGTTCTGAGATTGCATTTGAAAAAATAGAAATGAGCTGTTTGCATTAAAGTCTGATAAATTTCTTTGCGTTTTCATCTTGTAGTGCTATTTCTGGGCTCTGTAGGAATAGGATATGACCTCATTTGATTATTTGATTACTGAGTGATTTATAAGATTCTGCTGAAAAGAAAATAAGAGCATGTTTTGGCCCTGGCTGGGTAGCTCAGTTGGTTAAAGCATTGTACCAAGATGCTGAGGTTGTTGGTTTGATCTCCTGTCAGGGCACATGCAAGATTCAATGAATGATAAGGAACTAGTATAAATCACCCAAGGACATGAACAACAAGCTGGAGATTGACTGTGGGAGAGGGGGTGGGTGGGACAGGGGAGAGCAATAGGGGGAAAATGGGACAACTGTAGTAGAACAACAACAATAAAAAAATAAAAGAACCAATGAATGCATAAATAAGTGGAACAGCAAATCAATGTTTCTCTCAAATCAATAAAAAAAAAAAAAAAGGAAAATAGAGCATGTTTTGGAAATATGAGGGAGAATATGTATTTAGGACTGCTATATGTGGGCTTAGCCAGATATTAGTACCAGTTTCTTTTATTTATTTTTATTTTTTAAAGTATGTTTATTGATTATGTTGTTACAGTAGCCCCAATATTTTTTCCCTTTGCTCCCCTCCGCCCAGTACCTGCCTTCCCTCCAGCAATCCCACCCCCCTTAGTTCATGCCCATGGGTCGTGCATATAAGTTCTTTGGCTTTACCCTTTCCTATATTACTGTATTCTTAACTTCCTCCTGTCTATTTTGTACCAATCGATTATGCTTCTTAATCCCTGCACCATATCCTCATCTCTTCCCCTCCCTCTTCCCAGATGATAACCCTCCGAATGATCCCCATACCTATGATTCTGTTCCTTTTCTGGTTTAGTCAAATTTTGTTTTTATTTTTTAGATTCAGTTGTTGATAATTGTGAGTTGTCATTTTAATGTTCATAGTTTTGATCCTCTTTTTCTTAAATAAATCCTTTTAACATTTCATATAATAGTGTCTGGTGATGATGAACTCCTTTAGCTTTACCTTGTCTGGGAAGCACTTTATTTGCCCTTCCATTCTAAATGATAGCTTTGCTGGATAGAGTCATCTTGGTTGTAGATCCTTGCTTTTCATCACTTTGAATATGTCTTGCAAGTCCCTTCTTGCCTGCAAACTTTCTTTTGAGAAATCAGCTGATAACCTTATAGGCACCCCTTTGTAGGTAACTCTGCTTTTCTCTTGCTGTTTTTAAGATTCTTTCTTTATCTTGAACCTTTGGCATTTTATTGATGATGTGTCTTGGTGTGGTCCTCTTTGGGTCTATCTCGTTTGGGACTCTCTCTGCTTCCTGGACTTGTATGTCTGTTTCCTTTGCCAAATTTGGGAAGTTTTGCTTCATTATTTTTTCACATAAGCTTTCAATTTCTTGCTTTTTCTCTTCTTCTGGCACCCCTATGATTCGGATATTGACATGTTTAAAGTTGTCCCAGAGGTTCCTAAGCCTCTCCTCATTTTTTTCAATTCTTGTTTCCTCATTCTGTACTGGTTGACTGTTTATTTCTTCCTTATGTTCCAAATCATTGATTTGAACCCCGGTTTCCTTCCCTTCACCATTGGTTTTGTGTGGATTTTCCTTTGTTTCATTTAGCATACCCTTCACTTCTTCCCGTATACATTTGCTGTACTCAAGCATATCTGTCACCCCTGTGAGCATCTTATCATCAGTGTTTTGAACTCTGTGTCTGTTAGCTTGGCTATCTCCTCATCATTTAGTTCTCCCACTGGAACCTTGATCCGTTCCCCCTTTTGGGCCATACTTCTCTGTCTCCTCATCTTGACAGGCTCCTGTGTTTGTTTACCTCTGTGTCTTAGGTAGAGCTGTCGCACCTGTTACATTGTAAGGGGCGGAGAGTTAGGTATTTGTCAGTACCATGTGACCCGTTTCACCACGTTGTGTTGCTGTACGTGGAGGAGGGGTCTGAGAGGAAACAATGCTTCTTGCTCAGTACTGGCTCCTTTTCCAGGTACTTCTCCCACTTCTGCGTGGGACTGGCGCCTCTCTAGCTGTTGCCCTGTCCGTTGTTCCCAATGTGGGTGGGTCTGTGGACTTTTTAGAATCGTGGGGGCCCTTTAAACAAGCAGACTCTGCTGAGAGACCGGCAGTTTCTTCCTGCGCCCCAATACCCCCTGGTTTCACAGTCAGAAGCAATGAGCCTTTATTTTCCCTAGCACTGGAGCTGTGAGCTGTGTGGTCTGGTATGATGCTGGGAGTGCTCCCCAGGTGACCTTCTCGACTTTTTAAAACGTGTGACTGCACTTTCCACTGGCCTGCCGCTGTTGCTGCCGCTGCCACGTGGTGTCCTCTCCACCCCGGCTCCGCCCCTCCTACCTGTCTGGATGAGTATTTCTTCTTTATATCTTTGTTTGCTGGACTTCCATTGTAGCTCGATTTTCTGGAACTTCTGGTTGTCTCTAGTTTTGAGGTGTCCGTCTAGGTCTAGGCCTCCATCTCGGCCGGAAGTCTGGTACCAGTTTTACAGAAAAGAAAACCACCTCAAACACCAAAGTGTTGACATAACATCCACAGCATATAGTAATGGTTTTTAAACCTTGTGGTCTCAGGACCACTTTAACGCTTAAAAATTACTGAGGACCTCACACAACTTTGTTAGTATGGATACTATCTATCAATATCTATAGTATTAAAAAAATTAAGAAAATTTAAAATATTTAATTACTAATTCATTTTAAAAAACCTATTATATGTTAATATAAATATCATACTTTTAATGAAAACTATTTTCCAAAACAAACACAAGACCATTCAATGCAAAGAATGACATTGTTTTACATGCAAAGAATGACATTGTTTTACATTTGTATAAATTTCTGGCCTTTCTCTAGCTAAATATTTATTTTCAAATACTTTATTTATTTTTAGAGAGGGGGAAGGGAATGAGAGAGAGAGGGAGAGAAACATCAATGTGTTTCTTACACCCCCAACTAGGGACACACATACCCCAAACTAGGGACCTGCCTCTCACACACCCCCAACTAGGGACCTGGCCTGCAACTCAGGCATGTGCCCTGACTGGGAATTGAACCAGCACCTTTTGGTTCACAGACCGGTGCACAATCCACTGAGCCACACCAGCCAGGGCTCTAGCTAAATATTTAGAAGATAGCTGGATTCTTGGGTCTGCTGCATGGGCAACAGCAGATCCTCCATATCACCCTGCCCAGGCTCTGTAGCTTCAGCTTCACTGGAGAGGACACTCCAGCGTCATCGCAAGATGTCGATTCAACACGGGAGGAGACAGATACCGTGTCACTCCCGAGTCGGACTGCATAGCCATTCTCGGCGGTGCAGATAGACTCTTAAGAAGCTACACCATCGTCTCTCGAGACGGACGGCTGCCGAGAGAGAGAGAGCTGGATTCTTAAACTGGCTTCTGCATTTAATCTGTTGTAATATGTTATTAAGAAAATCTGGCTTTACACAGATATATAGTTGGAAAGTGAATCAATAGCCTTTTCAGATAAGTTTGGGTATTATTCTTTGATACTATACCTAAACTCGACAGGTAAGTAGTTTCTTAAAGGTTAGTTGCAAGGTGGAACTGCAGCAACCATATCAATACACTTTTCATACTCTGTTATGTTAAAATCCAGTGGTCTCTCATGTGCTTTGAATGGGTCTTTTACCCAGGCATGATTTTTGTAACATTATACACTGGTCATATGGAAAATATTGGTGTTTTTTAGGCAGATCTTCCAAATTACTGACAATACGTCATTAGACTACAGTATCAAAAAAAAAAAAAAAAAAATCACATCTTTTAAATATAACCATTGATTTTCAGCAGAAAAGTCTTTATGTATTGGGAAGTTGTCAAGCTGATGGTAGTGGATACAAGTTTTCCAAAATTCTAATTTTCACTTAAAATCTTGAGTTTTATCATTGACTACAAATACTGTCAGTTATTTTAAATACGTGGAGTCATACAATATGTGGGCCTTTTGTGTCTGGGTCTTTAGTTAGCATAATCTTTTCAAGGTTTATCAGTTCTTCATTCTTTTTAATGGCTGAATAATATTCCAAAGAGGACATACCACATCATCAGTTGATGGACACTTGTGTGGTTTCTACTTTTGGGGTATTATGAATAAGGCTGCTATTAAAATTTGTGTACAGTACACGTTTTGTGTGAACATACATATCTTGAGTTCTTGTCGGTATATGGGGAGGGGGGGCCCCAAAAAACTGGAATTTATTTATAAAAAATTGTGTATTTATTCTTACATGTTTAAATTTCAGTCACATTCAAAGTATTCTCCATTTGATGCAATACACCTATTGAGACTTTTTTCACTGCTCAAAACAGTTTTTGAACTCATCGATTTTGATGCCTTTTAGTACTTGTGCTGTTTTTTTGTTTCACTTCTTACACATCAGCAAAAAGTTTCCCTTTGAGTACTTTTTTTCATCCAGAGAAACAACAAAATGTTGCTCGATGTGAGATTGGTGAATAGATAGGGTAGGGCATGGGGGTCATGCTGTTTTTTGGTTGAAGACTGTGAATACTCAGCAGGTGCACTTGTAAATCAACCATCATGAAATAAGCAAATGCATTTAAAGTCTTCAAAAAAAAAAAATTCACTGAGGCTTAATGTAGCTTCTTACAATGCCAGTTGGTACACAGATACAGATGGGTTCCTAAAACACTCACCTAGCGGGAGATGCTTGTACTACAAGGGGCTCACCTTTCAGAAGATTAATTCCATTGTTTGCGGGTCCCCCATCGTATACCACTCCTTGATTATGCTTTTATCCTCTTAACACAGCACTTCTCAGTCAGTGGTATAGACAGTTTAAGAAATTTCCCATCTGTTATGGACCAGTACTTTATCTTATTTGTTAAATTTATTTTTAATATATTTATTGATTTTAGAGAAAGAAAGAAAGAGAGGGGGAGAGAAAGAAACACTGATTTTGTTGTTCCACTCATTTATGCATTTATTGGTTGACTCCGGCATGTACCCTGACTGGGGATCGAACCCACAACCCTGGCGCATAAGGATGACGCACCAACGGAGCTACCTGGTCAGGGTGGACCACTGCCTTTTGTAAAATACAAAGTCATGGGCTTGGATGATATGACACTGTCAAATTGCTGTGGAAGTTCCTAAATGTTTATTCTCACTGGCAAATGGTGGCCGGCTACAATTTGTTGTCTCTTTCAATGAAGGCCTTTTTTCTGGCTCCTGACCTCCAGGATTCAGTCTTGGCCTTGATTATTCTTACTATGCTGCTGCTTTGGAAACTACATCTACTGTTATGTAACTTAATACGATCTTTATGCCAAAAACAAATACACATCTTTAATCCTAACTTCTCAAGTTTCAATTCCACATTTCCTACTTCCTGGATGGACATTTTTAGTTTACTATCTCATACAATCTTATATACAAGCTTATGCTCTATAAAACCTGACTTTCTCCCTAAATCAGCCTTATCTTGGCTTCTGCTTTTGTTTATTAAGTGGTATTAGCATTCTCCAGGTAAGTCAATCTCATTTAAAAGTTTGAAGTTGTCTTGCTTCTTCCATTTCCTTGGTTCTCTGTATCTCATCATAAAATCCTGTTGATTCCGCCTTTGCAGTGTCTCACCCTGTTTATTTCTTGTGCTATATTTGCATTTAAGGCCCTTAAGCACCCACCTTTAAATTCTTGCAATTGCCTCATACTCCCAGTAATCCTACACCAGAGTACTTTTCTCTCAACTGCTCGGAATCCATTAATGACTCCCACCTGACTGTTCAGAAACCATCAATGACTCCCAACTGACTGCTCAACAGAGTACCAATTCCTAAACCTAAGATTCAAGGTCTATCTTCTAAACTACAGTTCTTTATTTCCTTTTCTTTTTTTTTTTTTTTTTATGGCTCTTTTCAGTTTATTGCATGAATGAGTTAACACTAGTCCAAGTTAAAAGCAGACCCCAAATGCTTACATTATACAAGCTGTGAGATTTTTAAACTTGTGACAAGGGACAGAAGGGAAATTCTACTCATTGTAAGAAAATCCTCACTTAAGCTTCAGTGAGCCAAAAGCACTTAAAACCCATGAACCTTCAGCTGGTCGTCCTTAGCCAGTCCAATCTCTACGAGAAACTGGCATATGCTCTTGTGCTGGTCACCTGTAGCTGAATTACTTCTCCATATTCTGGATGCTCAATTACAGTATCATTGCAGGCAAATTTCTTAAACTCCTTCACTAGTTTCTTTTTATCATAATCATCAGCGATCCCTTGGACAAGGGTCTTCCTGCCATTTCTCTGTTGAATTCTTATATGGATATAATCCTCAGTGCCAGCAGGAAGCAGATCATCACCCTTACTTGCATCAGCAAAGGGGTCGAAAGAGTGGAGGTTCTGGATAGCGGACATACGATCCGATCCCTTTTTCTCAGTGGAAACGGCCTGCAGAAGGCTGTGGTGGGAGAAGGTGCGCAGGGGGCATGGAGAGTTGGGAAACAAGGGGGGCTCAAGGGAAAGGTTGCTGAGTCTTTGGCAGTGGCTCAGCGACTGGGGCAAAACTACATTTCTAGTTAAAGCTTCCGCTTCTCCGTTTAAGCTAAAACTGGTCTTGTTTTTGCCTAAACATGTCTTGTATCTTTTATCCCTATACTTTAACTCACACCAATTACTTTTGTGTGGAGTACCTCCACACCTCAACTAAGTGAAATCCTACCCATTCTTCAAAACCCAATTCAAGGCTACCTCTGACCACAATGAACTCATAATCCTGTGTATTATGCCTTAAATGAATGGCATTTAGGACTAAGATTCTCATTTGGCAAATTATTATATACTATAATATGTCATTCTGTACTTTTTTGTTTTGTATTAAAATTTTTACATTTACAATCTTTCCTGTAGGCCTCCTATGTCTTTGGATCTCCCATATCATGATTTCCTGTATACCTTTTGTGATGGATTGACTAATAGTAATTGACACATAATAGCTGTTTGATCATGAGTGTCAGTTTCCTCACCTGTGAAATGGGGATATTACTAGTACCTGCCTCAGTGAATTATTATAAGGACTAAAGGAGATAATGCACATAAAGTAATTATCACAGTGTCTAAAATATTCTAAGTTTCACAAAATTATACAAACATACATTTACCTTAAATTAGAGGGAGATGAAGCAGGCCTTATCTGAGAAATTCTGGGGCAAGTGGATATCGAAGCTTCTGAATCTAATCTTCGTTCTGTGACAATCAAATGACTGATGGATTTCCCTTTCATCTGCTTTTCAGATGAAGAGATCATGTTTTTAAAAATAAGGGTACTGATTATGGTTTGCCAAGAGCACTTTTTCTAAAATGCAATGTACTATTAAGGCACTGGATGGTTAAAAGAACATGACTTTGGTGTTAAGACAGATCTCAATTTGAATACCTGGTTCTGTTAACTAGTTGTCACCTCAGGTTGGTTGATTAGTTGATGTTTTGGGGCCTCAGTTTCATCAGTAAAATAAAAATCTAGCCCTGGCTGGTGTGGCTCAGTGGATTGAGCGCTGGCCTGTGAACCAAAGGGTCGCTGGTTTGATCTCCGGTCGGGGCACATGCCTGGGTTGAGGGTCAAGTCCCCAGTTGTGGGCACGTAAGAGACAACCACACACTGATGTTTCTCTCCCTCTCTTTCTCCCTCCCTTCCCCTCTCTCTAATAAATAAATAAAATCTTAAAAATATATAGCTTAGGATATGTATATTAAGCCCAGTACATACTAGATGCTCAATAAATATGAGATTGCTTCACCTCTGCTTTCACAGCAATCTCATCCAGTCACATGGCTTTAGATATATACCATCTGTTTGCTGATGCCTCCCAAATTCTCATCTCTAGCCTAAACCTCTTTCCTGAATTCCACACTTGTATAGCCTGCTTGACTCCTCGGGCAGGTACATTCCTAAAGCGTATCTCAACTTTAACAAGTCCCAAACTGAACCGCTGACATATGTCCCTCAATGAACCTTCCCCTCCCTTAGCCTTTTCCATTTCAGCAAACAGCAACTTGCCCTTCTGTTCACTCTGGGCTGAAACCCTGCAACCTTGCCATCATTCTTGACCTCCCTTCCTTCCACCCTCAACCCAATCAGTAAGCAGATCCTGTTGTACCTTCAAAGTAAACCCAGGATCTGACCACTTCTTCCCATGTGTCCAGGTCAACACCATCTCTGGCCTGTGTTATTATAGATGCCTCCTGACTGGTCTCCCTGCTTCTGCTCGCCTCCCTTCAGTCTATACTTAACACAGCATCCAGAGGGAATCTATTATAATGTAAGTCTGATCTGCTCATTCATCTGCTCAAAACCCTCAGAAGGCCTCCAATCTCACTCAACAAAAGGCAGTCTGACCAGAACCTATAGATCTGTTCACCCTTCCCCACCCCACCTTTCTCTGACTCATCTCCTACTCTGCCTCCACCATTCTGCTCCAGCCACAAAGCTCTCCCTTCCTGGAACATGAAGCAGGTCCAGCCTTGTAGCCTCCCCGTAATAGGTTTCTTTCCTGGAATGCTTTTTCCACAGATATGCTCAAGTCTCTCCTTATAACCCCTGTCCCTTCTTTACTAAAAAGCCACCCTCTCAGTGACCATCCTATCTAAAACTGCACACTTTCTCCACACCCTCCATGCATCACACTTCCTGTTTTTTTCCCTGCTGTATTTTCCTCTCAGGACTTATTCCTCTTTCACATACTATATATTTTATTTATTTATCAGTCTTTGAAAGCAGGGATTTTGTCTATTTTCCCTCTACTGTACCTCAGTGCCCGGTATAGTTTCTGGTACAAAAAAGGTCTCAAAACTATTTGTTGAAGGGATGAAAGAATTAATAAAGGAATATTCTGTATTCTAGACAGTCAGTAAAATATTTATTAAGCATCCATTATGTGGTCAGCACTGCATTAGGTAAAAGGGGCAATTGTTATAAATTGTAAGAGATGCTTTTTAACTCTTAAGGAGCTTTTTAGATAGAGAAGAAATATCAAACAGTGATGTTCTAGAAGTGCTAATTGCATGGAATAGCCAACATTGGAGTGGTTAGAGAAGAGAGAAATCAATAATGACCAGAGCATTTAGGATAAACGGAGAAGACAGAAGGAAAAAGCATTTCATTCTGAGGGAGGGGAAGGGAATAATGTAGTAAAAGAAACGGGCAAGGAAGAGCATGGAATAGTCATCTCAAGACTATTTTCACCCCAGGGGTGAGATAGTAACAAAAATGAACCAGAAGGTTTGGGAAAACAAGTAGAGTCTGAAATTGGCTAGATGTGGGGATGACGGAAAAGGCTGAATTAAAGATGGTTAAGCCACTGCAATGTTTTCAATTTTTTTTTTTTTTTTTTTGGCTGGAATAGCTCCTGAAAGAATTCTGAAAAACCATATAATCCCCTCTCCCATTGTTAAGTTGCCACCTAACATCTGTAAGTATAAACAACCACAAATGATGTGTGCCTTTGTTAAGTATATTGAAGATGTGCTTTAAATACATACTGAAAATGTCTGCCATGTAATCCAAATGGCAAACCAACCAGCTTGATCAGTCTTACTTTCAGTCAAAGAAGGTCTAACTTCGTTTTTGTTTGTTAAATCCTCACTTGAGGACATTTTTTTCATTGCTTTGAGAGAGGAAGGGAAAGAGAGAAACATCGATTGATTGCCTTCTTGTACGTGCTCTGACTGGGTATCAAACCTGCAATCTGGGTATGTGCCCTGACCAGGAACTGAACCTGCAACTTTTCGGTGACAGGATGATGTTCCAACCAAGGGGGCCACCTTGGCCAGGGTTAACTTCATTTTTAAACTCAAAGAAATATGTTAATACTTCTCCCTCATGACAACCATCTTATTTCTGAATTCTACTTTTAAGATGGATAGATAAGCAGAGGGTTGCCATGCGTTTGTTGCCTGAATAAAATAAGGGGTTGCTCCTCTTTGCTTTATTTTTATGGCATCTTGTGGAATTTTTATACCCTGCAGCAACCCTCTATGCCTTTTTCCCTTTTCAGGCTGGTGAAGGGTGACTGAGAGAGAACTGGGAAAGAACCTTCAGAGCAGACAGTTTCAAGCATATCAATTTTAGAAAGAAGTATATCTAGAAGTTGAAAATCTGGAAATTGATTCCCTTATTCATGCCCATGTAACCCCTGGAAAGTCTTTGTGTACCCCTAGGGTACATGGACCCCAATGTGAAGACCACTGACCTCAAGCTTCCATGTCTCAGAGGTTAGAAAGAAGGTGGTGTCACTGCAGAGACACAATGGCTGAAGGAGAAAGCCGGCTCTGGTGGTGGTGCTGCTCGTGACAGTTGAAGCCAGGAAGAAAGATAAGTTCGCATTGGGACAGACCACAAAAGAGCAGGCCAAGGCTGAGTCTTGGAAAAATGCCTGTAGTTAAGGAAGTGTAAGCAAAAGAAACTGAGATAAAACAAAAAAACAAAACAAAAACAAGAAGGTAAATCAGGATAGTATACCTGTGGGAAAGGAAGAAGACTATTTCACTAGAAAAGGAGTTTAAAAACATCAAATGTTACAGAAGCTAAGGAGGGCGAGGGAGAGGACAGCAACACTGAACTTGAAAATGAAGTCACCAGTAACCTGCAGTGGCAGAGCCTGCTGAGCACGGAGGGCAGCGCACGGGAGTGAGTGCACAAAGAGGAAACTGGCTGGACATGAAGGCTACTCGTTCAAGAAGTTTGGCCAGAGAGTGTGGCCACTGAGTGAAGTGAAAAATCTCTTTAAGACAGAGAAATTCTATCCATACATGTTTTATGGAAGGAAGCAGCGGAGTGGAAAAGGACAGTATCTGCACCACAGGAAGAAGGATTTCCCTGAGCGGGGAGAAAACCTGGCTCTCCCCGAGACTGGAGGGCAAGGCAAGGAGGCTGGTGTAGAAATAGGGAAGGCAGATGAGGAAGTTGACAGTAAGACCCTTAATTTCCTCAGTGAAATGGGTGAGGTGGGTCCTCCCTTGGGAAGGATGGCAGTGTGGGAGAAGCAGAATGAGATGGGGTTGGGGGGACTTGAGGGAACACACAACCCAACCTCAGAGAATTAATCAGCCAGAGATAATACTCTTTTTTTTTTTTACAAAAGTTATTGAAAACATAAGTGAGCAATTCCTCAGCTATGGAACATTCAATCTTTCTTCAGAAGTTGGTATTATATAGGAACATGGCAGAGAGCTCTGACTTTTGATTTAAAACATCACTATCAATTGACATGTATCAAGTATGAGCAGCTCAAACTGGGTCAGGTGAAGGAAGTTGCAAGAAAATATTTAAGTAATTTAACTGGTAAGTAACTTAATTATATTAAAACAAATTCTACAAAATGGAATGCAAAGTTGCCCTGCATTTTAAACACACAACACGAGACTTTAAGACTTTGTCTCTTCATAGCCACTTTATGCTAAATACCTTGGAGCTCCTGAGAGTATATATTTACTTAGTCTCCTACCGTGGACTTTAGGGAATTGTCTATGAGGAAACTTAAGAAGCTCTGCTTAAAATCCATATTTTTATCCTTTCTCCAGATTCAAAGGAAGATGTCCCCTCCCTTATTTTGAAACACCTCCTCCTTCCCTTTGGTCCCAGCCCTCTGAATTCTACCCATACCACTCATATTTGGGAACTTCTGTTATGCTCTTTCTTGCTAACTTCTTTATTCTTTTCTTCTCAGTAATAACAGTAACTATTATTATCACCAATACCAGAAACTAACCTTTATTGAACACTTGGTGTCATGCATTGAATTAAGTACTTTACACCCATTATCCTACTTAATCTTCATAACCACTATATGAGGTAAATAATAAATAATATTGTCTTTATGAATAAGCAAACAAATCAAAGTAGGTCTCTAACCTGTGCTGATGAGCTAGTAATTGATGAAGCTGGATTCTAACCCATGGTCTCACCTCTAAGTCCATGTCACAGCCACTTAGCACATTACCTCCTGAACCTTCAACACTGCACAGGCCTCCAGTGTTACGCTCGAGCCCTCCCCACCCACCCCTGTCCCTTTGCTGCTGCTTCCAGCCACTGTTCATTTTCACTTATTCCTTTTGCAGTTAGCCTCCTAGAATCTTGGTCTCTAACTCGTCACCTCTATTTCTTGTCTACCCATCTCTTTCTTAGCCTTCAGCAATGTGGCCCAGGTTACTTCCCTGAACCTCACCTTCACTTATGAGAAGATCTGGTTTAGATGGTCAATGGGCTCCTTAAAGTAGAGCAACTGAAACTCATCTGAAACTCAGAATTTATGCTTACATGAGGACACACAATTTCAAAAAGAGGCTGTGCCTGTCACTGTTCTTTGGGATTGTTTACTGATAAGATTAAAGCCACTATGGAATTTCTAGTTAAAAGAGTCTCATCTGGAGGTTGTGATTTTTTTAGACTATGGAATGTTACCATAGATAATGGGTATTTTGCTTTGGGCAGTATTAGAAGGCTACATTCAGAATCTATCTGCTTGTTTATCAAATTTCAGTTAAATTTTTCCAAGAATCACAGACTAGAATATAAAATGGGACTGCTTTTGAACATGGAATATTTGTAGTTTATTTTTATCAATATTTTCACATGATAATTTAACTTGATTATTTCTACTTTGAAGATCTGCCACTCAATTTTTTTCTCTTCTTTCACCAAACTGGAAATTCCTTGTGGTAAAGACCTATATAGAAAAAAGAAGACAAAGACCAATAGGCCTTGCTTGACATTGTCTATTTAAGTGAGAAGTAACTGATTAAGCACTTAACAGATAGAACTTAGTTACTGATTGCTGTCAGCTGGAGCTGACACTTGTAGATTATGGACATTTAGGTGGGGATGAAGCTCACCTTTGGAATTTGTTCAGAACTGGTCCTTTGTTTCTTTTTACCAGATTAAGCCTTGTTGATAGTATGGGCAAGATGCCAATATACCTTCCACATTCTGAATCTTCTCTAGCTAGAGTTGAGTCATATGCTGAATGGTTATTCATTGGATATACAGATTCTTAGAACTGAAGAAACCTTAGAAATCACTGACTCCAAACCCTTCATTAGAAAGATAAGAAACTAAGGCCCAAAGGGGATAACTGGCATTCCCAAGGTTAATAGAGCACGGCTTAAATTAGTCCACATCATTTGATTTCCACTCTGATATCCTTGCCTCATACCTTAGCACCTGGCAGTATCTGTGAGTGAATTAGTAATAACTAGCTATGTGCTTTTAAAACTACAGCTGTATTATTCTTTTGATTTCTCAATAGTCATCTGTACTCCAGCACCTGTGTATAGACATATGCACACCCATGTTTATGTTTGCTTATCTTTCTATCTAAAAGCATTTAAAGACTTCATTTTAATGTTAAGTATAGGTGCTCTCCCATACTTCCTTTGTTAATCTAATCCTTGGGGACACCATGTCCCTAACGTCATACTATGTAGTAAGAATATAGCAGTTCATTTCTGAAAGTTAACTCCAGCTGAGTATCTCAAACATTTTGGCAATTGTGGTATAAGATTCAGGGAAACTGAAACAAGTGATCAAAATGACCTGAGAATAAAAGAATAGAGGGGATATTTTCAAGGTAAACTAGTGAATGCTACTTGTGACAAAGAAAGGGTTGTTAGGAATGTTAAGAAATATTAGTTTTTAGTCCTTAACCCAACCAAACAACCTAAACCTAAACTGCCCCACAGTCCTACCAAAAGTAATTCTTTGCCCTGGCCAGGTAGCTCAGTTGGTTTAGTGTCATCCCAATACACCAAGGTTGCGGGCTTGATCCCTAGTCAGGGCACATACAAGAATCAAACAATAAATGCATAAATAAGTGGGATAACAAATTGATGTTTTACTCTCTCTCTCAAGTCAATCAGTAAAAAAAAAAAAAAAAAAAAAAATCCCTTGCTCCAGTTAAATGCCCTTAATAAGCAAGGCCCTCTCTTAAGCTTAGTGCTAGTGACCGATATATACACATATTGACTGGTAGAACCTGCTGCAAAAGCTGAAAAGTTAAGACACAACAAAAGACTTAATTTGATGTTTCCAATCGCCTTTATTGTCATGCCACAGGAATCAGACACTCATAGGCCTCACTAGCTTCTTAGCGTGGGAAAAATTAGTCATCCATCAGAGGCAAGCCTGGAGGAGTATTTCAAGTCTGATGAGATGGCAAAAGGGAAGTCAAGAATATTAACTTTATGTTTGAACACCTGGATTATAGTATTTTCTGTATTACTAGAGTTTGTTCAAATGGTCACAGTTACTTTGTTACCTTAGGTAAATTTTTTCCCTAAAAAAATTCTACAAAATTTATAGATTGAAAAAATATTAAAGCTAAAGGAGGCATGTCTTCATTTTAGTGGAACAGGGACAAGAGATGTCCAGACTGACTTTGAGGTGCTTTAAGACACTGAAATGCCTTTACTAGGCATAAAATAATACCCTTGTTGTCTATATTCAGTGCATTTTAATCATATTTTAATTCTTTTTAAGGTAGTAAACCACATGGTTGCAACTTTTAGCTAGATTATCTGATGGAGTAGAGGAGACCTCATTTTATTGCACTTCACAGGTTTTTTTTTTTTTAATAAACTGAAGGCAAGATCCTCCACCAGCAAAAAGATTACAACTTGCTTTATTGCAGTGGTCTGGAACTGAATCTGCAGTGTCTCCAAGGTACGCCTGTAGAACATCCCTGGACTCAGGTCAAGAGTAATCTAGTTTAGAAATTCACTTCTGGCCTTGGCCAGATAGCTCTGTTGGTTGGAGTGTCATCCTGTACACCAAAAGGTTGCAGCTTTGCTTCCTGGTCAGGGCACATACTTTGCAGGTTCAATCCCCAGTTGAGGCAACTGATCGATGTTTATTGCTCACACTGATGTTTTTCTGTTTCTCTCTTCCTCCACCACCCCTTTCTTTCTCTCTAAAATCAATAAACATCCTTGGGTGAGAATTAAAAAAAAAAAAAAACTTAAAAAAATAAAAAGAAATTCAGTTCTGTAGCTTGGGAAAATTACTTAGATGTTTTGTACCTCAATTTCTTCATCTGTGAAACGGAAAATGCCAGCCATCTCACATGCTGTTGCAATATTAAAAGAGAAAATATTTGTAAAAGTATCATACATGTACTTCTTTTAGGTCACTTTTAAAATATTTATTCTATGTATGGACAAATATTTTATATAAGCCCATCTATACCTGATTTCTTAACACGTTGTATGCAGGTGTTTAGTGCCTACACATTATGGTGAGAGTGGGTGATTTTTTTGAAATATGCGTGCAAATTTTGTGGTTACCTAAAATCACTATAAATTAAAAATGACTTTGAATTTTTTAATGAAACTTTGATTTTCTTACCTTAGAATGTATTCTTTATCATTATTATGAAAGATAAAGGCACTCTATGCATAGTTCGTGAAAAACGTAATGTTAACACATTGTTAAAATCTGAGTATTCTTTTACCTGGTTTTAAAATATAAAGCCCCAGGCTCAAGGGGTGGGAAATTTTGGCGCCTTTGCTCCCCTCAATCCGATTTAGCTAAATTAAGCCTATAGCAACTTTCAAAAATAAAGGTCTGTGAGTTGCACCCAGTACTCCCTGGAAGTTAATTTTCTAAGAAGCTACTAAAGCTTCAGTTTCAAGGCTCTTTATTTCCATAGACCCCTTTTAAGGCCACAGGAGCAGGGATGAGGGGTGGAGGTGGGAGAGAGCAACTTGTTCACACAGACTTATATTTTTGTAAAGCTTGTAAGGTATTTTTGTATTTTTTTTCTCCTTAAAGAAGGTCCCTGAGATTATATAAACTTCAGGTCCTACAAATCCTGATTATTTAAAAAAAAAAAAAAAAAAAAAAAATCAACCACCATAAGAAAACTTGGCATATGCCAGGAAATTCTGTTACTCTCAGAATTCCCACTGGAGAAATGGTTCTTTGGTTCTTTGGTCCTGTTGTGAATTGATCTGGCCTACTGTTGCCCAAGGGTTGCCCTAGGGTTGCCCTGTCATTGCCAGGTGGCTAATTGGCTGCTCTTTCTCCAACCCTCCCAAATACTTGTCCTGATAACTTCTTTCTTTAGAGTTGCCAAATCTAATCTTTGTACATACAAACAAGGTAGGTAAGACCTCTTTTTCTCAACTGGTATTTCAGCAAATAAAACAATAAACTCGTTCTTACTGAGTTAAGATTCTAAGAGAAGAGAAGATAACAGCATCACATCCTCTTATTGTCTGTTGGGTTCTCTCTTCCTCTCTACCTCTGTGATCATACATAGTTCCCCTTTCTTCTTTTTTTCAAGTGTACAATTCTATAGATTTTCATATATTCACAGTGCTGTGCAACTGTCCACACTATCTAATACCAAAGCATTTCCATTACCCTGATAGGAAACCCCATACCTCTTAGCAGTTCACTCCCAATTCAACCCTCCTCTCATCCCCTCTCAACCATCAATCTACTTTCTGGGTTTACTTATTCTGGGCACTTCATATTAATGGAATCACACACTATGTGGCCATTTGTGTCTGGCTTCTTTCACTTAGCATAATGTTTTCAGAGTTCATTCACGTTGTACTACGTATCAGCACTTCATTCCTTTTTATGGCTGAATAATATTCCATTGTATGAATATAACATTTTGTTTATTCATTCACCAGTTGGGGTACAATTGGGTTGTTCCCACTTTTTAGTTAATATAATAATGCTAGAAACATCTATGTACAAGTTTTTGTGGTGAGCATATGCTTTACATTCGTTTAAATATACTATGTGACCAGGAGTGGACTTGCTGGGTCATGCTATAAACTGTTTAATTTTGAGAAACTGCCAAACTGTTTCCACTGTGGCTGCACCATTTTATGTTCCCACCAGCAATGAATGAGGGTTCCAGTTTCTCCACACCCTTACTAATGCTTATTTATCTGCATCTTTCCATGGGCGTATGTCTTCAGAAAAATGTCTATTTATATCCTTCATCCATTTTAAAATTGGGCCATTTGTCTCTTAATTATTGACTTATGACAATTCTTGCTAGTCTGGACACTAGGCCCTTATCACAAAAATGATTATCAAATATATATTTTTTAATCTGGGGGTTATCGTTTCACTTTCTTGATAGTATCCTTTGATGCACAAAAGTTTTTAATTTCGATGAAGTCCAATTTATCCCTGACCATCCAAGCTGGAAACAATCTACTCCTTCCTGTATCAGTATCTCATTATTACTTTAAGATTTGGTAAGAATCTTAAAAAATATTTTTAAAAATTATATATTTTAGAATAAAATAAAAATATGAATACTTAAAAAAGCTTTATTTATTTTTAGAGAGAGGGGACGGAGGGAGGAAGGGAGGGAGATAAACATTAATGTGTGAAAGATACATTGATCTGTTGCTTCTTGCACACTCCCAACTGGGGATGTGGCCGGCAATCGAGACATGTGCCCTGACTGGGAATCGAACGGGTGACCTTTTGGTTCACAGGCCAGTGCTCAATCCACTGAGCCACACCAGCCAGGGCTGATGAGAAGATTAAATATAGAGTCATTTTTGCCCTGACTGGTGTGGCTCAGCTGGGTGTTATCCTATAAAGTGAAAGGTCATGGTCCGATTCCTGGTCAGGGCATGTGCCTGGGGTATGGGTTTGGTCCCTGGTTGGGATGCGTATTGGAGGCAATAGATTGATGTTTCTCTACCTCTCTTTCTTCCTCTCTTCCCCTCTCTCTATAAATAAGTAAAATCTGCCCTGGCCGGGTAGCTCAGTTGGTTAGAGCATAGTCCCATACACCAAGGGCATTGGTTCAACCCCCAGTCAGGGCACATACAAGAAGCAACCAATGAATGCATAAATAAGTGGAACAGCAAATCGATGTTTCTCAATAATAATAATAATAATAATACAGTAAAAAACGGTACAGAGTGCTCTGGCAGTGTTTAAAAAATAAAAATAAAAAATAAAACCTTAGAAAAGTGTGAAACAAGTGGTGTAGGTAATGATGATAGTTATGATAATAAAATGATAATGATGTAATGATGTTATAATGATATTAATAATATGATTCAGTAATAATAATATTTGAAGAATAACATAATATGTTAGCAAATGGAAAAAACTAAGCTGTAAAGAACCTGAGAGCATTTTGTTTATTCTAAAGATCACAAGGTACAATGACATTTCAAAAAGTTTAAGGTACTATTAAGACATCAAGTTTTATACAACAGATACTTGAAGAAATACAGTCATGTAGTACTTAATGACAGGGATACGTTCTGAAAAATACATTATTATGCAATTCCATCACCAGGTGAACATCACTTACACAAACCTAGATGGTATAGCTTATTGCTCCTAGGCTATAGCCCCGTTTGGCATGCATATGGCACAAAACACACGCTTAAATCAAGCACAAGAGAAAGTGATGCAATAAAGAGACAAGGTAAACACGGCAAACACAAGAGTATCAGGCTGCTGCCAGTGTTATACAACATGCTGTTTTATAGAAAACTTTTAAAAAAAGATTTTTTTATTTATTTTTAGAGAGAGGGGAAGGGAGGGAGAAAGAAAGGGAGAGAAACATCAATGTGTGGTTGCCTCTCATGTGGCCCCAACTGGGGACCTGGCCTGCAACCCAGGCATGTGCCCTGACTGGGAATCGAACTAGCGACCCTTTGGTTCACAGGCCGGTGCTCAATCCACTAAGCCACACCAGCCAGGGCTGAAAAACTTTTTTTTATAAGTAGAAAAAGTACACTCTAAAATAATAATAAAAGTATGGTAAATACACAAACCAGTAGCATAGTTGTGTGTTATCATTATCAAGTATTAGTACTGTCCCTGACTTTATGTGCTACACTTTTTTATGACTGGCAGTGCAGTAGGTTTGTTTATGTGAGTGGTGTTATGATGGCTACAACATCTTTAGGACTTTTTCAGCTCCACTATAATCTTACGGGACCATCACTGTTGTATATGTGGTCTGACTTGACCAGAATGTTGTTATGTGGTGTACGACTGTATACTAAACCAGTGATCCTCAAGCTTCAGGGTAATCAATATAACCCGGAGGGCTTGTTAAAACAGATCCCTGGGCCCCATCCTCAGAGTTTCTAATTCAGTAGGTCTGAGGTAGACCTGAGAATCTGAATTTCTAACAAGTTCCTAGGAGATGCTGATGCTGCTGGTCCCAAGACCACACTTTTGAGTCTCTTAGGAAAGGAAGATGAATACTTATTGAGGGAAGGGAGAGGACAATTATTTAAAACTACATTGGGTCAGACTTGGTCAATAGTTTACACAGTTTATCTCATTTAGTCTTCACAGCACCCCAACGAGCAATGAAATGCTTCCCTAACTTTTCCAGGGCAGAAGAGAATGAACATATCTGTAAAAAGAATGCAGTTCTTGAGCAACAAGAAATTTTTTTTGGTGACTATATCATCTTTTAAAAAATCATGTAAATTTTGCATTCTGTTTTGAAATATTGCCGCTTGTTATGAATTAAATATAATATAAAAATTATTTATCAAGATAAATTGCCTTACTCTTGACCTCAATTCTTTAGTAAGTTCAGCCTTTGGGAACATTAAGAAATGAACAGGTGAAGTTTAGTAATTACCTATGGTGAAACAGGTAGCACACATTTAATCCAGAATTTGCACCTAGGACTGCAGGTCTCTAAAGGCAATGCACATCCTAACACCTTACCCTGTCCCCCACTTCCCCACACCTGAGAGGTCTACTGAGTTTTTCCCTACTACTCCTTTATGGACCCTTTATTGTTCTAGCCAAAATGGACTACTTGCTGTTCCTCAGATGTATCTCACTTTTCCTGATCTTCACATATATGCTCATTATTCTCTGCAGCTGAAAAGCTCTCCTTTTTATCTCTACCTGATCAGAATCTTCCATACTCTTTAAGGTCTGGCTGAAATGCTATTTTCTTTTTAAGACCAAATCCCATGTTTAAAAGCTTGTGGGACTGAACACCTCCAGTGGGTTCCCATGGCTGCCCATACAGAGTTAATGTCAGTGGGTATGTAATTATTTTTGTTAAATTTGTTTGTGCATATATTCTCATGGGTCTTAATTTACACATGCCTCTGCAAATAACTGATTCTATTTGACATTAAAGCTAAAATGGCATTCAAAACATGAAATTTTGTGCAATTTAAGATACTGGAGTATATACAGGTAAGTAATTGGAAAAACATATTTAAAAAAAATCCCCAGCCCTGACTGGTATGGCTCAGTTGGTTGAGTGTCATCTCGCAAAGTGAAAGGTTGCTGGTTTGATTCCTGGTCAGGGCACATGCCTGGGTTACAGGTTTGGTTCCTATTGGGGTGAGTACTAGAGGTAACAGATGGAAGCTTCTCACATCGATGTTTCTCTCCCTCTTTCTCCCTCCTTTCCCTCTCTCTAAAAAAGTAAATAAATAAAAAAATCCCCAGACAGGAAAGTTTAGCTTATGATAAATTTGTAGCTATGGATTAGAACAAAGATAGTTGAGGCTGGTGTGGATCAGTGGATTTAGTACCAGCCTGTGAATCAAAAGGTCGTTGGTTCGATTCTCAGTCAGGGCACATGCCTGGGTTGTGGGCCAGGCCCCCACTTGGGGGCATGCAAGAGGCAACCAGTCGATGTTTCTCTCCCTCTCATTCTCCCTCCCTTCTCCTTTCTCTGAAAATAAATAAAATCTTAAAACAAAACAAAAAGAATAAAGATAGTCTAAAAATGTAGAATGTATCTAGACTTCTAGAATTGGAAGAGGACTTGAAAGTCATTTAGGATCACCTCCTTATTATATAGTAGAATTCTTGGACCTTGCTTTGTATTATGGTCAGAAGTCCCACTTGTTCAGTTTATGCTGTGTAATTTCCATCTAGCTTAGTTTTGGTCTTTTTGTATTGTCATTGCAATGCTACCTGAAGAAAGCTTTTTGCATTGAAAAACAGATTTAGTTCTGAAGGGCCAGACCTGACTTTGGTTCAAAGAGAACTAAATTGCAGAACCTCCTTTGATTTTAAAGGTTGCTAACCACAGTGATGCTAATTCTGAACCTCTGATGAATGAATCCTTACCCCCAAGTACACTTTTGATCAGTCTAACAGCCAAGCCACAGTCCTGGCCCAAGCTAGAGAACACTCATACTAAGCAGGGTGGCCATCTGCTCTATTTGGCCACCTCCAGCTTTGGAAGCTGAGAGGTATCTCATATGCTGATTACATCTTGGTTTAACCACACAGAGTGAAAAGAGAAAAGGATATCAAGGACATTTATCTTTTCCACCTCCATATGCTCCCAATTTGCAGTAGGTAAAAAGCAGGACTCTACAGAGTTAGGTAGAAATGGATGTGACCTTAGGCAAGAGAAAGAACAGTACCGTAATTATCTTATGGGTAATTGTTAGGTTTAGATGGGGTACTGCCGAACACTTCTAACAATGTCTGGTATGTAGCAAATCCTTAATGTCTTCTATTGTTATCAATGAGGGATAGCAACATACCCCATCAACATGAACTAGGTTCTATTCTATCCTATAAACTTTTCCATGGCATTTCATTCCCCTCCTGATTCAATTATGGTACCATATGGACCCCTAAAAGTGTATCTTTAGCCCGACTTCTGTCCTGAGCTTAGTTTAGTGGCTTCACAATTCTCAAGACACCTAGAGGTGCCTTGGAACCTAAAGCAAATCCAAAACTAGATCATTATCTGGCACGGAAAAATATCTAATTTTCCTATTGACCTCTGTGCATTTGTGAAAGATACTGTCATCTTTCCAACTACCCAGGCAGATGGACAGAGTTTTGATTAAAAAAAAAAAAAAGATTTTATTTACTTATTTTTACAAAGAGGGAAAGGAAGGGAGAGAAACATCAGTGTGTGGTTGCCTCTTGCGTGCCTCCAATTGGAGACTTGGCCCACAACCCAGGCATGTGCACTGACTGGGAATTGAACTGGCGACCCTTTGGTTCACAGGCTGATACTCAATCCACTGAGCCATGCCAGCCAGGGCTTTGTTTTTAAACTACTTCTTCATCCTCCATTTAATCAGTTGCCAAGTCACTCATTCTCCTATTGACTTTTTCAACAAATAATATGCCTCTTCTATAAGGCAGGTACTGTGTTAAACTTTGGGTACACTGTGGTAAACAAAACTTACATGGTTTCTGTCCTCATCTACAAATATATAATTACAAATTAGAATGTATACTTGTAAGGAAATTTGTTAGTATGAGGAAGTACAAGGAGGAACATATGTTAAAAAGAGAGCCACAGGAAAGAACTTTCTGAGGAAGTGACAATCTGAACCGAGCCCCAAAAGACAAAAAGGAGTCTGTCAGGTAAGCAACAAGAGCATTCTAGGCAGTGGGATGAGCAGGTACAATGGTTCTGGGGTAGGAAAGGGCTTAATGTCTTTTCTGAGGAACTGAGAAAAGGCCACAAGGCTAAAAGGTTGTGAATTTGCTTGAGATGAGGCTTTGGGCAGCAGGCAGGGGCTTACCAGCCACGTGTAAAAGCCCCTGAGCAGGAGAGGCACAGCACTGGACCACTGGCTGCTTTTGGAGAATAGACTAGTGGATAAGAACAGAATTAGAGACCATTCAGGAGGCTACGTGGGTGGTTCTGGTGACAGATGGTCAGTGGCTGTGGTGATGGAGAAAAGTGGATGTATCTGAGACACAATTTGGAGGTAATATTGATTGGACTTAGTGACTAGGATGTGGGGAGATGACAAGGCTGATTCTTGGGTTTCTGGCATGAGCAGCTGTGTAGGTGGAATTGTTTACAGAATCTACCTTTCAGAAAATTCTGTATTCCAAAAATATCTCACATGAGATCCCTCCTTTCCCCTCTTAGTGCAACCACATTGCATCTAAGTCATTTTCACTATTTGGATTATGTTCCCTCTTATTAGATTTCCTACCTCTTGTCTATGTCCACTTCAAATTACCCTTAATTATATTATCTTCCTAATACAGCTTTGGTCACATTATTCCCCTTTCAAATATTTCCAATGGCTCCCTATCACGCACTTAATTAAGTACAAACACATTACCTTGGCCTTCAAGGCTCCATAACCTACCTTCCCAGTCTTATTTTCCCTCACTTCTCTACTCAAGTATGTATTGCTTTAGTCAAACTAGACTACTTACTGCTCTTTGGAAGTGTCACCACACATTATTACCTCAGTGCTTTTGCTCATGCTATTCCTTCTGTCTTATCATTTCAATCTGCTGAAACCTTATTCAACTTTCAAAGTTCATTTAAGGCCCAATTTTTAAATCTCATAAAGCTTAGTAATTCTCTTATGGCCCTTAGATATCTGCCTTTTATTGTGGTTCTTAGAGTACTTATCTCATGCCCATTCTCTACCCCCAATAGACCCGAACAGAATACCTTTGAGGGCGTAGCTCTATTACTCATGCTGCATCACTGCCCTTGCCCTTGCAGGGTCAAATATAGGACTTGACTCACTGTAGGTACATTTTATTGAATTTATTTGGAACAATTCATGTTATTATGCTAAGGAGTGATGAGACCCAAGCTGTTGAAGAGGAGATGTTTTCCAGTATCATTTGCCAGCATCAGGGCTCATAGCAAAATTCATCTTCCACCAAACTCCCTGCAATCATAGATAAGATGTATACACACCCCTTTAATAGAGTCTTGTGGCTATTTGCAATATTCCAGTGCAGCAGTCTTACTCTTTTCCTGAAATACTGAATATGAAAAATTACAGACTCTTACTCGGATTTTTCAAGCTACTTGGTGTAACTCATTAGTGGGTCATGAAATCAATTAGTGGGTCATAAACAATACTAAAAATAAGATAGAAAATAGCTAAACACGCTCCCTACAGTAAAGGTAAGTAGTATTTCCCAAAACTTTTGTTTAAAATACATGTCTACACATATATATGTACTGGGTCATAATGTAAAACATATTTCTTACCATAAGTCCCATTTAAAAAGTTATGAAAGCTAGTGCTTTAATGCTCTCCAGCCCACCCCAAGATCAGCACACAGAATTCAAGCAGGGAAAGTAAGATGCTAAGGACACAATAATGAGACTATCTATTATAATTCAAAATTATTCACACCTTGAAATGTGAATGTCTGATACACCGAACTCCTCCCTTGGGGTATCTGCGTTTAGGTACTTTTAACCCAAATTAATATTGAAATAGTAGAAAGTGAGCCAGAAATAATTTTGGACTACAGGTCTTCTAGGTACCCATAGCAAAGATTTCCTTCAGTATCCCAGTTCCCAAAGAGAGGGTTCAGGAACCAGGAACCCCACTGCTGAAAGGTACTGGTTTCTAGGTTATAATACACAGAAATTATAATATGAAACAGATTTACAACCAGAATACACTCTGTCTTCCATGCACCACAGGTGAAGCTTATCAATTTATGTTTGCATGTATGTACTTAACTATTCCTAAAAAATACAATCCTCCATATCCATGTGGAAAAGCAATGCCTGATATGAGGCAACATGAAGCCCCAAGTTGATCTAAAAATGAGAAATACTATGAATTACTTAAGGCAGTGGCATATGTGAGATACGAAGGGGAAATACGGGAAATGGTAGAATGGGCAAGGGGGCTCGGGAGGGTAGGATATAGAGAAAACAATTTCCTAGTGAGTTGCATGCCCATGACAGTACACAGCAGTTGCCCATCAGTACTGCACAGGTAGTATTTTATTGGCAGCACAAAAAGGTTGAATTCCAAGTCCTAATTCCAGCCCTGACTCCATTTAACAAGCTACCCTTTATAATTGGTCGCTACTGTGTTACATTTTCAATTTATAGTTGAGATATCAACAGAGAGCTTCCTAACTAATGTAAATACTTCTAATTGTCAATCCCAATCCCAACAAATAAGTGGGTCAGAAACAAGGTTAAAGGAGTGGGAAGTTAAAAGTTAGTGTGGTATAAAGAACCCTAGATGGGGGTACTGATAAATTTGGGTAAGATCTGGGTGGTACTGAGGAAGTAACACAACCTAAGGTCCCTTTCACTTCTAAAACTTTACAATTCTACAAGGGAGGGAAAAGGCAACCTTTACTTGGAAGAAAGGAAGATCATCTTAGTTTGATAAGTATAGGCAAATGACAATGATATTAGCAAAGGTTGTTTAGATATGAATTAATGCCTCTCCCATTATCTAGATCCAGTTAACACTCTTAGGTGATATTATATGTCAATATCTCTACTGACAATTGGATAAATTCCAAACTTCTTTTGGGTATTTGAGACGTTCCACAACTGCCCAACTTTATCTCAAAACTTCACACTGTTCAGTTCTCTCACCCTCTGCTCTTATCCCACCCCCACTCTCCTAGCTAAAGTCCCATAGCATTCATAAAATCTTCCAACTACTCACATAGTTATATATCGAATCTTGACCTTTGAATTCCTACAGCACTTTACAGCAATCCTATCAGGTAGGCATTATTGTTTTCATGCCATATTTAAGAAAACTGGGGTCAGAGAGGTTAAGTAGCCCGTCCAGGGTCTCAGTTTCTAAGCAGCATGCTGCTTCCACATATTAAAAAACAAAACAAACAAAAAACAAACAACAAAAAAATACATGTAGGAAGGAGGCAGTAAAAAAGCCTATAAATCATTTATAACAGTTTGTTATGACATAAATTCACATACACTATATCCTTTGAACCATACAGATAATGAACGCTTGGGGTAGCATGGACAGTTTATAAGGCGGTTGTCAGTCCTGTTTCCCAAGCCCCGTCTTAAAACGATTTCCAGTGTAAATGACAGGTGAGTGGTTAAGAAAGAAAAAAATAAAAAAATAAAGCCACATGGTATAAGAATAAAACATTAGAAATGGGACAGAAAAGAGATGAAAGTGTAATATAAGCTGACAATGCACAAAACAGAGACTCAGTATGGGGCTGCGGAGGCCCTCAGGGCTAAAAGACTTAAGTTAGGGGCCCTATGCTACCAATAAGAAGCCTGTGAGGGATGATACAGGGGGACAAAAGTAGGTTTACAGTTAGTCGTATGGAAAATAATAGAATAATTAATAAATAATAAACTCTGTGTTTCGCATACTCATTACTTTTGCCCACCCCTGTATTAATAACAGACAGCAGTGCACATGGCCAAAGAGTAGAATTCAAGAGAGACAAATGAGGATAGCTCATGGGGACACGGGGTAGATTATGGTAAGTTGAGAGGGTGGTGGCGCCAAATAAGGGTACAGCACGGGTCGAAGAGAAGATGAAAAGGTTAAGAGGTTCAGAGGGCACAGCACCCCCAGACTCGAGACAAGACTTATCTTTCAATAGCTAGATGGTGTGTTTTAGGATTCACATCCACACCCCACAAAACCCTCCTGGCTGGCTCTGGGACGAGGGGGAGGTCACGTCCCCATTCCCCGCGGACTCCGCGAGAGGGCGGAAGGAGGCACGAGGGTCCTTACCCAGGAAGATGGAGATGATGAGCCTCAGCGCCTGTTCTGACGCGCCCAGGGACGTCGCCAACTTGTTAAGGCTCAGATCCTCGAAACCCCACCGCAGCACCCTTGCCAGCTCTGCCACCGTTCCCACGTCCCCCTCTGCAGCAGACGCCATCTTAGCTCCGGGTGCCCCCCAGGGATCCCCTCAGTTCCTTGCGCCCCAAATGTGGGCACAGCGCTATACCTACACCCCGAATTCCGGCCCGGAGCCCGCCCACGGCGTGCGCATTGGCTGCAGACCCGCCCAGTGGCTCAAGGAGCTCCCAATTATTGGTCGGTCCTATTAAGGGGCGGGGCCTAACGCAACAAGGTAGGCAGAGGGCGGGGCGGAACGTTTGTAATGCAAAGGTGACTCTGGCCGGGAATAAATGAGGGGCTGCCAGGGAGGGCGGAGCTTGGAATCGGGAACTAGAGTTGTGATTGGAAAAGTCTAAAGCCTTGGGCAAGGTGATTGTACAACTGGGTTCTAATTGTTTAGGGGAGGAGTCGGTGAGGGCAAATGTCCGGCTGGCTCGTGCGCTGCCTTCCCATTGGCTGAGAAGGAGCAGGCGAGAGTCGGGGCGGGGGGGGGAGTGTCCTTCCCCCGACAGCGAGGTTACCCTCGGTCGCCCGCGCGCCTGGGTTACTGGGACAAGTAACGGAGAGGGCGGGAAATCCTGCTGTGGCTTCGCGAGCGCCTCCTAACGGTATGTGCGGGCCGTTCTTAAACCGTTAGACCAGCCGCCTGCACTCCCAAAGCTGCTCAGGAGAGCTTAGCGCCCCAGAACACTATTTGCTTGCTGCTTTTATTTCATCCACTCCCTTTCATGTAATTTTCTATATTAGAACGCTATCTTCTGCCCAGAGGCGATGAAGTTAAGATAGGTCGATTTAATCGTAATCATTTTCATTAAAAATTAAACTACTTTTGTGACTATACAGGTTTATGATAAAAGTTCAAACAGTAGAGTAATTTATAAAACAAAACAGAAGTCCTTTCCCGTCCTGATTCTCATCCTTATTTCCTACAGGTAAGCACTGTTCAGAGTACACTAACAAGGGCTGGCAAGGATGTGGAGAAAGGGGAACCTTGGTGCACTGTTGGTGAGAATGCGGACTGGTGCAGTCACTGTGGAAAGCAGGACGGAGTTACCTCAAAAAATTAAAAATGAAATCGCCTTACGACCCAGCTATTTCACTCTGGGAATATATCTGAAGAAACCCGAACAACCAATTCAAAAGAATACATTCATCCCTATGTTCATTGTAGCATTATTTACAATAGCCAAGATTTGGAAAGAGCCCAAGTGTACGTCAGTAGATGAATAGATAAAAAGGCTGTGGTACATTTACAGAATGGAATACTACTGGGCCATAAAAATGAAAATCTTAGCCTTCGTGATAGCATGGATGGACCTGCAGAGCATTATGCTAAGTGAAATAGGCCAGTCAGAGAAAGACAAGTATCATATGATTTCACTCATATGTGGAAGCTAATGAACAAAATAAACAAAATAGAAACAGATTCATAGATAAGAGAACAGACTGACAGCTGTCAGAGGAAAAGAGATTGCAGGACTGGGTGAAAAAGGTGAAGGAATTAAGAGAAAACAAAAACAAAAACAAAACAACTCATAGACACAGACGAGAGTATGGTGATTAACAGAAGGAAAGGGAGTGGAGTCGGTGGGGGTAGAAGAGGGTAAAGGAGGGGTAGATGGTGATGGAAGGAGCCTTGGCTTGGGGTGGTGAACACACAATACATTGTACAGATGTTGTGTTATAGAATCGTACACTGAACCCTGCATAATTGTATTAGCCAATGTCACCCCAAAGTAAATTCAATAAAAAAGAAAAAAAAGTTATACTATTTATCCCTAAAAGGAATAAGCAGAAAGACAGGAGGAAGTGTTTTCTTCTCTTTATATTACTTTCCTCATTTTACATTACTGTGCAATTTTAGCCTTTAATGGGCTTCCGTGTAATACCAGGAGGTTCATTCCAGGAGATGTTACAGCCCCCACAGTACAGTGAGGAAGTTGCCATGGAGCTGGAGATCTTGTGTAAGAGGGTAGAGGGGAAGAGTCGGAGAAACGTTAATGGGACCCCATTTGTATTCACAGCTTGGGGAAATATGGGTTATATTGGGGGGTTTGGCAGAGATTACTAGCTGCTCACCAAATCCTAATTTCCACTTTTCTGGGAACATAACCTGCAGTTAGGTGTGACCTTGTGGTTGAGTTCTAGCCAATGGAATATAAGTAGAAGTTACATGTACCACACCAAGGCCTGGCTGTAGAAACCTCCCACCACATGACACCTCCCACCATGTTCTTTTCTCATGGTGGCTGAACTATTTTGGACTGTTTATGTGGGTAAACTTCCATTGTGTTTGAACCAAAATATTTTAAAATTTTGTTATTCTATTAGTCTACCAAATTAACACAGGTGTTCAGCAAAGACTTTTACATGCCCTGCTACTGTATATACAGCCAGTCCTTCATATCTGTGGGTTCCACATATGTGAATCAAAACTATTTAAAAAAATTCCAGAAAGGTGATCCTTAAACAATACAGGACAACAACTATTTACGTAGCATTTACTTTGTATTAGGTATTACAAGTAATCTAGAGATGATTTAACATATACAGGAGGAGGTGAGTAGGTTATGTGCAAATACTATGCCATTTTATACAAGGGACTTGAGCACCAATGGAATGGATTTTGTTATCTGCAAGATGTCCTGGAATCAATTCCCTGCAGTTACCGAGGGACCCCTGTACCTGCAAGATGGATGTTTGGGAATGGAAATGGAGGCTCAGAGGTCATTGCAACCTTGAGGATACTAGTTCACTAGAAGAAGCTAAAGTAGAAGACATGGCCTGCACTGATGAAGGGAGCATGGCAGGATTTTCAAAGAAAAAGACAGTATGAATGCAGTGAATAGAGCTGTAGGAATGGAAGCAGGAAATGAGACGTCCTATAAAGTGATCTTAAAGTGCTCTGAGACAATAAATTTCAAAAACATCACAGCTCTTCCTAGAGAGTTGTGAAGAGTGTGAGGTGGTGCAAAGTGTGTGTTTGAGCTCAAGACCAGAGTCTCACATCTGAGTGTTTCACTGGAGAGACAGGCTATATATTGGGTTGGGTCGTGGGGAAGCCTGCTCAGCTTCCTATGGAAATCATGAAGCAGTGGACATTTTCTGAGGATGAGTGGATCTGGCTTAGAGACGCTGGCAGAACTCATGAGTTATTTTCTCCAGGAAATCTCCCTGGTCTCTCCCCACACCCAAACCTGGGATAAAAATCCTTTTTTGTGCAATCCTGTATCATCCCATTTTTACTGCTATTTCAGTTACCTGTTGCTGAATAATGAAATCACTCCAAAACTTACAGACTTAAAACAGCAATACTCATTTTTTTTCCTTTATTATTCATGTCTTGCTCAGCTTTGCCTTTCTCCCTCGTGGGTGTGAACTGTCTACAGAAAGCGTATGTTCTCTTTTTGGGCAGGTCTCTCCTTGCCTAGTGTTGCCTTTATCTAGAAAGATAATTCTGTTTAATTCTGGGGTTTGGCTAACTACTATTTGGCTTTTACACAAGGCTACTTCCTCTATTTTGGCCTTCATTGCTATTAAAAAGAATATTTTGACCTCTATTTGCTGCTTTTGTTTCATTTCTCAACTTAGAATTTGGAACAGAAAGAGGAATGCTGTTATTCAGCCCCCTCAGGGACCCTAACATTATGAATATGACTCTGTGGAACACTAGTGATTATTTACTAAAATGTCCAGTCATACCATGTGTATGTGTGTTAGTTACATTTAATATTAACACTTAAGATTCTGGTTTCTGCTCTCTGTATCAGCATCATGACATCAGCTGGGGTTCCCATGAACCTGAGGGTGGCGATAAGCACCATTGTTTTTATGACTCTCCACAATACTTAGCTGATTATTTTACATGTCCCCTACTCTTTCAAAGGTGTCACTTAAAATTAAACTTCAAGTCAGCTGGATGTTCCTCCAACAAAAAGAATTTATTTGGGGAAAAGAGAGAATTGCAGTTGGGAACATGTGGCCATGGTAAGTCACGTGCAGTTTGCTAGAACAAAGAAGAGGATTTTTTATAGAGGAGAAGAGCAGGACTATTACAGAGTTCTTCCTGTAGGGCGTGAGAGCTCCCCCTACAGGCCCTCCAACTTCCAATCTTGGTTGAGGTCTCAATTCTTTTACACAGGTTTTGGCTTGAGTTCTTGCTGAATTGGGAAAGGAAACGGGGCCCAGAGATGCCATTACATGTGTGATTTGTTTTCTCCTTGAGCTTTAGAGAGACAAATAAGATATTTCACTTGCATGGCAAAATCGAAGAAGAGAAGACAAAACACACATGAGGGTAAGAGAGTCACAAACTTTTCTTGCAAGTGTTGAATTCGGAAGTACAAGGAGGACTCCTGGACAATTTGGCAAGATGCTCTCTTTTTTGTTGCTGTATACTGAAGCATGCTCTGGAGCTCTTCAGGAGAATGATGCTGCTATTGCTACTGTTGGTATTTGGAGGTGAGATTATTGCTGTTTATTTACTAAGGGCTTACTGAGTACCAGATATATGCTGAATGCTTAGTATACATCATCTCATTTAATCATGGTTACAACAGGCCCTGATAATGATAGTTGTGTCTGAGGTAGGTAATATTATTCTCATTCTACCCATGATGAACCTGGAGCTCAGAAAGGTTAAGTAACTTATTAGGCTACACAGCTAAAAGCAATTAGTAAATGATCTGGCTCATTCATTCAATCAATCCTTTTGAAGGTACCCAGCCATAGTTTTTACTTAGAAGCAACAGAAACTGACTCTGGTAGATTTTAAAAGAAGAAGAATTTATTAAGGGGATCCTGGATTGCTCACAGAAGTGCTGAGAGCTGGAGAGCCAAATGTGGAAGCTTCATAGCAGGAATGGTCAGAATATGGCTGCTCTACCGCTATCGCCTTTGCTGTGTCCTAGACCCTTCGGCTTGCCGTGTTTATTCACTGGGGCTGGACACTGGGTGCTGCTTGCAAGCACAACCTCCTCCTCCATCTTGCTGCAGCCACCGCTGTCCCCAGAAGTTTTATCATCCTTGTTTTTTGGCATCACTACCTCTGCATTCAAAGCCCAGGCAGATGTCTCTGATGAATGGAAGTGTGAATACATGGACTGCTCCAGAGCTGTTAGTGGCAAGGGACTTACATCTTCTCTCCTGGGTGGTGGGCTTTGTTTCCTAGACTCATGATGAGGAAGTTCCCAGATGTGGTAAAGATGTTCAAATGCTGTGCAGCCAAAGGAACAACCAACAAATGGTCATCTGTCCACCTACTATATGAATGACACTGCTAGACATGCTGGGAATACAAAGATAAATTGGACCCAGAATCTGCCCTCAGGGACCTGATCGGCTATAACTCTTTTCCTTTTGATGTTTACATTTTTTTCAGCTTTATAGTTTGCAAAGCCCTTGTACTCTCATTGTTTCATCAGATCCTTCTTGACAGCCATGTAAGGTAGGCAGAACTGATATTATCTTTATTTTATAACTGAAGATGCTAGGATGTTAGGTAATGAGCCCAAGCTCTCAACACTGGTGAGGTCAGAGACAGGACGTGGACCTGTCCCTGGACTTCAGGCCCAGTGCTGAGTCAACCAGAAGTAACGCATGTAGACAAACACTGTGCTTCATGGATTCCAAGGCTCATGGTCCCCCTACCCCCCACTTTTTAACACTTCTGAAAGTAGGGTGCATCATACAATCAATGGTATAACATAGTTTAATTGGCAGCTTTTTTATTCCTAGTGGTATGCAAAATAAGGGAGCATCTTCAAATGATGAAGTTTTAGGTTAAATGGAATGCAGTCACTGGGGTAGAAAGTGATAAGGAACATAAATGAGAGCTTGGAGACCCCAGAAGGCTTTGTGGAGATGCTATACACGCCCACCATCCCTTAGTCCCTTATCTGCAATTCTACATACTAAAAGACTAAAAGGCTCTGAAAACAAAGTTCTTTTTCTTTTTTTCAAGTTTGGCACCAACACTCATTTGACAGCAAAACCTGACCCAAACTGATGTGAAATAATTTTTTTATTTATACATTTCTAAAAGTATTGATTTTGGGAGAGAGAGAGAGAGAGAGAGAGAGAGAGAGGGAGAGAGGCAACATTGATTTGTTGTTCTACTTACTTGTGCATTCATTGTGATTCTTATATGTGTCCTGACCAGGGATGAAACCCACAACCTTGGCGCATCAGGACAATGCTCTAACAAACTGAGCTACCTGGCCAGGGTTGATATGAAGTAATTTATAATTATAAGTGATTTATAAATATAATATATAATTATAACTAAATTGTAATTTTATTTATTTTACTTATTGTGAAGATCAATCTGTATAGCTGCAGAAATATTAATGTTTGATAATGGTCTGTTATCCCAGCCCCTAGAAGGGAGGGAGAGGAAGAGGTGTTACCTAATATTGGGCCCATGTACTGCACTGTCTTTCTAAAAACCTTAAAACTTGAAATTTTGAAATGTATCTATACTCAGGGGTTATGAATAAGGGACTCTGGATTGTTTCTGAACTAGTGAATAGAACTTAGATGTTTGGAGATATGGAGGGGATTTTAGGAAGAGGTAAAACATCATCCCATACTAGCTTGGGTCTAGGTTTGTCATTATCGCATTAAATATGTTTTAAAGGCAGAGAGGACCTACGTTAACGATAACTACTTTTCCTTAATTCATGATTCATACACAACTGGAGGGCTGGACTTTCTGTGTTTGCCCCCCCCCCCTGGATTAATCCCCTCCTTTTCCCACAAATCACCTGACTTCTCCGAAAACTCTAACACACCCCTTGGCTGAAAAAGAGCATTAGGCAATCGGTGAAATTCCCCATTCCTCCTTTCTCTCTCTCTAACCATGGATAGAGGAATCTCAGGCCTGAGAGAGGTATGCAGTTCTTGTTTCAAAAGCAGAGGGAGCTCCAAGATCAAGGCTGAGTTACCCTTTCCCTATGTCATGGTCTCCCAGCCCCCTCTTGTTTAGATCAGGGAATTTCAGACATGCACACTGGAGTAAAGAATCATATGAACAGAACCAGACAGGGAGGCCGGCAGAGGTTCCTGCAGAGAGAGGGAGCGTCCAGGCCCTGTGCTTCTCTCCCTGGGAGCCAGCAGGGTCGCCCAGCATGCCCACTGGCAACAGAGGGGACTGACCCACTTGCTCCCATCAGCTTCTGAAGGTAAAACCTTAAAAATGAAGAACAGAGCTTTGATGGAGGAAAAAAGAAAGGCAGAAAACTTCACATACAAAGGTTATGGGCAAAGATGGAGGGCTGGAAAGAGCAGAATGAAAGGAAGGCAAAATATAGATAACCTATTTCTCTTAGGATGACCTCATCCACCCTCACATCACCCCACTGCCTAGCACTGTTTTCAGGGTTTACATCTGGTAAAACTTTTCTAGGAACTGTGGGAAGATATCTTGTCTTTTTAGTAAAGGGAAAATATATCTGGAAAATTAACATAAAAAATTGAGGGAATACCTTTATTTTCCTTTTATGTTTCTTGTAATTCAGTGGCTCCTTTTCTCCTTTCCCACCCAACGCTGTCTCAGACCACTTCTCCCAAGGTCACTGCCTCGCTCTAGTGCAAGAAGCTCAATGCTCCATCAGTGGTCATTGGCAGTATCAATAGAAATGCACACAGTAATGAACATAGTAAAGAGAGCTGGTTTGAAGTGATGGGGGATAATTGTCAAAGAGGAGGGAGAAAATGTCCTAAGTGAAGGATCACAATAGGGAAAGGCTCCTGAAAATGTGAGTAGAAATGTGGATATTGTGAGGACAGGAGAGACAGATAGACAGATAGAGTGGGGAGTCAGGGTGAAGAAGAGAAGAAAGGAGAAAGAAAACTGGGAGAAAGTGCTCATTCTTTTGGAGAAAAACTGGGATAAGGTCCAGAGAAGCAATGGGAGAAGGATAAGATTTAGTTTTGGTCTAGAAAATTAATTGAGGTAAAATGAGGAAGGGTGTAAGAAGATAGGTGTGAAATGGTAGTGACTAGTGATAGGGCTCTGTTTAACCTGTCTGTTATTCTTATGAAGGTGACCCTGAACCAGGTGACCTCTACCACCAAAGCAGGTGCCTGTAGACCTGCTAGACCTGCCACCCCTTTAGCTCCAAAGTCCATAGGTGCAGAGAGCCAGGTCCAAGAGATGTGTTGTTCACCAGGGATGGACAAATTGCCAACGATGTGGTAAGCAACCACAAGTTACAGAGATGTGCATGGATTCCATTCTCTTTATCTTCTCAAGAAAACAGCTCAGGTCTGAAGCCTGGGTTTTGGTTTGATCTATGCCTTTTTGCTTTATTTCAACCTAAGATTCTTCTCCACATGTATTGTCCTCCCCGTGACAAATGCTGGAGCTCTGCACTAGTCTGCTGTACCTGTGTCACCCACCTCTTCATATGCTCCCCCCCTTTTTTTCAGGTGCATTGTCCTGTTTTGCCTTTTGGCATGGGTTTATGCTGAGCCTGCCATGTATGGGGAGATCCTGTCCCCTAACTATCCTCAGGCATACCCCAATGACATAGAGGAATCTTGGGATATAGAAGTTTCGGAAGGGTACGGAATCCATCTCTACTTCACCCATCTGGACATAGAGCTGTCAGAGAACTGCGCATATGACTCTGTGCAGGTATATTATAATGAGCACACACAGCTTAGGGCTGGGCGGTCAAATGAGAAGGATGTAGGAGGGAGTGCCATAGGCATACAGTGAACTAGAGTCAAATAGTCCTAAGGTGGTATATGTTCTACTCTCTTTGTCCCCTTTCCTCTCACCTCTGTATCAAAATATTACCTTTTCCTAACTTCTTTTTGATGCTTCTCTTAGATAATGTCAGGAGGCCTTGAAGAAGGGAAAATATGTGGACAGAGGACCAGCAATAAACCCAATTCCCCAATTGTGGAAGAGTTCCAAGTTCCATACAATAAACTCCAGGTGATCTTTAAGTCAGACTTCTCCAATGAAGAGCGTTTCACTGGGTTTGCTGCGTACTATGCTGCTGTAGGTAAGGCCCACCTTTCTCTATTGATTCATCAATCCAGCTATAATATTAGAAGCAGGATAGACATTGAGCAATGCTGTGAATACAGATTCTTTTTATAACTCTCACGAAGTGTAAACTTGACTTGGATCCCTCTATGAATTGCTGTTATGAAATTCAAACACACAATCATATCTTAGTGGTGATGATATAATATTAAGAACAGATAATAAATAGTAATTTATTGAGAGCCATTATGAAGTGGACTCTGTATTAGGAGTTTTTCATATATTAATTTAATCTTCACCTCAACTCTTCAAGGCAGGTATTATTATCTTCATTTAAAGGTAAGGAAAGTGAAGACTAGGAAAGCTAAATAACTTGCCAAGACTCACACAAGGAATGTATGGTATTCAAACTCATTCAATATATGACATACAAACCTTCAAATTCTGTGTGCTTCTACACCTAAAATAAAGTTGGAACATCTTATAAAGCCAAGCTATAGATTGGATTTGACAGAAATGCCAACATCATACAAAGTAATAAATGTACTAATTGTTCTTCCTTGCTGAAGACATATCATCATGTTTAACTTGCAGAGTGTTTTCTTTGGAGCTGAAATGCTCTGTTTGTGAGAAAAGTCAGAGGTCTCTGGGAGTGAGAGCTCCCTTATAGCTGTGCAATGCTAAGATACAACTCTGGAATCACATTTCAGGAGAGCAATATAGAATAATATCATCCTGAAACGAAAGTCTTTAAGCAACAGGCCTTCCTTATTTTTTCTTGCCCTTATAGTTTGATTTAACCTCATTCTTCCTTCTAGGTCTTTGTCCCTGACCTGTTTTTCTCTACTTTTGTAGATGTAAATGAGTGCACAGACTTTGCAGATGTCCCTTGTAGCCACTTCTGCAACAACTTCATTGGTGGTTACTTCTGCTCCTGCCCCCCAGAATACTTCCTCCATGATGATATGAAAAATTGTGGAGGTGAGTTTGGCATTGAGAGGTGTGCATGGTCCCTGGGATTTGGAATGGCTTGAGGCTTCAGTAAGGGCTTTATCTACCCTTCTGATTTTGATTAGCCTCAGCCTTGATTTGGTATCTATTCTTAGTTACCCGAGGGGGAGCCACAAGAGTGGAGGAAGGCAAGGTTAGAGTCAAGTTAATTAATTGTGGAAGAGAGAGAGAAGCCTGTGAAGAGTCTACCTGGGATGGTTCATAACTATGAAAGGCTCTAGCATAAGCAATGTGATGGAAACCCAATAGGCACTGGGTAGCTCTGCTAATATGTATTGGGTGTGTAATTGCTGTATATGGGCTCCAGTCAGGGAATGTCAGTTCATAACAGGAATCGTAGAATAGGACAGAAACTTCTTTGCTCGAGCCTACATTTGATTACCCCTTTCTCCTTTTCTCTCTTAGTCAATTGCAGTGGGGATGTATTCACTGAACTGATTGGGGAGATCACAAGTCCCAATTATCCCAATCCATACCCAGAGAATTCAAGGTGTGAATATCAGATCCTGTTGGAGGAGGGTTTTCAAGTGGTGGTGACTGTGCGGAGAGAAGATTTTGATGTGGAACCAGCTGATTCAGAGGGCAACTGCGTTGACAGTTTAGTTGTGCGTGATGGATAATTAATTTTTCTTCCAACTCACACAGAAACATTTCTCCTTGAAGACAAATTATCTTTCCTCCTGCCCTTTCTTTTCTCCCTCCATTTGTTGTATTTTATATTATTTTCATTTACCTCTCTTTTATTTTTTGAAGTATATTTTATTGATTATGCTGTTACAGTTGTCCCAGTTTTCCCCCTTTGCTCCCCTCTGCCCAGTACCCCCCTTCCCTCCAGCAACCCTCCCCTTAGTTCATGTCCAAGGGTCATGCATTTAAGTTCTTTGGCTTCTCTCTTTCCTATACTGTTCTTAACATCCTCCTGTCTATTTTGTTCATGTGAACTACGCTTCTTAATCCTGCACCATTTCCCCCATTCTCCTACTTCCCCCTCCCAGCTGATAACCCTCTAAGTGATCTCCATACCTATGATTCTATTCCTTTTCTGGTTGTTTGCTTAGTTTGTTTTTGTTTTTTAGATCCAGTTATTGATAGTTGTACATTTGTTGTCATTTTAATGTTCATAGTTTTGATCTTCTTCTTTTTCTTAAATAAGTATCTTTAACATTTCACGTAATAATGACTTAGTGATGATGAACTTTTTTAGCTTTACCTTGTCTGGAAAGCACTTTATCTGCTTTTCCATTCTAAATGCTAGCTTTGCTGGATAGAGTAATCTTGGATGTAGGTCCTTGCTTTTCATCACATTGAATACTTCTTGCCTGCAAAATTTCTTTTGAGAAGCCAGCTGACAGTCTTATGGGAACTCCTTTGTAGGTAACTCTCTGCTTTTCTCTTGCTGTTTTTAAGATTCTCTCTTTATCTTTAATTTTGGGCATTTTAATTATGTATCTTGGTGTGTTCTTCTTTGGGTTCAACTTGTTTGGGACTCTCTGTGCTTCCTGGACTTGTATGTCTATTTCCTTCACCAAATTTGGGATGCTTTCTTCTATTATTTTTTCAAATAAGTTTTCAATTTCTTGCTCTTCCTCTTCTCCTTCTGGCACCCCCATGATTTGGATGTTGGTATGTTTAAAGTTGTCCCAGAGGTTCCTAAGCCTCTCCTTGTTTTTTTCAATTCTTGTTTCTTCATTCTGTACTGTTGACTGTTTATCTCTTCCTTATGTTCCAAATCATTGATTTGAACCTCGTCTTTCTTCCCTTCGCTGTTGGTTCCCTGTATATTTTTCTGTATTTCACTTTGTGTAACCTTCATTTCTTCCTTTATTTTTTTGCAATATTCTATGATTTCTCTAATCATCCTTATCACCAGTGTTTTCAACTCTGCCTCTGATAGGTTAGCTATCTCTGTTTCATTTAGTTCTTTTTCTGTTTTTTTTTTTCCTTTCTGTTTTTCATTTGGGCCATATTTCTTTGCCTCCTCAATTTGGCAGCCTCTCTGTGTTTGTTTCTGTGTATTAGGTAGAGCTGCTTTTACTTCCTGTCTTAGTAGTGTGGCCCATCTAGCAAAGGCACCAGTGAATGTGTGGGGCAGAGCTTTAGGCAATTGCCAGGGTGGGGCAACCTGCTTTACCGCTTTGTGGCTCTGTTTGTGGTGGGGAGCTCAGAGAGGGGACAATGCTGCTGCCTGGCTTCTGGTGATTTGCTCAGCACTTGCTCCTTTTCCAGTCACTTTACCCATTTACCATATGTGATTGGTGCCCTTCCAGTTGTGGCCCTGGGGTTTGCACATGTTCTAAGACCATGCAGGCCCTTTAAGAGGCAAATCTGGCAGTTTCTTCCACTGCCCCAAATCCCACTGGTTTTTACAGCCAGAAGTAATGGAGATTTATCTTCCTGGTGTGGGAACCCTGGGCTGTGCAGTCTGAACTGTGGCTGGGATTGCTTGATCCTGGGGCATCCCTCCTGATTTTTATCCTCCATGCGTGAATGTGAGGCTGTCTGTTCTGCAGCCACCACTGCCACTTGTCCAAGCTGCCCTCTCTCTCGGTCCCATCTCCATGTCTCTGACCCTCCTACGCATCTGGATGAATATGGCTTCTTTAAATTCTTGGTTGTCAGACTTTCATATAGCTTGACTTTCTGACAGTTCTGGTTGTTATTTGTTTTTGAAATCTGGTCATAATTCTTTCTATGGTTGCACCAGGAGGTGAAGCATGTCTTCTTACATCTCCATCTTCACCAGAAGTTCCTCTCTAACTTTTAGTCTTTCCTTTTTATATTTTTTAGCTCTTTCTCTCTTCTGATTTCATTATTTTGTGTCCTTTCAGTTTGTTGCAAGAAACCAGAAATTTGGTCCTTACTGCGGAAATGGATTCCCTGGGCCACTAAGTATTGAAACCAAGAGTAATGTTCTTGATATCATCTTCCAAACAGATCAAACAGGGCAAGAAAAGGGCTGGAAACTTCGTTATCATGGAGATCGTGAGTAATCTAAAAGTTGTTCTTTGTTTGGTTGTAACAAAGTCCCTGGACAAGGTAAAATCAAAACAGGTATATTGTTGTATGGAGGGATATCCTGATTATGCCTCTTCTTCAGTAAGATTTAAACCTGTCAGTGGTTACTAGAAATGCCTCATCATCTAGGAGTGCTTCAATCGGACCTATGAGGGCAGACAACTTGGGGAGTGGTTAGTTAGTAATGCCATATTATTTAAGACATCTCCATATTGAAATTACAGGAATCAGAATTGAGGATGACTGAATAATTTTATAAAGTGTGAGAATGGTGTAAATAGAACAGAGATTATCCAACTATTTGGTTAATTATTTTTCCTGTCATTTCCAAGCAATCCCTTGTCCTAAAGAAGTGTCTGCCAATTCTCTTTGGGAGCCTGAGAAGGAAAAATATGTGTTCAAGGATGTGGTGAAGATAACCTGTCAGGAAGGGTTTGAAGTTGTAAAGGTACAGTACTGTTAGGGGCTTTTCCCTAATCTCTAGGTGAGGATGAGCATACCAGAATCGTCCTATTGTTTGCCGAGTGTTCTTGTTTAAGCAAGGTATAACACCTTCTCCATAAACAGAACAGCTCAGCATTTTTAGTCTTTCCTTGCGAGTCGGGGAGGTCCTTGGCCAGCCTGGCATTCTCTCTGTGCCCACAGTCTTCCTGGGGGAAGGGAAGCTGATATGCTGTGGCAAAGTTTTAGCCCCAACTCCTGGGTGCTTTGGGTCATTCTGCTAAGACGTCCCGAGGGTTTGTGTGGTGAGAATTCCTCTGACTCAAGGCCAGAGATTGATTTCATTTTTTATTTTAATATTCCATATACCTTCTTATAAATTAATGGTGGCATCTATCATTCTCTAGGGAAGTGTTGGCTTGACATATTTCTATTCTACTTGTCAAAGCAATGGAAAGTGGAGTAATTCCAAACTGGTTTGTGAACGTATGTATCTCTTTAAAATGATACTTTTTTTTTTCCCCTCTCAAAGGGAATTGAAAAATCAAGATTCAAATATATGATTTGCTTTTAAGTTTGTGAGAGTGGGTCGGGTTTTTGAAGGGAAGCCAGTCATGAATTCCCAGCCCTGATCTGGTTTTAGGTCAGCCTGGCAGGTTTCTTTAAAAAAAAAAAAAAAAGAAGCTGTGAGATTGGTGGCACCATATAGATCTATTCCTGGCTTCTGCAGGAGCTTCCCCCAACCACGGAGAACCAGGTTCCTCCTTGCAGCTTGAAAGGGGCTATCTTAGTTGGCAGAGTCAGTTGGCTGGGGAATCGAGTGCTGCCAATTGGAAAGCATGGCTACAGAAAGGCTGGTGTGGAGAATCATTCCAAGTGTGCTTATGGATGTGGGCGTGGGGAAGGAAGGAGGGACATAGCTGGGAGGATGGGAGTGGCCTAATGACCAGCGACTTCCTGGGAAGAAGTGGTTATCCAGACCATCAATCTCTTGCCTTCCTCTTGTAGCTGTGGATTGTGGCTCTCCTGAACCCATTAGGAATGGTAAAGTCGAAGAACCAGAAGATACTTCATTTGGTGCTGTTGTTCGCTACACTTGTGAGGAGCCATATTATTACATGCAGAACGAAGAAAGTGGTAGGTTTTTTTGATGAGAGAATAAAGAGAAAGGGTGAGAGTGTTGGAGGGTAAATAGTTAAATCTTTCTACGTCAGAGAGAGTTTGGAGAGACGTGAAGGAGATGAGATGGACTCTGTTCATCCTCTTGGTTTATTCTAAAGATATAGTTTTCATATGGGCAGGGTAGGTTTCACAGAATCATTAATGATGAATCATAGAGGTCACCTAGCTCAGCTTCACAACTGTGGCAGGAATCCCCCCTACAATATCTATTTTCATGTGGTTACCCAGCGTCTGACCAATTATTTAATGTAGAGCCTGCAGAGGTAATGCTTCCAGCTTCAAGTCACCATGCTATGATGACAGGTGTTCTTGATGGAAAGGCTTTGGTAGTCCTAGAGGAAGGACTGGATGAGACACAATATGTCCCATTTCATTGCTTTTCATTTAATTTTAGTTAATTGATTAATTTTCTTTTTCTCCTTGAAGCGCTTTCCCAGTCTCTACCATAATCCTCTTTCTTCTGCTATGGAGACTGTTCCTTTCCCTTTCTAGGCAGGAGAGAGGCCAGAGAAATTGTTTGGAAGATATTCTCAAGATTATTTTCTAATTATTTGATCTAATATCATCCTAAATCCCAGAGGATGAATGAAAGAGGGGTTGGAATAGAAGATAGAAGATGTGGTGGTGAGTGTGTCCTGTGTCCCTTGTGCTATTCCAGGGGAGTATCACTGCGCTGGAAACGGGAGCTGGGTTAATGAGTTGCTGGGCACAGAGCTGCCAAATTGTGTTCCAGGTAATCAGGGCTCAGGCTTGGGTGGGAACCAGAGTCACAGGTGCAGGTAAGTGGAGTCACCTTCTGAAGGTAGCTGTAATTCTTTTGGGAAAAGACTTAACAATTTGGGCCTACCAGAGCCTAGTTCATGGAGGTGGAGACTGTAAAAGAAATGAGGGGTTGCAGACAGATCAGAGTTGAGTAGAAGAAGGCTCATAGGCAAAGCCAAGATAATAATGATACTGGTACTAACAGCAATGTTACTGAGAGCTGTGGACTGTGCTAATTAATTGCATTTATTGTCTCATTCAAACCCTTGCAACAGCCCTATGAGGTAGGTATTATTAGGCTCACTTTACAGATGAGTGAATTAAGTGCAAGTTCACAAAGTTAGTGAGAAGCAGGGGTAGGCTTTGAACCCAGGTCTGAGTCCAAAGCCTGTTATGCTCAACTCAGAGCCCATTGAGGCTGACCAGTGAGGAATTTAGGTAAGGCAACTTAATCTGAAATAAAATTCATTTTTAGTTATACTGGGTAATGGCAAAGTGATCAAACCTAGAACCAGCCAATGGGAAATGAGATGAAAGAAGAGAACCTTGTCTCTACCCCAGTTCCATGAATCACTAGGAGGGACTCAGCTGCAATTAGGACTTCAGTAAAGAAGGTGATAAGCTTTTGATTTGGGCATCAGACGAAGGTAGAATGCTTGCTTCCCTCACTACCGGTATGAGGAAAGAGTTTCCCAGCCTGGCTCCCAGATGGATCCTGCCTGCTGAGCCTGGGCCGAAGTCTTCAGGGCTGTGAGTCAAGTTGCCCACAGTGTGAAGCAGTAGTAGTTCACACACTGCCTCAGTTTACCCAGTCTCTCCCATAGCTTGCTTGTGGAATAAGCAACATGGGATGTTTGGTCCATAGGTATGTTCAGAATGAGTCAGGTGTTGAAATATTGTGCTAGAGAACTCTGAAGCCCGGCAGCTTTTTGAGTGGTTGAAGGACTTGTAGAAGGCCAGCAATTTATTTCCTGCTCCCTCCCCACCTTGTTCTTGTTCCTTCCTAGTCTGTGGCACCCCCAGTGAGCCCTTTAAAGGAACACAGAGGATATTTGGAGGATATCTTGCAGATATTAAAAATTTCCCCTGGCAAGTCTACTTTTCAGACCCACGGGCTGGTGGGGCTCTCATTGATGAGTACTGGGTGCTGACAGCTGCTCATGTCGTGGAGAAAACCAACACCCCAACAATGTATGTTGGGTCCACCTCAGTGAACCGTGAAAAACTGAAGAACGCCCAGATGCTTACTGCTGAACAAGTGATTCTTCACCCAGGTTGGGAATTCCTGGAGAACCCAGAAACACGAAAGAATTTTGACAATGATATTGCACTGATACGGCTTAAAGACCCAGTGAAAATGGGACCCAGTGTCTCCCTTATCTGCTTGCCAGGCAACTCCTCAGAATACAACCCTTCGGAGAAAGTCATAGGACTGATCTCAGGCTGGGGCAGAACAAACACAAGAGATCATGTTTTAAAGCTCAGAGGGGCAAAGATACCCATTGCTTCTTTATCAAAGTGTCGGCAGGTGAAGGCAAAAAATCGTAATGTGGATATAAATAGCTACGTCTTCACTGATAACATGATCTGTGCTGGAGGAGAGAAAGGTGTTGATAGCTGTGATGGGGACAGTGGTGGAGCCCTTGCTATTCAGGACCCCACTGAACAGAATCCCAAATTCTATGTAGCTGGCTTGGTGTCCTGGGGCCCTGAATGTGGGACTTACGGGATTTACACACGAGTGAAGAACTACATTGACTGGATAATGAAGACTATGCAGGAAAATAGTACCCCAAGTATTAACTAATCCACACATATTCCACCAGCTTCTCCAAGGGCTAGGACCAATCTGTTGCTTTCCGTTCCTCACAATAGTCTCATTATTTCACCATGACTGAGAGAAGACATAGGAGTATGATTTAAATAGAACTTGGGTGTTGGGTTACAAGGCTGGAGGTAGTGTCTGATGATGACATCGTTTTGGTGCTTCAGTGTGGTTTATTATCAGTGGATGACAACATGGGAAGGGCACTGCTATCTTGCACTATTCCACAGGGAGTCTCCTTTCCTGATGATTGCCTGGTGTTACAGTTCTGACTCTGAAATTCATTGTGGGGCACACCCTTGATTTTTTGTTTCCCCTTTATCTATTCAATGTTCCACTTACTTTATCATTCTCAGTGTCTACTATCTACTTGTAATAAAGCAGGTTTATAACCCAGTTCTGGCTGACTTATCTTATTCCATATCAAAACCTTAGCACCATAGAAGGAGAATGTGAGGAGAGGGCTATTATATTATGGAAATTCAGACATTTAGCAGCTAAATGTATATACTCATATATGAGTATGTATATATGTATGTGTGCCCATCAAAAAAGGACTTTGAGAGGGGAGGGGGAGAAGGGAGAAAGAAGGGGAAGGGTCTAGTCAAGGAACATGTATAAATGACCCATGGACATGGACAACAGGGTGGGGATTGACTGTGGGAGAGGGGATGGGGTAGGGGAGAGCAATGGGGGAAAAAATGGGACAACTGCTGGGAAAAGAAAAAAGAAAAGAAAAAATAAAGGAGGACTTTGATCTTCCATAGACCAAAAGGGCTAAATTCAACAGTTGACCTTAGACTGGAGGTTAACACATGATGAAGTAATTAGAACTCAAATCAAAGGGTCTGAAGAACCAAGAGGGAATCACAGTAGGGAACCTTCAGAAAGATTATGACAAGTCGACCAAGCAGCATAAAGCCATTTACATTGTTTCTTAACTGTTTAACTTGAACACCCTTCCCCCACCTGCCTGTCATTACACGTGCAATGAAATTGACGTTGTATCTTGGACTACAGTGTTTTGGGTGGAGGAGGATTTCTCCAGAGAAAAAAAGAATTGGAAAAACGTTAAGATTAAGAAACATGCTCATGATGTAGAAATTTTTCTTCTTTTTTGTAACTGGATAATAGAATCTGACAAGTAACAGAAAAAACAAGTCTACCCTGCCAGAGAGAATCTTCAGTCTATTTGAGTTCTGCTGTTGACAAATTCCCTCATCACAGCTGCCTTGTACAGTGGGATGGTTATGGTTTGGCATGGTTAACTCTACCCCGAGATCATTTCCCTGGTTGAATGGCAGGGAGGGGTTCTACATGAATCATCCTCGAAGACTTCAGAGCTGGGAAGGGCTCATCACCAAGGCCTAGAAAACCACCCATTGTGGCTTAAAGGATATCAATGACACTGTCTTGCAAATCACTTGAGACTTAACTTTTTAAAGCAGATGAATTGTCACATTTCTTTGGTCAGTAGAAAATGAACTGGTGGATCAGCTCCTCATGGCAAGGAGAAAAGAAGGTGCCCAGAGGCCAATAGAACTTGATAGGAAGGGACCCAGTTAAAATTGGACTAGTCCAGAAGGCACTAGAGGAATTTTGGGGCTCTCTAAAGTTGCTTTTTAAATTTTATTTTAAAAAAGATTTTATTTATTTTTAGAGAGGGGGAAGGGAGAGAGAAAGAGAGGGAGAGAAACATTGATATGTGAGAGATACACCAATGGGTTGCCTCTCACACGCCCCCAACTGGGGACCCGCCCGCAACCCAGGCATGTGCCTTGACTGGGATTTGAGTCAATGGCCTTTAGGTTCTCAGGCTAGCGCTCAATCCACTGAGCCTCAACAGCCAGAGCTAAAGTTGCTTTTTATTGTGATGCCTAGTATCAGAAATATATTCTGTGGAAATGTGACTTTATAGTTATTGCATATCTGTTCTCTTTTTTAAAACTAAAAATATGAGAAAACTATTTTTCAGCTTTATTGAGATGTAATTGGCAAATAAGTTATAAGGTATTTAAAGTATACAATGTGATGATTTGATATGCATATGCATTATGAAAAGAATTGCTTTTATCAGGTTAGTTAATGTACCCATCACCCAACATTTCGACCCTTAAAAATTCTTTTTTGGAGTGAGAACATTTAAGTTCTGCTCTCAGCAAATTTCAATTACACAATATAATATTATCACCTATAGTCACTATGCCATACATTATATCATCAGACCTCATTTATCTTATAACAAAAAGTTGTTACCCTTTTTCCAACCGCTCCCTATTTGCTACCTCCCCACCCCTGGCAACTACTTTTCTAGTTTCTGTTTTTATGAGTTTGACTTTTTTTTCTTTGAAAAAAAATTCCACATGTAAGTGATATCATGCAGTACTTGCCTTTCTCTGACTAGCTTATTTCACTTAGCACAATGTCTTCCAGATTCATCCATGCTGTCACACATGACAAGATTTCCTCCTTTACTAAAGACTGAACAATATTCCATATTGTATGTGTGTGTGTGTGTGTGTGTGTGCGTGTATGATATTTTCTTGATCCACTCGTCTGTTGATGGACACTTAGGTTGCTTCCATACTTTGGCTATTGTGATTAATGATGCAATGAATGTAGGAGTTCACATAACTCTTTGAGATAATGGCTTAATTTCTTTTGGATATATACCTAGAAGTGGGATTGCTGGATCACATGGTTAAGTTCTAGTTTTAATTTTTTGAGCGATATCCATTATGTTTTCCGTAGTGGCTATACCAGTTCACATTGCTAATAACAGTGCACAAGGGCTCCTTTTTCTCCATATGCTTGCCAGCATTTGTCATCACTTGTCTTTTTGATAATAGCCATCCTAAGAGGTGAAGTACTATTTCATTGGGTTTGAATTGGCATCTTCCTGATGATTAGTGATGCTGAGCACCTTTTCATGTACCTGTTGGCTGTTTTTATATCTTCTTTGGAAAAATGTCTATTTAGATTCTTTGCCCACTTTTAAATTGGGTTATTTTCTTCTTTGCTATTGAGGTGTGTGAGTTTCTTGTATATTTTAAACATTAACCCCTTATCAGACATGTGGTTTACAAACATTTTCTCTCATCTGTTATGCTGCCTTTTCACTTTTTGTTGGTTTCCTTTGCTGAGCAGAAACGTTTTAGTTTGTTGTAGTCGCACATGTTTATTTTTGCTTTTGTTGCTTTTGCTTTTGGTGTCAGATTAAAAAATATATATATTGCCAAGACCAGTGCAATGAGTGTATCCCCTATGTTTTCTTCTAGAAGTTTTATGGTTTCAGGTCTTACATTCAAGTCTTTAGAATTAAATGTATTTTTAAAGTTGATTTTTTAAAGGAGATTTTATTTATTTATTTTTAGAGAGAGGAGAAGAGAGGGAGAAAGAGAGAGAGAGAAACATTAATGTGTGGTTGCCTCTCACATGCCCCCAGATGGGGACCTGGCCTACAACCCAGGCATGTGCCCTGACTGGGAATAGAACCAGGAAACCCTTTGGTTCACAGGCCAGCACTCAATCTACTGAGCCACACCAGCCAGGGCTAAAGTTGATTTTTGAGTATGGTTTAAGATAGGGTTTAGTTTAATTCTTTTGTATGTGGTAATCCAGTTTTTCCAACTTCATCTTCTGAAGAGGTTACCTTTTCCCCATTGTATGTTTGTGGCTCCTCTCTCAAAAATTAAGTAACCATATACGTGTGGGTTTATTTCTGGGCTCTCTATTGTGTTTTATTGATCTATGTGTCTGTTTTTATGCCAATATCATATGTTTTTGATTATTGTAGCTTTGTAATATAGTTTGAAATCAGAAAGGGTAATGCCTTCAGCCTTGTTCTTTTTTTTCAGGATTGCTTTGTTTATTCAGGGTCATCTTTGATTCTATACAAATTTTAGGATTGTTTTTTTATTTCTGTGAAAAATTAAGTTTGATGGGGATTGCACAGACTCTATAGAGAGTTTTGGATATTATAGACATTTCAACAATGTTAATTCTTTCAATCCATGAACATGAAATACCCTTCTATTAATGTGTCATCCTCAGTTTCTCTCATCAATGTTTTATAGTTTTCAGTATATAGATCTTTCATGTCCTTGGTTAAATTTATTCCTAAGTATTTTATTCTTTTTGATGCTATTAAAATGAAATTGCTTTCTTAATTTATGTTTCTGATAGTTTGTTGTTATTGTATAGAAACACAACCGATTTTTGTATATTGACTTTGTATCCTGAAACTTCACACAATGTTTTGGTGGCATCTTTAGGGTTTTGTATGTGTAATATGTCATCTACAAATAAAGACAATTTTACTTCTTTTCTTATATGAATGCTTTTTATTTCTTTTTCTTGTCCAATTTCTCTGGTTGGGACTTCTAGTATTATGTTGAATAAAATTGGTGAGAGTGGGCGTCCTTGTCTTGCGCCTGATCTTAGAGGAAAAAAGTTAAGCTTTTCACTATTTAGTATAATGTTAGATGTGAAGTTTTCATATATGACCTTTGCTATGTTGAGGTACATTCCGTCTATACGTACTTTGAGAGTTTTTATTACGAAAGGATGTTGAATTTGTCCAATGCTTTTTCTGCATCTATTAAGATGATCATGATTTTTATTCTTCATGTTAATGTGGTGTATCACATGGATTGATTTGTGGATACTGAACCATCCTTGCACCCTTGAATAAGTCCCACTTGATCATGATGTATAATCCTTTTAATATACTATTGAATATGGCCTACTAATATTATGTTGAGGACTTCTGCATCTATAGTCATCAGGAATATTGATCTGTAATTTTTTGTTTTTGTTCTAGTGTCCTTGTCTGGCTTTGATAGTATGGTAATTCTGGCCTTTTTTTTTTTTAAAGTGTAATTTATTGATTATGTCGTTACAGTGGTCTCAATTTTTCTCCCCTTTGCTTCCCTCTTCCCAGTACCCCCCTTCCCTCCAGCAATCCCACTCATGGATCACACATGTAAGTTCTTTGGCTTCACCCTTTCCTATATTTTTCTTAACTCCCCCCTGTCTATTTTGTACCAATCAATTATGCTTCTTAATCATTGCACCATTACCCCATTTCTCCCCCTCCCCCCTCCCAGCTGATAACCCTCCAAATGATCCCCATACCTGTGATTCTGTTCCTATTCTGGTTTGCTTAGTTGGATTTTGTTTTTATTTTTTAGATTCAGTTGTTGATAGTTATGAGTTTGTTGTCATTTTAGTGTTCATAATTTTGATCTTCTTTTTCTTAAGTAAGTCCCTTTAACATTTCATATAATAATGGCTTGGTGATGATGAACTCTTTTAGCTTTACCTTGTCTGGGAAGCACTTTATTTGCCCTTCCATTCTAAATGATAGTTTTGCTGGATAGAGTTGTCTTGGTTGTAGGTCCTTGCTTTTCATCACATTGAATACTTCTTGCCAGTCCCTTCTTGCCTGCAAAGTTTCTTTTGAGAAATCAGCTGATGGTCTTATAGGCACCTCTTTGTAGGCATCTCTCTGTTTTTCTCTTGATGCTTTTAAGATTCTCTCTTTATCTTTCACCTTTGGCATTTTAATGATGATGTGTCTTGGTGTGCTCCTCTTTGGGTCTAGCTTGTTTGGGACTCTCTGTGCTTGCTGAACTTGTATGTCTATTTCCTTCATCAAATTTGGGACGTTTTTCTTCATTATTTTTTCACATAAGTTTTCTTGCTCTTCCTCTTCTCCTTCTGGCACCCCTATGATTCAGATATTGGCATGTTTAAAGTTGTCCCAGAGGTTCCTAAGCCTCTCCTCATTGTTTTCAATTCTTGTTTCCTCATTCTATACTGGTCGATGGTTCTTTTCTTTCTTATGTTCCAAATCGTTGATTTAAATCCTGGTTTCCTTTCACTCACCATTGGTTTCGTGTGGATTTTCCTTTGTTTCACTTAGCATAGCCTTCACTTCTTCCCTTACGTGTTTGCCATACTCAAGCATATCTGTCAAGCCTGTGAGCATCTTTATCACCAGTGTTTTGAATTCTGCATCTGTTAGGTTTGCTATCTCCTCATCGATTAGATCTCTCACTGGAACCTTGATCCGTTCCCTCTTTTGGGCCTTACTTCTCTGTCTCATCATCTTGACAGGCTCCTGTGTTTGTTTGCCTCTGTGCCTCTTGCTCCTGTTACATTGTAAGGGGCGGAGCCTTAGGTATTTGTCAGTATGGCACGACCTGTTTCACCACGCTGAGGCGCTGTATGTGGGGGAGGGGTCTGCGAGGGAACAATGCCGCTTGCTCAGCACTCGCCCCTTTTCCAGGCACTTCTCCCACTTCTGTATGGAACTGGTGTCTCTCTAGCTGTTACCCCCAGAGTGGGTGGGTCTGCAGACATTCCAGGGCCGTGGGGGCCCTTTAAACAAGTGGATTCTGCTGAGAGACTGGCAGTCTCTTCCTCTGCCCCAACCCCCACCAGCCTGCACAGTCAGAAGCAATGAGGCTCTTATTTCCCCTGACACTGGGACCATGAACTGTGTAGTCTGGACTGGTGCTGGGGGTGCTCCCCAGGTGTCCCTCTCAACTTTTTAAAATATTTGATTGCACTTTCTGCTGGCCTGCCACTGCCACTGCTGCCACCACTGCTGCCACCACCACACCACATCCTCTCTGCCCCAGCTCTGCACCTCCTACCTGTCTGGATGAGTATTTCTTCTTTATATCTTTGTTTGTTGGACTTCCATGCAGCTCGCCTTTCTGGAACTTCTGGTTGTCTCTCATTTTGAGGTAGTTGTGTTCCTTCTTAGTTGTGGAGGGAGACGCAGTGTGTCTTTCTACGCCTCCATCTTGGCTGGAAGTCCAAGAATGGTTTCTTCAATTCTGGCCTTTAAAAATGAGTTTGGAAGTCTTTCCTCCTCTTCTATTTTTGGGAGAGTTTGAGAAGGATTGGGATTAACCTTCTTTAACTGTTTGATAGAATTCACCAGTGAAGATATGTGGTCCTGCACTTTTGTTTGTTGGGAGGTGTTTGATTGCTGATTCAATCTATTTGCAGGAATTGATATGTTTAGATTTCATATTCTTAATGATTCAGTTTTGGTAGGTTGCATGTTTGTAGAAATTTATTTCTTCTTATAATGTCCATTTTGTTGGCATTCATAGTCTCTTATGATTCTTTGATTTTGTGTGGTATTAGTTGTAATGTCTCCTCTTTCATTTATAATTTTATTTATTTGAATCTTCTCTCTTTTTTATTGATATGTCTTACTAAAGACTTGTTTATTTTGTTTTTGTTTTTTCCAAAAAACCAGGTCTTAGTTTCATTGATCTTTTCCATTGTATTTTTAGTCTTTATTTTATTCATTTCTGCTCTAATCTTTATTTTCTTATTTTTACTTACTTTAGGCTTAGTTTCTTTTTCCTTTCTAGCTTTTTGAGGTGTAAAATTAGGTTATTTGAGATTTTTCTTGTTTCTTAATATATGCATTCATCACTATAAACTTCCCTCTTAGAAGAACTGCTTTTGCTGCATTTCATAAATTTTGGTATGTTGTGTTTCCATTTCCATTTGTCTCAAGATATTTTTTGATTTCTCTTTTTATTTCTTCTTTGTCCCCATTGATTCTTCAAGAGGATGTTGTTTAACCTCCACATACTTGTGAATTTTATAGTTCTTTTTCTTATCATTGATTTTTAGTTTCATGCCATTGTGGTTGGGAAAGATACTTAATATGATTCCAATCTTTTAAAACTTATTAAGACTTGTTTTGTGACCTAACATATGATCCATTGGAGAATGTTCCATGGGTGCTTGAGAAGAATGTGTATTCTTCTGCTTTTGGATGGAATGTTGTGTATATGTCTGCTAAGGCCATCTGATTTAACATGTCATTGAAGACCAACATTTCTTCATTGATTTTCTGTTTGGGTGATCTGTTGTTGAAAGTGGTGTAAAAAAAACAAAACAAAGAAAACCCCACTATTTAATCTTGATCAAATTCATAGACTCTGCCATCATTTTTAAAATAATGATTAAAAATATCTCTTCCTTGACCCTGGCTGGGTAGCTCAGTTGATTAGAGCATCATCCCAATACACCAAGTTTGCAGGTTGCACGTTCAATCCCCTGTCAGGGCACATACAAGAAGCAATCAGTGAGTGTATTAATGGATGGAACAAAAAATCGATATATTTTTTTTTCTCTCTCTCTCTCAAATCAATAAATAAAAATTTAAAAAATCTTTTGAAATAAAGATTCACAGGAAGTTGCAAAGATCTTACAGAGAAGGCCTGTGTATTCTTCACCAGTTTTCTATAGTGGTTATATTCTGTGTAACTATAGTATAATATGAAAACCAGAAAACTTATATTGGTACAATGTGTGTTTATAGTTTCATGTCATTTTATCATATGTGGAGATTCATGTAACCACTCCTGCAACCAAGATACAGAACTGTTTGTCAACTCAGAAATCTCCCTCATGCTATCCCTGTACAATAACACTTTTAAATTTTTTCTTACAGTGTTAAAAAGACACTTTTGAAAGATCCAGGCTTTCCTCACTTGTGTTAAGAGGTCAAGGGAATTGGATTTTGGGTGCACCCCCTTCAGCCAGAGAAAGCGGGCAGCTGGGTGGATGATGGAGGGCAGATGAAGTTGTGGCTTCAGGAACCACAGCTGGGAAACTTCAAAGTGGAGAGCATTAAACCTAAAGAGAGAGACCCCCTAATAGGTCTTGTTCTCTTGGGGTGCAGATTCTGTTTTACCAGTCTCTTGTTTTATTACAGAAGAATACAAAAAACATAGAATAGCAGCAATTACTAGTAAGGCACTGGTTTTAATTTTAAATATTGTACTCTATCTGACCTGTCTCCCTTTATGTTCAGTGTGGAAACAAATTATTTCTTTTTGTCTTTGATACTTTGGACTGACTAAAATATTTTTGGCATAATATTCTGTCTTTTCTGGGTATTATGGATAAATTGAAGATGTTTCTTGATCTCTCTTAGATAGGGAGCAAAAGAACCTAAGGTTTCCAACAGGAAAAATAAATAGAAAATGAAAATTCACAGAAGCTGACGACAAAAGCAAAACAGTGTCTAAGTACATAGTGGGGGTGGAGGGTGAGAACTCAGGACAAAAGAAAAACAGAATCTGGAACCATAGGAGGCCAGTGTTTTAAAGAAGCCCCAAAATAGAGAATTTGGTTGCATCATGAAACCGAGCAGAGATAGTAAGCATGGGCAAGGGCTAAACCCAGGATGTGGACAAAGATACCCTGAGAGGGATTTTGAAAAACATTAATTGCCTAAAATAGATGTAGGTAATCTCTACATGGCTCTTGGGAGTGAGTGGGGGAAGTCGTTACTTGTGACACAATTTAATGTAGGGTTTTACCCTCCCCCTAGAAATTTATAAGTTGTCTTAATTTGTCTTAGGTGGCCCTGAGCCACTTTTAACCTTCTTTCCTGGTCCTTGGCCACTCCTTTTCCTTTCAGCATCCTGTGCTGTCCTTACTAGCATCTATTGTCCTTTGATGTGAATAGATATAAGTCAATTCATCAGGTTGACTTATATATAAAGGTTGAAGGACTTTTGCTCCTTTTTAATAACATTTTAATCACCAGCCAGAAAAAAGGAGGGGGGTTACTTGAGAGTCGGGGGCCTTAAGTTTATCCTGGGACCCAGGAAATTGTACCACGTCTCTGTTCCTATACTTTCAATGACTATTAGTTTTTGTTGCATTTTATCAAACTGACTGAAGTTGTATTGGGAGGAAAAGGGGTAAAAAGTGTGATTTTGCCCTGGCTGGGCGACTCATTTGATTAGAGTGTCATCCCATGCACCAAAAATATAGGCTCCATCCCAGGTCAGGGTACCTACCTAGATTGAAGGTTTGATCCCCAGTTAGGGTGTGTGCGGGAGGCAACCAATCAATGTTTCTCTCTCACATTGATGTTTCTCCCTCTCTCTCTCTTCACTCCCCACTCTCTAAAATCAATAAACACCCTCTAGTGAAGATTTTTTAAAAATGTGATTCTAAGGTCACAGTCACAAAGAACGATCGTGCCCTCTGATTGTGGATGTTAAGGTAGTAAGGTACCAGAAGGACATCTCCCCAGTATAGCTTACAATGTGCGTGACACTGCATTGAGCCTGTTGTATGCATTATCTCATTTAACTCATCAATATTTGTATGAGATTGTATGGGATACTATTATTATCTCTTTGTATAGACAAAGACACTGAAGCTCAGTGACACTGAGTAAGTTGCCAAGGTAACATGGGTAGAAAGTAGTCAGTCAGTTTGATTGCAGAGCCAGTTCCCTGAATTACTGTACCCTACTGCAGCTCTCTCAATTGGTAACTGCTTTTCTTCCACAGCCTCCATTCCACTGGGCCTGGTAGTGTATGAATGACTTCCTTGGTCCTCATTGCCAGATCATTCTCCCCTTTTTCTCTCAACCCTTCAGTTTTGAAGCTCATGTCATCAGACTATTTTACCCACATCTATTCACTGTTGTAATTGTCTGGAACCTGGGTCATTCCCTTCATTTCTCAATAATCTTGGTTCCTGATTCACTGTCATTTTAACACTCTTCCTATCTTAATTTTGGGCAATTTCAACAGGTGATTTTTCTAAAGCTTTGGTCTTGTAGTTCCATGCATCTTCTCTATCAGTCTTCCACATTATCTCAGCCACACAATCCCATGGTAATGCCTAGATATACCTTGTCATTACCAATAACTATAACCTCTTCAATAATCTCAATTTCACACATTTTATTCTTTTGTTACTACCTCCTATTTTTCCTGTAGGGCTGCATTTCTTTTATTCCACAGCACCAGAAACACTGATACATCAACCCTACTGAATATTTACTATCCATCATCTCTTCATACTTGATCTCCTCTTTATCCAACTTAAATTCCATATAATAACTCTTTTGGATACACCATAGATCCTCTTGCTCCTTTATGGTTTCAATATATTCATTTGGCAAAATCAAACCTGCCTCCTCTATGCCTGTATCAGTGCAGATGATAGCGGTGGGGAAAAACACACAACCAAACTCACATGAATTTCATACAAAAATGAGAACAACCATCTCACTTTTAAAAAATTATATTTTATTGATTATGCTATTATAGTTGTCCAAATTTTCCCCCTTATCCTCCCTCTACCCACACCTCCCACTCCCTCAGGCAATTCCCACACCATTGTTCATGTCCATGGGTCATGCATATAAGTTCTTTGTCTACTTTATTTTCTATACTGTACTTTACATCCCCATGGCTATTCTGTGACTACCTATTTGTTGTTCTTAATCCCCTCACCTCTTCACCCATTCCCCCACATCTCCTCTCATCTAGCAACCATCAAAATGTTCTCCATATCCATGATTATGTCTCTGTTCTCGTTTAGTTTGTTTTTTAGATTCAATTGTTGATATATTTGTATTATTTTGCTATTTTATTGTTCATAGTTTTGCTCTTCTTCTTTTTCTTAAATAAGTCCCTTTAACATTTCATATCATAATAGTTTGATGATGATGAACCCTTTCAGTTTTTTCTTGTCTGGGAGGTTCTTTATCTGCCCTTTGATTCTAAGTAATAGCTTTGCTGGGTAGCAGTCTTGGCTGTAGGTTCCTGCTTTTCATGACTTTGAATATTTCTTGCCATTCCCTTAGCTTGCAAACTTTCTTTTGAGAAATCAGCTGACAGTCTTATGGGAACTCCTCTGTAGGTAACTAACTGCTTTTTTCTTGCTGCTTTTAAGATTTTCTTCTTTATCTTTAACCTTTGGCATTTTAATTATGATGTGTCTTGGAGCGGGACTCTTTGCATTCATCTTGCTTGGGACTCTCTGTGCTTCCTGGGCTTGCATGTCTATTTCCTTCACCAAATTAGGGAAGTTTTATTTCATTATTTTTTCAAATAGATTTCCAATTTCTTGCTCTTTCTCTTCTCCTTCTGGCACCCCTATGATGTGAATGTTGGAATCCTTGAAGTTGTCCCAGAACCTCCTTACACTATCCTTGTTTTTCTGTATTCTTTTTTCTTCTTTTTGTTCTGATTGTTTGTTTTTTCTTCTGTATATTCCAAATAATGGATTTAATTCTCAGCTTCATCCACTCTACTGTTGTTTCCCTGTAAATTGTTCTTTATTTCAATTAATATATCCTTCATTTAGGACTGGATCTTTTTTATACTGTTGAGGTCCTCACTAAGTTCATTAAGCATCCTTATAACCAGTGTTTTGAACTCTACATCTGATAGATGCTTTTTTTCATTTTGTTTAGTTGGTTTTCTTGAGTTCTGATCTGTTTTTTCATTTAGGCCATGTTTCTTTGTCTCCTTATTTTGTCAAGCTCCCTGTGTTTGTTTCTATGTATTATGTAGAGCTGCTATGAGTCCCTGTCCTGGTAGTGTGGCCTAATGTAGTAGGTGTCCTGTAGGGTCCAGTGGAACAGCCTCCCCTATCACCCAAGCTGGATATTCAAGGTGCTCAGAGTGAGTGAGTCTGAGTAAGTGCATGTGTGGGTTCTTTAAGGGGAAGTGCTTGGGACTCCAGAAGTTTCTTCCACTGACTCAATCACTGCTAGTTTTTGCAGCCAGAAGTAGAACTTATATTTGTGGCACTAAAACCCTGGGGCTAGGGGGCCTGGTGTGGGCCTGGGACTCCTCACTCCCAAGATATCCCTTCCAAATATTTACCCACCACACATGGATGTGGGACCAGTCTGCTTCACATCTCTGCACCTCCTACCATTCTGGATGGATGTGGTTTCTTTAATCCTGTAGTTGTCTTACTTTCATTCAACTCAATTTCTGATGGTTCTGAGTAATGGTTATTCTATATTTTAGTTGTAATTTTGTGGTTGTGCGAGGAAGAGAGTCACGTTTACCTATGCCACCATACTGACTGGAAGTCAGAAAAATTTTGCTTTTTAAAATATTTTCTAAGTCTTTAGCCCCAGAAGTGGGACTCTATTATAAAGTTGGGGTTTTGTTTTGTTTTGTTTTTCTATTCATGACAGATAAAGCAAACTATAACTTAAGTCTAATTTGGAGCTTAGAGAACAGTTTTCCCATTCATGACATTTACCTTGACCACAATAATCCAAGACTAAAACTAAAACAAAAATTGTTTTTCACTCTTTCTAGGTCTAGTTCTACTTGTTTCCTCTTTTTGGCTCAGGAAATGTTCCAAGTGGGGTTTTTCTCCTTCAAGATTTTGCTCATTGTTGATAATGCTCCTGGACATTCAAATTTAATTGTTGATTTTCATCCCAATGTCAAAGTGATGTTCCTCCCACTGGCAAAATTGCCCGTTGTGAAGCATCTTCTGTACTCCTTGGCTTCAAAACTTTTTATCAGCTAAGAATCCATTGATTGTTCAGGTTATTTGTTGGAAGACCAGCCAAGAGTCTGAGTTGGGGGCAAGAGTAAGTAGACTCAGCTTCCACTTACTCTGCTGCCATCTCCTCTCACTCTTAATTCATGACCATGAATCTCAAGTGGACAGTTAATGCTCTCAGGAAGTCAAAATTTCCTAATCAGTTCTCTCTCTCCCACTTTCCTTGATGACTATTTAACTCCTTCTTTTCTCTCCTCAAACCCCCAAATCCTTCTCCATCCACACTCTTAGGTAATGACCTTATTTTCTATTTTACTGAAACAGATAGGAATTAGAACAGAATTTCTATATATTTATACCACCACACTTACTGAAATACCAGCATTTTATACTCAGCCTGCTTGCCTGTTACCATAAATAACTTACCCAAGTTTACAAGTGGGTTCCATCTCCCTGACTTCAACCCACCACCATTATTTTTCCTCTCTGTTATATAATTCTCATCAGCATATTTTTCTAGTCTTAAAAGTTTTTTCTCTTGACTCCAGTTTCTCCAACAGCTTGCCCCATTTCTTTGTTCTCTTTTGCAACATATTCCTTAAAATAGTTGATTACACTCTGTCTTCAGTTTCTCTTCTTCCACTCTCTCTCCCGCTCTAGTCAGGCTCTGCCCCCACCATTCCACTAAACTGTGCTTTTCTTGATCACCAATGACTTTGACATTTGCTTTGTCTAAAGAGTGATCCTCAGTCTTCATTTGGCGTATAAGCAACATTTGCCAAGATGATCAATTGAACACCCCTTTACCTTGATTCAATTTCTTTCTTAGGCTTCTGAAATTCTAAACTCTCCAGGTTTTCCTCCTACCTAAGTGGTCACTGTCTTAGTCAGCTCAGACTGTTATAATGAAATACCATAGACTGGGTTGCTTAAACAACAGACATGTATTTATCACAGTTGAGGAAGCTGAGACTTCTAGGATCTAAGGTGCTGAAAGATTTGATTCTCTGTGGGGTCCCTCTTCCTGGCTTGCAGACAGCCATCTCACTGTTCACACAGCCTTTCCTTGGTGCTTGTATGTGGAGAGAGATTTTCCTCTTCTTACAAGTGCACTGATCTCATCATGAGGGCCCTGCCCACATCAAAACCTGAATACTTCCCAAAGGCTCCACCTCCAAGTACCCTTTTGTTAGGAGTTAGGTTGTCAACATATAAATTTTGATGGGACTCAAACATTCATTTTATAACAGTCAATATTTCTGAAACTCCTCTGTTGATTTTTTTTCTCTCCTTCTAGACTTAATACTGGCATGTGTCAGGGCATGGGCCTTGGTCTTTTTTTCTATTCAGCTTCACTCCCTTGTGGTCTCATTTAAGTTTGTGACTTTAAACATTCATTGATTTACCTACTAACAACTATTAAATTTACATTTTTAGTTCAGACCTCTTCCCTCAACTCCAAGTTTATGCATCAAACAACCTCTTTAGCATTTCTCATTTGAAGTCTAATAGACATTTATTCAGCTTTTGAACACATGGAATACAGTTATAATAATTGTTTTAATGACCCAGTCTGTTAATTCTTACATCTATGTTGGATGGGTTTTGATAGATTTTTCTCCCCATTATGGATTATATTTTTCTTCTTCTTTGTGTGCTTCATATTCTTTGATTGGCTGCTAGGCTTTATAAATCTTATCTTGTTGGGTGCTGGATATTTTTGTAATTCTATAAATATTCCTGAGTGTTGTTCTAGGACTCAGTTCCTTGGAAACAATTTGATCCTTTTGGGTTTTGCTTTGATTGTTAGATAGGACCAGAGCAGCATTTAATATGGGGCAAATTATTCCCTACCACTGAGGCAAGACCCTTCTGCATGTCTTTACCCAATGCTTCATGAAATTTGAGGTTTTCCAGTCTGGCTGATATGATCAGGTACTGCCCCTATCCCTGATGATTGCTGAGGACTATTCACTCTAATCTTCTCATGCGACTTCTTTTCTCCACCTTTGAGTAATTTCTTGCACTTGGGTGAATACTTGTAGGAATCTTCTGCAGATCTCTGGTGTTCTCTAGTTGTGGCATTCTCCTCACTGATACTCAGTCCTGTGAGCTCAAGCGACCTTGGTGTCCCTGCAATTTTGGCTCTATCTCCTCAATTTAGAGAATCAACTGAGCTCTATTTGGGTTTCTCCTTTCAGCACTTCAGCTTGGAAACCCTCTCAAAGGAGTAAGCTGGGGCAATGATAGGGCTGGTCTCTCAGTGATTATTGTCTTTTGTTACCTGAAATCCCATGTCTTTAAAATTGTTGTGTCATGTATTTGATGCTTTTGTTGTTTGTTTGTATCAAGAGGGAGGGTAAAACTGATCCCTGGTACTCTATCTTGGTCCTAATCTAATAAGCAGATGGAACTCATCATGCCAAAATGGAACTCCTCGTTTTTCATCAGATCTGTACCCTCTTGTAATTGTATCTAGTTGATTTCTCACTTTTTCTCTTCCCTGTCCCTACCATATTTACTCCATCTGGAAATTTTTTTACTCTTCCTTCAAATTTAATCTGTAATATGGCCACTTTACATCACCTACACGGCTACTGAGAGAGAGGTCTGATCAGATCACTGGGAAGGAATAAGAAGGGGCCGTAGGAAGAGTTTGCTGAGGCAATGGTGACAGTCTAGGATGGGATTGGCTGAGAAGCTGAATGACTCCAGAGTGCATGGAATTATGGGCTAGAAAATGTCAAATAAAAGAAGGGCTCTTGGGCTCTGGCTGGCTGGCTCTCTTCCTTGAAGACATCTGGGTGATCATGCTGCCACTGCCTGCATTTCCCAATGGATGGTATTTTGGATGGGAAGGAAATCTGGGTGCAGCCTAGGATCAATCGAGGCAGGCAGGCAGGGAGTGGCGGGGTTATTCTTTTGGTGTCCTAGAGGGGACAAGCTGCCATTCTTCCAAAATTGTGTAGCTCTTGTATCTCAAACAGCGGGAATGATAGGAGAACTCAAGTGTCAAAGAGTTTAGCCTGAATTGATAGACTTAAGTGGCTAATGCTTGTGGGAAGTTGTTATTCCAAAATTGTGAAACTTTTGAATAAAGACTCCTTTCCTTTATCACCAAACTTTGCCTCTGGAATTTTGCCTAGAAGGTGGTAGCAGGCAGCAGTAACACTGCTACCTGGTCTGAGCTACCATTATTTCTTGCCTGGGTTACCATAATTGCCTCCTAATTGGTCCCCTTTATTCCCTTTTTTATGCATAATCTTACTTCAATAAGACAATAATATGAGCCTTTTATATTACTTGCATTGACTTTCTTTGCAATTTTGGAATGAATCAAGCAGGTTCTTTCCTCAGGGCCTTTGCAATGGCTGTTCCTACTTCCTGGAATGCTTTTTCCTTAGATCTCTGAATACCTAAATTCCTCCAATCTTTGTTAAATATCAACCTCAATGAGGCTACTCCTTTAAACATTTTTAAATTAAAAATATTTTAATATATTTCCAGTCTGGCTGATAGGATCAGGTACTATTTATTTTTGAATAGATAAAACATCTACATGGCTCAAACATGGAAAGATCAAAAAAATATATAGTGATAACCTTTCTACTCACTCTTGTCCTCTCCCAGAGACCACCCCCATTTCTTGTATATCCTTCTAGTGATATTTTACACATATAAAAGCAATATATACCTATTCCTCTTTTTTTATACAAATGACAATATGTAATACACACTGTTCTGCTTCTTATTTTTAAATTTATTTCTCTTAGAGATTGACTGGCTGCATTGTATTCCATTATTTGGATATTCTATAATTTACTTGAAACTTTGGTACCAGACCTTTCAGAATTCAGGATTCTAATACTTTGCTATTGTAAACAATGCTACGATGACTATCCTTGTACATATCTCATATGTGAGAATATCTGTAGGAAAAATTCCAAGAAGTGTAATTGCTGGGTCAAAAACAAGTGCATTTGTAATTTTGATTACATGTTGTCAAATTGCTCTCTATTGAGTTTGTACCAATTTGCATTCCAAAAAGCATTGCATTGTAACAGAACCCACGGGCTGTTCAGTTATTAGGGGCTCGATTGCCTGCCGCCAGAAGCATAACTCTCAATACCAGAGTTTGGTGAAAAGAAAAGGAATTGTTTATTTAATGGTTATATAGATTTAGATTATTTGCAGAGTTTTGCGGTTAAGCCTTATTTCTTTAAAACACCCATAAACACATAGTTCTGCCTCCCCCTACAAAACCAGGCTAGTTTTAGAAAAGTCAGAGATACAGTCTTCCTATTTCCCAGACACAGTTTAGCTTTACCGGCAGCTCCCAATCACTGGATCCTGATTGGGGAGTTTTTGCCTGTGTTGTGCCGCCCTCCAGCTTTTAATGCAGAACCACGTGGAGTTTCCAGCCTCCTTGTAAACCGAATGGAGTTCTCCCTTTCCTTTCAAAGCCACGTGGTGTTCTCCTCCTAAAATGTCTGCTGCTTGTTTTTAAATCCCTGACTGCGTCCTGTGATGCAGTGGGCATGGTAACCAGTTCTGACCATTCACAGAACCTTGCACAGGCTCTGTGTGCTCTTTCTGTACTATTCTATGGTCCAAAACCCCTACCATCTTCTTGGGGCCTTGGAAGAACCAAAGCCATTTGCGTAACAAAGACACTAGCCACTAGCCAGAGGCAAGTGAAGGCATCTTAAAAGCTGTTCCCTTTCCCCATCCCCCAACTCACAGACTCTGGGGACTTTTGGAGACCCCCATTTTGTAACAGCATGAGTGACTCTGCTGTCTCGTTCTTCACCAACATAGTGTATTATCTTGGCAAACTTATATATAAGTAAGGAGGTGGTGTCTTAATTTTAATGTTTTCCTTATGCTCCCCAAAGCAACTTGTGTTTCTTTTCTGTTAATTGTCTATTCACAGGGCATTGGTTTTGTCCTTATTTTTCTATTCCAGGGCACTTGAAGGGTAAGATGCACATGATTTGGGGGGAGGGGAGTGGGATCAGAGCATTGATTAGACTCTCCTGGGTCACCTTTGATGATCACAATAAAGACAAAGGTTTTAGAATCTTAAATTTTCCAGGAACCTTAGACATAATATAGTTCAATTTTTTTAGTTTTAGCTTTTGTTTTTACCACCTGTATCTCCTCCACCCACTCCACTCCCACATCCATTAGAATCCTGGAGGTTCTTCAGTTCTGAAAACATTTTTAACTTCTTAAAAAAACTGCAACTGACATATGGCTCTCCAATGTATTGCATACTACTTGTGTATGCTTTTGAGCAGAATATATAAAAGGTTTTCCTGTCATTTCTACTAATGCAAATCCACACCTCTGAAATCCACAATCCTGAAATATAGAGTGCTCTTTAAAACTAGAAGTGTTTCAATAAGTTTGGCATGAAAATTTATTTAGGGGCAAAACCTGGCCTGAACTGATGATTGCAATTTAGAGTTTTTATCTCATACATGTGAATATTCAAATGTTTTTCAGAAGAATTATATATCTGTTTTATTATAGAATACTGCCCTAGGCCCTGCTGGGGACAATACATAATATAAATAACAAATTACATTTCTGAAATCTGCAAAATTTTGAATATTGAAAGGCACTTGGTCCTGAGGGATTGTGGACCTGCATTTAGACTTAAAAACTCATCATTACTAGGGAAGGTTTTAATGCTGCACTGGTCTTCTTAAATTCAGGCCTGTGTGTGTCAGCTCTTGTAAAGTTATTCAGACAAATCAAAGAAGAGTCAGTTTTGAAATAATGTCATGATAATGTTCTGTTAACACTTAAAATTTTCTAGTCTGAGTTTTGGGTCCTTCTCTGACCTTTAAATGTATCTTAAGGAACTTAAGTTATTTAGAAATATTGTTAATGATTCAACTTGGAAATAAAAATTTTACACCACTCCTCTCTTAAGAAATGTATAGTAATTGGAAGGCAAGCTGTTAAAAAAGCTGTTATATTTGCAACTACGTATGTGGGAAAATCAGGATTTTCTTCATGTTGTAGCATCAAAACAAAACACAGAAATATATGATCTACAACCGTAATTGTAAACATGTGCATAACTTAATTGTTCTCATTGCCTTCCTATGTAAAATATTTTAAATATGACCTTACTAGATATTTTTATATTGATTAATTATATTATGTTTAACTCATTTTACACACTGGAATTTCTCAAAACTTTATTTGGAAAGAGCTTTATACAATTATCCAATGGTATAAAAGTGGAAGAGGACAGTCTGGAATAAACCTTTTGCAATCCTTGGAGAAAAGAAAGGTGACCTTTAGGTTGTTTCAGATGAAGAACGTGGATGGAATTATAGAAGAGAATTTATTTCACACAATGTTTTTCTGCATCAGTGATTTTAATATGGATTCTCAGTGGTTATCAACAGCTAGTCAGATAATTTTTTACACACTGATCTCTGGATTCTGACCTAGTGAACTGTGGGCTCAGCCCTCCTCCTCCATTTCTTTCTTGATCCAGTCCACGTAGTTGAGTAATTTGGTGTAGAAGCCATACCCCTGGCTACACCCAATGCCCCAGGACACTATGCCCGTGGCCAGCCAGCGGTCATTGTTCTTATCCCTCACTGCAAAGACCCCTCCACTATCCCCCTGACAGGCATCCTGCTTTAGAGTCGGGTGCCCAGCACAGAACATGTTTTCAGAGAACACATCTTTACTCTTTTGACTCCGGAGCCAACTCTCACATGCCTCTCGCCTAGCTACAGGCAGACGGACATACCTGAGATGGTCAGCAAGCTTATCCTCTGTTATCCCAAAGCCACTGACATAGCCCATGAGACCCCTATCATAGAAGGTCTCATTGTCAGGCAGGCAGATGGGGAGGAGGTTGGGGCCCAAGGTGACTCTATTTTCCAGTTCCAGGAGGGCAATGTCTCCCTCAAAATTGTGGGCCTCATCCTTGCGGTAGTCTGGGTGGATGCTGACCCTGCGGACAGGATGGTTTCCTAGTTTCATGATATCATCCACATTTACATCACCCAGGAACACATCTATGCTGGCATTGGTTTGTGAGTTGTGGTCTTTGGGGTAGAGGGTGTGGGCAGCTGTGAGTATCCAGCGGTCACCCAGCAGGGCTCCACCCCCTCTCCCATGGATGTTGGTGAACACCTGCCAGGGGAAATTGCCCAACTCGGCATTTTTCCCTCCAATGATGCGCTGCTTCTCTACCACAGGTTTGATGGGTTTCCCACACACTGGAGAGGAGAGACAGCGAAGGCAAGGACAAGTCAGTTCCAGGTCCACCCCTTTTCCCTCCTGTGGTCAGTCAGTTTCCCTTTCATCCCCTTTTACTGCCTCTGGGCCCCTTTCTCTTTCTCCTCCCATTCTAAGAGCTCCATCTCTGGTTTATTGCCTGTTCTCCTTGTTCTTTATTTCTTCCTGTTTTTTTTTTTTTTTTTAGTTGTTGTTTTTATTCCTTGATTTCCTGTCTGCTCAGTGAAAATATTGGAATGTCAGGACCACATCCAGTTCTCTGCATCTCTCTCTCTCTCTCTTTCTCCTGGGACATCTCTTTTTTTCCCTTACTCCTCATGTCTATTTTCAACTTTAAACTGGAGTGTTTCCCCAATCGCTTTGCCTCCATTCTCCGTGCATGCTTTTTCTGGTGCTCTACAGGGTTACAAAGGTCACCAAGGATGGCTCTGGGGGGTTTCCACTCACCTGGAAGACACCGAGGAATCTTCTCTCCTTCCTGTTCATTCTTCCAAATGCCCTGTGCTGTGCAGGTATACATTCCTGAGGGGCGAAGGGGCTATGATCAGGTTGGGAAGTGGTGGGTAGGGAAACCGGGTTGTGGAGGTCAATGAGCACTGAATGTGTTGGGCAGGGGCAGAGGAGAATCAGAACCAGCATGGACAAGGGTCAAGGGAAAGGTTCACATATATAAGGGTGGAGTATCAAAAATGTAAAGACCCTCTTCGATCGGAGCTCGCCTGCAGGGAAGCGGCACGGTGGCGCAGGCCCGGGTGTAGTCTCCTGTCTAGACTGAGTGAAGGAGAACAATGCCGAAGGACTCTGACCCACTAGTGCCTTTACATTGAATTGGCTTTGGCTATGCAGCACTGGTTGCTTCTGGTGGGATCATTGGCTATGCAAAAGCAGGTAGCGTCCCATCGCTGGCTGCTGGGCTCCTCTTTGGTGGCTTAGCAGGCCTGGGTGCTTATCAGCTCTCTCAGGATCCAAGGAACATTTGGGTTTTCCTAGCTACATCTGGAACCTTGGCTGGCATTATGGGCATGAGATTCTACCACTCTGGAAAGTTTATGCCTGCAGGCTTAATTGCTGGTGCCAGTTTGCTGATGGTTGCCAAACTTGGAATTAGTGTGTTCAATAGACCCCATCAGTCATAGTCATGTTCCAGCTTGGACTCTTGAAGAATTTTAAAACTTCCACTACTTTTAGTATATTAAGAGAAATAAGTGCAGCATTTTCACATATGCTGACATTTTACTTAAAAAACAAACTGAACTTTCCAGAGAAAAATATCCGTCATTATTATTACAACCCTAAAGAGATGGGTAGCGTATAACATAAGAGTTTATTGTTATAATACCCTCGTATAATTTGATTCTTATATGTTGATGTTATTTCTTCTTTATGTATTTTTACAGAAAGTCTCAAAGGGTGAAATGTTAGGTGTCAACATTGGGGGCCATGAAACCCCTCACACCCTACATAGGAACATTATAAAAAAAAAAATCTTATGAGATTTGGGATATCTATTCTTTTGCCCATATTAGAGCACAGACCTACTTTGAAATTATGTTAAAGGAAATATCAATGGAAATAAAGTTTACTATAAAAAAAAAAATGTAAAGAGTGACTTCCGGCCAAGATGGAGGCTTAGACTAACACGCTCGGTCTCCCTCTACAACTAAGAAGGAATATAGCTACCTCAAAACAAAAGATAACTAGAAATTCCAGAGAATAAAACTACATGGAAGCCCAACATATAAAGTTATAAACCAGCAGTGCTCATCCGGACGGGTAGGAGGAGCGAGAAAACATGGTGCTGTCTGTGGTAGCAGTGGGGATAACGGCGGGACTGAGAGAAAAGCCAGAGGAGCAAGCCTGGCCGCAGTCGAGTCCCGGCAGCTCGCGATCCCAACGCTGGAGAGGGCCGACCCCCCATTGCCTTGGATGGAGAGGCCCAGAGGGCAGGGGGACGGATCCCGGTCTCTCAGAGGAGAATAATGGCAGGAATCCATCTTGGACCCCTGCTCTCACACAAAGCGCCACAGTGTGGCGAAAAAGGTCCCGATCGCTGCAGGTCACAGTTTGCTGATTGCTGCTGGTCACCAGACAGTGACGAGTGCATGGGGCTCCACCCCCTATAGCCTGCCCAGGAAGCAAAGCTAAACACAAATCTGTTAGAATGAAGCAGACAATGATAGAAATCCCAGTGACGCACGCAGCTCACCAGGCAGCAGATGCAAGACCTGACAGAGGAACAAATAGAAAACCTTTCTGAGGCTCAGTTCAGAGCTATAGTTATGAGGTGGCTTACAGAATTAACAAAAGATGTGGAACAAGACAGGGAAGGAACGAAAGCTACTCATATTGAAATGAACGAAAACACTTATGAGACAAGTGGTGAGGAAATAAAATCTAAAGATCAAGTCAACAAACCGGAACATAGGGAAGGAACAAACAGACAACCAGTGCAGAAAGAGGAAGCAAAAAGTAAGGAAAGTGAGGAGAAGATCAGAAACCTCTGGGACAGCTATAAGAGACCAAACATCCAGATTATAGGATTGCCAGAGGGCGAAGAAGAACTAGAAATTGAAAAATTATGTGAAAAAATAATGAAGCAGAACTTCAAACTTGGGGAAGGAAATAGACTTACAGGTACAGGAAGCACAGAGAGTTCCAGAAAAACTGGACCCAGGGAGAACCACACCAAGACACATTATAATCAAATTGTCAAAAATTAAAGATAAAGAGAGAATCTTAAAAGCAGCAAGAGAGAAGAAAAGAATCATGTACAAAGAGGTCCCAATTAGACTATCAGCTGATTTCTCAAAGGAGACCCTGCAGGCAAAAAGGGACTGGCAAGAAATATTCAAAGTAATGAAAATCCAAAACCTACAGCCACGAATACTCTATCCAGCGAAGCTGTCATTCAGAATAGAAGGGCAGAGAAAGTGCTTCCAGGGCAAAGTAAAACTGAAGGAGTTCATCAGATCCAAATCACTGTTATATGAGATGTTAAAGGGCCTTGTTTAGAAGAAGGAGGATCAAAACTATGAACATTAAAATGAAAACTGCATCACAACAACCAACAACAGAAGCTAGGGAATCGAAACAAAAGCAAACTAGGCAACAAGAGTGGGAAAAGAACTCTAGGTATGGGGAACATATTGAGGGGAGGTCAGCAGGGATGGGGAAGGCGGAAAGGGAGGGAGATGGTACAGGAATTAAGAAGCATAGTACAAGGGAGTGGAGTAGACAGGAAGAGGTTGAGAAGAACTATATGCACAACCAATGGACATGGACTAAAAGGGGGGGACAGCCGGAGGGAGGGGGGCCACCGGGTGGAGGGGAGCAGAAGGAAAAGTAATTGGGACAAATGTAACAGCATAATAAATAAAACATATTTTAAAAATATATAAAGAGGCTTTCTATATATATATATTTGTTTTAGTGTTACGTGAAAATACTAGAATACTTAACTGTATGTTTGATGTGATCCCTACTTATGAAATACAGAGAAACTGGGATGAGCATATCAAAATCTTATCAATGACTTGATATCTTGGTAGTGGGATTGTAGATAACAATGGTAGCTATATTTCTGATTGTTGACAATGTGCCATGCTTGTGGCTAAACACTTTATCTGAACAATCTTATTTAAGTGCCACGGTGACACTTGCAGGTATGCATTATTACCCTCCTTTTATAGATGAGGAAACTAATCTTAAATAATTTATACATGGTCACATAACTTCTATGTTCCAGAACCAAGATGCAAAGTAAGAGTTGCCCAACTTCAAAACCTAGCTTTTAAATAATACCATATATAGCCCATATATAAGACTTTTTTCCTTTTTTTGCATATTTCAAACCAGAAAGTATATGATTTCTTTTATTTAAAGAAAAATTTAAAGATATCCACAGATGAAGTTGAGAGTCATTTAGTAAAATTAAATGCAAGATGTCACAACATAGCAGCCTGAGGGGGTATGTGGGGAGAATGTTGGGAGAAGTCCCACTGATACCGCTGTAGTGGTCGTGTTGGTGATGGTAGTAATGGTGGTGATGGTGTGGTGTTGGTAGTGATGATTGTAGTGATAGTGTGGTGGTAGTGGTATTGGTGTTTATGGTGGTGATGGTTGTGATAATGGTGGTGGTGGTGGTGGGGATGATGATGGTGATAGGGGTGTGTGGTGGGGAGTGGGGGGTGGCGGCAGCAGGGGGGTGATGTTAGTTGAAGAGGGTGGTAAGGGTGGCGGTGATTGCAGTGGTGGTGATGGTGGTAGAGCTGATGGTGGGGTGGTGATGGTGATGATGGTAGTAGAGGTGAGGGTGGGGTGGTGTTAATATAGAGGGTGGCAAGGGTGATGAGGGGTGATGATGATGGTGGTGGTAGTGGTGACTGCAGTGGTGGTGATGGTGATGGAGGTGGTAGTGGTGAGAGGGAGCTATTAATGAGATTTTAGTCTTTCCTTATCACTCAGGTGCTTCCTTCTTTAAGCCTGCTAGGCTCCTCTTGGCACTGTACTTTAGGTCCCTGAAGCCAGTGTCTTGGGAAGATACCTTGATATGTATTCCTTAGGGATTCTATTAAAAGAATCTCAGATGTCTTGAGAAGACAGAAGGGGAAAAACTGCCATTTGCGTGGGTCCCTACCTTGCTCAGACTCACTGCTACCATCTCTGGTCTTCATCTTGTAATACGGCTCATGGCAGTAGTACTGGATACGGGCCTGGTAGGTGTTCACTCCCTTTGTGGTGGTATAATTGAAATTCCCGTTACGTAGGCTTCGGGGCTGCCCACAGTCCTTGACTGGGAGAGAACACAGGGCCATGTGAGAGTTGACAATGATGGTGGGAACTTCAGTGGAAGGAATGTGAGTTGCCTACCCACAGAACAGGCTGAGAACCTTAAGAGAAATATGGTCAGTGGGGGACACTTGTGATGGGTGGGCACTGGATGGACTGAAATTCCGTTCTGGGTAGAGACCATCAATCCTGCTGAGATGAGGGCTACCTGGTTCTTGCAATGAGTCATAGAATTCAAAGAACAAGTCAAGGGGAGGGTCTTTTGGGGAGAGGCTTACTTCTAGACTCCCCCTCTTCCCCTTTCAGCCTAGGTCCCTAAGGCTGGGGGGTGGGAGGTCCCTAGGGGCAGATACATCCTGAGTTGTAACTTACTCTTGCACCTGGGCATGGCGCGATGCCATGTGCCATCATCCTGGCAGACAGCTGTGAAGGAGAGCAGTACCTGGTTGTCCTGTTTGAGCAGAGGTAGAGATGCCATTAGTACAAGGAGGCACTGCATCTCCCTTCCTGCTCTTTCCCACACAGCCAGGAGTGCAAAGACAGCTCTCAATCCATGAGACCTCAGCACCCCTGTATATGTGGCTCTTTTGTCCTCCTCCCTTGCCAGTCCTCTCAGACCAGAGTTATACATGGGAACTCTGAGTTGCACAGGAGAAAGACAGAGTCAGGCCTAATTGTCAGACCCAATAATCCTCTCTCTAGACTCTTGCCTGTTTTTTTTGCTGAGGTCTAGTTGAACCCTACAATTTTATTTATTTATTCACTTCATTTAAATTTTTTTCTATTATAGTTAATATTTAATATTATTTTATATTAGTTTCAGGTGTATAGCATAGTGCTTAAACAATGATATAATTTATAAAGTGATCCCCCTGATAATTCAAGAACCCATCTGGCACCCTGCATAGTTATTACAATATTATTGACCATATTCCCTGCGTAGTATACATCCCTGTGACTCTGTTATAATCACCAACTTGTACTCCTTAATCCCTTCATCTTTTCCATCCAGCCCCCAACACTTCTCTCAATTTTAAATTCGTTTTGACCCCTGCAATTTTAAATTAAGACAATAACAAGCCTTGTTCTGTGTTTTCTGCATTGAATCAGAAGATTTTTCCCTGTGGAGTTCCCTGCATCACTTATTCAGTCCTAGACTGGAGTTTTCTTAAGGGTCAGGGCCTTTCCTAAAATACTTGTGCATCCCAGTCACTTTCCTGGGTGCCTACAATGCTGACGTGTTAAGTGCTGTTGCAGGTGAGCAGATAGCAGGGATGATGCAGGAAAATGGCACCCTCGGAAATGAAAAGCATTTGGACAATGTAAGTGCATTTTATTAACACCAACAACCATCCTAGAGCATTAGCCCTGGGAAAGTTCACAAGAGAATGTGTGTGAGAACTAGGATGTCTGAGTGAAATATTAATAATATGAAATATACTGTGTGGCTTGCTTTAAATTCTGTGATGTGAATGATATAAATGCCAAGGTTAGGGTGGACATAGCAAAGGAGAGGGAAGGTTGTAACCAGAGCAAAGAGTATGTCCAGTCTTCTGGGCCCAGGACACCCACTCCTCACGACATAGCTGGAGGCATTCTGCAGTAAAGAGCAATTTATCTGGCTAACTTAGTTTGATGCAACAGTCAAAGGTAAGCTTCATGAAGGCTGTGTGAAGATGTGTGCTTCTTTTTACTGTCCTCTGGCATCTAGAACACTGCCTGATACTCAGTAAACACTTGACGTATTTGTTGAATGAATTAACTGCTACTTAAGGACCTACCAAAAGTTGCTTCTCTGATTCTGATTAGGCACTCCAAGTGGATCTATTGAACAAAGATGGGATCTCTAGTCCCAGGTCCCTGGCCAGGGTTAACTTCAATTTTTTGTTTTTCAAAATAGCACTTTAGTTTACCAGCCTTTATGAGGTTGGCCAGTGGATAAAACCACAACCTTCCTTGAGTCTGTAAAGGACAGGATGGTGGGACCAGGGTGAGAGCACCAATGTGCATAAAAGAGCCCTGGAGCAAGAGGGAGGAGATTTGGTCCAGGTCTCTGATGTATAAAATCATTGTGATGTCAAGCGAGTCCACTTCCACTCCACTTTCACTCCTGCCTTTTCAATTCCTAATTCTACAGTGAGTTTATTAGACTGGGTCAGTAGTTCTTGAACTTGGTTGTATATTAAAGCCACCTGGGTAGTTTTAGGTAATCCTGATGCCCAGTCTGCACTTCAGATTAATGGAATCAGTCTCTAGCAGGGGACACAGACATCAATATTTCTTAAACTCTAAGAGTTTCCAATGTGCAGTCAAGTTTGAGAACTGGTAGACCAGGTGACCCTTCCAGCTCTAATTATCTGTGATCCCACCTGGGATTGGGCCTAAATCTGCTGTGGGTTTATCCATCTGAATTGCTCCTGGAATGCTGGGCCAGCTCTCTCCCTTAGCCCTGGGCTCTTACCTCCACCAGCTGGTAGCCTTGTTTGCAGGTGGCAATGAAGTAGTCACGAAACTGGTATTGAGACTGCAGGTTCTGGATGATGGTGAACTCATCTAGGGTTTTGGGCTGGGGGCACTTGATGACTGTGGTGGAGATCAGAGGACATGTTTATTTCAGAGCCACTTGCCTTCTATCTCCCTACCTGATCCTGCCCTATTGCGGGCCAGTGAGGGAGGCAGGCCCCCAGGCAACCTTACTTGAAGTGGTATAGTGCAGCTTCCAGCCTCGACTGTCCCCTGACTCATCTGTGAAGAACAGCAGATCCACCGAATTGCTGCTGGTGTCAAGGTCAGCGGGTCTTTGCTTCCCACAGAACTCGCCAATGTTCCTTCCATGGGTATAGATCTGGTGGGGGAGGATGGAGGGTCATCTCTCCAATGCAGACATTTTCCCACAGGGCCAGGGTTATGGTGGTGGTAATCTTGCTTTGTGTATGTTTTCACTTGGAGGGGAAAAGGGATCCCCAGGACCCACTTCCAGTTGTGTAGGAGCTTGCCCAGCCCATGTGTGATGTTGGACATTCTTGTCCCAATTGGCCAGAGGATGAGAAGAACCAAGTGGGAACGGGAAAGAGAGGGAGGGGTCTCTCTGGGGGTGGGATGGCTGTACCTGTAGCTGATCATAGGGGCAGTGTACTTGCTGGTGGTCATCGATTTCAAAAGGCTCTAGGAACTTGAGGTGGATGGTGTAGCCCCGCTCAACCTGGATGCTGTAGTTGCAGCGCAGGTCAGGGGGGTAGGGCTGGGGGTACTCCAGGCTGGACACATAGCCTGATGGCTCTGTGTACAGCTCGCTGCTGCACTCGACTGTGAGAACAGAGCCGGGAGGGGGTCACCAGGAGATTCTCCAGCTGGCCCAGAGAGCCCTTGTTCAGCCTCTGCCTCCCTCCCTCACCACTCAACCTCACCCTGGCAGGAATATCCGTCCTTCTGAAGCTCATAGCCTGGACGGCAGGAACAGAAGTAGCCACCAACGTAGTTGTGACAGAGGTGTTGGCACGGGGGCTGGGGATTCTCCTCAACTGTGTTTCTCTGGGAAGCACATTCATCAAGGTCTGGAAGAGATTCCGGAAGGAAGGATTAAATTCCTGCCAGGGGACTTCTGTGGTGGTGTTGGTCTCAGAGTGGTCACTCACCAGAGGCCACAAGACCAAGTCAGCTCCTGACCACCTGGACCTCCAGGCCTTTCTAATGCTTTCTGGGAACTACCACTAGGGACAGAACCCATGTTGGCCTGCCTCTTCTGGAAAAAGCTCTCTTGAGGTGAAAAATAAGGAAGGCCAGGCATTCTGCTTCTTTCGATTCAAGATTCCCTTTTTCCAGTCCCCATTCAATATGACTGAGGTCCAGAAAAGGGCACCGAGGGACCACTCACCCACAGCTTGGTAGTAGGCCAGGAAGCCCTTATAGAACATGATGGTGCCATTCTCCTCATTGGAGAAGTCTGTGTGGAAGGTCAGCAGCATCTTGTTTCCTTCGGATATAAATTCCTTCTTTCCTGGGGGATTGCCCAGTGGAGAACCCAGCTGCCCACAGAACCTTCCCAGGGTTTTCTTATCAGCAGAAATCTGGTGCAGGAAGGACAAGGAGTAGGAGGAAGGGCTGTTGAGACCTGTGCCATGTGGAAGGTCAGTGGAGGTCCTCCTTCTCTCACCCCAAAGAGTGAATCATGACCTACTTCTGCAATAGCCCCCAGCTGGTCTCTACCTGCTGGGCTCTAGCTTTTGCCAAATTCCCCGGGTGACTTTCATCTGTCTATCTGAGTCTCCCACTGGCTAACTCTTTTCATGTCTTCCTGTGCCCATTCCCAGTTTATGTTCCCCCAGCATGTTTCAGACTTCTCTTCATTCCCACTGCATCCCATGCCTGTCTTCCACTGGAATCCTGATTGTCTCCGCCCAGCCTTTATCTTTCCATCATTCCTAGAGCCTGGACTCATCTGCCCTAATTTCTATCTTGTTATTCCACCTCACCTTATTCAAACCATTCACATCCAGCCATGTCTTCTGACTCAGAGGCGGATTTAATGGCGGGCGCACCTGGTGGGCGCCCTGGGCCCCAACTTCTGAAGGACCCCGCAAAACCCCAACTTTACACTTTTTTCTAATGACACCAAGTTTGGTTTCATTACTATGCTGCATAAAATATGGTTAACATGTATTTTTATTTCTCCTGTCTCTCTTTTTTAAGGGGCCCAATATTTTCTTCTGTGCCCGGGGCCTCAACCGACGTTAATCCGCCTCTGCTCCTGATACACGTAGCTGAATGTGAGCCTCTGGGCCCTGCCAGCCTTGGCATTGGCAAGCATCACCCTGCTTCCCTTATTTCTTGCTTCGTTAACCCATCCAAAGCAGTTGTCCTTGGCTCAACTCCATTCTTTACCTTCCCTGCCACCAAGACCCCTCCCCGCAGCACTGCAAACTTCTCCAGACTCTGGACGACGAAGATGTATCATTTTCACGTTATTCTCTTGAAACCTTCTGGAAATGGTGTCTATTGGATGTGAGTAGGTTCCACATGAATTCTGGGCCTAGAGTCTCATCTTTACTGGATGTTGAAAGATGGGACTGGGAGGGTACCCTTGGTTATTAGGGAGGTGAGGGGACTGAGCCCAATGTCCTGAGCTACTACCACACACATTTCTCTTCCCAGTGTTTCTGTGTTCCGGATAGGGCAGGCAGTCATGGTGACTGATATTCTCCATGGAAGCAGGGAGACTGAGTCACAGTGCTTTCTCACACTCCCAGCAAGAAAACAGATGGAAAAGACTTTTCTGACTACTATAGATAGTAAATTTCTTGAGAGTGGGGACTGTACCTTCCCTCCTCTGTGTTTCTCCCCTCTCACTGAAGGCCTCTAAAACCTGTGGACACCGTTCATGGCATCATCTGACTCCCAGAACTCCACTCGGCCATCCGTTCTTACAGTGCTGGGGCTGTGGCCATGGATGGAGAGTGCTACCCACGGTGGTTAGAGCACACGGCCTCAGGTTCCAGCCCCCTGCCCAGCTCTCCCTCTGCCCTCCCGACCTGACCTCCTACCTTGACATAGTCATAGAAACAGCCTTCAGAAGGCTCCAGGTCAAAGTGCCAGAAGACGAGCTTCACCCTGTATCCCGTGGGGACCGTGATCACAGTGGTTGTCTCAAAGTTGTTGGGGTAAGGCTTGGGGTACAGAGGAGAGGTCACCTCCCCAAAGAGCTCCTGAGGGGTGGGGACGGAGCCTCCCACCTTGCAGAATAGGACTGATACCAGGAGGTATAAAAGCCACCTGCCAAAAAGAAAGAGGGTGTCTTGTCTGGAGGGCTGTTTGGGCAGTGACTGGGGTGGGGGATGGGTTGGCCATACCGTTGGGCATTTTCCTCTCTGCCCATTCTAGACCTCACAGATGTTCCAGGTAGGTGTGGGTGGAGTGGGGAGACCGGTCCCTGCAGCTGCTGCGCTGTGTTCCTCCCCAGGGCAGTGTCCAGTCCAGAGGTCGTCACACTGCCTTCACCTCTCTCTCCATCCCCTGCCCTTGCCCTGTGTTATCACTCCCCTCCCACTCCTGGAATAGGTTGGCTTGGGACCAGCTAATTGAGGGTGAAGGTTTCCAGTCATGGTTCTCTAAAAGGGCTCCAAAAGGCGCAGCAAAGGCGTCTGGGAGAAACTGCCTGCGGAGTATAGAGTGGTGCACAGAGGGCACCTCTCCTGGGCAGAGTGAGACCCCCCATCTCAATGCTCGCCTGCTGTGAGCTGGAAGGAAGAGGGGATGTGGCCATCACCTCATATGTCTAAGGTCTCCTTCTGTCCTCAGGAGGAGGGATTGGGGGCTATGTGTTTGAGTGTGTGCATGCGAGTGCACATTGGAATAGATAAGGGATATGGCGGGGGGCGGGGGCGGAGGCTGTTCTAGTCTCTCTGAATAAACTTGGGGACAGGGTTGCCTCCCACACCCAGGATTCTCTCCTCTGGTTTCTCCCTCCATCCTCGGTCCCCATCAACCTTACTCACATTTCTCAAGTCCTGATTTTGTATCCTGGACTCTCCTGATAGCGTCTTCATCCACTTTATGTAGAGGGAGAAAGTGGTCATGCAGAGGAGGGAAGGGGGAGGGAGCGACTGACTGTGGAGGGGGAAGGGGGACCTTTCCCGGAGGAATGTTGCAGGGAATGAACTATTTGCATAAACAAAACTGGAAAAAAAAAGTTTCCAGTTTAATTTAGTTTTGGTTTTGAATTCCCTGATGGTGTTGCCACCTGCTGGCCTACATGGGAACGGGTCAGTTTTTAGGAACAGGAAAGCCTTCTGCTAGCAGCACAGACTTCTTGTTTTCTCAATCTGATCTGCATTCTCCCTTCCTTTGGGGTCCTTCCTAGGGCTGCTGCTGTGTTTACAAGGTTCCCACCCAAAGTGCCGTGGAAAGCACAGTTGAGGGCACTCTCCTTTCTGACTGCCCTTTTCCATGAACTCGGTTTGTCCTGCCCTTAGTCACCCAGCAGCCCTGGTCCAGGAACAGCTGAGGTTTCAATGCCCAGGATGATGTGACAGAGGCAGAGGAGGGCAGTGCAGGTGTGGAAAGAGGAGAATAGAGCTTGGTTGCATTGGGGCCCCGGTTTACTTCACTCATGAGTGACACGTAGACAGAACAAGGATTCTGTTTGCAGGGTGACCATAAAGCTCCTCTATGGTTTAAGACTTCCTCCCCACCTTAGTGAACGGAAGCATGCCAAGAACATGGCTCTTAGAAAGCAAGGGCTGCTGGGGAGAGGCAGAGACATCCTCTTTTCCTCAGCATCTTGTCATGAGTTTGAGCCCCTGAGGGTCACAGTTACCTAGGGGTGGTCAAAGGGTGTAATGTGAGAGGAAGCCAGGCCCCTGGGAGGGAGGGGAGCTCTTGTCTTTCCTGTCGATCAGGACATAGTGTCCTGTTTTAAAGGTTTGCTTTTCATGGGAACCTTTCTTCATCAACTCTCTGTTGCTCAAATGCCTTAAGGTGCTGTATTCCCTAGGGAGGCCCAGGCTGCAGAACAGGCCTCTGAGCCCTGAGGCCTTTGTAGTATATTCTGCTTGTTTCCCTTATCAGACTAATTCCTCCATCCCTGCACGCACCACTCACCCACTCATTCATCATTAATGGACGACTTACGTAGCGTGCCAGGCACTTTCCTAGGCAATGGATTTCAAGGACTCACGAAGATGGGGCAGGTTCGCCTTAGGCAGCCACCAAGTCATCACTGAATATAGTTAAAGCGAAGACACGTGGAAGATGCAAGATTAAGGTCTGGAGGGTTTCTCCAGCAGGTGTATATGTTGGAGCTGAGAAATGAATTTCCTGACAGGGCTGATCCATGACATGATGCATGGCCTTTTCATGTTAGGAAAGAGGGAAAAGGACCAGATCAGGAGACAAGAAAGAGGGGACTATTGTCTAGCAAACTGCACATTAGCATCCTGACAACAGTGTGTGTGTGTGTGTGTGTGTATGTGTGTGTGTGTGTGTGTGTGTGTGTGTGTGTTCATGGCAGGGCAGGATGGCAAAGGTAACAGGGAAGGAGGAGGTGGTTCAAGAAGGGAAGTCTTAGCTGAAGCTCTCCCATCCCATCTTACAGCTTCTGTGTCCTGTCCTGGTATTATGCAACATGACTGGAAAGTGACAAACATGGACCTCATTAGTTCAGTCCCAGCCCAACCCCCATTCTGCCCAACCACTCAAAATAACCTTTACTTAACACATTTGTCTTATACCCTTGACTTATAGAAAGAATTGAAAGAATTAAAAGCTATATAAAGATTGTGTAGGCACCTGTTTTAAAACCAGTATTTGAAGATATTGTCTATTGTATTGTTCATTCCTCTTATGATTTGATTCTGGGGGAAAATTTTTCTCCCTTATAGTAATGGTAGGTTTCCCTTGGTGGATATATCTATAATTACATCTATATCTAGGTATATAAATATAGATGTATTGATATAGGTATATATGTTACTGCCTTGGTAGGGAGAAACATATTTTTTCAGTAATAAAAATTTTAAAAATTGGGGGGCGGGGCAAAGGGAAAAATTTGGGACAACTGATGCATGCTCATTAAATAAAATTTAGCAAATGGAGAACAAGGGAAAACAAATCAGCCAGAATTATGCCACTTAAAACAATCTCTAATGAATATTTTAGGGTATTTTTAATAGTCTTTTGTACTATGTACAGGTTTATAAAATAGAAATAATCACATGTACATACACCTTTGAATCCTATTTTTCAAAGATAAATCTAACCTTTAACCATATAGCTACCTTGATTTTAAATACTAGCAAACTTGCTCTCTTCTGTTTTATTTATTTTCTAGTTCTATTCGAACAAGTACATTTTATTTGTGCCTTTTACTCTAAATCACCCCACGTCCTCACTAAAAGTTAGAGTTGGTCATCTCAGGTGGAGCATGGGTTGGGGTGTCCAGCAGCACTGGGGGTGTCTTCAGGAACTTCCAGCTCAGGGCCGGGTTCAGGAGACGTGGCGTCTGCAGGAGATGAGGCCCCAGGAAAGGGTGAGCCAGGTGTCATCATCCTCACTGCAGCAGGAATTCCCAGGGAGCGAGGCTCTGTAGGGACGTGGGGGTTGGGAAGGGGAAGTGGGCGATACAGCAGGTTTTGAGGACCCTTGAGTGATGTCAGGGTGCAATGGAAAGCACACAGTCTTTGTAGTCCTGAATGAGCTGTGACACTTGGGCAAGTCACTTTATCTCTCTGAACTGCAGTTTCCTCCTTTAAAATGTGGGTTATAACACATCCTTTGCAAAGCTGGTGTGAAGAGTTGATGAAATAACGTATGGGAATTGCCTGGTATATAATAGAAGACGTAATAAAAACCGAGCTTTCACTGCATTTGCAGCTAGGAATTGTGGTAGGTGGTGCAGCAGATAGTTTGAATATTTGAAGGTCAGCTAAAGGGGCTTTAGAACATTTCAGAGATGAAATGCAATTAAGACCATTTCCCCCATATACCACTTGAACAGGGGGATGAGAGGTTGGCTGTCTCCCAGGAGAGACAGATGAAGCTGTGTCAGCAGGAGATACAGTTCAAAGTGAAACTCACTGAGATGTACAGGGCTTTCCTGGGCATAGTACAAACTCACAGGAAGGTAGAGGGTGAGGAAGAGGGGCTGAGGGACACCCTTCCTATCTGGGATGGTGTCAGCCTTGAGCAGAGGAGGAATTCTCTCTCACACAGTAACTCAAAGAGGGATTCCCTGCCTCCCTCCTTCCCTACATGCAGGGCTCAGTCTTCACTTGCAACCATCGTCAGTCTAGGGCCATTGCTCAGTGTGCCCAGGGTCAGCCCTTCCCATCCATCACTCCCTTGATCCAGTCCACGTAGTTGAGCACTTTGGTGTAGAAGCCGTAGCCTTTCCCGCACCCAATGCCCCAGGATACGATGCCTGTGGCCACCCAGTGATGGGCATGGTCATCCCATACTACGTAGACACCACCACTGTCCCCCTGGCAGACACTCTGCTGCCTTGTCTTATCCCCAGCACAGAACATGTTGTCAGAAAATACATCAGTCCTCTGTTTCTCTTGGAGCCAGGCCTCGCAGGCTTCCCTTGGGGCAACTGGCAGTCTTGAGTATTTCAGCTCGGTAGTTAACCAGCCCATCTCCACGCCAAACCCACTGACGTAGCCCATCAGGCCACTGCGGTAGAGGGTCTCGTTGTCAGGCAGACAGACCGGGAGGAGGTGGGGGCTAAGGGGGACACTGTGCTCGAGTTCCAGGAGGGCAATGTCTCCGTTGAAGTTGTAGGACTCGTTCTGGTGGTAGTCTGGGTGCACAACCACTCGGCGCACAGGGTGGTTTCCCAGTTTTATCATCTCATCTATGCTTGTGTGGCCCAGGAACACATCCACATTCCTCTTCTTCCCAAGAGAGATGCTGTTCTTGGGATAGATAGTGTGGGCGGCAGTGAGGATCCATCTGTCACCCAGCAGAGCCCCACCCCCACGGCCATAGATACTGGTGAAGGCTTGCCATGGGAAGTTGCCCAACTTAGCTTTGGAAGAACCCTGGATCTCCTCGTTCTGGGCGATCGGAGTGACTGGCTGTCCACAGACTGAAAGAGAGGAGAGGTAAGGGTAAGAAACCAGCACGCATTAAGACACATTTATTAAAGAACTGCTTCTGGGAAGTGCTCTTTCTCCTGCCTCCTTAAGCCATTTTAAGCCACTTTTTTAGATTGTTGGTGGGACCACCCTGAGCAAACTCATGCAGGAAGCAGAATTTGCCTTCGGTGCCTCTTGATTCTCCTTTCTGCGTCATTTCTTCATTGTTAACATCTCCCATTACTATTTGTCCTCCAACCCACTCCAAAGCACCACTTCAGGCTGCCTCTAGAGCTTTCTGTGGATCAGGAGTAAAATCTGAGAAATTTATTCTTGTTGGGTTAGAAAGGCAATGCTTTGACTCAAAAAATTGGGTCTCGAAAAATGGAAGACTTGAATCCTGATAGACTGCTGATGGGAATTTAAAATGGTGTGACCATTATGGAAAACAGTTTGGCAATTCCTCAAAAAGTTAAATATACTCATAGAGCTATGATAGAACCCAACATCAGCAATTCCACTCCTAGAGTATATACCCAAGAGAGCTGAAAACGTATGTTCAAATAAAAACTTGTATGTGAATGCTCAAGCAGCATTGTCCATAAAAGGCAGAAAGTGGAAACAACTCAAATGTCCATCAACTAATGAATGGATAAACCAAGTGCGGTATATCCATACAGTGGAATTCTATTCAGTCATGAAAGGCATGAAGTACTGACACATGCTACAATGCGGATGAACCTTGAAGACAGTATGCTAAATGGAAGAAGCCAGACACAGAAGGCCACATTTGTATGTTTCCATTGCTATGAAATGTTCAGAATAGGCAAGTCCATAGAGACAGAAGGCAGATTAGTGGTTGCCAGGGGTGAAGGAGGGGAGAATTGGAGGTACTGGATTTCTTTTTAGGATGATGGGAATGTTTTAGAATTAGTGGTGATGGTTGCATAGCATTGTAAATACACTAAAAACTACTAAATTGTATACTTTAAAATGGTGAATTTCATGTCATGTGAATTTTATCTCAGTAAAAAAAATGAAAAGAAAAAAAAAAGGTGAACTTTCTGGCCCTGTGGCACGTAGGTAGGGAGATATTTGGGGGACCGAGGCCTGTCTATGTATCCTTAAAGCATACTGTACCAAGAAAAGGTTTTCTCTTATTTTTACTCTGCCCCTCTGTCTCTTTCACTTTCCCATCTGATTAACTTCCTTCATGCTTTTGCTTTCTCAGTTATCTCTTAATCTCCGAAGAATAAGGGGCAAGCTCTTTGCCTTTCCTTTTCTGGGCCTTCTTGGTTCCCCTCTTCTTCCTCCCCTTCTGCCTTTATCTCCTCTTTCTATTCTAAGACTTTCCTTTAATCCCCTGTATCCTGTTCCGCCGGCCCCACGTACAGCTGAGTCCTGTTTGGAAAGTGGCCATAGTCACAGCACTGGCAGGTCACTACTTACCAGGCACACAGTGAGGAACCGCCTGTCTGTCCTGTGTCTCTTTCCCAGGGCCCTGGGCTGTGCAGGTGAGCGTCCCTGAGGAGTGAAATGAGGTGAGGCAAAGAAACAGGCTCAGAATCATGAGGTGGGGCTAAAGGAGTAGGTACTGCAGGTCTCTTGATGGGAGTAAGGCAGGTAGAAACTGGTTCCCCAGCAGGTGGGGACTCACCAGCTGGCATGGCCTGATAATAGGGTTCCTGGCAGTGGTTCTGGGTCTTGCAGGAGTTACTTCCAGGTGCGTGTGTGGCCTCAGAGCCCCCACTAACCTGGCTGATGGGTCGACCATGGTTCATACCTATAGGAAAAAGTGGTCATTAGAACCTAGAACAAAATCGTAAACTGGCAACCCAGGGAGTGATTCTGGCCCATGGCCATATTTAATTTGAACTGCAGTCTTTTTTTATTTTTTAACATTTGAACTATTTTTCATTGATCAGATTGTCAAAGCTAAAAATGTTTAAAAATAACAGTGATAAGTAGGCTATGGGGAAACAGGCATTTTTAGATATGATAAGTGGGAGTGTAAATTAGCAAAACCTCTTTGGAGGGAAATTTAGCAATGTCAAAATTAAAATCACATTTTTTTTCACCTAATGTCATTTCTAATGATTCACCCTCATATGAATGCTCTAAGAAGTATATACAATCTATCCATAGCAGTACTGTTTGTGGCAGCAAAATCTCTACCAGTGGAGGACTAATTAAATATATTATGACATATCAATCAAAGAAATATGATATGGTCATTAAAAAGAACTAGGCAATGTGAGCCACATGTACATGGGGTGATCTTTAAGATATCTCATTGAGTGAAAAATGCCAAATTTAAAACATTGTGAATATTATGCAACACACACAGAGTTATATTTGAATGGCATAGAATGTCTTTGGAAGAATACCCAGGAAATGGAGAACAGAGTTGTTTCTGGACAAGGTAGCCATGGACTAAGGGCCAGAAATCAGAGGAAGACTTACTTTTTACCATATTTTTTTTTTGAAAATTTTTACCATGGGCATATATTATCTTTCAAAAAAAAAAATCTGAGTTACCATTTAAAAATTTGGAATTTCACTTAAAATCAGTATTTCTGGCTTCTCATGAAAAATGTGATGCTCTGCAAACCCTGAGTCAATCAGCATGGGAACGACTGCTGGAGCTGAGCATTGGCTACCTTTTCCCTGGGCAGCTCACCAGAAGGGGCTAGGAGTGTGCAGGGAAGGGGTAGACCCAGGTGTCTGTCCCTGAGATCCCAGCCTCAACAGTCACTCAAGGTTCTGACTGTTGCATCAAGATACCAGGGGCCGTGGCTACGAACAGAGAGTACACCCCGAGAACGGACACTCACTCACGGCTTGGTAGAGGACCAGGAAGCCCCTGTAGAGACCCGTTGTCCTGTCCTCAGAGGAGGCAGGTGCACAGAAAGTCAGCTGCAAATGGTTCCCCGAGGACACAAACTCCCTCTGATCTCGGCTGCTGCCCAGCGGAGAGCCCCGCTGGCCACAGAACCGGCTTGGATCCATCCCTCTGGCTGTGATCTGAAAGGGAAGGAAAGGGGGGCAGGCAGGTGTGGGGTAAATCTGCACCACTGGTGGTCCCAGGGGCACTCATGGGCATGGACTCCATCCCCATCTGACAGGTCTGCACACCTCTGGGGCTAAGAAGCTGTACCCTGTGGAACCTTGCTCAAGTAGCTTCCTGTTCATGACTGAATCCCAATATTTTTCCAGACATGACCAGATACCTTGTATATTTCTTTAGCCTACTATAATTATCTCATAAAGCCCACCATATATACCTTCTTTCAAGAAGCTCCTTAGGAATAGGGTCAATAGCACCATAATAACTATGTTTGGTGACGGATAGTTACTAGACTTATTGTGGTCACTTTGTAAGCTACATAAATATTGAGTCAGTATGTTGTACACCTGAAACTAATATAATACTCTATGTCAATTATAATTAAAAAAATAAATCAATAAAAAGAAGTTCCTTGGGAACCCAATGTTCCCCCCCCACCCCCCCGCAATAGTCCACTGGATTGTAAGTTCCAAGAAGGCAGTAAATACATCTGTTTTTACTGACCACTGACTCCCTCATGCCTAACATAGTGCCTATAGCACTGCAGCTGGGAATCAATGAAAATACAGACAAAGGTCCCTCCCGTCTGGTTTCCTCCAACCCCACACCTTTCCACTTCTCTGAGAAACTTCCTGTGGGCCAACATCTCTGAGGCAATAAGACCCTCTGCAAAGACTGAGCTGGGGTTTCTGGCCTTTCCTGTTCTCCTACTTTTGGAGCGTCTCTCCTCCAACTGAATGGTCGGTAAGCCTTTACAAGGTGTGGGACTCTGAGGACACGAATGTACATTGTAAGGATATGCTGCCTGTTGTTGTTTAACTTATACGCTCTCCATGCAGGTTGTCTCTGCTTCAAACCCCTTTTGACTGCGTCACCCCTGCTCAGATTCCTTTCTGTGGGTTCTCCCACCCAAGGAAGGACACCTCTTGGAAGGAGTTCCCCTGGCCCGCGCTTCATGCTTTAACCTCTATTCTGGGCACTCACTGCTCAGCTCATTTTATTTATTTATTTATTTATTTATTTATTTATTTATTTATTCCATTTAATTTTTGATTTTCATATTGACCCACCTCCTGGGTTCTTGCTAGTTCTTCATTCCCTTATTCTCCCATAGCCTCAAATTCATTTAATCAGCCATCCAGCCCATCTCACTGTGATCACATTAACTGGGTAAAAGTTGGCACGAAGAAAATTTCTCAAATGCCTTGCTTGGGCATGTCCCAATACTGTTCTTTTCCTCAGAACGTCAACAAAGTTAAGCCCCATATTTAAGAGGCCTGCCTCTTGGGGAAGAAGCCTCTTAGTTCTCTGAAACTGTCTTTTACTGATCTACTTGGTTGTCCAACTCCCCAGCTATTTTTTTCTACCTTACTCATGAGTTTTTGGCTAAAGAGAATCACGTAGGAGTCTAACCAGCAAAGTAGAATGAACACATGTCCTAAGACCCATGTTAAATTCCAGACTTTGCTCCTAACTCTGTGTGACAGGGGCAGTTGCTTAACCACCCCAGATCTTAGTTTCCTGTCCTGTAAAATGGTCTGTGAGGCCTTGTGCGGAGACAAAACAAATGAAGAGTAAAAAAGAACTTGGACGAAGTAGAGATAATACAGGAGAACAGGAAAAACATTTAAAAATAATCCTATGACAGAAAAAGAATGTTGTCAATGAAGTAAGAACAATATTCTGTAAAAAGGTGCATTTAGGAAATACGAATGAGCCTTCAGTCATAAAAGAAAGTCAACAGAAAAAAAACATCAAAGTGGGTATTTAAAATGAGGAAATCTCCCAGAAAGTGGAACAAAAAGACAAAGGGATGGAAAACACAACAGAATAAATAATAAAACTAGAGAATCAGCCCAGAACATGCAACAGCTAAATTATAGGAGTTCCAGAAAGGGAAAATAAAGAGAGTAGACACCTGGAAATAATTTTTAAAATAATACAAAAACATTCCTAGAATTGAAGGACTATATTAAAAGAGTCTCTAGATTAAAAGAACACTGTACAATGAATAAAAAGCAACACACATCAAGGCACATCATAATGAAAGTTCAGAATACTGGTAGTAAAAAAAAAAAAATTCCAAAAGCTCTAGAGAGAAAAAACTAAGGACCAGAAATCATACTGTTATCAGACTTAATAACACTAGAGCTAGAACACAATGTCATCAAAATTCTGAGAGAAAATGACTTACAACCTAGAATGCAACCCAGATAAACAATCCGTCAGCTGTGAGGGCAGAGTGAAGACATTTAGGGTTATGTAAGATCCTCTAAAATTTACTCCCACATACCTTTTCTGGAGGACAAAGTGCTGCTCTAAAAATGAGGGAGGAAAACAGGACAGAGAATGACAATGGGATTCAGTTTTAACCCAGGACAGGTAAAGGGAATTCCCAGCACGATGGGGAAGGGAACTCCCAGAAAGTGTGAAGGCTTAGACAGCAAAGGATTCAGACTGAAGAAATAAATCATCAAGAGATCTTTAGCCCTAGCTGGTGTGGCCCAGTGGATCCCGTGCCGGCCTGCAAACCAAAGGGTTGGAGGTTTGATTCCCAGTCAGGCACATGCCTGGGTTGTGGGCCAGGTCCCCAGTTGGGGGCGCATGAGAGGCAACCACACATTGATGTTTCTGTACCTCCTTCTCCCTCCCTTCCCAGCTCTCTAAAAATACATAAATAAAATTTTTTTTTAAAGGGGAGATCTTTACGTGAAATGTCACCAATGAAAAGGAAGACTCATTTGAAACTTGTACTTGAATGTGTTAAGAGGAGATTTACTCTGTTGGCTAAGAGTTTGAGGAGATTAGTTACACAGAACTAAGCAAACCAAAGAATAGAACAAAAACAAAGAACTTCATGTAATTATTGACTCCTGAGAAACCAAAAGTTGGAGAAAAAAGAAACTATAATTCTTGTACATCATGTGCTCAGATGCGAATATTTAAAATCATAATAATGTAAATAATGATTACAGATTTAATGAAAAATGATATAGGTAAATTGGGAGGCTGGGAGAGGGGAAATGTAGGCGTGATGGTCTGAGATAAAGCTAGTCCTATCTTCTATAGTTGAAAGTCAATGGATAATATGTAAAACAAAACAACAACCACCAAAAAATAAAACAAAAACCCAAACACACACACACAAAATCAGAATGAGCATGCCATTGATACATAGGAAACTGAATGCTAGATGAAACAGCTACATGAATTGTAATTAACGGCCCCAGGAGAGTAGAATGGGGGCGAGGAGCAAAGCTGGAGACAGCTGTTTCTCATTATAAGCCTTATTGGTACTCTGATTTAAAAACACACACACACAAACAAACTGTGCATCTATTATTTTGATATAAATAAAATTGAAACCAAAACATAAAGTACTGTTTTTAAGGGGCTTTATTCTGAATAATGCCCTTATCATAAGAACTTTAAGATAAACTCAGTCACCAAATCTTTTGTTGTTGTTCATGCCCAGCTTCCTGCCCTGACAGAGCAGGCACGCGGCAAATGCTTGATGATGTGTTTTTAATGACTGATATGTGAGTCCTCGCTGTTTAATCTAGGGATTGGCAGTATTTGTGTGTCCCTTTGGGGCCAAGATGGTAGCATGGCCAGGGACAGGGCTGCTGGTGGAGGCTGTACACTTGGGCAGACCTTCGCCTTGCGGGTAAGCCAGCCTGTGCCCTGACCTGAGCTCTTCGTCCATCCCCTGAGATTCAGGACCCCACCACCTCCCACTGCCCCCGGGCTCCAGGACAGGAGGCTCCCTCCCCAGAGTCCCTCCAGGACCCCAGCTCACTGTGACTGAGTCCTGCTCACAGTCCTGGGAGAGCTCCAGGTCGAAGTCCTGGACCACGAGCTTCACAGCAAAACCCTCCGGAGCTTCGATGACAGCGGTGCTCTCTTGGCCATTGAGGTATGGTTTCGGGTACCTAGAGAATGTCAGCTGCTGGGGTAGCTGCTGGGCCAAGAGCACGGAGCCCTGTGTGGGGCAAGCCTGGAGGAATCCCCAGAGAAGCAGCCACCACCTGTGAGTGGGTGAGGGCAAGGTGAGTCCACACAGCTGGGGCCCGAGGCCTGTGGAGTCCTGAGGGGTGGGGGCAGGCAATGCTAAGGGACTGAGAGACCTGGAAAAGGCCTCAGCCCTTGAGGCCTGACACCTCTGCTGGCTCCCTTGTTGCCCCACTCCGCCCCAATTTCTTCAGCCTCCTAGTCAGCCTGAGCTCCTTGGTGAGTTTTCCACCATTGCTTATGGTCCTGGAGAGTCTCATACAAAGTGGGGGGCTACTTTCTGCTTCAGTAGATCCCAACCCCACCCTGGGATCTGAGGGAGACCTGGTGGTACAAGTGTGGGACAGTTAAGTATTTTAGTTTCCTGGCTCAGAGCATTGTGCCTGACCACCCCCCAGGAAGGCTGCTAGAAGCTACAGGCAACTTCCAATTCCCCTCTGCTTTAAGAGTCTCTGAGTGTGTGTGTGTGTGTGTGTGTGTGTGTGAGAGAGAGAGAGAGAGAGAGAGAGAGAGAGAGAGAGAGAGAGAGAGAGAGAGAGAGAGAGAGAGAGAGAGTTTGTGTGTGTGGTGTACATGCGCCCCTGGGTCCCACCTTCCCTTCTCCCCACCCTTTTCCTCTCCTCCAGGCCTCTCCTCTCTACAGCACACTCACATCTTGCCTGGGCAGCTTGTGGAGTGGGGGCTTCCCAAGAAATAAATCCCCGGCTCTGAGACCATGCATCAGGAATGGGACATCTGGGACCTTGGAGAGGGCTTGGCCTAGGCCAGTAAACAGGAGGTGGGGCTAGAGAGGGGCCCCGAGGGGAAGGAGGGAGCTTTACTGGAAATAAGTTAAGTAATTCTTCTGTTCCTTTTTCTAATTCTCGGGGTTGAGCGCCACCTACTGTCTAACTTGGGAATAGCCCAGCCACCACAACTTGAGGGGAAAATCTCCAAAACCACGCAGGCCCTCAGAGATCAGGGGTGGGATGGCACTGACTCTTGACTCTTCTGTACTGTTTACAAATAGTAAATGGAAGGGATGGCTCCTTGTGAGTTATGGCTGTTGCTTTTAATCCGCCATACTTCTCCCTCCCTGACATTTCCACTCATTTGTGTTACCCGCCTGCCTCTTGTTGAAGTTGAAGTTTGTGACCCCTGAACTTGAGCTTCTCCTGGCCTTCTTCCTCCTCACCAAGCATGGCTGGGGTCCTAATCTTTTGCATCCTGGTCACAACCCCTGGAATTTTCTGGTCTTGCAGGGTCAGGTTGGCACGGGGCCTGGATCAGGCCCAGACTCCTGCTTCTTCAGGCAGATACCAGGGCCATGCCTGGGCTCAGAGGCCACCCTCCCCAAGAGACACACTCACCTGTGGCCTTAACTGGGGGCTAGGAAATTCTTGTGTAGGTCAGTGGTCCTGTCCTCAAGGGAGGCAGGTGTGTGGAAGGTCAGCAGCAGCCTGTTCCCCAAGGACACAAACTCCCTCTGATCAGGAGGCTGCCCACAGGGGAACCTTGTTGCCTGCAGATCAGAGCAGCCCCTGCCCCTTCCAGGGGCTGTGATCTGAACAGGAGGGCAAGAGTGAGAAGGCAAGCAAGTATGAAGTGACTGCACCACTGGGGGTCATGGGGTCATGTCCTGGGTGTGTACTCCCGCCTTGTCTAGAAGTTCTGCTCCCCTCTAGGGCTCAGAGCCCTAACTCATGGGCTTTGTCAAATAGTTTTACTTACCTTTTCTGTCTCCATTCTTTGGACTACAAAGGCTACCATAGCTAAGAATGGTAGTGAGGACACCCACTCCAGTGCTCTTGGTCCACAATTCTTTCAGGAGACTCTCTGGGACCCTTAGGGGCACTCCCAAACAATCTACTGGGCCTGGGCTCCCCATCACCGATGGCTACTAAGGTGCCTAGCCCATATACAGGATCATGAAATGTGTGTGGTTTGATCTTAAAAGTATGGGCAGAAAGTCTTTTCACTGGCTTCTTCCCTTCTTCCCCCTTATGCTAACCCTCTAATCCTTCTGCATCCAGCCTCACTGTCACTTTAAGTAATTTCTGCTTCTATTCTTTGGACCTGACTTTCTCCTCTTCCCCTTTTCCTGCAGAATACTCCCCCTCATCCCCAAGACACCCAACAAAATGTGTATGGTTGTAACACAACTATGTAATAACAGAGTGAGAAAAACTTAAAGATACAGAATATACTAAAAAATGGTATACGTCGTATATTTTGTAATCCTGTAGTAATAATATGCAGTTCCTTCTGGGCTCTCTCTGGATCATTCCAAATGACCAGGCTCCTTCCCAAGTGCCTTTCCTCTGGGGTCCTCTCCTTCCTAGAGCTTCGTCCTTCTGTGCTCATCCTTCCATTCTTGTCCTTCCAAGGGACAGCTTGGGGGCAATCCCTGGCACACCTATTCCATGAAGTAATCTCTACTCAGGGTGCATGTGTGCTGCTCAGGTCCCCAGTGGTATGTATGTTCTCTTCCTTCTCAATCCTCTGCTTATTTTTAAATCCTCATCTGAGGATATGTTTATTGATTTTAGAGAGAGAGAAACATCAATGTGAGAGAAAAACATCGATTGGTTGCTTCCTGTACGCACCCCCTCCAGGGATTGAACCCACAACCTAGGGTTCAATTGACTGGGGAATTGAACCCATAGCCTCCTGGTGCACGAGATGACGTCCCAACCAACTGAACACCTGGCCAGGGATTATTACTCTGCTTTTATTTGTCCTTCACCTCCTTCTCTTTTCTCCCTTTCTCCAGGCTTTTGTGCTCTCTTTCACCCTCCTTCTTAGTCCAAGCTTCAACTCTGGCAACTTCCTCTCCTTTGAGCATTTTCTTGCTCTATCTTCCTGGGGAGCCTCTGACTCAAGAAGGCAGTTTCTTACTGGGCTTAGGAATTTTTATTTTCTTTCAAGTAAGAGGGGCTTAGTGGAGGTGGGGACCCCAAGTGTCATGATCTGAGCCTATGTCTTCCTTATGATCACTCCAGGGAAAGGGTGCTACAGACCACAGACAAATTCCAAATTCTGACTTACCTGAACTCAGGGTTTTACTTGCTTCTTTCTCTTTCCTTTCTTTTTTCTTTTTTTTAAATTTATTTTTCAATTACAGTTGACATACAATATTATAGTAATTTTAGATATACAACATAGTGATTAGACATTTATATATTTATATACTTTACAAAGTGATCCCCCTAGTAAGTCTAGTACCCATCTGCACCATACATAGTGATTACAATATTATTGACTAAATTCCCTATGCTATATTTTACATCCCCTTGACTGTTTTTGTATCTGGCAATTTGTGCTTCTTAATCCCTTTCACATTTTTTGCCCCCCCCCCCCATCCCTCATCTGGCAATCATTAGTTTGTTCTCTGTTTCCTTTTCCAGCTCTTCCCAGAAGGTTGGTTTCTATTTTTCCTGGTAGATCACAGAGCAGGAATTCCTCCTGTTTTTTTCTTTCTTTCTTTCTTTTTAATTTTTTGGTTTTTCAATTACAGTTGTCCCATTTTCCCCCCATTGCTCTCCGCCACCCAGCCCACCCCTTCTCCCACAATCATATCCCTCCCCGTTGTCCATGTCCATGAGTCATTTATACACATTCTTTGACTAAGGAATTCCTCCTGTTAATGCAAATAATTGCAGATTCTTAAACTCTTCAGAAAAAAAAAAAAAAATCAAACACAGTAATGGGATTTTATCTTGATGTTTGGAAAGAGGAAAAGAGAGTCCCAAAGGTATTCTTCTGGTCTAACAGACAAATAACAATATCACGAGTATTTATGCTTTCTGAAAAGTAAAAGGTTAATTAAAAAAATTTTTTTTAGTAAAATGTTATCAACGACCAATCAGACTTGCAGACTGTTGTGTTTTATAGACTACATTGCAGTGGTCCTATAGCAATCATCTCTGAAGTATGAATGTCTTTAAAGATTGCTTTGTATAAATTACACTGCAAAGATGACATAAATACAACATGGAACAGAGTTATATGTTTCCACACCAGTGAGATTGAATGTTTTTGATTCACTACTTTATCTGAATCAACTGTATGAACAGAATTATGTCTGATTTTCTGCAATGCTAGGCTAAGAGGGAGTACATTCTGTTCTCCTCATCTTGCTGAGCTTTATTTTGTTAGCATTTGTGAGGCCTGCTTTTTAAAACCAAGTACCAGAATTTCATTACAGAGTATTTAGAGAGCAGATCTGAGAAGCTTAAAATGTACAAAAGAAAAGAGAAAGTTAACAAATGTAATATGGGACACATTCTGTCTTTCTTCTGCAATTGGGAGTCAGGTCCCCTCACTGCAGGGCGAGTGAGAGGGCTTGGCCCAGGCGAGGCAATGGGTCTGTGGCTGGGGAAGGTTCCAGGAGCAGGAGGAGAAGAAAGTTATTGGAAGTACAGTAATTATCAACATGACTTTAAAAAAGTCTCTGGAGTAGATACTTGTGGTCTGGCTTAGAGATGAACGAAATACTGTAGCTAGTTTTTACCCCAATGGAGGCTTGATATTTCTGAGAGCAGGAAGGCTTTGTATCCATCAACAACCAGACTTAACTTGAAGGAGAAGCTGTTTAAAAAACATCTCTCTCAAAGCCTTGATTTCCGTTTTTTTATGCTCCTGGTTCTCTAGCTCTGCCCTTCTTTTCCAGGGCAGGTGCTCTGGGGAGAAGAGTGATGGCCATGTGGAGGCACAAGGACCCAACCTCATTGAAAGAAAGAGTTTGGTGAAGGTAGTGGAATTCACTTTTGTGGACTCCTTCTCAGCTCCTGGTCTGCATTGTTCCACTTGCCCTGAGTTGGAAACGTGGAGTACAGCCAGTGTCTGAGGTCCTGCCTTTTCATGGATGTCAGAGCATGTAAGGTGGCTGACTGTGGACTGCTCAGCCTATGGTCCTTAGAAGTCCAGTTTGGGCCACTTTTTGCTAATTGAGGGAGGAGGCAAATGAAAGCCTGGAGGACGAAGCCTTCTATTTATGCCTGCAAGTAAAAAGCCAGGACCTGCTGGAACAGCCCATGAATGAGAGGAGCCATAGCATGAGCCCACAGGGATCTGTCTTGGAAGAAAGGATGATGAACCAGCCACTGGATCATAAGGGTTAGGACCCCCATGTTATTTTCTCTATTTCTCTGATCATGTTTCACTCCTTCATCATTCAGCCATCTAACCACTTAGCAGCCCAAGCAATAATGGTGACTTGCATTTATTGCCACCCACCCTGGCTCACTTTATTTGATCACTCATAACTGATTCACTTTATTGTTGATGTCATCTCCCTGAGTCACTCCGATAGGTCCAGTAAGATCATTAGTGCTGCACCCACTAGGGTATCAATGCTCCCACTCTTTGTTGCTTTGGTAGACTAACTTTACCTAATCTTCCAGAACACTCTTTAGAATCATCTATTGGGAGAGCATCTGTCTCAGTTTCGTTGGAACAGTCCCAGCTTACATTGGTTGTCTTAGTGTAATTATTCATATGCCCCATTTCCCTTTCAAAGGTATCCTGGTGGGTTTGGACAACTAATATGGTCATCCTAGAGAATGGTGCTTTGCAGCCACTTCAATATGGTGACTGTGCTGCAAGAGACCTCCCCTGCCATTAGCTCCACTCACTATCACCAGTAGTTGTGACCACTACCCCAGTCTGAGCGCTGCTTACCTGGAACACTGTCCAGCAGCTCTGTGCCCAGTGCCTCGGTCACCATGCTGCCACGAGCAACACAACAACAGTCCCCTGGAATCACTCATAAGATACACGCTCACCAACATATCTCTGTTTCTTCCCTCTCCACCAAACCCAGAGCTTCCCTCCTTCTTTAGTACTTAAAAAATGTCATCTCAATGTATTTGGGTCTGAAAGGCAGGAATGGGATAAGCTTGTCCCAAAGTTCTGAGGTCCTCCAGCCATAAGAACTCAGCATGAGGAAGAGGCTGGAGAACATCCTCAAATGAACCCTCCTACCTCTACCTGCTCCCCCGTGTCCCAGGTTGTTTGGAACAGAAGGCAGAGAGGAGTCCTCAAAGCAGAAAATAAGAAAGATTCTGGAAAGATTTGCAATGTGCTTGGAGTGAGGAAAACAGACGTAGTGGAATAATATTTGTGCCTCATTCTGCCTGTTGGCAGCAGTATTGCTGGCTCCATAAAAAAAAAAAAAAAAAAAAAAAATGTCGTCAGTGTGAGCTTCGTTTTCCCCCTTTACTCTCCCAGGCCTAAGGAGAACTTACCATTCAACTCTGAGACATGCACATGTTCACATATATTCATTCATTCAACAAATATTCCTTGAACGTCTGCTATGTGCCAGGTGTTCTAGGTGCAGAATGTATGGAAATCCTTACATTCCATTTGGGCTTATATTCTAGACACACACACACACACACACACTCCTCATAGAAGAATCTGTTGCTTTCTCCATTTTGCATGTAGTAATATGGTTTCTCACAAATGCAGCAAGTTATAGACCCAAACAGGATACATTCTGGATCTTTGTTTTTTCCACGCTAAGGTTCAGGAGGGCCACAGTCCCTGGCTATGAGGGGATGGCAGGAGAGTGATGGTCGGGAGAGACACAATTTCCCAGGTATAGTCTTGGGATGAAGTCTACCCTGTGTGCTACACATCAACCGCAGCCACACCCGGGGACCATCTCCCATAGGCATCTTTTGAGCAGCAGGCCCCTCTGGCTGGGATTTCCCCCCTCCCCTGAGAGCACTGAAGCATTCCCCCTCTCAGGGTCATCTGGAGCACCTGCAAAGGCAGAGACATACCCACAGGGGTGGACAGTGGTATCAATCCAAGACCCATGTGGTGGGAAGAACCCAGCTAAGGCTCCCACCCCTAGTCTCCCTTCACAGTGTCATTTCCTGTTCTCTGACAGTCTAATGAGCAAGGTTGTACTCTGCTCCTGAGTTGTACTCCAGGACCCGTGGGGAGTACCTAGGGTAGCCCATCTTTCTTGGCAATGTTCTGGAGAAGAGGAAGATAAAGGCCTTAAAAGAAAACTCCAGAGCAGGCAGGGACAACTGTTCTGGTTTGTATGGGACTGAGAGCTTTCAGGGGATATGAGAAAGTTCTGGGTGGACCAGAACAGAGGGTCAACCTAAATGAATAATGGTTAAAGTGCTGGGTGGAGGCCTGGTGTGAAAGAGGGCAGGGAGCCAAGAGGGTTAAGAGACCATGATGGTACCTACAGCTGGTGTCTGGAGCAGTCCAAGGCCCGGATGTGGTCCCTGCTTTTAGGAATCTAATACTTTGAATACTGTGTAGCTGCAACGAGAGTGTTAGGGTCAGGGGAGAAGGCCTCCAGGGACTTGGGACTGGAGAATAAGCCTGTTGGTTGGTGTTTAGCTGATCACCGCAGGCCCATGAGGGGCTGGGCTGGGCCTCTGCCCTGCTTTCAGGACCACCTCCCCTGCACTGGGGCCTCCTCCCCAGCTGGCAGGAAGACAGATGTGGTTGTTGCTCTGCAGTTTGTTGCCTGGAGCAGGAGAAGAGTAAGTAGCTGTCCAAGTAGTTATGGCAGATATGCAGGCGCCGGAACTCTTCAGGGCTGGTACTGCTTGGGATGGCACACTGTCCACGTCTGGGAGTGGGGAGAGGGGAGAATGAGGAGCTGATGATTGGGGTCTGCAGCCTTGGGGAGGGGAGCAGGTCTGAGGGAGAGCTAGCACTTTTTTCTTAATGTTATCATCAGGAAAGGTGCTTGCACAGCTTGGTCTGTCTGGAGGCACAGGTAGGTGCTGGGACAGGTTGTGGGGGCTATAATACTGACCCTGCACTACCTCCCTGAACTTCAAGCTCTACAAGTGGCTGTTTTCTCATTGTGTGATGCCTGGATCATAATCAGGTTGTAAGCTACTTGAGTGCCTCAGATATTTCTACCCTTGTTCCCCTGAACAATGAGTATACGGGGCAGACTCCAGGCAGCCTAGCTAAGACTAAAAGAATGTAACTTCAATTTGATCTGTTGCTCATCTCAAGACAGTGTGTGGTTCTAGGTAAGCCAAGTTAACTGCCTACTTGCAAAAAAAAAAAAAAGAAGTACTCTTTGGAGGAACATCACAGAATCCATAGTCTTTTCTTTTTCTTAATCCTCATCTGAGGATATGTTTATTGATTTGAGAGAGAGAGAAAGAGAGAGAAAGAGAGAGAGAGAACACACTCAGACCAGGGATGGAACCCACAACCCAGGCATGTGCCCTGACTGGGGATCAAAACTGCATGGGACAATGCTACAACCAACAGAGCCACGCAACCAGCGACAGAATCCACAGTCTTTATAACACATCAATCATCATGTTTAGGATACAATCTAAAATTACTCTAAAAATAAAGAAACAGGAAAACACAAACTATGCTCAAGATAAAAGACAACAGAACCCATCCCCCAAGATGACCCAGATGTTGGATTCAGTACCCAAGAATTGTAGCACACAAAGATGAAAATAAAAATATTCTCATATTAAAGAAAAACAGATAGGAACATAAGCAGAAAAACAGAAACTTTAAAAAAGAACCAGATGTAAATTCTAGAACTAAAAGATACAATATATGGAATTTTAAAAAACCACTGGAAGGACTTAATAGAAGAATGGAAAAGGAAGAAGAAAGAGTCAGTGACCTTGAAGATAGATAAATAGAAATTATTCAACCTGAAAAAGAGAGGGAGAATACTTTTTTTTTTAATGAGAAGAAACTCAGGGACCTGTGCGACAATATTAAAAAAGCTCTTATATGTGTCTTCTTGGAGTCCCAGAAGGAGAGAAAAGAATGAGGCAGAGAAAATATTTGGAGAAATAGGTAGGTAGGCAGCCGTCCGTCTCGAGAGACGATGGTGTAGCTTCTTAAGAGTCTATCTGCACCGCCGAGAATGGTTGTGCAGTCTGACTCGAGAGTGACACGGTATCTGTCTCCTCCCGTGTTGAATCGACATCTTGCGATGACGCTGGAGTGTCCTCTCCAGTGGAGCCGAAGCTGCAGAGCCTGGGCAGGGTGATATGGAGGGTCTGCTGTTGCCCATGCAGCAGACCCCCCCCTCTCTTCGCAGCTGAAGGATCCAAGGGAAAGACGGAGTCAATACAGCTTGGCTTCAGGTGCGCCACAGGAGTTGCCGGTGTTGACTACAACGTCGAACCGCCTTAGGGACTCCGGCTCCGGATTTTCTGTCAGGGTTTACTCCCTTAGCCTTTCCCCTGAAGAGGTATGCCGCAAGGCAGCGGAGGTTTTTTGGAATCAGAGTTTTCCTTCTCTGATGTGCCCTGACTGGAAGATCGAACCAGCGACACTTAGCTCGCAGGCCGATGCTCAATCCACTGAGCCAAACCAGCCAGGGTTGGAGAAATAATGGCTGGAAAATTCGTAGCTTTTGAAAAAGGCATCTATCTTCAGGTTCAAGAAGCTCAGTAAACTCAAAGTAGAATTGAAAATAAACAAAAAAGCACACATAGGCCCATCACAGTCACATTGCTGAAAACCAAATATAAAAAGAAAATCTTGAAGGCATCCAGAGAAAAAGAACAGACTGCAAACACAGAACATTTTCAATGTCACTGCTTTCTCATAAAAAGAAAGCATAGAACAGACAGCAGTAGAACATCTTTAAAACTCTGAAAAAACAAAATCAACTCATAGTCGCTTTTCCAGTGAAAATATTCTTCAAGAATAAAGATGAAATAAAACCATCTTTATAAGGAAGAAAACGTAGGGAATTTGTCATCAGCAGACTTGCATTAAGAGAGATGCGAAAGTTCTTTGGGCCAAAGGGAAAGAAATTCAGATAGAGGAACAGAGCGGCTGGATAGATAAAGAGAAATGGTAAATTTGTAGGTAAATATAAAATATATATTTTCTTAATGTTTTAACAATACATATGCCTATTTAAAGAAAAAATTATAACATAGTATTGCGGGGTTTATAACATGTGTAGATGTAATATACACGGAAATTGTAGCATAAAGGATGAGGCTACTCATACAGTTTCCAAGTTTCTTCATCCAATATTAAGTCTAAAAAGATTCATAAGTAAAGAATTCCATTCTCTTCAGAGTGGTGGTTTTCTACCTGTGGTCTGGGGAGCTCTGGGGGTCCCTGAGATCCCTCCAGGGGGTTATTATATCAAAATTAGTTTCATAACAATACTAAGAAATTATTTGCTGTTTTTTCCTCTCTTTGTCTCATGAGCACCCAGGGAGTGACCAGAGGCTACATGAGGTGTGATGACATCGTCCCTTCACAACTAAGGGAACATGTGCTTATGTATCCTGTATTTTAAATTTTTTCTTAGTTTTAATTTTTATTCAGTGAATATGAATAGTTGCAACCTACATAGACAAGAGCTCTTTGGAGTTCCCTATGATTTTTAAGGGTATAAAGTGTGAGATCAACTGCCCTAGAGTGACCACCAAGAAAGAAAAAATTTAAAAAATAAAGGCGAAGAGGTATAACTAAAAGCAATAGATAGATTAAAATAGATTTCTGAGCTCTAAACTGGTTTCGTTTGGGGGACTTGTTTCTGAAAGGGTGACCTATTAGAAATTGTCCGGATTTGTCTGAGGTTGAGGGGTTTCCTGGGACATGGGGCTTCCAATCCTAAACCTGGCTGAGCCCCAGGCAAACCTGGAGAGCTGGTTATTTCTAGTCCTTCAATCATCAATTTTGTTCCCCTTTCTTTCAGCAAATGTGAGCCGGTAAAGAGCCAAGGTCACATCTGCTCTATGTATGGGTCCCCATATATAGTTCGGGAGGATTGAATAAAGGAAATGAAGGAAACAAGCTACAAAATTGTAAGTACACTATGTTCACAAAAATAGAAAACACGAGAACAATCTAAAATAACTGACCTATTAGAGGGCTGTGGGTGATTTAAAAAATGTTTCCCTGTTTAGTGAGATCTCTGTAATGTTACTAAATCACTTTAATAATCATAAAATGTATGTATTTGAAATTTTAATTGTGACCAGATGGCCCCTTCGAAGACAGACTAGATTAAAAGGATGAGGTCATGGATCCTGAAGATGATGCTTAGACCTTGGCTCCAGTGTCATCTTTAACCCGTGTGATTAATGAAGAACTTTTTGCCCTTGCGTATAAGCTTGGGCCAGGCAGTATCCTTTCAACCTCGGGGAGCTTATGTCTGAAGACACCTGATGCCCTCTGTCTCAGCTCGCCCCCTCCATTGAATTTTGTTTCTCATTAACTGAGAAGGGGCAAAGGGCAGAAGCAGGGAGAGAGGAAAGTCTTCAAAGTTGTGATGTGGGGGCTGGTGGTAGGGGGGATGGAGAGAAAGCAGGGGAAGTAGGTAGTCCTGAGTGTAGAAAGTACATAAACATATTTTCAGAATTTGGAGTTTTAGTTTTGCTTTTATTTTTGAAATTTTTGCTGGTGCTGCCACTGGCTCTCCTTCAGGGAGAAGGAGCCAATGGGGTTGCAGGTTCCAGATCAGGGAGCTTTTCCTGCAGCCTTTATTTTGATGTTCAAGAGGAAGGACAGGGGATGCCTGCCTCTCTTTGACCATCATTCTTTTTTTTTTTTTAATATTTTTTATTGATTATATTGTTACAACAGTTCCAATTTTCTCCCCCTTGCTCCCCTCCACCCAGCACCCCCCTCCCCCAGCAATCCCCCCCAAGTCCATACCCCTGGTTCATAAAAATTAACTATCCCCCGCCTCTCAAATATTAGGACCCTTTGTAATCTTGTAAAGGACAATGGGCAAAGGTCTCAAGCTCCTCTAGCTGCTTCAAGCTGGACATGGTCGTCGTCCTACCTACTCTTGGGTCCAGAAAACCCTAATAAGAGTGGGGGTGTGGAGTGAACATCATTCTTTATCCTTCTAGAAGGGCAGATGCTGAGCTGTGGGCTCCTGGTACTGGGTGCTCAGACAGTGCCTGGGCTTAGGACTCGAATGGAAGAGCCTATGACCCGGAGTGTACAGCCTTACCATCTTGTGGCTGGTCAGACTTTTATTGCTGTGAGTTACTCATTCCTCTTTTTTTTTTTTTTTTTTTTTTTTGCCAGCTTGGCAAAAATTGAAGCTATGGTACTAGGATGAGGGTCATTTCTGATGAAGTTCAAGGTGAGAATAAGTGTTAATTATCTGTTGTGTCATAAATCACACACTTAGCACTTTAAAACAACAAATGCATTATTTCACACATTTTCTGAGGAAATCAAAGGAGCTTAGGAGAGTGGTTTTGGCTCAGGGTCTCTCACATGGCTTCATTCAAGGTATTGACCAAGGCTGCAGTCCTCTGAAGGTTTGACCGGGTCTGGAGGGTCTGCTTCCAAGACAGATCACTCCTGTGGTCGGGAGCAGGAGGCCTCAGTTCCTTGACATGTAGCCCTCTTCACAGGACACTTGACTGTCCACATCACATGGCAGCTGGCTTTCCTGGAGTAATCTAAGAAGACAGAGCAAGGCTGAGTCCCAAGTATCTTTTTAAAACCATTTTAAGTGTATAATATAGTATTTTAGCTATAGGCACAACATTGTACAGACAATCCAAAAATACCTTTTATAACCTAGTATCACTTCTGCCATATTCAGCTGGTCACACAAACCAACCCTGATACATTGTGGGAGGGGGCACAGGGATGGGAATGCCTGGAAGCAGGGATCACTGGGGCCATCTGGGAGGCTGGCCATCACAGAAGTAGACATGTTATTTTAGTACAATAAATGCAGGATGTTATTTTTTCTAGGTATGGTGTACTTCAGATGTAGTAACCTGAAGCTACAGTGCTCTTGGGGACTCTGGTCCTCTTCTCTTCCATCTTAAGATCTGAAGGGAGCAGGACTGTGTAGATGAAAGAATGACCCACAGGAGACAGAACATGAGAGGAGGTGGGGCTTTGGGAGGATAGGAAAGAGTTAAAAAGGACCAAGAAACTGTTGAAAGAAGAGGGGATGAGCAGGAAGGAGAAGCCCCAGACAGAATGCTTTTTCCAACCTAGGGGAGGTTAATCATAGTGTGAGTTCCTAGAATCTAGGATTGCGGTCTCACACCTGCAGATTGTGCAATGGGCGAGTTCAGAGGCTGGAGATTCCAGTTCCAAATCTCCCACCCGTGGGGCTTTGGGTGGATTTTCAAGCCTGAGGTCAAGTCCTTCAGTAAAGGACTCTACACATACTGCGAATGTGCCTTGCTTGCTAATAGCGAGGCAGCTCCGCTGTCTCCTGCACCATCCCTTCCTTCCACAAGAGGAGTTTATGGGTGAGGCTGCGTTTGGACTGCAGATAATCAACTTGTATATTAGTCTCTTTTCTAGTTCCCTTTGCTTCCACCAAGACCTTAATACATTTTTATTCAAACAGTACACCCTTGTCCCATCTGTGCTACCCAGAAAGGAGTGGTAGGGACAAGGGGCTGGTGATGGCAGTGTTGGGGAGGGGAGCCACCTGGAGGAGAGCATGCTTTGGGATCTAGCCCCACCCCCACCGTCGCATTTTGGGGCTCTCTCTCCATTAGGGACCTCACAGGATACCAGCTTTAATTACATTCAACAAGAAAATAGTTTCCTTACAGCCGGGTCAAGGAGAGCCAGGGTTTTCTGAAAATAGTGGGGAGGAGAAGAGGAGTAGAAGGCCATAGAGTGGATCATTCATAGACGTCAAGGCAGAATGGACCAGTCCTGTGAGGAAACAAAGTCACACAGAGAGAAATAATTTGCCCAAGATCACAGTGACTCCTCAAGCAGTGCTTTCTGCTCTGTCCTGCCCGCCTGCCTGAGTCAAGAAATACGTATGGCTATTGTCACATGCATGAAGCACAGAGAGAGAGACAGAGAGAGACAGAGACAGAGATAGAGAGAGGAAGCTGCTGGCTCGCACATGGACATGTGTATACATGTCTCCCCACACGCTGTATGTAGAAGAGACGTGTGCAAGACAGACTTATGAGGGTTATGCATATTCTTGTGAAAGGAAATCTGCAGTTGATGCTCAAGTTGACCCTCTGCCTCCTGGCTTATGTCCTAGGTGGGGAAAGCTGGTGCGGTCCAAACTCAGGCACGAATGGAAGGATTGCTGGGACTTCGTTAGGATAGAAAAATGACAGGAGATGTACTGCAGGGGATCAGGGGCAAGAGGGTGGAGAACTCTCAGGGAAGAGGAGAGAACATGGAGGAAAAAAACCCCAGTGCAGGGCAGAGGGTGCTGGCATCCATAGGGAAGATAAGTAAGGGGCCAGGAAGGGTGGAGGGAAAATGGCTGCACCTGCAGCTGATGACTGGAGGAGACTGGGGCCTGGACCCAGCCCCTGCCGTGGGGGTTTAGCCCCTTGAATTGTGTAGCTTCAGTGTGTGCTGTGGGCGAGGAGTCCAAGAGGGACTCAGGTGGCGGTGGAGCCTGATGGCTTTGTGTAGAGCTGACTCCACAGTGGCCCTGGGGCTGGGCAGCTTTCCTGCCATCAGCTTCCCTCTCTTGCTGGTGAGAAGGCGGGAGTGGCTGCTGCTCTGGAGCTTGTAGCCTGGCCGGCACGAGCAAAAGTGGCTGTCAGCATGCTGACACAGGGGCTCTGCAGGGTGGTGCTGTCTGAGACAGGACACTTGTCCTCATGCAGGTAGGGGGATACCGGATACAGTGAGAGATTCTAGTTCTGAAGCCTTGCGGGGAGGCAACAACTACCCTTTATCCCCATCTCCCCCAACCCTCCCCTCCCCAACCAACATTTTACCTGGCCAGCCAAGCTGAGGGCTCTATCATCTTTCAATCTTCTGTATCAGTCACTTACACTTTGGCATAAATATAAGCCACTGTGTGACCTCTGGGGCATTGGCAGTGATGCCTTATCCTTAGCTGTAGAATATAATGCTTTGCTTCCGGTTAAGGGAATGTAATCATCAAGTTAAGAGGTAGGAGATAATAAAAGTAATAGCTAACCTTCGTCAATGCTTACTCTCTTCCCGGTACTATGCTGAGTGATTTTACTTGGAATCTTTACAAAGTTCTTAGGAGGAAGGAAGTACCCTTGGTATTGTCTTGCATGACCAGCAAATGTGGTGTATTTACTATAGGTTAGTGGCTTGTATTTTCCCACACTGCTAGTAAGAAGTGGCACTTGGACACCAGAGCTTACTCACCTGGCCATTATGTAATAGTCCCTTCCATTTATGGATGCCATTTTTGGTTCATCTAGAGTCTCTGAGGCAAGTGGTTTATCCGTGAATCCAATAGCCTGGCTATGCTGATGACTTTCAACTTGGGCACTAACCACTGGGGACCGAACTTAAAGCCCTAAGGCTCCCCCTCTTCCTAGTGGCCAGAACAAGAGTGGGGATTGTGAGACTTGTCTCTGGGTGGATGGGTGGAGGCAGGAGTCTCACTACCAGATAGCTGGGGGGCCAGGAAGTTCTTGAGAGGACAGAGGACCCCTTGTTCTTGCTGGAAGGATGAGTATGGAAGGTCAGCTCCATCTCGTGACCCTGGAATCTAAATGGCCTCTGGTGAGGTCGGCATTCAGTGTGGAGCACAGGGGCCCCAGTTCAGAGCCATTCTGTGGACTGAGATTTAAGAAAGGAGAAGGGAGAGCCCGATGGGTGCTGGTTCTAGCCTTTAGCCAGGCAGGGCCATTGCTTGCACCTCTGGCCTCAGAGGGCTTGGCTACCATCTTTGTTTCTTTCTTTCTGTCCTCCGTGCAAACCCAGGTCAGCTACATCGGAGACCTGCACAGAACCCATTGATCTGTTCATTGGGCCCCCCTCACTCTTTCACCTTCTGCTGAACCTGCAAGGACTCCCCACTCCTCACTTGTTCACAATCATAGCACAGCCTTGGGTGGCTCAAGGTCAGTGCTTGGGGACCCTGATGGCATGGGTGCTGCCATGATTGAGAAGATAATGGTGGGGGGAAGTTGGGAGAGATGTTCCAGAGAGCTGGGTATAGGTATGGGTATTGGAGGTGGACCCTAGCCTAGACATGAGCAGTGAACTCCAGAGGAGGAAAACAGCCTGTAGAAGGTCAGGGTAAGGTAGGAGGGATCAGGTCATAGCCAGGGCAGTCTCCACCCTCCTTGTCATCTTCAGCACATCAGGGACTGCTGGCCTCTTACTGACCTTTGGGTATGTAAGCCTAGACCAGATGGAATTCTTGTCTCTTAAGAGATAACACTTGGGTGGGGAAAGGGGTCAAGATGGACAGGTCTGTGTTCTTTCTAGGGATTCTAGGATTTGCAGTGGCCTCAAAGGGTCCTCAGGATCAGGCTCCTGGCTGGGATGGCCTTTGTGTTTTAGGGTCGAGGGATTTCCTACTTCTGCCTGAGCTCCTTGGGCCGGTGGGCTAAAGGGAGAGGGGGATAGCTGGGGAGGCGTACACAGCTAGACTTTGCTGCTCCTGCCTCCTCTTGGACCCCCTCTTGGAATATGAAGCCTGAGTCCTCGTGCAGTATGTGGTCCTCTACTTCAGAGGACACACACCTGCTCCTGTCTTCCTGTTCACTGTTGGCCAGTTTCTTCTGAGCTGAGGTATTTGGATTGATACAAAGCAACATTTGTCATTCAGGCTAGAAGTTTGTTGTTAACCATATGGTGCTATCTTGGCTGGGTGGAGTGGGATAGGGGCCTGGTGTGGGGCTGGCTTAGATGGGTGCAGTTATTACATCTCACATGGAAATAAAGTTCTTGGATTTGTGATCATTTCCCTGTGATCTAAGACTGGTTTAAAGAAAAAAAGAAAGAATGTCAGTCTTGGGATCCACAGCTTTGTGTTCCCCTGGAAGGGCTGGGGTCAGACCCACCTTGGGATCCATCCATCCATCTATGACTGTTGCCTCCTCCCCTGGTTTTTCTTTACTCACGTGTTGGTGCCCCCAGCGACCATCTTTTCTATCTGAAGATGAATGGAGCAGTCTAATTTGAATGAGGGTTGGGATTTTGTCGGGGTGAGTATGCAGATTGGAAATTCGCGTGTGCGCACACATGTGTGTGTGCGTGTGTGTGTCCAGTGGGGAATGGAAGATCCAAGAAGGTGGTAGAGGAGGGGAGGAGGGAGGACAACTTGGTGGATCTCTGGCTTCTACTGCAGTGAGAAGCGCCCCCTACTTCCCATAGAGGAAACAGCAGCCAGAGCTCTTCACAGTCTCAGTAGGTCCAGGCCCTTTCTTATTCCTTCCTTATGGATGCCTCTGAAGCTGCTCGGTCCTCTTCTCGTTGCTTGTGTTCCTTTGGGGGGTTCTTCAGGCCTCTGACTCCTGGAGGGGTGAGGTTGAGTGGAGGATGTGGACCTGAAGTGTGGATGCTCATGTCACAGGAGTTTGGGGGATTGAGGCTGCTTTTTACTTGGGTCTGCCAGTCACCACCGAGACCTCCAAGCTTCTGGTTCAGGCCCCCTGGCAAGACTCCAGTGAGGGGCACTGCACTGACATGACGAGCACAGAGAACAGTCCTGTGGAGAGAAGCTTGGAGGTGCAGTGTGTGACTTAGGCAATGGAGCATCGTCCTTCAGCTTCTTTCTCTTTACCTTGGAAAGCGACAAGGTAGCCTCAGAGCTTCTGCTGGGCAGCTTGTCTGAGAGGAGGGCTCTCCACTCCCCACTCTGCTGGGGTCATCTGCAGAGACTGGGCAGGGAATAAGCTATTCAGTTCCACTTTGAGTTCTTTTCTTGCTGTTTTCCAAATGCATCCCACAGTGTGTGGTAGGGTCAGTATTGCAAGCCTAGTTCTTGGCCAGAGCCCCAGTGACTGTCCTGAATGTGCAGGGGGCCTAGTCATTGCAGAAAGAGGGGGCAGAAGCGTTCATCTAATGAGCACAAGCCAAAGACTTTCCAACAATGCCCTACTCCCCACACCCCAGCCAGGCTCTGTCCCCACCCCACAATGAGAAATCTTCTCTCTGACTCTTGCTCCAGAGTACTTTTATTCTGAAAGAACCAAGGCCATTGGAGGTAGGGAGGTGCCAGAGGTTAGAGCTGGCTCTGAACTTGAATAGGCCCTATCTTTCTGGGCTGTTTTCCAGGGCAGTGATGCTAGGACCCTAAGGGAGGGGCCTTGCTGTTCTCAGTTCTCTCCCTTATCCTCTGTCCCCAGTCTTGCTGGCCTTTAAGCAGAGGGTCTCTATAGCTAGGCCTATTGGTCTTTTTTCCTCCTGTTGCTTTCACATTTCCATGGTCCTCATATTTTTAGCTCTTGGCCTTGTATTTCCCATCTGCTTCCTTTTTCAGTCTTTTCTGACCTTCTTGCCCCCTGTCCTTAAAGCAGACATGGAAGCCAGGTCACTATTTAGAAGCTCCCCCAGTCCTGTACAAAGGGTCTTACCCAGTCACATCCTTCTTCCCCAGCATGTAGGATGAAAGTATAAGATAGTCAAGATGCAATCAGATGTTGATAAACTGAACTGTGTGGGTGGGGCTGTGCCTTGGGCATGGTTCTGTTGAACATGTGAAGCTTTCTGCAAAATAAGGACAAGGAAATGGACAAAAACCTCTACCATTAGCTCCTGTTTATTTTTTATTTTTATTATTTATTTATTTAAAGATTTTATTTATTAATTTTTAGACAGAGGGGAAGGGAGGGAGAAAGAGAGGAAGAGAAACATCAATGTATGGTTGCCTCTCGCAAACCCTAAACCAGGGACCTGGCCCACAACCCAGGCATGTGCCCTGACTGGGAATCGATCTGCGACCCTTTGGTTTGCAGGTCAGTGCTCAATTCACTGGGCCGTACCAGCCAGGGCCATTAGCTCCTGTTTAAATTCTTGAACCCCAGGCATAGTTTTCTGAAAGGTCCTCCAGGGAAGAGTTTTCAGTAACTCCCAAATGCTCAAAGCTTAGTTCTTTCTTAGATGGAAAATAAGAGGCCAAATGAACTAAAGACTGTTGAGATTGATTATTCTCAAGAGCCCCTTCCCCTTTGCCTGTTTCTTTCATCCAGGAGGCCAGACCTTGACCTGGATATGAGGTCACTATTGGGCAGCGGAGTGTGAGAAATAAAGGACTTTGGCCTTGGGGGCTGCAAGTTATAGATTAACATGGGGAGGGGTGAGGAGGGACTCAGAGGGAGGGTGAGTGGCCTGAGAAAGGGACTGATGACCTGGGACAAGCAAGAGGAGTCTGGCGACTGGTGCTGTCTGGAGCAGCCCTCAACTCCCCTCTGGCTACTTGATCTTCCTGAAGACCTGCTGGCACACTGCATCCCTTGCAGTCAGTTCCTGGGGACAGAGTAGGAATGATGAGGAGAAAGAAAGTTCTTGGCAGCTGGAGGTCCTTTCTCAGGGTCCTTGACTTCTATTTAATCCGTCAGGATAAATCAACTAGAGCATTTGATGTATGAGGAATTGTGTCATTGTTCCAGACCCTCAACTTTTCACCCTAGAGGGAGGAAGGTAGCTGGGTCAGGGAATGTGAAATGGTGAAGTCTCCATCTCTTCAATTATGATTTATGGACATACATTTGACTTGTTGCCAGGCCCATCTTGGCCACTCTATTATTTCCTCTCTCTACTCCTCCCAGTGCTTTTGTTTCCCTTCCTTGGTTGCTTTCTTTGGAGAGGAGGCAGGGGGTGAAGTAGTAAACTTATCAGATTTGGGCAAAGGGATGAATCCTAGCTGAAGGCCCCTCTCCCAGACATGCTCATTTGGGTCCCCTTTCCCAGACCTCACCCAGCTTACCAGGTACAACTTCTCTCCTTCCAGCCAGTGCTTCCAGCCTCGGTTAGGGACTTCCCCTTTCTGCACACAGACCAGCTGCTCCTCCTCCCAGGTTACTATGGTCTATAGGCAAGGCAGGAATAAAGGAAGACTGAGGGGCAGTCCCACTCACTCTGCCTGGGCTGCCCCCTTTCACACCACAGGAGATACTGTCTTGCTCCAGCCCTTTCATTCTGAGTGAGAAAGTTGCTCTGATTTAGGATTCCCATCCTCCACTCCTAAAGGCCACTGAGGGGGGCCCACAGTTTGTCTACAGTTCGGGGCAGAGCAGAAATGGAGCAGGATAACGGGTGAAATTGGGGTGTGGGTGATGAAGAATGGAGACTTTGTCCTCTGGATACTTCTGGTTGACTTGGGAGGGGCTTTGGGGAAGAAGAAAGATAAGTTGGGAGTCCCACCAGGGAATCTATTCTTCTTTCTCACTTTCAAGGACAGCTGAAGTGTCCCTGAGACCGAAGGATCAAGCCCTCTGAGTCAGAACTGGGTGGGCCCAGGCATTGCAATCAACATTTATTGAGCCTTCCATAAGCAAGGAGCTCAGAATCTTGATCAGATAGAAGAGCAGTCTGGGTGTCTATGATACCAGGCAAGACTGTAGAGGATGGACTTGAGGAAGGAAGAGCAGAATCTTCAAGGAAGTAAGGAATTAATTGGATTGGAGCTAATGGGAAATTTTTAGCAAGGAAAGTAACAGCATAGAGGTAATAAAAGAGGGCAAATAGTTCTCAGGTGCTCTAACCTAGTGTGTATGTGTGAAGCCTATGGACCTTATCTGGGGTGTAGTGGATTGTCATAGAAAGGGTTCAAGTAAGGGGGTGACATGGTCACTTTTACATGTTAAATAGGTCCTTGTGGCTACTGTAAGCAGAGTGGTTTAGAGAAGAGTTAAGACTGAGGGCTAATTTCGGGCACCAGGTGAGTTGGATGGTGTTAGTGAGAAAGGCTAGGAAGGAACAGAGGAGAGCCATGTGGAACAGCGATGTTCAGGAGAAATGTAATGGGTCTTAAATGCAAGCCCTATATATAATTGAAAGAGTTCTAGTAGCTATATTTGAAAGGTAAAAGGCAACAGATAAAATTAATTTTAATAATATATTTTATTTAACCTAAATTATCCAAAATATTATAATTTTAGCATGTAATCAATATAAAAAACTTCTGAGATGTTTTACTTCTTTTTTGTACTGCTTAAAAAATCCAGTGTGTATTTTACACTTATAGTATGTCTTAATTTGGACTAGTTACATTTCAAGTGTTTAATAGCTGTATATGGCTAATAGCTAATGTATGGGAAAGTGCAGAAAAGTTATAAAGACTCCTTGACCAATTAGATGTGGTGGACACATGTGTGCTTGTGTGTGTGTGTGTGTGTGTTGGAAACCCAGAAGTAAGGGGACATGAGATATTGTCCGTTACTCCCAGCTCTTTGGTCCTGCTAGTTATTGCTATTAATACAGACAGGAAACACAAAAACAAGAATAGGTTGGGGTAGGAAGATAATGACTTTGGTTTTAACCTCGGGACATGCAGATATAAACATTCTGCAGGCAGTTAAAAAGTACCCTGGAGCTAAGGAGGTAGCTCTGGCTGTAGAATACATATCAAGGGCAGCAGTAGATGGTAGCTGAAAGCATGGGTGTAGATAATTGTGCCCGCAGATGGTGTCCAGACAAGAGAGAGAAAGCCAAGAACAAAATGCTGAGGAAAAACTCAGTTTAAGAGATTATTAGGGGATATAAGGTCTGCAAAGGAGACCAAAAGGAACACACAAGAAGCAAAAAGAAATGCAGGAGAGTGAGTTACAGAGGCTAAGGGAAAAAAAAAAGACTGTGGTGACCAATAGGGTCAAAGGCTAGAGGGTAAGCAAATGTTTGCTCATTGGCTTGAGGTTGACCTGCTCTTCTGTCCATTTGGCTGGTGATAAGAACGGGGCAGGGGCAGAGTGGGAGTGGGCAGCACCAGGAGTCTGTTATCCTGGAATTCCACAGCCTGCTGTGGTGGTCATTACCCCTGCTGTGGCTTTGCTCAGAATTGTTAAGAGGCACCTACCTGCTCATCCACATCCCCTCCCCCAAGCCTGAGGAAAGATACCTGGCATTTTCGTCCATCCAATATCCTTAGGTCCTCCTCAAACTCAACTCCCACCTCGAATTCTACAACATGGTTGCGAAAGGTGCTGAGGGTCTTCACTGTCACGTGGTTGCCCTGATGGTCAATCTCCTTGTCAGGCTTGAGCAGCAGCGCTATCTTCCGCACACCCAAGCTGAGGTCTGTGGGGGTTATCTCTTAGTCAGGGTCCTCTTAGCCATCCATCCAGGGGTTCCCCCACCTGCCGCAGCACCTTGGGGCTGTGAGCTTTCCCTCAGCTGGGTCTGGACTGTGGATTTACTCCCTCCTAGCCATGCCCCTGGCTAGAGATGGATCCCAAGACAGGTGTCAGCTCCCGAGCCTTGCCATACAGTCCAACCCTGGCATTCCCCCTTCTCAATGGGATGGAGAGACAGGAAGGGAGAGGGGAGAAGGGGAAAAAAAGGGGTCTGGGAGGGGTGAGGCCATTACTTAGGGCTTGCAGGTAATCCTCCATATTCTTCTGTGAGACAAAGCTGTAGTAGCCGGTGAGGTTAGGAGGCATTGTCCAGGCTGGCCACGATGGAAATCAAGGTGTCGAAAGAATATAGAAGACAGGCTGAAGAGGGAGGGATGTTGTCCGGCAGATGGAGCTGAGAGACTCCAGGCAGGCCTCCACACACAGGGACAGGCTAGTGGAAAGGTCTATACTTACCCGGGTTTTTATAGAGCTGGGGCCCTGCTGCAATAAGAGCTCCTACCAGACTTCCTCCCTCCCTTCATGATGAGTTTGGGCTGGTGTCTGCTGCCTGAGGGAGGGGTAGGGACTTGGCAAGGGGCAGGGGCTTGACCTTGGCTTTTCCTGAGGAAGGAACCTGGAGCAGGATCTGGGGCTGTCAGTCATCCAAGACTTGAGCTTTTCCAAAGGTCAGCTTGGCTTCCAGCCCATTTCTGGAAAGCTTGGGGAGCATTCCAGAGCTCTGGGGAGGTGGTGCCCCCTGGGAGGGAGCTGGTCTTGCTGTGTGGAGTGTGAGCTCTTCCAGGCTCACCCAGACGTGAGTTCTAACAATATCCTGAGGTCCTGGGACTGAGTCAGGTATCCTGAAAAGTATGAGGGGAGAAGATGGGAAAAGAAGGACAGCCAGCTGGCCAAGAGCCAAAGTAAAAAAAAAATCCTACAGCGCTGCCCCCCACAACTTCCCCTGACAGCTTCACTGAGCTGCATTCCAGACTCTTTGTCCTACAGGGCCCTTAGGAAGGAGGTGGGGAAACTGCTCCTCCCAAGCACAGAGGGGGGCTGTCAGCAGATTGATGGGGTGTTAAGTTCTAAGTCCAGAGCAGAAGGTGAGGGAGGGGTTTGAATGGCCATTCTTTCTGGAGAATTTTACATTCTTTGGTTGGGGATGCAGGGGTCTCCTTCTCCCTAGCCCCCAGCCCTTGGACAGCCCACGGTGGGGGGAGGTGAGCCTAAATTATTGTGTGCCCCGTCCCCAACTCCCCCCACTTCTCAAACCTACTAACTTCTCTGGCTTCAGAATCAAGTGGGCTGATTTATCATGGTTTAAGGTGGGAAATTCGGGAACAGGGAGGTGGGGAGGGCAGGCAGTGAGAAAAATTACACCTGGTGGTGAACTGCCTCTACAGGTGTGGGTGTGGGTGCGCGCGGGGCGTGGGGTGAGGGGCACAAATATCTCACTTTTCCTGCGGTCCCACTGCCCTGCTGACTATCGCATGGTTTCCTCAGAGAGACCTGGTTGGGGCTGGAAACGGAAATGCTAGGATCTCTCGCGTTCAGACTGTGGGTTTTACTTCACGGTTCCCAGGAGGCACGCAGCAAGGACTTGCTTATGGAATGGGCTGTGTAAAGAGGTTAATGCAGAGTTGGGGGGTGGGGTGACGTGGATACTGCTCCTCCTCGCCTCCCTCAGGTCTCCGTTGACGTCTCCCTTCCCCACCCCCGGGCTTTTAGCTTCTTGATTCTCCCAATGTCCGTCTTAGTTCCCACCCCCTCTACGACTTTCCAGCTTCCTCCCCAGCCCCCACAGTTCCCTTGCTCCCGCAAATTGCAATCCCAGGAAAGAGCCCTAACGCACTCTCCCGCCCCAGCTCCCCCGCCCATTGGTTCCCTCCCCCCCTGCAGCACCTGGCCCTCCCAGTCAACCGATTGGCCTGTGGCCCCATCAGTCTTCGTCTGGCTGTGCTTACGTCATCCTGCAGTAGAGGGGATGGGGTGGAAATGAGAGGGGGAGAGAGAGCGAGAGAGCGAGCGAGCTAGGACGCGGGGCTGGAGAGCAAACGAGAAGCCACCGCAAGTCCCCCACCTCAGCCACCCAGGTTGGGGTTCTGCCCAGGTCTGCTCTATGGACTAGTGTGGGTGGCAGGCTCCTTTCTGTCTCTGCCCTGCTGCCCGCTATTTCCCTCCCCTCCCTGCATTCCTCCCCTAAGGTGCAGTAAGAGGGCTGGAGGCTCCCAGGGGAGAGTAATCGCCTGGCCCTGCCCTGCCCTACATCACACCACACCATGACCCTCCTGCTGCTGCCCCTCTTGCTGGCCTTCCTGCTTCCCTCCAGCTCCTGTAACAAAGGTGAGTGAGGTGGGAGGTGGGGGCACTAAGAGAGGGGTATCGGGCAGAATGATGTGGAGTAGAGGAGGGCAGGAGCCTTTGAAGCTCTCTGGCACAGGACAGGCGTTGGTGCTTCCCACCAGTCCCCTTCCCATCTATTTCCTCTGACCTGCCCCCTGTCCCTTGCTTTGCAACCCCTTTGCAACATCCTCCTGTCTGGTCCATCTCTACCCACGTGCTTCTGCTTCCATTTGGTCCCTATTCCCATCCTGGGGTTTCTCTCTGCCCCTCTCCCACATTCTCCCTGTGGGAGATATCTCAGGTCTCAGAAGGACTTGCCCTGAGGGGTGATACACCTCTCTGCGTGGTTCTCCATTTTCACTGAGGTGTGCCTGCAGATCCATCTGGTTCACCTCCATCCCATCCTGGGGAGAAACTGTTCCTTGAACCTCAGCGATTCAGAGCACGTATGTTTTGGCGTGTTCCTCTGCATCCATACCCTTTTGCCTGCATGCAGCTGGGCTGTGGGTTACCAGAGCTGCCCTCTCTGGCAGACAGCAGATACATTCAGCTGGGTGAGGCCAACTGAGGGACCAAGAGGGAGGGAGGGAGAGAGGGGTTGGGGGAAGAGGCCTCAGGTAGGTGGAGAAAGGCAGGAAAGGGCAGAAGTGGGCGTGTGGGGGGAGTCAAATGAGTGGTGAGAGGGAGAGCTGAGAAGGAGAAGGGAGAAGAGGTTTGGGAGGGGCGTAAGAAGGGGTTGGAAGAGGGTAAAAGTGGAGGCAGAAAAAGAGAGAGGAATGAAAGGGAAATAAGGAAGAACAGATGAGAAAAATGGGAGGGGGAGAGTCAAGGAAGGAAAAGACAGGGAGGCCAGGAATGAGTGAAAGATGGACACAAGGATAGAGTTGGTGGCCAAGAGGAGAGGAGCAAGGGCAGGGGTGAGTGGTGGACAGGGTGCCTGTGTGGGCCTTGCTGTGAGCACCCCCTCCATCCCCAGTCTCTGACCTCAGCCTGGCTTTTTAGCCTCCTGCCACTTCCTGTGCTGCCTTCTGAGCACCATCTTGTGGCTTTCTCCTCTGCCACTAGAGAAGGGGGTGGTGGCAGTCATCAGCAAGAAAAGGGCAAACTTTCAGACACCATAAAGCTTTTTTGGGGTGGAGTTGGAGGAAAAATGGAAATCAGGGTTTCTTGCTCACCATGACATTCTGGGGACAAGTTTGCTTTGGTCACATCCTTTTGGATGATGTCTTCCTCTGCCCATGTCCCACTTATGGGCCATCATGAATGAGCTTTGGGAGCCTGGGGGTTGGCATGATAGGATTAGCTAGAACAGGCAGCGGAGGCTGTGGTTGGGAGGTGACACAGGAAGGGAAGGGAACTTGCTGTGCCTTCCCCATAGTCTCTTACCAGGCTAGTGGGAGGTTGGTCCTGGCTGGAAGGAGGCACAGGTGAGCTAAGTCTGATAGATGACATCTGGAGGCCGAGTCCCATATGCATCCAGAATTGGCTGATGGTTGAAGGGAAGTAGGACGGGGTAGGTAAGAACTGGGACTAAGTTATGCGCCTGTATAAAAAGTGGGGTTCAGGGAGTGGGGTTTGTGGTATGAGATGTGTTGGTATGAGTGTGTTCTCTTGGCTGTGGGGGTGAGAAGCAGGAAGGTGATTTGTCGTGTTTCTAGGCCAGCTTGATAATCCCTTAGGATGTCAGCTCTGCTGGGTCCAGTTACTTGACATCAATTCCTCTGCTCTCTCCCTGCCCCTCTGTCCCCCTCCCTCTGTCCTATATATTTTTTCTTCTGTCATTTCTACTCTTCCCTCTACTCTGGGAGAATGGCCTTAGGTTGGGGCTTCGCTGGGAGAAATGGTGAGTGAAGGGATCAGGATTGAAGTGGGGTGGTGGTGGAGAGCATAAACATTCAGAATCTCAGGAAACTTCTAGATCTTCTTTTCCTAATCTCAACTCTGCCCTTAATTTATCCCTTCCCTTTCCCAGGGCCTTCTAATGGCCCACTACTCTTTCCTGAACCTCTGCAGCACTGGAAGTCCCTAAAGAAAGTTCTCTACCCTCTGACCATGTTTCCTAGGGGAGATAGGAGATCTCTTTTTCCAGGGCAGGCTGTTGCCATGGAAACTATCTTGCCATAGAAGAAGGCTGCGTGACCTCCTTCAGACCCTCTGACTCCTTTAATAGCTAATTTCTTTTTCTCATTTTTCGCTGCACGTGCTTCTGTAGGGTGTGGAAAAGGTGATGATACTGGAGTGTGAATTTGTCTGAGTCAATGAGGGTTGTGTGGGAGTGGAGGGCCAGCTCACAGGTTCTTCCTTCCTCTCCCTGGGGCATCAGCCAACAAGCACAAGCCATGGATCGAGGCAGAATACCAGGGCATTGTCATGGAGAACGACAACACAGTCCTGCTGAACCCACCACTCTTTGCCTTGGACAAGGATGCTCCCCTGCGCTATGCAGGTGATTGGGGTTGGTGGATGGAAAGATGGGTAGGACAGAGAAAAGTGGTTGGGAGGCCAGAGAGCAGGGGGAAGAGGGGATGTTCTGGGAGGGAGAACAATAAGGAAGTGGGGAAGAGGCCTTGGAAAGTGGAAGATAAAGTAGCTTCAAGGAGCCAAAAGGACCACACTGACGCTAGTGGTTGAGTAAAGGTAGCCAGGGAGAAGGACGTGGGCAGGCAGTGGTTAAACGCATCAAGATTTTGCCAGATCTCAAGATGTGGTACCTCTGAAAGGTTGTTGCTCAGGAAAGCTAGTACTGGAGCTGTGTTCTTGATAATTATTGCTTTTATGTGCACAAACAAGGGACGGGTTTGGGAGAGAGGAGAAGTGGGAACCTGAGGCAGGGAGGCTGAGGCTGAAAGAAGATTCTGGAGGTGATGCGGGACCCTCATCCTTCCCTACCCCCTTGGCCAGGTGAGATCTGTGGCTTCCGGCTCCATGGGTCTGGAGTGCCCTTTGAGGCTGTGATTCTGGACAAGGCAACAGGAGAAGGGCTGATCCGGGCCAAGGAGCCAGTGGACTGCGAGGCCCAAAAGGAGCATACCTTCACCATCCAGGCCTATGACTGTGGCGAGGGCCCCGATGGAGCCAACACCAAGAAGTCCCACAAGTGAGGAAGCCCTTGTCCCCTGCCCTTGCTGCAGGACCTCCTCCCTCCTTCCAAGCCTCTCACCATCCTCTGTCCATGTAGTCATTGGATATCTGCACTTGACCTCTCTGTTTCTAGGGTTTAGGGACAGGAGACAGAAATATATAAGTGGGATCTAATCCTCGCTCTCCCTCTTATGGCCTCGGGCAACTTACTCAACCTTTCTGGTTCTGCTTTTCTTTATCTGGAAAATGGGGGTCATGATGGCACCTACCTCTTTAGGTTGCTGTGAAGGGGAAAGGAGATGGTTTGTGTAACACGCATGTACCGCAGGGCCTGACAGATGGTACAGGGAGCAATATGTGGGAGCGATGATGATGAGGAGAACAAGGAGGAAGGGGAAGAACACACTCAGCACACATTCAGATTCCTTCCTACTGCCCCGCCAGTCTTATCTGCAGTGTGCACCACACTCACACTGTTATGACAGACACAGCGCTGGCTACAGCATGAAAGAGGCAGGGACATGGGACTCCTTCGTCTGTTCGCAGCTAACTTCTCATTTGAGAATAGGCGAAGGCTGGCAGTTAGGATTCCCGGGCCACTAGGAAGCACTGGAGATAAACTGCAACTGCTCTTTGTGACTCAGTTTCCCATTTGGAGATAGGACCTTTGCCTCTGGGCCCTGGGTGCCTGGATCTTGGCTAGGGGCAGGGTTCAGTACAAAAGGCTTCCTTAGCCCCATCTTTGCTTGCCCTCAGCAGGGAGGGGCTGCAGCTGACATGCATGTTACACACCTGTTCACAAAATGCAGCACTCGTCTTCTGGGTACTGCTCATGTCAGATGACTTAACGGTTTTTGTACAAATGCCACTTCCTTTCCCGTGGTTGGCTTTTAAGTTGGCTTTTACGCTGCATCTTCCTCTGTATGGCATCGGATCTGACTGTCGTGAAGGAATGAACTGTTGGACACAGAATTCTGTCTTACCCCTCATCTTGGCAGCCCCAGCCTGTAGCTGCTGTACAGAAGCCATCAAAATCAGTGTTGGTGTCACCTGGGGTTGTTCTTATCCCTCACAGTGGATAACCTGTCCTTAGCACAGTTCCCTTGAGGGCCTTCTTCTTCGAGGTGCCTGGTGCCCTGGGGAGTGGGGGGAATAGGCATCAGGAACAGAGGGACAGGCTCGGGGACAGACTGCCACCCTCCTGCTCTGATTGCCTGTCTGATTTCTGCCTCTCTTGAGTCTCTAGTATGAGGATAGCTGACTCATCCTCTCCCCTCCTCCCGCTCTGGCTTGTGCAGGGCGACCGTGCATGTGCGGGTCAATGATGTGAACGAGTTTGCCCCCGTGTTTGTGGAGCGGCTGTACCGAGCTGCAGTGACTGAGGGGAAGCTGTATGACCGCATCCTGCGGGTGGAAGCCATCGATGGCGACTGCTCCCCCCAGTACAGCCAGATCTGCTACTATGAGATCCTTACGCCCAATACCCCCTTCCTCATCGACAATGATGGTAAGTCCAGCCCTTGCCCACCTTGTGTGCCCGCATCCCTTGGGACAATGCAGGGCTGAGCTGTCCACGTCTCTGCCCTTCAGATTCTCATTCCACAACCTCCTTCCCAGATGTGGAGTCTTTTTCCCCAGATGCCTTCTTTCCAGCTTCCTGCTGCCCATTTAGGTCAGGAGTCCCCCCCTTGTCTCCCTAGGCTTTCTCTAGTGCTCCTGACCTTCTCTGTCCTCCCCCACCCCCACCCCCACCCCAGGGAACATTGAGAACACAGAGAAGCTGCAGTACAGCGGCGAGAAGCTCTACAAATTTACAGTGACAGCTTATGACTGCGGGAAGAAGCGGGCAGCAGATGACGCCCAGGTGGAGATCCAGGTGAAGCCCACCTGTAAACCTAGCTGGCAAGGTGAGGAGCCCTGCTCTGTGAGTCATCGACTGACAGTCACGGGGCTAGGCAAGGAGTCAGGGCAGGGATATTTGGGAACAGGCTGTAGCTGTCTACCCTGGAGGGTCATTTTTGTGGAAGCCCGAGACTGTCAGTGGAATGGAAAGACCAGAATATACAGATAGGAGGGGTTGCCTTACTTTTCTGTCTCTCCACTGCCTGCTCCCTCTCACCCGTTTAGGCTGGAACAAAAGGATTGAATATGCACCAGGTGCAGGGAGCTTGGCTTTGTTCCCCGGTATCCACCTGGAGACCTGTGATGAACCTCTCTGGAATATTCAGGCCACCATAGAGCTGCAGACCAGCCACGTGGCCAAGGGCTGCGACCGAGACAACTACTCTGAACGGGCACTGCGGAAACTCTGTGGTGGGTGTGCACATCCTGATCCCCACACCTGCCCAGTCCCACCCAGCCTTTACACAACCCTTCTCTGCCTCTTTCTTAAGAATCTGCCTTATATCTTCTCTTGCCCATCTACAGCTGTATATATTCACAGGGGTTGTGGCATGTAGTTAGTTCTTATGGCCTAAAGAGCAGGTTAATATGTTATTGGCAAAGATGCATAATTGTAGCACGAGACAGTCACCAGATACATTGTGGAACCATGAGAGGGGGAGATGAAGAGTTGGAGAATACTCATGGACAGGTATTCCGAAAAGAGAGGTCCATCCCTCTTTGTCTTTGAAAAGCCAGAAGGGGTGGTGAGAGGAACTGTAGGAGATTTTTCTCATTACTCTTTCCCTGCCTACTTCTGACTTCCTCATCTGCTGCCACTCAGCTCTGACACTTGTGCTTTCTGGGGTTCCTGCAGGTGCTGCCACTGGGGAGGTGGATCTGTTGCCCATGCCTGGCCCCAACGCCAACTGGACAGCAGGGCTCTCAGTGCACTACAGCCAGGACAGCAGCCTTATCTACTGGTTCAACGGCACTCAGGCTGTGCAGGTGCCCCTGGGTGGCACCGCTGGGCTGGGCTCTGGGCCCCAAGACAGCCTCAGTGACCACTTTACCTTGTCCTTCTGGATGAAGCACGGTGTAACTCCCAACAAGGGCAAGAAGGAAGAGGAAACCATCGTATGTAACACTGTGCAGAATGGTGAGCCTTCCTCAGGGCACTGGTCTGAGAATAGGGAAATGGGCTTCTTGTCCTGCCTCTATCCCTGTTTGGGCTGTGACTGTGAGTGGATCACTTCCTCTCTTGTCACTTGTAAGATGGCAGTGCTAGGTTTGATATCCGTGAAGTTTGATGATTTACTCCCAATGTAAGTTGAGATCCTACATCTCTCAGAGTTCAGAGGGACCATTCTCACTTGCAGTTGCCTGTCCCCCTGTCTCCCACTGGTAGACTGCTCCCTGAGTCTACTTCCATTAAAGCCCTCCCATTGTGGTGGGAAAGCCTGTGTGAGCCCCATTCTTTCTCTTCCACCTCCATCTCATGGCGCTAGTTGGCTCCATCACTAAGTATGCAGTGACACATCCTCCTAGGGGTACGTGGGGGGCTTGGCTTTATCTGCTCTTTCATTTTTGCCACTTTTCTAAGGTCATTTCTCTTAACCTGAGAAGGATGGTTACCAGTGATGTTTGTATTAACCAAAGGACGAATAATGATCTGGGCGGGAGTAGGCTGGCTGGTGCCCCTCTCATCCAACCAGAGGGCCAAAGAAGCTCTAGTTACCACCTGAACTGGAGTGAGTGTGTGTGTGTGTATGAGTGATGGGGGGAGAAGACTAGTGAATGCAAGAGTGAGAGAGTTCATGAGAGGACAAAGAGAACCTCAGCATCCTCTCCCTCCTGGTGCTTTGAACCTGTTCTTGCCCCTGTGTTTAACCCCCATCCCCATCCTCTTCCCTCAGAGGATGGCTTCTCTCACTACTCGCTAACGGTCCATGGCTGCAGAATTGCCTTCCTCTATTGGCCTCTGCTTGAGAGCGCCCGGCCAGTCAAATTCCTCTGGAAGCTGGAGCAGGTGAGACCAATGCCAGAAAGATGGGTGGATGTAACTTACTTTCAGGGCAGGAGGTTCCTAGGGCAGGGGTTGGGATTTTTTTGGTTGCCCTCTGTCCCCTCTTTCATTCTCTACTTTCCACTCCTCACCAGTATTCCCCCGGGTTCTTCTTCTTCTCTATTTCTAAGGCTTGTCTCCTGCAGAAAGCACTCCTGGATTAAAAGGAAATAGGGAACAAATTACTACTAACATCAAATCCAACCCACCATCGTATTTTATTTCATCTCTTTCTGTTTTAGAACCTTAACAGTACAAATCTCTGACTCTCAAGCAGTCAGAATGTTGTAATTGAGAAAATAAGTAGTTTTCAGGTACACAGACTGGGTTTGAGTCCTGCCAGGGGAACTTACTAGCCATGAAAACTTGGTTAATATGTCTAAACTTCAGTTTATTTACCTATTAAATGGGGATAATAAGAATTCTGTATTCCAGGGTTGTTGTAGAATTAATTGATGTAATCTTTATACAGTCATCCCACTTAACGACAAGGATACGTTCTGAGAAATGCGTTGTTAGGCAATTTAGTTGTTGTGCGAGCATCACAGAGTGCACTTACAGAAACCTAGATAGTATATCCTACTGCACTCCCAGGCTGTAGGGGACAGCCCATTGCTCCCAGGCTGTAGGGGACAGCCCATTGCTCCCAGGCCACGGGCCTGTACAGCATGTCCCTGTGCAAAACCACACGAGGGGAAATCAGGCACACGAGAAAATGACGCAATCAAGACACATGGTACACACGAGAGGTATGAGGCTGCTGCTGGCATAACAGTTCTTACTTTTTTACCGCCAACATTTTTTTATAAGTGGAAAGAGTACATTCTGAAATAATGGTAAAAAATATAGTACAGTAGTCCCTCTCTATGTCACGGTTTACTTATCGTGGCCTCACTGTATCGCGGGGTTTTTAAAAATATTATATTTAATTATTTATCACGGATTTTTCGCTATATTGCGGGGTTTTGCGGTACTGTATACGTATGTTGTTAAAGTTACGTAGGTTTAAGAGTGTAGAATATGTTTAAGAACGTAAGTAGTGTTTATAAAAGTGTGGAAAAGGTTAATAAGGGAGTGGGAAAGGTTAATAAGGGACTGGGAATGGTTTGTAAGTGTGTGGGAAGGGTTTATAAAGCCTGAAAATATATATAAATACTAAAATAAATGTAAGGTTCCTACTTTGTGGATTTTCTCCTATCGCGGTGGTGGTGGTGGGGTGTGTCTAGAACGTAATACCCGCGATAAGTGAGGGAATACTGTATAGTAAATATGTAAACCAGTAACTTACTTTATTATTATTATCAAGTATTGCGTACTGCACATAGTTGTTTGTACTTTACTTGTATATGACTGGCAGTACAGTGCGTTTGTTTACACCAGCATTAGCACAAACACGTGAGTAATGTGTTGCACTATGACGTTATGACAGCTACAATGTCACTAGGTGACAGGAATTTTTCAGGTCCATTTTGGTCTTATGGGACCACCATTGTGTATATGGTAGGTTGTTGACTGAAATATTGTTATTCAGTGCACGACCGTAAACTGAAAAGGACTCTATGCATGTTAATTCTCATCGTTACTATCCATGATTATGAGGGATAAATAAAAATGGATCAAAAAAGAAAAAAAAAGTAAAATCCTCTCTCGAGCCAACAGTTGCATTCTCCAAGCTAACCACAAGGACTAGTGGGCACTAATGGGTTTCCATCTCCTATTGTTCTTGCAAGCCCTGGTGGAATGGCTGATTAAGCAAATGGCTGAAAAAAGGCAGGAAGTGGAAGAGAAAGGGAAATGAAGGGTCTAGAATATCCACAAAGTGGATAATTGAGGGCTGTCTACAAAAACTGCTTTTTGTGGCACTCTTTTAAAGATATAGTCTGCCATTTGCTACTTCTTGATGTTCCCTCTTGTTGCTAATATTGGTAACATTACTCCCTCTATTTTTCTTTTACTTATCCTTATGTACTCAACAAATATTAATTAAATATCAATTACATCCCTGTCATTCTGCTAGGTTCTGGAGATACAATGGAGTATATGATAGAACAAAATCTTTGCATTCATTAAGCTTACATTTTAGTTGGAGATAGATTTTTAGAAAGTAAGCAGACATATATAAAAATGATAAGTTGTGATAAATGCTTTGAAAGAACAACTAAGACTCTGAAGTAGAGAATAGGGGAAGGCAAAGATTGGGGAACTCACCTTATATTGGATGTTCAGGGAAGGCCTGACTGAGGCAAAACGTATACTTAGTCCTATAGGATGGGAAATAGCTGTGAGAAGAGGGTGTTCTAAGCAGAGGGGAAAGCAGATGCGAAGGCCCTGTGGTAGGAAAGAGCTCAGCATGTTGCAAGCATGAATTATTTTGGGAAAAATTAATTCACAAATTAGTGTGTTACTCCTCTTAGAAATGTTTATAGTTTTACAGATTTACCTGAATAGTGAAATGTTAGGTATTAGATTAGTTACCTAATAGATTTTGTGCAAGGATGTTATTCCTAGAGCTGGGTAGGCAACAGTTTGCTAGTAAGCCCTGATGATAGAACTGGGAATATGAGAGCCTGTCCATTGATTCAGTGCCTTGTGTTAGTTCCCTGAAGATGAAGTAACCAAGGGGTTCTTGCCTCTACTCTGCTCCCCCAGGTCTGCGACGATGAGTGGCACCACTATGCTTTGAATCTGGAGTTCCCCACAGTTACACTCTATGCTGATGGCATCTCCTTTGACCCTGCCCTCATTCATGACAATGGTCTCATCCATCCGCCGCGAAGGGAACCTGCTCTCATGATTGGGGCCTGCTGGACTGGTAAGTCCCTTCACTTCTCGGTGAAGACGCAGAAGGTTGGAGTCTCCAGTGGCTTAGGTTTGGTGAAGGAGCAAGGGCAGCCTGACTTCATGCATCCCCCTGCAGTTGGGCAGGGAGACTCAGAAAGATCTCCACTGGACACCATAACCCCCTGTATCTTCCACCTATGCAACTGGTCATTACCTCTGACTGGGAGGTGCCCAGTCAGGCATCACCAGAATCCTTCTGTCACTTCAGCCAGTTTCCACTTTGTTCCATTACAGTGATGATGACTTCCACAGCCCTTTCCACTGTGGGAGGCCAGGAACCCTTCCGAGAGTCATCAATCTTCCAACTCTTAAGCTATTTCTTTCATTTTTTTTTTTCCTTCTGGGAGTGAGTGCATGTGTGTGTGTGTCTTACCAGAGCCTGGTGTTTCCTCAGCCACATATTTGGGGGTTTGTTTCCACCAGAGGCCTGAGAGATTGAGACATGACAAAAGGAGGGTTGGGACTCACCAGAGAGGTTGTAAGTCCTACAAGGGCAGGTCAGTGCAGGGAAGACCTCTTCTTCTCTGTCCATCTGTTCCCACGACCTTGATCTCAGTGCCTCTTTTTTTTCTTTTCCTCCAGAGGAGAAGAACAAGGAGAAGGAAAAGGGAGGAGACAACAGTACAGACACCACACAAGGTACTCTGTGTGGAAGAACTGAAGACTAGAGAGTTTTCACCTTAACTTTCTGTTCTGCGCTCCCTTTTCCATACCAAATCCTGTCCAGCTTTGTTACTTACGGCTTCCCTTGCCACCAGGGGGCAGAGCGTCAGAGAACTACAACAAAGCAGGGGGAGTTTCCTTAATGAGCAAGGCCAGATGGAGCTTGGCTGGATTCTGGGTGTCCCTTCCTGCCTGCAGAGTGATGTGAAGGAGTTCTCTTGCTGGAATGTAGGAGGCAGGAGTCCATCACAGCAGGGAGGGTCTGGGCATCTGTGAAGCTCACACACATTCACCCTGGTCCCCTCGCATGCCACTGAAGATGCCCTCTCTTGCAGTCTCCTCCTTTTCCTTGTGTTTCCTCTCTCCTCCCTTGGTCCTGCTTTCCCTTCTTTTCCCCCTTTTTCTCTGTCCTGGAACCTTTTCTCACTTGTGTTGCTTCTATTTTTCACCCTTCTTCTCCCCTGGTTTTATTCTGTCTTTCTGCTTTCTCTGATTTCCCAATTAGCCTCACTTCTCTCTCTCCTTTTGTTCTTTTACTTATTTTTTAAACTTTTACTTATTTATTTTTAGAGCGAGGGAGAGGGAGGGAGATAGAGAGGGAAAGAAGAGAAATATCAATCAGTTGCCACTTGCACACCCCCAATGCTCACCCCAACTGGGGACCGGGCCTGCAATCCAGGCATGTGCCCTGACTGGAAATTGAACCAGCAGCCTTTTGGTTCGCAGGCTCAATCCACTGAGCCACACCAGCCAGGGTGCTTCTTACCTTCTTTTAGTTTCCACCTTTCTCCTTTTCATTTTCTTTCTCAAGCCTTCTGTTCTTTCTCTCTTTCTCTTTCTCTCAGTCCCTTTCCTTCTTTTATTCCTCCTTTCTTCTCACCTCCTGTCCACCCCTGTGTTCCTGCCCTAGGAGACCCCTTGCAGATCCACCACTACTTCCATGGCTACCTGGCTGGTTTCAGTGTGCGCTCAGGCCGCCTGGAGAGCCGCGAGGTCATCGAGTGCCTCTATGCATGTCGGGAGGGGCTGGACTATAGGGATTTCGAGAGCCTGGGCAAAGGCATGAAGGTATAGCCCGTTCCTCTAGCCCTCCCCTTCCAGGCATGCCCCCTGTCCCCTGCCCTTCTCCCACCTCTCTCCCTCTGCTCCCTTCCTCTCCTGTCTCCTGGGCCTGCTCTCAGCTGTGTCTGTGTCCGGGGCCCAGGTCCACGTGAACCCCTCGCAGTCCCTGCTCACCCTGGAGGGGGATGATGTGGAGACCTTCAACCATGCCCTGCAGCATGTGGCTTACATGAACACTCTGCGCTTTGCCACGCCTGGCGTCAGGCCCCTGCGCCTCACCACTGCCGTCAAGTGAGTGTGGGGTGGGGTGGGGTGGGGCGGGCCAATCACAGAGCAGAGCCAGACTGTCAGAACCCCTTGGCTGTCAGAATGCCACCTTAGGCTAGGCATACCTCCCTCACTTAATGGATGGGGAGGTTGGGGCCCCAGAGAGGACACTTGATCTGCTCAGTTGGACTAGCCTGGTAGACTGATTTCCCAACAACTGGTCCCTTTCTCTTTTCACTGAGCCGCACTTCCAGGATTTGGAGGTTTTAATTTTCTCTGTGCCTCTATGCTGACATATAAAGTGGGACAGAGAAATACTGGATTGGGAGCTGGGGTAGCTGATGTCAATTCTGACTCAATACTAATTGCCTAGAGGATGCTGGCAAATAGTTCTAGTTGTTTTACCTCTTTTAATCTTGATTCATCAAGCTCTTGCAGTCAAATTGGGTGATGTAAATCTGGGGGTTGGCAACCTATGGCCCCAGGGAAATCTGGCCTGCTGCCTGTTTTTGTAGATAAAGTTTTATTAGAACATAGTCATGCCTGTTCTATTGCATATTGTTTATGGCAGCTTTTGCACTGTGATGGCAGGGCTAAGTAGTTGGGATGGAGACTGTAGGACCAAAAATCTAAATATTTACTATCTGGCCTTTCACATAAAAAACTTGCTGACCTTTGAATTCTAAGTGAATGATTTTGAATCGTTTAAAAGAAAAATTATATATTAATTCAAGGTTTAGGTTTAGTTGATGTTTCAAAATACAGGTTAACTGAGAGGTAATGAAAGCACAATACAGACACAGAGTCTATTACTAGCTTTTTCTCATTGAGCAAATGCTATAAAGCAGGGATAACAATAGACTCTAACTCATGGAATTGTTATAACTAAACGATATAATCCAGATCAAATGCTTGGCAGAGTGCCTATTCTGCAAATGTTGGCTCTTATTATAAAGGAATTTTTACCCCTTATGGTTTATGAGGCAGTTTTTGGGAGATTCTGCCATCTAGTGGGAAGATTACAGAATGTTGCAGTCAGGATTCTTGAGTAAGCATTCCCTTCTCCCTTACGCTGCTTCAGTTTCTCCATAAGCTGTATGAAGGTACATATCTATGACTTGTCCCTATCCTGAGAGGCGTGGGTTTAGAGAAGAGAGGGCTCGGAGGCCTAGATGGTGACAGGGTGTGAGTATGAGGCCTCACAGTCAGAGCACGGAAGGTGGGGACAAGGGCTTTGGGAATTAGGCTGTGGTGTGGACATGTGTGGTCATGCTGTGGAGCTGAAGGTCACAGGTAAATGAAGTCATGTGGGTGCAGATCAGAGCTGAGGATGTGTCCCACTGTGTTCTAGTCAGAACCCCAGTTGTTAGAGGGCTGTCATCCAGTTAAAAAGGGCTTACTCTCCCTCAGTCTGTGGTGGAGCTCTGCAAGGGTCGTCCCACAGAAGGAGGAGGTGATATCCTCTTTGTTGATGAGCTCACTGAATTCCTCCTACCTCTGTCGTGCCCAGGGACGAGGCTTATAAAAGGGCTGGGAACTGACTTTGGTCCTGTAGTACAGGAAGGAGGCCTTGTTTTCTTTCTGAGGTTAAGAAAGAGAGAACTCTAATTTCTCCATTTCTAAGCTTCCTCAGGTTGTGGGAGAAAATATAGAGGTTCTGTGTGTGTGTGTATGTGTGAGTGAGTGAAACGGGGAGAGACAGATACATACCAGCGCCTCCCTTTCTTGGATACATATCCTTGCCATAGTTCATGTGGCTTCTCTAATTGGGCCTCTATCCATTAAAAGCCAGTTTTTAAAAAAATGTATTTTATAGATTATGCTGTTACAGTTGTCCCAATTATTTCCCTTTGCTCCCCTCCACCCGTACCCCACTTTCCTCCAGCAGTCCCATCCCCCTTAGTTCATATCCATGGGTCATGCATATAACTTCTTTGGCTTCACTCTTTCCTATATTATTCTTAACTTCCCCCTGTCTATTTTGTACCAACCAATTATGCTTCTTAATCCCTGCACCATTTCCCCATTTCTTCCCTTCCCCCTCCCAGCTGATAGCCCTCCAAATGATCCCCATACCTGTGATTCTGTTCCTATTTTGGTTGAGTTTGTCATTTTAATGTTCATAGTTTCTACCTTCTTTTTCTTAAATAAGTCCCTTTAACATTTCATATAATAATGGCTTGGTGATGATGAACTTCTTTAGCTTTACCTTGTCTGGGAAGTACTTTATCTGCCCTTCCGTTCTAAATGACAGCTTTGCTGGATACAGTAATCTTGGTTGTAGGTCCTTGCTTTTCATCACTTTGAGTATTTCTTGCAAGTCCCTTCTTGCCTGCAAAGCTTCTTTTGAGAAATCAGCTGATAGTCTTATAGGGATCCCTTTGTAGGTAACTCTCTTCTTTTCTCTTGATGCTTTTAAGATTCTCTCTTTATCTTTCACCTTTGGCATTTTAATTATGATGTGTCTTGGTATGTTCCTCTTTAGGTCCAACTTGTTTGGGACTCTGTGTGCTTCTTGGTCTTGTATGTCCATTTCCTTTGCCAAATTAGAGAAGTGTTCTTTCATTATTTTTTTGCATAAATTTTCACTTTTTTGCCGTTCCTCTCCTCCTTCTGGCACCCCTATGACTCGGATGTTGGTATGTTTAAAGTTGTCCCAGAGGTTCCTAAGCCTCTCCTCATTTTTTTCAGTTCTTATTTCCTCATTCTGTACTGGTTGACTTTATTTCTTCCTTATGTTCCAAATTATTGATTTGAACCCTGGCTTCCTTCCCTTCACCACTGATTTTGTGTGGATTTTCTCCTTCCTTTCACTTAGATAGTCTTTACTTCTTCTGTTATGCATTTGCCGTACTCAAGCATGTCTGTCAAGCCTGTGAGCATTGTTGTTACCAGTGTTTTGAATTTTTCATCTGTTAGGTTGGCTAGCTCCTCATTGTTTAGTTCTCCCTCTTGAACATTGATCTGCTCCTTTTCAGCCATACTTCTCTGTCTTCTTAACTTGACTGCCTCCTGTATTTGCCTCTGTGTCTTAGGTAGAGCTGTCTCACCTGTCTGGGTATTACTTCTTTATATCTTTGTTTGTTGGACTTCCATGCAGTTTGATTTTCTGGTAGTTCTGGTTGTTTTTAGTTTTGAGGTAGCTGTATTTCTTTTTATGGTTGTAGAGGGAGGCAAAATATGTCTACCTATGCCTTCATCTTGGCTGGAAGTCTAAAGCCAGGTTTATGCAACTATTCAGTTAGTAAAAGAATTCCCTAATTTTTAAAAAAATCTTTCTTGCCTATTTATAATATTTGTGACATTAACCCATATTTTTCTCTAGTTTTGGTCTTTTTCTATAGATCTTGAATATCTACCAGCTTACTATAACCTCTACCTAGAAGTTTTTTCAGCACCTCAATGAAAAAAAAAAAAAAAAAAGAGATAAAGCTGAAATAATGAACTTCAATGCCCAGACTAGACCCTCCACCTGATTTCTCTATTTCTGTAATGATGTCTCCATCCTTGCAATCACCCAGGCTTGAAACCTCTAGGTAATCTTGGATTCCTCCCTGTCTTTTTCCTCCATGCCCCGTCAGTTGCCAGGTCACCCAGATCCTACCTCTGTGCCAGATGTCTGGAATCTGTCTCTGCTTTTTCCATTTCAGCTGTTATGACTCCAGCCAACGCTCTCATTCCCTCTCACCTGGCCTATTGCAGTAGCTTCCTAACTAGTTGATTTGTCTCTAGAGTTCTAACTTCAGTTCACCTTCTGCCCTGAGGCTACTTAGTGATCTTCAATGAGAATTTTCATCCTCACACATCTCTGATGAAGAAGACATTAATGGTTTTGTCTTGTCCACTTCACAAAAATTGCACTCAAAGCCCTCAATGATCTAGCCCTGGCCTTTCCTGCCTTTTGTTTCTCTACCCCCCTGAGTATACGCCTCACCTTCTGTGGCATGAAGTCCTCCTTCCTTGAAAGGGTAGCTCACTAGCTACTTTTCCTTTTTGATTTTGAGAGTACATTTTTTAAAAGCATATTTTATTGATTATGCTATTACAGTTGTCCCAATTTTTCCCCCTTTGCCCCCCTCTGCCTGGTATCCCCTTCCCTCCAGCAATCACCCCTCATAGTTCATGTCCATGGGTCCTGCATATAAGTTCTTTGGCTTCACCCTTTCCTATACTATTCTTAACATCCCCCTGTCTATTTTGTACTTACTAATTATGCTTCTTAATCCCTGCACTTTTCTCCCCATTCTCCTACTTCCCCCTCCCAGCTGATAACCCTCCAAATGATCTCCATATTTATGAATTTGTTCCTGTTCTAGGTGTTTGCTTAGTTTGTTTTGTGTTTGTTTTGTTTTTTAGATTCAGTTGTTGATAGTTGTGAGTTTGTTGTCATTTTACTGTTTATAGTTTTGATCATTTTTTCTTAAATAAGTCCCTTTAACATTTCATATAATAATGGCTTGGTGATGATGAACTCCTCCTTTAGCTTTACCTTGTCTGGGAAGCACTTTATCTGCCCTTCCATTCTAAATGATAGCTTTGCTGGATAGAGTAATCTTGGTTGTAGGTCCTTGCTTTCATCACATTGAATACTTCTTGCTAGTCCCTGCTTGCCTGCAAAGTTTCTTTTGAGAAATTAGCTGATAGTCTTATAGGAACCCCTTTGTAGGTTACCCTCTTCTTTTCTCTTGCTGCTTTTAAGATTATCTCTTTATTTTTCTTTAATTTATTTTTTTATTGTTTTTCTATTACAGTTGTCCCATTTTTCCCCCTTTGCTCTCCCTTGCTCTCACTTTGTCTTTTAATTGTGATGTATCTTGGTATGTTCCTCTTTGGGTCCAACTTGTTTGGGACTCTCTGTGCTTCCTAGACTTGCATGTCTGTTTTCTTTGCTAAATTACGATAGCTTTCTTTCATTATTTTTTCAAATAAGTTTTCAGTTTCTTGCTCTTCCTTTTCTCCTTCTGGCGTCCCTGTGTTTCAGATGTTGGCACTTTTGGAGATGTCCCAGAGTCTTCTTCTTCTCTTCTCACCCCCTTTTGTTGTTGAATATTTTGGGGTACCTATCTGCCAGATATTGTACTAAATACACTATAAAAAAGCCTCCTGATAAAGAAATGTGTATGTATGTATGTATATACATTTTTTGAGCTTAGCTTATAAAATGCAGTTTGATAGATGGTTCTATAATCCTGGGGTAGAGCATTGATGATGTGGTCAACCCATTAGGTCATGTTTGCCTGACCTTCTGGCCCTGATCTTTCCTGAGTGGCATCCTGCCAGGAGATGGAATAGCTCCCTCTAGCTTTGCTCTGGGGCTGTGGTGATGGTGGTGGTACAGAGACAGTATCCCCTTTTCCTCCCCTCACACTCCCTACATGGGGTACTCTTTGTAGAGGTAGAACCCAGAGGGATGAAACAGAATATAGCTTATAAGGGAGGGTGTTTGGGAGTCACAAGCTGCCTCTCCCCATTTCTCCTGTAGGTGCTTCAGTGAAGAATCCTGCGTCTCCATCCCTGAAGTGGAGGGCTACGTGGTGGTCCTCCAGCCTGATGCCCCCCAGATCCTGTTGAGTGGCACTGCTCACTTTGCCCGCCCGGCCGTGGACTTCGAGGGATCTGATGGGGTTGCTTTGTTCCCAGATCTTCAAATCACTTGCTCCATTTCTCACCAGGTGGAGGCCAAAAAGGATGAGAATTGGCAGGGCACAGGTAAGGATGACAGGGAGTGATATCATCCAGAGAAAGGGTCCCTGTGTAGAACCTGAGTGAGGGAGAAAATCTAGGGCTGGATGTGAACAAGCAACTTCATCCTGCATTTGCTTCACCAGAACCACTTACCATTAGGCATAAGAGCCAGTAGGAGGCCTACGGGTGTACAGAAATTGTTGGGTAATGGCATTCTTGAAAATGTTGCTGACTGCTCTCAGGGAATGACCCTGGAAGGAGAGGAAGAGTGGCCACGTGGTGGGCCTTCAGCTCTGACCCAGACCCTGACTCTCCAATCCAGTGACAGACACACGCATGTCGGACGAGATTGTGCACAACCTGGATGGCTGTGAGATTTCCCTGGTGGGAGATGACCTGGACCCGGAGCGGGAAAGCCTGCTCTTGGACATGGCATCCTTGCAGCAGCGAGGGCTGGAGCTCACCAACACGTCTGCATACCTCACCATTGCTGGTCAGTGGGGCCTGAGAGCCTGCCTTCTTTTTCTGTGCGTGCTTCTCCTCATGATCAAGTACCAGGAAATCCAGAGGGTCCCCCTTCCAGACCCAGGAATGTTGCCATGTGTCATTTTGTACTTTCCTAGCCTGGAAGATCCTTTGCCTTCTAGATTGCCCCTAGAGGAGATGTGCTGGGGGTTAGTCTCCAAATGATCCTTTCTCCCTGCTTCTGTCTAAAGCCTGGCTCACCTCCACTCTTCCTTTGGCTGAGCCTTCCCTGACTAGCTTCCTAATTCTCTAGCTGTTTGATACCAGCCATCCTGTCCGTCTTCCATCTCATTAATCTCATGTACACAGGATAGCTTTCAGTTAGGATGTCACCTAACTAGAAGTAATGATTTGGGAGCTTCCAAAGGAAGCCTGCTCTTCTCCAAAGTACCCTCCATAGGGAGGATAAGAGTTGATGGGAATAACCAGGTCCCTCCTATTTCCATTCCCTTTGAGAGCCTTCCTGAGGCTTCTCTATGCCCTCCTCTCTCTGTTCCTCTCCTGCTTGCCAGCTCCCTAAGGTGTGCAGAGTCTCCTGATTTCCACCTCTCCATTCCTACTAAGTAACCCCAGAGCTATTAGAGAAGGGCAGAGCAGGAATTGCAGCCTATCACAGTCAGTCAGAGCCAGATGGGGGATGGAAGGGAGCACCTCTTCCTCTGAGAGCATGGGTGCCCCCCCGCCCCCAATTGAATGGTGCAACTAACTCATTCTAGGCTGGTGGAAGTTGGGGAGAGAGTCCCGCCCTGGGCCTCTTCGCTGGCTCCTGCTCTGAGCTACTTCCTCGTCTTCCAGGGGTGGAGAGCATCACTGTTTATGAAGAGATCCTGAGGCAGGCTCGGTATCAGCTGCGCCACGGAGCTGCCCTCTATGCCAGGAAGTTCCGGCTTTCCTGCTCAGAAATGAACGGTCGTTACTCCAGCAATGAATTCATCGTCGAGGTACCCAGAGAGTCTCTTCCCTTCTACAGCTACCCCCAACTGGCGAGGTGCCAGGTGGAGTGGACTGAAACTGATAGGTGGTGGGAATGGAAATTACAGCAGGGAGGACTCCTGGACATGGCGGTGGGTGGGAAGCAGCAGCTGTGGGGCAGGGGTCAAGAGACGGTTTGAGAGAGGTGGAGCTGCACCTGGGGAGGAGTGCGTGCCCACCAAGCCCTCCCTCTCCAGGTCAACGTCCTGCACAGCATGAACCGAGTTGCCCACCCTAGCCACGTGCTCAGCTCCCAGCAGTTCTTGCACCGTGGTCACCAGCCACCTCCTGAGATGGCTGGACACAGCTTGGCCAGCTCCCACCGAAACTCCAGTACGTAAGGCTGTGTGGAGTGGGTGGGTCGCAGGGTACTGGGCTGGGCACAGGCATCTTTCCCCTCCACCTTTGGGAGGGGCGAACAGGGGACTGCAGTGGGTTCTGTTCCCTTGTGATACCTGACGGCTGTGTTCCAGTCCTTTTGTCCCCTTGGATCATTAACTTTCTCTTGTGAAGAACGTGAGCCTAGTGCTTGGAATCATAAAGTCAGTGTGGGGTTTAGGCAAAGCCTTTGTTGTCCCTGCTGCCCTCCCACAACAATATCAAGTTAGCCCTGGACCTTATCAAGTATTTATTAAGCACCTATTATATATTAGCACTGTCCTAAAGTACTATTAAAATATAAAAGAATTATGGGATAGATATAGTCCCTATTCTCAAGGGGAAAGTTGACCCTATTACTCGTAATCATGTGCTATTTACAAAGTCATAAGACTATTTCTAAAACAAATATGCAAATATGCACATATCCAGGTAGAGTGCTGCCCTTCAAAGCGATCTCATGCCCTGGCCGTGGTCCTTCACCAGTGATGCAGTTTTTTAATTCCCAATTTAAGAGTTGCTTAATTGTAGAAAAGCTAGAAATTACAACTATAAAGAAAAAAACCCAGCCATAATTCTATCACAGTCAACCACTTTTAATATGGCATATTACATGTCAGTGTTTTTTATACCTATTGTTTTTTTACAAAGTTGGGATCTAATTATTTTGTAACCTGAGTTTTATACCAAATATTATAAAATTAGTCTTTTACACATTATTAAAAACCGCAAAATCATTTTGATGTTGCTAAAAATGATTTTTAGAATCCCCTTTCAGATTGCTTTCAAAGCCAATTTAGGAAATGCATTTATTTTATTTCAGTTTTTGGACACGCCTTGCTTTTGGCCCAGTTCAATATTACTCAGCTTCAACACCCACTTTTGTCAGAGCTGGCATTGGATGTCATTCTATGATTTTAAACAGTAAACCCACTCTCAAAAGGCACAGATTTGTCACTTTTAGAAAACATGAAAAAGTGTATCACAAGCTCTGAAGGCAAGTCCTTAAGGAGTTCCAAGAATGCTTTCTTGGAAGAAGCACATGGTCACCGAACACTACCCTGAAAGGGCAGCCCTCATTTCAATAATGGAATAAAAGACCAGTGAACACACCAATGTATGCCAGGCACCATGCTCGCGGGCTTTTACACATATTAACTCACTAAGTCATTACAAATGGAATAGGTACTAGAGTTATCCCCTTTAAAAAGAGGGAAATGGAAGCCCAGAGAGGTTAAGTACCTTATCTAAAAATCACACAGCTATAAAGTGATAGAGCCAGGATTCAAATCCAGGCAGCAGAATTCCAGAGCCCATGCATTAACCAGGGCCCTAAATACCCTCTGTATTTATGTTTGATGCTTTAAAAAGCTACTGCTAGCCTCAGTGCTTTATAGTTGCACCCAATTTGGGGGAGTTCTGAGGGCTTCCCAGGGCTTCTTACTCAGTCTGGCTTCCTCTCTTTGGGCAGTGGCCACTGTTACACTACCTTTGTGTTTCCTTTTCCCTGGGACTGCTTCCCTTCTTTCTCGGCGGAAGCCTTTTTAAGTGTTTTACTGTGACTCACTATGGCAGAGCAGATGGGGATATAGGGGTGATGAGGGAGTACATGGCACTACCAAGTTGCCCAAGTTTTAAGAAGCTTCACTCCATCTTTAGTTGGTAGAGACATGTAAGCAAAGAGCCACGCCTCTCTTTTCCCATGATTCCTTAGCTCGTTCTCCAGTTCTTTCTGTGGGAATCGGCCCACTCAACCTTCTCTGGGTTGGAAACTAGGTCCTGCTCAAGGTAGATCCCGGTTGGCATTGTTGCTGGGCCTGTTGAGGTTTTCAGTCTTTGTTTTCTCTGGCGTGAGGTCCCAGGGGAGGGAGTCCCCGTTCTAACTACCCCAGAGTTTCCTCCCCTCACCCTAATCTGCCCAGCTGCCTTGGGGTGCTCCAGGGTGTATAAGTGTTGCCCTTGTTTCACTTCCCCATCCCCTGTTCTGAGCTGATGTCTGGGCCAACCAAGCTCACTCCGAGAGCCTGAGAGCAGCAGCCTGACTTTGCCTTTCCCCTTATTTTGGCCTGAGTGTTGTGCAGAGTTCATAGTTCACTTGCGGTTGTTGGTGATTGACATCTGAGCTTACCAGGAGATCCACTTCGTAAAACCTGGTCCATATGCCTCCTCAGAGCAATCCTTCCCCTACCACTCCCAACCCCAAAGGTGGTATTACAGAACTATGGCTTTGCAATTTCAGATTCCTTTAGCCAATACAGAAGCTGTAAGAGAAACCATTTCCTCCAATGGGGCAGGAGGTTGATTTCTCTGAAGCTCCTAAGTACTCAGAAAACAGAGATCAGTGTGAGTGGGCAGTCAGGGAATGTTTTGTGGCACACTTAGACTTGAACCTGAACCTTGAAGGACAGAAGAGAGTTTGCGTGGTTATGAGAGAGAATGAGAATTTGAAAATTAGGGGTGGGTGGTTGGTTTAGGGTGATATGGTAAGGGAGAATAAGGTTGTCTGAGAAGGGTGAGACCAAATGGTGAAGACAGTATTTATCAAGTCATCCAAAAATTTGATGCCCATCAGAATCACGTGGGGAACTGTAAAAACGTTTGGTGCCTAGGTTACACTTCGTACCAGTGAAATAGGAGTGTCCCGGGGTGGGAGCCAGGCGCCAGGGTTTTCAAAACTCCTTAGGTGATCCCCATGTGCAGCTGAATTTCGAATCCATTTCTCTACTTTGTTTCCAATAAGGCTTTGCAGAAAGACCTACAATGTAAGATGAAGGTAGAAAATGAATTAGGAAGTGCAGAGGGAAGGACGAAGATGAAAGAAGACTAAGATGAAGCCAGTTCATAAAATATATACTCTTTGAGGCTATTCAGTTGCTAGAGTTGGTCAGAATTTTGACTCTGAGCTTCCTTGTAGCTAAAGTGAAAAGGAACCTGAGCAGTTATGGAAGTCATATGGTAGTTGCCCAGCAGGATTTCAGGAGAAGCCCTGGGCCCAAGGGCAGAGAGACGTTTCTCCTGGGGGTCTTCACATGGCAGCACGCAGGGCTGTGGACAGGGCTCTCCACAGTGTCCTCAACATCAGTTGAAACCAGGAGTTCACATGGGCCATTTGCTAAAACACCCCTTCATGTTGACTATGGAGGTTGTTCAAAATCAGAAGTAACTGCTCAGATCTAATGCAGCAAGGAAGGTTGATTGTAGTTTTTAGACTCTTGATTTTTGTTTCTAGCAAATTTAAAAATCCTCTCATCTTCCCGGCCCCCTGGAAGATGAGAGGATTTTTAAACTAATTAACCCTGCTCCTTGGCCTACCAATAGTGTGTCTATATTTTGTCTTTCCTGTGGTCCGTCCTTCCTCCCTTCCTCCCCCCTCTCTTTCTTTTCCTTCCTTCCTTCCTTCCTCCCTCCCTTCTCCCCTCCCCTCCCTTCCCCTTTTCCCTCTCTCCTTCCCTCCCTCCCTCCCTTCCTTCCTTTTTGTTATTTCTTAGTCCTGGCAGTCCACTTGTAATTTCCTTTGCCAGGCCAGGAGGTCAGAGGGACAAATGCGTTTGATGAAGGCACAAACCAGAAACTTTGACTTCTCTTTGTGCCCCAGAGCAAGTTCACCTGCTGTGGCCTCCACTTTGAGGGGAAGTCTCCACTCTTCCTAGAGCCTGGGCTTACCTACAGGGGTCTAATGCTGATAAAGGGTCATGGCCCCCTCCCCCTCCCCCAATCTAGCTCCGTGACTTGGAGACTTGGGAGGGACTATTTTCTGCAGATGGGCAGAAAGGTCATCTCTGTCTTCCTCTTCCCTCCTCCCCTATCCCCGGGCAGTTGAGAAATGCTGATCCAGCCAGGACCAACTCTGCCCTGATAGGCAGTCAGCTGTAGCTGGAGGTGGCCCCAAGTGGGCTATAGGTCGGGTCAGGATGAGGACCAACTTGGCAGAGCGACATCAGTGTGGCCTCAGGGAGGTGTGAGGCCAGTGTGCCTGCTCAGGCAGGGCATTCTTCACACACCTGGTTGGGCCTGGAGCGTGTGGCAGCGTGCGTGTGGTGGCTGCCAGCAGGAGCAGACTGCAGCGGGGCGCGTGGGGCTTCCAAGCTGTGTGCTTCTCTGCGCTCTGCTCTGTCTCTCTTGACATGTGAGTCTTAAAAGGCTACGGGTACATTCAGGACAAGGAGGAATTATCTGTAGCTTGGGACATAATGTGTGTGTGTGACGCATACATGTAATAGTTCCTCAGCAACGGAACTGCCCAGAGTCTGGGCCTCATGGAGCCTCTGTGGTCGGGTGAGCTGCTGTGAGCAAAAACAGGGGGCAGGGGTGTGCACCATGTGGGGTGTAGTGACCCAGCTGCCTGTGAGGGCCCTGGGCCTGACTGTGCGTGTGTGGGGTCTCTGCCAGCAGCTGCTGTCCCTGGGGTTGTGGACTCTCCTGCTTTGCTTCCTCCTGCTTTGCCGAGGGCTGTTTCTGTGTGTGCAGGAGGGGCGCAGGGCTGTGCTCGTGGCTGCTCGCTCTGTGGCCCTCGCAGCCCACGGCGGAGTTGCTTATATCTTCCTTCAGGGGCTTGCCTGGTCTGCCCAGCTGGCAGGGAGCTGGGTGACACTGCACCTGTGGCTCATCTCTGCCTTACTGGAGACCCTCATGCGTATCCCACTGAACCTGCTCTGTGAGCAGGCTGCCAGGCGGCTGGTGCAGACAGCTGTGTGGGCCAGAAGCCTGGCTCGGGTGTGGGGTGTGGCAACCTTTGTCCGGCTGTGTGCCCAGACGTTCTTCCTGGGCATGTACCTGTGCATGCACATCTGCTTTTCTGCCATCAGCTCTAGGGTTCATGTGAGAGTCCACATGCCCTTCAGTGTCTCACTGCCCTTCAGGGTCCATGCGCCACTGAGCGTGGGCCTCAAAGTGAGGCTGCAGGGCCAGAGGTATGACCGGGCCATAGAGAAGGGGGGTGTACCTCAGGGGGAGGAGCAGAAGCCCCAGATGTCCAGGATCCCCAAGCCCATAAGGAGAAGGGAGGCGGCACCGAGCAGGAGTGAGCTCAGGCCAGGTGGGTAAGTGAAGGGGCTGCTCCTTGCCCCTTGGAACTGTCCCCAACCTTAGGCAGTCTCTCCTCCCACACCATTAAGCCCATGTGGCTGCTTCTCTCCTTCCCTCACTGGGCACCAGGCACCTCATTCCTAAGCCAAGTGGTCCCAAGAGAATGACCTGGGCAGGTTCCAAACCTTGCCCTCTGCCCCCTAAGAACAGGGGTGCTCCTGACAGCATAGGACTGGGAATCCTTTCCTTCCCCTGCCATTGTCCCCATTTTTGCACACTTCCCTCCCTCTGTCTTTCTGTTCCTTTGGTCCTAGCAGCAGCCAGTCTGCTGCCCACTTCTCTCCTGGTCTCTGGTCCTTCCCGGCTCTATTTTCCTCCCAGCTTCTTCTGGGCCATCATGGATCCTATCTTCTGCCCAGGGCCCCCCTTCCTGCTCCCTGTGCTGAGTCCCCTCAGGGGGGCCTGGCCATGGTCTCCTCACTGCATGCTCTCCCCACAGTGGTCCCCAGTGCAGCGACTCTCATCATTGTGGTGTGTGTGGGCTTCCTGGTGCTCATGGTCATCCTGGGCCTGGTGAGGATCCACTCCCTTCACCGCCGTGTCTCAGGGGCCGGCGGGCCCCCGGGGGCCTCCAGTGACCCCAAGGACCCGGACCTCTTCTGGGATGACTCTGCTCTCACCATAATTGTGAACCCCATGGAGGTGAGTGGCCTTGGGGTGTGGGGAGGTCTAAAGGGTCAAGATTCAGCTGGAACATACATGGTGAAGACCCCTAAGGAATGTCCAGGCCCTGGAAATAAAGCTCCCGGCAGAGCTCGTGAGCAGGAAGGAGAATGGTTTGGACGGAGGAGGGGGTGTGGTGGGGATGGGGGTGAGAAGACTGAGGGCGTGTGGCCCCAAAGGAGACGCTCTGGGGTGTGTGTGGCCGCTGAGCCCCTCTCCCCTTCACTCCCACTTTCTCCAGTCCTACCAGAATCGGCAAGCCTGTGTGGTGGGGGCTGCTGGTGGCCAGCAGGAGGACGAGGACAGCAGTGACTCAGAGGCAGCTGACTCGCCCAGCAGCGACGAGAGACGCATCATCGAGACCCCCCCACACCGCTACTAAGGCCTACACCCCTCCCAAAACAGAGAGAGAATTCTGCCCTGGTGAGACGGAGATGCTCCCAGAAACGAGAAAAGGACAGTTTGAGAGAAGAGAGACCAAGAGGGAGAGAGCTTGGGTCATCCTTTAATCTCAAAATCCCTGTGGAGTCTATCCTCCCCACTTCCCAGCCCACCTCCCTCCCATGCCTCTGGGCTCTGACTCCCCCAGTGTGGAAGATGTTGGTTGTCTTTTCTGCCTGCCCCCCCACCCCCCCGGCCCGGCTCTGTACTGATTGGGTCAGGGGGACGTCAGTAACAATGGCAGGGGCCAAGGGTGGGATTGAAGGAACCTTCCACCCTGCCCTTCCCTACTCTCCTGTCCACGAGGCCTTCCTCCCCCAGCTTCCTCCATGGGGCCTTCCCGCTTCTCTTATGATCCCCACTTCTCTGTCCATTTCACTCTGGGGACGCCTGCTTCTTCACCGTACCCACTTTCCTTCCTTTGTTGTCCTCTTCCCTCTCCTGTCCTTACCTGAGGTCCTACAGCCCCTGCCCCTTCCTACGTGACCTGGTCATGGCTAGGTTGTGGGGGTGGGATTGGGAGTAGGGGCCCCGGTGTATTATATATAATGTATATTTTTTCATGTCGTGAGCACAGCCCCTGTGTTCCATGTGCAGCTCACAGCCTTGTGTGTGTGTGTGTGTGTGTGTGTGGCATCGTCATGTCCTGGGGTGGGAGGGGTAGGGGTTGGTGTGGTGAGGGAGGGGACACACCTGAGGGTTTTCAAATAAAACAACCAGAAAAAAGCTCCATGAGCTGCCTCCTGCCTGCCTCATTCCGTGCGGGTACTGGGTTGGATGCGGGCTCTTGGGTCTCAAGGCCCCTTTGGGTCTCTGAGCAGAGCGGAGGTGAGTGGGGCAGGGCTGGCTGGCTTCAGTGCCCTTGCCAGGATGCCAGGCCATAAGAGAAGTAAGTCAGGGGATACTGCAGAGGCCTGGGCTTTGTGGGGTCACTGTCAGTCCCCTCTCATCTCTTGGAACATCCCATCCGGAGCACATGGACTCCTAGCCTGGGAGCCCGGGAAGTAAGGGCAGGCAGCCCTGCTGTTTGTAAAGAGAGTGGGCCCTGAGGCATGTTCCCTAGGTAGGAAGGAGCAGGGACCAGATGGAGTTGTTTCAGAAGAGGGACCTGTGGTGGGAGCCTCCTTCCTGTGCTGTCCCTGCCCTTGCAAATATCAGGGGTCTGAGACTCAATTCCTTTCTGCAGGATGAGGGGTTTTGAGTATCAGTAAAGTTCTCTGGGGTTCCTGTTAACATAGGTGGAGTGGAGGGGAGCTCACGGGCCCATCCTGTGCCCCACCCGGCGCCTAGTCTTATTTCTGCTGGGTGCCCCAGCCTTACCCATGGCTTCAACTACCAGCTCAGTGTGGGTGCCTCCACATATATTTCTCCCACTCAGACCTCTTTCCTGATCCCTGTTTACAACTACCTATTGTATGTCCACTCAGGCACCTTGTGCCTCAAACCCAAACTTTGCCCGAATTCTGCTCTATTCTCTCGCTTACTTCTCCCTGCCACCTTTTGCCCAGTTACATAAGCCAAACACCCAGGCGTCAGCCTAGATTTCTCCCTCTCCCTTAACTTTGTGTCCAAATAGTGATAAAACCCTGTCATTTTTACCCCTTAAAATCTCTCAGTGTGTCTTTTTTTCTTTCTCTTCCATTTGCTGCTGTTGCTCTCATGATTCACAACCTCTTCCATACAGGCCTGGTCCGTCGCCAGAGCCTCCTACCTGCTTCCTACCTGTTCTTCTAGCCTCTGGTGTCTTACTCTACCCCAGCCCGACTCTGGGTCTGAGTGACTTTTCTAAAGTGCAACTCTGGTTATGCCACTTTCCTTTTAGAAGCTTGCCTACCTCCTGTCACTGCCAGGATTGAGTTCTGATGCCTTGGGAGGCCCCTTAGGCCAGGTGGGTCAGGCCTTGCCTCCCTCCGTGGCCCCTCTCCGCCAACTCCCTTGCATACCTGCGCTCTGGCCACACAGACCACTAGTGCTTCCCCAAATTCACTCAGCTTTCTTGCCTCTGTGTCTTTGCACATGCTATTCCCACTGCCCAGCATGTTCTTTCCCCTTTGTGTGCATATGTTCTATTTAACTATTCTACTTTGTGTGCAATCTTCTACTTATCACTGAAGACCTAGTTCCAATGTTGCCTCTTCTAGGAAGTCTTCTGTGCTCTGGTGCCTCTTATTTATGCCTCCATCACAGCATTCCTGCTAGACATGTCGGTCTCTACCACCAGATTTGCTGTATCCTCAGCAAGTTGTACAGGGTCTGGCATGTGGTAGGGGCTCTGTAAATGATGAATGACGTAATACGTGTGGCTCTCTGAGAGACTCACTGGTGGAAGGGGAGAGGAGAGCTGCTCTGGTAGCCCTCTGGCTTACGAGGTCGGTGCATAGAGGACAGAGGTGGTTAAGCAGATGCCCTGTGGCAGCCTCTCCTGTGGTGGGGCTGCCTGGATGCCAAGCTGACGTTTCTGTCTGTGGCAATTCCACGTGGGAGGCAGCTCTACCTGTTTAGCCTGAGTCCCTCAGAGACTCAGGTGATGATGGCTCAATAGGTAGAGAGGTAGGAGAGAGTTTGTGGTCCTGAATTTCAGTATGCTCACCCCATTATCTTTCCCCTTGCCATCCCTCCTTATCATCACCCTCCCTGGTGTCAGAGACTACAGCTTCTCACACAGAGAGGCTGAAGCCAAGTTCATCCTATTATTTCTGTGCTTGCCCTTGGAGCCCAGCACTGTGGCTGAGTCTTAGGCATTGGGTCCTTGCTCACCTCCATCCAGTTTAAGCAACAGCTCTAGGGAGCAGGTGGGGGAGAGGGAGAACTTGCTGTGAACTCTGTCCCCCCTTGAGGTACATACATCTGCAGCACAGAATGGCAAATGGCAGTGTGGAGTCTTTCTTAGCACATGCCCCAACCTTGGTCTTTCTGGATCATGTCTCTGGGATGGGGTTTCCTCTGAAATGTACCGTTCTACATTAGTTCCCTGGAGACTCTCCAGAACCAGAGTCACTGATCACTGATTATGTCTTAGAGGTGTAACCTTTCCTGTCCCTTGTGTCTGACACCTCAGATCCCAGTGTATGGTTACTGCCATCTCCCTATATGACAATTAGACACACAGAGGAGTCATGGGTAGAGGTGGGGGTAGTGGGATAAGTAGGAGCCTGGGGGCTTGAAGAAGATCTTCAACTCTTTGTGCCACCAAACCACTGCCCTTGCTTGCCGGCCCACCCCTCTTAATCTCTCTCTTTCTCAAACACACGTGCACACACACACACACACACACACTAGAAATCAGGAGCGAGGCAAGATGCCAACTCTTATTGTGCAAAGAAAAGACAGCAGGCAGGAGTCCAAATGGGTTTTTATTTTGTTGCTCAAGATCTCCTGGAAGTCTATTCCATAACCTCCCTCATACAAGTTGGCAAAACCTCAGGGTGCCAGGCATTGGGCAGTGTTTCCAATTACTTATTCCTGTTTAATTTGAAATGGCCAAAACACCTCCTTTGGCCTGACTCCATTCTTTTCTTCTACATTGGAGGGCAGTTTTCTTCGGAAGTATTCTCTCTGCAGTGAAAATTTATTAGCTTCCTGAAAGGTACATGATGAAGAGCTATGCCCTTGGGGAAAGCCATGCTGTAGAGGCAGATATGGTAACCATGAGTCCAAGAACAATGTGTGTCCTTCTGTTACCAGACCAGAGACCCAAAGACTCGACCTTGTGCCTTCCGGGATGCGGGCACACACACACTGGTTGTGTGTAAATGCAGGAGGGCTCTGCCCACTTCAGGAATCTGCATTCCACCCTTCAACCTTTGCGGGTGAGGCATCAATCAGCAAGAATTTGGAAACCTCCATTTCCCCATCCACCAGCCCCCACGCTGTGGACTTTGTTGGGCAGATAAAGAATGACACTTCTGCTCCCAGTCTTCTAGAGGCTATGGAAGATCTCATATGCCCTTCAGATTGTAATGTCCTTGTTTGTTCCCCAAAGTGTGTCCCCTAGATTCCCCAGACTTATCACACCTCAGGGCTTCTCTGGACTATATGTTGATCTGGTGAGTCCCTCAGACCTTCAGATGTCTCAGAGGGATGTCTGAGGATGAGTTTGTGTCCACTCTGTTCCTCAGTGCACTGTGGGTACAGTTTCCCCAACTCCACCTCCTGAGAACACTCTCCTCACCCAGCATCCTTTGGGTGAGTCCCTGATGGGCCGGTGCATCTGACAGACAGGAGGAGCTGGCGTGATTATTTTCACAGCGCTAGAGTCACTGCATCTCCTGCGGCACCACGCTGTCACTCCCTTAAAATACCCACATCCTACAGGAAAAGGACAGATGAGGGTTTAAATTTAGCAATAGTGGGTGGGTGGGTGGGATGATGGAGACTCTGGGATGTTTTTGTGAGAAGAGGAGTAGGAGCACCATGATATCTGGGTGAGGATTCTAACCCATAAGGATAAGGGAGTATCTGTCCCAAATATCCAGTGTCAAAGATCTGACCCAAATTTCCCAAGTTCTTACTTCAGGTTGGCAGCCCTGTCCCATCTCCTCGTCAGATGTATTTCCTCTTAAACACGTGCAGTTAGGATTATACGGTGGTCTCTCCATGGGATGCAGTGTGGCTGGCTCTGGGAGGAAGAGGCTGTTAGTGGGCAAAACCAATATTTGAGAAGACCTCTAATTTTAAGTTAGGTCTGAGGGGAGAGTAGTTTTCCTTCATTCTATGGTACTACAGAGAGTGTAAAATCCGAAAGGCATGAAGCAGTCAAGAGAGGGTAATACACCTTCTAGATGACAACTGGTCAAAGCCCCAGGGTACCAGGTGGACTTAAGCTGCTCATACTACCCTATCCTCTGACAGTTTGACAGTCCTCTCACTGACCCCAAGGCCAAGAGCCATCTACTTCAAGCCCCTACCCTTGACATGCTACCTTTTTGCTTTGAGGAAATCTTACAGCACAGAGGGTCCCCCTTGCCAGGTGAGGTGGTGGGGAGCAAGGTTGAGGGCTCTGCCTCTGTTCAAATCCCAGCAATTTAGTGTTTGTTCTTGGTCTTTAACTTCTTTAAGCTTTGTTTTATCAACTAAAAGGAGAATTGCTTTCTCAAAGGGTTGAGTGAGGCTTAAATAAGAACTTTTTCTCAAGTAATTCAGAATCAGCATATTGCATGTAGCTATCATTATCATTAATTACAATACCATCCCATGGGGTCTTTAAAAGCATGAGGTTCTAGGGATGGGGAGATTCCTAAAGTTTTTTCTACCCAAACCCCAGGCAGCACAAGGTGGTGGTTTTGAACACATGCTTTGGAGTCAGACACACCTGGGTTTTTTTATTCCTTGGCAGCTTACAGAACTAATGCCCATAGGAGAGTGACTATTTTTATATTTGCCAGGCTCTTTTAAACAGACAGAGGGTTATCTTTTTAATAGATAGGGTATTTAGCAATGGGAGCTGCTAGGGTCTTAGCAAATAAGAGCTCACAGGCTTTTGGGTGCTGACTTTTGTGGGTGACCTTGAGCTAGATGGGCAAAGGTGACCTGGTATTGCAGTTAGCACAAAAATAGAGATTCGTTCACCAAACACGTGGCCTTTTGGTCACACCTCAAAATGGGTAGAATTTTGGCTATGAAAGCTTTTAAAGAAAGCTTTTAATGTGAGGCATTGGTGTGTGGAAAAATAATACAGAGAGAGCCACTTTAAAATGGAGTTGCACGTCTTAGTCTTCAAACCTTTGGAATGTTAAAACCTTTGGACTGAGGCTAAAGCAACATTGTGACCCAAATAACTGTAAAGATTATAAGAAAGCAGATATCATGCCCACTGGACTGAAAATCAAAAACATATTTGGAATTATAGTGTCACGATGTTAGCTTATCTGCACCAATAGAAATGCCTTCCTTCTATTGATGCCATTGTTCCCCCTCCCTTTCTCATAAATACCCACTGCCTTTGTCTCCTAATTGGAACATGATTTGGGTTTCTGCCTGAATTGGTACTTCCCAAATAGTTATTCCTTTTTGGTCTCAAATAAATGTTTGTTGCCTTTTACTTTGGCCTTTTATTTTTAGGTTAACAGTTGAATGAAATAACTTTTTGTACTGCTGTGTTTTCCAGCTAAGTGTTCAGACTGAGCCTCAAACCTTAAAAGGAGCTAAGTTGCATTTCCGAGCATGTGTGTGTGAGCTTTGTGCAAGTGTGCTATGCCTGGTCAGTCTCTTACTGTCCTTGTGAACTATATCATGGGACTTGGGAATGGGGTATATAGCAGCCAATATCTCAGATCATTAGGCTTTTCCACAAGCTCCCAAGAGTTGCCTCTAACCATATCCAGGTGAATCTGGAATTGTAGCCTTTATAATCTTTGGTTAATTATGCAATCCTTGGACATGACTTTGAATTTGGGAGATCCAGATTGTGGCTTTAGCTACCAAGGATGGTATATTTTTTCCAATGAAGAGATCAAGGTGTGGAGATCCCTTATTATGTAAGGAATATACAATTTTCTTGTTAAGAAAGAAAAATAATTGAAATTACTGCAAACCTAAAGGCTCAGGAGGGCAATTGAAAAGGCCTCTGTCTGAAACATTCTGACTCTTAGGAATCATGTTTGCTCAAAGAGTGAAGAATAGCTTAAAAACAGCAGCAGCAGCAGCAGCAGCAGCAACAACATAGGATTTGGTCTTACTCTTAGAACAGGAGAGGTGGAAATTGAAAGAAAAAATAGAAGGCTGGTTAAGTTGGTGAAAGTCATAGATTTTATCAGAAGAAAGGTTTATGGTCTTTGAAGATAGCCTCGACACATGAAGGGAAAATGAGCGTGCTGGCCACAGACACCAGGGGAGAAACAAGCCTTGGCAAGAGGACCACATCATGGAGCCCTGGCCCAGAAACCCAATGGAGAAGTTGTCTCCCAAGACCTTCAGCTTCCAATTCCGCAACCTGCTGCACGCCCCGGAGCGGAACCTCACTTACCTCTGCTTCGAAGTGAAAGAAAAACAGCGCCACTGTCCTAAGTCCTGCTACTCAGGGGTCTTTCGAAACCAGTGGTATCTGGAGGAGCCTCTCCACGCAGAACTCTGCTTCCTGAAATGGTTCGACAGGATTCTGTCTCCTTATGCGAATTACGATGTCACCTGGTACGCGTCCTGGAGCCCCTGCGGCAGCTGTGCAGAGGCGGTGGCCACGTTCCTCAGGGAGCACAAGGAAGTGAAACTGAACATCTTCGCCTCCCGCATCTACTATTATAATTACAAGGACAAGCAGGGCCTTCGATACCTGGACCTGGCAGGGGCCCAGGTGGCCATGATGTGCCCAGAGGATTTTGAATATTGTTGGGATAACTTTGTGGGCAACGGCGGAAGGAACTTCAGGTATTGGCCGAACATTCGTCGACATTATTATACTCTGGATGGGGAGCTTAATGACATCCTCTGGGCTTACAGAATAGCTCAGCTCATGGTGACACTAATGCCCTCAGGCTTTGGGGCAGCTGGGATGAAATAATTTGATTCTCAATCAAGACTTGTTCACCGGGGGATAAACTTCAGGTTCCGAGGAGGAGTCCCGAGTGTGCTTTGCAGAAGAAAGACTGTCTCCCAGGTAGCTGAACCCAGCTACTGGCTCCCGGGTGTCTGATATGAAGAAGTGTCATCTAAGACTGAGGACTCACAGAAGTCTGTCCAGGTTCTCAGAAGCTGCCCTTGCCCCACCCCCTAGCTGCCTAAAAAGGCTCCACTTCTTTTTGGAGAAGACAAACCTGAGAGGTCTTTCTCTCCTTTTCTTTTACTTTGGCCAAATTGAATAAACCCTTCTGTGACTCTAAAAAAAAAAAAAAAAAAAAGAAAAGAAAGGAAAATGAGGTCTCAGAGGCCAGGCAGGTATGAAAGGGAAAAGGAGACTTATGAGGGTCTGATGACTTAACTAGAAGATTAGAAAAGAGAAGAATGACAGGGCTAGAGAATCAGGTAAGACAAGAAACATCCAGAAAGAATGCAGGACCTAGTAGGTGGGGGGAACTTGCTGAAATTGAGGGGACGGGGAGCAGTAGCAGTCCATCTGCCCAAGATGGAATAAAGTGGAATGAGAAAGATACCCTACACGTGTGAATTATGAACTGGTCCAGCTGAAAGCTCCACCTTGCAGCCAGTAGAGGTAAGTCCACCAGGAGACTGCTCAGTGTGTTCACTGGTGAGAATTACCTTGGCGACACATAGTCCTGCAGCCCGAGCTCTCCTGTCCCGGTCTTCAACCTGACGACTAACTCTATTACAGCAGTAATTTTTTTTTTTTTTTTTGACCTAATAACCTCAATCTTCCTGAGATGGCCAAACTGCTCTCCTGAGGAGGAATAGAATTTAGTACAGAGACAGTGAAGTAAATCATAATATTTTGATGTTAAGTTTAAGAATCCATGTGAATTTAGGTTAAATTAAGCTTTGTATTTTCAGCTTGAAATATCTTGATTTTAGAATTATGACTTTTACTTGAAAGGTATAAGATTGCTCAAGCTTACATCTGAACATGGTAGATCAAGTAATTAGATTTACAAGAGTTGCTTACATTATGAGAAAGATTTCGCATGTGAGGATTTTAAGTTTACCTTGTCAGGCAATGGAAGTGCATGAGGGAAAGACATCAAATATATTAAGTATATGAATATGATCTAAAACAGTTATGGAAATTTTACTAAGTCTGTAGATGATACTAATTGTTATGAAAATTTAAATGTGTTAACGTTGAGTTAAACATCAATCAAAGAACAAGTGGAAGTAATTTGTTTAAAGTAGTACACTTATAAATAGAACTGCAGGATTTGTAACTTGAATTTAAAGCATAAGCAAAACCAGATTTTATACTTGTAAATTAGTAAATTAAATACTAATTTTAAACCCAGATGACTGGAAATAGTCTTTTCCACACAGTGGAAAATATTCACAGTGATGAGGTGCTTGTGGAGCTCATATCAGTTGTTGGATCAGAAGGAGGGATGGGTTCTAAAGAAATCTGAGATGGAGGAGACATGACCCAGGGAAGACTGGGGACACTATAAGGGAACTCTTGGTCCAGGACACAACTGAGAGGTGGCCCCTCAAAACTGCAGTAGAAGCCATGATAGAACAATTGATGACTGAAAGATTGAAGATTGGAAGACTGAAACAGTTACACAAATATCTTGACTGAAAATCCTTTTGATGGAGTTTAATTTCAAAGTCACTGACATAGCCTGACATTGGTGACCATAGGGTGGACTTTTGTAGATATCACCATCGTCTCATCAAACCTTGGTCCAGTTCATCATGGATGTAAAACAATTACATTTCCCAGCCTCCTCTGCTATTAAAATGGCCAAATGACCGAGCATTAGTCAATGGGATATGAGGATTACACCACATCAAACCTCTTGATTGGCAAATCCATCTTCTCAGTAGAGTTTAATTTCATAGTCATGGGCACAGCCAGACACGGAAACCAATGTGTCTTCTGTTACTCTTTTTTTCTCTAGTTACTTCGAAGTCTCCACTATGGGTTTTGTCTGCACAGTTACACAACCTTTTACCAGCAGGTCTGAAATCCACAAAGAATAAGTAAGAATTATGGTTTTCATTTAATAAAAAGTATTACTTTTATGAATAGAATTTAAAGTTGAACCTGGATTAACAAAATCTAGGATTTTAAATATAGAACTTCAATAAACTAAATATTAAAAACCCAAGTAACTCAATTGTTCTTTCTTAGTACCAGAGTCCATCTTGGACTTGTGGGCCAGGTTTATGTGAAGAAATCTATGGCTAAGAGACTAAAGTTCTCCATGGCTTATAAGCAAGTCTTCTCTAATACTGGCTTGGTATTTGAAGTTATATCTGAATTAAATTTTGACTTCCCAGCTGTGTGATTTTGGATGTCTTATCTGTGAAGTAGGGTTAGTAATACCCATTTCATAGGGGTATTATGAAGATTACAAGCACTAATGCAAACAAAGTGTTCGATGCAATCCCTGGACTTTAGTAAGCATTCAATACACATCAGTTATTATCATTATCATTATCATCCCCCCCCCCAAGAGCTGGCACATAGTGAGTTATTGCTAATTAGTTACTAATCTGCTAGCAGAGCAGAAGGTTGTGTATGTGTGCTTTGAGTGGTATTGGAAGTCCTCTCTAGTTGCCTTGATTTTGAAATTCTACCATATCACATGCTTTTGGTTAAACATTGCTCTCCCCAGAGATCTTCTTTTTAAAAGTATGCACTTCCCAGAGGGCCTCACTTCCTCTTTGGCATAGTTTAGTTAGGTACTAGGTATTTGCTTTACAATGGTAGCTTGGCAACAGTGAACACACAAAGGTTGGGATTTTTTGTACCAGGAGAAAAAGGATATTAATGGCCTCTGAAAGAAGGTAAAAAGGTAAGAAAAAGGAGAAATTTTGCAATCTTCAGGTCTGCCCTGTCATTCTGTTCCTTCGAGGTATCAGAGCAATTTCTCTACCTTTCCAGAAATAAGTTAAGTAGCTATGTCCTTCTGGCCCCCTTCAGCATCAACCTTTGAAATCTGCAGGACAGCCTGTTAACAAGCCTGGTCCAGGACGCCACCTGCTGTCTACCTGTCTCCTCTCCTGCACCCTGGGCTGCACTGGGACTTTTGTCCTTTGGGCACTAACCCATCCCTGCTCATCTACCAGCAGACCTGAGCACCTCCTGCCCTTCTTCATGACATCAGGACGTCATTGTTGTTGGAACCAGGTGTGATTTCAGGATTTCTCAGTGACCTTGAAGTTTGACACCCGAGCCAATCCTGTGGCAGATGGTGGGGTCTGAGGCTTAATCGGTGATTAAAAACCATTTCTTGCATCACGTCTGTACTTTCCCAGTTTGGAGCAGCGGGAATAAGGCCATCATGGTGACCTTGACCAGCGCTGAGAGAGGAAGGAGCGAGGAGGAGTAACTCCCTGTAGATTACCAGCTTGAGGTCTTAAGGATGCGTTGGACCCTATTTTAGTCTCCGGAGTTTGTCATCATCCAGTGCTATTTTTCCCTCTACGCAGAGGTTGCAGATGGATGGGGGTGGGGGTGGGGGCGCGCCTCTGTCTCCATGGAGACTGTGACAAGGTCCGCTAGGGGCAACTTGGACGGGGGCAGGTCTAGAAGGCTAAGGAAGGCCCCGGATATCACGAACTCGCAACTCCAGCGTCACACAATGAGCCTGCAGGGGGAGCCAGAATGAAGTGAACCCAGGATCCCGCACCCTCGGCTTTCACTAAAGCTCAGGAAGCCCTTCCTAGCGGCATTCTTCTTGGAGCTTTCCTTCAAACAAGTCCTGGCGTCCATTAACCTCGTAAGGGCTTCCACGGCAGTCAAAGACTTCCCCTTTAAGGTGCTCTTCCCCTTTAAGACTCACGGCTCCTCCCATCACGCTGCGTCGCAGTCTTAAGGCCCCGCCCCTTAAGACAATTTCCGCCAGGCCCTGACAGCAGCGCGTTGGTGAAGGCCCCTTTAAGCCTGTGGCCCGCCCCTGGTTCCCCGCCCCATCTTTTCCTCTCCCCACCAGCCCGCACCTGGTCCCCCAGCGGGTCGTGCGGCGCGGCGCGCGACGGTGAGCGCAGGGCCGCGGGGGCCACAGGCCAAATTCCCGAGCTTTCTGCGTCCTTGCCTTGTCCTCGCGGGTCCCGGGGGCGGGACTGAAGCTGCGACTGGGGCGGGGGAGATGTGGAGGTCCGGAGTGCCGGAGGTGTGGGCCCGGCTTGGCGGAGCTGGGGGAGGGGCTCAGGTGACTGAGGGACTGGATGGTCGCTCTGCGATGCTCACCCGACCGCGGGGAGTGTGGGGCACTGGCGTTACGGTCTGGCGGCGTTCCCACTCTACTTTGCCCTGCCGATGCCCCGGTACAGGCTGGTAGTGGAATCGTCCCTCCGTAGTCTTCTGGGGTCCAGACTCCTCTGGGGGGCGGCTGACCGCCAGTCCCGCCGCCCGAGACCGCAGTCGTGGAGCCAGCGGCGAGGCTCAGGCTGAAAGCGGGGGCTTTTTGAGGCTGAAGGGCTGGAGGGCAGCGGTCCCCTCCCGGACTCCCTGCAGAGGTGGGGGCCACAGCAGAAGGCACAGGAGTGGGAGTGGCCCGTGGCTAACCTGGGACAGATGTCTGTCGCCCCCCCCCCCCCCATACGGGCTGAGTTGTGTGTTGGGTTTGATTAGGGGACCTTAGTTCCTAACCTCTGCCCATCAGAGAGCTGGCGGTCACCATGGCAATGCGGGAGCTGGTGGAGGCCGAATGCGGAGGTGCCAACCCGCTCATGAAGCTGGCCGGGCACTTCACCCAGGACAAGGCCCTTCGGCAGGAGGGATTAAGACCTGGTCCCTGGCCACCAGGAGCCCCAGCCTCTGAGGCGGTGAGTATGGAAAGCCCAAGTGGCGGCTTGGGATGGGGGGGGGGCGGGGGATCCATATGCACACCTAACTGCTTTCTTTATTGCAGCGATTTTCAGGTGGTGTGCTGCAAGAATTTTTAAAACATGCAATTCCTGGCTGTATAGTCAGGGGCACTGACCTCTTTTCCCTTAGATTGTCAGATAAAAAAGTGACAGCAGCCAGCACAATAATAGCTGTCTGGTATGAATGAATCAAAATTATACCTATTTTTTTGTCTGAACGGCCAAAAAAAAAAGTATTTTCTGGTGTGCTGAAGAATTTTAGTAATTAGTTTATGTGTGCCAGGAGATGAAAAGGGTTGCAAATCACTGCTCTATTGTGTTGCAAATAATGGTTACCAAATGAGTGTTTGCTAAACAGTATACTAAGCACTGCACATCTTTACATTGATGAGGCAGCCATTTTATAGATGAAGAAGTGGAGGCCCAGAGAGGTTTTGTGACTTTTCCTGAGGTCATAGAAATGGCAGAGCTGGAATTTTAACCCATGTTTCAATTAGTTGTGTGTCTGGTCTTCACCACTGTACCATATTGTTTTCCTTCTGTCTTAGGTCTCTAAGCCGCTGGGGGTAGCCTCTGAAGATGAGGTAAATAGACCAGTGTCTTCTATTGCATTTTTCTTTTGTCCAATGTGTTTTTACTTTAAATTTGGCTTATCCATAGTTCAGTTTTTGGACTTTCCTGACCAAATGTAATTTGCCTTAGCTTCTGCTTATTTTTAAAAATGTATTTGAGTGTTCTCCATATCTAGAGTTTCTGTGTTTCCCTTCCGTTGTATTTGACATTAGCGATCCCCACCCATTGGACCTGTCTCTTGCTGGGTTCATCTCACCACCTCTCTTCTGACAGTTGGTGGCTGAGTTCCTGCAGGACCAGAATGCACCTCTTGTATCCCGGGCCCCTCAGACCTTCAAGATGGATGACCTCCTGGCAGAGATGCAGGAGATTGAACAGTCAAGCTTCCGCCAGGCACCCCAGAGAGGTGGGTCTGGAGTCTGGTGGGAGAGGAGCTCACTATTTTCTGTGCAGATAGAGCCATACGGGTTCCATATTTGGATGCTGTTGGGACCTGGAAGCTGAGATGCAGAAAGAGACAAAACGAACAGTGTTTTCATGTGCATTCAGGGTTCCGGTTCCTTAGGCATGATAGAATGATAGGTGTTTCTTTTGTTTCTTAGTTCTCTCTTTTTCCCTCTTAAGCCCCTGGTGTGGCAGACTTGGCCTTGTCTGAGAACTGGGCCCAGGAGTTTCTTGCAGCTGGAGATGCTGTGGATGTCACTCAGGATTATAATGAGACTGACTGGTCCCAAGAATTCATCGCTGAAGTTACAGGTGAGGCTCATCATGGGAAAATCTAAAATGGACACTGTTACCCTAAGTCATCTTGGAAGATAGAATGATTTCAGCTGCTTATGGTTTTTCTGGACTTTTGGCTCATTTCTATGGGGCACTGAACCCGATAATAGGGAATTGAAACCTTATATTTAACAGAAGACTGGGTTTGAATTGGGTAAGAGATGAGAGAGGGAGAGGGAAAGAAAACATGAGGCATTATGTTTACTTCTTGGTTACCTGGAGCTTTAATACTGTAGTTTTGTGGAGAGATTGGGTGGATTGCTGTTGGCCCAGGAAGAGAGAAGTGTTTAACACAGGCTGTGGGATTCTGGCATTAAGTCATCCTGAACAGGATTGGGCCTTGGAGAGTGGGATTGTTGAGTTCACGGGCCTGAAGTATAAGATCTGGAGGGGGCAAAGACATACCCTGATGATAATAATAAAAATTAATAATAATAGCTAACTGTTACCATGTTTAAGGCTTTATGTTAAGTGCTTTAAATGCATTACCTATTTAATCCCCACGAGAATCCCTGAGATAATTACTGTTTTTATTCCTAGTTTATAGATAAGAAAACTTTGCCCAAGGTGACACAGCTTTGTGAATGGTGGATTTGAGATTCGACTGGATTTGAATGATTCTAGACTTTGTGGGTTTAACCATTATGCAGTACAGTGATCCCTCACTTATCGCGGGTATTACGTTCTAGACCCACCCCCCCCACGACAGGTGAAAATCCGCGAAGTAGGAACCTTACATTTATTTTAGTATTTACTGTACAGTACTGCAAAATCCCGCGATATAGCGAAAAATCTGCGATAAATAATTAAATATAATATTTTAAAAAAATCCCACGATGCAGTGAGGCCACGATAAGTGAACTGCGATACAGAGAGGGACTACTATATTGCCAGGCCTGCAGCTTCAGCCCTTCAGTCAAATTTTCCCTCTTTGAGAGCATCCATGCTCACTGCATCTTTTGAGATTGATTTTTCTCTCCCCCTTAACCTGTCTGATGAGGGACATGGAAGAAGGGCATTCTCTTCAGCTTTTCTCTTCCTGATTGATCTCAGAGAGCAGCATCGTTAGCCTTATTCCAACTTAAGAAATCAAGGATAACAAGAGACTCAAATGGATAAAGTTACAGATTCTAGACTCTTAGGGTGCTTACATCATTACAGTTACTGAATTTTCTTGAAATGATTAATGAGACCTAACTAGTTTCTCCACCTATCAATTTTATTCTCCTAAAGATAGTGCTTCCTCCACACGCAAGAGAAAACCCCCAAAATCTAACAGCTAACACTCACCTTTAATGAAGTTTTCTTTAACGATGACTCCCCTTTCCACCCTTAAATTAAGAGTTTTAGGTGAACAGTAGGTGCTTTTGGTTTCATTAATAGTGCTAACCAAATTATATTCTTAAATCAGTTTGATCTTTATAGTAACAGAAGGTAGATATTCTTCCCCCATTTTATGGATAAGGAAACAGAGATTTTGGAAATGTTAAAGACTGTCCCAAATCATTCAGTAACAGAGATGATATTCCGACTCATGTCTCTTTGACTCTAGGCTCTGTACTTAGAAACGTTACACTATCAATGAGAAATCTGAGCTGTAATGGAGACCCTCCACCAGACTGAAACTCAGTGTTTAATACAAACTGTAGACTTAAGTGCTATTTCTTATTATAGAGACACTTCTGTTGTAATGTGTGGGCATTAGTCATTTTTCTTAACTCAAAGAAACAAACAAAAAAATTACTGCTACTATAAGCATTGAGACTGATGAGATTTTTATTACACTTACCTGAATTGTTTGCAGCCATTGAAATCTTCCTTAACCTGTAAATGAAAAACGATTTTAGAAAAACACGTTGGACCTGTCTTACCTGTTAAATTCTCTTAGGAGATCTCTCTCTTTTTTATATATTCTTTTGTAACCATGCCTGCTTCACAGAGGCAGGGACATGGGAAGCTGGAGAGAGAAGCTGAGCCATTTGGAGTTTGCCTTTATAAAATTGTCCTATTGCAGCAGTATATTGCTTTGTATGTAGAGGATCTTCAGTATTTAGTGAATGAATGACTGAGATCTGAGTGAAAGAGCCAAAGGAAATTGATTTTCTAGTAATTCATTTTATTATCCCCATGGCATTTGTAGGTGATATGTTTATATTGATGATATAGATTACCTATTTATGGATAATTAGAGATGAGAGAAGGATATAGTCTTTAAATCCTTATTATTTTCTGATTTTGATTGTTATGATTCTAGAATTAAGTTTAAAAGGAATCTTGAAGTTCCTTTTTTTGTTTTAATGTTTTATTTGGAAATAATTACAGTTTTACTGGAAGTTGCAAAAAATGTACAGAAAGATTCTGTGTATCTTTTACTCTGTTTCCCTAGTGATAGCATTTTACCTAACTGTTAGTTATGCACAGTATCAAAATCAGGAGATTGCCTTTGGTACAATCCACAGAGCTTACTAGATTTCATCAGTTTTACATGCCCTTATTTCTGTGTTTACAGTTTGATGCAGTTTTAGCATGTATAGATTTGTGTAACCACCACCACAGTCAAGATATAGAATTATTCTGTCACCACATGAAGCTCATTTTTCAGTCTGCCATATTTCTTGGTGGAATCTGTCACCCCTCCCCTCCCCCTAATTTTCTGGGCCAAATAATTCTTCATCTCATGATTGCTCAGGTCTAGAAATAAAACACATCTTTAAGGAGTTTTGAATTTTGACAGCCTTGACTATCATGGTATGTGAGGTTCAGTGGTAATCATGAGAGATAAACCTGTACTTTCATAGGAAGAGCAGTAGGCAGCAGTGACAGAAGATGATTACCGTAGATCGCCCCTGGGTGGCAGAGGGAGAGGCTATGGAATAAAAGGAATAACAATTTCATTGTAATGTTTTCTACTTTTGGTGTAGGTTTGCCGTGAGGGGACAGCTGCGATAGCAACAGCTCATATTTGTTACTTTTTGTTTTATATGTGCATTATCTCATGTGATCTTTGTAACAATTTCTGTGAGGTAGCTATTACTGTCTCTGTTTTATAGATAAGGAAGTGGAAACTTGGAGGGTTAAGTAATTTACCTGAAGATGCATGGCGAATAAGTTGTGGAGTTGGGATTTGAGGGCAGGTAGGCCGACTCTAGAACCTACATTCTTTACCACTGTGCTGTTTAGCAAATGTGGAAACTTTCATGGATAAGGGCAGGAAGTTTTGAATTTTTGACTTGGGGTAGATGTACCTAGATGGAATGAACACACAAGGAGAAACTATGAGGTGAACATTCTGAATTGGGTATTTGGTATCTAGGTTGTTGGTTTTAACTCTACTTATCTATGTGATCTAGGGACAGTCCTTTCTATAGGCCATATTTGCTTCAACCTCAGAGGTATCCAAATGGATCTGTAAGAATTTCTCAAAAAATATTGTGATGGCCAAGTGGTATTCTTTTGGTATTTTATTTTGACTCCTTTGTTTCCAGTGCCAGAAAATTCTAAGTCTTGTGGCTAATATGGTCAAATATCAAATTACAGATATTTGAAGATGTCTTTTCTCATCTCTTGGATTTTCTTTTAATTTATCTCATGTCTATTTTAAAGTCCAGGTGCTTTGTATTTTTTTTTTTTTTTCTGTTCCTTCTTGTCTTTGATAGGGGCACTTGTGGCTGGAGTATGCTTTTGCAAAAGCCTCTAGTTGAGAGTAAGGAGTGACTGGAGAGTAAGAAGGAGGGACTGGCTGTTTTTCAACCGAATGGGAAACTGGGAAGTATTATAAAGTCTTAAGTGTTTAAACATCTCCTTATTAGGTCTCTACTCTTGAGCTAACAGTTTAATTGGGGCAAAGGAAAAATAAATGTTGCCTGTAAGAGCTAGTGAGGGAAATCTGGATATAAATGTTGAGAGTCTGTGAAATTAAGAGACAGAGTCCATGATCAAAAAAATTGTCAACTGTATCTTTTATTATATTAGAAATTTAGTCATCGTCGGCAGCCGTCCATCTCGAGAGACGATGGTGTAGCTTCTTAAGTGTCTATCTGCACCGCCGAGAATGGCTGTGCAGTCCGACTCGGGAGTGACACGGTATCTGTCTCCTCCCGTGTTGGATCGACATCTTGCGATGACGCTGGAGTGTCCTCTCCGGTGGAGCTGAAGCTACAGAGCCTGGGCAGGGTGATATGGAGGGTCTGCTGTTGCCCATGCAGCAGACCCCCCCTCTCTTCGCAGCTGAAGGGTCCAAGGGAAAGACGGAGTCGATACAGCTTGGCTTCAGGTGCACCGCAGGAGTTGCCGGTGTTGACTACAACGTCAAACCGCCTTAGGGACTCCGGCTCCGGATTTTCTGTCGGGGTTTACTCCCTTAGCCTTTCCCCAGAAGAGGTATGCCGCAAGGCAGCGGAGGTTTTTTGGAGTCAGAGTTTTCCTTCTCTGATGTACCCTGACTGGAAGATCGAACCAGCGACACTTAGCTCGCAGGCCGACGCTCAATCCACTGAGCTAAACCAGCCAGGGCAATAGAAATTTAGTACTTACTTATAATTAGGTATATTTTGAAAGTTTTTATCATTTTTTCCTTTTTTTTTAGATTTTGAAATTTTTTTCTCAGGTATCGAAATTACTTTGTTGAAATTATTTAGACAAAGTGACAGTTGAATCGACTATACATTTCTGCTAAACATTAATACTGAGGGGATACATCTCCTTCTCAGTATTAAAAGCAATGACAGATCTTCAAAGTGGAGACAAAGACAGGATGCCCATCTTAGTATCTGGTTTGTAAAGATGCAGAAGGAATGAACATGACAGGCTCACATTTTCTCTATGTTTACTCATTCCTTAGGGCCCCCTTAAATAATTTTTCTTTGCCTTTTTTTTTTTTTTTTTTCCTGGCCTCAGAATAGTAAAGGGCAAAGTCTTGGAGATTGAGAAACAAACAGTTCAGCACCCTCATTTGATTGTTGCCTTGGTATGTTTATTCAGATATTGCAGCAGTGTCCTTTGTCACTAGAGCTAAGACAGTTTCTAGAATTAGACTTAAAAACATAGCCCTCAAAATTAATCAAAAGTGACTAAAGTCAGAATAGTGTTTATCCCTGGGGAATGGGGGCATAAGGGAGCCTTTGAGGGAACTGTAAGTCTTCTGTATCTTGATCTGGGTGGTGGTGATTTGAGTGTATTCCTGTGTAGAAATTAATGAAGCAGTCTACTTAAGTTTGGTACACTTTATATACTTTCATGTTTGCATTTTACATCTCAATTAAGAAAATGAAAAAAAACCCAAACATCCAGTGCGAAGAGTGGACTCATGTATCTTTTTTTCTAGCTCAGCATTCTGCTTCTCAGATTCTCTTGGTAGGTATATTAAGATGAAATATGAGGCACCTTTCTTTGGGAGGGTGTGAACCCTGTCGGTGGAGAACAGACCAGGGATCTGGTTAAGGAACAGAGCTCTTCTGTTTTCCCTTAGGTCCTTGCTGCTTGCTTCCCAGCAGTATCTTCGAGGAAGGTGGAGGCCCTAGTGTCTGCTATTTCTTATTGAGGTTTCTGGTACTTCAAGCAAAAGGGTTTGGTCCATACTTCTTTCCTGAGCCTTTTTATTTGGTCTCCTGTTTCCAACCCAGTGAATTTCTATCCCAGGCCCCTTGGGGGAATGGGTTGGATATTGAAAATTTAGTAATATTTTCTTTGGGCCGGAGATCTCTGAGGCATTAAATAGGATTTTGTCTGCTTTGGCTCGGTCAAGTTAGCACTCTTTTCCTGCCAGCTCACTGAATCCTGTGTGATTTCCCCAACTCTCTGCTCTTTGCAGACCCTTTGTCTGTGTCACCTGCCCGCTGGGCTGAGGAATATCTGGAACAGTCAGAGGAGAAGCTGTGGCTGGGAGAGCAAGAGGGAACAGCTACTACTGATCGCTGGTGAGTGCAGGTACTTTTTTCTGGATGTATCCCTGTGGAAGGAGGCTTGGACAGTTTTCCCAGCCTCCCCTAAACTCCTCCATCCACATTCCCAAACCAACTTGCAAACCCCTCATTTTGTACATTAAGGTTTCCACTTGTATTATGATCCATAAGAATCCTAACGGTCCTAACCAAAAGTTTGTAACTTTACCGTACGCACCCTGTTCCCTTTTTTAATTGGAGCTTGTCTTAGTCCTTCTCTCTTCAGAGATACGTTTGGGAGAGGGCGATGTAAAAGGGTGTAGTGATGCTTTACCACTCTTGCCCACCTGTCCTTCTTTAATGTAAATTTGGAATTTGTGGGTCCTCAGCAAGAGAGTGGAGTAAGGTCACCCTGTTTTCCCCACAGGAACTGTGATTGCTGTGGGCTGTAGTGGGGAATAGCATGAGGAAGGTAATGGCTAACTAATGTGTGAAATTAGTTTTCCCTTCCCTATTCCAGGTACGATGATTATCATCCAGAGGAAGACCTGCAACACACCGCCAGTGACTTTGTGGCCAAAGTGGATGACCCCAAATTAGCTAACTCTGAGGTGAGCCACACCCCACTGCTGCTTCGCCCAGCAGAACTGGTCTTAGAAGTCAATGGTCTTGCTTCTCTTACCCCAGCTCAGTTTGAAGAGAAGGAGATGAGATCCTAGGTCCATTCCTTCCCAACTGGGGAATGAAGACTTTGGATCGGCCTTTTCCTTCCAACATTCTTTCTCTCATTTCCTTGCCGACTGACCCTTTTTCTGTTCTGTGCCTTCTCAAATCTTTAGGCCCAGAAATCTCTTTCTTTTTTGCTCTCTACATTTTTTAGCGTCTTTAGCATATCTGGTCTGTAGCCAGAATGGTCAGGGGGGAGGGGTAAGTGCAGGCTCCTCTTGGGCATGGTTGAGAGTGCACACCTGGAAGTTCCTTCCCGAGTGGCCTATGTGTGTCTCTGTGCCCCAGTTCCTGAAATTCGTGCGGCAGATTGGCGAAGGGCAGGTGTCCCTGGAGTCCGGTGCAGGGTCGGGCCGAGCTCAGGCAGAACAGTGGGCAGCAGAGTTTATACAGCAGCAGGTAGGACATTGTCACCTCCCAGTCCCACTTCAGAGCCAGCTGGTGCCCTGGCCTTGTGTTCAGTGTTCAGCAGTCCCAGATGGGGAAGGGATTTTATTGCCAGCTTATCATGGTAGCATTCAGGTCGGAGTGGGTGGGAAAGAGATTCTGAGAGTGTTTTTCTCAGAAGTGTCCAGGTTGGTGGTGTTCACTGGGTATTTAGTCAGTTTTTAGTGGGTAGAAAGTTGGTCGTGGTGGTATCACCATCCTTCTTTGTCACAGGGTACGTCAGATGCCTGGGTTGACCAGTTCACAAGACCAGGAAACACATCTGCCCTTGATGTGGAGTTTGAACGAGCCAAGTCAGCTATAGAGGTGAGAGCAGGTAGTGCAGGAGCTGACACCCCAAGAGAAAAGACTCCTTTGGAGACAATGGGTGTGTTAACATCAAAGACGATGAACATAGTGTTCCTATCGTCTGTGTCGTAATTGCTTGGGGTGGTGTGGGTACCTCAGAAATGCCAATCTAGGGGTAGGATCTAGGGAGTCTGCATTTTTAAAAAGCTCTTCAGATGCACTTAAAAATATTGAAGTTTAAGAACTACTGCTTTAGAGAATTGTTCTAGGGGAGCTGACAGCGGGGTGGGGTGGTCATGATGTATCCCCTTTTTCTATCTGCCTTCCCTTCCTTACAGTCTGATGTCGATTTCTGGGACAAGTTGCAGGCAGAGTTGGAGGAGATGGCGAAACGGGATGCTGAGGCTCACCCCTGGCTTTCTGACTATGATGACCTCACGACTGCTTCCTATGATAAGGTAAGAACTAGCTGCCAGATAGCAGGATTTTCTTGTTTTGTTGTCTGTCTTTTAGTCTGGAATTCAGGTACTCATTTTTAAGTAATTCTTTGTTAATCCTCTTTCCATGAAAAGAAGTCTGAAACATCCCCTTGCTTCTGCTCTCCTCTAGTAATTGAGAGGATACTTTATTCTTAGGGTATAAAGGTTAATAATCATAGACCACCCTTGTTAAATAACAATGATACAATGACATTATACCTATGATACACCTATGATACAGGTTTGCTCATGATGCAGTAAGAGCACAAACAAGGGAGCCCTGCTTTGGAGGTTGAGAATGTTTTGAGACGATTGATAGCCTCTTTGGTGTGGAATGGCTAGTTGGGAGGCTTTTGCTGTGCCTTCACAACTTAGTATCTATGTACTTTTTCAACTCACAAGTTTATTTTAAATTCTAACCTCTTCCTTGAGATTAGAACCACTTGTCCTAATTCAGGATGTTTTCAAAGAACTATATTAAATAAATATTAGGAAAATTTCCCAACAGTCAGTGCAGTGGTTAAAGATGATTGGATTTTGTATATAGCATATACTATTGACTTATGCTATTTCAGGGGATATCACTGTGAAAAAATACTCCTTGTGGATTGTAGGGCATTTGGGGATGTGGTTAATAATTGAGCTTCTGAGATGAAGCTTGATTCGGAAGGGCAAGCATTGCTTGGTTTTATAAAAGGCAAAACTGGGGCCTGGGAGGTGAGTGAGCAGTGATGTCTTTTTCTCAGTTCAGACGTGTTTGGGAAGGGATTCTGGAGCTAGAACCAGGAATTGAGATACAAGGCAGCATGCTGGAGGTAGATCTTGATATAAGGGAACTTACAGAGATAGACAAATAAAGTTCAGAATAACTTAAAAGGCAAGGATAACTTTAAAAAGCCAATAAAAAACTTAGTACTGAAAGAAATATGATTTTGTTTGTTATCCCAGGGTGATTTCCTCAGAGCTATCCAGTAATATAATAGAAAAGAGAGGGGACTTTTTGGGACCCTGCCCTATGCTTTAACCATAATAAGAGTTTCTTCTATAGTACAGTATTCCCTCACTTATCGCGGGTATTACATTCCAGTCCGCTCCGTGAAGTTGGAACCTTAAATTTTATTCTACACTTTAAACTTTAACAACATATGTATACAGTACCACAAAATCCCGTGATATAGTGAAAAATCTGCGATAATTAAATATAATATTTAAAAAAATCCTGCAATACATTGAGGCCGCGATAAGTGAACCGCGATATAGCGAGGGACTACTGTATTCTCACGTGGAAGAACTTTAGGAAATACCTGGAGATATTACTTTTATTAATTTGTATTAATAATTTGATAAGCTGCATAGGCTCTGTTGACTTATAAATGGGAAGTTACAACATTTTAGATAAAAACTTACCTGCTTTTGATAAATATAGATACAGCACTAGTTTCATATGAGCAGCATTTTCTGTTAGCATTTTTTACTCACATATTAATGATATGCTAGGCGGAGGCAATTTTAAATTCAAAACTCAAAAACATAATTATGTTTTTAGATTCTTAAACCCCATTTCATATCATTGGTACCTTGGCATAGTGCAAAATTAGGATTAGAAATATTTGCATTAATGTTCCACAAAAATATGCTTTACTTTATTACTCGCTAACAATGAACAATTTATGTTTTATCTGGCTTTGCGCTATTACTGAATTATTTGTCATTAGTACTTTGTTTTTTCCAAATGTGGATCTGACTCTGATTATCAGATACATTTTCATGGGTCTCTGGATGTACTATTTTTTTATTGATGGTTCTTTAATTTTTTAAGGCAACTTAACACTTATAGCTCAGGCTTAAGCAGGTATTGTATACTGTTAGCATAGAGAAGTTTCTGTGATGGGAGGCACTCTTAGTAGTCATCCTGTTATTGCAGTATGATCCTATGAGGTTTTTGAATAGACCACACAGTTATTAGACCTAATGATTGGCTTGGATTAGACTTTTTAGGATGTAATAAGTGTTGAAGATAACCTCCAGAGTACTCTTTTTTTTAATTTATGCAAATATTCTAATTTCAAGAAATTTCTTTCTGATTAGCATTTGCTAAATCTCAGATAGGATAGCGTGAACAAGAGAATACTTAGGGGACCTTGTGGTTAAAACATGACGGCACTGCACGATGGCAATGACTTTTTGCAATGTCTGCTGAGGATGATACCTATTTACGAAGAGTATTTAAAGTTTTTTGATAGACTTTGGTGAATATTCTCATTCGATGGTTTCAGTAGCTCTGAGAGGCAGGAATTACTTTTATTAGGAAATTGTGTCACAGATGACAGTGATCACTGTTTCCTATAGGGTGGCTTAAGACATGGACTGATGATGGACAGTAGTTGAGGATGAATACAGAAGGATTTATTTTGTTGCACTTTTATATTCTAAGGTGGGCATCTGCAAACTGTGGCCCGTGAGTAAATCTGGCTTGCCTCCTGTTTTATATGGCCTGTGAGCTGATGATGGTTTTAATATTTTTAATGTTAAATGTTTAATGGTTGAAAAAAAGAAAAGTAGTATTTTGTGACATGTAAAAGTTATGTAAACCATGCTTAGTTATTTAAATAATATCTGTAGCTGCTTTCTCACTACAGTGGTGAAGTTGAGTAGTTGTGACAAAATATTACCTGGCCCTTTACAGAAAAGGCTTGCTGATCCCTGGGGTAGGGTCATTTCTACCTTCTGAGTTTGTTCTGTGTTGTTCAGGGAAGTCCCAGGAACATTACCTATTTTCGACATGAATATACTTTTTATACCTGTGCCCCAAACCCATGTTGTGTATGTCTTGTTTCTTAAACCTCCATTGTAATTATTTAATTTTTATTTGTCACAAATAATTTGCATCTGATGACTTAATGGTTTAGAACTTTCTGGAAAGATTTAAGTGTTTCTGGTTCTTCAGAAGTTTCACAATAATAGTGTTTATTATGCACACTTTCGTTTTAACTTGTTCTTTACTACATTTAGAAGGGCCCTACCTGGTATTTTATATCTTGTCGCCATTCTGGTATATTGTTTGTGATGGTAACCATTTACTTTCCAAAAAGGAACATTTTATTTGCTTGTCCCAAGTCATATAGTTTATTAGTGATTACCATTTTACCTTATTACCTCTTTACCTAACATGAAATACGAGTAGACAAAACTGCATAGGGCATCATAAATCTTGTCTCAGATGAGAGATCCTCAGCTAGAAGGGAACAGTGTCTTTCTGAAGCATTTTCTGCCCTCAGGAGTTTGGGATCTAGCTTTCACTTACTATTCAGATACAGATGAATAACTTTTAAGAATGAAATTGGGGAATAAATTAAAAATTTCAAAGTGCTTCAACACATGCTATTTCATTATTGCTCACAATGACTCCATGAGCTAGGTAAGAGATGCATTTGAATGGCAGGGTCCCTGATTCCAAATTGCCTTTCCTTTATATGTTATCACACTATTACAGGATAATAAGAAATGCCCTTGAGTAGCTAGGGAGAGTTTATCTTATTACTGTAAGTAAATCCTGGTAAGATGTGTGTTCTGTTTCAGTGAGGAGAAGTCAGAGATGCAGAAATCCAGGTCTATAACAAGTTCCTAAAATAAGCTTATTCCCAGCATGGATCAGTTTGTAGACTAACCTAGCTCCTCAGTTATTGTGAACAGGAGATAGCAGTGTGAGCACAAAACTGAATGATCATAGATGATCTTAATAATACAGAAAATTCACCAGTATTTATTCAACTTCTCCATCTCGGTCTTGGTTGTCATCTCCCATTCCTGCTGCTTTGTGATGGCTCCTTCTCGTGTGGGTTCTCACTTGGCTTTTCTTCCTTGTAGGGGTACCAGTTTGAGGAGGAGAACCCCCTGCGTGACCACCCCCAGCCTTTCGAGGAAGGGTTGCGGCGACTTCAGGATGGAGACCTGCCGAATGCTGTGCTGCTCTTTGAGGCGGCTGTGCAGCAGAATCCTAAGCACATGGAAGTGAGTGACTCATTGTTCGGACTTCAAGTTAGAGACTGCTTCCTCCAGTTTTGAGGGAGGCCTCAGAGCAGTACAGATGAATCAGGGCCTGGGTGATGGCCTAGAGTGGGGGATGAGAGTGAGGTGGTGAGTGGAGGGGGGAGCCAGAGGAAGGGAGGATGGAAAGGTGAATCCAGGGGAGATTGAATCTGTCAACTTCTCCCTAGGCTTGGCAGTATCTGGGTACCACCCAAGCAGAGAATGAACAAGAACTATTGGCCATCAGTGCGCTGCGGAAGTGAGTACACTGAAGGGTGGGCTGAGGTGGTTCCAGGGCTCTCCAATAGCCCAGATCCAGATCCTTGTCTTCTTTCTGGTCACTAACAAGAGTGTTTCTCATGATTGAAACCCTAAGGTTTCGAGTGAATTAGAGATACCTGGTTCTATTCCTTCAACAGCTTTTGATTTTATTTGTGGGACTGGCTGGTTCTTGGCTGCTAAAATGTTCCCTTTCTCACATCTGTAACTTTACTAATAACTTAGATGTAGATGATTCCTCTTTGTCTTCATCTGAGGGATTTGGCAGGTGAGGCCATCGTGACTACCTTCTGAAGCTTGGCTGGAATCCAGGGTGCTGATGGGTGGCAGTGTCACTGCAGTACCAGCTGTGCCCATCTCTGTCCAAACAGGTGTCTGGAGCTAAAGCCAGATAATCGGACAGCACTGATGGCACTGGCTGTCAGCTTTACCAACGAGTCCCTGCAGCGACAGGCCTGTGAAACCCTGCGAGACTGGCTGCGCTACACACCAGCCTATGCCCATCTGGTGGTGCCCGGGGAAGAAGGGGCCAGTGGCGCAGGACTGGGCCCCAGCAAGCGCATCCTGGGATCTCTGTTGTCTGAGTGAGTGAGGAGTTCCTGGGATGAGAATGGTAACCTGATTAGGAGGAGAACCTTGATTTTGGAAGTTTGGATAGATTGAGAATCAGGTCTCTTAAGAGTGGGATGGAAGACCCAGAGTCTACTTAAAGGAGGTCTGCTGGGAGGAGACAGAAAAACAGGTTTATAAACTAGAATTTGGAAGTAGAGTAGGAGGGATGGCTGATAGATTGATGAATCTCTGGGATATGATCAACCAATTTAGGATTTATTTTGGAGGGGTGGGAATATAGACCTACCCACATACCCTTCTATCTACTTTTTGACCTTTTTTTTCTTTCCTTTCCAGCTCCCTGTTTCTTGAAGTGAAAGAGCTCTTCTTGGCAGCTGTGCGCCTGGACCCTACGTCCATTGACCCTGATGTGCAGTGTGGGCTGGGGGTCCTTTTCAACCTGAGTGGGGAGTATGACAAGGCGGTGGACTGTTTCACAGCTGCCCTCAGTGTTCGTCCCAATGTGAGTCTCAGGGCAGGAGGAAATAGGAGATAACCCTGTGCCTTACGGAAGAATCACGTGCTGGGACCTTTGAAGTCATGGGATATTTCTTTCCAGTGTTCCACATGCTGATTACCTTGGGAGGATTGGGCAAAGAGCTGGGGAGTATAGGGTCCTCTGAACTTAAGGGAATCTGTATGGTAAGAGTGGTTAAATTGAGCCACACAATGAACTGTTGAGGAGAAAGGGATTGTAACATATATTAGCTAAACAGATTGGTGAACCAGGGGAAGAATGGGCAGAATTTGATCTGAGCCTGGTTCATGTTCCTAACCTTTCTACATCCCTATCCCAGGACTATTTGCTGTGGAATAAATTAGGGGCCACCCTGGCCAATGGAAACCAGAGTGAAGAAGCAGTAGCTGCATACCGTCGGGCCCTTGAACTGCAGCCTGGCTATATACGGTCCCGCTATAACCTGGGCATCAGCTGCATCAACCTTGGGGCTCACCGGTGAGAATATCTACTGAGTGATGATGAATGAATGAATGAATGAACTCTTTCTCCCTGCCTTTGACCCTAGCTCCTCATTCTCTGCTCCTGTTATTTGACTAACCAGCCCCAGCTTTATTTCTCCCCATACCAGCTGACCTACTTTCTTCCTTGGTGGTCTGCTCACCTGCTCTCATTCCGGTTCCTACAGGGAGGCTGTGGAACACTTTTTGGAGGCCTTGAACATGCAGAGGAAAAGCCGGGGCCCTCGGGGTGAAGGAGGCGCCATGTCAGAGAACATCTGGAGCACCCTGCGTTTGGCATTGTCTATGCTAGGCCAGAGTGATGCCTATGGGGCAGCTGATGCCCGGGATCTGTCCGCTCTCTTAGCTATGTTTGGCCTGTCCCAGTGACAGTGGGATGGGCTGCCCTGTGAGTGTCTGCTTGGAGGGGTCCCCGCTCTGGCTGTGACTCCCTCTCCCCAAATGGGCCTACCAAGGGGGTGGGCTGATGATCATAAGCGGTATGACCTCTCAGGAATGGCTTCAATGTAGGGGTGGGTAGACTTTGCTCTAGTTCCTATGTAATTGTAGGAAAATGAGCTGTGTTATCTTCGAGTCCCTTGGTAATTCAAGGGCTGCACATCCAGCTACAGCTCTCTCTGCTCATCACACCTTTTCATGGTGCTGCTTTTTGGGTAGGACCCAGAGATATAGGGTAACTGTTGTCATCAGCTGCCATTTGTCGTAGGGTCTGCCACATTTGTAATGTCTGTTCTTTCCCCCGGTTTAACAGGGAATTGATAATAGTACAGCTTTCCTGGGCAGTTGTGTGTAGGAGGTTCCTCTACTGTGCACCTCTGTGATGACTATATATAGGATGGAGTGTCAGGAATTAGCCTGTTTGATTTAAATGTTGATTTGTCTCAGCAGAGCCTAATTTTGGTAGGGGTGCTCATAGTTCTATCAATCTTGGACCTCTCCTGGCTGTCGCTCTGGATTGCCTGGGTATGATGCTGCATACAGTAATGTTGGCATCGTCATCTAGGAGTCCTCAAGAGCTGCAGGGTCAGTTGCTACACAGTGTTTGGGTGTTTGCTAGGCAGAAGACTCATTTGTGGAATTAGCCTAGAAGGGTTCAGATGGGATCAGATCAAGGGCTCTGTTCTGGGGCCTTTGGTGGGAGGACAGAGCAGTGGGATGAGGGATGTGGTGAGTACAGCAGTCCCTCCTCTTAGCCTGGTTAGTAGGAATTGAGCTAGTAGCTCTTCCTGAAAGTTGGTTCAGAAATTACCACCTTGCCAAAAACTAGTAAAGAGGGTTCAGTGTTACCTTAGGTCTTCGCTGTATTTCTTGAAATGTTTCTAGGAAAGAGTGTCAAAAAATTCCCTTCCCCTGTAGTACCTCCACAAGGTGAAGATTAAGGGAAGAAGTGGGAGCAGCTTGGTCACCGTGCCCAGGGAATCTGGAGCTTGGATTCTTCTCAACTGTGCCCTGTGTGGGGAGCTACACCAACCCCCAGAAATGACTGCTGAGCATCTTGCCTTGTCTTCAGTAGTTAATGATGAGAGAGATTTTTTTTAAACTAGTATGGTCCCAAGGTTCCATCCTGAAATTTATTTTTCTTTGTATGAATATGTGTAAATGATTTTAAAATAAAACTGTGAAATATTTGTATAAAGAGTAAATGGAACTGACATGGGTCTGAGTTCTGCTGCCACGCGTGAAGTTGGGGTAATGGGAGGTGGGTTGTTGTTTGAAAGATGGTATTCAACAGTTTCCTCTTCCCTTGATCTTTCAAATTCTCAGTGGTATATTGATTATACATCTGCCTAGTAATTATTCAGCACCAAATGCATGCTGGGTACTATAAGATGGATAGGGTTCCCTGTGTTCATAGAGCTTATGGTTTAGCAGGAGAGACAGCTATTTAACAAGCATATGCATTTTTTTACACTTGTGTACGACTGTAAACAAAAATGAGGGTGCTGTGTCATTTTTTGGTATTTTTAAAATTGTGAATTACATTAGAGAGTTTTTGTAGTTTTTCCCAATGCCTAGGGCTTTTAAATGTTTTCATTTGGCTCTGGCTGGTGTGGCTCAGTGGATTGAGCACCAGCCTGTGAACCAAAGGATCGCTGGTTTGATTCCCTGTCAGGGCACCTGCCTGGGTTGCAGGCCAGGTCCCTAGTTGGGGGCGCGCAAGAGGCAACCACACATTGATGTTTCTCTCCCTCTTTTCTTCCCTTTCCATCTTTCTAAAAATAAACAAAATCTTAAAAAAAAAAAATAAATGTTTTCATTTGGCTCTACCTGGTTTTCTCAGGACTGTATCAAGAGCCATACCAACATGGGTTACTATCCTGGGGAAAATTAAAAAAATATAAACAAATATTTATATTTCCAGAAAAATGTTGATGGCCGCATTAGAGTTAAAAAAAAAAATGTCTAAAAGAGAACTGGTCAAGTAAATTTCTGGGGAGTGAAGTAGTATTTAGCTATTTATAGTGCATTTTCCAGGGGCAATAAAAGCTAACAGTATAATGAGAAAAGATTAGCAAACCACAGGTTATCTCAAGAAAAAAAAATACATTAAAAGGAAAATAGGGAAACAACCCAATATGCTTAAAGTGTGAACATTATAAGTAATTTTCCCCATTTTATCATTTGTTTTTTCCAATTTTTTGTTAGTGCATGCGTAATACTTTTCACAGGAAAGAAAATAAAATGCCTTGAGGGAGGAGAGCATCTGTTGCTACCACCTGGGTGATCTGGCAGCTGGAGTCCTGGCTCTGAGCAGTGGGCAGTGTGAAACACCGGGTTTGGGAGTGGGCTGGGCAGGCTGAGGAGCGATTTCTACCGTGTGGAGATACAAGAAGGAAGAAAGTGGCTGAGTGAATGGCTTGAAAGTGAAGTCTCCAGTCTACCCATCTTGCCTGTGCTGGGTAGCATGTAAGCATCCAAGAGGATGCCTTTTTTGCATGGTCAGTGCCAGGTGCCTCTTTTCTAAAAGAGTGTACTTAAAGAATTCAGAATTTGGTTTGATATTCAAATTTTTGGCAGGAAGATGTATTAGTTATCCCTTGCTGCAAAACAAAATACAAAAAAACCCATCCCAAAGCTTAGAGGCTTAAAAAAAAAAAAGCAGTGCTTGATTATTTTTCATGATTCTGTGGGTTGGCAAGCTGAGTGGTTCCTCTGCTGTACTCACCTGGGATCACTCACAAGGCTGCTTGCAGTCATCTGATGGCCCAGCTAGGGCTGCAGTGTTCCAAATGGTCTCAATAACATGTGTGGCTATTGACTAGGCCTCCTCATTTCTCCTCCAGGTGGTCTTATGTGCTGGGCTTCTTCACAGCATTGTGGTTTCAGGGTGTCAAAAGGGAATGAGTAGGAATTACAAGGCCTCTCAAAACCAAGTCTCTGGAACTCATTCAATCTCACTTTCGCCACCTTTCATTGGTCAAGGCAAATATTCATTTTACGAACTTAAAAGTCCAACACAGAATAAGGGTGTGAAGAAATAGACTTCATCTCCTGATGTGAAGAGAAGATACGACACAGAGATATGGATACAGGATGTATGATCTATTTGACCATTATTAAAGTGATCTACCACAGTGTCCTTTAAGATTCCTTCCAGGATTTATGTAAAATGCTTCATAGTTTTTCTTTCATCAACTAAAATAGGAATCTATTGCAATTGAGACACGTTCTGGCTTTTAAATTTAAGAATATTTTAGAGATGGGCAAAACTAATCTAGACCAAAGTTTCCTCTAGAGAACTGGGTTTTAGTCAATCTACCTATTTTTAAAACTTAGTTTGTTTTTAATGCTTATCAATACTTCGGCATTAAAGTTTAACAACAAATATCTTATTAAGGTTTCCACATTATGTATTTTTTTCTTTTTTTTAAAGTATATATTATTGATTATGTTGTTACAGTTGTCCCAATTTCTTTTCTCTTTGCTCCTCTTTTCCCAGTACACCCTCCCCTCCAGCAACCCCATCCCCCTTAGTTCATGTCTATGGGTTGTGCATATAAGTTATTTGGCTTCACCCTTTCCTATATTATTCTTAACTTATCCCTGTCTATTTTGTACCAACCAATTATGCTTCTTAATCTCTGCACCATTTCCCCTTTTCTCTTCCCCCTCCCAGCTGATAACCCTCCAAATGATCCCCATACCTATGATTCTGTTCCTATTCTGGTTTGCTTAACTGGATTTTGTTTTTATTTTTTAGATTCAGTTGTTGATAGTTGTGAGTTTGTTGTCATTTTAGTGTTCATCGTTTTGATCTTCTTTTTCTTAAATAAGTCCCTTTAATATTTCATATAATAGTGACTTTTAAGATTCTCTCTTTTTCTTGAACCTTTGGCATTTTAATTACGGTGTGTCTTGGTGTGGTTCTCTTTGGGTCTAGCTTGTTTGGGACTCTCTGTGCTTCCTGGACTTGTATGTCTGTTTCCTTTGCCAAATTTGGGAAGTTTTCCTTCATTATTTTTCACATAAGCTTTCAATTTTTTGTTCTTCCTCTTCTTCTGGCACTTCTATGATTTGGATGTTGGCATGTTTAAAGTTGTCCCAGAGGTTCCTAAGCCTCTCCTCATTTTTTTTCAATTCTTGTTTCCTCATTCTGTACTGGTTGACTGTTTCTTCCTTCTCTATGTTCCAAATCATTGATATGAGCCCTGGTTTCCTTCCCTTCACCATTATTTTTGTGTGGATTTTTCTTTGTTTCATTTAACATAGCCTTCTCTTTTTCCCTTATGCATTTGCCCAACTTAAGTATATCTGTCAAGCCTGTGAGCATCTTTATCACCAGTGTTTTGAACTCTACATCTGTTAGGTTGGCTATCTCCTTATCACTTAGCTCTCCCACACCTTGATCCGTTTCCTCTTTTGGGCCATACTTCTCTGTCTCCTCATATTGACAGGCTCCTGTGTTTGTTTGCCCCTGTGTCTTAGGTAAGCTGTCACACCTATTACATTGTAAGAGGCAGAGCCTTAGGTATTCATCCGTATGGGGTGATCTATTTCACCACATTGTGGCACTGTATGTGGGGGAGGGGTCAGAGAGGGAACAATGCCACTTGTTCAGTACTCATCCCTTTCCCGGGCACCTCTCCCACTTCCTGTATGAGACTGGTGCCCCTCTAGCTGTAGGCCTGGCCATCGTTCCCAGAGTGGGTGGGTCTGCAGCTGTTCTGGGACCATGCGGGCCCTTTGAACAAGTGGATTCTGCTGAGAGGCTGGCAGTTTCTTCTGCCTCCCCAGCCCCCACCAATTTTCACAGTCAGAAGCAATGAGACTTTATTTTCTGGGGCACTGGAATCGTGAGCTGCTCGGTCTGGTCTGATGATGGGAGTGCTCCCCAGATGTCCCTCCCTCATTACATTTTAAAATGTGTGACTGCGCTCTCCGCTGGCCTGCCGCTGCCGTCCCACACTGCTTTCTCTCCCCCCACCCCTGCCCCTCCTACCTGTCTGGATGAGTATTTCTTCTTTATATCTTTGTTGGATTTTTATGCAGCTTGATTTTCTGGAACTTCTGGTTGTCTCTAGTTTTGAGGTAGTGGTATTCCATCTTAGTTGTGGAGGGAGATGCAGCATAGCTATCTAGGCCTCCATCTTGGCCAGAAGTCCCTTAAAGTTTGCACTTTAAACGAACAATTTAACCTCATTTTATTATAAGGAATTGTTATAGAAAAAGCAAATATCAATATCTGAAAAATACATTCCGTTACATGGACTCAAAAGAAATGATGCTGATAAGCGCCATGGTCCTATATGATGCCATCCTTTCTGCTGGAGAAAGGAGAAAGCAGAGGGGAAACAACTGTCTGAAGAGGTTTGGAAGCCACATTCTTATTTTGTGGAAGTAACTGAGTGAGGTGTTGACAGTTTGACAAGATACATCTACAAGTTTCTTGTCTCTAGAAATAGACAGCCTCTGCAGACACTGCTCTGATCCAAAAGGCTAGAGTTCCTTTGGGATCCTGAAATTGTCTTGGGTTCTCTACTCTCCATGTTTCAATGTTCTGAGGCTTTCACAGAGGAAAACAAATCCTCACTTCTTCAAAAAATAGATGAAAATTATTCAATTTTGTTTACATTAGACATTACATTTCAGCCTTGTATTTTAGAAAAGAGAATAGATGACCCACAGACAATTTCAGTATAAAACACTACAGCTTGTCTTAGGATTTCTAGCAAACCACACATGGCAATGGGTCTTGTTTTGAGGAAGGGCATCTACCTAGGGCCATACCCTTTTTCTCCTCTTAGGTCTACTCTAGTAAGTTTTCTAGCAATTGGGGGCCTCATCCTCTGATCCCTGCTGCATGGCTTAATCTCAAATGTCACAAAGGAGACTGTCTCAAGTTGGTCTAATATCTATTTAACTCGATAATATTTTAAAATAATTTTGAAAACTTCTAAGAGGGCTGAGTTTAAACAGTTCTTCCTCTGAGTTTGACTACATAGGCTTCATCAGTTAAAAAATTAATATGCTGACTCCACTAACAACATCTGGCAGCTGCTGCTATGAAGCAAAAGCTACTACAACTACTGTTACGTATTTGAATTTATCTTACTCTCTAATGGTTCTCAAATCCAAGGTTGTTTTAAGTTGTGTGGACCGTGTTAAAGGCAAGCACAAGTGAGACAGGCTCCATAACACAGAGAGGTGAACTTGGGAGTCATCATCCTCTGCCTTTCACTCCTCAGTTTAATTAACCAGTTCAAGGCACTGGTTTCTTTTAGTTTAAGTGAGAACAAATTAATCTTGATTTCTTTGTTTTAATAAATTATCCAAGAGAAGAAGAAACGATTTTATGTAAATAATCCTATAAAAGGAAGAAGAAACATATTTAGGAAATCCAAATATTTGCTACTGCCAACCCTAGATCAACAGCAGATGGCGCCAAAGAACCTTAATAGCAACCAACAGTTTGCTGCCATCTCCATTATTCTGTTTCCCACACCATTTACCCAAGATTGCTGAGGAGTGGTGATTAAAAAAATAGATTCAGGAGTTATACTAGCTGGCTTCACAATACCATATTTGCTAGCTGAGTGGTCTTGGATGAGTTATTTAACTTGGTTTTCCTCTTTGTAGACTAGGAATGTTAATAAAAATTCTCATAGGATTGTTGTGAAGATTAGATGAATTATTACATATAACCACAGAGGATAGTTCTCGGTACATAATAAGCTTTCAAAGTATTATCTAGTACTTGATGAAACATATTTTCCCTCTATTTTTACATGCGTATTGGCACCTAGTCCTGTTGTGTTGCCATTTCTCTTTTAACCTATGTCTAGGCTTCATGGGAAACTTCCTATGACCAATAGAAAAAAAAGTTCAGGTTCGATATACAGATGGTTCTGATAAAATGTTGACACTACCTGATATTGGATGACCACAGTATTATAGATACATCAAGGGTGCTCCTGAAAGGGAGTGAGGAAGAAATATCTTTTCAATGGGTAGAACCCGGGGCAGTACATTTAGTTGTTCACTTTGCCTGGAAGGAGAGGTGAGAAGTTATGGATAGTGGCTAATAGTTTGGCTTGATGTTCAGAACCATGGAAAGAAAGATGGAGAGATGGACAAGAAGGAGATGGAGAACAGGTATGTAGATCAACCTTTTACACAAAGTGTGAAGATAATTTGTGTCCCATGTGAGTGATCACCAGAGGTCATTTATCATGGAGGTGTTAAAAAATCATCTTGACAAGGTAATATGCTCTGTGGATACCTATCAATTGTTTTCCAAAGCTATTTCGGTGCTTGCTCATTGGACTTATGAACAAAGTGGCCATAGTGTGAAGAATAGGGGTTATAAATGAGCTCCGCAATTGGACTTTCCCTCATCGAGGCTGATCTGGATGCACTTTTGGTGAGTGCCAAACATGACAGTTGCAGAGCCCAAAGCCTTATTCCTAATATTACACTCTGATTTTGGAGACTAATCAGCCATTTGTTAGCAGGCTGATTTTGTTAGTTTTTCCATCATGTATAGGGTGTGATGTATTCCTCACTGTAATAGATACTTATTCTGGATATGTATTTGTCCACAATAATTCTGCTTGCATTATCATTCTTGGATTTATGTAATTCTTTGTTTGCCACAATAGTATCTTAATTATTATTTTTTAAATTTAATTGTTTTATTCTATTACTGTTGTCCCACTCTTCCCCCCATTGCTCTCACCTGCCCTGCCCACCTCCCCCTTCTACCTTAGTCAATACCCATCCTGTTGTTCATGTCCCTAGGTCATTTATACTAGTTCCTTGACTAGATCCTCTCTCTTCTTTCTTTCCTTTTCCCCCTCCTTCCTCCCCTCTGGTCATTGTCAGTCTGTTCCTTGTTTCCATACCTCTGGTTCTATTCTGCTCCTTTGTTTTGTTCATTAGGTTTCTGTATTAAATGAGATCGTATGGTATTTGCCTTTTGCCACTTGGCTTACTTCACTAAGCATAATACTCTCCAGTTCCATCCATGTTGTCACAAAAGGTAGGAGTTCCTTCTTTCTTTCTGCTGCATAGTATTCCATTGTGTAAATGTACCACAGTTTCTTGATCCACTCATCCACTGATGGGCACTTAGGCTGTTTCCAGCATTTGACTATGGTAAGCAGCACTGCTATAAACATAGGGGTGTGTAGGTTCTTCTGAACTGGTGTTTCAGGTTCCTTTGGGTATAATCCTAGCAGTGGAATTGCTGGATCCAAAGGCAATTGCATTTTTAGTTTTTTGAGGAAATTCCATACTGTTTTCCACAGTGGCTGCACCAGTCTGCATTCCCACCAACAGTGCACTAAGGTTCCCTTTTCTCCATACTCTCGCCAACACTTGTTGTTTGTTGATTTGTTAATGATAGTCTTTCTGACTGGTGTAAGGTGATATCTAATTGTGGGTTTTTTAAAAGTATATTTTATTGATTATGTTGTTAAGGTTGCCCCAATTTCTTTCCCTTTGCTCCTGTCTGCCCAGTACCCCCTTACCTCCAGCAATCCCACCCCCCTTAGTTCATGTCCATGGGTTGTGCATATAAGTTCTTTGGCTTCACCCTTTCCTATATTATTCTTAACTTATCCCTGTCTATTTTGTACCAACCAATTATGCTTCTTAATCCTTGCACCTTTTCCCCATATCTCCCCCTTCCCCCTCCCAGCTGATAACCCTCCAAATGATCCCCATACCTATGATTCTGTTCCTATTCTGGTTTGATTAGTTGGATTTTGTTTTTATTTTTTAGATTCAGTTGTTAATAGTGGTGAGTTTGTTGTCATTTTAATGTTCATAGTTTTGATCTTTTTCTTAAATAAGTCCCTTTAACATTTCATGTAATAATGGCTTTAAAGATTCTCTCTTTATCTTTCATCTTTGGCATTTTAATTATGATGTATCTTGGTGTGGTTCTCCTTGGGTCTAGCTTTTTTGGGACTCTTCGTGCTTCCTGGACTTGTATGTCTATTTCCTTTGCCAAATTTGGGAAGTTTTCCTTCATTATTTTTCACATAAGCTTTCAATTTCTTGTTCTTCCTCTTCTCCTTCTGGCACCTATATGGTTTGGATGTTGGCAAGTTTAAAGTTGTCCCAGAAGTTCCTAAGCCTCTCCTCATTTTTTTCAATTCTTATTTCCTCATTCTGTACTGGTTGACTGTTTTTTTCTTTCTTCTGTTCCAAATCATTGATTTGAATCCCAGTATCCTTCCCTTCACCATTGGTTTTGTGTGAATTTTCCTTTGTTTCATTTAACATAGTCTTCACTTATTCCCTTATGCATTTGCCCAACTTAAGTATATCTGTCAAGCCTGTGAGCATTTTTATCACCAGTGTTTTTAACTCTACATCTGTTAGGCTGGCTATCTCCTCATCGCTTAGTTCTCCCACTGGAGCCTTGATCAGTTTCCTCTTTTGGGCCATACTTCTCTGTCTCTTCATCTTGACAGGCTTCTGTGTTTGCCTCTGTGTCTTAGGTAGAGCTGTCGTACCTGTTACATTGTAAGGGGGTGGGCCCTTAGGTATTTGTCAGTACAGGGAGACCCATTTCACCACGTTGTGGTGCTGCATGTGGGGGCGGGGTTTGAGAGGAAACAATGCTGCCCAATCAGCACTCGCCCCACTTCCAGGCACCTTTCCCAGTTTCCATATGGGACCGGCGCCTCTCCAGCTGTTGCCCTGGCCATTGTTCCCAGAGTGGATGGGTCTGCAGAAGCTCTAGGACTGTGGGTGCTCCTTAAACAAGCAGACTTCTCTGAGAGACCGGCAGTTTTGTCTTCTGCCCCAACCCTCACCTGGTTTGCACAGTCAGAAGCACTGAGGCTTTATTTTCCCTGGAGCTGGAACCATAGTTGTGCAGTCTGGTGTGGTGCTGGGAGCACTCCCAGGTGTCTCTTTCTGCTTTTTAAAACGTGTGATTGTACATTCCACCAGCCTGCCACTGCCACCACTGCTGCAACCACCACACTGCATCCTCTCTGACCCGGCTCTGCCTCTCCTAGCTGTCTGGATGAGTATTTCTTCTTTATATCTTTGTTTGTTGAACTTCCATGCAGCTCAATTTTCTGGAACTTCTGGTTGTCTCTAGTTTTAAGGTAGTTGTGTTCTTTCTTAGTTGTGGGGGGAAACACAGTGTGTCTGTCTATGCCTCCATCTTGGCCAGGATTCTCTCTCATTGTGCTTTTAATTTGCATCTCTCTGATGGTTAGTGATGTTGAGCATTCTTTCATATGCTTCTGTGCCCTTGATACATCCTCATTGAAGAAGTGTCCAGGTCTTTTGCCCATTTTAAAAATTGGATTGTCTGTCTTCTTGATGTTGAGTCATTTAAGTTCTCTATATATTTTGGAGATCAAACTCTTGTTTCAGGTATCTTTGACAAATATGTTTTCCCATACGGTTGGTTTCATTTTCATCTTGCTGATGTTTTCTTTCGCTGAACAGAAACTCTTTAGCTTGATGTAGTCCCATTTTTAAATTTTTTCCTTTATTTCTCTTGCCCTAGGAGCTATATCAGTGCACATATTGCTATGTGTGATATCTGAAATTTTACTGCCTATGTTTTTCCTTTATGACTTTTATGGTGTCACAGCTTACATTTAAGTCTCTTATGCATCTTGAGTTTATTCTGGTGTATGGTGTAAGTTGGTGGTCTAGTTTTATTTTTTTGCATATTTCTGTCCAGTTCTCCCAACACCATTTGCTGAAAAGGCTATTTTCACTTCATTTTATGCTCCTTTTCCCTTTGTCAAATATTAATTGACTATAGAGACCTAGGTCTATTTTGGGGCTCTCTATTGTGTTCCATTGATCTATATGTCTGTTCTTATGCCAGTACCAGACTGTTTGATTACCATGGCATTGTAATATAGTTTGATACCAGGTATTGTGATTCCTCCTACTTTATTCTTCTTTATCAAGATTGCTGAGGCTATTCAGGGTTGTTTTTGGGTCTATATAGATTTTGAAACATTTGTTCTAGGTCTATGAAATATGTCATTGGTATTTTAATAGGGATTATATTGAATCTATAAATTGCTTTGGGTACTATGGACATTTTAATGATGTTAATTCTTGCCATCCATGAACATGGTATATGCTTCCATTTATTTGTATCTTCCTTAATTTCTTTTGTCAATGTTCTGTAGTTTTCCAAGTACAGGTATTTTACCTCCTTGGTTAAGTTTATTCCTAAATACTTTACTTTTCTTGTTGCTATAGTAATGGGATTATTTTAGTTTTTATCTCTGATATTTCATTGTTGGTATACAGAAATGCCTTTGATTTCTGATTATTGACTTTGCATCCTGCTATTTCGACCAATTCACTTACTAGGTTGAGTAGTTTCCTTATGGAGTTTGTAGGGTTGTCTATCTATACTATCATGTTGTCTGCAAATAATGACAGTTTTACTTCCTCCTTTCCAATTTGGATGCCTTTTGTTTCTTCTTCTTGTCTGATTGCTGTGGTTACAGCTTCCAAAACTATGTTGAATAAGAGTGGAGAGAGTGGATATCCTTGTTTTGTTCCTGATCTTAGGGGGAAAGCTTTCAGTTTTTTCTCATTAAGTATGATGTTGGCTGCAGGTTTCTCATATGTAGCCTTTGCAACACTGAGCTATGCTCCCTCCATTCCCACTTTGTTGAGAGTTTTTATTTTAAATGGGTGTTGTACTTTATTAAATGTCTTTTCAGCACGTATTGATATGATCATATGATTTTTGTCTTTCATTTTGTTTATGTGGTGTATTATGTTTACTCATTTGTGAATATTACACCATCCCTGCATCCCTGGGGTGAATCCCACTTGGTCATGGTTTATGACCTTTTTAATGTGTTCCTGGATCTAGTTAGCCAATATTTTGTTGAGGATTTTAACATCTATGTTCATCAGCGATATTGGCCTGTAGTTTTCTGTCTTTGTTGTGTCTTGGCCTGGTTTTGGAATTAGAATAATACTAGCCTCATAGAAAGAGTTTGGGAGTCTTCCCTCTTCTTGGATTTTTTTGGAATAGTTTGAAAAGGATAGGAGTTAGTTCTTCCCTAAATGTTTGGTAAAATTCACCTGTGAAGCTATCGGGTCTGGGGAGTGTGCTGGGAGTTTTTTGATTACTGCTTCAATTTCACTAGTCATTATTGGTCTAGTCAGGCTTTCTGCTTCTTCTTGATTCAGTTTTGGAAGATTATATGTTTCCAAAAATCGGTCTATTTCACACAGGTTTTCAAATTTCTTGTCATATAGTTGTTTGTAGTAATTTCTTACAATCCTTTGTATTTCTGTGGTATCAGTTGTGATTTCTCCTCTTTTGTTTCTGATTTTACTTTTTGGGTCCTTTCTCTTTTTTTTCTTAATGAGTCTGGATAAAGGCTTGCCAATTTTTAAAATTTTTTCAAAGCACCAACTCCTGGATTTATTGATCCTTTAATTGTTCTTTTAGTCTCTATGTCATTTAATTCTGCTCTGATCTTGATGATTTCCTTTCTTTTACTTGCTCTGGCTTTGTTTGTTGCTGTTTCTCTAGTTCTTGTAGCTGTAGGGTCAGATTGTTTATTTGAGATTCCTCTATCCTTTTTAGGTAGGCCTGTATGGCTATGAACTTTCCTCTCAGGACTGCCTTCACTGTGTCCCATGGGTTTTGGGCTGTTGTGTGCTCATTATCATTTGTTTCCAGAAACTTTTTGATTTTTTCCTTGTTGTCATTGTTAACCCATTCATTATTTAATAACATGTTATTTAGTCTCTATGACTTTGAATGTTTTTTAGTTTTTTCCTTGAGGTTGATTTCCAGTTTCAAGCCATTGTGATCTGAGAAGATGCTTGATATAATTTCAATTTTCTTGAATTTGTTGAGACTTGTTTTGTGTCCTATCATGTGGTCTATCATTGAAAATGTTCCATGTGCACTTGAAAAGAATGTATATTTTGCTTCTTTGTGGTGAAGGGTTCTGTACATAGCAATTAATTCCATTTGATATAGAGTGTTGTTCAGTGGCACAGTATCCTTGGTGATTTTTTGCTTGGAAGGTCTACCCACTGTTAACAATGGGGTGTTAAAGTCCCCTACTATGAGTATGCTGCTGTTGATATCCTCCTTGAAGTCCTCCAAAATTTTCCTTATATATTTGGGTGCTCCTATGTTGGGTGCATATATTTTTACAAGAGTTATATCTTCTAGGTAGATTGTTCCCTTAGGTATTCTGACATGACTTTCTTTTCTTTTTTTATGGTCTTTGTTGTGAAATATCTTTTGCCTGATATAAGTATTGCTACCCCAGCTTTTTTTGTGTGTCAATTTGCTTGAAATACTTTTTTTCCAACTCTTCACTTTAAGTTTGTGTAGATCTTTTATTCTGAGGTAGGTGTCTTGTAGACAGCATACATGTGGGTCATGCTTTCTAATCCATTCAGCTACCCTATGTCTTTGATTGGAGCATTTAATCCATTTACATTGATAGGTATTTATTCATTGTGACTTTTTCTCTTTGTACCTTTGTTCCTCTCTGTCTCTCTCTGTTTTTTTCATCTTCTTAAAACAGTCCCTTTAGCATCTTTTGCAATGTTTGTTTGGGAGATGTATTCTTTTAGCCTTTTAGTCTGGGAACACCTTATTTCACCTTCCATTTTGAATGAGAGCCTTGCTGGGTAGAGTAGTCTTGGTTGTAGGTCTTTGTTTTTTATTGCTTGGAATATTTTTTGCCATTTCTTCTGGCTTGTAGTGTTTCTATTGAGAAATCCACTGATAGCCTTATCGGAGCTCCCTTGTATGTTATTTGCTGTTTCTCTCTTACTGCCTTTAGGATTCTCTCTGTCTTTAAATGTTCTCATTTTAATTATGATGTGTCTTGGAGTGAGCCTGTTTGGGTTCATCTTCATTGGGACCCTCTGTGTTTCCTGCACTTGCAAGACTTTTTCTCTCCTCAAGTCAGGGAAGTTTTCTGTCATTACTGTTCCAAACAGGCTTTCTATCCCTTGCTCCTCATCTTCCCCCTCTGGTATCACTATGATGTGGATATTATTATGTTTCATGTTGTCCTGCAGCTCTCTTAAACCCTCTTTCTTCTTTTCCAGTCTTTTTTCATTTTGCTGCAGTAGAATTTTTTTTCTACGTTGTCCTCTAGTGTGCTGATCTGATCCTCTGCTTCATCTAGCCTGCTTTTGATTCTCTGTATTGTGTTTTTCAATTCAGAAATTGTATTCTTCATTTGTTTCTGGCACTTATTGATAGTTTCTATGTCTTTTTTAATGCTGGTGTAGTTCTCAGTAAGTTCCTTGTAGCTCCCTGGATTTCGTTGTAGCTGTCCTATAGTTCTTTGTAGTTTTCTCTGAGCCCACGGAACTAGTCAACTTCCTTATAACCATTATTTTGAATTCAGTGTCTGACAGTTTGCTTGCCTCTATTCCATCTATCATTCTTTCTGGGAATTCCTCCTTTCCCTCAGATGAGGGGTTGTTTCTTTATCTCCACATTTTTAGGTGACTCTTCTTGCTTGTCCTTCTTCTTAGATTGATCTTCTTTGACTTCCTGCCTTCATGGTGTGACCTTCTGTGGTAGGAGATCTGTGGTAGTCAGTGGTGCAGACTCCTTGATCTCCTGAACTTGATGATCTTGGGATGCCCTTTATGCCATTGATTTGTGCTGTCTGGTTGTATTTCAGTTTTGGTTATTGTTGTGTTGCTCTTTGGTGAGTCCTTCCCTCTGGCTATCTGGCTGAGAGTTATTCCACCCACTGTGTCTTGTAAAATGTTGTAGAGCTGCTGCTAAAACAAAACCACCAGCCCAGGCAAGAAACCCACACCCACAAAGATAACTGCCACACTCAGTCACAGTATCAACTGCAAATGAACCGGTATTAATAAGGATGTAAAGAGATTAAGACTATTATAAGAAAGGAAAAACAAATAAGAGTTGACTAACTGTAAGAAAAATGAGTTTTGAGAAGACAGAGGTAGGAGCAATAATAGTAGTGAGTAGGGACAAGGCAATGAGAGAACGAAAGTAAAATTAGTATCATATATAAAAAAGGGAGGCAAGAAGGCAGAATGAAGAGAGGGGAGGCATATAGTATTAGTTTTAAACAGAAGTTATAAAATATATATGTAGTATGTGAGAGAACAAACACACACACAAAAAACAAGGAAGATGAATAAAGAAAAAATATGAACCAAATTAGAGAAAAAGTTTCACCACAGCACTATCAACCACCTATGAGCTAAGATTAATATAGGTGGGATGGGAGTAAAAGGTAAAAATGAGAGAAGGAGAAGCTTAAGAGATGCCTGGAGGAAAGGAAAGTGGTTTTGAGATGATAGAGGGAGAACGAATACTAAGACTGAGGAATGAAAACCAGGCTAAGATAGGGAAAACTTCAAATTTAAAATGAAATAAGGAAAGGATTGGAGGAAGGTACAATGGAATAGGAGAGGGGAATGATAAGATTTGAGATTTGAAATACCAAAATAGTGAAGATCTATGAATAGAGTTGCAGAAATGCCACAACTACCACCATATCACACTCAATGGGCACAGATTGGTCAAGGTGGAGAGAATATGTGCATTTTATGAACAGGAAAAAGAATGTGAGATGACTAATGACAAGAAAAATGGTATGGAGAAGCTGGAGAGGTGAAAAGTAATAAGAGTGCAGATTGGAAATGAGTCATAGCAAGAGAAAATATAGAATTTAAAGCAAAAATAAAAAGAGGAAATCAGCTGGTAAAATTGAATGAGAAAAGGGAGAAGCAAAATATGAGATTTGAAATAAATTATAATATAAAGACTAGTTACTTAAAATGCACAGACTGGGAAGATGAGGAATGAATGTTGAAAGGATATGCTGAAGACAAATAACTCCTGTAGAATGTCATAGTGGAATTTGTGTCCATAGTACTTGATTTTTACCACTTTCTTCTCTTTTTGGATCCATCCCTTGTGATGTCAGATCATGTCCCAGTCTGGATCTAGGCAGCCTGTTCAAGAACACCAGCATTCTACTGCCTGTGACTGTCTCTTTTGGTTTTTACTCTAGTCTCTCTGTAATCTGCAATCAGGCTTAAACACCATGGGGCGGGGTTGAATAATTTCTCTAGGTGGGACTATTGCTTCCCCTACTCTGTTGCCACTCAGAGGGGTGTGGCCTGCTTAAAAGGTTTCTCCTGAAGTACCAGGGATGAATCAGCACTGGAGTCCCATTCGCTGCTTCCCCAGCCCTCTCTACTCAACACCACACCACTGCCCCAAACTCTCCCAAAGCGTCTCTAGTCCACTCTGTCCATACCCTGCCAGAGCCCAGGACAAGTGAGCAGGACCACAATCTTGTGTGACTTCCCCTCAAGAATCTCCCTGTGTCTCCAGTCATTTCTCCCAAGTTGACAAAACAAAACAAAACAAAACCCGCTGCCTAATGCCTGTCACAGCCAGATGCCACCTGGTTCACTCTCAGCTCTGCTGGCTGTCCCATCCTGGGGTACACCCCCACTCCTCTCAAGGTGAGCTCTCTGGGCACTGAAATACCTCTTCCCACCCTCAGCTGCTGCCCATGGGAGCCCAGCTGGCACTCCCAGCATTCCTGGGTCTCCTTGGCGATCTGCACCAGACACACTGTGATGAGATGGCCTCCTCCGTCTGCCCGCAGCTACAAGGCTTCTCTCCAGCCAGTGTCCAGTTGGTTATCCAGATGATTTCTCCACAATTAAGCCATAATTCCAGATAGGTCTTGGAAAGAGGTCAGTGTAGCCTCCACTCATTCCTTCACTATCTTGACTTCCAGTATCTTAATTCTTTTGTACCAGGAACTCGTTGTACAGGAAAAAAAAAAAAAAAAAAAAGGAAGAAAGAAAAAGAAAAATCCAGGCAATGTGTTTATACCCATAGTATTCACTTGTTTTATTTTGTATCATCTCATCGCTCAGAAGTAGCTGTCATAATAGAATTAAGAAATGGTTTGTTGAAGCCTCAGCTATAAAATTAACTGAGTGACAACCCCTTGAGGGGTTAGCATTCTGTCTTATAAGATGTTTATATGATTGGACTCAGTGACCAATTCATGGTGAGAGTGATGTGATTATTTGTGGGGAGCCACAAGGCAAAGAATGCAGGTGGCTTCTAGAAGGAAAAGGCAAGGAAACAGACTCTTCCCTAGAGTCTCCAGAAGGAACTAGCCCTGCTGACACCTTGTATTGAGCCCTGTAAGATCCATTTCAGAGCTCTGACCTCTAAAACTTTAAGATAAATTTGTGTTAATTTTGTTTGTGGTAATCTGTAATAGCAACAATAGGAAACTCATATAAACAAAGAAAGGGCTTACTAAATTGGCTGAAGTAATTGATCCTGATTCTCAAGAGGTAAATAGGGACATTGTTATACAATGGGGCAAGAAGAAATATATCTGGTACTAGAGGCTTCTACGAGGCACCTGTCAGTACTTCCACACACAATGCTAAAGGTTAATGAAAGGCTACAGCAACACAATAAAGATAAGACCTCTCTGGACTCAGAACCTTCAGAAATAAAGGTTTGGAGCTCCCTACCAAATACTGAATCTCAGCTGAGGTGCTGGATAAGGAAGAAGGAACCCTGACATAGAGGAGTGATATCATCATCACTGTCTTGCATCCACAAAACACAAATGTAGAAAATCATCCACAGATGAGAGAGCCTTGTGGAAGTTCAGAATTCCAGTGGAGAAGTTCCAGGTCATCACAGGAGATAAAATCTGAAATCAGATGCATTTTAGAGGGTAAGAGGGACAGGTTCACTTTACCCATGTCACTACTCCTCCAAGGTGGCCCAGCTCAGTGTCTAGAAAGACCTTCCTGGCTTGTGATTTATCCTGTGGGGGAAGTGAGAGCCTGAGGGTGTGCCTATCTTCCCCAGGTGTACAGGTCACAGTCAAGGAGGCCCGCTTCTTTCTCACTCCATCCAGAGTACTGAGTCATGAGCTGTCCAACTTGGGGTTGAGGATTCCCTGGGAGAGCAACAGGTAGTGCTTTAGAGAGTAGCAAAGGGGCATGGATTTACTAACTGCCTGTGGACTCCATCAGAAAGCCTGCTCACAGGTTGTTGGTGATGCCTCACCTGCCGATCTCCACTACTGGCCCACAGGCACCCTGAGCTCTCTGCATGCCTCATCTAAGTCTCCCCACCCTGTGGCTGGCAGCCTGAGGCTTTGCAGGTGGCTTGTAAATAGCTGCAGAAAACTGGCCTAACACTGCAGGCCTGGAGAAACAATGAACTTGATCATTTGTTACTGTCCTAGGAAAAGCAAAAGGGAAGCTATCATCACTCAGCTTGGCTTTGCAGGACCAAGAGAAGGAATACAAACTCCATGAGAAATACAACTTTCTTTAAAAAATACATATGTTTTGTTATGTGAGGATTGCCATGGATGTTCTCCTCTGCTATCTCTTATCGGGAAAATTTCTGCAGGAATCTTTGTGGTAAATTTATATAATAAAGAATGCTTCTGAATTTCTATCCAGATTCTAGAAATCACTCTCTTCTGAATTCCAGTATCTTTCTTTCCTCCTTTCTTTGCCCATGTAATTTCTTTTGTCTGAGAAGTCAATTTTAGCATCATAATTGTTTGTGCTAAATCTTCCAGCCACTTCCCCTCCCCCAACCTCCACCTCAAGTACCATTCTCTTAACAATTTGGTTGGCTTGGTGGGGTATTCTTTGCTCTTTTCTATTTGACCAGAGAAAGCTAGTTTCTTTTTACTTATGTTATAGTTTGCCAATCTTGGAAAAGCCTAAGTGAAAAAGCCTAGCAGCCATTATGCCTTCTAACATTCAAAAAGACATGCAAGCACTGTCAAAAAGAAGCCAAACTTCTAGTTGACCATGAACATCTGTGAATGAGCATTGCTCCAGAGGATGGAGCAAACCAATGATTAACTTTTTTGTAAGGTTGCCTTTTTCTCTGTAGTCTTAACTTGGATGGATGCCCAGAAGTCTCTGTTTCTTGGTCCTCTTCCAGACTTCCTTTTGATTTTTTTCTTCCCCTCTTGTTACAGAATGGGGGTGTCCAAAACCCCCCAGAGCTTGCGGCTGGGAGATGGGGGAAAGGAAGCAGCTTTAGAATGCCTTTGCATGCCTGGGGCTAGTGGCTGGTAACTTTGTTGCACAAATGGCTTTGATGCTTCCAGGGCCCAGAAAGATGGGAGGGGTCTTGGACTGTAGGATGGTACTGAAAGAGCGGACAGAGCCTGCGTAGGGTTCTGTGAATGGTCAGAACTGGTTACCACACCCACTGCATCAGAGGATGCAGTCAGTGATTTAAAAAGCAACTGCAGACATTTTAGTGGGGCTCTCACCATGCGGTTTTAAGAAGGCGAGGAGATCTACATGGTTCACAGGAAGAAGGTGAGCTCTCTCTCCATCCGGTTTTGAGGAGCTAGGTTCTCCATGCTGTTTTGAGAGGGAAACACCATGCAGCTTTGAGAAAGCAGTTTACAAGGAGGCTAAGAATCCACGCTGTTCTGCATTGAAAGCTGGTGGGCACCACAACACAGAAAGACCTCCCCAATCATAATTGAATGATCAGCAGCTACTGGTAAAGCTGTACTGTGTCTAGGAAGTAGGGAAACAGTATTTCTAACTTTTCTAAAACTAGCCTGGTTTGGTAGGGGGAGGCAGAACTATATGTTTGTGGGTGTTTTAAAGAACATAAGACAATGGCAGAAATCCGCAAATAATCTAAATCTATATAACTGTTAAGTAAATAGTTCTTTTTCTTTTCACTAAACTCTGGTATTGAGAGTTATAATTCTGGCGGCGAGCAATCAGGCCACTAACTAAACAGCTCGTGGGTTCTGTTTCAATTGGAGCAGCCCACCCAGGGGTTCTGTTACACTCTCACAGTTAAGACTACATTTGTTACATTACTTGAGCTAATGCAATAACAGGTTTGTGGATGACCACTTAATTTCATTTTTGAATGAATTTTTTTTCTACTTTGGTACAACAGATAAGGGAGGAGCAGACTTCTTGAGCCACTGAGTCTCCTGGGAAAATCCTCATAGAAATACATTAGGTACGTTTTTATCCTAACCCTATGACATGACCTCCTGGCTCTTCTGAGAATTTAGTGTATTGTGCAGAACAATTTAGTTGTCTGCGTTGCTACAGTGTTATTCAAGGTTAGGTCAAGAGGCTCTTGTTTCATACTGTGTTCTTAAGCAAAACAACTCTTTATGTACCTCCTCTCCATCCTTATGTCATATAGACAGTGCTGCAGTACTTTTTAATAGCAAATATTTCTTCCTGTTATATTGCTGTGTGGTTTTAGTTGAAAAGCAGCCAAATGATACATACATATATAAATATCCTGTCATCTCTGTTGAGTCTGAGTAAGACTTAATAAGTGGCTGCACAGTTTCCAACTCTTAGTTGCTGTGGTTTGTCTTGTGTATCTTTGGAGAACAGAGAGTTTGCAGCATTTGTGATATATATTTTTTTGGCAATAAGCTGCTTCTGTTTTTGAAAATAAAAGTTGTTTTATTAAATCTTTTCACACTAAAATATTAGTTACCTAAATATTCTCAAAAATGGTTTGTTCTTAAGATAATTTCTCTTAGAATTATGCTTAGCGAAGTAAGTCAGGCAACGAAAGAAAACTATCATATGATATCACCTGATACAGGAGACTAATGAACAACACAAACAAATGAACAAAATTGAACAAGGAACAGAGTAACAGTTATCAGGTGGGAGAGAAGGGGTGTAAGTAGGGGAAGTGTTTAGTAAAGGAACTAGTAAAAATAACCCATGGACATGGACAATGGGGTGGGGATTGACTGTGGGAGAATGGGTGGACTGGGTGGGGGGAGAGCAATGGGGGAAAAATGGTACAACTGTAACAGAAAAACAATAAAAATAAAATTAAAAAAAGATAATTTCTCTTAAATGTCTAGCACAGTGTCATTCTGTCATTCAATAAATATTAGTTAGGCATCTATTAAGTTATAGACTTTGGAAATACAGAGCCATTCCCCCAAAATCTAGTTTAGGAAATTAAGTTGTATGTAAATAAATGAGTTAAAAATTTCAGGCCTTAAGGCAGCAGTGCCTGGAGGTAAATGGGAGCATAAAGGAGGTATTTAGGTATAGAGTTTACACTCTTAGTTCCTCATAGGGCCTCAGAGGATACCTTGTCCTGCAGTGACCTTACTTAACATGCCCAAATGGGGAAGGATTCAATGAAAAGGAAAAAAAGTCTGTCCACAGACTTTTTGTATGTTAAAGGGAAGAACTAATTTTTGCTGTATTTTCAGTGCTTTAGAGCAGGTCTGTAGGCAGAACTAAGTTGCACAAAAGCTCCATATGGAACAAAACAGCAGTGTGGGAGCATGTAACTTTCAACTTTGAGTGCCAGCCATAGACAGGCAATGTTAGATCAGCTGACCAAATTCTGCTCCTCTTTTATTTTGATTTGAACTGTCTTCTAGGCTAGAGAGCAAACTGTTGGCGTTCACTTTGGATTTAAGTGGGTTAAGAAGCACCACCTACATGAACTCAGATTCCTCTGGAGCTGTTAATTACATAACCTATGATCAGAGGTGGATTAATCATGAAGCTAATGAAGCTTCAGCATCATGGCCTCTCATTGCACCAGCCCCTTCCAAGGCCTTGGTAGGAGCCCTAGCACTGTGCTCTCAAGGGCATATGTTTTCTATGTGCCATTTTCTTGGATTGAGAAAAAGAAGCAATTCAATGAAATTATTTTTTATCCCCTGGCCAAGAAGATAATTAACAGGGCTGAACAGGAGACACTAAATCTAGGAATCAGATTGACTCAGAAAATCAAGAAGAAACTGCAGGGGTTTAAAAACAGCTGCTCCATTTTCATTAGTACAGGAATGGTGGAAAGATAAAAATAAAATCAAAGATGATGGATTGAGAAACCCAGAGGAAAGAGGAGGTGATTAAAGATTAAGGCCAATATACTAAGGGTCAAAAGTGGGGTAATGGGAGCATGACTGTGAGCACAGACTGACATAAAAGGAAAAGGGAAATGCACTTAGGTCCAGGTGCTCTTAAACAGGGGTGTAGATCTGGTTGTCAGTAACTTGGAAATGGTGCCTGTGAACCAACAAAATCCAACACAGGAAGGATTGTGAGATCTGATAGAGCAATTTGGAATGAATACATAGAGGGATACCTAGGGAACTACTTTCTCCAGGAAACTATTGAGAAGCACCTTCTTCAAGTGACAAATTCCATCTTCTTTTCAAGTCTTCTTTATACATTATATCACTCAGAATAGGTTGTTACACTGCTGGAACAAGTTAACCCTCAAATCTCAGTAGCTCTCACAAACAAAAATTTGCTTATCAAACTACTGTGGTCAGTGGAGGTCTCTGCTCCACATAGTAATGCAGGGACCCAGGTTGACTGAGAATTCACCATCCAGTAGATGTACCTTCTCCTTCTACCCCTTGCAGTTTCTGGGGCAGGAAAGAGAGAGACTAGAGAATCATACTTGGGTATTTCACTGTCTCTACTCAGAAGTGACACATGCAATATTCACTGACACATCATTGGCCAGGACTACTCATTGGGGATTAGGAAAATAAACATTTGATGAGTGTTATTGTCTGTGCCACATCCTTCAACCAGACTCTTAATAGGAATTGCTGACAGTTTTTTTTTTTTTTTTTTTTTTGCCTTGGAGAAACTTCTGAGGTACAGCTTCATGCAGAAATTAAACATGATCTGAATCTTCCTAGAGGGATTTGAAGATATTTCATATTGATATTTGATCCCTTTGACTGGTGCAGTCTCTAGCTCCTTATCTCCACTTCAGTCTGTGCCAATTGTGATTACTCAGATCTGTGTCTCCCATATTCTCTACCTCCCATGTCCCTGAATAATCATTAACTGCAGGGTTATCTCATTCTTTGTTTACTAATTCAGTTGTTTCTTTATCCAATATTTATAAGTTCTTACTATGTAGCTTTATTTGGCCGTAAAGAGACCATGAAAAATAAAATACATTCCCTGCTCTCAAGAAGCTCTCACTTCGAAGACAGTAAGCAAGTCTGCACAGATTAGTTAGACACAGCAGTAATTTTGAGCAGGAAGGATCAGAAAGAGCTTCATAGAGGTGACAGTTGTGTGCATTTATAAACACAGGAAGATTTGGGAGTGATTTTTCTGTAGTGGGCTTGAAAACATGTCCTCTGAAATTTGAATATGCATACATGTAGTATTCTCTATTTTTATAACTATTTCATTTTTTTTCACTAGCAGTGGGTGTTTGTGTGGAGTAAATGTTTCCATAAAGTCAACTCAGACTCTTCCATTTAAAATGCCTTCTTCAACTTAGATACTTTGTCGATTCTAGGTTCAAACTCCCTGCTGGTTTTTCTCTTTTTCAGGAGGCATTGCCTCTGTTTCTCCTATCCAAGATGGTGTCTGGGATGAGGGGGCTTTTTACTTCCCTAATGGTAGTGGGAAATGGGGCCTTGGTCTGCTGCTGTCCATTTAGTATCTGCTTGTCTTTGATTTAGTAGATTTGATCTGGTCTGGTCTCTGGACATAAAGCACTGGACTTGTGGAGAAATGGATGAGGCCCATTCAGTGCCAAGCTTTTTGCTAGATGGTGTTGGTCAAAGTATGCAAAGGGTTGAACAAGGATGATGGGTTGGACCTGAGCCATCTCCTGACCTTACTCTTTTATGCCATTGTGATGAAGTGGGTTTTGGTAGAAGGACCTTTACTAGCCCTATACCATCCACAAGGAACACAAATTGGTCAGGTGAATCTTCAATGCTTTTATGAAACAGCCCAATTAATAATTTATTTTTAATGTTTTATAGATCTTTTTAAATCCTAAGTAATATTTTGTTTTTAATTACTGTTTTTGGTAGGACTTGAGGAACTGTTTCTCAAGCAAAAGTGTTAAATTATTAACTTCCTCAGAAAAGAGCTTACTCAGCCTTTTAAACCTCCACTTCATTATGGGTAAATTGAGAATGATAATGCTATGCTACAATATTGTTGTAATATATTGTATTCTTTTACAATCCATAAGGCCAATTTACCAGTTATTAAAGGAATGCAATTCTTTCTGCTGTTTACTGCTGCATTTCTAATTCAATATAGAAGCTGCTGAACTAAAATTTTTTATAACAAAATTTTCTTCCTGTTATACTCATGTGTGGTTTTAATTGAAAATGTGCTAAATGATAAATATATAAACATCCTGCCTTCTTAGCCATATCTGATAGAGCACGAGGCTGCATGGTCTTCACCTGTCAGTTTGTTGTGGTTTGTTTTCTGTTTCTTTGAATACACGAAAACCTGTAGCACTTATGTTTTTAGAACCAGCTGTCTCAGCACTGCCCTAGGAATGGTGATGCATTTGTTTTTGGAAATTGGAACTTACTGTAATCAATGCAGAAATGTTGTGTTGCTTTGAACATAGCTCATACCATGTAATGGCATTGTATTAAATACATTGATGTAATAGCCTCTAATGCAATTATCATTATGTCAAATAATATAATTTCCTTTGTGATATTAAATCCTCACAACATCAAGATGAACAATTTTATCAAAAAGTTATTTTTAATTGAAATGAGTTGTGTGTAAAACACTTAGCAGAGTGCCATTCACTTATTCATTCATTCACTCATTTACTCAATAGACATATTTGGAGTTTTTGAATAGCCAGACATTGAGGTGAATTAGACATAGAACTTCTATTAAGAACATTAGAGCTTATAAAGTAAAATTGTCAAGTAAATGAATGAGATCATGAAAGGGTTATGGGTGCTAAGGTAGAATTTCGCAATCAGCAGAATGGGAAAAAAAAAAAAGAGAGGAGTCAGTTGTAGAAGGCTCAGAACTCTGAGTGGCACAGTTATCATTATGCCATCAGGGCACCACTATAGTGTCATAAAAGATTTTTGACAGGCTCCAGTCAGGGCTAGAGGTAGCAGAATTGAATTTCATATTCTAGAGTCCTGTGATTCCTGAGATAGGATGGAGAGAGGTGCCCTTTTACCGCTTTTCTACTACTAATATCTAGCATTTATGGTACCACTTAGTACTCCACACCAAGATCTTACTCTGTATGCATGATTGTTACCCTCATTTTATAGATGAAACAACAAAAGCACAGAGTTTAAAGTCACACATACAGTATGGGCAGAGCTGTGAGTCAAGACCAGGCAGTCTGGCTGCTGAGTCTGTTTTCTTGACCACTACGTTGCAGTCTCTCACATCCATTGTGTGACCCAGCTAGGTGGTGTCCCCTCTAAAAGCTTCTCCCTTTCATCTTTTATGAGATTGTACACTGATATTTTTTTATGTGTCAAAGATCTTGCCTTTATCGGAGGACGAGTTGGCTCATGTTGACCCTGCATCCCAAGCTCTGGAACATAAGGTGCTGCTTGGAGACAGCATGCCAGCTCTGAGGTGGGACCCCACAACCTCTTTCCAACCCATCCATCCGTATAACAGGGTCTGGAGCCCATAACTGTGCCTTACCTATGAGATCTCAATCCTGAGCTAAATGAGACCGTATGTGACTGGTTACACTAAATGCATGCCTATGGTATCCTCCGGGAAGAAGTGGCTGGACGCCACCAAGCCTATCCCATGTTCTAGGATCTGGGTAAATGGTTTCTAGTGATTGTGTAGAGCCCAAAACTGGGTAAGAAATAATAAATCTGGGGCCCAGAGGGAGGACAGCATCACCTCTAAGTGACAGAAAATCTTGATTCTAGCTCCAACTCCTGAGTTTAAATTCTGGTTCTGATATTTGTAATCAGTTATAATCAGTAATAGATCAAATTACAGGTATAGAAGAAGACATGTATTGCTGTGAGGCTTAGGCATGCTGAAGTAATTCTTAGAAAATTAATAGGGAGTATTAGATGCATGTGTTAAATTTTTTTTCTTCCTTTTAGTTTACCGAAGTCTCAAGAAGAAAAAATGGGCGCGGCAGCAATTAAGAACTATAGCCTCTGACATGGGTCCTTTTAGTGAGGAATGTGACAAGGCTGCGGACTGATTCACAGCTGCCCTCACTGTTTGTCCCACTGAGAACTTCAGGTGTGGGATGTGGCAGGGTAGGAAGGTGTCTCTGAGCTCTGTTGAGGACTTTGGGGATGGGGGTGTCACAGAATGTTTCCTTCCCTCATCTGTGTGCTTAACGGTTGAGGGCCAAGATGAGGGGACCACAGGGTTGGTTTGTGTGTACTGTGGGGGTGCATTATGGAAACACGGAACTTGAGAAGGCACCAAGAGTGGGTGGTAGCATGTGTTAAAAAGCTCAAATTTTGAGGCCGGGCCCTATCTTGCATACCCTTAGTTCCCTTCTCACTCTCTGTAACTACCCCAGGGCTACTTTCTGGAGAGCATCTGGGAGCTTCTCTGATCAATGGAAACCAGAATAAGGCATCAGTGACTAAACTGGGCATGTGCTCTTCTGCATTTGGCTTTCCCCGCAACCCACCTGGGCTTTCATTCTTGCCACACCTTTCCTCATGGCCTCAGATCTAAGAAGGTGGGGTCACTGATGGTTTCAGGTAGCATCTGTCCCCTTTTCTTTTCTGTTTCATATGCCTCTCCTTCACCACCCCATAACAAAAGACTTTCTCCTCCCCCTTTCTGTTTGGGTAGTTCCCTAAAAATATATTTTGCATCTTCTCTATCTATGCTTTATAATACAATTATTTTGAGTCCTACCAAACCAAATTCTCAATTTGAAGTTTAGAAAATCTTAGTCTTTCAAACTCTTTTATTCTTGGAACCCCAAAACCCTGGTTTTGAAAGGCCAGAGTTGAATGTTGACTCCTATTTCTTTATTTCTTGTAAACACAAAGCATAATCTTTTAAATTTTTCAATGGATATGAGCCTTTTATTTTAACTTTTGGACACCCACAAATAACCACCTACTTGTAGTCATTCAGAAACCAAAATTAACTCTCCATTTAACATGCCTATTTCTCTGTAGTCCCTCTGCTCCTTTTACTCTGCTCACATCACATCATTTCACAGCCTCTTGTGAAGGGTGCTAGGCATTTATTTCTGCATGGTTCTTTTCTTAATTGATAGAGGGTAGAGGTGCAAGAATGTTATCCTGTGGAATTTCTTTTTATTTCTTTTGTGCTAATTTGGACATTCATTTGGATTTGTAAATTATATTCCTGGGTTTATATCTAAACAGAAAAATATGTTTCCCAAGTGTTACAGATCCTCCTACTTGATGCTGGCACAGAGCTGACACTGGGATTAATGGGTTGATATACACCTAGACCAGAGGAGATAGTGACAGGAAAATAGTCCTCACACAAAGGTTGGTGCAGAGTCGCACACTCTTTTTAGAGCAAGAGGATCTTCAGGGTCTCAAAGACATGGCTTCTCTTTGCCTTATGCTGATATTCAGAGTCTGATTCTGACTTAATAAACAGGTCTTACTTCTCTTTCAACCTTATTTTCTCTCAATGGGAGCTGAGTTTTCTTTAACTGAGAAATTTACTTAATATAGTGTAATTAGAACAACTATTGAGAGGCTAAAACCCTTGACAATAATTCTGTTCCTTTGAAACTCACACAATAATCCTTTGAGTCTTTTACACTATCTTCCTGATTTTCCTCTTAAATGTAACTTGATTATCTTAACCACTTAACCACTCTCCCTGTTTCTTTTTTGTCTCTTTTTTAAAGTAATATACTGATTATGTTATGTATTGCAATTTTTTTCCCCTTTGCTCCCCTCTGCCCAGTACCCCCCTTAGTTCATGTCCATGGGTTGTCCACATAAGTTCTTTGGCTTCACCCTTTCCTATATTATTCATAACTTCCCCCTGTAAATTTTGTACCAACAAATTATGCTTTTTAAAAAAATAAGCTTTATTGATTATGCTGTTTAAGTTATCCCAATTTCTTTTCCCTTTGTTCCCCTCCACCCAGTGACATCCCTCCCTCCATTTGTACCCCCCCTTAGTCCATGCCAATTGGTTGTGCATATAGTTCTTCTCAACATCTTCCTGTCTACTCCACTCCCTCCTACTATGCTTCTTAATTCCTGTACTAACTCCCTCCCTTAACCCCCCTTCCCCCTCCCTGCTTACCTCCCCACATAATGTTCCCCATACCTATAATTCTTTTCCCACTCTCATTGTCTACTTAGTTTGCCTTTGGTTTTGTTCCCTAGCTTCTGTTCTTGGTTGTTGTGATACAGTTTTCATTTTAATGTTCATAGTTTTGATCCTCTTTCTCCTAAACAAGTCCCTTTAACATTTCATATAACAGTGCTTTGTATCTGATGAATTCCTTCAGTTTTACTTTGTCCTGGAAGCACTTTCTCTGACCTTCTGTTCTGAATGACAGCTTTTCTGGATAGAGTAATCATGGTGTAGGTTTTTGCTTTTCATTACTTTGAATATTTCTTGCCAGTCCCTTCTTGCCTGCAGAGTTTCTTTTGAGAAATCAGCTGACAGTCTTATTGGGACCCTTTTATATATAATTCTTTTCTTCTCTCTTGCTGTTTTTAAGATTCTCTCCTTATCCTTAATTTTTGACATTTTGATGATAATGTGTCTTAGTGTGGTTCTTGCTGGATCCAGTTTCTTTGGAACCCTCCATGCTTCCTGGACCTGTAAGTCTATTTCCTTCCCCAAGTTAGGGAAGTTCTGCTTCATTATTTTTTCACATAATTTTTCAATTTCTAGTTCTTCTTCTTCACCTTCTGGCAACCCTATGATCCTGATGTTGGCCCACTTATAGCTCTCCGATAAGTTCTGAGTTTCTCCTCATTTTCCTCACTTTTTGTGTCCTCTTTCTGCACTGGTTGACTCTTTGTTCCTTCTCTGTGTTCTAATTTGTTGATGTGATCTCTCTTTTTCTTTCCCTCACCACTAGTTTTATATGTGTTTTTGTTCATTTCAGCAGGACTAGCCTTCATTCCTTCCCCGTTTTGTTTAAGATCTGCTGTTAGGTCTGTAAGCATTTTTATAACCAAAGCTCTGAACTGAGCCTCAGAAAGATTATCTATCTGCTGGTCTGTTAGATTAGATATTTGCTGTCTGGTCAGCTTCGTCACTGGGATCCCTCATGATCTGTGCCTTCCTGACAGTTTTGTGTTTAACTTTGCTTCCTGGGTGGGGATGTAACACCTCCTATGCTACAGGGGGCAGAACCCCATGCACTGGTCTCAACCGGGCAACCCTTCTCACTATGCTGTGGCATTTTCTGTGGGGGTAGGGGTCCAAGATGAATTCCTGCCATTCACTCTCCACTGAGAGACTGGCAGCCTCCTCCTCCATCCCCACCCCCTGTGGGCCTCACGGTCCAAGGCAATGGATGTCTGCCTTCCCTGGCTTTAGAATTGCAAGCTGACGGGTCTGGTCTGCAGTCAGGGTGCTCCCAGGCACTTCTCGTCTCCCCTTAAATATGGGTGTCTGTGCTTATGCCACTGATGCTGCTGACAGCACAGCTTCACCTCTCCGCCTTGCCCCTCCTACCCATTCGGATGAGCACCACTTCTTTTAACTTCATACATTGGACTTCCATTTATTTTCCGGAACTTCTGGTTATTTCTGGTTTTGTGGTAGTTGTATTCCTTCTTAGTAGTGAAGGTAGATGTAGCATGTCAGTCTAGGCCTGCATCCTGGCCTGAAGTCTCCTGTGTGTGTTTCCCTTGTGTCTTAGGTAGAGATGTCACACCTGTTATGTTGTAAGGGGCAGAGCCTTAGGTATTCACCAGTAACAGGTGACCTGTTTCACCACGTTGTGGTGCTGTATGTGGGGGAGGGGTCTGAGAAGAAACAATGCTGCTTGCCCAGCATTCGTCCCTTTTCCAGGCACTTCTCCCACTTTCGTATGGGACTGGTGCCTCTCTAGCTGTTGCCCTGGCTGTTGTTCCCAGAGTGGATGGGTCTGTGGATGTTCTAGGACTGTGGGGGCCCTTTTTAAACAAGCAGAATCTGCTGAGAAACTGGCAGTTTCTGCCTCCACCCCAACCCCCACTGGTCTGCACAGTCAGAAGCAATGAGGCTTGATTTTCCCTGGTGCTGGGACAGTGAGCTTCGAGGTCTGGTGAGGAGCTGGGAACACTCCCCAGGTGTCCCTCCTGACTTTTAAAAACATGTAACTGTGCTTTCTGCTGGCCTGCCTCTGTCGCTGCTGCTGCCACCACCACACCTTGTCCTCTCTGCCCCGGCTCCACCTCTTCTGTCTGGATGAGTATTTCTTCTTTATATCTTTGTTTGTTGGACTTCCATGCAGTTTGATTTTCTGGAACTTCAGGTTTTATCTAGTTTTGAGGTAGTTGTATTCCTTCTTAGTTGTGGAGGGAGATGCAGCAGGTCTGTCTACACCTCCATCTTGGCCTGAAGTCTCCCAATTATCACTCTCCCAGTTTTTAATGGATGGTTTTCCTATGGTTCTTAAAAGGGCTACTGCTTTAAAAAGGATCTTTATTAAAAATTATGATCTTAGGCTCTCTGGGTTAATCATTATTTTTGCTTGCCAATGCATTTCTTCTTTTTATCTGATTGACTCTTTTATGTACTAGTATTCCTTTGTGAACCATTAACAACCAAAATTTATTTCCCTATTCTATTACCTTGTCCAAGAGAAGTTGAACCTAAGTGTATCAGCATTTAGATCTTAAAGTTCTCTTTCGTGGCTCATTTCCCCTACATATTTGCCCAGCCTATGTTTTAAGATCTCAGACATTTTTTTCTCATGACTACTCATTTTGACATCTTATACTTTATTTATTATGACCACTTATGGTTGTAATTATTACTTTTTGTAGAACTGTTTTCATCTACTGTCATTTACTTCCAGCCTCAAAAATTTCCTTTAGCATTTTTGTAGTAAAAGTCTGTTAACAAAGAGTTTTCTCAATTTTCATTCATCATCACATCCTGGCTCCTTTGTCATAATTGCTAAGCAGAGAAGTTTTTTGGCTTTTGTTGCAGACCCTGGAATGGTATATCCTCCAAAATCACCCCCTCAAAAAGGCTCATTCATAATCAACATAGATCATTTGAAATAATTGCGGCTATTCTCTCGAAGCCTAAACACTCTGAAAGTCTGTTTACCTTCTCCTGGCTGCTTTTTGAGTAGCCAGTTCATAAAAAGGCTTGTCCTGGAACTCTCACAAATCTGGGCAGTGATGCTTGTCCTAACTCTCTCTTCCTTAAATTTTCCTGATTTTTATCTCCAAAACTTCTAGTAGTCAGCTCTCTTTTGTGACTTCATTACACTATGCATCTAATAATTTTTACAAGTACACTTTACTTCTAATTGGTTTTATCACTTTCCTGTGGTGAATGAGCATGAATATTATACTGGGAGAAGCCCTGGGCATCTTCCAATATTTGTGCCCTGCCCAAACTTATGAAGATTACAAGAGTGTGTATAGTTTAGGCCCCTGGACACCTTCTAGAGCTATGAGTTAAGTAATAAGTTGGGCTCAGCTCATAACCAGGTCACCATTCTTAGTTCTTATATTAGCTCCGCAATCCCTCCACACATTTACTATGTGGTGGAGTGTTTGAAGATGGAATCTTCATTTGGTCACTGCTGCATGATATTTCAATACCCTGAAGAATCACTGCAAAACCACATTTGTATTTTAAATTGTTACCAAATCGAAGCAATCTTGAAGCAATATATTTCCAGAGAAAAAGCCCACTAGTCTGAAACTCTTTTTCTATTAGTTTAATCGTGTCAGATCCCTTCATCCAATCTGTAAAACTCATAGGGTCAAAAGTTCCTGATTCTTCTGTCTATATTCCTTCCAGATCTCCTCTGTGTACATCTCCTCTTCATTGCTTTGTTTCCCACTTAGAATCAGGCCTGTGGGTGAGTGCCAGTTTGGCCTCCATCAACTTTCAGTAAAGAGAGACGAGTTGATATAATTTGCCTAGAAGGCTTTACAATTAGATACACAAGAAATGACAATGTCCTGAAGAATTAAGAAAAAGTGAAGGCAAGGAAAGTCTGAATTTGAAAGGATTTTATAACTGCCTTGGTTGGTGTTGCTCAGTTAGTTGGACATCATTCTGCAAACCAAAAGGTCATGGATTTGATTCCTAGGCTGTGGGTTTGGGTCCCGGTTTGGGCATGTGCATGTGGCAACTGATTGATGTTTCTCTCTCACATTCATGATTCTCTCCCTCTTTTACTCCTTATCTTCCCCTCTCTCTAGAATCATTTAAATAAGTTTTTGAAAAAATTAAAAAAGAAATAAATATAGAAATAAATAAATAAGTTTGATATCCAACCAGACATAAGAAAAGAGTGAGGAGTCTGTATAAGCTTCAGTAATAAATGAAAAAAATAGCCTGGGATAATAAAGTTGACAAAGGAATAAACAGTTATATAGAATTACATTTTTATTTTTTTGAATTTTTATTGTTTAAGCTATGACAGCTGTCCTATTTCTTTTCCCATTGCCTTCTTCCACCCAGCCAACCCCCCACTAACATAGACAATCACCAACCATTGTCCATGTTCATGAGGTCCTTCATATATGTTCTTTGACTAATCCCTTCACCCTCATTCAAACAGTCCCCATCTCCCTCCTTTGAGCAGGATAACGAAAGCTATATTCATTCTCTCTTACTAGCCAACCTCTCACTCTCAACTTTGAAACTGACACCCAAGTCTGGTGTCTAGAAATTTTTTACAAACAGATGATGTGACATTCCAGGAAAGAGTATACATGAATGGTCAAGGATTTTTTCATGAGTTTATCTTGCTAGGAATGAGGGTGTGAGTTTGGCCAAGTATAGAGTCCCTTGCCTATGAAGAGTGACCTGGAACATCTGTGATTCTGGGCAAATTAATGCCTTGAGTAGATTCTGGAGGAGATGAGAAAACAGGCCAATTCATTCACCTTGGATTTCCACTTAGGGAAACTGATTGAGGACCATCCTCTATGAGCAACTGAATCCAACTTGCTAAATTACCCACAAAGCAAAATATGTATATATATATATATATATTTTTTTTTTTTGAATATTTAATTTTGAGCAATTTCCATACATAGTGAAATACAATCACAGGTCAACACTACTCTACTGGAACACAGGTAATTAGAATATCTGAGGTCTCATCTCAGGTTTAATGCAACAGCTTTAAAAGCCACTGTAGATGTTCCAGGGGCACTTAGTTCAATGTCATCGGACTCAAGGTACCCCTTTTCGCCCTTGAGCAGCCAGGGGATATCTTCTTTCCCAGGATGAGCTGCCCCTCTAGGAAAGTGCTGAGAGGAACCTGCACCAGCAAAGAGAAGTTTAATTAGAACTGTGGCAGAGAGATAGGACAGTGCCCTATGGTAGAAGCAAGTCTAGAATATGGTGATGATAAAGCATCTCTGGGGACTCATTAATGCTCAGGTAGGCTCAGAGTACTTAGTATAAGTTATAGCAGGGGTGTATCCATGTGGGTCTCTTGGTGCACAGCTTACCTGGGAAATACTGGATCACAGGATATCTGTGACCAACATGGGTGCTCTCTGAACACCTTTTTTTTCCTGGCTTATCAAGCAGCAGGGAGATTACCCAAGAATAATAAGAATCCTATGACAGGATGTGGAAATTTTGCTTTTCACGATTGTCAGGTCTGAGTTCACAAGGAGAAGGATACAGAAGGCCACATCTGGAGAAATCTCAGTTCTTCATTGACAATCTAACTCTGCTCTTGGTGGCCTTGGCTTGTGTTCCCAGATGCCAACAAAAATAATCACAGCAATCTTGTACAGTTTCCCCTCTCCCCATGGAATCACTTGAGTTCTCAAATGGACACACATTCTTCTCTGGAGAATGAATGTCTTCATTTGGCTATTGAAGTGTCTGGAGCAGATTAGATCATAGCTGCCAAGAAATTCTGAGTCTTTAATCTACCACCATGGCTTCAATACCTAATCCACGGTGTATCATAGACCTTGTACATATTAGTGCTAACATATGATCACAGTGCATCTTAAATTATCAAAATGTCTCACAAATTCCAATATTGCATTATGTTTAAACCTCTAATTGTTTTCCATGTATGAGACAAAAATGTTACCAGAACAGTTTTTTTTTTGTTTTTGGATTTGGTCAATATGCTCAATTACTCTATACGTCTTATCATAGGCACATCAAAGATGAACTTATGACCAACTCAGAAGAATATATGCATCCTTATGTTTCTAGCAGCATTATTTACAATAGCTAATAGTTGGGAAAAGCCTAAGTGCCCATCAGTAGATGAGTGGATGAAAAAGCTGTGATACATTTACACAGTGGAATACTAAAAGCAATAAAAAAGAAGAAATTCTTAACTTTTGCAACAGTATGGATTGACCTGTAGACTATAATGCTAAGTGAAATAAACCATCCCATAATTATAGGCAAATACAATATGATCTCACTTATAAGTGGAATCTTATAAAAAGCATAAGATGCAAAGTAGAATCATGGGCATAGACAACATGTAACAGACTGACAGCTGTATGAGGGGAGGTGGGAAGGGGGAACTGGTTGAAAGAAGGTGAAGGGATTTGTCAATGAACATATATGAAGGACCCACTGACATGGACAACATGTTGGATTGACTGGGGGAATGAAGAGTGGGCTGTGTGGAGAAGGGCTAAGGGGGAAAATTGGGACAACTGTCATAGCATAAACAATAAAATATTTAAAAGAAAAGAAAAAGAATGAAGTTATGGAAGAACAGCTACCAAGACTACAGAGTGCTTCCTCCCTCTCAAGGAATATGAAGCATTAAAGAAAGGCATATGGTATAAGAGATGCTATCAAAAATATGAAGACATCCAAATTTTGAATCTACAAGAAGAATGGGCACTGAAAAGTTCAAGTTCATCCTGTCCAGGCCAGAGACAAAAAGTGACAGGGATCAACCAATCCCACTCACCTGTCGGAAAAGCTCTAACCCCATTCTCTGTGGACACTTCCCACTCACCCATCTGGGAGGCAGAAGGAGCTTTGTGCACTGGTACCTCTTCTGCATCATCATAATCCTCGCTCAAGGCATCAGTCATCTGGGCTGCAGCTTCTATGGGCAGACAATGGGGTCAGGTGAAACCACAGCAAATGGGTGGATTTATGTAATACCTGCAATCTTTTCTGACCTAGACATTCTGCTAAACAGAGGCATCATTCACTCCATGCTTTAAAAGGTCTTTCCAAGGCTGTGTATTTCATTTCTATATGTTATTAAACAGGAAAATGATCAAAATATCTCAGTATTACTTGAATAAAACTACATATTTTTCAAAGCAACTCTCACACCAAGGACCGTCACTGAAATATTTTATCAGATTATACTTTCCAGATATTATTTTTAAAAACAATTTGTGCCTGTAGTCACTGAATGAAGGTGGTTCTGGACACTGAGAGCCTGTCCCCAACATCAGGCATAACAGAGCCACAAGAGAAGAGGGAGATGAGTCCAGACAGACAATGGAACCTTCTCATTTCAGTCAAAGGAAGATTATTTCCCTTGGATCTGATATCTGGGAATGTATCCTTGCCCCCAATACCCAGTCAAGATAGACCCACCTCTATTATCTAGAACATGTTTATAGTCACTGTTCTTACCATCCCTGGTGTAATATGGCAGTTTTGTCACTGAGTCATCTGAAAAAGACCCTAATGTGGAGAAAAACATCACAAAAATGAACAGAACAACCTTTGCCACACCCAGATACTCCACAGTAATGCTGAAAAGAAATGCTGAGGCTGGCAAGGCTCTCGTGGTGTCAAAAGAAGCCTTGTAGCTCACAGGGGCTCTAGAGAGGCTTACCGTGCCTCTGAGAGCCTGGGGTATATGTGGGGTCTGCAGATGCTGAGAAGATCTGACTTACAACGAGTGGATGACTGAGAAATAGAGGTTCCAGGAGGGCAAGGCAGGGAAACTCACCTGGGCTGCTCAGTAGATCCTCTTTCTCTGGTGTTACACGATAATCAATCTCCTCATACAAGCCCTCATCAAGAGCATCTTCAAAACTGGATAAGGCTGAGCAAACCACCAGCAGGTCAGAGATTGCCCCCCTGACACAGCCCTAAACCAACAGACTGATCCTTTATTGTCCCCAATGCTCATACGTGGAAAAACCCTGATGGCTTCCAGGACATCTCTATAGCCTTCTACCCATGCACCATGTTTGCACCTTCTACCTTTGTTCTGACACTGTATCCAAAGTTCAGCTCCTACTCTTTCCTGTCTCACATAAATAGCCATGATTTATGAGTGCTCATACCCCACTCTCTAGAACCTCTGTATATTCAGCTTTTAGTGGCTAATGAGAGGCAGATGGATTTTTGCAAACTAATGAGGTAAGAACAGATATGTCGCCCAGTTTTCCCATTGAAATCCCTGGCAGCATTTGCTGTCTCCATACACTTTCCATGTTACCCAGTACCCACTGCAGCCCACCTCTGTGCTCCACTCTCCATCTGTGCAGCTGAATCACCAGGATGATGAGGACCAGGAAAAGAAAGGCCCCCAGGATGAGGCAAAGGACCCCAGGCAGGGAGAAGATGCCAGGGACAGGTCTTGGGCCTGATCTGGCTCCTGAAAAGAACAGAGCCAAGGGGATTTGGAGGAGGACAAATATACAGGAAATCTCACTATGCCAACATTTCCAGAGAGCTCAGGACAGTGAAGTCCTAGCTTCCAACATAATGGGATTGATGGTGACCCTGGTGGGAACTCCCTCAGGTCATGGCCTCAGATAAATTCAGATCTGCTTGGGTATGGTCCACAGGGGTGCTGGGGGTTATTAGGAAGCCCAGGAACTACAACAATCTCTGAGGACCAGGGCACAGCTTCAGCCCCTTCTCTTGGGTCTTTCCAGACTAGAGCATCAAACAATCTTGGCATAGGTGTCGGCTGTTGAGGAGCACCACTCAAGGGCACGTGAAGAAAACCTTAGATTCTACAACACAAGAACCAGAATTCCATGGCCTGAGGGCATCAGAAACTTCTGGCACAGTGAACCAAAGAAGGGAAAGTTTCTTCAAGGAAAATACCCTGATAACTCCCCACTATCCAGTTGCCTCTTGGGATCTTTCCTTTCTTTAGTTGGCTAATTCTGAGAGATTCTGTAGAACATGTCCCAAGAATTTGAACATTCTCTCCCAAACATGATGGTAGGGTAGCACTGTACCTGCTCTAGTGGTTGGCAATGTTGTTCTTTTACCTAGAGAGAAAAACAGGAGTTTGGATCAGAGGAATTGGCTAGAACACAGGGTAGCCCACTTTTCCCACCTGAGCACCGAAATCTCCCTTTGGTTAGCTCAACATCAATGTTAAGTCCTCCCAGCTCCCGTTCTCCTAATCCAGGGCTACAGCACCTACAAGCTTCCTGAATACAAACTGCCCATTTTACCCCAGCCCAGCCCAGTGCCCCACCCCTGCTCCAGCTCAACCAGAGCCGAACCCACTCCCACCACTCACCAGAGCACCTCACTCCAGCGTCCTCCTCGTGCTTGCAGTCGCTCTTCCCCCAGGGCTCCGCAGCACAGGCCCACAGGGAGGACTCCTTGCCCCTGCACCGCACCTCATCCAGCCAGATGCTCCCATTTCCGGGACCAAACGCCGCCCTCTGCAGGGCTTCCAGGGCAGAGCCGCAGCCCAGCTGCTGACACACCACCTCGGCCTCCGCCAGGCTCCAGGAGTCGTCACACACCGTGCCCCAGGAGCCACTGTGCCAAATCTCCACTCGCCCTGAGCACTCGGTGTCTCCATCCCTGAGTCGGAGCTGGTCTCTGTCTGACAAGGCAGCAGCACCTCCTGTTACTGTCCCTGGTGGGAAGGACGGAACCCTGGGAGCCAACAGGGAGGATGGGAGGGGCTTTTGTACCTGTGCAGGGGGCAGCAGTGGGACAGCTCTTGGGTCTCCTTCCTGCAGAAGCAGACAATGGGGAAGCACTGGGTCAGGGACAGCTGGGTGTGGTCTTGCCCCACAGCAAGATTATTTAAGGTCCTTGGCTCAGTGAAATGACAAGTGAAAACACAGGCCTCATAATCTAATGGCCTGAGTTACTGAGCCTCTATCACCAGCTGAAAATACTTTATCTGTTTACCTGTTTATCACATCCCCATCTACACAAATACAAACACAGACACCTCTGAATGAAAGCTCCTCTGGAGGAAGGACCTTGCATATCTTATTCACCTCTGTGTTTCTGCTATTAAGACAGCGCCTGGCACATTGTATGCATTCATTCAGCAAGTATTCATTGAGAATCTTCTATAAATACTATGTATAAGAGCTTGATCAACATTTATTGAATGAATGAGTAGTTAATAAAATTCTGTGAATTATAATTTTTTAAATCTTGCCAATCATTAAGGTAATAAAGGAAATACAAATCAGTATTAATGATAATACTAATGGTAATGGTAATAAATAGTAGATGTTTAAAACAAGTCCAGAATCACATAAATAATTTGTATTCATATGGCACTTACAATTTTAGAAGGGAAATTATACAACAGATTTAAAACTTCCCTTATCTTTTTCAATGTGAGATATGGATAAGCAAAAAAGATTACTAAGGGGCAGAACAGATTTTTTAAAAGGACTAGAACAAGTAGAATTTAGAGAAAGATGGATTACTAGCTAGTGTGACGGGAATGTCTGTATGAGATTTAAATAAGTATACTAAGAAAAACTACATTAAGAGGACACAGAGGGTAAAAACAAATACACAAGATTTGAAACAAAAAAAGACATAAATTCAAAACAACACTAGAAAAAAGACGTATACACCGTACTTTCTGTAAAATGTCAGAATTGGACTTCTCTTTCCGTATCATCCTATCAAACCATCTGCCCTGTGCAGAGAACATCTCTCAAAATGATAGAGGACCTCTCTTGGGTGGTTGTTACTTCGGGATTAAAAATCTCACTACCCCTCAATTATTGTGCTTGATTGCAGAAAATTATCATCAGTAAGGTCTTATACTTTAATATTCCTTCAGTCTTTCACAAGAGTAAGAAAAAACGATGAAGAAAGAGAAGCAAGGAAGGGAGTGAGCCTCTGCCTGTAAAATATCTGTTTCTCACTGCCGTGGATTTTAGGCACCTCCCAAAACATTGTCATAAGTATACCTGAATGGGGTGTCGCCAGGGTGTGGGGGTGAGGGAGAAGGCAAGAGGGAAAAAACAAACCAAGATATATGGAAAAAATGTTAAGTGTAGAGAAAAAGGGGGATAAATGGTAATGGAAAAAATACCATAAAATACACTATTAAAAAAACCCAATTTAACAATAATATGTATGATTGAATCTTAATTTTGTAAAAGCCAATAATAAAACACCAATGTAAATCCACTTATGGGTATGAGTTTGGATATGATTTAGTGAAAATGGATGAGTTTAGAAAATGGTACTTACTAGTGCATTAATCCTGTTTATATCAGGAGGATATGAATGAACAAGGAATCTGAGGATACATTTCATTTCCCCTTTTACATTTTATATGCCCTCCCTGCTTACAGTAAGTGATGTGTTTTTAATTTAAAGGAAAGAGAAAGGAATTGGACTTTTTCTAATCTTAAAACAAACTAATGGAAAGAACACAAATTCCCTTGTGCAAAGCCTGGTGCAAGCCCAGCAGGAGCAGTATGGGTGATTCAGAGAAGTGACAGACAAGCAAAAGGGGATATAAGGAAAAGGTGGCTGGCCATTTTTCATGCCTCCAGTGTTTGTTTATGTATAATAGAGGTCATTCCCTGGGGGACCATCAGAGTGGCAAGAATGTGTTATACTTAACTAAACCCGAACCTGCCTCCTGGCAACCTCCATCCATCAAGTCAGGGCCTCTTCCCCTGGAACAGCTCATGGTGAGTCCCCTCCATCTTCCATTGGCAGTCTTTCAAAGTCTGAGGCCAACATCCAGGTTACATTTACTCTGGTATTTCTGCTAATTATCCTAATTACAGACTCCCTGTGATGTGGTTTCCAGTTGTTTTTGCAAATGGCACACATGCACCTAGACAGTGAAATGTCTTAGTATCACTTCTAAAGGCAGTTCATCCTATATGTGTCAACACAGTAATCACCTTGGTAATTAAATAAGTGTAGTTATAGCATTGGATATAATAGTCCAGTACCTTACCTCCAACTCTCTGTCCTTCACAGAATCTTAAAAGTGTTATGTGCATTTTCACCATCACCTTATTTTTTGATATTTTTATTTCTGGTTTACACCCTCTGCCCAACACTACACCCTCAAAATAGTTCTAGCTACGACAATCAATGCCATACAATGATGGGCACATTTCACTTCTCATTTCCTTAATGTCTTAGTAGTATTTAACAAATATGACCATTCTCCTGTCCTTGAAACTTTTCTTTAACCTGACTTCCAAACACAATATTTTCTGGATTCCTATTTCTCTGTCAGCTCCATGTCAAACTCCATGTTAGTTCATAGAATGCTCTATCCAGTTTTTAAATGTTAACATTCCTTGGATTCTGTCCTAGGAACATTTATTTTCCTAATGATCTCATCCACTCTGATCTAAGCATCTCTATGACTGCTTCCAAATATGTATCTCCCACCCAGATTTCCTTCCTAAACTCAAACTGCGTAATGACATCTCCACCTGAAAGTTCTTATTCACTTTGAATTTAACTCATCCAAAACTCAGCCCATGGAATTCCTCCCATTATCTTCTTTGTATTCCATATTAATAAAAGGCATTTCCATATCTCTAGCAGTCAGCCTTGACTCCTCCAAACTATTTTGTTACTATTATGCATGTACATTTCCCCTGCAGTAATCCTTTGTTTATCTTGTACTCAAGGATGTTTTCATTTTATTTACTTATGTGTGTGTGAGTGTGTGTTTGTGAGAGAGAGAGGAGAAACATCAATTTATTGTTCCACTTATTTATGCATTCATTAGTTGATTCTCAGGCGTGCCCTATCCAGGGACTGAACCCACAACCTTACTGTATTGGGATGATACTCAAGCAAACTGAGTTACATGGCTAGGGCCAAAGGATGTTTTCTTAATACAAAACTGATTAATTTACTTCCCAGCTTAAAAACCTTTCAATTAGTTTTGATTACACCTTCGTGAAAATATCTTTAATTTTGAATATGCCATTAAACAGGTTATTAATTTATTCAAAAACTCTTTTTGAGTATCTACTGTATGCCAGGTACTGTTACAGCACTGGATATACAGTAGTGAATACAAAGGCCAAAGTCCTTATCCTTTGAAATTATGAAGTTAATAGGATAGATGTATAATAAACATAAAAATGAACAAATGAGGATTCCACATAGTAGAAGTAGTATTAGAACCATAAGATATGCTATAAAATATAAAACTGGTTGGTCAAAGGAATAGGAACTCTGTTAAAGAGGTATTGAGAAAAACAGTCAGCATGTTTAGGGATAAGTACCGAATGTCAGGAGTATATCCTAAACAATTTTGGGAGAGGTAATATCATTTAAATTGATGTGAGGGGCCTCACCAAGAACTTAATAATTAAAATGAGAACCCAGTGATAAGAAGACAACAGACAAGCAAAGCAGAGAGAACAGCTGGTGCAACGTCATAAGATGACTAATACCATCTGTCTGGTAAAAGCATACTAAAGCATAAAATGATGGCTGGGCTGCCTTCCCTTGATTTCCCCATGCTCTCTATTTCATGAATACAAAGAGAGTGAATATACATACCATTGAGTGGAAGAGTGATAGGAGAGGAGGACTGAGTGGTGGTTAGTGGAAGGAACATGTATGGCTTTGTCAACCAGTGTTGGAAAATCTGAATTTCATCTTAAGTTCAATAGAAAGCCATTGGCGGCTTATAAGCAAAAAATGAAAGAAAGAAAAAAAACAGCAAACTAAATTCTAAAACTTGTCTCTGGTTGACAGAAAAAATACATTATGGAAGAGAAAGACTGACCCTAGGTGACTCTTAGCAACTGTTGGTTGATCCAAGCAGGAGGTGTTCCTTTATGGACAGGATGATAATGAAAATAGCAAGAGTAGAAGGTTTAAGGATGTATTTGAAGAGAAAGTCAACAGCACTTGTTGTTATATTGAAATGGAGGGAAAAGCAAGTGAAAGAAATGAAGATTGACTCCCATCTATTGAGCTTAAGTAATGGTAGTGACATTAACGAAAATGAGAAATATAGTAGGAAAGAAAAATGGAGGTACATGGATTGAGTAGGTGGAATAGAACATCCTTTGTTGTGACAGCTAAGTTGGGGGAGGTAGGGGATGGAGGGACTGAGCAAAAAGGAAAAAGGACTCATGGACATGGACAACAGTGTGGTGATTACTGGGGGAAGGGGGATATAAAGGGACTAAATGGTAATGGAAAAAATACAATAAAGATTAAGTGAAAAACATTCCTGCTTTGGGATAAATTTGAGTGGCCCATTAATACTCAAGTGGAGATGTCAGGTAACAAAGGAAAATATGAGATTGGTGTTAATGGCAAAGAGCAGATGTGGAGTTAGCTGTCAGAATAAAGAGGTTATTTAGACAATGGGCCTTAAGAAGGGAGTATAGCTAAGGAAGAGGAATGAGTATAATACTAAGCCCTAAGAGTGTCCAAAATCTAGAAGCTGAGCACAGGAGTTGCAACCATGTAAGAATAAGAGCAACAATAAGTGAAGTAGAATAAGGAGAACAATCAATGAGATAGAGGGATTGTCAGAAGGCAAAAAGAAAAATTGAGAAGAAAAGGGAAGTCAACCTGTTGAAAGCTGCTAAAAGGTCAAGAATAATGGAGACAGAGAGATTTGTTATATTTTATTTTCTTAATGATTCGGAGGAATGGTGGAGCCTAAAGCTTAAATGGATAAGTTCAGAATAGAGTGAGACACAAAAGTGTGGATACAGTGAGTCATTAATGACCATACTTTAAAAAACGTTGCTGTGGAGGAGAGAAAAGAGAGATATGATAGTAGCTAGGGAGAGAATCTAGGTCGAGGAAGAATGCTATTTGTTAAGGTATTTTTTTAAGAGGCCATACTGAGAGACAGGGACAAGTTGATTGTGCTGAGGAAGAGGGCATAATTGAAGAACTGAAGACTTTGACAAGATGAGTTTGATTATACTCTACTGCCTGAGCAGAAGAACTGGCCTAGATAAGGACTAAGGCCACTGATATTGGAGCTACGTAGAGAGCCTGTGCACAGACCACAAATTGGTAGATGTGTTGAAAGGAAGATGAGGAGTTGTTTCTGTTCTAATTTCTCAGTGAGGTAAGATACAAGATTGTGATTTTGAGAATGGAATCATATTTTGACAGTGTGAGGACAACACATCATATGTAAAATATAATTTTAAAGATAGAGCAAGCACACATATTGGAGAAGTACAGTAAAACTTAAGGGCAGTGTGGAATGTCCATTAGAGATTGTGCCCATGAATTCAAATATAGACTAGGAACAGGCTGTGTGTTTCTTTCTTGCCTTATTTGTCTAATACAGGGAAAGTCTAGTTAGGTAGTTGACTTTAACCTTCCTTGTGTGTGTGTCTGTTAAGACTGACAAAGAGGAGGCAAAAGAATTGAATGTAGTTAAAAGAAAATGATTATAATGTTGGATCATAATATCTAATCTGGCTAAGAAAAAATGAAAACATGAGGAGAGAAGAAGAGGAAGAAAAATCAGTAGGGGAAAGATTAGGTATTACCATGAAAATGAAAAATTATTGTAAATGATCATTAAAATTTAGAGCCATAGATAAGAAGCAACACTCAGAGAATGGAATAAAGAAATCAAGATTTCAAGGTGTACAGTTGCTGATGGTCAGAGGTAGGAGGGAAGGGAAGGTGCTTAGGAATGAGGAATTTAACAAACTGAGATGCTAGGTTTATTGCCTTAGATCAATTTAAGTATATTGAAGTACCTACTAATGGTTCAAGGAGTAAGACATAGATGAAGAACCTGGTCAGCCTGGTGCTGCAGTCATCAGTGGACAAGGAGGAGGGGTGACCAGAAGCTTGGATGATAACATCTACAAACAGAAGTAGTAGATGGTGTTGCCTCATGGTGTTAATTTCAATGTAATGTGATGTTGAGAAGAACCTCAGAAGAGTAATGGTTGAAAATGACAACTGAGAGCAAGGAGCATACCTAATCCAAGTCTCAGCCCAGGGAAAAGTGTGTTGAAAGAGAAACACACAGCCTCCAATTGACAGGAAATCAATGTTTTCAGGGAAAAGTCAGGCTTTGATCTGAACTTAGACATGAAAGCAGCATTGAGAGTAAAAGGAAATTTGCAGGTGATGGACCCCAAATTCCAGCAGACTCTGCAGAAGACTTTTGGAGAATGGAACGAGGGAGCAGAGAGTACACAATAGTAAAGAAGAAAGGCTCAGAAGATGAAGGATCAACCAAGAAGACCAATATACTGAGGGTGTCTTAGAAGAGACAGATTCAAGCAGAAAAATATGGAGGACGAGGCCACTGACCTCCCAGTGGTCCTCAGTGATGTGACAGCAAAGAAGTGAAAAAAAAAATCTTTTAACAGGATTATTCTCATGGTCCCTGCCTATCAGAAGTCTTTGCTCTGCTCAACATTTTAGGCTAATCCTTTATCCTTCTCCTTCATCCTCTTTCTGCTTGGCCATGACAAAATTTTCTTGGTACCTCATTTGTACCATGTCCTATCCCAACTCAGTATTTACAATGATCAAAAAGATCTGCCCACTATCTTCCTTTTGAGAAACTCATATTCATCTTGTAGGTCTACATCTAAATATTCCTTCTTTTGTCCATATTGCACATTTCCAAGTACTTTCTCATTCTTCATGACACTTGAAATTTCTGCCTCATGAGTGTTTTCAGCACTGGATTGTAAACTCTATGAGAGCAGTGACTATAATATTTCTCTTCTCTGTCCTCTTACCTAAAGTAAAAATTTGTACCTACAGGCACTCAATTACACTCAACCAACAGACTGACTTGAGAAGTAGTCTAAGTGGTACAGATGCATTCAGAGTAAAACATCATGAGTTTAAGAGATGAAGCAATCAGGGTTGATTCTCTGCCCTGCTCCTTACTTACTTTAAGGTGCTGGCCATATCTATAACTACTTCTAATTAGTTAGCAATTCCTTAGAAAGTTTATCAGAGTATTCTGGGTGCTGCCACATGTTTTTTCCCAATCTTCCTGATATTTTTCACATAAATTGCTATAAGCAGAGGTTTTCTCATTTAAATCATCTTCAACTTCATTTTGTACACTCATCTTAAAGTCATCCCTTAGTTTGAAAATATAAATTTCACTAACAGCAACCTACAGGGATGGAACAGACAAATAGAAACAGACAGTAAATACCTGCACACGTGATATAAGCTTCGTCTTTTAGAGAGCATGAACTGTATTTCCAAGGGTCAGAAGGACACTGCCAGAGAGACATATCAGTGTTCCGACACTGGATTCCATCCACCCACCGGGGTCTAGAACCTTCCCTTAAATCAGCAGAAGAGTTAAGGGCCCCAATGTCCCCACAGCCAAGGTGTCTGCAGATAATGGACACAGTCATGGCTTCCATGGGGCTGCGGCAGACACTGCCCCAGGTCCCATTGTAGAAAACTTCCAGCCACCCAGCACATTCTTGGTCCTCGCTCACCATCCTCAGGGCCAGGAACTCTAAAAGGAAGGGGGGAAAAGTCACAGTGAGCATTCCACTCAAAGCTCTGCATTTTTCTCTCTCCCAGACAATGTGAACACACCTCACTGGCTATGCTGAGGAGAAACCCACTAAGTGGCAAAACTGAAATTTGTGTCCCTTTTCCCTGACTTTGTCTATTTGTGTCTGTCTCTCTACCACAATGATGTAGTGGAATATGTATAGAGGGGAACACCAGCCTGGGCCCTGTGCAGGGAGGGGAAGCTGAATCCCGCTTCCTGACAAAACGTCTGACAGAGTATGTGCAAGGGAGTGTGGATAGAGGGTGGTAGGTGGACTAATGGACACCAAAGATTTCTACCTCCTGCCCCATGGAACCCCTGAAATGTTACCTTTTATGGCAAAAGGGGCTCTATAGTTACTAAGGACCTTGGGATGGTTGGATTAATTTGAGATATCATGGATTAACCAGGCAAGTTCATTCTAATCACATCCTTAGAGCCATTGTCTTTAAAAACAATTACACTTTCCCAGCTTCACTTCAGAGGAAAATGCAACTAAGTAAGAATGGTCAGAGGGGGCACCGTTGTTTGTTTGAAGAAAGAAAACAGAGAATGGACTCAGGAATGATTGCACAGCAGCTTTAGAAAGTAGAACAGGCAGGGAGAAGAAATCACCCCCAAGCCTCCAGCGAGAATGCAGCCCTGCTGCCACCTTGCTGTCAGCCGGTGAGACCCTTGTCAGACTCCTACTGTGCACAGCTATAAAGTAACACATTTGTGCTGTGTTGAATCACATGGTCATTCATTACAGCATCAGCAGGCTCTCAAGATTTTACTACCACAAGCAACTGAAGAGTCAACCTGCCTTCCATGGGAACTGTAAAAATGGCTTTGTCTGGAGATATTGCTGAGAAGGAAGGACCAGAGCCTCAGCTGCTGCAGGAGGAAATGAAAGCACCAATTGTCATACCTGCTAGGCAGACAGGCTCTGTGGAAGGAAGCTTCCTTCTCCTTGGACCCTTTCAGCAACACCTCCTTGGGGCTCAGACTCATCCTTGAGGGCCCCCACTTCCTTCCCAGCCAATGGACAATATGCAATGCAGACCTGAGCAGATGACCCCTGCATCCTCCTTGTGCCTGCAGTCATGGTGTCCCCAACTGAGAGAAGGGCACTCCCACAGGTGGGATTCCTTTCCTGTGCATGTCACTTCATCAAGCCAAATCTGGCCTGATCCTGCCCCAAAGTGAGCAGAGGCTGTGGCATTGAGGGCTTCTCCACAGCCCAGCTGTCTGCACACCACCTGGGCATCGTTCAGGTCCCAGCTGTCATCACAGATGGTGCCCCAGGAGCCCTGGTGAAGGATCTCCACTCTGCCGGCACAGCGACTGCCCCCGTCGGCCAGGCGGAGCTGTCTGCTCTCTGAGGAGAGAGAGTCAGGCCAGTGGGGCACTTACACAGGGGAAGAGGAGGGTTCCTGGTCCTGTGCGAGGCCTCACCTGAGCAGATGACAGCGCTGTCCTCTGAGGCTGCAGAGCCTGCTGGTTCTGACACGGAGTCGCACTGGGGCAGCACCTTGGTCTGGTTTCCTACGGAAACAGGCAGATGGTGTGTAGGGTTGAAGAGCCAGAAGTTGAATTTCATGGTAACCTAGTGATGGCGTCTGCGATGAAAGCTGGGTGTTAAGAGTAATGTTATCATAATATTAGAGTTCACCTTCTTTATGGAGAGCTCTGCTTCTGACAATGCCAAAGTTTCTTTTTTAAGCCAAGTATTCAGTGAAAAATGAGTTTAGAAAATGCTGGAATATATCAGTATTCTTTGAAAGTGTTGTAGAGCTCCCAAGGCAGTGAGAATTTTAGGAGCCAAGCTGTCAGGAAGAAGTAAAGGGCAGAGGTGAGCCACGTACCCCTTGAGGACTTGTCAGTTCAAAGGTTATAGCTGAGACTCTGAAAAGTTCAGCATAGATTTTTGCCAAACTCATGGGATTTGGGGAACACAAAATATAATTCAGGGTGAGCCACAGAGGACCTTCACTGTTAACTAGAATCCTTGTGCCATAGAAGGAAAAGTGAACTAAAAATATTCTTCACATAAATGCATTCTCAGCTTTTAATTACTGCACTTCCTTTTAAATTAGGCAATCCACCCTTAAGTCAGGAACCTGGAGGAAGCAAAACAAAATGCTTTCTGAAGGATTTCTACAATTTTTATCTACAATGTCTGTCATTAAAAAAATTCCCATATAAAAGAGATCTCATGGAAAACCAAGAGGAAAAAGGTGACTTTACAAAGATTTTCACAAGGCATATGGCTTGGAATTACCGGACAAGGAGTTTAAACAACTATAATTAAAATGTTCATAGAATTAAATGACAAATAGCATGTCTTGGCAGAAAAGTTATTACAAAAAGCAAATAAAAATTCCAAGGCTTAGAAAGTCAGCAGAACTAAAAAAATGAGTGTAATGGCACATTAGATCAGCACATAGTAGAAATAATAAAACAGAAGATCAGAGGCATATATATATAGAATAAAACACAGAAAGACAAAGAATAGAAAATATAAATAGGGGAAATAGGGACAATGAAAAGGTCCAACCTTTATGTATATGAAGTCCTAGATTTATAAAGCAATAATTGACAAAACTAAAGGTAGAAGAAATTAGAAAATGCACAATCACAATGGGCTATTTAATATACCTGTGATGAATTTTTAAATATATCCACAAAATCTTTGATAATGCATCCTTTGAGAAGAGAGGCCCATATCTCTTTCACTGGATGTTGGCTGACCTTTGTGAGTTGCTTGTAAGCAAGAAAATACAGCAAAGGCACCACTGCTTAATTCTCAGCACTAGGTCAGGAAAATTGTGCAGCTTCCCCATGGTTCATTTAGGACATTTGCTTTAAGGGAAGTCTGACTCTGTTGAGACTATCCTGGAGAGGCCCTATGCAGGTGGTCTTGTTAAGCTGAACTACCAGGTGTTTTCCATGTAAGGGAGCCACCTGGATTTCCAATTTACTTAAGCCTTCAGATGGCTTTAGCTCCAGGTTACATCTAAGTGAAACCACACAAGACACCCCAAGACAGAACTGCCCCATTGAGTCTTTTTCAAGTTCCTGACCCCAAAAATCATGAACAAAATGACATACATTATTTGTTTTCAGTTGTAATTTTTTTAGAGAAAATTTGTTAGGCAGCGTTAGTAACCAGGACACTTACCATGTTATGGAGAATGCTACCACTAAATAAAAAGAGAAATGTTTGTCTTTAACTAACTTCTACTAAAGAGAATTAAAAATGTTTGTCCAAACAAGGACTTGAGAGGGCATCTTTATTCGTAGTATCCCCAAACATGTGTGATGTCTTTTGGATCAAGGCACTAGGCCTTGAAAGGGTCTTAAAGAGACTACTGGCAGGAGCTGTGTGGAATTTGTAGATGCTGTTGGTGAGACTTTATAGGACTTTTGTTATTCAGAAAAACAAAGTAAAAACACTTATCTCAGTAAGAAAACAATCAATAGGTATTTAAAATAGGTAATGGCAGATTTAACAATTATGCACCTGAAAACTGCAGAATACATGTTATTCTCAAGGGCATATAGGCCATTTGCCAGGACTAAATGTATGCTATAGCAAATATGGGTTCAAAAATTTTTTCAAAGGAAAAATTAAGAAAAAGTGATATAAAATCATAATTTTGGACCACAGTAGAATTAATCTAGAAACAAACAAAACCAGTAAAGTCAACTCTATCAAGGTACACTTTTCAAGCGATAAAATACACCTATATCAATAGTACATTTCGATGCTTTGACAAATGCATACATCTTTATAATCAACCACCTTAATACAGAATGAACATGAACCCCAAAATTTCCCATTTGTCTTGGGAGCCAATACATTCCTCACTTCACAACCCAGTTCCTAGGCAAACTTTGATCTGCCTTCCATCACATAGTTTAGTTTACATCTTGTAGAATGTAATGGAATCATATACTATGTATTGTTTTTTGTATGGCTTCTTTTTCTCAGCATGTTTTTGAGATTTACCTTTATAGTTGCATTTATCAGTTTGTTTGTCCTCTTTATGGTTGAAAAGTCTTCCACTGTCTGAATATACTATCATTTTTTAAATCCTTCTTCTGTTAATAAAATTTAAGTTGTTTATCCTTTTTTTATTATTGTTAATAAAAATACTATGAACATTAGTGCTCAAATATTTTTGTGGACCTATGTTTTTATTTCTCCCAAGGAAATGTCTAGTAGTAGAATTGTTGGGTAACATTTGAATGCATGTTGAATTAAAATTTTTTTCTTTTTTCAAAGTGTTTGTATCCTCTTACATTACCACCAGCAATATATGGAACTCTATTTTCTTCTCATCCTTGCCAAAGCTAGAATTGTAAATCTTTTAATTTTAGTCATTCTAGTTAGTGAAGTGGTATTTCTCCACATAATTTAAATTTCCTTAATCATTAAAGATGAAGTCTAATTCTCAGTTTTTGAATGTTTAATGCCTTAAGCAATGTTTGCCCATCCCAAGATCCCCCAAATTTTCTCCTATGTTTCCTTTTAGAAGTTTAATAGTTAAACATTTTACATATAGGTCGGTTGGCAATCATTCTGAGTTGTTTTTTTTTTTTTTTTTTTGTGGTGTGAAGTAAGGGTTGTGGTTCATTTTTCACCCATACAGATATTTTTGTCCCAACATCATTTTGAAAATACATATGTCCTCCAATATTTTGGCATCTGTACTGGTTTGCTAGGGCTGCCATAATAAAGTACCACTAACAGGGTGGCTTAAACAACAAAAATTTATTTTCTTACAATTCTAGAGGCTAGAAGTTAGAGATCAAGGTGTTGAAAAGGTTGATTTTTTTCTATGAGGGCTATGAGGGAAGGATCTGTTCCAGGCTGGCCTTTCTTCTGGCTTGTAGATAGCTGCTTCTCCCTGTGTCTTCACATGATCTTTCTTCCATGTGTGTCTGCATCTTAATCTCTTCTTCTTATAAGGATACCAATCATATTGGATTAGGGCTGATCCATATGACTTTATTCTTAATACCTCTTTAAAAGCCATATTTCCAAATACAGTCATATTCTGAGATATTGGGGGTTGGATGTTAACATGAATTTTATGTGTGGGGGCACAATTTAATCCATAATAGCATCTTTGTAATTATATATTTATATATATTTGGGCCCATATTTCTGAACTCTCTATTCTGTTCCACTGAGCTCTATGTATCTATTTTTACTCTGAGACAATACTGTCTTAGTAATTGCAGCTTTATAGTTAGTCTTGAAATCAGGAGTTTTCAGATTTGATCTTTTTTTTTTTCAAAATTGTTTTGCCTTTTTTATTCCACATAGATTTTAGAATTTGCTTATAAATTTCTGCAAAGACATTTGCCTTATCCAAATGAGTGAATATAGTACCTTTGTTACTTTTCTTTCTATTAGTGAAGATAAAAATAAGAGAAGCAGTCTGAAGCTGTCAGTCTCAGTGTTGTGGCTGATAATTTATGTTGTAGAGGGAAGGCCAGGACAACATAAAGGAGTTGGGTAGGTATCTTCTGAGAACAGAATATGGTCCCTGGCCCACTGATGATCAGAAAGCGATCTTACGTGTTGCAGGGGAAAAGAGTCAAGTACTTCTATAACACGGGGACATTAACTCAAAGAGTTTAGCCACTTTGTGAGACAGTAAAAGCATTTCCCCCGCCAAACACCTTTTGATACATTTTATGCATGGGAGACAGAAAAGTTTATCGTTTGTACTAGATTCTGCTGAATGGAAGGGCATGTCCAGTCTTATTCAGGATCCTCCATTTGCTACAGCTTATGCTAAAATGTGGTTAGAGAGACAAACTCTTTTTAAAAATCTTTTTTCTTTTCTACTCTTCTTTTTTAAATTGTATTTTTCCATTACCAAGTATCTGAGAGGAACTCTTAATAAGGTGGGTTATATAAAGGCAGGCATGCATAACTCATAACCTAAATGAGAGAATTGTCCAGCTCCACCCTTAAATGGAATCTTACCGCTGAGGATGCTGAAAATTTGAGAATGCAAGCATCTTAAGATTGGTTATATGATGATAGTGCAGCTTTCCTAATTCTATGCCTTTGACCCAGGTGGTGGTTACTGCTGTGATAAAAATGGCTTTTGCTGCTTGGGTTCCCTATTCACCTGTTACTGGGGAGACAAGATGATATCAAGGTAACGGTTGTTGATCTCCTTGCTCAACTACTATAAATGGTGCTGAATACTGAAAAAATGATTAGAATTTTTCAAAAGAAAGGAAATAACAAGGTTATAAAAACACACTGAGACAATTAAACTGGATGAATATGTTGGAATGGTTGACCAAATTTGAACAAAATTGGAGGAGAAAGCTGGAGTAGCTGCTAAAGTTTTAATGAATCAACTTAAGAGATGAGGTGGTCTGGCTGTCCCAACAACTTCCCAACTTGTAAAAAGACTATGATAAATTCATTTGATTACTCCTAGGCCGATGAATTTGTAATAGTCACTGATTATGCAAAAGAAGACTCTATAGGTCTAAAAGAGTCAGTGCCAATTAAAATGGCAGAAAGTAAAGAAAACGATTGAAGCCCTGAGTGACAGGTGGGCTCAGGCACTGATGCTTCCAGAAGACAGAAAATTATGTGGAATGGCGGGGGAAAAATTGCTTGGAAGTGGTGAGGAATAATTTTGGAATTACTGATGCTCAATGTACTGTCACAACTATGTCTGAAATGATAAGTGAAAGAGGAATATAAGTAAATTAAGAGGATATGGTGATGTTATTTTAGAAGGATTGCAGGTAAAACTATGGCTGTAAGTAGAAATTTATGAATAAACATAATTTGTTTTTCCTTACTCTTACTAGAATGCATTATAAGAATATCTGTGATGTCTAAAGGGAGGACTCTGCCCTTATCCAAACCACTGGGAAAAGGGATGTGCAAATATGTTCTCTATTCTGTTTTAATTGGCCTGCTGTGTAGGAACCTTAAAATTACCTAAACCCATTCAAATGACTAACTTAAAGTAGCATACCTGGGGGACATCGAGAAATTAGGCCTCATTTAAGGGTCTGTCTAGTAGTGACCTGTGAGAAAAACTGATGGATATTTCAGACTAACTATGTATTACAGAAACCTTAAGATAGTATTCACCATTGCATCACTGTATCTGTATATTGACAGTTCAAGCTGTACAAGTTAGGGAAAATTGATATTTTGTGATTGATTTGGCTAATGTTTTCTTTTCAACTTCTACTTAGGAAAAAAAGTCAATTTACATTTACGATCGACTCCAATATCAATTTACTATGCTCCTACTTTACTGAATTCTCCTGTGTATTGTTCCAGCTGAAATTGAGAAATGTTCTACGTAACAATTGTCTTGTATTCTTCATGAACTATAAAGATTCAGAAAGTGTTCCATATTAAAGGGGACCAAATGAGCATGACAGTTGAATGCAGCACATGACTTAGATGTTCTTTTAGCTGTGAAAAATATACTTGGATCACTCAGTAAAATCTGAATAAAACCTACCAACTAGATAATAGTATTATAACATTTTTAATTTCTGGAACTTGATAATTGTGCTGTGGTTATGTAAGAGAATTCTTTGAAATATTTTAAGAGTAAAGGGATACCATGTCTTCAGCCTACCAATTTTAACTACTAATTCACAAAAATTTTACATATTCAGGGAGAAATGAGGCACGGGAGAGAAAGGCAGGGATATACTATAGCAAGATAATAACACTGGTGGAATATGGATAAAATGTATCTGGAAATTTTTATTCTTGCAACTTTTCTGTAAGTCTCAAATTAGTTAAAATAACAATACAGAAATATAAAGATGAAAACAATTCAGAAAGAATCCATTCCTATGACACCTCCACTGAAAGGAATACCAAAACCATCAGAAACATAAAATATATAGGAGAAAACCTAGTGAAAGATGCATAAAAATTCTGAGAGAAATTAAAGACCTAAATGAATAGAGAGATACGCCATGTAAATGAGTTGAGAGATTGAATATTTTCAAGGTTAATCATCTTCAAATTCATGTAATGAATAAACCTAATCTCAATCAAAACACCACTATACATTTTTTGGGTGAAAAATGACAAGTTGATTCTAAAATTTATATGCTAATGCAGAAGACCAAGAATTATTAACACAGTAGGCAAGAAAAACAACAAAGTTAGAGGAGTTATTATAAAGTAACTTCTTCAAAATTTTCTAAACTTATTAGAAAGTTACAATAACTAGGAAAGTGTGGTAATGGTGTAGGGACAGACAAATGATACAGTGGAGCAGAAAAGAAACTATAAAAAGACTCAGACATACATGCACTCCATGACAAAGATGCCACTGCAGTATGAAAAAGTCTTTTCGGGTAAAGATTCTCAGTCAATTGGATATCCATTAAAAAATATGAAACTTGACCCTCATTTCATACCATACATAGATATTAGTCCTCTAGAAGGATTGTACAATTACATGGGTAAGAAAAATAATTAAGTTTTTATAAGATACTCTTGGAGAATATTTTGTGATTTTTGGGTTGGCAAATTCTTCTCTTAAAAAGGTTATAAGAAACCCTAAATGCACTGAAAAAGATTGATAAGTTATATTTCATTAAATTAAGATCTTGGTCCACAAAGAACACCATACCACTAAGAGAGTAAAAATGAAAGTCCAAGGTTTAAACATACAAAATAATGATACATATCTGCACTAAATATCATTGTCATGGTAATTTGTAACACTATATTTGTAACAGTCAAACCTGGAAACAACTCAAATCTACCATCAGTTGAATTGATCAATACATGGTCATGTGATTATTCAATGGGATACTCTGTAGCAATAAAAATGAACAAGGTGCTGCTTAAGCAATAATATTAATGAATTCCAACATAATGTGGAGTCAAAGAAGTTAGACACAAAAGGAAATATTTCATGATTTTATATAAAGGTCAAAAAATGACAAAAATATTCTATAGTAGTAGAAGTTAGAAAAATGGCCTTGTTTGGAGAGGACGGAGGGCAGAATTATTGGTGGGAAGGGAAGGTGACTTCCTGGGTGCTTTTACTCTTCTCTTTATTAATCTGGGGTGGGGTACATGCCAAAGTATGCACTTATTATTTATACATTCTCTATCATAATACTTAAACAAAATGTTTATTTGAAAAATATTATTCCTCTGAACACTTCTTGTCTTGATCTGAAAAATGAATGAACAATGAGAAGAACCATATTTCACCATGAAATACCTACTTTTGAAGGCAGCTTTCCCACACTCTTTGCTCCTAGGGAAATTTCACTCAAGAAACATCCTTAGTACCAGTTAGCCCTTCCCTTTCTCTTACCTGAGCATATCACAGAGGCCATGTTCCCATGGGTACAGTCAGGAATGCCCAGGGCAGTCATAGGGCAATTCCACAAGAAGGACTCAGCCCCTGAACAGTGAAATTGGGCTTTCCAGATCCGATCATCTCTTTGCACAAAGTATATTCCGTTTGGGGTAGAGATGGCAACTCCACAGCTGAGTTGACGACAGATGACATTGGCATTGGCCATATTCCAGTGGGAGGCACAGAGCATTCTCCATTCTCCAGAAATATTTATCTCTATTTGTCCTTCACACTGAGAGGTGCCATTTTTCATGAGCCGCACTTCTGTGTATGCTGGTAGGGGAAAACAGGATTTTATCAAAATCTCATGTTTTTCTTGCCCCAACAGAGAATGTAGGGAGGTTAAAGTCCTGCTCTGCATCTCACCTGAACAGACAACGTGAACAGCCCCACTGTGCTGGCAGGCACCTCCTGGACAGGGCACTCTGGGGCAGATCCAGAGCTTAGGCTCCTGCCCCTCACACCAGAATTCTTCAGCCCACACCTGTCCATCTGATGCTCCGAAGGGCACATCCACCAGGACAGACACAGCTTTTCCACACCCCAGCTCTGCACATATGACTTGGGCAGTAGGGAATGTAAAGTTCCCATCAGACACTGGGACCCAGTCTCCTCCAGAATGCACTTCTACTCGCCCTGAGCAGGGTCCATGCCCTCCTGCCAGACGCACAAATCCTGAGAGAGAAAGCAAAGAAACCTAGTGAAGTGTTCCTGATCTTGGCTTGGCAACTGGAAACATGTCATAGGCAATGGTGTGAAAGTTTTACTTTTCTGGTGGTGGGGTATGGAAAGGGATTGCAACAGTTATTGTCAGAATTGTATTTTTGTAAACAAGTTTCTGAAGAGAAATGTACACTTTGAAGTTGGTTAGAAATGAGGATTCCTTAACTAGTGGCCTGACAATAAAGTCCAAGGAAATTGCACTGTAGTGGGCTTTTAAACTTGTGTAGAGGTATGAATAACTGAATTAACCCATAGTAAAAAAAAAGAAAAAGTCCATGGGGTTCAAGAGATTAGAGGCCTATCATGCAGATAATGTTAGAAGGGTATCCTGAGATTTCTGGGGCTAGAATTCTGAGCAGCTGTATCTCAGTAGCCAATCTTTGAGTGATTGAGGACAGGAAAAATTATGAGGGTTGGGTCCATGAGTACATGCCAAACTGTAGACAGACTTATAGCTCAAGGGAAGAAATATAGATATAACCGGCCCACTTTTATGATTTCACATTTTATTTCCCCCATAATTTATGATGGCAAAAATTCCAGGAATTTCTTTTCTTTCTTTCTTTTTTTTTAGTTTATTATTTACTGTTTATTAAATACCTTCTGAAAGGTCCAATATACCACTAGAACTTTAGTTAGGACTGAAATGTATACACAAGAATGGCACATACCAAAATATCAGCTAATTAGTTTAAATTCAAGATCATTTTCCCTTGAAATAGAACCTCACATTTACTTGAAGTACTCAGTGGTACGGCATCCTCCAATTTAAAAATTTTAAAAAGAAAAACATAATCAGAAGGCCCAGTTTTCAAAATTGTTGCTAAAAGCCAACAAATTAGCTGGAAGTCAGGGATGAAAAGGAATAACCTCTCTTCAAATAATAAATCCACAAAGTCCTTTGCCACAAAAAAGCAGGTCCTTGTAGTTTTGTTCTCTTCCCATGAGACAATCACCACCTTGTTAAAAGTGGGAAAGGCAGCCCCCACAACATGCACCATCCCCAAGGGGGGAAAAACATCCACCCAAACAGTTTCTACTTGTCTTTACCATATATTACAGGAGTATATATGGATTTTGTTTGTTTTTACATTTATACAGTTTACATTGCTTGACCCATAAATAACACTTGTCAGATTAATAGGGCCAAGTTTTAAAGAGTATTTACATAGCCCCACCATGCATACAGAGCCTTTTTAATATTGAAAAAAAATTTAAAAAAGGAACTTTCCATCACTAGGCAATATAAATTTGACCATCTAAACTTATAAACCCTGACTAAAATACAAGCGATCATTTCATCCATAAATGCTGGTTCCCTAACAAATTTAGCACTGCAGTGTAACAAACATCTTGCAATTCAGGGATATAAAAATATCAGCTTTAAAATCTGAACCGTACATTATGTACATTAATATTTGCACCATTAAATTAGGAATACACTTAAGTCTATGAAATACTACATTATAAATAGCAAAGATTTTTCCCCCGCTAATCTGTAGCTGGAGCTAATACAATACAATGTTTACCTGGCTAAAGAGGACTGCAAGGGGACGGGGTGGCCTCGTGGGATGGGGAGCACAGTGTTGTCTGGGTCAGTGTGACTACGTGCATGCTGCACAACAAGACAAACCGATCAGGACCTGGGCCAACCTGGCGAACACGAATGACAAACACTATTGCTTTACAAAGGTGGCTGAAGTTCTCCGTTGTCTAAAATCAACACCCCCGTCCAGTCACCTCGCAACAGTTTCTTTCTGATTCTCTTGCGGACTGGAGACCAAAGCAGCTACGTAAAACTGTATGCTCCTGGCTGGTTGTGGCAACCTGGCACCATCCGAGGAGGGTAAACTGGAGAAATCACACCTTCTCAATGTTAACCTGACATTGTAAATAGGAGTCGAGGGCTCATTTACATGGGTAAAAGCACTTTAAACTATTTTAGCAACTTTCCTATGAAAGAAAGAAAAAACGAGATATGCTTCAAGATGGTTAATGGCTACGTTTAAACATGATCTCCACAGGTACTAGGTTAAGAAATAATACAGTTTTTGCCCTTGTGTCCCTTTTTCTTCTTGGATTTCGTTGTCCCCGGACCAAACTGAGGAGTGGGGAGCACAGAAGTTGGACTCGCAAGGTCGTCTGTATAGGAGGCGTACCTCTGTGGCCGGGGCTGAGGGATTGGTTGTCCAAGAAAATAGCCCTCTTCTTCCGAGTCGGAGGAGGAGGAAGAGGAGGAGCACCAGGAGTCACCCTCCTCCCCGTAGAGCCCCAGGAACCTGGCACCTGCCGGCTCCGCAGCGCGTAATCGGACGTGGCGTGGGCATACCGCCCGTAGAGATCCACGTTCTGTATGCAGGCTCGGAGCTCCCGGGCACTTTTATTCTGTATAAACTTCTTGTAGGTCTCGGGGGTGTAAAGCCACAGCCTGTCCTTGGGAGAGTATTTTCTTTCGGTGACGAGATTCAGGGCGTTGTCAGAGCGGGACTTCCTGCTCCGCCTGCGGCGATGGTGGTGAGACCTGGACCCTCTCTCCTCAAAATGTTAGACCCGTCTCCGAGTCCTCTCACTCACGGGGGCTGCCGGATTTCGATGTTGTCATAGCTTCCATTGTCGATGACATCATCGGAAAACTTGACCTGCTGTGGTCTGGACTGAGACTTGGATCTCCTGAGCACTGGGAGGTGTACTGGTTTCTCCTCGGACATGATTTTTTTCTGGACACAGCTCTGAGCTCAGACTCTTCAAGGATTCTGCACTCCTGTGCAGCATGGAAGAGTTCAAAGTTCCCATATTGCTCATTTTCTCACAATCTTTGGCCTCCATTTCCTCAAAGTTTTGCAGAGAATATAAGGATGGTCTCAGCTTACTTTCTCCATCCACTGAAGCCCCTGTGATGTTAGACAAAGCCAAAGAATCCATAGAAACCCGAACGCTCTGCTCTGGTTTCAAGTCTGACAGACACTCCAGGGAACCTTCTTCATACCACTGTGTTTGATCATGATTGTATCCCGAAGCCCCATGGTCCAGATCCAACTCCTGGAGCCTTCTGCTGCTGGCCGGGCCTGGGTAGCTGCCACAGGCAGAATCTCCCAATCCAACTTCTGACTGTGCTCAATACATATCAGATTGGTATTTTTTACTTGCAAGGCTCTGGTTATTTTGCTTTAACTCAGTCTTCTTATTTTTATCCATGTTATCAGATATCCAATGCTCACTGGCTTGGATATCTCATTGGGCTGCTGCTGAAAGAGGCTTTTTTCACCAAACTTGAGGAGGAACTGCGTCATATAATCTTCATGCTCAGCCCATTCTTCGGGGTCTTCTGGGGTTTCGTGCTCTCCTCTGCCTTTCCAAAGGTCTACATTGACAAAACTTGCTCCCTGCCTGGAGAGACTCAGATCATTCAATTTCTGAGAAAGGGTGTCATCAGCATTGCCTGAAAGGCCAGGAAACTTGTAGTTCAGAGCAGGGGACAAGAGGAGAGACTGTCTACACTGATCCGCTGACCGACTGCTCTTGCCCATCCGGACACTTCTGGAGTCTCTTAATCCAGCGCACTGAAATGCGGAGTCGGAGGAATCGGAGGCATGGATGTCTTCACTGAGACTGCATGTTTTTGAGCAATAAATCTGACCTTGTTTGGGAAGGAAGGGGCACCCCAGCAAAGAGGCTTTACACTGGGCACAAGAGAAGCAGGCTTCTGTGGCATGCCAGTGCTGTCCGTCATAGGTCATCTGGCCATGGTCGACACCGATATGCTCCCCACACGTTTCGCAGTACTCAGCATACAGAGATTCAAAACAGCTGCAGCAGAGGGGGCGGCCGTCCTTCATGATGTACCTCTGCCCTCCTAGGACCGTCTCACACTCAAGGCAGCAGAAGTGTCTCATGTGCCAGTGGCGACCCTCAGCTTCTGTGCACTCATCAGCAAAAATTATCTCATCACATGCTGAACACCGTGGTTTGAGAAGTTCAGCATGGTGCCTGCCGCAGTGAATTTTTCCATCCTGATAAAAATAGATGAGGTCGACCAGCAGCTCGTTACACATGAAGCAGACAAAACAGGGTGGGTGCCAGCAAACTCCAGGGCCAGCACTGGAGGCAAACACAGCAATTTCACCTCCGTTTATCTTCAGCCCACACTGCTCGCACACGGCATGCATTACTGCTCTGGACAGGAGTTTAATCGTCCCTCTTCCAAGTGCTTCTTTCTTCCGTTGAGCACTGAACACTCGCAATTCTTTTTTCTCCTCTTCGCTCAAAGACTGGCAATACCGCACCTCATTATCATGTGGTGGCAACTGGTACAAAACCTGTTTAATTCTATGTTTCTCTCCAGGGCTGTTAACATACGGAACCTTTTCTTCTGGTAAGCAGGCAAAATAAAGCTGGATCTGCTCTGGCCTAAGTCCCGGCGGGACCCAGGCATACTCCTCCAATGCACATTCTGAATCATCGTCCGACGTGGAACTCCTCTGACACCCGAAGGTGAGTTTGCTCATTTTGGGCTCCATTTCCAAAGGCATAATAAAATTCAAAAGTTGTTTTTCTCAGTCACAGGACATCAAACAATGGCCTTGCAGCCCCCATCCAGCCGTGGAAGGGGAGATCCGGCAAAAGGTCCTCTTGTTCCCCGGAAACCCTCTGTCCCCGCTGGCGTCGCTGACTCTGCTCCCCTTGTTAGAGTCGCCTCATCCAGGCCACCACACCCCCCACGCTCTAGCTCTGCGTATCCCTAGGATCCTCCACCTCAAAGAGAGAGAGGAAAAAAAAAAAAATCACCACCACCTTCTCTACTCTGCTCCAGGAGTCCGCAAGGGACGGCGATCTTCAAAAGTAACCAGAGCCCGCTTTAAAAAAAAGTAACCATTTCGCTTCTTGCTGGTCCCACCCTCAGCTGAGCTCAGGGAGCCTGTCGCCCCACTTGCGATGCCAGCCCTGCTCGATACTCTGCTCCAGTCTGCAGGAGGCGCCTGCCCAAACTGATCTCGCCGCTGCTCTCTTTCCAGGAACTGCCACTGCTGACCGTGCCCCTGCCAGGTCTCCACAAGGTCCCGCTAGCACGTTATTTCTCAAAAAGCTACCCACCCATTTAGCCAGCCTCGCGGCTCCAGCACCTACCACCGTCCACCTGCTCCATTGTCGGGAGCCATAGTCCCAAGAATTTCTTAGGTGACCTGATTATGAAAGAAGTTGTCCAAAGATGAGTTTGGGTGTGAAGAAAGCTCCAAGAGTTATAGGAAAAGGAGTGGCTGGTCCTAGTCATCTTTCTTGAACCCTAGGGTTTGCCAATGAACCTGAAAGGGAATGAGTCCTGAGGCGGACTATGTAAGACAGTTAAGTTTGTTGATCACTTTATACTGGGTTTTTCTTCCCAGACATGGGAACCTTAGCAAATGCTAAGGAGTAAGAGTAATTGAGGTATTTTAATCCTATCTATATGCTAACTGTATATTACTCTACTACTTGGATTCTTGAGATAAGAAGCCAGCATGCTGTAAAAAACGGAGGAGAGGAAGGAAGCAGAGCGCAAACAAACTATAATTTGGAGACTTCCAAATTGCCAAATCTTTAGTAGAGATGAAAGATATGAATATTTGGGATAAACTTGTGGAACGAGTCTTCAACACATTTTATCACCCTGTGCTTCTCCCTTCTACCATGTAACCACAAGGCACTGAGAGAAAAAAAATAAATTATATATGTATATTCTTTGAAAAAGAGTTGATTGTATAAAAGACTCATTCTGGGGCTCCCCTACTAGCATACATTTCTTCAGTATGTCACCTAACATGACTCCACATTTTTACATTGACTAAAGTTGTTCACTTCTGTGATGTGACAAATCCTCTCATTGGTCTGTAGTTGGTAAAGAGATTTTAATATCTGTGCAAGACTGGTATTGCTAGTGAATAGTGAAGTTTTAACAATTCAGTACTTCCACAGATGTTATCATCTGAAGTAAAATAGTATTTGGGCTCACCACAGATAATACCCACTTGTTTTGTGCTATTTCTATGTATATGGGAAGGTAAGTGAAGTTTCTGTGCAAATGAGGGCGAAGGAAGAATCTGACTGACACGGTGGTCCTCACTGAACTTTCTAGTGGCTTCCCTGAGAACAGCAAGTGAACTTCTCAGTGTAGGCACTAGGCTTACGTTGAGAGCTCCTGTTCAGTCCTTTACCCTTTTACTGGAAATTGGTCTTGCTGACCTGATATGAAAAATATTAGGGCACATTTCTAAAAATCTGCCTAAGCAGAAGAAATGGCAGAGAGACAAGTAGTTTTATTAAGAAATACTGAACTTAGAATTAATATGTTTAACTTAATACTTCAGAAACCCCAACGTATCAACATAACAAAAGGTGAAAGTAACAAAAAACTCTAAAATTTAAAATCTCTGTCTTCCAATGTAGTGAACTATGCTTACATGTTGAGTCACAAGTAAGAAATACACACACACCTTTAATTAAAAAGGAGGAAGGCACCCAAGCCCCCCTCAAGCAAAATATGGACTCTTTCAGGGCTAAGATTAAAAGGTCAACAAGCGTTAAAAGCTGTAAATAATACTGGGGATCCTTAAGCACTATGTCGTTATTTTAAGCCAGAGAAGACAGAATCTTGGGTGGTTTTATCCTAAGAGTGACTTGTTCAAGGTTACAGAGTTAGGGAATACTATTGGCTCCAGACTTAGCCTCTTCTGTGCCTGTTTTATGCTCTTAATGCCTGCTCCACGTTCCAGGTTATTACAACATTTCATCTTCCTTCAGGCCCATTGTTAACTATTAATCATGGCCCACTGTCCTTGGTGATTCACCTCTACTCTTCTCTCTATTTTCCAAATTTAGCTCATTTGCAAGAAAGATACCAACCAAAGTTACAGGAGGGATCTCATGGGGCCAGGTCTCTAGGAAACTTCTTTCTGCACCTGTGCCCGAGACTGGGAGATCCCCAATGTTCTGTATCTTAGCTTCTGCTTAGGATTCCTTTGGCCAGAGGAAATATTCCCTCTCATTGTTATAGCTTTATTTTGTGTTGATTTTTATCCAGAGATGCAAGAGAGCAAGGATGACCAGGTTGGTTATCAATACATTGCATCTAGGACCCATTTTTATTACTTCACATCTGACCAACCCTGACTTCTCTATCCTGCCTCTAGCTGTGACTCATCTGCATCCAAACCAACAATTCTCAAGGCCTTTGATGGGCAGCCTCACCTGTGTCTGTACCCTTCCAGCTCCTCATCCATTAGTCCAGGATCCTACTATTCTGAAGGAAACAGAGCACCTTCTTTTCTGAGATGTGGGAATGTCTCCATTGGTTGTGGTATTTGGCCTCTCAGAGACCCACAAAGATCCAAGTGTCTCCCTTAAGACTAAATTGCCCTGTGCCCTTGGGCTGTGCATCCCCTATAAAGTCAGAGGTGGTCCTCATGAACCTGCCATCAGGGTGCAGCAAAGAGCAAGGAGAGTCGGACATGGGAAGCCCAGAAACAGACAAAAATTGAGTCTCTGATTGGGAAATGATGAAAAGGGAGAGAGAAGGGAGGCTTCAAGTGAGGCATCTCTAAACCCCCTGCACAGGTCTGATACATAGGAAAAGGGTATTTGAAAATAATATTTAGAGTCTATTTCATGTTGTTTTATTGAAAATACAAGCATCTTTTTAGAGTTTGCCATATTTCAGGAAATTTGATAGGTAAACCACAATGAAAGAACCTAAATCACAATAAAGAATGTGTTATCTTTGTAAGGCTTTATTTCTAGTGGAAGAAAAAAATGCGTAGACAGGTTTAAGATCTCTGCTAAGTTTACAGGAGACCTGGATAGCAAAAAGGAAAGGAAACTGCCTCTTCAGTGGCATGTTTATATTAATCAACCCTACCAAAATCCAAATGAAAATAATGGTCAGATACACCCTTGTCTGGTGTCCTGCTATATAGATATCCATGTCCTTAGGCAAGTTACTTAAAAGTTTATCACTGGGATCCTGTGTATAACACTCTGACCTTTTCCCTATCTCAACCTTTAGTCAATCTTACAACTCATTCTTCTCAATCCCTACAACCAGTCATACAGAATTCACATAAAGGTACACATAGCCTTCTCTACACCACACCTGGACTCTGTACTGCTCAGAGAACCCCATGTGTGCCCTCTGCAAGATCCCATTGTCATTCCCACCATGACAGCTACTGTAAACCTCTTCTACTTTCTTAAAAAATTGTTTGTCCCCTTACTCCCATTATTATCAAATAAACCCCCAAATGTACTGAGCTGTCAGGTATAAACTATATAATTCTTATGTAAAAGACACAAATTGATACTTTATTGCCTTCACCATTGACTTACCAGTGCATGGTTAAGTGTCCCTTCAAAGTTTGAGTTTATACAGATGTTTTGAAAGAAAAAAGAAGAAGAAGAAGAAGAATCTTTTCATGTAACAATGAAAGGAGAACCTGTGACTCAAAGCATTTCATCCAAAGATTTCTGGTTCTACTGGCCAAAGACTACAAATACTTAGGCCTGAATCCGCACAAGAATATTACAATTTAGCCCAAATCCATAAATTTCTTTTTGATTTATTTAATGAGATCCCCTGTGCCTCTCCTCCTATTAACCTAGAGAAAAAAAAAAAAAGTCTCACATTACATACACAGAAACAATTCAATCAAGGAAAATACATCCTCATTTTTGTCCCTCTCTCTGATAGGCTCTCTATACAAAGGGAATGTGTGTAGTAATTTGCAAAACCCCTTACAAAATCATTCTTACAAAAGTAAAATGTTCAAAAATCATGAAGATTGATTTTAATTGAGACAATACTAGAATGAACTATTTTATCACTGAAAAGAAAGAATAGAAATTGAGACAATAATAAGAAAGTAAATGAAACCCATCACTCACAGATGTTTTGTGCACTTGGGTATTATGGGTAAATGTCTCAGATTTTCTAGCCCATTCTTCTTCTATTGCCCCAGTGATCAGACACCAGCTTCCTTGGAGCTTGCCATTCACTCACCCTGTGGACCATGCACTAACCACACCTGAGCAAATGACTCCTGCATTCACCCCATGACTGTGGTAGAATTGCCCCCAGGAAGGGTATGTCCACACTTGGGACTCCTTTCCTGTACACTTCATGCTGTCCAAGCCAGATATGTCCTAATCCTGCTCCAAAGTAAGTGGCCTTGAAGGCTTTTCCACAGCCAAGCTGACTACACAGGCACAATGGAAGGAAGCTTCCTTCCCCTGTGGCCCTTTGAGCAACACCTCCTCAGGGCTCAGATTCATCCTCAGGGGTCCCCATCTCCTCCCCCAGGCAATGGACAATGTGCACTGCAGACCTGAGCAGATGACTGCTGTATCCTCCATATGGTCACAGTTGTGCTGTCCCCAGCCTAGAGAAGGGCACTTCCATAGGTGGGACTCCTTTCCTGTGCAGTTCACTTCATCCAGCCAGATCTGACCTGATCCTGCCCCAAAGGTAGACAATTCCATGGCATTGAGGACTTCTCCACAGCCCAGCTGTCTGCACACCACCTGGGCATCGTACAGGTCCCAGCTGTCATCACAGATGGTGCCCCAGGAGCCCTGGTGAAGGATCTCCACTCTGCCGGCACAGCGACTTCTCCCGTCAGCCAGGCGGAGCTGGTTGCTGTCTGAGGAGAGAGAGACCAATTGGGCATTTACACAGGGAAAGAGAGAAGGGTTTTCTGGTCCTGTGGGACAAACTCACCTGAGCATCTGGTCTACACTAGGATCACACCTGGGCCTGGTTTCCTACACTAGTGATCAGAAAGTAATAGGATTGAAAAATGGGGGAAAAAAAACAGGAAAATTAAGTAGAAAATAAAGTGGTGAGTCGTCTTAGATCTTAGAGTGTTACATAGGTCCTATCAGAGTTAATCTCCTGATTTGTAGAGTTCTGCATAGCACCTGTATAAGATATACAGGAAGTTTTAGAATCTCTACCTGGAGGAGGTAAATGAGTTCAGTCACTGTAATGGATTTCTTATAAACCATCTGGATGGATTTCTTATAAACCACACACGTTTTGTGCTGTTGACCTCAGAACTAAAAGAATAAGATTAAAGGGAATGGAGTAAGGAACTGGAATGAGTTCATCAGAAGTCTCAGGTAGCAGCCATCAATTTTATCCCATTCAAAATTGTTTGTCTTGGAATATAGTATTCAGAGCTGAAAAATGGACCATGAGACAGGGCATGGTTTATCCCAGAATACTTCACTTACAATTCTAGGCTTCAGACTCTAGATCTGGATATTTAGCTTAAAAAAATGTATTTTCTTTGAGTAGATTGGGTAACCTTACATGAGTGATGATATCAGGTGATATTGCCATTGGCCAGACATTCCACTGGGAATCATAATGTTGCTTCTTTCCCCAAATGGATCTTATCTTCATCAGGAGTTTCTCTTATTCAAAATATGGGTTATTTTTTCTCTGGGGGAAAATACCATGTATTTCTAACTTGACCACAGAGCAGAAACAAGTTATATTCCTGCTCTGAAAGTACTTGAACAGACAATTTTGGCAGATCTATGGTATAATAATTCTCTAATTTTTACACATGAAAAGGGATGTAAAGAGAAGTTAAATAATGTCTAATTTAAGTAAGTGATGGGTAGAGACTAAAACCTAGAACTTTTGTTTCCATTAAGAATGGAGGTGTTCATAGCAGACCAATGGTCCTACTGGGTACAACTAAAAAAGCTGGAAAAATGTAAAAAAAAATAAATAAATAAAAGAAGTAAAGGTATTAGGTGTTTGTGGATACCACATGAATTAAATATGCTAAAATTCCAAACAGTGAAGATTATTTCAGTGTTAGCCAAAGATCTACATCTTTTTATTTCCTGTGGAAAATTTTCAATTCAGTGCATGGGTTAATGGCACAGAATCTGGGCTTAGGCAAGGCAGAGAATGCCTTTTGGGTCAAAGAAGTCAGCATGATTTTGAGGGTTAGCTGGTGCTGGAGTGACAAAATTGGAGGCTTGCAGTCCACTCTCACACAATAGTTTTCTCCTCAAATATGTGCCCGGTATAAAAGCTGTGAAGGGCAGGAGGCCATATAATTACATCAAAAAATTTGGGAAGCAGAGTGGCTATTCCCTCATTCTCTTGGATGCTAAGCTACCAAAATGTCCAGGCCCTCACCTGAAATCCCTGTAGAAATAGGGAAAAATCAGAGGTAGACTGAATGTTATCAAAACTATAACCCAGACTTGTTTCAGCTCAGTTCTAGGTTGTATTTAGATTTTTGGGTGATCAGCACCCCTCCCCCGCCTGTCTAGCAGAATAGAAGATGAATCTTTTCAGGTGTTAGACAATGAATCTGGAGTATTTTATTTCTTCATTTACAATTTATAGCATTCAATAAAGACTTACATGACATGTAAAGAGATGGGATTGTATGACAGATTAACAAAGTGGAAAAAAAAGAGGAGACAGAAACACACATGATAAAGATGTTGAAGTTAGCAGGTAAGGATTTTAACGATGATCTATGTATTTATGAAAAAAGAGGGAAGGAGGAGAAAAACAGGTAACAAGATGAAAGAATAAAACAAAGACTTGTAAATATATAAAAAAATCAATGTAACATTGCCAACTTGAAATAAAATATCTAGAGTTAAGAATTAAATGAATAAATTAAAATAATTTTAGGTAGAACTTGACAGAATTAGTGACTTAGAGGAGAGAAGAAAAGGAGGATGAGGATGAGGAATGGAGAAACACACACACACAGACAGAGACAAAGAAAGTCACAGAAGTAATATTTGAAGAGACAATGTTGAGAATTTAAAAAATGGATGAAAAGTATAACACACATACTCAAGAAGCTCAAAAAACCCTAAGAAAGATAGGAAAATCCCCACATCTAGTACAGCTGCTGAAAATCAAAGAAAGAGAGAAAAATCTGGAATAATAACAAGTATGTCTAATATAAAGAAGGCAAAAAAAAAAAAAAGAAGAGAAAAAGGAGTATAAAGCAGGTGGGCCAATTAAAAGCAAATGGTGGACACTAACCCAACAATATCAGTAACTGCATTTGACATATTTGGATTAGATACTTCAAGCAAAAGCCAATCTAGATAAAACAACAAAATTCAGGTAAATGCTATATGCAAGATACCTTATATATAAGGACAAAAAAAAAGGTTGAAAGTTAAATATTGGCAAAATGTATTTATATACTATGTAAACACTAACTGTAAGTCAAGTGGAGAAGCTATATCAATATCAAAAAAAGCAGACTTCAAAATAAGATACACTAATTGAGTTAGAGAGAATTTTTATGGTTATAATTGGATAAGCCCTTAATACAGATAAAAATATTAAAATCAGCCATTATCAGCATATGGCCAAAACCCAAGGAACTGAAAGTTTCCAGAAATATAATAAGAAAGTGAGAAACAGAACTTCTTGCTCCTGTTGGGAGGAGTAGAATTTCCCAAAGAAGAGAGACAAAGACTTCTGACTGGAGAGACTTGAAATAAAAAGAAAACGTGGGTTAAGGGAACCAATAGAGGTGAAAAGCATTGCTAAAGCAGCTGGAGACCAAGGCCCACACCTACGAGAGCTGGCTCTTCTGCCATGTGGCTAGATTATTCTCATTTTAGGAGCTAGCATACTGATATCTTGAGTCAGGGGTTCAATGGAGGCCAGATTTCATGTAGAATCTGTGGTAACTCCAAGAGAGAAAATTCACCATAGGACGTTGATAAGCACAGGATTCTTCTTAATTAGCAGAGCCTTTAAGATGTCACAGAACAAGCTTGAGTACTTCTGTGGGGCAGGGCAAAATTGGCCAAGAGAGGCACATCCTGAAGTCTCTAAGTCTACATTCCTCTTCTGCCTTCAATGCTAAAGTTAATTCACCCATGAGCACCTACATTTGGCATTGCCTTTTTTTTTTTTTACATGTCATTGAGTTTTTATTTTACTTGATTATAAGCAGTATTGGATACAACAAATCACATACCTATAAATAAACACAATCCATTATATTTAAAATGGAAATCAGTGTGACTAGGAAGCTTAGTAAAATGTACAGTAAAAAATGGTAACATTTGTTGCTTTCAAATTTGACAACGTATATACAGGGGATTTCTGTTTAAGTAGAAAGCCATACAATGTTAACTACTATCTTAAAATTCATCCTATTAGTCTGTGGTTAGAAAGTCTATTACCTTTAATTTTCCAGAGTCAAAAGATTAAAATTTGACAAAAGTCAAGCAGTGATTTTCTCTTTTCATAGCCGCTTCATCTTCCATGACATCCCTCAACATGGCACAGTACATAGACTATGGTAAACACTTTATAGGTATTTAATGAATTATTTAAAAATTTTTTTGATTTATTTATTGTTTTTCTATTACAGTTGTCCTACTTTTTACCATTAAAGGAGCCCACCTCTTCTCCCACAGTCAACTCCCTCCTCGATGTACATGTCCATGGGTGTTGCTTTATTGTGCTCCACAATGGTGAATGAGCACCATCAATCCAAGAGTTAGGAAGGGAAAGACATCACAGACAGAATGACAAAATTCTGCCAAGAACCCAATGTTGGGGAAAATCTACAGTTAAGTAGAAAAACATTTGAGCTGTGGGTTTGGGGGGAAGATAAAGAAACTCAAAGTCAGGCTTAGATCACAAGTGCAGGGTTACCTGGGGGTGTAGTTATGGTACATGTTGGGAAGACTTTCTTCATAGGCAGGAAGGTTTCCATCTCTGCCCTCAACATATACACATGCACAAGTATTATCATCACCACTACCACTTCCACCACCAATTCCAACAATCTGACATAGAGAATGGGACTTCTAGGGATTCCTATCTAAAATGTTGATTTCCCTGGCCGGACATATTCTTGCTTGCACATTTAGCCCCCAGCCTACACGTACTCTTCAAACTTCTGCTCACTCATCTCTCTCTTTCTCTCTCCAACAAATACATGTATACATATGTACACATACACACACACACACACACACACACTATTGGCTAAAAGAGCAGAGATAACAAAATATTCGTTGAGAGAGATATAATATAGACTACAGGAAGGACAGATCAGAGGCCCAGTCTGGGTAGACCCTCAGCCATAGTTCATTACAGAAAGTGATTTGGACTTTTAGGTGTTGTAAATGGCTGAACAGAGATTTGGGTCAATATGATAACATGGTTTGCATCTCTGCAACATCTCACTTTGAAACTGGAAAAACAGAGTCCCTACAAGAGAAAAATCAACATTGACTGCCACTAAAGATTACATGTGGTGAAAACCAAGTGGTCAATAGAGACCCGTCTTTGCAATCCAAGGGATGATTCCCCCAGACTTAAGGCTAATCCAGTCTCCCTGCTGATTTTAAGAAGTAAGGCTATGCTTACCTTGAGTGCTCGCTATGACACTGAAGAGAAAAACAGCAAGTCCTTGGAGGAAGCAGTGCCCCTTCATGGTCCTTTCGACCTTCATGTCTGCAGGTAACAGTCTCAACGTCCTCAAACCATACAAAGAATCCTCCTGATCCTTAATGGGGGATCCTACAGCAGGAAGGGGGTTATGTAGTCCCATCCCCTGACATCACCATCTTCCAGCAGCCAATAGAAATTCTGCTTAACATCTTCCCTCCTATCAGAGACTATATAAAAGGAAACTTCCTGAAATTCAAACACCAATTAGATGCTGAATCTTAAATATCTCCTTATATGAGATATATGGTTTTCTAATGTCAGGTGTTACTCTGATCCCCCTCCCCCATCCCACAAAGCTTCTACAATAAATCAATACTTAAATAAATATGTGTGGCTTCCTTTTCTCCAGCCGACAGGTCTGGCTCAATGGCTGGTTCAGCGCAGCCAGGGAGATCAGTCAGATGCACTGTTTCTGGGACATTTCTACCACCCCATGGGCCAAATAAGAATGATTTTTGTTTAATTAGGTCTAGATCTTTGATGTCACATGTTGTGGATGTAAAGAAAGGAAAAGCATCTATCAGTAAGAACAAATAATCAAGTGGGTGGAAGATTAGAATTAGAAAGATTAAAAATTTTCAGGTTTGGGGTTTCTTTGAAGATAGTTGGAGGTGGACAAAGAGGGTGGGAAAGGGGAAGGAAAGAGACTTTTCTTAGAGTGAAGGGCACATGATGTAGTGTGCAGATGATGGTTTGTTGAATTATCAGGTAAATGAAAAAAGAAAACAGTGAAACAGACATGGAGTGGACTTTTCTCTCATTTTATTTCTGGTTTGTAAGTAAAAGCCTCATAAAGATACAGAGCTTTTGATGGCAATATGTATAAAGTCTGTGTTTCCTTTCCTTCTCTCACACCACAGAGAATTTATTGCCCCCGAGACTACTGTAATCAGAACAGACGCTTCCCCTAGGGATAGTTATAGTTTCCTGGGACATGGTGGTACTACAGATTACAAATCAGTTACAAGATGAATCCCCATTTTACAATGTGACCATTTGCACCTGACAATCCAGTCTTCAATGGTTAGAAACTGCATGCTCTTCTACTCCTGGGTCCTCTTTTCAACATTTCTGTTCCTATGCCTCCCCTTCTGTTCATTTTCATATAAACCAGTTAGTCCACTTTTGCATTCTTTTCAGGCCTCTTTGAATAAACAAATAAGGTGGCACTCATAACAATGCTTGAAAATGGAATCAATTGACACAAATTTCTTATCTCACCCTTGATATCAACAAATAAGTACTAATGTTATCATTTAAAAATAATATTTTTATTATGGTATAATTGACATTAACATTGTGTAAATTACAGTGTACAATGTGTTGATTTGATACATTTATGTAGTGCGAAAATGATTACCACCATAGTGTTAGCTTACACCTCTATCATGTCACATAATTATTGTTTCCTTTTTTGGTGGTGAAAAGAATTAAGATCTAGTCTCTTAGCAACTTTGAGGTTTATAATATCTTATTGTTGTCTATAGTCACTATGCTGTGCATTCGATCTCCAGGATTCATTTACCTACTGTTTCCAAGTTTGTACCTTTAAACATCTTCCCAATTCACCCACCTAGTCTCTGGTAACTACCATTCCACTTTCTGTTTTAAACTTTTTTATTACACATATAAGCGATACCATACAGTATTTGTCTTTCTCTGTCTGACTTCTCACTTAACATAAGTCCCACTTAGCATAATGTCATTCCACTTGTTGATTTTTGCTTGTACTTTTTGTGTCATCTTCAGAAAATTACTTATTGCCAAGGCCAATGTCAATGAGGTTTCCCTTCCCTTTCTCCCAGGGGTTTTATGGTGTCAGGTCTTATGTTAAAGTTTTAAATTCATTTTGAGTTCATGGATCAAAATTCTTTATTTTTTTTTTGCATGTGGTTATCCAATATTCCCAACATTTGTAGAAGAGACTCTCCTTTCCTCTTAAATGTTCTTGGTTCCCTTGTCAAATATTAGTTGACTGCATATGTGAGGGTTTATTTCTGGGCTCTCTATTCTGTTCTCTTGGTCTATGTGTCCATATTTATGCTAGTACCATACTGTTTTAATTACTATATCATAGTTTTGTCAAATGCTTTTTCTTCATGTATTGAGATGATCATATGATTTTAAACTTTTGTTCTATTAATGTGATGTATTATATTTATTTATTCATATATATTTAAAATTTTTTTTATTTAGTTATTGTTTTTCTATTACAGTTGTCCTACTTTACCGCCCACTTCTCCTCCAACCCTGCTCACCCATTCTCCCACAGTCAATCTGTAACAGAACTCCTGGGCTGCTCCAATTGAAACAGAACCCACGGGCTGTTTAGTTAGGGGCCCGATTGCCCGCCGCCAGAATTATAACTCTGAATACCAGAGTTTAGTGAAAAGAAAAGAATTGTTTATTTAACAATTATATATATTTAGATTATTTGCAGATTTCTGCTGTTGAGTCTCATGTTCTTTAAAACACCCAGAGACACATAGTTCTGCCTCCCACTACCCAACCAGGCCAGTCCTAGAAAAGCTAGAAATACCGCTTCCCTACTTCCTAGACACAGTTCAGCTTTACCAGTAGCTGCCAATCATTCAATTCTGATTGGGGAGATCTTTCTGTGTTGTGGTGCCCTCCAGCTCCCAATGCCACACCACGTGGATTCTCAGCCTCCTTGTAAACTGCCTTCTTCCTGCAAAACCACGTGGATCTCCTCTCCTTCTCAAAACTGCATGGCGAGAGCCCCATTCTTAAAGCAGCCTGGGGACCCCCGCTAAAATGTCTGCAGCTGCTTTTATATCCCTGACGGCGTCCTCTGATGCAGTGGGTGTGACAACCAGTTCTGACCATTCACAGAGCCCTACTCGGGTTCTGTCCACTCTTTTATTTTTTATTTTTGGTTTTTCAATTACAGTTGTCCCCTTTTCTCCCAATTTCTCTCCCCCACCCAACTCACCCCCTCTCCCGCAATCATATCCCTCCCCATTGTCCACGTCCATGAGTGTCCACTCTTTCAGTACCATCCCACAGTCCAAGACCCCTCTCATCCTCCTGGGCCTTGGGAACTTCAAAACAGATCTTTGTGCAACAAAGTTTCCAGCCACTAGCCCCAGGCATGCAAAGGCATCCTGAAAGCTGCTTCCTTTTCTCCATCTCCCAGCCGCAAACTCTGGGGTTTGTTTTTAGACATCCCTGTTTCTGTAACAAATCCCCACCTCATTGTACATGTCCATGGGTTATTTATACTCGTTCCTTTACTAAACCCTTCTCCTACTTATCCCCCTCATCTCCCTCCACCCCCTCTTCCCTGGTGACTATTAGTCTGTTCCCTGTTTACAAGCCTCTGGTTCAATTTTGCACGTTTGTTTCTGTTGTTCACTACTTTCCTGTATTAGATGATATCATATGGTATTTGTCTTTAATTGCCTGGCTTATTTTGCTAAGCATAATTCTCTCTAGTTCCATCCATATTATCACAAATGTCAGGAGTTCCTTTTTTTCTTTCTGCTGCATAGCATTTCATTGTTTAAATGTACCAGTTTTTGATCCACTCATCTACAGATTGGCACTTAGGCTGTTTCCAGCACTCAGCTATTGTAAATAGCATTGCTATGAACATAGGAGTGCATAAGTTCTTCTGAATTGGTGTTTCAGGATTCTTCAGGTATATTCTTAGCAATGCAATCACTAGTTCAAAAGGAAGTTCCATTTTTAGTTTTTTGAGGAAATTGCAAACTGTTTTCCATAGTGGCTGCACCAGTCTGCATTCCCACCAACAGTGCAGTAGGGTTCTTTTTTCTCCACATGCTTGCCAGCACTTGTTGTTTGTTGATTTGTTGATGATGGCCATTCTGACTGGTGTGAAGTGATATCTCATTGTGGTTTTTATTTACAACTCTCTGCTGGCTAGTGCTGTTGAGCATTCTTTCAAATGCCTATGGACTCTCTGTATGTCTTCTTGGGAGAAGTGTTTGTTCAGGTCCTTTGCCCATTTTTTAATTGGGTTGTCTGTCTTTTTGGTGTTGAGATGTATAAGTTCTTTATATATTTTGGAGATCAATCCCTTGCAAATCAATCATTGGCAAATATGTTTTCCCATATGGTTGGTTTTCTTTTCATCTTGCTGATGTTTTCTTTTGCTGAGCAGAAACTCTTTAGTTAGATGTAGTCCCATATGTTTATTCTTTCTTTTATTTCCCTTGCCTTAGGAAATATATTGATGAAAATATTGCTGTGTGTGATATCTAAAATTTTTCTGCCTATGTTTTCCTCTAGGACTTTTATGGTGTTATGGCTTACATTTAAGTCCTTGATTCATCTTGAGTTTATTCTGGTGTGTGGTGTAAGTTCGTGGTCTAGTTTTGCTGTTTTGCATGTCTCTGTCCAGTTCTCCCAGCACCATTTGGTGAAGTTTGTTGAAGAGGTTATTTTCACTCCATTTTATGCTTCTCCCCCCTTTGTCAAATATTAATTGACCATCGAGACCTGGGTTTATTTCTGAGCCCTCTATTCTGTTCCATTGATCTATATGTCTGTTCTTATGCCTGTACCAGACTGTTTTGATTACAGTGGCCTTGTAGTATAGTTTGATGTCAGGTACTGTGATTCTTCCTACTGTGCTCTTCTGTGTCAAGACTGCTGTGGCTATTTAGAGTCTTTTTTGGTTCCATATGAATTTTTGGAGTATTTGTCTAGGTCTGTGAAATATGTCATCGGGATTTTAATAGGGATTGCATTGAATCTATAAATTGCTTTGGGTTGTATGGACATTTTAATAATGTTGATTCTTCCCATCCATGAACAGGGTATATGCTTCCATATATTTGTGTCTTCCTTAATTTTTTCTTCATTATTCTGTAGTTTTCTGAGTACTGGTCTTTACTTCCATGGTTAAGTTTATTCCTAAGTACTTTATTTTTCTTGTTGCTATAGTAAATGGGATATTTTTCCTAGTTTCTATCTCTAATATTTCATTGTTTGTGTAGAGAAATGGCTTCAATTTCTGAATATTGACTTTGTACCCTGCTATTTTGCCAAATTCACTTATTAGGTCAAGTCTTTTTTTGTGGTCTGTAGGATTTTCTTTTCTTTTTTTCTTTTCCTTTTCTTTTTTTAAAAAATATGCTTGTGGTACATCTATGCAATGGAGTACTATGTAGCAGAAAGAAAGGAGGAACTTCTACCATTTGCAACAACATGGATGGAACTGGAGAGAATTATGCTTAGCGAAATAAGCCAGGCAATGAAAGAAAAATACCTTATGCTGTCACCTATTACAGGAAACTAATGAACAACACAAACAAATGAGCAAAATTGAACCAGAGGGCATAAGCCTATGATCTCATTACCTGAGTGACTGTCTGTACGTATAGTCCTCACTTAATCCTGTCTGCAGTGCTGTCTCCTGAGACTCAATGGTTTGGCTGAACTAAGTGGCTGGAATACAGCAAGGATGCCAGCCTGTCAAACCAAGCATGCCATTGTCCAGAGACAGCCAACTGACCTGGAGTCTGCATGATCCTTCCCAATGAGGGAAGGCCACCCTCCCCTCCACACCCCCATTCTTATTAGGGATTTCTGGGCCCAAGGGTAGGTAGGACGACGACCATGTCCAGCTTGAAGCATCTAGAGGAGCTCTAGACCTTTGCCCATTGTCCTTTATTAGATTATAAAGGGTCTTAAGTCTGAGAGGGGAGATTTGTTATGTTTTATTGTTAAAATAATTAATCATTTATTTATTTAAAAAAAAATATAAAAAATGCTTTATTGATTATGCTGTTACAGTTGTCCCAATTTCTTTTCCCTTTGTTCCCCTCCACCCAGTGATCCTCTTCCCTTCAATTGTCCCCTCCCCCTTAGTCCATGCCCATTGGTTGTGCATGTAGTTCTTCTCAATATTTTCCTGTATATTCCACTCCCTCCTACTATGCTTCTTAATTCCTGTACCATCTCCCTCCCTTTCCCACCTTACCCCTCCCCTCTGACCTCCCCCCAAAATATTCCCCATACCTATAATTCTTTTCTGACTATTGTTGCCTACTTAGTTTGCCTTTGTTTCAGTTCCCTAGCTTCTGTTATTGGTTGTTGTGATACAATCTTCATTTTAATGTTCATAGTTTGATCCTCTTCCTCCTAAACAAGTCCATTTATCATTTTGTATAGCAGTGGTTTAAATCTGATGAACTTCTTCAGTTTTACTTTGTCCTGGAAGCAGTTTCTCTGCCCTTCTATTCTCATTGACAGCTTCGCTGGATAGAGTAAGTGTGGTTGTAGGTTTTTGCTTTCATTACTTTGAATATTTCTAAGCAGTCCCTTCTTGCCTTCAGAGTTTCTTTAGAGAAATCAGCTGATAGTCTTATTGGGATCCCTTTGTACATAATTCTCACCTTCTCTCTTGCTGCATTTAAGATTCTCTCTTTATCCTTAATTTTTGACATTTTGATTATAATGTGTCTTAGTGTGGTTCTCACTGGGTCCAGTTTTTTGGAACTCTCTGTGCTTCCTGGACCTGTAAGTCTATTTCCTTCCCCAAGCTAGGGAAGTTCTGCTTCATTATTTTTTCACATAATTTTTCAATTTCTAGTACTTCTTCTTCACCTTCTGGCAACCCTACGATTCAGATGTTGGCTTACTTATAGCTGTCTCATAGGTTTCTGAGCCTCTCCTCATTTTCCTCACTTTTTGTTTTCTCTTTTTGCAGTGGTTGACTGTTCCTTCCCTATGTTCCGATTTGTTGATCTGATTCCTGGTTTTCTTTCCCACACCACTAATTTTGTATATGTTTTCATTCATTTCAGCAGGGCTAGCCTTCATTTCTTCCCTGTCTTGTTTAAAATCTGCTATTAGGTCTGTAGGCATTCTTATAACCAAAGCTCTGAACTCTGTCCAGAAAGACTTCCTATCTGCTGAGCCATTAGATTAGATATTTGCTGTTGTGATCTGTGCCATCCTGACAGTTTTGTTTTTACCTTTCCTTCCTGAGCTGGGCTGTCTCACCTCCTACGCTATAGGGGGTAGTGTCCCATGCACTTGTCATGACCAGGCAACCCTTATCACCACACTGTGGTGCTTCTGTGGGGGCAGGGGTCCAAGATGGATTCCTGCCGTTCATTCTCCGCTGAGAGACTGGGATCCTCCTCCTCTGTCCCATGTCCTTCCACCCTCACAGTCCAAGGCAATGGGGGTCTGCCTTCTCTGGCACTGGAATCACAAGCTGACAGGTTTGGTTTGCAGCCGGGGGTGCTCCCCAGGTACTTCTCACCTCCCCTTAAATACAGGTGTCTGTGCTTATCGCTGTTCGACCAGTGTCGCCGCTGCTGCCCCTGCCAGCACAGCTTGACCTCTCCAACCTGGCGTCGCCCCTCCTGCCCATCCTGATGAGCACCACTTCTTTATAACTTCATATGTTGGACTTCCATGTAGCTTTATTTTCTGGAACTTCTGGTTATTTCTAGTTTTGTGGTAGTTGTATTCCTTCTTAGTTGTGGAGGGAGATGGAGCATGTCAGTCTTGGCCTCCATCTTGGCCGGCAGTTTGTATAATTTTTTAAAAGTATTGGTGGATCCGGTTTGCCAATATTTTGTTGAGGATTTTAGCATCTATATTCATCAGCAATACTGCTCTGTAGTTTTCTTTCTTTGTAGTGTGTTGACCTGGTTTTGGTATTAGGATAATACTGGCCTCAGAGAAAAAGTTCGGGAGTGTTCCCCCTTCTTGGATTTTTTGGAATAGTTTGAGAAGGATAGGAGTTAGTTCTTCCCTAAAAGTTTGGAGAATTCTCCTATGATGCGATGTGGTCCAGGGCTTTTGTGTGCTAGGAGTTTTTTGATTAATGCTTCAATTTCACTAGCTGTTATCAGTTTATTTAGACTTTATGCTTCTTCTTGATTCAGTTTTGGAAGATTATATGTTTCCGGAAATTTTTGTCCATTTCACCCAGGTTGTCAAAATTTTTGTCATATAGTTTTTTTGTAGTAATTTCTTACAATTCTTTGTATTTCTGTGTTATCGCTTGTGATTACTCCTCTTTCACTTATGATTTCGTTTATTTGGGTCTTTTCTCTTTTTTTCTTGATGAGTCTACTTAAAGGCTTGTCAATTTTGTGTATCTTTTCGAAGAACCAGCTTCTGGGTTTATCGAGCCTTTGGATTGTTCTTTTAGTCTCTATGTCATTTAATTCTCCTCTAATCTTGATGATTTTCTTTCTTCTACCTGATCTCGGCTTTGTTTGTTGTTGTTTGTCGAATTCTTGTAGATGCAGGGTTAGGTTTTATATTTGAGATTCTTTTATCCTTTTTAGGTAGGCCTGTATAGCTGTTAATTTTCCTCTCAGGGTTGTCTTCACTGTGTCCCATGGGTTTTGGGCTGTTGTGTGTTCATTTTCATTTGTTTCCAGAAACTTTGATTTCTTTCTTGATGTCATTTTAAACCTGTTCATTATTTAATAGTGTGTTATTTATTCTCTATGACTTTGAATATTTTTGAGTTTTTTCCTTGAGGTTGGTTTCCAGTTTCAAGCTATTATGATCTGAGAAGATGCTTGATATAATTTCAATTTTCATGAATTTGTTGTGACTTTTTTTGTGTCCTACACTGTGGTCTGTCTTTGAAAAAGTTTCATGTACATTTGAAAAGAATGTATATTTTGCTTCTTTGGGTTAAAATGTTTTGTATATATCAATTAAGTCCATTTGATCTAGACTGTTGCTCAGTGTCACAATATCCTTGATGTTTCTTTACTTGGAAGACCTGTCCATTCATGACAATGGGGTGTTAAAATCTTTTATTATGAGTGTGTTGCTGTCGATATTTTTCTTGAAGTGGTCCAAGATTTTTTAAATATATTTTGGTGCCCTTATGTTGGGTGCGTATATGTTTATGAGGGTGATATCTTCTTTTTCTTTTTTTTTAAGTATATTTTATTGATTATATTGTTACAATAGTTCCAATTTTTTCCCCTTTGCTCCCCTCCGCCCAGCACCCCCCTTCCCCGACAATCCTCTCCCCAAGTCCATGCCCATGGCTCACCCTTTCATATATTCTTCTTCTTTTTTTTAATAATTAATTAATTAGTTAAATATTTTAACAATAAAAAATAACAATCCCTCCCTCTCAGACTTAAGACCCTTTACAATCTTATAAAGGATAATGGACGAAGGTCTCGAGCTCCTCTAGCTGCTTCAAGCTGGACATGGTCATCGTCCTACCTACCCTTGGGTCAAGAAATCCCTAATAAGAGTGGGGGTGTGGAGGGGAGGGTGGCCTTCCCACAAGGGGAAGGATCGTGCAGACTCCAGGTTGGTTGGCTGTCTCTGGACAATGGCATGCTTGGTTTAACAGGCTGGCATCCTTGTTGTATTCTGGGGGAAACAGGGTTAAAGGACATCATTCAATCCGTAACCACTAGATGACAAAAGACAGGTATTAATTTTTCAATGTCCCACATTAGGGAAAAGAAGGGCTTCTTTGGAGGAAGGTGTGCCAGGTATATCTCACCTGTCCAAAACCCTTTTGCCCATTATACTTAGTTTGGACTAAGGGAAATATTTTAGGTTTCCCCCCTCTCAGGCCTCTGGGCTCTTTCTGTTCAAGCCATTAGGATAGAAAAGAGAAACCAGTTTTAAAGTGAAGCCCACAGACCACCCCGTTCTTCACCAACCCAGCCACTTAGTTCAGCCAAACCATTGAGTCTCAGGAGGCAGCAATGCAGACAGGATTAAGTGAGGCCAATACGTACAGACAATCATTCAGGTAATGAGATCGTAGGCTTATGCCCTATGAAAACAGAAAACACATGTTAATTTATGTAACATAACCCACATACAAGTCTCTAAATCTGTAGGACTGTCTTATCGGAAAGACATCCAGTTGCAAGGCATTTGACATTCTTCTTGCCTGTAAATTAAACATCTTTGATAATGCCACAGATATAGTTTAACTTTCAAATGAAAACAAACTTTAAATGAAAAGAAACTTTAAAGACGGTTAGCTGCACTACTTTATAGTCTACCACTGGGCATTGTGATCTTCCTTGAATCTTGATTTTCTCCCTAAGATTACCCTCCTTGTCATTAAAGGGACTGCATTAAGTTCATTTTTAATTATCCTGTTCATTTTCATAAACACAACAAGAGCAGCAAATGATCACTTATGATCTTTAGTTCTGCTTTGCTGGAACTTACGCAAGGAACATTTAGGGTGACCTTCAGTCTGCCCTTCAGGGCACAGAAGCTGAGCCACATACCTGGTATTCAGCCTTGCCTGTAAACACCTGTCTTTTCCAGGTCCTCCTGGTTTTCCATTGTGCCTTAAGGTCCCTTCTAGCCATCTTTCAGGAAAACAAGCTTCGTTCCTTCCCTGGAAAGATTGCTCATCCATCTAAGGTACCAGACCTTTTATCTCGTGGACTTTAATTACCTTTGAAAGTCAGTCCCAGTTGCTCAGGGCTTTTTGGTAACAACCAAAGCCCAAGCATGTCTCCTTTAGGCATGACATTCCAGTCAAAGTCTTAGTCAAAAAAATCGTTATTAACAACTGGTCTTATTAATTTTATGCAAAGAAACTTAGGTCATTACTTACTTCTTTAGAATGCCAAATTCTGGAGGGATCAGATAGGGAGAAAATATATACAGTGTGAAGGAAAATTCTTGTCCTTCTAATATTCACTGAACTTGCATTTCTATTCTTTATATTTTTATTTTTTTCCCCCACTAAAAATTTTTCTGTTTGTTTTTTTTTCCATTACAGTTGTCTCACTTTATCCCCCTCTTGCTTCTCTGCACCTTGTCCCCCCCTTCTCCCACATTCAGTCCCCACCCAGTTGTCCATGTCCATGGGTCATTTATACATGTTCTTTGACTAGACCCTTCCCCTTCTTACCACTTCTCTCCCTCCCATCTCCCCCTTTGTTACTGTTAGTTTATTCCTCGTTTACATACCTCTGGTTTGATTTTACTCATTTGTTTGTGTTGTTCATTAGTTTCCTTTAACAGGTGATAGCATAAGGTAATTTTCTTTTGTTGCCTGGCTTATTTCGCTAAGCATAATTCTCTCTAGTTCCAATCATGTTGTTGCAAATGGTAGAAGTTCCTTCTTTCTTTCAATACTTATTCATTGTCATTTTCCCCCTTTGTACTCGTGTTCCTCTCTGTCTCTCTCTGTTTCTTCATCTTCTTAAAGCAGACCCTTTAGTATCTCTTGCAATACTCATTTGGTGAAGATGTATTCTTTTAACCTTCTTTTGTCTTGGAAACTCCTTATTTCACCTTCCATTTTGAATGAGAGCCTTGATGGGTAGAGTATTCTTGGTTGTAGGCCTTTGTTTTTCATTACTTGGAATATATTTTGCCATTCCCTTCTGGCTTTTAGTGTTTCTGCTGAGAAATCTGATGATAGCCTTATTGGAGCTCCCTTGTATGTTATTAGTTGTTTGTCTATTGCTGCTTTTAGGATTCTCTCTTTGTCTTTGAATGTTGGCATTTTAATTATGATGTGTCTTGAAGTGGGCCTGTTGGGGTTCATCTTCACTGGGACCCTCTGTGCTTCCTGGACTTGCATGATTCTTTCTCTCTTCATGTGAGGGAAGTTTTCTGTCATTAGTTTTTCAAAAAGGTTTTCTATTCCTTGCTCTTCTTCTTCTCCTTCTGGAATTCCTATGATACGGATATTATTACATTTCATGCTGTCCTGCAGCTGTCTTAGAGCCTCTTCAGTCTTGTTCAGCCTTTTTTCATTTTGTTGCACTGTCTGTGAGTTTTTGTCTACATTGTCCTCCAGCTCGCTGATCCGATTTTCTGCTTCCTCTAGCCTGTTTTTAATTCCTTCTACTGTGTTCTTCAATTCAGAGATCGTATTCTTCATTTCCTCCTGGCTCTTATTGATAGCTTCCATGTCCTTTTTGATGCTGGTATAATTCTCAGTAAGCTCCTTATAGTTCTTCTGGAGTTCACTGTAGTTTTTCTGGAGTTCTTTGTAGTTTCTGCTGAGCTCATTGAGCTTCTCCATAATCCATGCTTTCAATTCCATATCTGATAGTTGGCTCCCCTCTATTTCATTTAGCACTCTTTCTGGGGACTCTATCTTTCCTTTCGATGGGGGGTTGTTTCTCTGTCTCCCCATTTTTGTGACTCCTATTGTTTGTTGGTGCTTCTTAGAATGATCTGCACTTCCTGGATCTGCCCCTGGTGGCGTCAGATCCTGTACCAGTCTGGGCCTAGGCAGCCTGTTGGAGACTTTCAGGGATCTACTGCCTTTGTCTGGCTTCTTTAGTTGTTAATCTATTCAATCTGTGATTAGCTGTCAGGCTTAAGGACCATGGGTGTGGCAGCTTAATTCCTGTAGGCAGGGCCTTTGCTTCCCCTCAGGCTGACGCCACTTGGAGGAGGGGAATGGTCTGCCTGCAGTGTGGGGATGAGTCTGCACTGGGACCTGTCCGGCCGCTTCCCCAGCTCTCCCCTCAAAGCCACCACACCAAACTCTCCCCAAGCATTTCCAGTCCTCTCTGTCTTCCCTCTTCTTGTGCCCAGGGTAAGTGGGGGCCAAAATATTTTTATATGTGATCCGCTTAAGAACTCTTTTTCTCCAGCTGTTTCTCTCCGGCTAGCAAGAAACCCTGTGGCTTTTTGCTTTTTTCAGCTGGATACTATTTTACTTTCCACTCTGTTGCTGTAGGCTGGGAAGCTCAGCTGGGGGTTTAGACCCTGCCCTTCTCAGGGGGAATCCCCGGCTGCTGAGCTGTTTCTCAGTCCCTTCAGCTGCCACCCGTGTGAGCCCAGCCAGCCCTTCCGCGTCTCCGCACTCCCTACCGGTCACGTTGTGATGTAGCGGCCTTTTTGTCTCTCCGTGGTTATAAGACTTCTCTCCAGCTGGTGTTCGGTTGGTTATTCCAGATGATTTCTCCAAAATTACGTTGTAAATCCAGACTAGTTCTGGGAGAAAGTTAGTGTAGCTTCCATTTACTCCTCCGCCATCTTGTTTCTCCGAGGGTTATATCTTCTTGATGGATTCTTCTCTTGAGTATTATGAAATGTTCTTCATTGTCTCTTTTTATGGCCTTTGTTGTGAAATCTATTTTGCCTCATATAAGTACTGCTGCCCCTGCTTTATTTTTCATGTCTATTTGCTTGCAATATCGTTTTCCATTCCTTCGCTGTCAGTCTGTGTAGGTCATTTGTTTTGAGGTGTATCTCTTGTAGACAGCATATATATGGGTCATGCTTTCGTATCCACTCAGCTACCTTATGCTTTTTTTACTTAATTCATTTACCTTTAAGGTTATTATTGATAGTTACTTATTCATTGTGATTTTTTCCCCTTTGTAACTGTGTTCTTCTCTATCTCTCTCTGTCTCTTCAATTTCTTAAAATAGACCCTGTGATGAGGGTGCTTTTTACCACCCTAATGGCAATGGGAAGGGGTTCTTGGTCTGCATGCTGTCCGCTTAGTATCTGCTTGTCTTTGATTTAGTAGGTTTGATCTAGTCTGGTCTCTGGGCATAGTGCACGGGACTTGTGGAGAAACGGATGAGGCCCATACAGTGGCAAGCTTTTTGCTAGGTGTTGTTGGTCAAAGTCTGAAAAGGGCTGAACAAGGATGATGGGTTGGACCTGAGCTATTTCCTGACCTTGCTCTTTCAAGCCATTGTGATGAAGTGGGCTTTGATAGAAGGACCTTTATTAACCTTGTGCCATTCACAAGGAACACAAATAGGTAAGGTGAATCTTCAATGCTTTTGTGAAATAGCACAATTAATACTTTCTTTAAAATGTTTTATACATCTTTTTAATTCCTAAGGAATATTTTGTATTTAGTCACTGTTTCTGGTAGGTCTTGAGGAATGTTTCCCCAAGCATGAGTGTTTAATTATTAACTTTCTCAGATAAGAGATTGCAAAACCTCTTAAACCTCCACTTTCTTATGGGTAAATTGAGAATGATAATATTATGTTACAGTATTGTTGTAATATATTGTATTGTTTTTACAATTTATAAGGCTAATTTACCAATTATTAAAGGAACAAAATTCTTTCTGATTTTTATTTCTGTATTTCTTATTCAGTATAGAAGCTGCTGAACTAAAATTTTTTATAACAAAATTTTCTTCCTGTTATAGTTACATGTGGTTTTAATTGAAAGTGTGCCAAGTGATAAATATATAAACTTCCTGCTCTCTTAGAGATAATCTGATAAAGCACGAGGCTTCATCGTCTTCACCTGTCAGTATGTTGTGGTTTGTTTTCTGTTTCTTTGAATATACAAAACCTGTAGCATTTATGTTTTTAGAACCAGCTGTCTCAGCACTGCCCTGGGAACGGTGCTGCATTTGTTTTTGGAAATTGGAATTTACTGTAATCACTGGAGAAATGTTGTGTTGCTTTGAACATAGCTCATACCATGTAATGGCATTGTATTAAATACATTAATGTAATAGCCTTCAATGCAATTATCATTATATCAATTTATATAACTTCTATTGCAATATTAAGTCCTCACAATATTAAGATGAACAGTGTTATCAAAAATAGTTATTTTTAATTGAAATGGCTGTGTGTAAAACACTTAGCAGAGTGCCATTCATTCATTTATTCATTCATTCAATAGACATATTTAGAATTTTAAAATAGCCAGACATTGAGGTGAATTAGACATAGAACTTCTACTAAGAACATTAGAGCTTATAAAGTAATATTGTCAAGTAAACAAATGAGATCATGAAAGGGTTACAGATGCTAAGGTAGAATTTCACAATCAGCAGAATGGGAACACAAAAGAGAGAGGGGTCAGTTGTAGAAGGCTCACAACTCTGAGTGGCACAGTTATCATTATGTCATCAGGGTACCACTGTAGTTTCATAAAAGTTTTTTGACAGGCTTCAGTCAAGGCTAGAGGTAACAGAATTGAATTTCACATTCTAGAGTCCTGTGATTTCTGAGATAGGATGAAGAGCGGTGCCCTTTTACTGCTTTTCTACTATTAATATCCAGCATTTATGCTATCACTTAGTACTCCACACCAAGACTATACTGTGTAGGCTTGATTGTTTCCCTCATTTAATAGATGAAGCAATGAAAGCACAGAGAGTTTAAAGTCACACATACAGCATGGGCAGAGCTGTGAGTCAAGACCAGGCAGTCTGACTGCTGAGTCTGTTCTCTTGACCACTACATTGCAGTCTCTCACGTCCATTGTGTGACCCAGCTGGGTGGTGTACTCTCTGTTACCTTGTTCCCTTTCATCTTTTATAAGATTGTACACTGATATTTCCTTATGTGTCAAAGAAGATCTTGCCTTTATCAGAGATGAGTTGGTCCACATTGACCCTGCATCCCAAGCTCTGGAATATAAGATGCTGCTTAAAGACAGCATGCCAGCCCTGAGTTGAGACCCTGCAACCACCTTTGAGCCCATCAGTCTGTATAGCAGAATGTGGAGCCCATAACTGTGCCTTATCTATGAGATCTCAATCCTGAGCTAAATGAGACCGTATGTGACTGGTTACACTAAATGCATGCCTATGGCATTTTTGGGGAAGAGGTGGCTGGACTCCAGCAAATATATCTCATGTCTAGGATCTGGGTAAATGGTTTCTAGTGATTGTGTGGAGTCCAAAACTGGGTAAGAAATAATAAATCTGGGCCCCAGAGAGAGGCTAGTGTCATCTCTGAATGACAGCAGAACTTGATTCTAGCTCCAGTACCTGAGTTTAAATTCTGGTTCTGATATTTGTAATCAGTTATAATTAATAATAGATTTTTGCAGATATGGAAGAAGACATGTATTGCTATGGGGATTAGGCATGCGTAACTGAATCTTATAAAATTAATGAGAAGTATTACATGCATGTGTTCCATTGTTACCCCCCCCTTCCTTTTAATTTACCTAAGTCCCAAGAAGAAAGAATGGGCACGGCAGGAATTGAGAACTTGTACCTGCTGACATGGGTCCTTTTAGTGAGGAATGTGACAAGGCTGCGGACTGACTCACAGTTGCCCTCACTGTTTGTCCCATTGAGAACTTCAGGTATGGGATGCAGCAGGGCATGAAGCTGTCTCTGAGCTCTGATGGGGACTTTGGGGATGGGGGTGTCACAGAATGTTTCCTTCCCACATCTGTGTGCTTAACGGTTGAGGGCCAAGATGAGGGGACCACAGGGTTGGTTTGTGTACATTGCGGGGGTGCCTTATGAAAACATTGAGCTTGAGAAGGCACCAAGAGTGGGTGGTAACATGAGTTAATAACCTCAAATTTTGAGGCAGACCCCTATTTTGCATACCCTTACTTCCCTTGCCACTGTCTATAACTATCTTGTTGTGGACCCTGGCCAGCAGTATCTGTGGCGCTGTGTATGTGGCAAACAAAATCACATGGATTCTATGAATCCTGTGGCGAAAAGGGACATAGCAGCCACTCTCTAAGTGATAGAGCATGCCCTGACATTTGCTTGGACAGGCTTTTATTGCTTTCAGAATGGAGTACATTAAACAAAGCCATAACTCATTATGCTAGAGGCAAGGTTGCTTTAGATGATTATTCCTTACAGAAAACAAACAAAAAAAAATGAATATCATGCATGCAAGGAAGTGATAAGGATGGGTGGGCTAGTGATATCCTGTCCTTGAAACAGTTCAGAATCATCCTCAAAAAGTTTTTAAAAATTGTATATTAAACATCTGTTGTTTTCAATTCAGGGTGAGTGAGTTTTAGCAAAAGCAAGATTCAAAGCAGTGTAGGTACAATGCAGGCCTAATTCCCACGGGAAAGCCCATCTAGGGGCCTGGCTCCTGTTTGTCACCTCATGTCTGTTGGTTTTCCAAACCAGGGCTGAGCTACATTCGCCATTGCCACGCAGAGCAGTTCCCTATACTATCCTAAGGCTACTTTCTGGAGAGCATCTGGGAGCTTCTCTGATCAATGGAAACCAGAATAAGGTATCAGTGACTAAACTGGGCATGTGCTCTTCTGCATTTGGCTTTCCCCACAACCCACCTGGATTTCATTCTTGCCACACCTTTCCTCATGGCCTCAGATCTAAGAAGGTGGGGTCACTGATGGTTTCAGGTAGCATCTTCCCCCCCTTTTTTTCTGTTTCACATGCTTCTCCTTCACCACCCCATAACAAAAGATGGTCTGGTTTCCCCTTTCTGTTTGGGTAGTTCCCTAAAAATACATTTTGCATCTTCTTTATCTATGCTTTACAATTGTTTTGAGTCCTACCAAAACAAATTCTCAATTTGAAATTTAGAATATCTTAGTCTTTCCAACTCTTTTATTCTTGGAACCTCAAAACCTTATTTTGAAAGGCCAGAGTTGAATGTTGACTCTGTTTTCTTTATTTCTGACAATAACAGTTTCTTTCTCTCCCAAAGCATAATTCTTTAAATTTTTCAATGTATATGAGCTTTTTATTTTAACTTTTGGACAGCCACAAGTAACCATCTCCTTTCTGGTCATTCATAAACCAAAATTAACTCTTCATTTAACATGTTTATTTCTCTGTAATCCATCTGCTCTTTTAACTCTGCTGACATCACATCATTTCACAGCCCCTTGTGAAAGGTGCTAGGTATTTACTTCTGTATGTTTCTTTTTCTTGATTGATAAAAGGTAAAAGTGACAGAATGTTATCCTGCAGAATGTCACTTTGTTTCCTTTGTGCTTATTTGGATATTGATTTAGATTTGTAAGTTATATTCTTGGGTTTATATCTAAATAGAAAAAATATGTTTCCCAGCTGTTCCAGATCCATATACTTGATGCTGGCACAGAGCTGACACTGGGATTAATGGGTTGATATACACCTAGAGCAGAGGAGATACTAACAGAAAAATAGTTCTCACACAAAGTTTGGTGCAAAGTCATTCTCTCAAACTCTTTTTAGAGCAAGAGGATCTTCAGAATCTCAAAGACATGGTTTGTCTTTGCCGTATGCTGCTATTCAGAGTCTGATTCTGACTTAGTAAACAGCTCTTCTCCTTCAAATTTATTTCCTCTTAATGGGAGCTGAAGCCTTTTTAACTGAGAAATTTACTCAATATAGTGTAGTTAGGACAATTATTGAGGGGCTAAACCCCTGGGCAATAATTTTGTTCCTTTGAAACTCACACAATAATTTTTTGAGTCTTTTACACTGTCTTCCTGATTTTCATCTTAAGTGTGACTTGATTATCTGAACCACTTAACCACTCTCCCAGTTTTTAATGGATGGCTTTCCTATGGTTCTTAAAAGGGCTGCTGCTTTAAGAAGGATATTTATTAAAATTTCTGATTTTAGGCCTCTCTGGGATAATCATTACTTTTGCTTGCCAAGGCATTTCTTCTTTTTATCTGATTGACTCTTTTAGGTATCTGTCTTCCTTTGTGAACCATTGACAACTTAAATTTATTTCCCTTTTGTACTATTTTGTCTAAGAGAAGTTGGACTTGAGTGTATTAGCATTGAAATCTTGTAGTTCTGTTTTGTGGCTCATTTCCCCTACATATCTTCCCAGTCTATGTATTAAGATCTCAGACATTTCTTTCTCATGACCACTCAGTTTGACATCTTGTACTTTATTTATTATGACCATTTATGGTTGTAATTATTATTTCTTGTAGAACTGTTTCCTTCTACTGTCATTTACTTCCAGCCTGAATGATTTCCTTTAGCATTTTTATAGTAAAAGTCCATTAGCAATGAGTTTTCTCAGTTTTAATTCATCATGACATTCTGGCTGCTTCGTCATAATTGCTGCTAAGCAGAGAGTTTTCTGGCTTTTGTTGCAAACCCTAGAATGGTATATTCTCCAAAATCAGTCCCTCAAAAAGGCTCATTCATAAGCAACATAGATCATTTGAAATGGTTGCTGCTGTTCTCCCTAAGTCTAAACACTCTGAAAGTCTTTTTACCAACTGCTGGCTGCATTTTGACCAGCCAGTCTGTAAAAAGGCTTGTTCTGGAACTCTCACAAATCTGGGTGGGGAAGCTTCTCCTAACTCTCTCTTCTGCATATTTTCCTGATTTTTATCTCCCCAAATTATAGTAGCCAGCTCTCTTTTGTGACTTCATTAACACCATGCATCTAATAATTTTTGCGAGTACATTTTACTTCTAATTGGTTTTATCACTTTCCAATGGCCAATGAACATGTATATTATACTGGGAGAAGCCCTGGACATCCTCCAATATTCGTGCCCTGCCCAAACTTATGAAGATTACAAGAGTGAGAGTAGTTTAGGCCCCTGGACAGCATCCAGAGTCATCAATTAAGTAGTAAGTTGGGCTCAGCTCATAACCAGGACACCATTCTCAGTTCTTACATTAGTTCAGCAACACCTCCACACATTTACTATGTGGTGGAGTGTTTGAAGGTGGATTCTTTATTTGGTCACTGCTACATGATATCTCTATACCCTGAAGAATCACTGCAAAACCACATTTGTATTTCAAATTGTTACTAGATCAAAGCAATCTTGAAGCAATATATTTCCAGAGAAAAAGCCCACTAGTCTGAAATTCTTTTTCTGTTAGTTAAATTGTGTCAGATCCCTTCATCCAGTCTGTAAAACTCATAGGGTCAAAAGGTCTTGATTCTTCTGTCTATATTCCTTCTGGATCTCCTCTGTGTACATCTCCTCTTCCTTGCTTTGTTTCCCACTTAGATTCAGGTCTGTGGGTGAGTGCCAATTTGTCCTCCATCAACTTCTAGTAAAGAAAGATGAGTTGATATAATTTGCTTAGAAGGTTTTATAATTAGACACACAAGAAATGACAATGTCCTGAAGAATTAAGAGGAAGTAAAGGAAAGAAAAGTCTGAATTTAAAAGGATTTGATAACTGCCTTGGCTGGAGTAGCTCAGTTGGTTGTGCATCATTCTGCAAACTGAAAGGTCATGAGTTTGATTCCTGGTCAGGCACATACCTGGGTTGCTGTTTTGGGCCCTGGTTGGGGCATGTACAAGTGGCAACTGATTGATGTTTCTCTCTCACATTCATGAATCTCTTCCTCTTTTTCTCCTTATCTCCCCCCCCCCAAATCATTTAAATAAGTTTTTGAAAAAATTTAAAAATAAATAAATTTGTTTGATAACCAACAAGACATGAGAAAAGAGTGAGGAATCTGTGTAGGCTTCAGTAATAAATGAAAAAAGAAAAGCCTAGAAAAATAGAGTTGACAAGGGAAAAAACAGTTATATACAATTACATTTTTATTTTATTTACATTTTTAAATTTTAGGTTTTTATTGTTTATTCTATTACAGTTGTCCTAATTTTTTTCCCCATTACCTTCCTCCACCCAACCAACCCCCTCACTTCGTCAATCCCCACACCATTGTCTTATGTCCAGGGGTCCTTCATATATGTTTTTTGACTAATCCCTTCACCTTCATTCAAACAGTCCCCATCTCCCTCCTTTGAGCAGGATAAGGAAAGCTATATTCATTCTCTCTTACTAGCCAACCTCTCACTCTCAACTTTGAAACTGACACCCAAGTCTGGTGTCTAGAAATTGTTTATAAACAGATGATGTGACATCCCAGGAAAGAGTATACATGATTCAGGGATTTTTTTTTCATGAGTTCATCTTGCTAGGAATGAGGGGGTGAGTTCGGCCAAGTTTAGAGTCCCTTGCCTATGAAGAGTGACCTGGAACATCTGTGATTCTGGGCAAGTTAATGCCTTGAGTAGCGTGTGGAGGAGATGAGAAAACAGGTCAATCCACTTACCTTGGATTTCCTCTTAGGGAAACTCATTGAGGTTTAATCCTCTATAAGCAATTGAATCCAACTTGCTAAATTATCCACAAAGCAAAACAGTATTTTATTCTGAATATTTAATTTTGAGCAATTTCCATATATAGTGAAATACAATTATAGGTCAACACTGCTCTACTGGAATACAGGCAATTAGAATATCTGAGGCCTCATCTCATGTTTAATGCAACCGCTTTAAAAGCCACTGTAGATGTTCCAGGGGCACTTAGTTCAACATCATCATACTCAAGGTCCCCCTTTCCCCCCTTGAGCAGCCAGGGACTATCTTCCTTCCCAGGGTGAGATGCCCCTCCAGGGAAGTGCAGAGAGGAACCTGCAACAGCAAAGACAATTTAATTAAAACTGTGGCAGAGGGACAGGGCAGTGCCCTATGGTAGAAGCAAGTCTAGAATATGGTGATGACAAAGCATTTCTGGGGAGTCGTTAATGTTCAGGTAGGCTCAGAGTATTTAGTATAAGTTACAGCAAGGGTGTATCCATGTGGGTCTCTTGGTGCACAGCTTACCTGGGAAATACTGGATCACAGGATATCTGTGACCAACACGGGTGCTCTCTGAACACCCTTTTTTCCTGGCTTACACAATGAGCAGGGAGATAACCCAAGAATAGTAAGAATCATATGACAGGATTTGGAAATTTCGTTTTTCACGATTTTCAGGTCTGGGTTCACAATCTAACTCTGCTCTTGGTGGCCTTGGCTTGTGTTCTCAGATGCCAGCAAAAACAATCACAGGAATCTTGTACAGTTGCACCCCTCTCCATGGAATGACTTTAGTCCTCAGATAGACAAACACTATTCTCTGGATAATGAGTGCCTTCGTTTGGCCATTGAAATGTCAGGAGCAGATTAGATCATAGTTGCCTACCATTCTGAGTCTATAGTCTACCACCATGGCTTCAATACCTAATCCATCATGTATCATAGATCTTGTACATATTAGTGCTAATGTATTATCACAGTGCATTTTAAAGTATCAAAATATCTCACAGATTCCAATATTGCATTATGTTTAAGCCTCTAACTATTATCCATATATGAGACAAAAATGTTACCAGAACAGTTGTTCCATTTTTGGATTTGTCAATATGCTCAATTACTCTATACATCTTATCACAGGCACATCAAAGATGAACTTATGACCAACTCAGAAGAATATATGCATCCTTATGTTCCTAGCAGCATTATTTACAATAGCTAATAATTGGAAACAGCCTAAGCACCCATCAGTAGATGAGTGGATGAAAAAGTTGTGGTACATTTACACAATGGAATCCTAAAAAGCAAAAAAAAGAAGAAATTCTTACCTTTTGCAACAGCATGGATGGACCTGGAGACTATTATGCTAAGTGAAATAAGCCATTCAATGAAAGACAAATACAATATGATCTCACTTATTAGTGGAATCTTATAAAAAACATAAGATGCAAAATAGAATCATGGGCATAGACAACATGTAACAGACTGACAACTGTATGAGGAGAGGTGGGAAGGGGGAACTGGTTGAAAGAAGGTGAAAGGATTTGTCAATGAACATATATGAATGACCCATGGACATGGACAACATGTGGGGTTGACTGTGGGAATGAAGAGTGGGCTGTGTGGAGAGGGCAAAGGGGGAAAATTGGGACAACTGTCATAGCATAACCTGAAATATTTAAAATAAAAAAAAAAAGAATGAAGTTATGGAAGAACAGCTACCAAGACTACAGAGTGTTTCCTTCCTCTAAAGGAATATGAAGCATTAAAGAAAGGCATGTGGTATAAGTGATGCTATTGAACATATGAAGACATGCAAATTTTGAATTTACAAGAAAAATGGGCACTGGGAAGTTCAAGTTCATCCTGTCCAGGCCAGAGACAAAATGTGACAGGGATCAACTAATCCCACTCACCTGTCTGAAAAGCTCTAACCCCATTCTCTGTGGGCACTTCCTCCTCACCCATCTGAGAGGCAGAAGGAGCTTTGTGCACTGGTACCTCTTCTGCATCATCATAACCCTCGCTCAAGGCATCAGTCCTCTGGGCTGCAGCTTCTATGGGCAGACAATGGGGTCAGGTGAAACCACAGCAAATGGGTGGGTTTGGGTAATACCTGCAATCCTTTCTGACCCAGAGATTCTGCTCAACAGAGGCACCATTCACCCCATGCTTTAAAGGTTTTTTCTAGGCCATGTATTTCATTTCTATGTGCCAATAAAAGGGAAAATGATCCAAATATCTCAGTATTTCTTGATTAAAACTACATATTTTTCAAAGCAACTCTCACACCAAGGACCATTACTAGAATATTTTATCAGGATATACTTTCCAGATGTTATTTTAAAAACAATTTGTGCCTGTAGTCACTGGATGAAGGTGTTCTGGACACTGAGAGCCTGTCCCTAACATCAGGCATTACAGAGCCACAAGAGAAGAGGGAGTTGAGTCCAGAGAGACAAGGGAACCCTCACATCTCATTCAAAGGAAGATTATTTCCCTTGGCTCTCATCTCTGGGGACATTCCCTTTCCCCCTATACCCAGCCAGGATAGATCCACCTCCACTATCTAGAACATATTTATAGTCACTGTTCTCACCATCCCTGGTGTAATATGGCAGTTTTGTCACTGAGTCATCTGGAAGGGACCCTAATGTGGAGACAAACATCACAAAAATGAACAGAACAAACTTTGCCACACCCAGATACTCCACAGTAATGCTGAAAAGAAATGCTAGGGCTGGCATGGCACTCATGGTGTCAAGGAAAGGCTCTGAGCTCACAGGGGATCTAGAGAGGCTCACTGTGCCTCTTGGAGCCTGGGGTATATGTGGGGTCTGCAGATGCTGAGAATATATGGCTTACAGCCAGTGGATGGCTGAATGATAGAGGTTCCAGGAGGGCAAGGCAGGGAAACTCACCTGGGCTGCTCAGTAGATCCTCTTTCTCTGGTGTTACATGATAATCAATCTCCTCATACAAGCCCTCATCAAGAGCATCTTCAAAACTGGATAAGGCTGAGCAAACCACCAGCAGGTCAGAGATTGCCCCACTTATACTGCCCTAAACTGATAGACTGATCCTTCATTGTCCCCGATGCTCATACGTGGAAAAACCCTGATGGCTTCCAGGACACCTCTATAGCCTTCTACCCATGCACCATGTTTGCACCTTCTACCTTTGTTCTGACACTGTATCCAAAGTTCAGCTCTTACTCTTTCCTATCTCACATAAATAGCCATGACTTATGAGTGCTCATACCCCACTCTCTAGAACCTCTGTATATTCAGCTCTTAGTGGCTAACGAGAGGCAGATGGACTTTTGCAAACAAATGAGGTAAGAACAGATACGTTGCCCAATCTTCCCATTGGAATCCCTGGCACATTTCCTGTCTCCACACACTTTCCATGTTACCCAGTACCGCCTGCAGTGCACCTCTGTGCTCCACTCTCCATCTATGCAGCTGAATCACCAGGATGATGAGGACCAGGAAGAGAAGGGCCCCCAGGATGAGGCAAAGGACCCCAGGCAGGGAGAAGATGCCAGGGACAGATCTTGGGTCAGATCTGGTTCCTAAAAAGAACAGAGCCAAGGGGAGTTGGAGGAGGACAAATATACAGGAAATCTCACTATGACAACATTTCCAGAGAGCTCAGGACAGTGAAGTCCTAGCTTCCAACATAATGGGATTGATGGTGACCCTGGTGGGAACTCCCTCAGGTCATGGCCTCAGATAAATTCAGATCTGCTTGGGTATGGTCCACAGGGGTGCTGGGGGTTATTAGGAAGCCCAGGAACTACAACAATCTCTGAGGACCAGGGCACAGCTTCAGCCCCTTCTCTTGGGCCTCTCCAGACTAGAGCATCAAACAATCTTGGCATAAGTGTCAGCTGCTGAGCAACACTCACAGGCTGGTGAAGAAAACCTTAGATTCTACAACACAAGAGCCAGACTTCCATGGTCTGAGGGCACGAGAAAATTCTGGCACAGTGAACCAAAAAGGGAAAGTTTCTTCAAGGAAAATATGCTGATAACTCCCCACCACCCAGTAGCCTCTTGGGATCTTTCTTTTTCCAGTTGGCTAATTCTGTCAGAGAACCTATAGAACGTGTCCCAAGAATTTGAACATTCTCTCCTATGCATGGATGGTAGGGTAGCACTGTACCTGCTCTAGTGGTTGGCAATGTTGTTCTTTTACCTAGAGAGAAAAACAAGAGTTTGGAGCACAGGAATTGGCTAGAACACAGGGTAGCCCACTTTTCCCTCCTGAGCCCTGAAATCTCCCTTTGCTTAGCTCAATACCAATGTTGAGTCCTCCTGGCTCCCCTCTCCTAATCCAGGGCTACAGCACCTACAAGCTTTCTGAATACAAACTGCCCATCTCACCCCAGCCCAGCCCACTGCCCCACCCCTGCTCCAGCTCAACCAGAGCCGAACCCACTCCCACCACTCACCAGAGCACCTCACTCCAGCGTCCTCCTCGTGCTTGCAGTCGCTCTTCCCCCAGGGCTCCGCAGCACAGGCCCACAGGGAGGACTCCCTGCCCCTGCACCGCACCTCATCCAGCCAGATGCTCCCATTTCCGGGGCCAAACGCCGCCCTCTGCAGGGCTTCCAGGGCAGAGCCGCAGCCCAGCTGCTGACACACCACCTCGGCCTCCGCCAGGCCCCAGGAGTCGTCACACACCGTGCCCCAGGAGCCACTGTGCCAAACCTCCACTCGCCCTGAGCACTCGGTGTCTCCATCCCTGAGTCGGAGCTGGTCTCTGTCTGACAAAGGAGCAGCACCTCCTGTTACTGCCCCTGGTGGGAAGGACGGAACCCTGGGAGCCAACAGGGAGGATGGGAGGGGCTTTTGTACCTGTGCAGGGGGCAGCAGTGGGACAGCTCTTGGGTCTCCTTCCTGCAGAAGCAGACAATGGGGAAGCACTGGGTCAGGAACAGCTGGGTGTGGTCTTGCCCCACAGCAAGATTATTTAAGGTCCTTGGCTCAGTGAAATGACAAGTGAAAACACAGGCCTCATAATTAATGGCCTGAGTTACTGAGTCTCTATCACCAGCTGAAAATACTTTATCTGTTTACCTGTTTATCACATCCCCATCTACACAAATACAAACACAGACACCTCTGAATGAAAGCTCCTCTGGAGGAAGGACCTTGCATATGTTATTCACCTCTGTGTTTTTGCTATTAAGACAGTGCCTGGCACATTGCATGCATTCCTTCAGCAAGTATTCATTGAGAATCTTCTATAAATACTAGGTATAAGAGCTTGATTAACATTTATTGAATGAGTAAATGAATAAAATCCCATGAATTATAATTGTTTAAATCTCGCTAATCAGTAAGGTAAGAAAGGAAATACAAATTAGTATTAATGATAATACTAATGGTAATGATAATGGTAATAAATAGCAGATGTTAAAAACAAGTCCAGAAAACAGAAATAATTTGTTTTGAATATGGCACTTACACTTTTAAAAGGGAAATTATACAACAGATTGTAAACTTCCCCAATATTTTTTCAGTGTGAGATATGGACAAGCAAAAAAGATTACTATAGGGACAGAACACGTTTTTAAAAAGGACTAGAACAAGTAGAATTTAGAGAAAGAGAGATTACTAAGTAGTTAATGTGACAGAAATGTCTGTATGAGACTTAAATAAATATACTAAGAAAAACTATGTTGAGAGGTCAAAGAGGATAAAAACAAACAAACACATGTAAGACTTGAAACCAAAGAAAATAGACATAAATTAAGAACAACACTAGAAAAGAGACATATACACCATACTTGCTATAAAATGTCAGAATTGGACTTCTCTTTCCGTATCATTCTATCAAACCATCTGCCCTGTGCAGAGAACATCTCTCAAAATGATACAGGACCTCTCTTGGGTGGATGTCACTTCAGGATTGAAAACCTCACTACCTCTCAATTATTATGCTTGATAGTAGAAAATTACCATCAATAACGTCTTATAGTTTAATATTCTTTCAGTCTTTCACAAGAGTAAGAAAAAACGATGAAGAAAGAGAAGCAAGGAAGGAAGTGAGCTTCTGCCTGTAAAATATCTGTTTCTCACTGCTGTGGATTTCAGGCACCTCCCAAAATATTGTCCAAAGTATAACTGAATCGGGTGTTGCCGGGGGGTGGGGGTGAGGGAGAGGGCAAGAAGGAAAAAAACAAGATATAGGGAAAAAATGTTAAGTGTAGAGAAAAAGGGGGATAAATGGTAATGGAAAAAAATACCATAAAATACACTATTAAAAAAACCCAATTTAACAATAATATGTATGATTGAATCTCAACTTTGTAAAAGCCAATAATAAAACACCAATGTAAATCCACTTATGGGTATGAGTTTGGATATGATTTAGTGAAAATGGATGAATTTAGAAAATGGTACTTACTAGTCCATTAATTCTATTTATATCAGGAGGATATGAATGAACAAGGAGTCTGAGGATACATTTCATTTCTCCTTTTACATTTTATATGCCCTCCCTGCTAACAGTAAGTAAGCAATGTTTTTGTAATTTAAAGGAAAGAGAAAGGAATTGGCCTTTTTCTAATCTTAAAACAAACTAACGGAAAGAACACAAATTCCCTTGTGCAAAGCCTGGTGCAAGCCCCGCAGGAGCAGTATGGGTTACTCAGAGAAGAGACAGACAAGCAAAAGGGGACATAAGGAAAGGCCTGCTGGCCATCATTCTTGCCTCCAGTGTTCCTTATGTATAATAGTGTTCATTGCCTGGGGGACCATCAGAGTGGCAAGAGTGTGTTATGATCCTTAACTAAACCCAAACCTGCCTCCTGGTAACCTCCATCCATCAAGTCAGGGCCTCGCCCCCTGGAGCAGCTCATGGTGAGTCCTCTCCCTCTTCCATGGGAGTCCTTCCAAATCTGAGGCCAACAACCAGGCTACATCTACTCTGGCATTTCTGCTAATTATCCTAATTACAGACTCCCTGTGATGTGGTTTCCAGTTATTTTTGCAAATGGCACACATGCACCTAGACAGTGAAATGTCTTAGTATCACTTCTAAAGGCAGTTCATCCTATATATGTCAATACATTAATCACCTTGGTCATTAAAATAAGTTTACTTCCAGCATTGGGTGTAATATTACAGTACCTTACTTCCAACTCTCTGTACTTCACAGTTTCTTAAAAGTGTTATGTGCATTTTCACCATCACCTTATTCTTCAATATTTTTATTTCTGGTTTCCACCCTCTGTCCAACACTATACCCTCAAAAGCGTTCTGGTTAAGACAATTAATGCCATACAATGATAGGCACATTTCACTTCTAATTTCCTTAATGTCTTAGTAGTATTTAACAAATATGACCATTCCCCTGTCCTTGAAACTTTTCTTTTAACCTGACTTCCAAACACAGAATTTTCTGGATTCCTATTTCTCTCTCAGCTCCATGTCAGTTCATAGAATGCTCTGCCCAGTTTTTAAATGTTAACATTCTTAGATTCTGTCCTAGGAATGTTTATTTTCCTAATGATCTCATCCACTCTGATCTAAGCATCTCTATGACTCCTTCCAGATTTGTATCTCCAACCCAGATTTCCTTCCTAAACTCAAACTGCCTAATGACATCTCCACCTGAGAGTTCTTATGTACTTTGAATTTAAGTGATCCATAACTCAGCCCACAGAATTACTCCCATAAGCTTCTGTGTATCCCATATTAATAAAAGGCATTTCCATATCTCTAGCAGTCAGCCTTGACTTCTCCAAGCTATTTTGTTACCATTATGCATGTACATTTCTCCTGCAATAATCCTTTGTTTATCTTGTACTCAAGGATGTTTTCTTTTTATTCATTTATATATTTTTATTTATTGATGTGTGTGTGTGTGTGTGTGTGTGACAGAGAGTGGAGAAACATTAATTTATTGTTCCACTTATTTATGCATTTATTAGTTGATTCTCAGATGTGCCCTAACCAAGGACTGAACCTTCAACCTTAGTGTATTGGGATGATACTCTAACCAACTGAGTTACATGGCTAGGGCAAAAGGATGTTTTCTTAATGCAAAACTGGTTAATTTACTTCCCAGCTGAAAAACCTTTCAATTAGTTTTGATTACACCTTTGTGAAAATATCTTTAATTTGACTACTCAATTAAACAAGTTGTTAATTTATTCAAAAACTCTTTTTGAGTGTCTACTGTATGCCAGGTGCTGTTACAGCACTGGGTATACAGTAGTGAACACAAAGGCCAGTCAAAGTCCTTGATCCTTTGGGATTATCAAGTTAAAAGGATAGATGTATAATAAACATAAAAATGAACAAATGAGGATTCCACATAGTAAAAATACTATGAGAACCATAAGTAATGCTATAAAATATAAAATTGATTGGTCAGAGGAATAGGAACTCTGTAAGAGGGATGTTGAGAAAAGCAATCAGCGTGTTTAGGGATAAGCACCGAATGTCAGGAGTATATCCTAAACAATTTTGGGAGAGGTAATATCATTTAAATTGATGTGAGGGGCCTCACTGAGGAATTAATATTTAAAGTGAGAACCCAATCATAAGAGGACGACAGGCAAGCAAAGCAGAGAGAACAGTTAGTGCAATGTCATAAGATGACTAATACCATCTGTCTGGTAAAAGAATACTAAAGCATAAAAGGATGGCCAGTCTGCCTTCCCTTACTTTCTATTTCATGAATACAAAGGGAATCAATATACATACCTGCTGAGTGGAAGAGTGATACGAGAAAAGGAACATGTATGGCTTTGTCAACCAGTGTAAGAAATCTGAATTTCAGTTTAAGTTCAATAGAAAGCCATTGGTGGCTTATAAGTTATAAGAAAAAAAAAAAAAAAACAGTAAAAGAAAAGAGAAAAAAAACACTAAATTCTAAAAATTGTCTCTGGTTGACAGAAAAAATACATTATGGAGGAGAAAGACTGACCCTAGATGACCCTGAGCAACTATTAGTTGATCCAGGCAAGAGGTGTTCTTTTCTGGACAGGATGAAAATGAAAAGAGCAAGAGTAGAAGGATTAAGGATGTATTTGAAGAGAAAGCCAACAGCACTTGTTGCTATATTGAAATGGAGGGAAAAGCAAGTGAAAGAAATGAAGATTGACTCCCATCTATTGAGCTTAAGTAATGGTAGTGACATTAATGGAAACGAGAAATATAGTAGGAAGGAAAAATGGAGGTACATGGATTGAGTAGGTGGAATAGAACATCCTTTGTTGTGACAGCTAAGTTGGGGGAGGTAGGGGATGGAGGGATTGAGCAAAAATGAAAAAGGACTCATGGACATGGACAACAGTGTGGTGATTGCTGGGGGAAGGGGGATATAAAGGGACTAAATGGTAATGGAAAAAATACAATAAAGATTAAATGAAAAACATTCCTGCTTTGGGCTAAATTTGAATGGCCCATTAATATTCAAGTGAAGAAATCAGGTAACAATGGAAAATACGAGTTTGGTGTTAACAGCAAAGAGCAGATGTGGAGTTAGCTGTCAGAATATAGAGATTATTTAGGCCTTGGGCGTTAGGAAGGGAGTACAGTTAAAGAAGAGGAAAGAGTATAATACTGAACTCTAAGAGTGTCCAAAATCCAGAGGATGAGCACAGGAGTTTCAACCCTGTAAGAATAAGAGCAATAATCAATGAGGTAGAATAAGGAGAACAATCAATATGATAGGGGGATCATCAGAAGGCAAAAAGAAAAATTGAGAAGGAGAGGGAAGTCAACCTGTTGAAAGCTGCTGAAAGGTCAAGAATAATGAAGAGAGAAAGATTTGTTATATTTTATTTTCTTACTGATTATGAGGTATGATGGAGTCTAAAACTTAAATGGATACATTCGAAATAGTGTGAGACACAAAAGTGTGGGTATAGTGAGTGATTAATAATCATACTTTTGAAAACGTGGCTGTGGAGGAGAGAAAAGAGGAATGGGGTAGTAGCTCGGGAGAGAATCTAGGTTGGGGAAGAATGTTATTTGTTCAGGTACTTTTTAAGAGGTGAGACATTCAAGGCCATAATGAGGGACAGAGAGAAGGTGATGGTGTTGAGGAAGAGGGCATAACTGAAGAACTGAGGACTTTGACAAGATGAGTGTGACTGGACTCTACTGCCTGAGCAGAAGAGCTGGCCTAAGTAAGGACTAAGGCCACTGATATTGGAGCCATGTGGAGAGCCTGTGCACAGACCATAAGTCGGTAGATATGTTGAAAGAAAGACAAGGAGTTGTTTCTGTTCTAATTTCTCAGTGAGGTGAGATGCAAGATTGTGATTTTGAGAATGGAATCAGATTTTGACATCATATGTAAAATATAATTTTAAAGATAGGGCAAGCACACATATTGGAGAAGTATGGTAAAACTTAAGGGCAGCGTGGAATGTCTATTAGAGATTGTGTCCATGAATTCAACTATAGACTAGGAACAAGGCTGTGTGTTTCTTTCTTGCCTTATTTGTTTAATACAGCAAAAGTCTAGTTAGGTAGTTGACTTTAACCGTCCTTGTGTGTGTGTCTGTTAAGACTGACAAAGAGGAGGCAAAGGAATTGAGTGTAGTTAAAAGAAAATGATTATAATGTTGGATCATATTATCTAATCTGGCTAAGAAAAATGTGAAAACATAAGAGGAGTAAGAAAAATCAATAAAGTTTCGGTATCTCCATGAAAATGAAAAATTATTGTAAAGGCTCATTAATGTTTAGAGCCATAGATAAGAAGCAACAATCAGAGAATGAATTCAAGAAATCAAGATTTCAAGGTGTACAGTTACTGATGGTTGGTAATGTTTGCATAGCCAGAGGTGGGAGGGAAGGGAAGGTGCTTAGAAATGAGGAATTTAACAAAATGAGAGACCAGGTTTATCATCTTAGTGGCATTTAAGTATGTGGAACTACCTACTAATGGTTCAAGGAGTAAGACATAGATGAAGAACCTGGTGAGCCTGGTGCTGCAGTCGTCAGTGGACAAGGAGGAGGGGCGACCAGAAGCTTGGATGATAACATCTACAAACAGAAGTAGTAGGTGGTATTTCCTCATGGTGTTAACTTCAACGTATTGTGATACTGAGAAGAATCTAAGAAGAGGAAATGTTGAAAATGACAACTGAGAGAGAGGACCATACCTAATCCATCTCAGCCCAGGGAAAAGTGTGTTGAAAGAGAAACACACAGCCTCTAATTGATAGGAAATCAATGTTTTCAGGGAAAAGTCAGGCTTTGATCTCAACTTACATGCGAAGGGAGTATTGAGAGTAAAAGGGAATTTGCAGGTGATGGGCTCCAAATTCCAGCAGACTTTTCAGAAGATTTTGGGAGAATGGAATGAGGGAGCAGAGAGTACACAATAGTAAAAAAGAAAGGCCCAGAAGATGAAGGATCATCCAAGAAGATCAATATACTGAGGGTCTCTAAGGAGAGACAGATTCAAGCAGAAATATATGGGGAATGAGCCCACTGACCTCCCAGTGGTTCTCTATGATGTGGCAGCCAAGAAGTGAAAGAAAAAATTTGCGACAACATGGATGGAACTAGAGAGAATTGTGCTTAGTGAAATAAGCCAGGCAAAGAAAGCAAAATACCATATGATACTACCTAATACAGGAAGCTAAAGAGCAACACAAACAAGCGAACTAAATAGGCAAAGACTAGAATAGTAGTCAGTAGGGGGGCGGGGGGGAGGGACAGAAGGGGGATAAGTAAGGGAAGGGTCTAGTCAAGGAATGTGTATGAATGACTCATGGACATAGACAACGGGGAGGGATATAATTGTGGGAGAAGGGCTGGGCTGGGAAGGGGGAGCAATGGGGGAAAAATGGGACAACTGTAATTGAATAACCAAAAAATAAAATTAAAAAAATAAATTAAAAAAAAAGTAAAAGAGGCCTAGCCTATAAAAAAAAGAAAAAAATCTTTTAAAAGAATTATTCTCGTGGTTCCTGCCTAACAGAAGTCTTTTTTTCTGCTCTCCATTCCAGGCTAATCCCTTTGCTAATCCTGTATCCTTCTCCTTCATCCTCTTTCTGCTCTGGCCATGACAAAATTTTCTTGGTACCTCATATATACCATGTCTTATCCCAACTCAGTTTTACAATGCTCAAAATGACCTGCCCACTTTCTTCCTTTTGAGAAACTCATACTCATCCTGCAGGTCCCCACCTAATATGATTTTTTCTTTTGTGTATATTACGCATTCCAAATACTTTCTCATTCTTCATGTCACCTGAAATTTCTGCCTCACAAGTGTTTTCAGCACTGGATTGTAAACTCTATGAGAGCAGTGACTATAATTTTTCTCTTCTCTGTCCTCTTACCTAAAGTATAAATTTGTATCTACAGGCACTCAATTACACTCAACGAACAGACTGACTTGAGAAGTAGTCTAAGTGGTACAGATGCATTCAGAGTAAAACATCATGAGTTTAAGAGATGAAGCAATCAGGATTGATTCTCTGCTCTGCTCCTTACTTACTTAAAGGTGCTGGTCATATCTTTAACTACTTCTAATTAGTTAGCATTTTCTTAGAAAGTTTATCAGAGTATTCTGGGTGCTGCCACATGTTTTTTCCCAATCTTCCTGATATTTTTCACATAAATTGCTGAAAGTAGAGGTTTTCTCATTTAAATCATTTTCATCAAACTTCATTTTGTACACTCATCTTAAAGTCATCCCTTAGGTTTGAAAATAAAAATATCACAAACAGCATCCTACAGGAGTGGGAGAGACACATAGAAACAGACAGTAAATACCTGCACATGTGATATAAGCTTCCTCCTTTAGAGAGCATGAACTGTATTTCCAAGGGTCAGAAGGACACTGCCAGAGAGACATATCAGTGTTCCGACACTGGATTCCATCCACCCACCGGGGTCTAGAACCTTCTCTTAAATCAACAGAAGAGTCAAGGTTCCCACTGTCCCCACAGCCAAGGTGTCTGCAGATAATGGACACGGTCATGGCTTTCATGGGACTGCGGCAGACACTGCCCCAGGTCCCATTGTAGAAAACTTCCAACCACCCAGCACACTCCTGGTCCTCGCTCACCATCCTCAGGGCCAGGAACTCTAAAAGGAAGGGGGGAAAAGTCACAGTGAGCATTCCACTCAAAGCTCTGTGTTTTCTCTCTCCCAGATGATGTGAACACTCCTCAATGGTTCTGCTGAGGAGACACTCACTAAGTGGCAAAACTGAAATTTGTGTCCCTTTTTCCTGACTTTGTATATCTGTGTCTATCTCTCTACCACAATGATGCAGTGGAATATGTATAGAGGGGAACACCAGCCTGGGCCCTCTGCAGGGAGGGAAGCTGAATCCTGCTTCCTGACAAAATGTCTGACAGCGTATGTGGAAGGGAGTGCGGATAGTGGGAGGTAGGTGGACTAATGAACCCCCAAATATTTCTACCTTCTGCCCTATGGGACCCCTAAAATGTTACCTTTTATGGCAAAAGGAGCTCTATAGTTACTAAGGACCTTGGGATGGTTGGATTAACTTGAGATTTTGTGGATTAACCAGGTGAGTTCACTCTAATAACATCCTTAGGCCCATTGTCCTTAAAATCAAATACACTTTCCCAGCTTCACTTCAGGGGGAAATGTGACTAAGGAGGAATAGTCTTCGTTTGAAGAAAGAAAAGGAAGCATGGACCCAAGAATGAATGCACAGTAGTTTTAGAAAGTACAACAGGCAGGGAGAAGAAATCTCTCCCGGAGCCTCCAGCAAGGACACAGCCCTGCTGCCACCTTGCTGTCAGCCCGGTGAGACCCTTGTCAGACTCCTAGTGTGCAGAGCTATGAATTAACACATTTGTGCTGTGTTCAATCACATGGTCATTCATTACAGCATCAGTAGGCTCTCAAGATTTTACTACCACAAGCACCTGAAGAGTCAACCTGCTTTCCATGGAAACTGTAAAAATGGCTTTGTCTGGAGATATTGCTGAGAAGGAAGGACCAGAGCCTCAGCTGCTGCAGGAAGAAATGAAAGCACCAATCGTCATACCTGCTAGGCAGACAGGCACTGTGGAAGGAAGCTTCCTTCTCCTTGGTCCCTTTCAGCAACACCTCCTTGGGGCTCAGACTCATCCTTGAGGGCCCCCACCTCCTCCCCCAGGCAATGGACAATGTGCAGCACAGACCTGAGCAGACGACCCCTGCGTCCTCCTTGTGCCTGCAGTCATGCTGTCCCCAAACTAGAGAAGGGCACATCCACAGGTGAGATTCCTTTCCTGTGCAGTTCACGTCATCCAGCCAGATCTGGCCTGATCCTGCCCCAAAGTGAGCAGAGGCCGTGGCATTGAGGGCTTCTCCACAGCCCAGCTGTCTGCACACCACCTGGGCATCGTTCAGGTCCCAGCTGTCATCACAGATGGTGCCCCAGGAGCCCTGGTGAAGGATCTCCACTCTGCCGGCACAGCGACTGCCCCCGTCGGCCAGGCGGAGCTGTCTGCTCTCTGAGGAGAGAGAGTGAGGCCAGTGGGGCACTTACACAGGGGAAGAGGAGGGTTCCTGGTCCTGTGCGAGGCCTCACCTGAGCAGATGGCAGCGCTGTCCTCTGAGGCTGCAGAGCCTGCTGGTTCATACACGGAGTCGCACTGGGGCAGCACCTGGGTCTGGTTTCCTACAGAAGCAGGCAGATGGTGTGTAGGGTTGAAGAGCTGGAAATTGAATTTCATAGTAACCTAGTGATGGGGTCTGCGATGAAAGCTGTGTTAAAGAGTAATGTTATCATAACATTGGAGTCACCTTCTTTATAGAAAGTTCTGCTTCTGACAATGCCAAGATTTCTTTTTTAAGCCAAGTACTCAATGAAAACTGAGTTTAGAAAAAGCTGGAATGTATCGGTACTCTTTGAAAGAGTCGTAGAGCTCCCAAGGAAGTGAGAATTTTAGGCGTCAAGCTGTAAGGAAGAAGTAAAGGGCAGAGGTGAGCTACTTACCCCTTTAGGACTTGTCAATTCAAAGGTTATAGCTGAGACTCTGAAAAGCTCAGCGTATATTTTGCCAAACTCATGGGGTTTGGGGAACACAAAATATAATTCAGGGTGAGCCATGGACGGCCACCCCTGTTAACCAGAATCCTTGTACCATAGAAGGAAAAGTGAAATAAAAATATTCTTTACATAAATGGATGCTCAGCTTTTAATCACTGCACTTCCTTTTAAATAAGGCAATTCACCCTTAAATCAGGTACCTGGAGGAAGCAAAACAAAATGTTTTCTGATGGATTTCTACAATGTTTATCTACGATGTATGTAATTTAAAAAATCCCCATATATATATATATATATATATATATATGAGATTTCTTGGAAAGCCAGGAGGAAAAAGGTGACATTACAAAGATTTTCACAAGGCATATAGCTTGGAGTTACCTGAAAAGGAGTTTAAACAACTATAATGAAAGTGTTCATAGAATTAAATGACAAATAGCATGTCTTGGCAGAAAAGTTATTACAAAAAGGAAATAAAAATTCTAAGGCTTAGAAAGTTGGCAAAACTAAAAAAAAATGAGTGTAATGGCACATTAGATCAGCTTATAGTAGAAATAGTAAAACAGAAGATCAGAGGCAAATATATAGAATAAAGCACAGAAAGACGAAGAATAGAAAATATAAATAGGGAAAAGAGAGACAATGAAAAGGTCCAACCTTTATGTATATGAAGTCCTAGATTTCTAAAGCAATAATTGACAAAACTAAAGGTAGAAGAAATTAGAAAATTCTCAATCACAATGGGCTATTTAATACACCCATAATGAATTTTTTAACATTTCCACAAAATCTTTGATAACGCATCCTTTGAGAAGAGAGGCCCATGTTTCCTTCCTGCGTCAAGCTCGGCTGACCTTCGTGAGTTGCTTGTAAGCAATAAAATACAGCGAAGGCACCCTGCTTACTTCTCAGCACTAGGTCAGAGAAATTGTGCAGCTCCCCATGGTTCATTTAGGACATTTGCTTTAAGGGAAGTCTGACTCTGTTGAGACTATCCTGGAGAGGCCCTATGCAGGTGGTCTTGTTAAGCTGAACTACCAGTTGTTTTCCATGTAAGGAAGCCACCTGGGTTTCCAGTTTACTCAAGCCTTCAGATGACTTTAGCCCCAGGTTACATCTAAGTGAAACCACACAAGAAACCCCAAGATAGAAGTGCCCCGTTGAGTCTTTCTCAAGTTCCTGACCCACGAAATCATGAACTAAAAGACATGCATTATTTGTTTCCAGCTGCTAAGTTATTTTGAAAAATTTGTTAGGCAGTGTTAGTTACCAGGATAACTTACAATGTTATGGAGAATGCTACCACTAAATAGAAAGAGAAATGTTTGTCTTTAACTAACTTCTACTAAAGAGAATTTAAAATGTTTTTTTGAACAAAGAATTGAACATGAATGTTTATAACATCTTTATTCATAGTAACCCCAAACATGTGCCATGTCTTTTGGATCAAGGCACTAGGCCTTGAAAGGGCCTTAAAGAGACTGTTGGCAGGAGGCCTATGGACTCTGTAGATGCTGTTGGTGAGGGTTTATAGGGCTTTTGTTACTTAGAAAAACAAGGTAAAAACACTTATCTCAGTAACAAAACAATCAATAGGTTTTTAAAATATATAATGGTAGGATTGAACAATCATGCACCTGAAAACTGCAGAATACATGTTATTCTCAAGGGCATGTAGGCCATTTGCCAGGACTAATTGTATGCAATAACAAATATGAGTTCAAAAATTTTTCCGGAGGAGAAATTAAGAAAGAGTGATAAAAAATTATATTTTGGACTACAGTAGAATTAATCTAGAAACAAACAAAATCAGTAAAATCAACTCTATCACGCTGTACTTTTCATGCAACAAAATACATTTATATCAGTAGTACATTTTGATGCTTTGACAAATGCATACACCTTTATAATCAACCACCTTAATACAGCAGGAACATGAATCCAAAAAGTTTCCATTTGCCTTGGCAGTCAATATATCCCTCACTTCACAACCCAGTTCCTAGGCAAACTTTGATCTGCCTTCCATCACATAGTTAAGTTTACATCTTGTAGAATGCAATGGAATCATTTCCTATGTATTGCTTTTTGTATGGCTTCTTTTTCTCAGCATGTTTTTGAGATTTACCTGTATAGTTGCATTTATCAGTTTGCTTGTCCTCTTTATGGTTGAAAAGTCTTCCATTGTCTGAATATACTATAATTTGTTTAATCATTCTTCTGTTAATAAAATTTAAGTTTTTTATACTTTTTAATTTCTATTAATAAAGATGCTCAAATATTTTTGTGGACCTAAATTTTTCTTTCTCCTAAGGAAATGTCTAGTAGTAGAATTATTGGGTAACATTTAAATGCATGTTGAACTAAAATTCTTTTTGTTTTTTCAAAATGTTTGTATCCCCCTACATCACACCAGTGACATGTGGAGCTCTGTTTCCTTCTCATTCTTTCCAAAACTGCAATGTAAATCTTTTAATTTCAGTCATTCCAGTTAGTGAAGTGATATTTCTCCACATACTTTAATTTAAATTTCCTTAATCATTAATGATGAAGTCTAATTCTCAGTTTTTGAGTGTTTAATGCCTTAAGCAATGCTTGCCTACCCCAAAACCCCCCAAATTTTCTCTTATGTTCTCTTTTAGAAATTTAATAGTTAAACATTTTATATATAGTTTGATCTGCAATCATTTTGAGTTTTTTTTGTGTGTGTGTGTGTGTGTGTGTGTATGGTGTGAAGTAAGACTTGTGGTTTATTTTTCACCCATACAGATATTTTCATTCCAACATTATTTTTGAAAATATATATGTCCTCCAATATTTTGGCATCTGTACTGGTTTGCTAGGGCTGCCATAATAAAGTACCACTAACAGGGTGGTTTAAACAACAAAAAATTTATTTTCTTACAATTCTGGAGGCTAGAAGTTCAAGATCAAGGTTTTGAAAAGGTTGATTTTCTATGAGGGCTATGAGGGAAGGATCTGTTCCAGGCTGGTCTTTCTCCTTGGCTTGTAGATAGCTGCTACTCCCTGTGTCTTCACATGATCTTTCTTCCATGTGTGCCTGCATCTTAATCTCTTCTTATAAGGATACCAGTCACATTGGATTAGGGCTGACCCATATGACCTTATTCACCTTAATTACCTCTTTAAAAGCCCTATTTCCAAATGCAGTCATATTCTGAGATATTGGGTGTTGGATGTCAACATATGAATTTTATGTGTGGGGGCACAATTTAATCCATAATAACATCTTTGTATATAATCAACTTATACATATATTGAGTCCATTACTGAACTTTCTATTCTGTTCCACTGATCTCTATGTATCTATCCTTACTCCGAGACAATACTGTCTTAATTATTGCAACTTTATAGTTAGTCTTCTGCCCTGGCTGGTTTGGCTCAGTGGATTGAGCGTCGGCCTGCGAGCTAAGTGTCGCTGGTTCGATCTTCCAGTCAGGGCACATCAGAGAAGGAAAACTCTGACTCCAAAAAACCTCCGCTGCCTTGTGGCATACCTCTTCAGGGGAAAGGCTAAGGGAGTAAACCCCGACAGAAAATCCGGAGCCGGAGTCCCTAAGGCGGTTTGACGTTGTAGTCAACACCGGCAACTCCTGCGGCGCACCTGAAGCCAAGCTGTATTGACTCCGTCTTTCCCTTGGACCCTTCAGCTGTGAAGAGGGGGGGGGTCTGCTGCATGGGCAACAGCAGACCCTCCATATCACCCTGCCCAGGCTCTGTAGCTTCAGCTTCACTGGAGAGGACACTCCAGCGTCATCGTAAGATGTCGATTCAACACGGGAGGAGACAGATACCGTGTCACTCCCGAGTCAGACTGCACAACCATTCTCGGCGGTGCAGATAGACTCTTAAGAAGGTACACCATCGTCTCTCGAGACGGACGGCTGCCGACGATAGTTAGTCTTGAAATCAAGAGTTTTTAGATTTAGTCTTCCTTTTCAAAATTGTTTGGCCTTTTTATTTCACATAGATATTAGAATTCACTCAGAAATTCCTGCAAAGACATTTGTGTTATACAAATGAGTGAATGTAGTACCTTTGCTACTCTTGTTTCTATTAGTGAAGATAAAAATAAGAGAAGCAGTCTGAAGCTGCCAGTCTCAGAGTTGTGTCTGATGATTTATGTTGTAGAAGGGAAGGCCACAACACCATAAAGGAGTTGGGTGGATATCTTCTGAGATCAGAATATGATCCCTGTCTCACTGATGATGAGAAAGCAATCTTACATGTTGCAGGGGAAAAGAGTCAAGTACTTCTAAAACATGGGGATATTAAGTCAGAGTTTAGCCACTTTGTGAGACAGTATAAGCATCCCTCCCAATACCTTTTGATAGATTTTATGCATGAGAAATAGAAAAGTATATCTTTTGTACTAGATTCTGCTGAATTGGAAGGGCATGCTGAGTCTTACTCAGGACCTTCCATTTGCTGCAGCTTATGCTAAAATGTGGTTAGAGAGACAAACTCTTTTTAAAAATATTTTTTCTTTTCTACTCTTCTTTTTTAAATTGTATTTTTCCATTACCAAGTATCTGAGAGGAACTCTTAATAAGGTGAGTTATGTAAAGGCAGGCATGCATAACTCATAACCTAAATGAGAGAATTGTCCAGCTCCACCCTTAAATGGAATCCTACCTCTGAGGATGCTGAAAATTTGAGAATGCAAGCATCTTAAGATTGGTTATATGATGATAGTGCAGCTTTCCTAATTCTATGCCTCTGAGCCAGGTGAGGGTTACTGCTGTTATAAAAGAGGCTTTTGCTGCATGGGCTCCCTATTTACCTGTTACTGGGGAGGCAAAATGATGTCAAGGTAACTGTGTGGATCTTCTTGTCAGCTACTGTAAATGGTGCTGAATGATGGAAAAATGATTAGAATTTTTCAAAAGAAAGAAAACAATAAGGTTATAAAAACACCTTGGGACAATTAAACTGAATGAAAATGTTCAAATGGTTGACAAAATTCAACAAAATAGGAGGAGAGAGGTGGAGTAGCTACTAAAGTTTTAATGATTCAACCTAAGAGATTAGGTGGTTTGGCTGTCCCAACAACTTCCCAAACTGTAAAAAGACTATGATAAATTAATTTGATTACTCCTAGGCCAATAAATTTATAATTGTCACTGATTACACAAAAGAGGACTCTCTAGGTCTATAAGGGTCAGTGCAATTAAAATGGCAGGAGGTAAATGAAAGGATTAGAGCCCTAAGTGACAGGTGGGCTCAGGCACAGCTGCCCCTAGATGACAGAAAGTTATGTGAACTGGCAGGGGCAAAATGGCTTGGAAGTGGTGAGGAATAATGTTGGGATTACTGATGCTCATAACTATCTCTGAAATGATAAGTGAAAGAGGAATATAAGTAAATTAAGAGGATATGGTGATGTAATTTTACAAGGATTGCAGGTAAAACTAAGGCTGTAAGAATTTATGAATAAACATAGTGTATGTTTTTGCCTTACATCTACCAGAATGCATTATAAGAATATCTGTGAGTCTAAGTGGAGGACTCTGCCCTTATCCAAACCACTGGGAAAAGGGATATGCAAATATGTTCTCTATTCTGTTATAATTGGCCTGCTATGTGGGAACCTTAAAATTACCTAAACCCACTCAAATGACTAACTTTAAATAGCCTACATGGGGGACATCAAGAAATTAGGCCTAATTTAAGGGTCTGTCTAGTAGTGACATGTGAGAAAAACTGATGGATATTTCATACTAACTATGGATTACAGCAATTTTAAGACAGTATTCACCATTGCATCAGTGTATCTGTATATTGACAGTTCAAGCTGTACAACAAGTTAGGGAAAATTTGTGATTGATTTGGCTAATGTTTTCTTTTCAACTTATTCTTTGGAAAAAAAGTCAATTTACATTTATGTGAGATTGACTCAAATATCCATTTACTGTGCTCCCACTTTACTGAATTCTCCAGTGTATTGTTCCAGCTGAAAATGAGGGATGTTCTACATAACAATTGTCCTGCATTCTTTAAAAAGGTCAGTGTCATGAAATATGAAGATTCAGAAAGTGTTTCATATTAAGGGAGACTAAATGGACATGACAGTTGAATGTAGCACATTACTTAGGTCTTCTTTTAGCTGCAAACAATATACTTGGATCACTCAGTAAAATCTGAATAAAATTTATGTACTAGACAATAGTATTATAACATTTTTAATTTCTGGAATTTGATAATTGTGTTGTGGTTAGGTAAGGGAATTCTTTGAAGTATTTTAAGAGTAAAGGGATACCATGTCTTCAGCCTACCAATTTTAACTAGTCATTCACAAAAATTTTACATATTCGGGAAGGAATGAGGCAGGAGAGAGCAAGGGGGGGGGTATATATTATAGCAAGATATTAACATTGGTGGAATATGGATAAAGTGTATCTGGAAGTCTTTATTCTTGCAAATTTTCTGTAAATCTCAGATTAGTCAAAGTAAAAATACAGAAATATAAAGGTGAAAACAATTCAGAGAGAATCCATTCCTAGAACACCTCCACTAAAAGGAATACCAAAAACATCAGAAACACAAAATACCTAGGAGAAAACCTAGTTAAAGATGCATAAAACTGACTTCCGGCCAAGATGGAGGCTTAGACGGACGTGCTGGGTCTCCCTCTACAACTAGAGAGGAATACAACTACTTCAAAACAAAGGATAACTAGTAATTCCAGAAAATAAAACTACACGGAAGCCCAACATATGAAGTTATAAACCAGCGGCGCCCTTTGGGCAGGTAAGAGCAAAAGAGGGCGGTGCTGTTTGCGGTCGCACCAGGGACAGTGGCGGGGAGAACAACCCCGGCTGCAGTCGAACCCCCGGCAGCTCGCGACCCCAACGCTGGTGAAAGCAGCCACCACATCGCCTTGAACAGTGAGGCCCAGGGGGGCGGGAGGACGGATCCCGGTCTCCTAGCGGAATAACTGTGTGAATCCATCTTGGACACCCGCCCCCAAAGAAAGCGCCACAGGGCTGCAAAATAGGTCGCGGACAGGCACCGGTCGCTGGCTTGTGACGACAAAGCACCACGGCACAGCAAGAAAGGCTGCCAAAGGGCGCCGGTCGCTGGGTCATTACGAGTACACAGGCACTGCCCCCTACAGCCGGCCCAAGAAAACAAAACGCATCTGTCAAAATGAGGTAGACAACTATAGAAATCCCGGTGGCACAGCTCACCAGGCAACAGATGGAGAACCTGACAGATGAACAGATAAGAAACCTGTCAGATGCTCAGTTCTGGGCCATTGTTATCAGGTGGCTTACAGAATTCACAAAAGATCTGGAAAAAGATGAGAAAGAAGTGAAAAACACACATAACGAAAGGAACAAAACCACATACGAGACAGATGGTGAGGGAAAAAAATCCAGAGTTCATTTCAACAAACTGGAATATGGAGAAGGAACAAGCAGTCAACCAATGCAGCGAGAGGAAATGGGAAGCAACAATGAGAGGATCAGAAACCTCTGGGACAGCTATAAAAGGCCCAACATAAGAATCATTGGGACTTCCGGCCAAGATGGAGGCTTAGACGGACACGCTAGGTCTCCCTCTACAACTAGAGAGGAATACAACTACTTCAAAACAAGGGATAACTAGAAATTCCAGAAAATAAAACTACACGGAAGCCCAACATATGAAGTTATAAACCAGCGGTGCCATTTGGGCAGGTAAGAGTTAAAGAGGGCAGCGCTGTTTGCGGTCGCACCTGGGACAGCGGCAGGGCGGCGAAAAGTCCCGGCTGCAGTCAAGCCCCTGGCGGTGCGCGACCCCAGCGCTGGGGAAAGCAGCCACCGCATCGCCTTGAACAGTGAGGCCCAGGGGGGCAGGAGGACGGATCCCGGTCTCCTAGCTGAATAACTGTGTGAATCCATCTTGGACCCCCGCCCCCAAAGAAAGCACCACAGGGCTGCGAAATAGGTCGCAGACAGGCGCCGGTCGCTGACTTGTGATGCGTACACAGGCACTGCCCCCTACAGCTGGCCCAAGAAAACAAAACGCATCTGTCAAAATGAGGCAGACAACTATAGAAATCCCGGTGGCACAGCTCACCAGGCAACAGATAGAGAACCTGACAGATGAACAGATAAGAAACCTGTCAGAGGCTCAGTTATGGGCCATTGTTATCAGGTGGCTTACAGAATTCACAAAAGAGCAGGAAAAAGATAAGAAAGAAGCGAAAAACATTCATAACGAAAGGAACAAAACCACATACGAGACAGATGGTGAGGAAAAAAAATCCAGAGTTCATTTCAACAAACTGGAATATGGAGAAGGAACAAGCAGTCAACCAATGCAGAGAGAGGAAATGGGAAGCAACAATGAGAGGATCAGAAACCTCTGGGACAGCTATAAAAGGCCCAACACAAGAATCATTGGTTTGCCAGAGAGTGAGGAAGATGAACTAGAACTTGAAAAATTGAGTGAAAATATAATAAAGGAGAACTTCCCAGACTTGGGGAAGGGAATAGACTTGCAGGTCCAGGAAGCACAGAGAGTTCCCAAGAGACTGGACCCAGGGAGAACCACTCCAAGACACATTATAATCAAAATGTCAAAAATTAAAGATAAAGAGAGAATCTTAAAAGCAGCAAGAGAGAAGAAAAGAATTATGTACAAAGGGGTCCCAATTAGACTATCAGCTGACTTCTCAAGAGAGACCCTGCAGGCAAGAAGGGACTGGCAAGAAATATTCAAAGTAATGAAAATCCAAAACCTACAACCACGAATACTCTATCCAGCGAAATTGTCATTCAGAATAGAAGGACAGAGAAAGTGTTTCCAGGACAAAATAAAACTGAAAGAGTTCATTAGATCCAAACCACTGTTATATGAGATGTTAAAGGGACTGGTTTAAAAAACAGAAGCTAGGGAGATGAAACAAAGGCAAACTAAATAGGCAACGAGAGTGGAAAAGGAACTGTGGGTACGGGAAGCATATTGGGGGGAGGTCAACAGGGAGGGGGAGTGGGGAGAGGGAGGGAGATGATATAGGAATTGGGGATCAAGGTAGGAGGGAATGGAATAGACGGAGAGAGGTTGGGAGGAACTGTATGCACAACTAATGGACATAATCTAAAAGGGGGGGACAACTGGAGGGAGGGGGGCCACCGGGTGGAGGGGAGCAGAGGGAAGGGAAATTGACACAAATGTAATATTTTAATCAATAAAACACATTAAATCTGAAAAAAAAAAAAGAATCATTGGTTTGCTAGAGAGCGAGGAAGATGAACTAGAACTTGAAAAATTGAGTGAAAATATAATAAAGGAGAACTTCCCAGACTTGGGGAAGGAAATAGACTTACAGGTCCAGGAAGCACAGAGAGTTCCAAAAAAACTGGACCCAGGGAGAACCACTCCAAGACACATTATAATCAAAATGTCAAAAATTAAAGATAAAGAGAGAACCTTAAAAGCAGCAAGAGAGAAGAAAAGAATTATGTACAAAGGGGTCCCAATTAGACTATCAGCTGACTTCTCAAGGGAGACCCTGCAGGCAAGAAGGGACTGGCAAGAAATATTCAAAGTAATGAAAATCCAAAACCTACAACCACGAATACTCTATCCAGCGAAATTGTCATTCAGAATAGAAGGACAGAGAAAGTGTTTCCAGGACAAAATAAAACTGAAAGAGTTCATTAGATCCAAACCACTGTTATATGAGATGTTAAAGGGACTGGTTTAGAAAAGGGAGGATCAAGACAATGAAATCTAAAATGAAAACTGCATCACAAGAAACAACAGAAGCTAGGGAATTGAAACAAAGGCAAACTAAACAGGCAACGAGAGTGGAAAAAGAACTATAGGTACGGGGAACATATTGGGGGGAGGTCAACAGGGAGGGGGAATGGGGAGAGGGAGGGAGATGATATAGGCATTAAGGATCATGGTAGGAGGGAATGGAATAGACAGAGAGGTTGAGAAGAACTGTATGCACAACTAATGGACATGATCTAAAAGGGGGGGACAACTGGAGGGAGGGGGGCCACTGGGTGGAGGGGAGCAGAGGGAAGGAAAATTGGCACAAATGTAATATTATAATCAATAAAACACATTAAAAAAAAGATGCATAAAACTGAGAGAAATTAAGGACCTAAATAACTGGAGAAATATACCATGTAAATGAACTGGGAGACTCTATTTTCAAGGTTAATAATCTTCAAATTCATGTGTTGAAAAAACCTAATCTCAATCAAAATACCACTATACCTTTTTTTGGGTGAAAAATGTCAAGCTGATTCTAAAATTTATATCCTAATGTAAAAGACCAAGAATAATTAACACAGTAGGCAAGAAAAGCAACAAAGTTAGAGGAGTTATTATAAAGTAACTTCTTTAAAGTTTTCTAGACTTACTAGAAAGTTACAATAACCAAGAAAGTGTGGTAATGGTGTAGGGATAGACAAATGATTCAGTGGAGGAGAAAAAAAAGTAGAAAAAGACTCAGACATACGTGCACTCTATGACAAAGATGCCACTGCAGTATGAAAAAGAGTCTTTTCAGGAAAAGGTTCTGAGTCAGTTGGATATCCATTAAACAATATGAAACTTGACCCTCATTTCATACCATACATAGATATTAATCCTGTAGAAGGATTGTACAATTATATGGAAAAGAAAAATAATTAAGTTTTTATAAGATACTCTTGGAGAATATTTTGTGACTTTCAGGCTGGCAAATTTTTCTCTTAAAAAGGTTATAAGAAATCTTAAATGTACAGGAAAAATTGATAAGTTATATTTCATTAAAATTAAGATTTTGGCTCAACAGGGAACACCATACCATTAAGAGTAAAAATGGAAGTTCAAGGTTTAAACATACAAAATAAATATACATATCTGCACCAAAAATCATTGTCATGGTATTTTGTAACACTATACTTGTAGTGGTCAAGAACTGGAAACAACTCAAAAATACCATCAGTTGAACTGATCAATACATGGTCATGTGATTATTCAGTGGAATACTCTGTAGCAATAAAAATGAGCAAAGTGCTGCTTAAGCAATATTAATAAATTCCAACATGATGTTGAGTCAAGAAGTTAGACACAAAAGAAAACATTTCATGATTTCATATACAGTTCAAAAAATGGGAAAAATATGCTGTATTAGTAGAAGTTAGAAAAGTGGTCTTATTTGGAGAAGAAGGAGGGCAGAGTTATTGGTGGGAAAGGAAGGTGATTTCCTGGGTGCTTTTACTCTTCTCTTTATTAATCTGGGGTGGGGTACATGACCGAGGTATACACTTACTACTTATACATTCTCTATCATAATATTTAAATAAACTATTTCTTTGAAAAATACTATTCCCCTTAACACTTCTTGCCTTGACCTGAAAAATGAATGAAAAATGAGAAGAACCATATTTCACCAGGAAATACCTACTTTCCCACACTTTCTGCTCTTAGGGAAATTTCACTCAAGAAACATCCTTAGTACCAGTTAGCCCTTCCCTTTCTCTTACCTGAGCAGATCACAGAGGCCATGTTCCCATGGGTACAGTCAGGAATGCCCAGGGCAGTCATAGGGCAATTCCACAAGAAGGACTCAGCCCCTGAACAGTGAAATTGGGCTTTCCAGATCCGATCATCTCTTTGCACAAAGTATGCTCCCTTTGGGGTAGATTTGGCAACTCCACATCCGAGCTGACGACAGATGACATTGGCATTGGCCATATTCCAGTGGGAGGCACAGAGCATTCTCCATTCTCCAGAAATATTCATCTCCACTTGTCCCTCACACTGAGAGGTACCGTTTTTCATGAGCCGTATTTCTGTGTATGCTGGTAGGTGAAAACAGTACTTTATTAAAATCTCATGTTTTTCTTGCCCCAACAGAATATGCAGGGAGGTGAAATTCTGCTCTGCATCTCACCTGAACAGACAACGTGAACAGCCCCATTTTTCTGGCAAGCACCTCCTGGACAGGGCACTCTAGGGCACATCCAGAGCTCAGGCTCCTGCTCCCTACACAAGAACTTTTCAGTCCACACCTGTCCATCTGACATTCTGAAGGGTGCATCCACCAGGACAGACACAGCTTTGCCACACCTCAGCTCCGCACAGATGACTTGGGCAGTGGGGAGTGTAAAGTTTCCATCAGACACTGGAATCCAGTCTCCTCCAGGATTCACTTCTACTCGCCCTGAGCAGGGCCCACTCCCTCCATCCAGGCGCAAAAATCCTGAGAGAACAAGCAAACAGACCCAGCGAAGTGTCATGATCCTGGCTTGGCAACTGGAAACATGTCATAGGCAATGGTGTAAAAGTTTTCCTTTTCTGGTGGTGGGGCATGGAAAGGGATTGTGACAGGTATTGTCAGAATTGCATTTTCATACACAAGTGTCTGGAGAGAAATGCACACTCTGAAGTAGGTTAGAAATGAGGATTCCTTACCTAGTGGTCTAACAATTAGTAGGCCCAAGGAAATTTAAACTTGTGTAGAGGTATGAATAAATGAATTAACCCATAGTAAAAAAAAGTCCATGGGTTTAAAGAGGTTAGAGGCCTATCATGCAGACAATGTTAGAAGGGTATCCTGAGATTTCTGGGGCTAGAATTCTGAGCAGCTTTATCTCAGTAGCCATTCTTCAAGTGACTGAGGACAGGAAAACTTATGAGTGTTGGATCCATGAGTGCATGCCAAACTGTAGACAAACTTATAGCTCAAGGGAGGAAATATAGATATAACCAGTCCAGTTTTATGATTTCACATTTTATTTTTCCCATAATTTGTGATGGCAAAAGTTCCAAGAATTCCTTAGGTGGCCTGATTGTGAAAGAAGTTGTCCAAAGATGAATTTGGATGTGAAGAAAGCTCCAAGAGTCATAGGAAAAGGAGTGACTGGTCCTAGTCATCTTTCTTGAACCCTACGGTTTGCCAATGAACCTGGAAGGGAGTGAGTTTTCAGGGGGACTATGTAAGACAGCTAAGTTTCTTGATCACTTCATACTGGGTTTTTCTTCCCAGACATGGGAACCTTAGCAAATGCTAAGGAGTAAGAGTAATTGAAGTATTTTAATCCTATCTATATGCTAACTGTATATTCCTCTACTACTTGGATTCTTGAGGTAAGAAGCCAGCATGCTGTAAAAATGGAGAAAAAGGGGAAGGAAGCAGAGAGCAAACAAACTATAATTTGGAGACTTCCAAATTGTCATATCTTTAGTATAGATGAAACCTATGAATATTTGAAATAAATACTTGTGAAAGAAGTTTTAATCACATTTATCACCCTGTGCTCCTTCTTTCTACCACCTAAACATAAGGCACTGAGAGAAAAAAATTGTTTTCATACACATATTCTTTGAAAAAGTGTTGATTGTATAAAAGACTCATTCTGGGGCTCCCTTGGTAACACACACTTTTTCAGTATGTCACCTAACATGACTCCACATTTTCACATTGACTAAAGTTGTTCACTTCTGTGATGTGACAAATCCTCTCATTGGTCTGTGGTTGGTAAAGAGATTTTAATATCTGTGCAAGACTGGTATTGCTAGTGAATAATGAAATTTTAACAATTCAGTACTTCCACAGATGTTATCATCTGAAGTAAAATAGTATTTGGGCTCACCACAGATAATAACCATTTGTTTTGTGCTATTTCTATATATATGGGAAGATAAGTGAAGCTTCTGTACAAATGAGGGCAAAGGAAGAATCTGATTGACACTGAACTTCTGACTGGCTAACTGAGAAGAGAGAGTGAACTTCTCAGTGTAGGCACTAGGCTTACATTGAGAGCTCCTGTTCAGCCCTTTACCCTTCTATTGGAAATTGGTCTTCCTGACCGGGGCACATTTCTAAAAATCTGCTTAAGCAGAAGAAATGGCAGAGAGACAACTAGTTTTATCAAGAAATACTGAACTTAGGAATTGGGAGGAGAGCGGATCTCTGCCCACATTCAGAACCAGGATTGGGCCATGTGGCATCTGGCACTGAAAGACAAGAAACAGTGTACTGCTGTGCATGTGAGATGTGATTTTCCTTTAAATTTTTCTCTTGTGTACAGTGGAGAGGGGAGGAAAGGTTGGGGGTTATAGGACATTCTTGAGGAGCGCAGGCACAGAAGTGCACTCACCTACTCCCCAACCCTCCCCTTGGGTAGTGGAGGCGCTCACAGGGAAGTGCCCTCATTCACTGGCCCAGGCACTCAGCCAGGTCGCTGCGTGTTCGGGTGCCTCTCGGACACACCCCAACAGACATAAGATTAGTGCCCCAATGGGCGCACAGTGGGCCCGCTGGGCATGCAGAAGACCATGCACAGAAACCCCTGGCCAGCCCCAGTGGGCACCAGGCTGGAGCACAGCCCACTTGCGCAAGCTCTGCTCATACCCGCCCAGGTGGGTACAGGAACGGCAGGCGGCTGCGGTGCTGGAACAGTGGGTGGCAGCGACTCACAGACACTCACTTCCACTGTGCACAAGTGTTCAGGGCCCCGCCCCAAGGGGCAAGAGACTGACTCCCGGGGTGCAGCTCGGCAGGTCTAAGGCTAGCGCACAGGCCACCTTGTGCGCGCATGTGCGAGCGTGCACAAGCACCCCAGCCCGCTCCAAAAAGGCACCAAACAAATGCATCGACCACTGCTGTTGTGCCAGAGTAACCTGGTCGTGCAACCAACACTGCATGCTGGCGCACACCGCTGCTGCAAGGATCAGGAACCTCTGGCCTGCCTCATTAGACCAGCTGTGAATGCAGAAAAAGAAGATGACACACAAAGGCTGAACTGAGTAAAAACTTTCCTTTTGTATTTTTTAAAAAATTTTTATTTCTATTTTAGTTTTTTTATTTGTATTTTATTTTATTTTAATTTCTTGATTTTAATTTTAATTTTTACTTTTATTAAAAGAATTAAAAAAGAACTATCTCTTTAATTTGTTTCATACCATCTCTCCTTCTCATACTTCCTCTTTAATTTTTGTTTATTTATTTGTCTGTTTTGTTTAGCCTCCCCTTCACACTAAATAGAATATAACTACCATATAAATCTAATACTATACAATTCCACTTTCTTACTATATTCTGCATTCTTTCCTCTTTTTCTTTTATTATTGTTAACATACAATGTAAATATTACCTACTGTCTTGCATAGTCTCAACACTACTTGCTACTATTACTAATATATCATCCCCTCTCTCAAAAATCATATTTTTCCTCTTTAAAAACAACTATTACCTATTCTTCCTATAGTATAAAAGCCCTAACCTCTCTCCATTTATATTAATACTGGCTCATTTGCTGACAATAGCGGGATAGAGGGTGGGGGATAATTTTGAGGGTATGGGTTTCCTGCCTGGGCTGTGTGTTTATGTTTTTAACAGCATCTCCACAAAAGAACTCAAGACAAAGTGGACAGAGTGACTCTCAATCAACTAGCCAGAGGGAAGATCCCACCAAAGAGCATCTGAAATGTAATCAGACAGCATAAACAAATGACATAAAGGGTAACCCAAGAACATGAGGCTCAGGAGATCAAAGAGACTGCACCACTGAAACCCCCAGATCTCCTATAAAGAATCTCATACCACAAAGGTGGGAAGTCAAAGTAGACAAATCCAAAAAAACAAAAACAAACAAACAAACCAAAACAAAACTCAATAACAAACAAGAAGAATCCAACATGGTAAGACTCAGAAACAACCTCTCAATGAAAAGAAAAGAGGAATCCCCAGAAAGAGAGGTAGATGGAATAGACACAGCCCAAATGTCAGACATGGAATTCGAAACAATGATGGTGAAGAAGCTCAATATACTCGACAACCTCAAAAACAACTACAACAACCTCCAAGGAAGTTACCAGGAGCTTAAAGAAAATTACAGGGAACTTATGGAGAACTGCGCCAGCATAAGGAAGGACATAGAAACTATTAACAAGAACCAGGAAGAAATGAAGAATACAATCTATGAACTGAAAAAGACAGTAGAATCAATCAAAAGCAGGCTAAACAAAGCAGAGGATCGGATCAGTGAGTTAGAGGACAATGTAGAAAAAAATTCCCAGACAATACAACAAAATGAAAAAAGATTGAAAAAGCATGAAGAAGATGTAAGGAAATTACAGGATAGCATTAGGAAAAATAATATCCGAATCATCGTAATAAAAGAGGGAGAAGAAGAAGAACGAGGAATAGAAAAGCTGATAGGAGAAATAATGACAGAAAAATTTCCCAACCTGATGAGAGAAAAAGTTATACAAGTTCAGGAAGCACAGAGAGTCCCAATGAAGAGAAACCCCCAAAACGCACTTCAAGGCACAACATAATTAAAATGGCAACATTCAAAGACAAAGAGAGAATCCTAAAAGCAACAAGAGAAAAAGAGCAAATCACATACAAGGGAGCTCCAATAAGACTATCGACTGATTTCTCAACAGAAACACTACAAGCCAGAAGGGAATGGTCAAAAATATTTCAAGCAATGAAAAACAAAGGCCTACAACCAAGAATACTCTACCCAGCAAGGCTCTCATTCAAAATGGAAGGTGAAATAAGGAGTTTCTCAGACAAAGGAAGACTAAAAGAATACATCTCCACCAAACCAGCATTGCAAGAGATGCTAAAGAGAATGTTTTAAGAAAAAGAAGAAAAAAAGAGGAGAGAAACACAGGTACAAAAGACAATGAATAAATACATGTCAATAATAACCTTAACTGTAAATGGATTAAATGCTCCAATTAAAAGACATAGGGTAATGGAATTGATAAGAAAACAGGATCCACATATTTGCTGTCTACAAGAAACACACTTCAAAACAAAAGATTTACAAAGACAGAAAGTAAAGGGATACAAAAAATATTCCAAGCAAATGGACCTGTAAAAAAAGCTAGGGTAGCAGTACTCATATAAGACAAAACGGATTTCAAAGCAAGGGCAATAAAAAGAGAAAAAGAAGGAAATTTCATAATACTTAAGGGAACAATCCATCAAGAAGATATAACACTGCTAAACATATATGCACCGAACATAGGAGCACCCAAATACATAAAGAAAATACTAGAAGACCACAAGAAGGATATTCACAGCAACACACTTATAGTAGGGGACTTTAACACTCCATTATCAACAATAGACAGATCTTTGAAGCAAAGAAACACCAAGGATATACAAGCATTGAAAAACACACTAAACCACACGGACTTTACTGATATATATAAAACTTATCACCCCAAAGAAGCAAAATATACATTCTTTTCAAATGCACATGGGAAATTTTCAAAGATAGACCACATGATAGGACACAAAACAAGCCTCAACAAATTCAAGAAAATTGAAATTATATCAATCAGCTTTTCAGACCACAATACCTTGAAACTAAAAATCAACCTCAGAGAAAAAAAATCAAAGACATCCAAACTCATGAAGAATGAATAACATGCTATTAAATAATGAATGGGTTAACAATGACATCAAAGAAGAAATCAATAAATTTCTGGAAAATAATGATAATGAACACACAACAGTCCAATACCTATGGGACACAGCAAAAGCACTTCTAAGAGGAAAGTTCATAGCAATATAGGCATATCTGAAAAGGATAGAAGAATCTCAAGTAAAAAATCTAACCATAAATCTACAAGAACTAGAACAACAACAACAAACAAAGCCTAGGGCAATAAGAAGGAAGGAAATCATCAAGATCAGAGCAGAATTAAATGACATAGAGTCTAAACAAACAATCCAAAAGATCAACAAAAGTAGGAGCTGGTTGTTTGGAAAAGATAAACAAAATCGACAAACCTCTAGCCAGTCTAATCAAGAAAAAAAGAGAGAAGACCCAAATAAACAAAATCAGAAATGAAAGAGGAGAAATCACGACTGATACCACAGAAATACAAATAATAGTTAGAAATTACTACAGACAACTGTATGGCAAGAAATTTGACAATCTAGAACAAATGGACAAATTTCTAGAAACATACAACCTTCCAAAACTGAATCAAGAAGAAGTGGAAAGTCTCAACAGACCACTAACAAAGAAGGAAATTGAAACAGTAATCAAAAATCTCCCTGCACACAAAAGCCCTGGACCGGATGGCTTCACAGGCGAATTTTACAAAACATTTAGGGAAGAACTAACTCCTATCCTCCTCAAACTATTCTGAAAAATCCAAGAAGAGGGGAAAACCTGAAACTCTTTCTATGAAGCTAGTATTATCCTAATCCCAAAACCAGGTCAAGACACAACAAAGAAAGAAAACTACAGGCCAATATCGCTGATGAACATAGATGCTAAAATCCTCAATAAAATATTGGCAAACAGGATCCAGCAATACATCAAAAAGATCATACACCATGATCAAGTGGGATTCATCCCAGGGATGCAAGGATGGTTTAATATTCACAAATCAATAAATATAATACATTACCTAAACAAAATGAAAGACAAAAATCACATGATCATATCAATAGATGCAGAAAAAGCATTTGATAAAGTACAACACCCATTTATGATGAAAACACTCAGCAAAATGGGAATAGAGAGAGCATACCTTAACATAATCAAGGCTATATATGAGAAGCCTGAGGCCAACATCATACTCAATGGACAAAAACTAAAAGCATTCCCCCTGAACTCAGGAACTAAACAAGGTTGTCCACTCTCTCCACTCCTATTCAACATAGTGTTGGAAGTCCTAGCCACAGCAATCAGACAAGACAAAGAAATAAAAGGCATCCAAATTGGGAAAGAAGAAGTAAAACTATCACTATTTGCAGATGACATGATAGTATACCTAGAAAACCCTATAAAATCCACTAAAAGACTACTTGATATAATAAGTGGATTTGGCAAAATAGCAGGGTACAAAATAAATATACAGAAATCTAAGGCATTTCTGTACACCAACAATAAAATATCAGAGACAGAGGCAAAAAAGAAAATGCCATTTACTATAGCAACAAGAAAAATAAAGTACCTAGGAGTAAACTTAACCAAAGAGATAAAAGACCTGTACTCTGAAATTTACATAACATTGAAGAAAGAAATTAAGGAAGATACAAATAAATCAAAGCAAATAACATGTTCTTGGATGGGAAGAATCAACCTCATCAAAATGGCCATACTACCCAAAGCAATTTACAGATTCAATGCAATCCCTACTAAAATACCAATGACATATTTCACAGACCTAGAACAAATACTCCATAAATTCATATGGAACCAAAAAAGACCCCGAATAGCAAAAGCAATCTTGAGACAGAACACAGCAGGAGGAATCACAACACCAGATATCAAACAATACTACAAAGCCACTGTGATCAAAACAGTCTGGTACTGGCATAAGAACAGACACATAGATCAGTGGGACAGAATAGAGAGTCCAGATATAAACCCAGGACTATATGGTCAACTAATATTTGATAAAGGAGGAAGGAACATAAAATGGAGTGAGAAGAGACTCTTTAACAAATGGTGCTGGGAGAACTGGATAGGGACTTGCAAAAAAATGAAACTAGACCACCAACTTACACCACACACGAGAATAAACTCAAGATGGATGAAAGGCTTAAATGTAAGCTACGACACCATAAAAGTCCTAGAGGAAAACATAGGCAAGAAAATTTCAGATATCTCACGTAACAATTCCTTCATGGACACATCTCCTAAAGCAAGAGAAATAAAGGAAAAAATAAACAAATGGGATTACATCAAACTAAAGAGTTTCTGCTCAGCAAAAGAAAACATCAGCAAGATGAAAAGGAAACCAACCATATGGGAAAACATATTTGCCAATGACATCACAGACAGAGGACTGATTTCCAAAATATATAAAGAGCTTATATGACTCAACATCAAGAAAACAAACAACCCAATTAAAAAATGGGCAAAGGACCTGAACAAACACTTCTCCAAAGAGGACATACAGAAGGTCCATAGACACATGAAAAAATGTTCAACATCATTAGCCATCAGGGAGATGCAAATAAAAACCACAATGAGATACCATTTTACACCAGTCAGAATGGCCATCATCAACAAATCAACAAACAACAAGTGCTGGTGAGGATGTGGAGAAACGGGAACCCTACTGCACCGTTGGTGGGAATGCAGACTGGTACAGCCACTATGGAAAACAGTGTGGAATTACCTCAAAAAATTAAAAATGGAACTGCCTTTTGAACCAGCGATTCCACTACTAGGATTATACCCGAAGAATCTTGAAACACCAATTCAAAAGAACTTATGCACCCCATATTCATTGCAGCACTGTTTACAATAGCTATGTGCTGGAAACACCCTAAGTGTCCATTTGTAGATGAGTGGATCAAAAAACTATGGTACATTTACACAATGGAATACTATGTAGCAGAAAGAAAGAAGGAACTCCTGCCATTTGCAACAACATGGATGGAACTAGAGAGAATTATGCTTAGTGAAATAAGCCAGGCAAAGAAAGAAAAATACCATATGATATCACCTAATACAGGAACTAAAGAACAACACAAACAAAAGAACTAAATAGAACAAAGAGCAGAATAACAGTCAATAGGAGGGAGGGGGGAGGAAGAGAAGGGGGATAAGTGAGGTAAGGGTTTAGTCAAAGAACCTGTATAAATGACTCATGGATACAGACAACAGGGAGGGATATGATTGTGGGAGAGGGGGTGTGCTGGGTGGGGGAGAGAAATGGGGGAAAAATGGGACAACTGTAATTGAAAAACCAAAAAAAAAAAAAAAAGATATCAATATTGTTTCATTAATTAACATAATAAATGTACCATACTAATGTAAAAAAAAAAGATAAAAAGGAAACTAACCGTATGAGAAAACATATCTGCCAATGGTATCTCAGACAGGGTACTGATCTCCAAAATATATAAAGAGCTTATATGACTCAACATCAAGAAAACAGACAACCCAGTTAAAAAATGGGCAAAGGAAATGAACAAACACTTCTCTGAAGAGGACATACAGAAGGTCCATAGACACATGAAAAAATGCTCAACATCACTAGCCATCAGAGAGATACAAATAAAAACCACAATGAGATACCACTTTACACCAGTCAGAATGGCCATCATCAACAAATCAACAAACAACAAGTGCTGGTGAGGATGAGGAGAAATGGGAACCCTAGTGCACTGTTGGTGGGAATGCAGACTGGTGAAGCCACTATGAAAAACAGTATGGAATTACCTCAAAAAACTAAAAATGGAAATGCCCATTGAACCAGCGATTCCACTGCTAGGATTATACGTGAAAAATCCTAAAACCCTAATTCAAAAGAACTTATGCACCCCTTTGTTCATAGCAGCACTGTTTACAATAGCTAAGTGCTGGAAACAGCCTAAGTGCCCATCTGTAGATGAGTGGATCTAAAAACTGTGGTACATTTACACAATGGAATACTATGCAGCAGAGAGAAAGAAGGAACTCCTGCCATTTGCAACAACATGGATGGAACTAGAGAGAATTATGCTTAGTGAAATAAGCCAGGCAAAGAAAGAAAAATACCATATGATATCACCTAATACAGGAAACTAAAGAACAACATAAACAAATGAACCTAATGGGACAAGGAGCAGAATAACAGTCAATAGGGGGGAGGGGGAATGGAGAGAAGGGGGATAAGTAAGGGAAGGGTTTAGTCAAGGGACATGTATAAATGACTCCTGGACATGGACAACGGGGAGGAATATGACTGTAGGAGAAGTGGTGGGCTGGATGAGGGGGTAGCAATGGGGGAAAAATGAGACAACTGTAATTGAGAAACAATAAAAAAAAAGGTCTCACATCACATATACAGAAACAATCAAATCAAGAAAAATCCATCCTCATTCTTGTCACTCTCTGATAGGCTTTCTATACAAAGGGAATGTGTGTAATAATTTGTAAAATCACTTACAAAATCATTCTTACAAAAGAAAATTTAAAAGAAATCATGATACTGATTTTAATTGAGATAATACTAGAATGAACTATTTTATCACTGAAAAAGAAAGAATAGCAATTGAGACAATAATAAGAAAGTCAATGAAATTCATCATTCACAGATTTTTGTGCACTTGGGGATTATGGGTAAATTTCTCAGATTCTCTAGGCCATTCATCTTTTATTGCCTCAGTGATCAGACACCAGCTTCTTTGGAACATGCCATTTACTCACCCTGAACAAATGACTCCTGCATTCTCCCCATGACTGCAGGAGAATGGCCCCCAGCCCCAGGAAAGACATGTCCACACATGGGACTTCTTTCCTGTACCCTTCATGCTGTCCAGCCAGATCTGTCCTAATCCTGCTCCAAAGTAAGTGGCCTTGAAGGCTTCTCCACAGCCCAGCTGTCTGCACAGGCACTGTGGAAGGAAGCTTCATTCTCCTTGAGCCCTTTCAGCAACCCCTCCTCAGGGCTCAGAATCATACTCAGGGGTCCCCACCTCCTCCCCCAGGCAATGGACAATGTGTAGTGCAGACCTGAGCAGATGACCCCTGCGTCCTCCTTGTGAATGCAGTCATGCCGTCCCCAACCTCCAGAAGGGCACTTCCACAGGTGGGACTCCTTTCCTGCGCAGTTCACTTCATCCAGCCAGATCTTGCCTGATCCTGCCCCAAAGTGAGCAAGGGCAGTGGCACTGAGTGCTTCTCCACAGCCCAGCTGTCTGCACACCACCTGGGCATCGTTCAGGTCCCAGCTGTCATCACAGATGGTGCCCCAGGAGCTCTGGTGAAGGATCTCCACTCTGCCGGCACAGCGACTGTCCCCATCTGCAAGGCGAAGCTGTCCGCTGTCTGAGGAGAGAGAGGGTCATTTACACAGGTAAAGAGAGAAGAGTTTTCTGATCTTGTAGGACAAACTCACATGAGCAGCTGGGCTGCACTAGGATTACACCTGGGTCTGGTTTCCCACATCAGTGATCAGAAAGTAGGGGGTTGAGAATAGGAAAAAAGGAAACAAAACAAAACAGGAAAAATGAAGTAGAAAATAAAGTGGTGAATAGTTTCAGATAGAAACTGTTACATGGGTTCTATCAGAGTCAATCTTCTGATTTGTAGAGTTCTGCATAGCACTTGTACAAGATAAATAGGAAGTGTTAGAATCTCTACCTGGAACAGGTAAATGAGTTCAGTCACTGTGTTGGATTTCTTATAAAGCACACACATTTTGGTTCCATTGACCTCAGAACTAGAAGAATAAGATTAAAGGGAATGCAGTAAGAAACTGGAATGAGCTCATCAGACATCTCAGGTAGCAGCCATCAATTTTATCCCATTCAGAATTGTTTGTCTTGGTATATAGTATTCAGAGCTTAAAAATGTACCATGAGACAGGCCTTGGTTTATCCCAGAATATTTCACTTACAGTTCTAGGCTTCAGACTCTAGGTATGGATATTTAGCTAAAGAAATGTGTGTCTTTGAGTAGATTGGGCAACCTTACATGAGTGATGCTGTCAGATGATATTCATTGTTATTGGCCAAACATTCCATTGGGAATCATAGAATGTTGCTTCTTTCCCCAAACAAATCTAATCTTCATATCAGAAGTTGCTCTTACTTAAAATATGGAGTTGACTTCCAGCCAAGATACAGGCATAGACAGACACATTGCATCTCCCTCCACAACTAAGAAGGAATACAACTACCTCAAAACTAGAAACAAACAGAAGTTCCAGAAAATCGAACTGCATGGAAGTCCAATAAAGATATAAAGAAGAAGTACTCATCCAGACAGGTAGGAGGGGTGGAGCTGGGGAGGAGAGGATGCGATGTGGTGGTGGGAGTGGTGGCAGTAGTGGCAGGCCTGCAGAAAGCGCAGTCACACATTTTAAAAAGTCAGGAGGGACAGCTGGGGAGCATTCCCAACTCCTCATGGTCCCAGCACTGGGGAAAATCAAGCCTCATTGCTTCTGACTGTGCAGACCAATGGGGGTTGAGGTGGAGGAGGCATAAACTGCCGGTCTCAACAAAGTCTGCTTGTTTATAGGGCCCCCAGGGTCCTTGAACGTCTGCAGACCCAACCACTCTGGGAACGATGGCTAGGAAACCAGCTAGAAGGGTGCCAGTCCAGTGCGGAAGTGGGAGAGGGCCTTGGAAGGGGGGAAAGTGCTGGGCTGTCCGCATTGTACCCTCTCGGACCCCTCCCCCACATGAAGCGCCACAACGTGGTGAAATAGGTCACCCTGTACTGAAAAATACCTAAGGCTCCCCCCTTAAAACATAACAGGAGTGACAGTTATACCAGGGATGCAGAGGCAAACAAACACAGGAGCCTGTCAGAATGAGGAGACAGAGAAGTATGACCCAAAAGGGGAAAGAGATCAAGGTTCCAATGGGAGAACTAAGCGACAAGGAGATAGCCAACCTCACAGATGAGGAGATAGACAATCTAAAAGATGCAGTATTCAAAACACTAGTGATAAAGATGCTCACAGGCTTCACAGATATGCTTGAATACGGCAAACGCATAAGAGAAGAAGTGAAGGCTATGCTAAGTGAAATGAAGAAAAATCCATACAAAAACAATGATGACGGGAAGGAAACCAGGGTTCAAATCAATGATTTGGAACATAAGGAAGAAAAAAACAATCAACCAGTGTAGAATGAGGAAGCAAGAATTGAAAAACATAAGGAAAACTTCCCCAATTTTGAGAAAGAGATGGACATACAGGTCTGGGAAGCACGGAGGGTCCCAGGCGAACTGGACCCAGAGGAGACCACACCAGGATGCCTCGTGATTGAGATGTCAAAGGTGAAAGATAAAGACAGAGTCCTGGGGGTAGTAAGAGAGAGGCGGAGAGTTGCCTACAGGGGGTTGCCTATAGAATTATCAGCTGATTTTTGAGAGGACCCTTTGCAGGCAGGAAGGTCTGGCAAGCAGTATTCAGTGTGATGAAAGGCAACCTGCAACCAGGATTACTCTATCCAGAAAAACTATCATTTAGAATGGAAGGGCAAGTGAAGTGCTTCCCGGACAAGGTGAAGCTAAAGGAGCACATCATCAAAGGGACTTACTTTAAAAAAAGAATATAAAAAGTATAAATACTAAAATGAAAACAAACTCACAACCATCACCAACTGAATCTAAAAAAATAAAAACAAAATCCAAATAAGCAAACCAGAATAGGAACAGAATCATAGGTATGGGGATCCTTTGGAGTGTTATCAGCTGGGAGAGGGAAGGGGAGAAATGGGGAAAAGGTGCAGGGATTAAGAAGCATAATTTGTTGGTACAAAGTAGACAGGAGGAAATTAAGAATAATATAGGAAAGGGTGAAGCCAAAAAACTATATGTACGATCCGTGGACATGAACTAAGGGGGTGGGATTGCTGGAGGGAAGGGGGTAAGGGGCAGAGGGGAGCAAAGGGAAAAAAATTGGGACTACTGTGACAACATAATCAATAAAATAAACATTAAAAAAATAAAAACACATTATTAAAAAAACCAGTTGAACAATAATACATATGCTTGAATCTCAATTTTGTAAAAACCAATAATCAAACACCATGAAAGTAAATTGTTTTATGGGTATGAGTTTGGATATGATTTAGTGAAAATGGATGAATTTATAAAATGGAACTTACTAGTCTATTAATTCTATTTATATCAGGAAGATATGAATGAACAAGTAGTTTGAGGATACATTTCATTTATTCTTTTACAGTTTATATACAGTAAGTAAGCAATGTTTTTGTAATTTAAAGGAAAAAGAAAGGAATTGGCTTTTTCTAATCTTAAAGCAAACTAATGGAAAGAACACAAATTCCCTCATGCAAAGCCTGGTGCAAGCCCCACAGGAGTAAGTGTGGCTGATTCAGAGAAGAGACAGACAAGCAAAAGGGGATATAAGGAAAGGGCTGCTGGCCATCATTCTTGCCTCCAGTGTTTTTTTATGTGTAATAGTGTTCATTGCCTGGAGGACCATCAGAGTGGCAAGAGTGTGTTATGATACTTAACTAAACCCGAACCTGCATCCTGGTAACCTTCATGCATCAAGTCAGAGCCTTACCCCCTGGAGCAGCTCATGGTGAGTCCTTTCCCTCTTCCATGGGAGTCCTTTCAAATCTGAGGTCAACAACCAGGCTACATCTACTCTGGCATTTCTGCTAGTTATCCTAATTACAGACTCCCTGTGATGTGGTTTCCAGTTGTTTTTGCAAACAGCACTCATGAATCTAGACAGTGGAATGTGCTAGTATCACTTCTAAAGGCAGTTTATCCTGTATGTGTCAACACATTTATCACCTTAGTAATTAAAATAAATTTATTTCCAGCATTGGGTGTAATATTTCAGCACCTGACTTTCAACTCTCTGCCCTTCACAGAATCTTAAAAGTGTTATCTGCATTTTCACCAACACCTTATTCTCTGGTATTTTTATTTCTGGTTTTCTCCCTCTGCCCAACACTACACCCTCAATATAGTTTTAGTTAAGACAACTAATGATATGCAATGACTTTAATGGACACATTTCAGTTCTTATTTACCTAATGTTTTAGTAGTATTTAACACATATGACCATTCCCCTTTCCTTGAAACTTTTCTTTTAACTTGACTTCCTGGATCCCCAGTTCTCTGTCAGCTCCATATAAAATTCCATGTCAATTCATAGAATGCTCTATCCAGTTTTTAAATGTTAACATTCATTGGATTCTCTCCTAGGAACATTTATTTTCCTAATGACTTAATCCACTCTGATCTAAGCATCTCTATGACCACTTTCAAATTTGTATCTCCCACCCAGATTTCCTTCTTAAACTCCAATTGCCTAATGACTTTTCCACCTCAGTGTTCTTATTAATTTTGAATTTAATGCATCCAAAACTCAGCCCATGGAATTCCTGCCACAATCTTCTGTGTATCCCATATTAATAAAATTCATTGCCATATCTCTAGCAGTCTGCCTTGACTCCTCCAAGCTATTTTGTCACCGTTATGCATGTACATTTCCTCTGTAGTAATCCTTTGTTTATCTTGTACTCAAAGGACATTTTCTTTTTATTTATTTATTTATTGATGTCTGTGTGTGTGTGTGTGAATGAGAGAGAGAGAGGGAGGGGGAGAGGGAGAGAGAGAGAGAGAAAGAGAGAGAGGGTAGAGTAGAGAAACATCTATTTGTCGTTCCACTTATTTATACTCTATACATTTATTAGTTGATTCACGGATGTGCCCTAACTGCAGATTGAGCCTACAACCTTGGTGTATTGGGATGATACTCCAACCAACTGAATTACATGGCTATGCCCAAAGGATGTTTTCCTAAGGTAAAACTGATTAATTTACTAACCAGCTTAAACACCTTTCAATTAGTTTTGATTACATCTTTGTGAAAATATCTTTAATTTTGACTCCACAATCAAACAGGTTATTAATTTATTCAAAAACTCTTTTTGAGTGTCTATTGTATGCCAGGTATTGTTACAGCACTGGCTATACTGTAGTGAACACAAAGGCCAAAGTCCTTGATCCTATGGAATTACCAAATTAACAGAATAGATGTATAATAAACAAAATCAGAGAAGGAAAACTCTGACTCCAAAAAACCTCCGCTGCCTTGCGGCATACCTCTTCAGGGGAAAGGCTAAGGGAGTAAACCCCGACAGAAAATCCGGAGCCGGAGTCCCTAAGGCGGTTTGACATTGTAGTCAACACCGGCAACTCCTGCGGCGCACCTGAAGCCAAGCTGTATTGACTTTGTCTTTCCCTTGGACCCTTCAGCTGCGAAGAGAGGGGGGGTCTGCTGCATGGGCAACAGCAGACCCTCCATATCACCCTGCCCAGGCTCTGTAGCTTCAGTTTCACTTGAGAGGGCACTCCAGCGTCATCGCAAGATGTCGACTCAACACGGGAGGAGACAGATACCGGTTATAAGCTCATCCGATTGGCGAAGGAAACGAGCGCCAGGGGTCTCCTCTGACGGTGGGAGAGGTCATTGCACCTCACTGGACAGCTACCGTCTCGCCATGGCTCGCCTGCCCCACTGGGTGCGTGGGGATCAGAGAGGCGCCTCTCGAAAAGTGGGCCACAAAACACCCGCACCAGTTAATTCCAAGCAAACAACAAGAAAGAAGCCTCCGGCTCTTCGCCTCGCTAGCTGGAACATCAGGACCATGTGCCCCGGACTTACTGCAGACCTTCCGTGGATCAAGGGTGCCAGGAAAACCGCTGTCATCGATAGGGAACTGGCACGACTAAACATCGACATTGCGGCTCTACAGGAGACCCGGTTGGCCGACAACGGAACTATCAGAGAAACCAACTACACCTTCTACTGGCAAGGGAAGTCTCCGGACCAACCAAGACAGCACGGTGTTGGGTTCGCTGTGAAGAACACGCTTGTTAACTCCATAGAGCCACCCACAGGAGGCACAGAGAGATTACTTACCCTCCGATTGTCAACAACTTTCGGCCCAGTCAGCATTCTTAGCGCGTATGCCCCAACCCTCTGCGCCACCACCGAAGAGAAAGAACAGTTCTACCATGCACTGGACGAAGCGTTATCCAAGATTCCCAGAAGTAACGCTCTCTATCTCCTTGGAGACTTCAACGCAAGAGTAGGAGCCGACCACATGGCCTGGCCCACCTGCCTTGGAAACTTTGGGAGAGGAAAGATCAATGAGAATGGTCAGCGACTGCTTGAGCTTTTGTGTCACCACGGCCTGTGCGTGACAAACACATTCTTCAAGTGCAAAGAGATCCACCAGGTGTCATGGAGGCACCCCCGCTCCCGTCATTGGCACCAGCTTGACCTCGTCATCACCAGAAGAACGGATATTGGCAGCACCCTCCTCACCCGCAGCTACCACAGTGCAGACTGCGACACGGACCATGCCCTCGTGGTAAGCAAGGTGCGCATAATGCCGAAGAGGTTGCACCACTCCAAGATGAAGGGTCGCCCACGCATCAACACCAGTTGTGCCAGCAACCCAGTTAAGACCCAGCAATTCATCAACAAGATGGAAGATGCACTCGGCGAGGGAGTGGCGGCAGATGACATTATCGAATCCAATTGGCCACGTCTCCGCGACGCCATATACAACTCCGCCATTATTGCTTACGGGAAGAAAGAGCGGAAGAACGCTGACTGGTACGAGGCTCACTGGGAAGAAATGGAACCCGTGATCGAGGCTAAGAGGAAGGCCCTACTGGCTTACAAGGTCACGCCCACTCCCAGTACACTTCAAGCTCTACGGGCTGCCAGGAACAAAGTCCAGAAGACCGCCCGCCACTGTGCCAACACCTATTGGCTAAACCTGTGCAGAAGCATTCAGGAAGCTGCCGATATAGGCAACGCACGAGGAATGTATGAGGGTATCAAGAAGGCAACAGGCCCAATCCCCTCCAAGATCACCCCCCCTTAAGTCCAAGACAGGTGAGGTCATCACTGACCAGGAACAGCAAATGCGGCGGTGGACCGAGCACTACCTCGAGCTGTACGCAACGAAGAACACTGTAACAGACACTGCTCTTAAAGCCATCCCAGACCTACCAGTCATGGAGGAGCTAGACACCCCACCTACTGCGGCAGAGCTCGGCAAAGCCATCGACCGCCTTGCTTGCGGGAAAGCACCAGGAAGCGACGGAATCTCTCCAGAAATCCTAAAGAGCGGGAAACCAGTCCTGCTACAGCCGCTCCACCATCTACTCTGTCGCTGCTGGAAGGAGGGTTACATCCCCCAGGATATGAGAGACGCCAACATACTGCAACAACTACCGGGGCATCTCTCTCCTCAGCGTCGTCGGCAAAGTATTCGTCCGGGTCGCTCTTGCCCGCCTGCAGACCCTTGCTTCCCGCGTCTACCCAGAGTCCCAGTGTGGCTTCAGAGCTGGCCGATCAACAGTGGACATGATCTTCTCCCTACGCCAGCTGCAGGAGAAGTGTCACGAGCAGCATAAACCACTCTACCTCGCCTTTATTGACCTCACGAAGGCGTTTGATCTGGTCAGTCGAAGCGGACTCTTCAGCTTGCTACGGAAGATTGGCTGTCCACCACATCTGCTTGCTGTGGTCATGTCCTTTCACGACAACATGCACAGCACGGTGTCCTACAACGGCGCAACCTCTGAGGCCTTCCCAGTCAGCAGCGGAGTAAAGCAGGGCTGCGTCCTCGCGCTTACGCTGTTCGGAATCTTCTTCTCCATGCTCCTCCAATACGCCTTTAAGGACTGTAGCGAGGGTGTCTTCATTCACACCAGATCCGATGGCAAGCTCTACAACCTGGCCCGTCTACGAGCCAAGACCAAAGTCAAAGAGGTGCTCATCCGTGAGATGCTCTTCGCCGACGATGCAGCTTTGACATCACACTCTGAAGAGGGACTCCAGCAGCTAGTCACTTGCCTTTCCCACGCATGCAAGGAGTTCGGACTAGCCATCAGCCTGACGAAGACGAATGTTATTGCTCAAGGCACGGGGACTCCCCCATGCATCACCATCGACGGATACACCCTGGAGGTTGTCAACGACTTCACTTACCTCGGGTCCACCATCTCGAGCTCTCTGTCAGTCGACTTGGAGGTCAACCGGAGAATCGCCAGGGCAGCCACAGTTATGGCCAGACTGAACCGGCGAGCGTGGAACAATTCCAGCCTCACTGAGAAAACCAGACTGCGCATCTACCAAGCCTGCGTACTCAGCACTCTCCTCTATGGCAGCGAGACGTGGACCACCTACGCAAGGCATGAAAGGAAACTCAACAGCTTCCACATGAGGTGCCTGCGACGCGTCCTGCATGTCGCCTGGCAGGATAAGGTCCCCAACACCGAGGTGCTGAAGCGAGCCAATATGAGCAGTTTGCATGCAGTTCTTAGCGAGAGACGCCTCAGGTGGCTTGGCCATGTCAAAAGAATGGATGCAGGCCGTATCCCCAAAGACCTCCTCTACGGCGAGCTAGCAGAAGGCAAGAGGATGACAGGGCGCCCAAAACTGCGGTTCAAAGACATCTGCAAAAAGGACATGACACAATGCTCCATCAATCTCAACACATGGGAAGTTCAAGCAGACGACCGCCTAGCCTGGAGGCTCGCGGTCAGGCAAGGTACGTCACGCGCGGAGGCTGCGCGCAACGAGGAGGCCGTCCAGAAAAGATCGAGGCGGAAGCAGCGTCAGCAGCAGCAACAACAGCCATCTGCCTTCACCTGTACCAAGTGCAGCAGGGATTGTCACTCCCGAATCGGACTGCACAGCCATTCTCGGCGGTGCAGATAGACTCTCAAGAAGCTACGCCATCGTCTCTCGAGACGGACGGCTGCCGACGACGATGACGGTATAATAAACATAAAAAGAATAAATGAAGATTGCACATAGTGAAAAGAACTATGAGAACCATAAAGTATGGTATAAAATATAAAATTGGTTGATCAGAGAAATAGGACATTGCAGGAGGGATATTAAGGAAAGCAATCAGCGTGTTTAGGGATAAGCACCGAATGTCAGGAGTATATACTAAAGAATTTTGGGGGAGGTAATATCATTTAAATTCATGTAAGGGGCCTCACTAAGGAATTAATATTTTTTTTCAGATTTAATGTGTTTTATTGATTAAAATATTACATTTGTGCCAATTTCCCTTCCCTCTGCTCCCCTCCACCCGGTGGCCCCCCTCCCTCCAGTTGTCCCCCCCTTTTAGATTATGTCCATTAGTTGTGCATACAGTTCCTCCCAACCTCTCTCCGTCTATTCCATTCCCTCCTACCTTGATCCCCAATTCCTATATCATCTCCCTCCCTCTCCCCATTCCCCCTCCCTGTTGACCTCCCCCCAATATGCTTCCCGTACCCACAGTTCCTTTTCCACTCTCGTTGCCTATTTAGTTTGCCTTTGTTTCATCTCCCTAGCTTCTGTTTTTTAAACCAGTCCCTTTAACATCTCATATAACAGTGGTTTGGATCTAATGAACTCTTTCAGTTTTATTTTGTCCTGGAAACACTTTCTCTGTCCTTCTATTCTGAATGACAATTTCGCTGGATAGAGTATTCGTGGTTGTAGGTTTTGGATTTTCATTACTTTGAATATTTCTTGCCAGTCCCTTCTTGCCTGTAGGGTTTCCCTTGAGAAGTCTGCTGATAGTCTAATTGGGACCCCTTTGTACATAATTCTTTTCTTCTCTCTTGCTGCTTTTAAGATTCTCTCTTTATCTTTAATTTTTGACATTTTGATTATAATGTGTCTTGGAGTGGTTCTCCCTGGGTCCAGTCTCTTGGGAACTCTCCTTGCTTCCTGGACCTGCAAGTCTATTCCCTTCCCCAAGTCTGGGAAGTTCTCCTTTATTATATTTTCACTCAATTTTTCAAGTTCTAGTTCATCTTCCTCATTCTCTGGCAAACCAATGATTCTTATGTTGGGCCTTTTATAGCTGTCCCAGAGGTTTCTGATCCTCTCATTGTTGCTTCCCATTTCCTCTCGCTGCATTGGTTGACTGCTTGTTCCTTCTCCATATTCCAGTTTGTTGAAATGAACTCTGGATTTTTTTTCCTCACCATCTGTCTCGTATGCGGTTTTGTTCCTTTCGTTATGAAAGTTTTTCGCTTCTTTCTTATCTTTTTCCTGCTCTTTTGTGAATTCTGTAAGCCACCTGATAACAATGGCCCATAACTGAGCCTCTGACAGGTTTCTTATCTGTTCATCTGTCAGGTTCTCTATCTGCTGCCTGGTGAGCTGTGTCACCGGGATTTCTATAGTTGTCTGCCACATTTTGACAGATGTGTTTTGTTTTCTTGGGCCGGCTGTCAGGGGCAGTGCCTGTGTACGCGACACAAGTCAGCGACCGGCGCCTGTCTGCGACCTATTTCGCAGCCCTGTGGTGCTTTCTTTCTTTGGGGGCGGGGGTCCAAGATGGATTCACACAGTTATTCAGCTAGGAGACCGGGATCCGTCCTCCCGCCCCCCTGGGCCTCACTGTTCAAGGCGATGCGGTGGCCGCTCTCCCCAGCGCTGGGGTCGCACACTGCCAGGGGCTTGACTGCCCCCGGGATTTTTCGCTGCCCCGCCGCTCCGCAAACAGCTTTGCCCTCTTTAACTCTTACCTGCCCAAATGGCACCGCTGGTTTATAACTTCATATGTTGGGCTTCCGTGTAGTTTTATTTTCTGGAATTTCTAGTTATCCTTTGTTTTGAAGTAGTTGTATTCCTCTCTAGTTGTAGAGGGAGACCTAGCGTGTCCGTCTAAGCCTCCATCTTGGCCGGAAGTCCAAGGAATTAATATTTAAAGTGAGAACTTAATGAGAAGAGGTTGACAGGCAAGCAAAGCAGACAGAACAGCTAGTGCAACATCATAAGATGACTAATACCATCTGTCTGGTAAAAGAATACTAAGTCATAAAATGATGACCGGCCTGCCTTCCTTTACTTTCCCCATGCCCCCTACTTCATGAATACAAAGAGAGTTAATATACATACCATCGAGTGGAAGATTGATAGGAGAGGAGGACTGAGTCGTGTGTAGTGGAAGGAACATGTATGGCTTTGTTAACCAGTGTAGGGAATCTGAATTTCATCTTAATTTCAATAGACAGCCATTGGCAGCTTATAAGCAAAAAAAGAAAAAAAGAAAAAAAAAGAAGCAAACTAAATTCTAAAACTTGTCTCTGGCTGACTGAAAAAACATGTTATGGAGGAGAAAGACTGACCCTAGGTGACCACTAGAAACTATTGGTTGATCCAGGCAAGAGGTGTTCTTTCCTGGATAGGATGATAATAAAAACAGCAAGAGTAGAAGAATTAAGGATATATTTGAAGAGAAAGCCAACAGAACTTGTTCTTATATTGAAGTGGAGGGGAAGGGAAGTGAAAGAAATGAAGACTGACTGATCTATTGAGCTTAAGTAATGATAGTGACATTAACAGAAATGAGAAATATAGAAGGAAGGAAAAATGTAGTACAGGGATTGAGCAGGTAGAATAAAACATCCTATGTTGTGACAGCTAAGGGGGGTTAGGTAGGAGCTGGAGGGATTGAGCAAAAAGGAAAAATGACTCATGCACATGGATAACAACAGTTGGTGATTGCCGGGGGAAGAAGGTTATAAAGGGACTAAATGGTAATGGAAAAAATACAATGAAGATTAAATGAAAAAACAATCATGCTTTGGGCTAAATTTGAGTGTTCCATTAATAATCAAGTGGAGATGTCAGGTAGCAATGGAAAATATGAGTTTGGAGTGAATGACAAAGAGCAGATGTGGAGCTAGCTGTCAGTATATAGAGGTTATTAGGGCCATTGGCCTTAGAAAGGGAGTATAGCTAAGGAAGAAGAAAGAGTATGATACTGAGAGTATCCAATATCTAGAGCTGAGCACAGGAGTTGCAACACTGCAAGAATAAGAGCAACAATCAAGGAGGTAGAATAAGGAGAACAATCAGTGAGATAGAGAAATCGTCAGAAGGCAAAAGGAAAAATAGAGAACGGAAGGGAAGTCAACCTATTGAAAGCTGCAGAAAGGTCAAGAATAATGAAGCCAGGACTTCCGGCCAAGATGGAGGCCTAGACAGACATGCTGTGTCTCCTTTTACAAATAAGAAGGAATACAATGACTTGAAAACTACAGACAACCAGGAGTTGCAGAAAATCGAGCTGCATGGAAGTTCAACAAACAAAAATATAAAGAAGAAATACTCATCCAGACTTCTGGCCAAGATGGAGGCATAGATAGATGTGCTGCGTCGCCCTTCACAACTAAGAAGGAATACAGCTACCTCAAAACTAGAAACAACCAGAAGTTCCAGAAAATCAAACTGCATGTAAGTCCAACAAACAAAGATATGAAGAAGGAATACTCATCCAGACAGGTAGGAGAGGTGGAGCCAGGACGGAGAGGATGAGGTATGGAGGTGGCAGCAGCAGCAGGCTGGTGGAAAGCAGAGTTACACATTTTAAAAAGGCTAGAGGGACACCTGTGGAGCATTCGCAGCTTCTCACCAGACCGCGAAGCATACCGTCACAGCACTGGGGAAAATAAAGCCTCATTGCTTTTGACTGTGCAAACCAGTGGGCGTTGGGGCAGAGGCAGAAACTGCCAGTCTCTCAGCAGAGTCTGCTTGTTTAAAGGGCCCCCATGGTCCTAGAATGTCGCAGACCCATCCGCTCTGGAAACGACAGCCAGGGCAACAGCTAGAGGGGCACCAGTCCCATACAGAAGTGGGAGAAGTGCCTGGAAAAGGGGCGAGTGCTGGGAAAGTGGCATTGTTCCTTCTCAGACCTCTTCCCCACATACAGCGTCTGAATGTGGTGAAACAGATTGCCCTGTACTGGGGAATACCTAAGGCTCTGCCCCTTACAACATAACAGGAGTGACAGCTCTACCTAAGACACAGAGGCAAACACACACAGGAGAGTTCTGGCCAAGATGGAGTCCTATACTGACAAGCTCCATCTCCCTCCACAACTAAGAAGAAACTACTGCAAAACTAGAAATAACCAGAAGTTCCAGAAAATAAATGGAAGTCCAACGTATGAAGTTATAAAGAAGTGGTGCTCATGTGGACGGGTAGGAGGGGCAAAGCCATGGTGGAGAGCTCAAGCTGTGTTGGTGCTGGTGGCAGCAGCAGCGACGGCGGCTGGACAGTGGTAGGTACAGACACCTGCACTTAAGGGGAGGCAAGAAGCACCTGGGGAACATCACTGGCTGCAGACCAGACCCATCAGCTTGCAATTCCAATGCCAGGGAAAGCAGCCCTCATTGCCTTGGACTGTGAGGCCTGGGGTGGGGGCAGGTTGGGAGGGAGGAGAAGGTTCCTGGTTTCTCAGCGGAGAGTGAATGGCAGGAATTTATCTTGGATCCCCATCCCAAAGTAAACGCCACAGTGTGGTGAGAAGGGTCGCCTCATTGTGATGAGTGCACAGGGCTCTGCCCCCTATAGCATAGGAGGTGTGACAGCCCTGCCCAGGAAGCAAAGGTAAATGCAAAATTGTCAGGATGGCACAGATCACGATAGAGATCCTGGTGACGCAGCTGACCAGACAGCAAATATCCAAACTAACAGCTTAGCAGATAGGAAATCTTTCTGAAGCACAGTTCAGAGCTTTGGTTATAAGAATGTTTACAGACCTAACAGCAGATCTTAAACAAGATGGGGAAGGAATGAGGGCTAGTCCTGCTGAAATGAACAAAAACACATACAAAACTAGTGGTGAGGGAAAGAAAACCAGGGATCAAATCAACAAATCAAAACATAGGGAAGGAACAAACAGTAAAGCAGTGCAGAAAGGGAAACGAAAAGTGAAGAAAATGAGGAGAGACTCAGAAACCTATGGGGCAGCTATAAGTGGTCCAACATATGAATCATAGGGTTGCCAATAGGTGAAGAAGAAGAACGAGAAATTGAAAAATTATGTGAAAAGATAATGAAACAGAACTTCCCTAACTTGGGGAAAGAAATAGAATTACTCTGTCCAGGAAGCACAGAGAGTTCTAAAAAAACTGGACCAAGGGAGAACCACACCAAGACACATTATCATTAAAATGTCAAAAATTAAGGATCAAGAGAGAATCTTAAAAGCAGCAAGAGAGAAGAGAATTACATACAAACTGGTCCCAATAAGACTCTCAGTGATTTCTCAAAAGAAACTCTGCAGGCAAAAAGGGACTGGCAAGAAATATTCAAAGTAATGAAAAGCAAAAACCTACAATCACATTTACTCTATCCAGTGAAGCTGTTATTCAGAATAGAAGGGCAGAGAAAGTGCTTCCAGGACAAAGTAAAACTGAAGGAGTTCATCAGATCCAAACCACTGTTATATGAGATGTTAAAGGGACTTGTTTAGGAGGAAGAGGATCACAACTATGACCATTAAAATGAAAACTGTATCACAACCACCAACAACAGAAACTAGGATACCAACACAAAGGCAAACTAAGTAGGCAACGAGAGTGAAAAAAGAATTATAGGTTTGGGGAACAGTTTGTGGGGAGGTCAGTGGGATGGGGGAAAAGGGAGGGAGATGGTACAGGAATTAAGAAGCATAGTAGGAGGGAGTGGAGTCGATAGGAATATGTGGAGAACTATATGCACAACCAATGGGCATGGACTAAGGGGGGGGGCAAGTGGAGGGAGGGGGGTCACTGGGCAGGAGGGGATCAAAGGTAAAAGAAATTGGGACAACTGTAACAGCATAATCAATAAAATATACTAAAAAAAGAAAAAAGAAAAGAAATACTCATCCAGACAAGTTGGAGGGGCGAAGAGGATGCGGGTGGTGGTGGCAGCAGTGGCAGCAATGGCAGGCAGTGGAAGGCACAGTCACACATTTTAGAAAGTAGGAGAGACACCTGGTGAGTGCTTCCAGTACCACATCAGCTGCACAGCTCACGGTTCATGCGCCAGGGAAAAGAAAGCCTCATTGCTTCTCACTGTGCAAACCATGAGGGAGGCAGTTTGGGGTGGAGGAAGAAACTGCTGGTCTCTTAGCTCAGTCTATTTGTTTAAAGGGTCCCCACGGTCCTAGAACATCTGAAGAACCATCCACTCTGGGGACGACGGCCAGGGCAACAGCTAGAGAGGCACTAGTCCCATAATGGAGGTGAGAGAAGCACCTGGAAAAGGGGCAAGTGCTGAGAAGTGACATTGTTCCCTCTCAGAATCTTCCCCCACATACAGCACCACAATGTGGTGAAATGGGTCGCCCTGTACTGACGAATCCCTAAGGATCCTCCCCTTACAACATCACAGGAGTGACAGCTCTACCTAAGACACAGAGGCAAACACAGAGGGGACAGAGAAGTATGACCCAAAAGAGAGAACAGATCATGGTTCCAGTGGAAGAACTAAGGGATGAGGAGATAGCTAACAGATGAGGAGATAGCCAACCTAACAGATGAGTAGTTCAAAACCCTGGTGATAAAGATACTCACAGGCTTGACAGATATGCTTAAATATGGTAAATGCATAGGGAAGAAGTGAAAGCTATGCTAAATAAAATGAAGTAAAATTCACACAAAACCAATGGGGAAGGGAAGGAAATGGATTCAAAACCATGTTTTGGAACATAAGAAAGAAAAAAAGTAGAGAATGAGGAAACAAGAATTGAAAAAAATGAGGAGAGGCTTAGGAACCTCTGGGACAACTTTAAACATGCCAACACCCAAATCATAGGTGTGACAGAAGGAGAAGAGAAATAGCAAGAAATTGAAAATTTATATGAGAAAATAATGAGGAAAAACTCCCAAAATTTGGCGAAGAAAATAGAATACAAGTCAAGGAAGCACAGAGAGTCCTAAAAAACTAGATCCAAAGAGGACCACACCAAGACACATAATAACTAAAATGCTAAAGGTGAAAGAAAAAGAGAGAATCTTAAAAGCAGCATGAGAGAACAGAGTTGCCTACAGAAGGGTGCCTATAAGAGTATCAGCTGATATCTCAAAAGAAACTTAGCAGGCAAGAAGGGACTGGTAAGAAGTATTCAATGTGATGAAAAGCAAGGACCTAAAACCAAGATTACTCTATCCAGCAAAGCTATCATTTAGAATGAAAGGGCAAATATAGTACTTCCAAGACAAGGTAAAGCTAAAGGAGTCAATCATCATCAAGCCATTATTATATGAAATGTTAAAGGGTCTTATTTAAGAAAAGAAGATCAAAACTATGAACTTTATAATGACAAAAAAACACAAATATCAATAATTGAATCTAAAAAATAAAAAAGGAATCCAACTAAGCAAACCAGAATAGGAATGGAATCATAGGTATGGGAATCATTTGGATGGTTATTGGCTGGGACAGGGAAGGGGGAGAAATGGGCAAATGGTGCAGGAATTAAGAAGCATAATTGGTTGGTACAAAATAGACAGGGGGATGTTAAGAATAATATAGCAAAGAGTGAAGCCAAAGAACTTATATACATGACCCATGAACATAAACTAAGGGGGATGGGATTGGTGGACTGAGGCGGGTAGTGAGCAGAGGGGAGCAAAGGGAAAAAATTTTGAACTACTGTAACAACATAATCAATAAAATATACTTAAAAAGTAAAAAAAAATAATGAAGACAGAAAGACTTGTTATATTTTATTTTCTTACTGATTCTGAGGAATGGTGGAGCCTAAAACTTAAAAGAATATGTTCAGAATAGTGTGAGACACTAAAGTGTGGATACAGTGAATGATTAATGATCATATTTTTGAAAATATGGCTGTGGAGGAGATAAAAGAAGGACAGGGTAGTAGCTAGGGAGAAAATCTAGGTTGAGGAACAATGTTGTTCGTTCAGGTATTTTTTAAGAGGTGAGACACTGAGGCCATACTGAGAGAGAGGGAGAAGGTGATGGTCTGAGGAAGAGGGCATAATTGAAGAACTGAAGACTTTGACAAGATGAGTGTGATTATACTCTACTGCCTGAGCAGAAGAGCTGGCCTAGATAAGGACTAGGGCCACTGATGTTGGAGCCAAGTAGAGAGCCTATGCACAGACCACAAGTCAGAAGATGTGTTGAAAGGAAGATGAGGAGTTGTTTCTGTTCTAATTTCTCAGTGAGGTAAGACGCCAGATTGTGATTTTGAGAATGGAAACAGATTTTGGCAGTGTGAGGACAACACATCATATGTAAAATGTGATTTTAAAGACAGGGCAAGAACACATATTGGAGAAGTACAGTAAAACTTAAGGGCAGTGTGAAGTGTCCCTTAGAGATTGTGTCCATGAATTTAACTATAGACTAGGAAAAGGCTGTGTGTTCCTTTCTTGCCTTATTTATCTAATACAGGGAAAGAGTAGTTAGGTAGTTGATTTTAATCATCCTTGTGTGTGTGTCTGTTAAGACTGACAAAGAGGAGGCAAAGAGTTCAGTGTACTTAAAGGAAATTGGTTATAATTTTGGATTATATTATCTAATCTGGCTAAGAAAAATGTGAAGACATGAGGAGAGAAGATGAGGAATAAAATCAGTCAGGGAAAAATTGAGTATCTCCATGAGGATGAAAATTATTGTAAAGGATGGTTAAAGTTTAGAGTCACAGATAAAAATCAACAATCAGAAAATGGATTCAAGAAATCAAGATTTCAAGGTGTACAGTTACTGATGGTTGGTAGTGTATGCATAGCCAGAGGTGGGAGGGAAGAGAAGGTGCTTAGGAATGAGGAATTTAACAAACTGAGAGGCTAGGTTTATTGACTTAGTTGCATTTAAGTATGTTGAAGTACCTACTAATGGTTCAAGGAGTAAGACATAGATGAAGAACCTGGTGAGCCTGGTGCTGCAGTCAGTGGACAAGGAGGAGGAGGTGACCAGAAGCTTGGATGATAACATCTACAAACAGAAGTAGTAGGTGGTATTTATTGCCTCATGATGTTAATTTCAATGTAATGTGATGTTGAGAAGAACCTCAGAAGAGGAATTGTTGAAAATGACAACTGAGAGGAAGGAGCATACTAATCCAAATCTCAGCCCAGGGAAGTGTGTTGAAAGAGAAACACACAGCCTCCAATTGATAGAAAAATCAATGTTTTCAGGGACAAGTTGGGCTTTGAACTGAACATAGATAGGAAGGGAGCATTGAGAGTAAAAGGGGATTTGCAGATAATGGGCTCCAAATTCCAGAGGACTCTTCAGAAGATTTTGGGAGAATGGAATGAGGGACAAGAGAGTATACAATAGTAAAGAAGAAAGGCCCAAAAGATGAAGGATCATCCAAAAAGATAAAATGTACTGAGGGTTCCTTAGAAGAGACAAATTCAAGAAGAAAAATATGGGGAATGAGGCCACTGAACTCCCACGGTTCTCTATGATGTGGCTGCCTAGAAAAAAAATCCTTTTACAGGATTATTATTGTGGGTCCTGCCTAACAGAAGTCTTTGCTCTGTTTTCCATTCCAGGCTAATCCTTTGCTAATTCCATATCCTTCTCATTCAGCCTCTTTCTGCTCCGGACATGCCAAAATGTTCTCAGTACCTCAAATATACCATGTCCTATCCCAACTCAGCAGTTACAATGACCAAAATGATCTGTCCACTTTCTTCCTTTTGAGAAACTTGTACTCATCCTGTATTTCTCCATCTAAATATGATTTCTACTTTTGCATATATTACACATTCCATGTACTTACTCATTTTTCATGACACTTGAAATTTCTGCCTCATGAGTGTTTTCAGCACTTGATTGTAAACTCTATGAGAGCAGTGATTATAATTTTTCTCTTCTCTGTCCTCTTACCTAAAGTACAAATTTGTACCTACAGGCACTCAATTACATTCAATCAAGAGACTGACTTGAGAAGTAGTCTAAGTGATACAGATGCATTCCGGGTAAAACATCATGAGTTTGAGAGATGAAGCAATCAGGACTGATTCTCTGCTCTGCTCCTTGCTTACTTTAAGGTGCTGGGCATATCTTTAACTACTCCAATTTAGTTAGCAATTTCTTAGAAGTTTCTCAGAGTATTATTGGTACTGCCACATGTTGTTTTTTCCAGTCTCCCTGAGATTTTTCACATAAATTGCTACAAGCAGAGGTTTTATCATTTTTTCTTTTGAAACAAGATTGTAACATAGATTAAATAATCTTCATGCAACTTCATTTTGTTCACTCATCTTAAAGTCATCCCTTAGATTTGAAAACATAAATATCACTAACAGCATCCTACAGGGGTGGGACAGACACATAGAAACAGACAGTGAATACCTGCACACTTGATATAAGCTTCCTCCTTTAGAGAGCATGAACTGTGTTTCCAGGGGTCAGAAGGACACTGCCAGAGAGACATATCAGTGTTCCGACACTGGATTCCATCCACCCACCGGGGTCTAGAACCTTCCCTTAAATCAACAGAAGAGTCAAGGTTCCCATTGTCCCCACAGCCAAAGTGTCTGCAGATCATGGACAAGGTCATGGCTTCCATGGGGCTGCGGCAGACACTGCCCCAGGTCCCATTGTAGAAAACTTCCAGCCACCCAGCACACTCCTGGTCCTCGCTCACCATCCTCAGGGCCAGGAACTCTAAAAGTGAAAGGGGTAAAAGTTACAGTGAGCATTTCACTCAGAGCTCTGCATTTTTCTCTCTCCCAGTGATGTGAACACACCTCACTGGCTATGCTGAGGAGACACCCACTAAGTGGCAAAACTGAAATTTGTGTCCCTTTTCCCTGACTTTGTCTATTTGTGTCTGTCTTTCTACCACAATGATGCAGTGGAATATGTATAGAGGGAAACACCAGCCTGGGCCCTCTGAAGGGAGGGGTAGCTGAATCCCGCTTCCTGACAAAACGTCTGACAGAGTATGTGCAAGGGAGTGTGGATAGAGGGTGGTAGGTGGACTAATGGACACCAAAGATTTCTACCTCCTGCCCCATGGAACCCCTGAAATGTTACCTTTTATGGCAAAAGGGGTTCTATAGTTACTAAGGACCTTGGGATGGTTGGATTAATTTGAGATATCGTGGATTAACCAGGCAAGTTCATTCTAATCACATCCTTAGAGCCATTGTCTTTAAAAACAAATACACTTTCCCAGCTTCACTTCAGTGGGGAATGTGACTAAGGAAGAATGGTCAGGGGGAGGCACCATTGTTTGTTTGAAGAAAGAAAAGGGAGCATGGATCCGGGAATGAATGCACACCAGTTTTAGAAAGTAAAACAGGCAGGGAGAAGAAATCTCCCCCGGAGCCTCCAGCGAGAATGCAGCCCTGCTGCCACCTTGCTGTCAGCCCGGTGAGACCCTTGTCAGACTCCTACTGTGCACAGCTATAAAGTAACACATTTGTGCTGTGTTAAATCACATGGTAATTCATTACAGCATCAGTAGGCTCTCAAGATTTTACTACCACAAGCACCTGAAGAGTGAACCCTGCTTTCCATGGAAGCTCTGTAAAAATGGCTTTGTCTGGAGATATTGCTGAGAAGGAAGGACCAGAGCCTCAGCTGCTGCAGGAAGAAATGAAAGCACCAATCGTCATACCTGCTAGGCAGACAGGCACTGTGGAAGGAAGCTTCCTTCTCCTTGGTCCCTTTCAGCAACACCTCCTTGGGGCTCAGACTCATCCTTGAGGGCCCCCACCTCCTCCCCCAGGCAATGGACAACGTGCAGTGCCGACCTGAGCAGATGACCCCTGGATCCTCCTTGTGTCTGCAGTCGTGCTGTCCCCAGCCTCGAGAAGGGCACTCCCACAGGTGGGACTCATTTCCTGTGCAGTTCACGTCATCCAGCCAGATCTGACCTGATCCTGCCTCAAAGTGAGCAAAGGCTGTGGCATTGAGGGCTTCTCCACAGCCCAGCTGTCTGCACACCACCTGGGCATCGTTCAGGTCCCAGCTGTCATCACAGATGGTGCCCCAGGAGCCCTGGTGAAGGATCTCCACTCTGCCGGCACAGCGACTTCCCCCATCAGCCAGGCGGAGCTGGTTGCTGTCTGAGGAGAGAGAGTCAGGGCAGTGGGGCATTTACACAGGGGACGAGGAGGGTTCCTGGTCCTGTGCGAGGCCTCACCTGAGCAGATGGCAGCGCTGTCCTCTGAGGCTGCAGGGCCTGCTGGTTCATACACGGAGTCGCACTGGGGCAGCACGTGGGTCTGGTTTCCTACGGAAACAGGCAGATGGTGTGTAGGGTTGAAGAGCCGGAAATTGATTTTCATAATAACCTAGCGATGGGGTCTGCAATGAAAGCTGTGTGTTATGAATAACGTTATCATAATATTAGAGTTCACCTTCTTTATGGAGAGTTCTGCCTCTGATAATGCCAAGATTTCTTTTTTTAAGCTTAGTATTCAATGATATATAAGTTTAGAAAATGTTGGAATGTATCAGAAGTCTTTGAAAGTGTTTTAGAGCTTTCAAGGCTTGAGAATTTTAGGAGTCAAGCTGTCAAGAAGAAGTAAAGGGCAGAGGTGAGTCCACCCCTTGAGGACTCTGTCAATTCAAAGGTTATAGCTGAGGGTCTGCAAAGCTCAGCATAGATTTTGCCAGACTCATGGGGTTTGGGGAACACAAAATATAATTCAGAGTGAGCCATGAAGGACCATCCCTGTTAACCAGAATTCTTGTAATAGAAAAGGAAAAGTGAACTAAAAATACTCTTTAAAAAAATGGATGCTCAGCTTTTAGTCACTGCACTTCCTTTTAAATAAGGCAATTCACCCCTAAATCTGGTACTGAGAGGAAACAAAACAAAATGCTTTCTGAAGGATTTCTACAATTTTTATCTACAATGTCTGTCATTAAAAAAATTCCCATATAAAAGAGATCTCATGGAAAACCAAGAGGAAAAAGGTGACATTAGGAAGATTTTCATAAGGCATATGGCTTGGAGTTACCTGAAAAGAAGTTTAAACAACTATAATTAAAATGTTCATAGAATTAAGTGATACAAAGCATATCTTGGCAGAAAAGTTATTACAAAAAGCAAATAAAAATTGTAAGGCGTAGATAGTCAGCAGAACTCAAAAAAATGAGTGTAGTGGCACATCAGATCATTGCATAGTAGAAATAGTAAAACAGAAGATCAGAGGCAAATATATAGGATAAAGCACAGAAAGACAAAGGATAGAAAATACAAATAGGGGAAATAGAGACATGGTGAAAAGGTCCAACTTTACATAGATGAAGTCCTAGGTTTCTAAAGCAATAATTGACAAAACTAATGGTAGAAGAAATTAGAAAATGCACAGTTACAGTGGGATTTTTAATTCATTAATTTTTAATGAATTTTTAAAACATTTCCACAAAATCTTTGATAACGCAAAGTTATCTTTAATAACTTTGAGAAGTGAGGCCCATGTCTCCTTCACTGGATGTTGGCTGACCTTTGTGAGTTGCTTGTAAGCAATAAAATACCAACGAAGGTACCACTGCTTAATTCTCGGCACTAGGTCAGAAAAATTATGCAGCTTCCCATGGATCATGTAGGACATTTGCTTTAAGGGAAGTCTGACTCTGTTGAGACTGTCTTGGAGAGGCCCTATGCAGGTGGTCTTGTTAAGCTGAACTACCAGTTGTTTTCCATGTAAGGGAGCCATCTGGGTTTCCAGTTTACTCAAGCCTTCAGATGACTTTAGCCCCAGGTTACATCTAAGTGAAACCACACAAGAGACTCCAAGACAGCCAACTTGAGTCTTTCACAGGTTCCTGACCCAGGAAATCATGAGTAAAATGACATGTATTATTTGTTTTCAGCTACTAAGTTTTTTGGGACAATTTGTTAGGCAGCGTTAATAACCAGGACACTTACCATGTTATGGAGAATGCTACCACTAAATAGAAAGAGAAATGTTTGACTTTAAGTAACTTCTAATAAAGTGAATTAAAAATGTTTGCCTGAAAAAAGACTTGAACATGAATGTTTATAACACCTTTATTCATAGTAACCCCAAACATGTGCCATGTTTTTTGGGTCAAGGCACTGGGCCTTGAAAGGGCCTTAAAGAGACTATTGGCAGGAGGCCTATGGACTTTTTAGAATCTGTTAGTGAGGATTATAGAGCTTTTGTTATTCAGAAAAACAAATTAAAAACACGTATCTCAGTAAATGATAGAACAAGCCAACAAAAACAATCAATAGATATTTAAAATATATATTGGTAGGATTTAACTATTATGGACCTGAAAACTGAAGAATACATGTTATTCTCAAGGGCATGTAGGCCATTTGCCAGGACTAATTGTATGCTATGTGAAATATGAGTTCAAAAGATTTCAAAGGAAAATTAAGAAAAAGTGATTAAAAAAACCATTTTGGACCACAGTAGAATTAATATAGAAACAAACAAAACCAGCAAAATCAACTCTGTCAGGTTGTACTTTTCATGCAATAAAATACATCTATATCAGTAGCACAATTTTTTTAATGTGTTTTATTGATTATAATATTACATTTGTGCCAATTTCCCTTCCCTCTGCTCCCCTCCACCCGGTGGCCCCCCTCCCTCCAGTTGTCCCCCCCTTTTAGATCATGTCCATTAGTTGTGCATACAGTTCTTCTCAACCTCTCTCTGTCTATTCCATTCCCTCCTACCATGATCCTTAATTCCTATATCATCTCCCTCCCTCTCCCCATTCCCCCTCCCTGTTGACCTCCCCCCAATATGTTCTCCGTACCTATAGTTCTTTTTCCACTCTCGTTGCCTGTTTAGTTTGCCTTTGTTTCAATTCCCTAGCTTCTGTTGTTTCTTGTGATGCAGTTTTCATTTTAGATTTCATTGTCTTGATCCTCCCTTTTCTAAACCAGTCCCTTTAACATCTCATATAACAGTGGTTTGGATCTAATGAACTCTTTCAGTTTTATTTTGTCCTGGAAACACTTTCTCTGTCCTTCTATTCTGAATGACAATTTCGCTGGATAGAGTATTCGTGGTTGTAGGTTTTGGATTTTCATTACTTTGAATATTTCTTGCCAGTCCCTTCTTGCCTGCAGGGTCTCTCTTGAGAAGTCAGCTGATAGTCTAATTGGGACCCCTTTGTACATAATTCTTTTCTTCTCTCTTGCTGCTTTTAAGGTTCTCTCTTTATCTTTAATTTTTGACATTTTGATTATAATGTGTCTTGGAGTGGTTCTCCCTGGGTCCAGTTTTTTTGGAACTCTCTGTGCTTCCTGGACCTGTAAGTCTATTTCCTTCCCCAAGTCTGGGAAGTTCTCCTTTATTATATTTTCACTCAATTTTTCAAGTTCTAGTTCATCTTCCTCGCTCTCTGGCAAACCAATGATTCTTATGTTGGGCCTTTTATAGCTGTCCCAGAGGTTTCTGATCCTCTCATCGTTGCTTCCCATTTCCTCTCCCTGCATTGGTTGACTTCTTGTTCCTTCTCCATATTCCAGTTTGTTGAAATGAACTCTGGATTTTTTTTCCTCACCATCTGTCTCGTATGTGGTTTTGTTCCTTTCGTTATGAGTGTTTTTCGCTTCTTTCTCATCTTTTTCGAAATCTTTTGTGAATTCTGTAAGCCACCTGATAACAATGGCCCAGAACTGAGCATCTGACAGGTTTCTTATCTGTTCATGTCAGGTTCTCCATCTGTTGCCTGGTGAGCTGCACCACCGGGATTTCTATAGTTGTCTGCCTCATTTTGACAGATGCGTTTTGTTTTCTTGGGCCGGCTGTAGGGGGCAGTGCCTGTGTACGCGTCACAATCTAGCGACCGGCGCCTGTCCGCGACCTATTTCGCAGCCCTGTGGCGCTTTCTTTGGGGGCGGGGGTCCAAGATGGATTCACACAGTTATTCCGCTAGGAGACCGGGATCCGTCCTCCCGCCCCCCTGGGCCTCACTGTTCAAGGCGATGTGGTGGCTGCTTTCCCCAGCGTTGGGGTCGCGAGCTGCCGGGGGTTCGACTGCAGCCAGGGTTGTTCTCCCCGCCACTGTCCCAGGTGCAACCGCAAACAGCGCCACCCCCTTTCGCTCTTACCTGCCCAAAGAGCGCCGCTGGTTTATAACTTCATATGTTGGGCTTCCGTGTAGTTTTATTTTCTGGAATTTCTAGTTATCCTTTGTTTTGAAGTAGTTGTATTCCTCTCTAGTTGTAGAGGGAGACCTAGCGCGTCTGTCTAAGCCTCCATCTTGGCCGGAAGTCCCTCAGTAGTACAATTTGATGCCTGCCTTGGCAGCCAATACATCCGTCACTTTGCAACACAGTTCCTAGGCAAACTTTGATCTGCCTTCCATCACATAGTTTAGTTTACATCTTGTAGAATACAATGGAATCATATCCTATGTATTGCTTTTTGTATGGCTTCTTTTTCTCAGCATGTTTTTGAGATTTACCTGTATAGTTGCATTTATCAGTTTGTCCTCTTTATGGTTGAAAAGTCTTCCATTGTCTGAATATACTATAATTTGTTTAATCATTCTTCCATTAATAAAATTTAAGTTGTTTACCCTTTTTATTGCTTTTAATAAAGATCTTATGAACATTAATGCTCAAATCTTTGTGGACCTAAATTTTTATTTCTCCCAAGGAAATGTCTAGTAGTAGAATTGTTGGGTAACATTTAAATGCATGTTGAACTAAAATGTTTTCTTTTTTCAAAGTGTTTGTATCTCTTACATCACCACAAGCAATGTATGAAGCTCTATTTGCTTCTCATCTTTGCCAAAACTGGAATTGCAAGTCTTTTAGTTATTCTAGTAAATGAAGTGATTTTCTCCATATACTTTAATTTAAGTTTCCTTAATCATTAATGATGAAGTCTAATTCTCAGTTTTTGAATGTTTAATGCCTTAAGAAATGTTTGCCTACCTCAAGGTCCCCCAAATTTTTCCTATGTTTTCTTTTTTAAGTTTAATAGTTAAACATTTTACATATAGATTGACTGGCAATCATTTTGAGGTTTTTGTTTTTGTTTTTTGGTATGGTGTGAAGTAAGGGTTGTGGTTCATTTTTTGACCCAAACAGATATTTTCATTCCCACATCATTTTTGAAAATATATATGTCCTCCAATATTTTGACATCTGTACTAAGCTGTCATAATAAAGTAACACTAACAGGGTGGCTTAAGCAACAACAATTTATTTTCTTACAATTCTAGAGGCTAGAAGTTAGAGATCAAGGTGTTGAAAAGGTTTATTTTCTATGAGGGCTATGAGGGAAGGACCTGTTCCAGGCTGGCCTTTCTCCTTGACTTGTAGATAGCTGTCTTGTCCCTGTGTCTTCACATGATCTTTCTTCCATGTGTGTCTGCATCTTCATCTCTTCTTACAAGAATACCAGTCATATTGGATTAGGGCTGATCCATATGACCTTATTTACCTTAATTACCTCTTTAAAAGCCCTATGTCCAAAATATAGTCATATTCTGAGATATTGGGTGTTGGAAGTAAACATATGAATTTTATGTGTGGGGGCACAATTTAATTCATAATAACATTTTTGTATATAATCAACTTTTACATATATTTAGTCTATTTATGAACTCTCTATTCTGTTCCACTGATCTCTATGTATCTATCCTTACTCTGAGACAATAATGTCTTAGTTATTGCAGCTTTAGAGTTAGTCTTGAAATCAGGAGCTTCCAGATTTGGTCTTCTTTTTCAAAATTGTTTTGCCCTTATTATTCCACATAGATTTTCCAGTTTGCTTATACATTTCTGCAAAGACATTTCCCTTATCCAAATGAGTGAAAATGGTAACTTTGCTACTTTTGTTTCTATTAGTGAAGATAAAAATAAGAGAAGCAGTCTGAAGCTGCCAGAGCCTCAGAGTTGTGGCTGATGACTTATGTTGTAGAAGGGAAGTCCAAAACGCCATAAAGGAGTTGGGTGGATAACTTCTGAGATCACAGTATGGTCCCTGTCCGACTGATGATCAAAAAGTGATCTTACATGTTGCAGGGGGAAAAAGTCAAGTACTTCTAAAACATGGGGATATTAAGTCAAAGAGTTTAGCCACTTTGTGAGACAGTATTAGCATTTTTTCCAAAACATCTTTTGATAGATTACTTTTTCTATTTTATTTTATTTTTTAAAGGTGTATGTTATTGATTATGTTATTACAGTAGTCTCAGTTTCTTTTCCCTTTGCCCCCCTCTTCCCGATACCTGCTTCCCTCCAGCAATCCCACCCCACTTAGTTCATGTCCATGGGTCGAGCATATAAATTCTTTGGCTTCACCCTTTCCTATATTATTCTTAACATCCCCCTGTATATTTTGTACCAACCAATTATGCTTCTTGATCCCTGCACCATTTACCTATTTCTCCCCCTTCTCCCTCCCAGCTGATGACCCTGCAAATGAGCCCCACACCTATGATTCTGTTCGAGTTCTTGTTTTTTGCTTACCTTGTTTTGTTTTTATTTTATTCAGTTTGATAGTTTTGAGATTGTTGTCATTTTAATGTTCATATTGTTGATCTTATTTTTCTTAAATAAGTCCCTTTAACATTCCATATAATACTGGCTTGGTGATGATGAACTCCTTTAGCTTTACCTTGTCTAGGAAGCACTTTATCTGCCCTTCCATTTTAAATGACAGCTTTGCTGGACAGAGTAATCTTGGTTGTAGGTCCTTGCTTTTCATTACATTGAATAGTTCTTGCCAGTCTCTTCTTGTCTGCAAAGCTTCTTTTGATAAATTGACTGATAGTCTTATAGGGGTCCCTTTGTAGGTAACTCTCTGCTTTTCCCTTGCTGTTTTTAAGATTCTCTCTTTAACCTTTGGCATTTTAATTGTGATGTATCTTGTTGTGGTCCTCTTTGGGTCTAGCTTGTTTGGGACTCTCTGTGCTTCCTGGACTTGTGTGTCTAGTTCCTTTGCCAAGTTTGGGAAGTTTTCCTTCATTATTTTTCACATAAGCTTTCAATTTCTTGCTCTTCCTCTTCTCCTCCTTGCACCGCTATGATTTGGATGTTGGCACGTTTAAAGTTGTCCCAGAGGTTCCTAAGCCTCTCCTCATTTTATTCAATTCTTGTTTCCTCATTTTGTATTGGTTGACTGTTTTATTCTTCCTTATACTTGAAATAATTGATTAGAAACCCTGCTTTCTTCTCTTCAACATTAGTTTTGTGTGGATTTTTCTTTGTTCCATTTAGCATAGTCTTCACTTCTTCCCTTATGCATTTGCCATACTTAAGGATATCTGTCAAGTCTGTGAGCATCTTTATCACCAGTGTTTTGAATTCTCCATCTGTTAGGTTGGCTATCTCCTCATCACTTAGTTCTCCCACTGGAACCTTGATTTATTTCCCCTTTTGGGCCATTCTTCTCTGTCCCCTCAGCTTGACTGGCTCTTGCGTTTATTCGCCTCTGTGTGTTAGGTAGAGCTGTCTCACCTGTTACGTTGTAAGGGGCAGAGCCTTAGGTATTCGTCAGTACAGAGTGATCCATTTCACCATGTTGTGGCACTGTGTGTGTGGGAGGGATCTGAGAGGGAAAAATGCTGCTTGCTCAGAATTTGCCCCTTTTCCAGGCACTTGTCCACTTCTGAATGGGCCTGGTGCCTCACTAGCTGTTGCCCTGGCCGTTGTTCCAAGAGTGGGTGGGGCTGTGGATGTTCTAGGACTATTTGGGCCCTTTGAACAAACAGACTCAGCTGAGAGACTGGTAGTTTCTGCCTCCGCCCCAACCCCCACTGGTTTGCACAGTCAGAGGCAATGATGCTTTATTGTCTCCAGCGATGGAATGGTGAACTGTGCACTCTGTTCTTGTGCTGGGAGTTATCTCCAGGTGTCCCTCTCTACTCTTTTAAATGTTTGGCTGCACTTTCTGTCGACCTACTGCTCCACTGCTGCTGCCACTACCATACCGCCTCCATTCCGCCCCGGTTCCGCCCCTCCTACCTGTCTGGATGAGTATTTCTTTTTTCTATCTTTGTTTCTTGGACTTTGATGCAGCTTGATTTTCTGGGACATCTTGTTGTCTCTAGTTTTGAGGTAGTTGTGTTCCTTCTTAGGTGTGGAGGGAGATTCAGCGTGTCTGTCTAGACCTCCATCTTGGCCGGAATTCCTTGATAGATTTTATGCATGGGAGATAGAAAAGTATTTCTTTTGTACTAGGTTCTGATGAACGGGAGAGCATGCCCAGTCTTATTCAGGACACTCCATTTGCTACAGTTTATGCTAAAATGTGGATAGAGAGACAAACTCTGTTTAGAAGTCTTTTTTCTTTTATATTCTTTCTCTTAATTGTATTTTTTCTGTTACCATGAATCTGAAACTCCTCATAAAGTGAGTTTTATAAAGTCAGGCATGCATAACTTATACTGTAAAGGAGAGAATTGTCCAACTGCACTCTTAAATGGAATCCTACCTCTAAGGGTGCTGAAAACTTGAGAATGCAAGCATCTTAAGATTGGTTATATAATGATAGTATAGTTTTCCTTATTCTATGCCTCTGACCCAGGCAATGGTTACTGCTATAATAAAAGTGGTTTTGCTGCTTGGGATCCCTATTTACCTATTATTGGGGGACAAGATGATGTCAAGGTAATTGTTGTGGATCTTCTTGTCAGCTACTGTAAATGGTGCTGAATGATGTAAAAATGATTGAATTTTTCAAAAGAAAAAAATAACAAGGTTATAAAAACACCTTGGGACAATTAGACTGAATGAAAATGTTCAAATGGTTGACAAAAATTGAACAAAATAGGAGGAGAAAGAGGGAGTAGTTACTAAAGTTTTAATGAATCAACCTAAGAGATTATTAGGTGGTCTGGCTGTCTCAACAACTTCCCAAACTGTAAAAAGACTATGATAAATTAATTTGATTACTCCTAGGCCAATGAATTTATAATTGTCACTGGTTACACAAAAGAGGACTCTGTAGGTTTATTATAGTCAGTGCCAATTAAAATGGCAGAAGATAAATGAAAGGATTAGAGCCCTGAGTGACAGGTGGGCTCAGGCACAGCTGCCCCTAGATGACAGAAAGCTATGTGAACTGGCAGGGGCAAAATGGCTTGGAAGTGGTTAGAATTAGTTTTGTAATTACTGATGCTCAATGTACTGTCATAACTATGACTGAAATGATAAGTGAAAGAGGAACATAAGTAAATTAAGAGGATATGGTGATGTAATTTTAGAAGGATGCAGGTAAAACTAAGTCTGTAAGTAAGAATTTATGAATAAACATAGTGTATGTTTTTGCCTTACACCTACCAGCATGTGTTATAAGAATATCTGTGAGTCTAAGTAGAGAACTCTGCCCTTATCCAAACCACTGGGAAAAGTAATGTGCAAATATGTTCTCTATTCTGTTTTAATTGGCCTGCTGTGTGGGAATCTTAAAATTACCTAAACCCACTCAAATGACTAACTTAAAATAGCATACCTGGGGTACATGAAGAAATTAGGCCTTATTTAAGGGTCTGTCTAGTAGTGACCTGTGAGAAAAACTTATGGATATTTTATACTAACTATGGATTACAGCAATTTTAAGACAGTATTCACCATTGCATCACTGTATCTGTATATTGACAGTTCAAGCTGTACAACAAGTTAGGGAAAATTTGTTATTGATTTGGCTAATGTTTTCTTTTCAACTTATTCTTTGGAAAAAAAGTCAATTTACATTTATGTGTGAGATTGACTCAAATATCCATTTACTGTGCTCCTACTTTACTAAATTCTCCAGTGTATTGTTCCAGCTGAAAATGAAGGATGTTCTACATAACAATTGTCCTGTCAGTGTCATGAAATATGAAGATTCAGAAAATGTTCCATGTTAAGGGAGACTAAATGGGCGTAACAGTTGAATGCAGCACATTAGTTAGATCTTCTTTTAGCTCTGAAGAATATATTTGGATCACTCAGTAAAATCTGAATAAAATTTATGTACTAGATAATAGTATTATAACATTTTTAATTTCTGGAATTTGATAATTGTGCTTTGGTCATGTAAGGGAATTCTTTGAAGTATTTTAAGATTAAAGGGATATTATATCTGTAGCCTACCAATTTTAACTAGTCATTCAGAAAAATTTTACATAGTCAGGGAGGAATGAAGCAGGAGAGAGAAAGGAGGGGATATATCATAGTAAGATTAACATTGGTGGAATGTGGGTAAAGTGTATCTGGAAATTTTAATTTTTGCAACTTTTCTGTAAGTTCAAATTAGTCAAAATAAAAATTCAGAATTATAAAGGTGAAAACAATTCAGAAAGAAATCATTCTTAGGACACCTTCACTAAAAGGAATACCAAAAACATTAGAAACATAAAATACCTAGGAGAAAACCTCGTGGAAGATGTGTAAAAGTTCTGAAAGAAACTAAAGACCTAAATGAATGGAGAGATATACCATGTAAATGAGTTGGGAGACTCAATATTTTCAAGGTTAATAATCTTCAAATTCATGTGTAGAATAAATTGAATCTCAATAAAAATACCACTATTATTTTTTGGGGTGAAAAATTGACAAGCTGATTCTAAAATTTATGGTAATGCAAAACACTGAGAATAAATAACACCCTAGGCAAGAAAATCAAGAAAGTTAGAATAGTTGTTATAAAGTAACTTTTTAAAAGTTTTTGAGACTTACTAGAAAGTTACAATAACTAAGAAAGTGTGGTAATGGTGCAGGGACAGACAAATGATTCAGTGGAGCAGAAAAATTAAAAAAAGACTCAGACATACATGCATTCTATGACAAAGTTGTCATTGCAGTATGAAAAGATTCTCAGTCAGTTGGATAGCCACTCAGAAATATGAAACTTGACCCTTATTTCCTACCATACATGGATATTAATCTTGTAGAAAGATTGTACAATTATATGGAAAAGAAAAATAATTAAGCTATTATAAGATACTCTTGGAGAATATTTTGTGACTTTCTGGTTGGCAAAATTTTCCCCTAAAAAGTTATGAGACCCTAAATGTACAGGAAAAAACTGATGTTATATTTCATTAAAATTAAGACCTTGGCCCAACAAAGAACACCATACCATTAAGAGAGTAAAAATGAAAGTCCAAGGATTAAACATACCAAATAATGATATATATCTGCACTAAATATCATTGTTATGGTAATTTGTAGCACTATATTTGTGACAGTTAAACCTGGAAACAACTCAAATCTACCATCAGTTGAATTGATCAATATATGGCATGTGATTATTCAATGGGATACTCTGTAGCAATAAAAATGAACAAAGTGCTGCTTAAGAAATAATATTAATAAATTCCAACATAATGTGGGGTCAAAGAAGTTAGACACAAAAGGAAACATTTTATGATTTCATATACAGTTCAAAAAATGACAAAAATATTCTGTAGTAGTAGAAGTTAGAAAAGTGGTCTCGTTTAGAGATGATGGAGGGCAAAGTTATTGTGTGAAGGGAAGGTGACTTCCTGGGTGCTTTTCTCGTCTCTTTATTAATCTGGGGTGGGGTACATGACCGAGGTATACACTTATTACTTATACATTCTCTATCATAATACTTAAATAAACTATTTCTTTGAAAAATATTCCTCTTAACAGTTCTTGCCTTGACCTGAAAAATGAATGAAAAATGAGAAGAACCATATTTCACCAGGAAATACCTACTTTCCCACACTTTCTGCTCTTAGGGAAATTTCACTCAAGAAACATCCTTAGTACCAGTTAGCCCTTCCCTTTCTCTTACCTGAGCAGATCACAGAGGCCATGTTCCCATGGGTACAGTCAGGAATGCCCAGGGCAGTCATAGGGCAATTCCACAAGAAGGACTCAGCCCCTGAACAGTGAAATTGGGCTTTCCAGATCCGATCATCTCTTTGCACAAAGTATGCTCCTTTTGGGATAGACATGGCAACTCCACAGCCAAGCTGACGACAGACGACATTGGCAGTGGCCATACTCCAGTGGGAGGCACAGAGCATTCTCCATTCTCCAGAAATATTCATCTCCACTTGTCCCTCACACTGAGAGGTACCGTTTTTCATGAGCCGTATTTCTGTGTATGCTGGTAGGTGAAAACAGTACTTTATTAAAATCTCATGTTTTTCTTGCCCCAACAGAATATGCAGGGAGGTTAAATTTTGCTCTGCATCTCACCTGAACAGACAACGTGAACAGCCCCACTTTTCTGGCAATCACCTCCTTGACAGGGCACTCTGGGGCAGACCCAGAGCTCAGGCTCCTGCCCCCTACACAAGAACTTTTCAGTCCACACCTGTCCATCTGATGTTCTGAAGGGCACGTCCACCAGTACAGACACAGCTTTGCCACACCTCAGTTCCGCACAGATGACTTGGGCAGTGGGGAGTGTAAAGTTTTCATCAGACACTGAAATCCAGCCTTCTCCAGGATTCACTTCTACTCGTCCTGAGCAGGGTCCACTCCCTCCAACCAGGCGCAAAAATCCTGAGAGAACAAGCAAACAAACCCAGCGAAGTGTCATGATCCTGGCTTGGCAACTGGGAACATGTCATAGGCAATGGTGTGAAAGTTTTTCTTTTCTGGTGGTGGGACCTGGAAAGGGATTGTGACAGTTATTGTCACAAATACATTTTCATACACAAGTGTCTGGAGAGAAATGTATAGTCTGAAGTAGGTTAGAAATGAGGATTCCTTACCTAGTGGTCTAACAATGACTAGGCCCAAGGAAATTTAAACTTGTGTAGAGGTATGAATAACCAAATTAACCCATAGTAAAAAAAAGTCCATGGGTTTAAAGAGGTTAGAGGCCTATCATGTAGATAATGTTAGAAGGGTATCCTGAGATTTCTGGGGCTAGAATTCTGAGGAGCTTTATCTCAGTAGCCACTCTTCAAGTGACTGAGAACAGGAAAACTTATGAGTGTTGGATCCATGAGTGCATGCCAAACTGTAGATGAATTTATAGCTCAAGTGAGGAAATATAGATATAACCAGTCCAGTTTTATGATTTCACATTTTATTTTTCCCATAATTTGTGATGGCAAAAATTCCAAGAATTTCTTAGGTGGCCTGATGGTGCAAGAAGTTGTCCAAAGATAAGCTTGGATGTGAAGAAAACTCCAAGAGTCATAGGAAAAGGAGTGACTGGTCCTAGTCATCTTTCTTGAACCCTATGGTTTGCCAATGAACCTGGAAGAGAGTGAGTTCTCAGGGGGACTATGTAAGACAGCTAAGTTTCTTGATCCCTTCATACTGGGTTTTTCTTCCCAGACATGGGAACCTTAGCAAATGCTAAGGAGTAAGAGTAATTGAGGTATTTTAATCCTATCTATATGCTAACTATATTTTCCTCTACTACTTGGATTCTGAGATAAGAAGCCAGCATACTGTAAAAATGGTGGAGAGGAAGGAAGCAGAGAGCAAACAAACTATAATTTGGAGACTTCCAAATTGTCATATCTTTAGTATAGATGAAACATATGAATATTTGGGATAAATACTTGTGGAACAAGTTTTTAACACATTTTATTACCCTGTGCTCCTCCCTTCTACCACCTAACCATAAGGCACTTAGAGAAAAAAAATTTATACATATATTTTTTGAAAAAGTGTTGATTGTATAAAAGACTCATTCTGGGGCTCCCTTGGTAACATACACTTCTTCAGTATGTCACCTAAAATGATTCCACATTTTCACATTGACTAAAGTTGTTCACTTCTGTGATGTGACAAATCCTCTCATTGGTCTGTGGCTGGTAAAGAGATTTTAATATTTGTGCAACACTTGTATTGCTAGTGAAAAGTGAAGTTTTAACAATTCAGTACTTCCACAGATGTTATCATCTGAATTAAAATAGTATTTGGGTTCACCACAGATAATACCCACTTGTTTTGTGCTATTTATATGTATATGGGAAGGTAAGTGAAGTTTCTGTACAAATGAGGGTGAAGGAAGAATCTGACTGACATAGAGGTCCACACTGACCTTCTGACTGTCTAACTGAGAAGAGAGAGTGAACTTCTCAGGGCAGGCACTAGGCTTACATCGAGAGCTCCTGTCCAGCCCTTTACCCTTTTATTGGAAATTGGTCTTCCTGAGCTGATATGAAAAATGTCAGGGCACATTTATAAAAATTTGCCTAAGGAGAAGAAATGGCAGAGAGACAAGTAGTTTTATTAAGAAATACTGAACTTAGAATTAATATGTTTAACCTAATACTACAGAAACCCTAAAGTACCAACATAACAAAAAGTAAAAGTAACAAAAAACTCTAAAATTTAAAATCTGTGTCTTCCACTGTAGTGAACTATACTTACATGTTGAGTCACAAATAAGAAGAGACATGGACACACCTTTACTTTAATTCAAAAGTAGGAAGACACCCAGGCCCACATCAAGCAAAATATGGACTCTTTCAGGGCTAAGATCAAAGATCAACAAGCGTTAAAAGCTGTAAATAATACTGGGGTTCCTGAAGCACTATGTTGTTATTTTAAGCCAGAGAAGACAGACTCTGGGGAGTTTTTATCCTAAGAGTGACTTGTTCAAGGATACAGAGTGAGGGAATACTGTTGGCTCCAGACTTAGCCTCTTCTGGGCCTGTTTTATGCTCTCAATGCCAGCTGCACATTCCAGGTTATTACAACATTTCATCTTCCTTCAGGCCCATTGTTAAGTATATATCATGGCTCACTCTCCTTGGTGATTCACCTCTACTCTTCTCACCATTTTCCAAATTTAGCTCATTTGCAGGAGAGATATCAACATAATTTACAGGAGGGACCTCAGGGGGCCAGGTCTCTAGGAAACTACTCTTTCTGCACCTGTGCCCAAGACTGGGAGATCCCCAATGTTCTGTATCTTAACTTTTGCTTAGGATTCCTTTGACCAGAGAAAATATTCCCTCTCATTGTTAGAGCTTTATTTTGTGTTGATTTTTATCTAGAGAAGCAAGAGAGCAAGGATGACCAGGTTAGTTATCATCACATTTCATCTAGGTCCCATCTTTATTACTTCATATCTGACCAACCCTGTCTTCTATATTCTGCCTGTAGTTGTGACTCACCTGCATCCAAACCAACAACTCTCAAGGCCTTTGATGGTCAGCCTCACCTGTGTCTGTACCCTTCCGGCTACTCATCCATCAGCCCAGGATCCTACTATTCTGAATGAGATGGAGTGCCTTGTTGTCTGAGATCTGGGGGATGTCTCCATTGGTTGTGGTATCTGGCCACTCAGAGACCCACAAAGATCCAAGTGTCTTCCTTAAGACCAAATTGCCCTGTGCCCTTGGGCTGTGCATCTCCTATAAACTCAGAGGTGGTCCTCATGAACCTGCCATCAGGGTGCACAAAGGAGCAAGGAGAGTGGGACACTGGAGGCCCAGAAACAGGCAAAAATTGAGTCTCTAATTGGGAAATGATGAAAAGAGAGAGAGAAGGGGGGCTTCAAATGAGGCATCTCTAACCCCCCTGCACAGGTCTGATATTTACATAGGAAAAGGGCATTTGAGAACAATATTGAGATTCCATTTCATGTTGTTTTATTCAAAATACGAACATTCTTTTAGAGTTTGCCATGTTTTGGGAATTTTGATAGGTAAATCACAATAAAAGAATGTTCTTATCTATGTAAGGCTTTATTTCTAGTGGAAGATAAAAATGAGTAGACAGGTTTAAGATCTCTGCTAAGCTTACAGGAGATCTGGAGAGCAAAAAGAAAAGGAAAACGTCTCTTCAGAGGGATATTTATATTTATCAACATCACCAAAAGCTACATGAAATTTATGATCAGATACATCCCTATCTGGTGTCCTTCTAAAAAGATATCCCGTGTCCTTAGGCAAGTTACTTAAAATTTCATCACTGGGATCCTGTTTCTACCACTCTGACCTTTTCTCTATCTCAGCCTTTAGTCAATATTACAACTCATTCTTCTCAATCCCTACAACCAGCCATACAGAAGTCACATAAAGGTACACATAGCCTTCTCTACACCACACCTGGACTCTGTGTGCTGCTCAGAGAACCCCGTGTGTGCCCTCTGCAAGATCCCATTGTCATTCCCACCACCCACAGCGACTATAAACCTCTTCTATCTTCTTCAAAAATTGTTTGTCCCCTTACTCCCATTCTTAAAAAAAAACCCAAATATACTGAGCTGTCAGGTATAAACTATAATTCTTACATAAAAGACTCAAATTAATACTTTATTTCCTTCACCATTGACTTGCCAGTGCATGGTTAAGTGTCCCTTCAAAGTTTGAGTTCATACAGATGTTTGAAAAAAAAACAAAAACAAAAAACAAGAATCTTCATATAACAATGAAAGAAGAACCTATGACTGAAAGCATTTCATACAAAAATCGCTGGTTCTACTGGCCCCAAACTACAAATACTGAAGGCCAAATTTGCACAAGATAATTGCAAGTTAGCACAAATCCATAAATTTCTCTCTCATTTGTTAAACGAGATCCCCTGTTCTTCTATTCCGACTAACCTAGTGCAGAAAACAGTGCCTCACATTATATATACAGAAACAATTTAAACAAGGAAAATACATCCTCATTCTTGTTCCTCCCTCTGATAGGCTCTCTATACAAAGGGAATATGTGTAGTAATTTGCAAAGTCACTTACAAAATCATTCTTACAAAAGCAAAATTTTCAAATAATCATGAAGATAGATTTTAATTGAGATAATACTAAAATAAACTATTTTGCCACTAAAAAAAGAGAGAATAGTAATTGGGATAATAAGAAGAAAGTAAATGAAACCCATCATTCATAGATGTTTTGTCACTTGAGGATTATGGGTAAATGTCTCAGATTCTCTAGCCCATTCATCTTCTAATGCCCCAGTAATCAGTGTCCTGGACCAAGTGCAAGAAGCAGATGGTAGGAGATAACCAAATTAGAATTTAAAGAGCTTTTATTAGCTGGCCAGTGACTACCCACTCTCACTCCACATAGGGATTCAAGTGAGTAGCCCTGAGTCTTAGTACAAAGCTGCTTATATAGCATAAACCCATATTCTGGGTTGCTAGCTGAGGTAGTAGCACAACACAACCATTGCTGGCTGGGGTGGGGTAACATTCTGTAGGTACAGGTGCTACCTATGCTTGGCTGATACATGACTTGTTTGGGGGCAACTGTCACCATGGGGCTTTGTAAAAATTTTCTACTCTAGTTCAAGCTCCAGCACAATCAGAAACCAGCTTCCTTGGAACTTCCCATTCACTCACCCCGTGGACGATGCCCTGACCGCTCCTGAACAAATGACTCCTGCATTCTCCCCATGATTGCAGTAGATTCTTTCCTGTGCACTTCATGCTGTCCAGCCAGAGTTGTCCTAATCCTGCCCCCAATTAAGTGGCCTTTAAGGCTTCTCCACAGCCCAGTTGTCTGCACAGGCACTGTGGAAGGAAGCTTTCTACTCCTCGGGCCCTTTCAGCAACACTTCTTTCGGGCTCAGACTCATCCTCGGGGGTCCCCACCTCCTCCCCCAGGCAATGGAAAATATGCAGCACATACCTGAGCAGGTGACTCCCATATCCCAATAGTGAATGCAGCTGTGGTTTCCCCAGCCTAAAGAAGGGCACTTCCACAGGTGGGACTCCTTTCCTGTGCATGCCACTTTATCAAGCCAGATCTGGCCTGATCCTGCCCCAAAGACAGAAGAGTCCACGACACTGAGGGCTTCTCCACAGCCCAGCTGTCTGCACACCACCTGGGCTTCGTCCAGATTGCAGTAGTAAAAACAGATGGTGCCCCAGGAGCCCTCGTGAAAGATCTCCACTCTGCCGGCACAGCGACTGCCCCCATCCACCAGGCGGAGCTCTCCACTGTCTGAGGAGAGAGAGAGACCAATGGGGCATTAACACAGGGAAAGAGAGAAGGGTTTTCTTGGCCTGTGGGACAAACTCACCTGAGCAGGTGAGCTGCACTAGGTGGTGGGTTGGTTTCCTGCACCAGTCACCAGAGAGTAATAGGTTTGAAAAATAGGAAAACAACAATAACCACAACAACAAAACAGTAAAAATTAAGCAGAAAATGTGACGAGTAATCTCATATAGAAAGTGTTAAACGGGTTCTATCAGAGTTAGTCTTCTGGTTTGTGGAGTTCTGCATAGCACCTGTAAAAGATATACAGGAAGTATTAGAATCTCTATCCAGAGCAGAGAAATGAGTTCAGTCATTGTAACGTGCTACTACCTGGATGGATTTCTTATAAACCACACACATTTTGGTGCCATTGACCTCAGAACTAGAAGAATAAGATGAAAGAGAATGGAGTAAGAAACTGGAGTGAGTTCATTAGAAGTCTCAGGTAGCAGCCATCAATTTTATCCAATTCAGAAATTTTCCTTCTTGGTATATAATATTCAGAGCTGAAAAATGGATCATGAGACAGGTCATGATTTATCCCAGAATACTTCACTTATGATTCAGGTCTTCAGATTCTACATCTGGATATTTGGTTTTAAAAAATGTGTGTGTCTTTGAGTAGATTGGACAACCTTAAATGAGCGATGCTGTCAGATGATATTGATTGATATTGGCCAGAAATTCCACCGGGAAGCATAGAATGTTCCTTCTTTCCCCAAACAAATCTAATCTTCATATAAGGAGTTGCTCTTATTCAAAATATGGAGTTATTTTTTCTCTGGGGGGAAATATTATGTATTTCTAACTTGGCCACAGAGCAGAAATAGATTATATTCCTGCTCAGAAAGTTCTTGAACAATTTTGACAGATCCACTCTATTATAATTCTCTAATTGTTACACATGAAAAGGGATGTAAAGAGAAGTTAAATAATGTCTAATTTTAGTAACTGATGAGTAGAGACTAAAACCTAGAACTTTTGTTTCCATTAAGAATGGAGGTGTAACTAGAGAGAATTACGCTTAGTGAAATAAGCCAGGCAAAGAAAGAAAAATACCATATTATATCACTGAATAGAGAAAAATAAGAAACAACACAAACAAATGAACTAAGTAGAACAAGAAACAGAATAACAGTTATTAGGGGTGAGGGGGAAAGGAGAGAAGGGGGATAAGTAAGGGAAGGGTTTAATCAAAGAACATGTATGAATGACTCATGGACATGGACAATGTGGGGGATATGATTGTAGGAGAAGGGATGGGCTGGGTGGGGGGGAACAATGGGGAAAAAATGGGACAACGGTAATTGAAAAATCAAAAAATAAAATTAAAGAATGGAGGTGTACATAGCAGACCAATGGTCCCACTGGGTACAAATAAAAAAGCTGGAAAAATGTAAAAAGAAAAAAAAGTAAAGGTATTAGATATTTGTGGATACCACATGAGTTAAATATGCTAATATTATGAGTAGTGAAGATTTTTGTCTAATACAAAAAGCCCCACCCTCAAAAAAGAGGGAAAAAGGAATATAAAGCAGGTGGGCAAATTAAAATCAAATGGCAGACATCCAACAATACCAGTAACTGCATTTAATGTAAATGGATTAGATACTTCAAGCAAAAGCTAATCTAGATAAAACAATAAAATTCAGATAAGTGTTATATGCAAAATACCTTAGATATGAGAACAAAAAATAAAAGGTTGAAAATAAAATGATGGAAAAATGTATTTATATACTATGTAAACACTAACCATAAGTCAAGTGGAGTAGCTATATCAATATCACAAAAAGCAGACTTCAAAATAAGATACACTAATTGAGTTAGAGAGAATTTTTATGGTTATAATTGGATAATCCCTTAATACAGATAAAAATATCAAAATCAGCCATTATCAGCATATGGCCAAAACCCAAGGAACTGGAAGTTTCAAGACATATAACAAGGCAGTGAGAATTAGAACTTCTTGCTTCTGTTGGGAGGAATAGAATTTCCCAAAGAAGAGAGACAAAGGCTTCTTACTGGAGGGACTTAAAATAAAAAGGAAATATGAGTTAGGGGAAGGTATCGAGAGGTGAAGAACCTTGCTAAAGTACCCAGAGACCAAGGCCCACACCTACAAGAGCTGACTCTTCTGCCATGTGGCTAGATTATTCTCATTTTAGGAGCTCGCATCCTGATATCTTGAGTCAGGGGCCCAATGGAGGCCAGATTTCATGTAGGATCTGTGGGAACTCCAAGAGAGAAAATCCACCATAGGACGTTGATAAGCACAAGATTCTTCTTAATTAACAGATCCTTCAGGATGTCATGGAACAAGCTCAAGTACCCCTGTGGGGCAGGGCAAAATTGACCAAGAGAGGTACATCCTGAAGTTTCTGAGGGTACATTCCTCCTCTGCCTTCAACGTTAAAATTAATTCACCCATGAGCACCTACATTTGGCATTACTCCTTTCTGCTCCAAGAATTAGGAAGGGAAAGTCATCACAGACAGGAAGACACAATTCTGCCAAGAACCCAATGCTGGGGAAAATCTATAGTAAAGCAGAAAAACATTTGAGCTGTGGGTTTGTGGGGAAGATAAAGAAACTAAACGTCAGGCTTAGATTGCTGGTGCAGGGTTATCCGGGGGTGTAGTTATGATACACATTGGGAAGGCTTTCTTTATAGACAAGAAGGTTTCCATCTCTGCCCTCAACATATACACATGCACATGTATTATCATCACCACTACCACTTCCACCACCAAGTCCAACAGTCTGACATAGAGAGTGGGACCTCTGTGGACTCCTATCTAAAACGTAGATTTCCCTTGGCCAACATATTCTTGCTTGCACATTTAACCTCCACCCTACACATACTCTTCAAACTCCTTCTCACCCATCTCTCCCTCTCTCTTTTTCTCTCCAACAAATATATGTACACAGACACACACATTATTGGCTAAAAGAGCAGAAATACCAAAATACTGATTGAGAGAGACATAATATAGACTACAGGAAGGATAGGTAAGAGATCCAGCCTGGATAGACCCTCAGCTGTAATCCATTACAGAAGGTGATTTGGACTTTTAGGTGTTGGAGACGGCTGAAACACAGATTTGGGTCAATCTGAGAACAAGGTTTACATCTCTGCAACATCTCACTCTTAAACTGGAGAAACAGAATTCCCACAGGAGAAAAAAATCAAATTTGACTGCCACTAAAGATTACATGTGTTGAAAACCAAGTGGTCAACAGGGAAGCGCCTTTACAGTCCCAGGGATGATCCCCCACCCCACCCCCCCTTAGATTTAGGGCTAATCCAGTCTCACTGCTGATTTTAAGAAGTAAGGCTATGCTTACCTTGAGCACTCGCTATGACACTGGAGAGAAAAACAGCAAGTCCTTGGAGGAAGCAGTGCCCCTTCATGGTCCTTTCGACCCTCCTGTCTGCAGGTAACAGTCTCAACTTCCTCAAACCATAAAGGAATCCTCCTGATCCTTAATGGGGTATCCTACAGCAGGAAGGGCGTTATATAGTCCCATCCCCTGACATCGCCATCTTCCAGCAGCCAATAGAAACCCTGCTTATGTCTTCCCTGCCATCACAGACTATATAAAAGGAAACTTCCTGAAATTCAAACACCAATTAGATGCTGAATCTTAAATATCTCCTTATATGAGATATATGGTTTTCTAATGTCAGGTGTTACTCTGACCCCCCCTCCCCCCCTCCCAGAAAGCTTATACAGTAAATCTATACTTAAAAAAACATGTGCGGCTTTCTTTTCTCCACGCCACAGGTCTGGCTCAGTGGCTGGTTCAGCGCAGCCAGGGAGATCAGTCAGATGCACTGTTTCTGGGACATTTCTACCACCCCATGGGCCAAATAAAAATGATTTTTGTTTGATTAGGTCAAGATCTTCAATGTCACATGTTATGGGTGCAAAGAGAGGAGAAGCATCTTCAGTAAGAACAAAAAGTCAAGTGAATAGAAAATTATTATTAGAAAGATAAAGAATTCTCAGGTATTTTGGTTTCTTTGGAGATATTTGGAGGTGGGCAAAGAGGGTGGGAAATGGAGATGGAAAGAGACTTTTCTTAGGGCGAAGCAAGCATGATGTAGTGTGCAGATGTTTTGCTGAGGTGTACACTTGAAACCTGTCTGGTTCTGTGAACCAGTGTCACCCCTATAAATTTATTTTAAGTAGCTATCAGGTAAATAAAAAAAATAGAAGTATTCAATGTGATGGAAAGGAAGGACTTACAACCAATATTACTCTATCCAGCAAAGCTATCATTTAGAATGGGAGGGCAGATGAAGTGCTTCCCAGAGAAGGTAAAGCTAAAGGAGTTCATCATCACCAAGCAATTATGATATGAAATGTTAAAGGGACCTATTTAAGAAAAAGAAGATCAACACTATGAACATTAAAATGACAACAAGCCCACAACTATCAACAACTGAATAAAAAATAAAAACAAAAATAAACTAAGCAAACAACCTGAATAGAAATAGAATCATAGGTATGGGGATCATTTGGAGGGTTATCAGCTGGAAGGGGGAAGGGGGAGAAATGGGGAAATGGTGCGGGGAATAAGAAGCATAATTGGTTGGTACAGAATAGACAGGGGAAAGTTAAGAATAATATAGGAAAGGGTGAAGCCAAAGAACTTATATGCATGACCCATGGACATGAACTAAGGGGGGTAGGGGTGTGGAATTGCTGGAGGGAAGTGGGGTACTGGGCAGAGGAGAGGAAAGGGAAAAGAAATTAGGACAACTGTAACAACACAATCAATAAAATATACTTTAAAAAATAAAATAAAATAAAATAAATGTTGAATAGAAAAAAAAGAAAATAAAAATACAGTGAAACTTATAGAGGGTTGATTTTCCTCTCATTTTACTTCTGGTTTGTAAGTAAAAGCCTCATAAAGAGACAGAGCTTTTGATGACAATAAATATAAAGTCTGTTTTTTTCTTTCCTTTTCTCACATCACAAAGAATTTATGGCCCCCAAGACCTCCATAATGAGAACAGACACTTCCCCTAGGGATAATTATAGTTTCCTGAGACATGGTAGTACCACAGATTTCAAATTAGTTGCAAAATGAATCCCAGTTTTACAATGTGGCCATTTGCACCTGATAATCCAGTCTTCAGTGGTTAGAAAGTGCATGACCTTCTACTCCTGGGTCCTCTTTTCAACATTTCTGTTCCTATGCCTCCCCTTTTGTTCATTTTCATATAAACCAGTTAGTCCATTTTTGCATGCTTTTCAAGCCTCTTTGAATAAATAAATAAGGTGACTCTCGTAACAGTGCTTGAAAATGGAATCAATTTACACAAAAATCTTAGTTCTCCTCTGGTATCAATAAAGTAAGTACTAATGTCATCATTTTGACAATAATATTTTTATTAAGGTATAATTAACATTAACATTGTGTAAATTATGGTGTACAATGTGTTGATTTGATACATTTTTGTAGTGCAAAAATGGTTACCACCATAGCATTAGCTTATACCTCTATCATGCCACATAATTATTGTTTCTTTTTTTGTGGTGGGAAAAATTAAGATCTAATCTCTTAGCAACTTTGAGGTTTATAGTATATTATTGTTGTCTATAATCCCTATGCTGTGCATTAGATTTCCAGGATTCATTTACCTACTGGTTGCAAGTCTGTACCTTTAAGCACCTTCCCAATCATCCACCTGTTCTCTGGTAAATACCATTCTACTTTCTGTTTTAAAGTTATTTTTTATTACACATATAAGTGATACCATGCAATATTTGTTTCTGTCTGTCTGACTTCTCACTTAACATAATGCCCACTTAGCATAATGTCATCGCACTTGCTGATTTTTGGGTTTTTTTGCTGGTACTTTTTGTGTCATATCCAAAAAATTATTTATTGTGCTGTTACACAATAAAGATAAGACCTCTCAGGGCTCAGAACCTTCAGAAATAAAGGTTTGGTGCTCCCTACCAAATACTGAATCTCAGCTGAAGTGCTGGATGAGGAAGAAGGAACCCTGACATAGAGGAGTGATATCATCATCAATGTCTTCCTTCCACAGAACGCCAATGTATAGAATCACCCACAGGTGAGAGAGCCTTGTGGAAGTTCAGAATTCCAGTGGAGAAGTTCAAACTCACCACAGGAGCTAAAATCTGAAATCAGATGCATTGAAGAGGATAAGAGGGACAGGTTCACTTTACCCATGTCACCACTCCCCCAAGGTGGCCCAGCTCAGTGTCTAGAAAGACCTTCCTGGCTTGTGATTTATCCTGTGGGGGAAGTGAGAGCCTGAGGGTGTGCCTATCTTCCCCAGGTGTGCAGGTCACAGTCAAGGAGGCCCACTTCTTTCTCACTCCATCCAGAGTACTGAGTCATGAGCTGTCCAACTCGGGGTTGAGGATTCCCTGGGAGAGCAACAGGTAGTGCTTTAGAGAGTAGCAAAGGGGCATGGATTTACTAACTGCCTGTGGACTCCATCAGAAAGCCTGCTCACAGGTTGTTGGTGATGCCTCACCTGCCAATCTCCACTACTGGCGCACAGGCTCCCTGAGCTCTCTGCATGCCTCATCTGAGTCTCCCCACCCTGTGGCTGGCACCCTGAGGCTTTGCAGGGGGCTTGTGAATAGGTGCAGAAAACTGACCTAACACTGTAGGCCTGGAGAAACAATGAACCTGATCATTTATCACTGTCTTAGGAAAAGCAAAAGGGAGGCTATCATTACTCAGCTTGGCTTTGCAGGACCAAGAGAAGGAATACAAGCTTCTTGAGAAATACAACTTTCTTTAAAATATACATATGTTTTGTGATGTGAGGATTACCATGGATGTTCTCCTCTGCTGTCCCTTATGAGGAAAATTCCTGCAGGAATCATTGTGGTAAATTCATATAATAAAGAATGGTTCTGAATTTCTAGTTGGATTCTAGAAATCCCTCTCTTCTGAATTCCAGTATTTTTCTTTGATCCTTTCTTTGCCCCTGTGATTTCTTTTGCCTGAGAAGCCAGTTTTAGCATTGTAATAGTTTGTGCTAAATCTTCCAGACACTCCCCCTCCCCCAACCTCCACCTCATGTACTATTCTGTTAACAGTTTGGATGGCCTGGTGGATATTCTTTGCTCTTTTCTATTTACTATTTAACCAGACAAAGGTGGTTTCTTGTTACTATGTTATGGTTTACCAATCTTGGAAAAGCCTAAGTGAAAAAGCCTTACCAGCCATTATGCCCTCTGACATTTGGAAAGCCATGCAAGCACTGTCAAAAAGAAGCCAAACTTCTTCTAGTTGATCATGAGCATCGGTGAATGAGCATAGCTCCAGAGGATAGCACAAACCAATAATGAACTTTTCTGTAAGGTTGCCCTATTCTCTGTAGAGCTTAACTTGGTTGGATGCCTAGAAGTCCCTGTTTCTTGGTCCTCTTCCATACTTCCTTTTGATTTCTTTCCTTCCACTCTCACAGTTAAGGCTACATCGGTTACATTACCTGAGCAAATGCAATAACAGGTTTGTGGATGACCACTTAATTTCATTTTTGAATGACTAATTTTTTTCTACTTTGGGACAGTAGATCAGGGAGGAGTAGCCTTCTTGAGCCACTGAGTCTCCTGGGAAAATCCTCATTGAAATACATTAGGCACATTTTTATTCTAACCCTTCAACATGACCTCCTGTCTCTTCTTCTCTCTGTCTGTTGTTGCCCTTACCTAGAATTTATTGTATTGTGCAAAACAGTTTAGTTGTCTGGGTCTCTACAGTGTCATTCAAGGTTAACTCAAGAGGCTCTTCTTTCACAATGTGAAAGACTAATTACACTGTGTTCTTAAGCAAAAACAACTCTTTCTGTACCTTCTCTCCATCCTTATGCCATATAGACAGTGCTGCAGTACTTTTTAATAGCAAATATTTCTTCCTGTTATATTCCTGTGTGGTTTTAGTTGAAAAGCCGCCAAATGATACATACACATATAAATATCCGGTCTCCTCTGTTAAGTCTAAGACTCAATAAGAGACTGCACAGTTTCCAGCTGTTAGTTGCTGTGGTTTGTCTTGTGTATCTTTGGAGACACAGAGAGATTTGCAGCATTTGTGATATATTTGCTGGCGATAAGCTGCTTCTGTTCTTGAAAACCAAAACTGCTTTAATAATTGCTGAAATCCTTTGACACTAAAATATCAGCAACCGAAATAATATCCTAAAAAATTGTTCATTCTTAAGATAATTTCCCTTAAATGTCTAGCACAGTGCCATTCTGTCATTCAATAAATATTACTTGAGCATCCATTAAGTTATAGACATTGGAAATACAGAGCCATTCCCCAAAATCTATTTTTGGAGATTAAGTTGTATGTAAATAAATGAGTCAAAAATTTCAGGCATTAAGACAGCAGTACCCAGAGGTAAAATAGGGGCATAAAGGAGGTACTTATGTATAGACTTATGCTACTCTTAGTCCCTAATAGGGCCTCAGAGGATACCTTATCCTGTAGGGACCTTAGTTAACATGTACAAATGGGGAAGGATTCTGATAAGGAACAAAAGAATGTGTTCATAGACTTTTTGTATGTTAAAGGGAAGAACTAATTTTTGCTGTATTTTCTTTTTTTTCTTTTTCTTTTAAATCTTTATGGGCGCCTTATTCAGATGGTCAGCGATCTGAGAAGACAACGGGTTTGTACCCTAATAGACTGTCTTAAATTCCAGAATAAAATGGGCCCTTTTTGAAGGAGAAGAGTAGGTAAGGGGTTGGAATTCAGGGAAAAGGTTAATTGGATAAATGCTGCAGTGTCCTTTCATCTGTTCTCTGGGCTGTGGTCTTTGTGTCCTGGGAGGCAGTCACCGTGGAGCACAATGGCTCAGATACCATCTTGATTGCTTGCAGTCCTCCTGGGACACAAAGATGGAACTGCTTATGGTTTCCTGGAATCAAGGTGGGTTGTACCTCCAGTTCCTGGGTTATGGTTCGATTCCCGGCTGGGGCTATGTGCACAGGGCAGCCAATTGATGTTTCTCACATTGATGTTTCCCTTCCTCTCTTTCTCCCTCCTGTCCCCCGCTCTGTCTGGATGAGTATTTCTTCTTTATATCTTTGTTTGCTGAACTTCCATGCAGTTTGATTTTCTGGAACTTCTGGTTGTTTCTAATTTTGAGGTAGTTGTATTCCTTCTTAGTTGTGGAGAGAGATGCAACATGTCTGTCTATGCCTCCACCGTGACTGGAAGTCTCTGCTGTATTTTCAGTGTTTTAGAGCAGGTCTGTAGGCAGAATCAAGTTGCACAAAAGCTCCATATGCAACAAAGCAGCAGTGTGGAAGCATGTAGCTTTCAACTTTGAGTGCCAGTGATGCTGGAAATCAAGGTTCCTAAACTGAGGCATGTCCTCATGTCTCTCGGTCCAGGTGTTCTATGACCCGAGCTGGCGAGCTGGACTCGCTAATGCCGACAGTCTTTGACTGATCAGGCCTCAGGGTTTCAAGACATTCTGTGACTTAAAAGGAATCTTGCAGAGTACTCCATCCTCCCTAATGTTGACAAGGAAACCAAACAAAGCCGAGTACAGGTAGTGCTGGTAGTGCTTAACCCTGCGTGCTTTCCATTAATGTTTAAGGAACAGTGTATCTGTTCCCATAGTCTTGAAAGAATAGATGATTGAATTCCTATTTTTTGCTTTTGATAGAAATCATTCTTTATAGTTTATATATTAACCTCCTTTTGTTTTAATCCGAAGTAAGTAATTGTATAATGTAATCAATATTGGAATGTGCCTGTGAGCTCATTCCTTACCCTCCCTATTGATTTCTATACTTGTAAAACTCAATAAAAGGAGAGGTCTTTGTGCCGCTCGCTGCTGACCTGCCAGAGCGTGCGGCAGCCCTCCAACCAACTCATTCTCCGTGCTGGAATTACTTCCGCGCTCTCGACCACATTTACTCCAATAGCCAGCCATAGACAGGCAATATTGGATCAGCTAACCAAATTCTGCTCCTCTTTTATTTTGATTTGAGATGTCTTCCAGGCTAGAGAGCAAACTGTTGGATTTAAGTGGGTTAAGAAGCACCACCAACATGAACTCAGATTCCTCTGGAGCTGTTAATTACATAACCTATGATCAGAGGTGGATTAATCATGAAGTTAATGGAGCTTCAGCATCATGGCCTCTCATTGCACCAGCCCCTTCCAAGGCCTTGGTAGGGGCCCTAGCACTGTGCTCACAAGGGCATATGTTTTTTATATGACATTTTCTTTCTTTTTTTTTTTTATTTTGGTTTTTCAATTAAAGTTGTCCCCTTTTCCCCTAATTTCTCTCCCCCACCCAACTCACCCCCTCTCCCGCAATCATATCCCTCCCCGTTGTCCATGTCCATGAGTCTTTTATACAGGTTCTTTGACTAAACCCTTCCCTTACTTATCCCCCTTCTCTCCCTCTCCCCTCCCCCCTATTGACTGCTATTCTGCTCTTTGTTCTATTTAGTTCCTTTGTTTGTGTTGTTCTTTATTTTCCTGTATTAGGTGATATCATATGGTATTTTTCTTTCTTTGCCTGGCTTATTTTTATATGACATTTTCTTGGATTGAGAAAAAGAAGCAATTCAATGAAATTGTTTCTTACCCACCAGCCAAGAAGGTAATTAATAGGGCTGAACAGGAGACATTAAATCCAGGAATCAGATTGACTCAGAAAATCAAGAAGAGGTTTAAAGACAGCTCCTCCATTTTTATTAGTACAGGAATGGTGGAAAGATAAAAATAAAATCAAAGATGTTGGACTGAGGAACCCAGAGGGAAGAGGAGGTTGTTAAAGATTAAGGTCAATATACGAAGGGTCAAAAGTGGGGTAATGTGAGCATGACTGTGAGCACAGACTGACATAAAAGGAAAAGGGAAATGCACTTAGGTCCAGGTGCTCTTAAACAGGGGTTTAGATCTGGTTGTCAGTAAATGGAAAATGGTGACTGTGAACCAACAGAATCCAACACAGGAAGGACTATGAGATCTGATAGAGCAACTTGGAATGATTACATAGAGGGACACCTAGGGAACTCTTTTCTCCAGGAAACTATTGAGAAGAACCTTCTTTTTTAAGAAATATGTTTTATTGATTATGCTGTTATAGTTATCCCAATTTTTTTCCCTCTGCTCCCCTCCACCCAGTGACTCGCCCCCCCCACCAACTGTCCCCCCCCCTTAGTCCATGTCCATTGGTTGTGCACATAGTTCTCCTCAACATCTTCTGAACTACTCCATTCCCTCCTACTATGCTTCTTAATTCCTGCATCCTCTCCCTCCCTTTTCCCCCTTCCCCCTCTCTGCTGACCTCCACCAAATATGTTCCCCATACCTATAGTTCTTCTTCCACTCTCATTGCCTACTTAGTTTGCCTTTGTTTCAATTCCCTAGCTTCTGTTGTTGGTTGTTGTGATACAGTTTTCATTTAAATGTTCATAGTTTTCATCCTCTTTCTTCTAAACAAGTCCCTTTGACATCTCATTTAACAGTGGTTTGGATCTAATGAACTCCTTCAGTTTTACTTTGTCCTGGAAACACTTTCTCTGCCTTTCTATTCTGAATGACAGCTTCACTGAATAGAGTAATTGTGGCTGTACGTTTTTGCTTTTCATTACTTTGAATATTTTTTGCCAGTCCCTTCTTGCCTGTAGAGTCTCCTTTGAGAAATCAGCTGATAGTCTAATTGGAACCCCTTTGTACATAATTCTTTTCTTCTCTCTTGCTGCTTTTAAGAGTCTCTCTTTATCCTTAATTTTTGACAATTTGATGATAATGTGTCTTGGTGTGGTTCTTCCTGGGTCCAATTTTTCTGGAACTCTCTGTGCTTCCTGGACCTTTAAGTCTATTTCCTTCTCCAAGTTAGGGAAGTTCTGCTTCATTATTTTTTCACATAATTTTTCAATTTCTAGTTCTTCTTCGCCTTCTGGCAACCCTATACTTCAGATGTTTGTTCGCTTAATGCTGTCCCAGAGGTTTCTGAGCCTCTCTTCATATTTCTCACTTTTTGTTTCTTTTTTCTGCACTGGTTGACTGTTTGTTCCTTCCCTATGTTCTGATTTGTTTATTTGATCCCTGGTTTTTCTTTTCCGACCACTTGTCTCGTATGTGTTTTCATTCATTTCAGCAGGACTAGCCTTCATTCCTTCCCTGTCTTATTCAATATCTTTTGTTAATTCTGTAAGCTGCCTTATGACTATAGCACTGAACTGGGCCTCAGAAAGATAATCTATTTGTTCATCAGTTAATTCATGTATTTGTTTTTGGGTCAGCTGCGTGATTGGTATTTCAATCATGATTCCTGCCATCCTGACCATTTTTGTTTATCTTCCTTCTTGGGTGGGGCTGTCACATCTCCTATGCTATCGGGGGCAGAGCCCTGTGCACTCGTCACTACCAAGCGACCCGTCTCACCACACTGTGGTGCTTTGTGTGGGGGCGGGGGTCCAAGATGGATTCCTGCTCTTACTCTCTGCTGAGAGACCGGGAGCCTCCTCTTCCATCCCCATACCCTCTGGGCCTCACAGTCTGAGGCAATGGGGCTCTGCCTTCTCTGGCGTTGGAATCACGAGCTGATGGGTTCAGTCTGCAGCCAGGGGTGGCCCCTGGGCGCTTTTCTCCTCCCCTTAAATATGGGTGTCTGTGCTTATTGCAGTCCCACCGCTCGCCACTGCAGCCACCAGCACAGCATGATCTCTCTGCCCTGGCTTCGCCCCTCCTACCCGTCTGGACCAGCACCACTTGTTTATAATTCCATACGTTGGACTTCCATGTAGCTTTATTTTCTGGAACTTCTGGTTATTTATGGTTTTGTGGTAGTTGTATTCCTTCTTAGTTGTGGAGGGAGACAAAGTGTGTCAGTCTAAGCCTCCATCTTGGCCAGAAGTCGAGAAACACCTTCTTTGGGTGACAAATTCCATCTTCTTTTCAAGTCTTCTTTATCCATCATATCAGTCAGAATAGGCTATGCTACGCTGCTTGAACAAGTTAACCCCCAAATCTTAGTAGCTCTCACACACAAAAAGTTACTTATCAAACTGTTGTGGTCAGTGGAGAACTCTGTTCCACATAGTAATGTAGGGATCCAGGTTGACTGAGGATTCACCACCTAGTAGATGTGTCTTCTGGCTCTTGCAGTTTCTGGGGCAGAAAAGAGAGAGACTAGAGAATGGTACCTGGGGTTTTTACTGTCTCTTCTCAAAAGTGACACATGTGATATTCACTGACACATCATTGGCCAGGACTACTGATTGGGGATTAGGAAAATAAATATTTGATGAGTGTTATTGTCTGTGCCATACCTTCAACCAGACTCTTAATAGAAATGCTGTCAGGTTTTTTTTGTTTTTTGTTTTTTTGCCTTGGAGAAACTTCTGAGGTACAGCTTCATGCAGAAACTAAACATGATCTGAATCTTCCTAGAGGGATTTGAAGATATTTCATATTGACATTTGAATCCTTTGACTGGTGGGGTCTCTAACTGCTTATCTCCACTTCAGTCTGTGCCAATTGTGATTACTCAGATTTGTGTCTCCCATATTCTCTACCTCCCCCAATAGTCATTACCTTCAGGGTTATCTCATTCTTTGTTTACTAATTCATTTCTTTCTTTATCCAATATTTATAAGCTCTTACTATGTAGCTTTATTTGGCCCTAAAGAGTCATTGAAAAATAAGATACATTCCTTGCTCTCAAGAAGCTCTCACTTCAAAGACAGCAAGCAAGTCTGTACAGATTAGTTAGATACAGTAGTAATTTTGAGCAGGAAGGATCAGAAAGAGCTTCATAGAGGTGATAGTTGTGTGCAGTTATAAACACAGGAAGATTTGGGAGTGATTTTTCTGTAGTGGGCTTGAAAACATGCCCTGTGAAATTTGAATAAGCATAAATGTAGTATTTTCTATTTTCATAACTGATTTTATCTTTTTCACTAGCAGCGGGTGTTTGTGTGGAGTAAATGTTTCCATAAAAATCAACTCAGACTCTTCCATTTAAAATGTCCCCTTCAACATAGCTCAGGTTTGGCATAATTGATACTTTGTCAATTCTAGGTTGAAACTCCCTGCTGGTTTTTCTCTTTTTCAGGAGGGATTGCTTCTGTTTCTTCTCCCAAAGATGGTTTCTGGGATAAGGGGGCTTTTTACTACCCTAATGGCAGTGGAGAAGGGGTCTTTGGGTCTGCATGTTGTCCACTTAGGACCTGTTTGTCTCTGATTTAGGAGGTTTGATCTGGACTGGTCTCTGGACATAAAACACTGAACTTGTGGAGAAATGAGTGAGGCCCATTGGTCAAAGTCTGCAAAGGACTGAACAAGGATGATGCGCTGTACCTGAGCCATCTCCTGACCTTGCTCTTTTATGCCGTTGTGATGAAGTGGGCTTTGGTAGAAGGAAATTTACTAACCCTGTACCATCCACAAGGAATGCAAATTGGTCAGGTGAATCTTCAATGCTTTCTTGAAATAATCCAATTAATAATTTATTTTTGAATGTTCTATAGATATTTTTAATTCCTAATAAATATTTTGTGTTTAATCACTGTCTCTGGTAGGACTGGAGAAACTGTTTCTCAAGCAAAGGTGTTTAATTATTAACTTCCTCAGAAAAGAGGTTGCTTAACTTATTAAACCTCCACTTTATTATGGGTAAATTGAAAAATGTAATGTTACATTACAATATTGTTGTAATATATTGTATTGTTTTACAATCCATAAAGCCAATTCACCAGTTATTAAAGTAAAGGAACATAATTCTTTCTGCTCTTTACTGCTACATTTCTTATTCAATATAGAAGCTGCTGAACTAAAATTTTTTACAATAAATTTCTCTTCCTCTTATAGTCACATGTGGTTTTAATTGAAAATGTGCCAAATGATAAAGATATAAACATCCTGTCCTCTTAGTGATATCTGATAGAACATGAGGCTTTATGATCTTCACCTGTCCGTAAGTTGTGCTCTGTTTTCTGATCTTTGAATGCACAAAAACCTGTAGCATTTATGTGTTTAGAACCAGCTGTCTCAGCACTGCCCTGGGAATGGTGCTGCATTTGTTTTTGGAAATTGGAATTTACTGTAATCACTGCAGAAATGTAGTGTTGCTTTGAACATAGCTCATACCATGTAATGGCATTGTATTAAATACATTAATGTAATGGCCAATGCAATTATCATTATATCAAATGATATAACTTCCATTGAGATATTAAGTCCTCACAACATCAAGTTGAACAATATTATCAAAAATAGTTATTTTTAATTGAAATAACATGTGTGCAAAACACTTAACCGAGTGCCGCTCACTCACTCATTCCTTCCTTCATTTATTCAATAGACATTTTTGGAGTTTTTAAATAGCCAGACATTGAGGATATAAAGGTGAATTAGACATAGAACTTCTAAGAATATTAGAGCTTATAAAGCAATACTGGTAAGTAAACAAATGAGATCATGAAAGGGTTACAGATGCTAAGATAGAATTTCATGATCAGCAGAATGGGAACACAAAAGAGAGAGGAGTCAGTTGTAGAAGGCTCACAACTCTGAGTGGCACAATTATCATTATGCCATCAGGGCACCACTATAGTTTCATAAAAGATTTTTGACAGGCTCCAGTCATAGCTAGAGTTAACAGAATTGAACTTTACATTCTAGAGTCCTGTGATTCCTGAGATAGGATGGAGAGATGCTATTCTACCACTTTTCTACTACTAATATCTAGCATTTATGTTATCACTTAGTACTGCACACCAGGACTATACTATGTAAGCAGGATGGTTACCCTCATTTTAGAGATGAAGCAGTGAAAGCACAGAGAGTTTAAAGTCACACATACAGTATGGGCAGAGCTGTGAGTCAAGACCAGGACGTGTGGCAGCTGAGTCTGTTCTCTTGACCACCACATTGCAGTCTCTCACGTCCATTGTGGGACCCCGCTGGGTGGTGTTTTCTCTAAAACCTTGCTCCCTTTCATATTTTATAAGATTGTATACTGATATTGCCTTATGTGTCAAAGATCTTGCCTTTATCAGAGGACAAGTTGGCCCATGTTGACCGTGCATCCCAATTCTGGAATATAAGATGCTGCTTGGAGACAGCATGCCAGCCCTGATTGAGACCCTGCAACATCTTTAGAGCCCATCAGTCCATATAGCAGGATCTGACCCATAAATGTGCCTTATCTATGAGATCTCAATCCTGAGCTAAATGAGACCGTATGTGACTGGTTACACTAAATGCATGCCTATGGCATCCTCTGGGAAGAGGTGGCTGGACTCCACCAAGCATATCCCATGTTCTAGGATCTAGGTAAATGGTTTCTAGTGATTGTGTAGAGTCCAAAACTGGGTAAGGAATAATAAATCTGAGCCCCAGATGGAGGATAATGTCATGTCTAAGTGACAGCAGATTTTGATTCTAGCTCCAGCAGCTGAGTTTAAATTCTGGTTCTGATATTGTTAATCAGTTACCAGTAATCGATTAAATTATAGGTATAGAAGAAGACATGGACTTCTATGGGGCTTAGGCATGCCTAGGTCATTCTTAGAAAATTAATGAGAAGTATTAGATGCATGTGTTCAATTGTCCCCCCCCCCCCTTCCTTTTAATTTACCTAAGTCCCAAGAAGAAAGAATGGGCACGGCAGGAATTGAGAACTTGTACCTGCTGACATGGGTCCTTTTAGTGAGGAATGTGACAAGGCTGTGGCCTGACTCACAGCTGCCCTCACTGTTTGTCCCATTGAGAACTTCAGGTGTGGCATGCATCAGGGCATGAAGCTGTCTCTGAGCTCTGATGGGGGCTTTGGGGATGGGGGTGTCACAGAATGTTTCCTTCCCACATGTGTGCTTAAGAGTTGAAGAAAAAGATGAGGGGATCACAGGGTTGGTTTGTGTGCATTGTGGGGGTGCATTATGAAAACATAGAGCTTCAGGAGTGACCAAGAGTGGGTGGTAGCATGGGTTAAAAACCTTAAATTTTGAGGCTGGGCCCTATCTTGCATACCCTTACTTCCCTTCTTAATCTTTGTAACAACCCCAGGGCTACTTTCTGGAGAGCATCTGGGAGCTTCTTTGATCAATGGAAACCAGAATAAGGTATCAGTGACTAAACTGGGCATGTGCTCTTCTGCATTTGGCTTTCCCCGCAACCCACCTGGATTTCATTCTTGCCACACCTTTCCTCATGGCCTCAGATCTAAGAAGGTGGGGTCACTGATGGTTTCAGGTAGCATCTGCCCTTTTTTCTGTTTCACATGCCTCTCCTTTGCCACCCTGTAACAAAAGACTTTCTCCTTCCCCTTTGTGTTTGGGTAGTTCCCTAAAAATATTTTTTGTATCTTCTCTATCTATGCTTTATAACACAATTATTTTGAGTCCTACCAAGCCAAATTCTCAATTTGGTGTTTAGAAAATCTTAGTCTTTCAAATTCTTTTAATCTTGGAACCCCAAAACCCTATTTTGAAAGATCAGAGTTGAAAGTTGACTCCTATTTTTTTATTTCTTGTAATAACAATCGCTTTCTCTCTCAAAGCATAATCTTTTACATTTTTTTCAATGGATATGAGCTTTTTGTTTTAACTTTTGGACACCCAGAAATAACCATCTCCTTTCTAGTCATTCAGAAACCAAAATTAACTCTCCTTCTAACATGCTTATTTCTCTGTAGTCCTTCTCTTTTTACTTGCTCACATCACATCATTTCACAGCCTCTTGTGAAGGGTGCTAGGCATTTATTTCTGCACGGTTCTTTTCTTGATTGATAGAGGGTACAAGTGCAAGAATGTTATCCTGCAGAATTTCATCTTATTTCCCTTGTGCTAATTAGGATATTAATTTGGATTTGTAAATAATAATCCTGGGTTTATTTCTAAACAGAAAAAGTGTTTCCCAACTCTTCCAGATCCACCTATTGATGCTGGCACAGAGCTGACACTGGGATTAATGGGTTGATATACACTTAGATCAGAGGAGATAGTGACAGGAAAGTAGTCCTCACACAAAGTTTGGTGCAAAATCATTCTGTCAAACTCTTTTTAGAGCAAGAGGATCTTCAGAAACTCAAAGACATGGCTTCTCTGTGCCTTATGCTGCTATTCAGAGTCTGATTCTGACTCAGTGAACAGCTCTTACTTCTCTTTCAATCTTATTTCCTCCCAGTGGGAGCTGAAGCTTCTTTAGCTGAGAAATTTACTCAATATAATCTAGTTAGGACAATTATTGAGGAACTAAAACCTTTGGCAATAATTTTGTTCATTTGAAACTCACATAGTAATCCATTGAGTCTTTTACACTATCTTCCTGATTTTCCTCTTAAATGTGACTTGATTATCTTAACCACTTAACCACTCTCCCAATTTTTAATGGATGGCTTTCCTATGGTTCCTAAAAGGGTTACTGCTTTAAGAAGAATCTTTATTAAAATTTCTGACCTTTCTGGTCTCTCTGTGATATCATTACTTTTGCTTGCCAATGCATTTCTTTCTTTTTTTTTTTTTTTTATCTGATTGACTCTCTTAGGTACAGTTTTCCTTTGTGAACCATTAACAACTGATATTTATTTCCCTTTTCTATTACCTTGTCCAAGAGAAGTTGGATCTGAGTGTATCAGCATTTAAATCTTATCGTTTTCTTTTTTTTTTCTTTAATTTTTTTGGCTTTTCAATTACAGTTGTCCCATTTTCCTCCCATTGCTCACCCCCACCCAGCCCACCCCTTCTCCCGCAATCATATCCCTCCCCGTTGTCCATGTCCATGAGTCATTCATACACGTTTCTTGATTAGACCCTTCCCTTACTTATCTCCTTTCTCTCCCTCCCCCTATTGACTACTATTCTACTCTTTGTCCTATTTAGTTTGTTTGTTTGTGTTGTTCTTTAGTTTCCTGTATTAGGTGATATCATATGGTATTTTGCTTTCTTTGCCTGGCTTATTTCACTAAGCATAATTCTCTCTAGTTTCCCCTACATATCTGCCCAGCCTATGTTTTAAGATCTTAGTGTTTCTTTTAAGGAAATGTGTTTCTCATGACTACTCAGTTTGACATCTTATACTTTATTTATTACAACCATTTATGGTTGTAATTATTGCTTCTTGTAGAAATGTTTTCATCTACTGTCATTTACTTCCAGCCTGAAAAATTTCCTTTAGCATTTTCGTAGTAAACGTCTATTAACAATGGGTCTTCTCAGTTTTCATTCATCATGACATTCTGGCTGTCTTGTCATAATTGCTACTAAGCAGAGATGTTTTCTGGCTTGTGTTGCAGACCCTGGAATGGTATATTCTCCAAAGTCACTCCCTCAAAAACGCTGATTTATAAGCATCATAGATCATTTGAAATAATTGCTGCTATTCTCCCTAAGTCTAAACATTCCGAAAGTCTGTTTACCAACTCCTGGCTGCTCTTTGAGTGACCAGTCCACAAATAGGCTTGTTCTGGAACTCTCCCAAATGGGTGATGAAGCTTGTCCTAACTTCCTATTCCTTAAATTTTCCTGATTTTTATCTCCCCAAATTATAGGAGCCAGCTCTCTTTTGTGACTTCATTAACACTATGCACCTAATAATTTTTGTGAGTACACTTTACTTCTTATTGCTTTTATCACTTTCCTGTGGCCAGTAAGCATGTATATCAGAGAAGCCCTGGGTATCTTCCAATATTTGTGCCCTCCCCAAACTTATGAAGATTACAAGAGTGCATATAGTTTAGGCCCCTGGACAGCATCCAGAGCCATCAGTTAAGTAGTACATTGGACTCAGCTCATAAGCAGGCCACCTCTTGCAGTTCTTATATTAGTTAGGCAATGCCTCCACATATTAACTATGTGGTGGAGTGTTTGAAGGTGGAATCTTTATTTGGTCACTGCTACATGATATGTCTATACCCTGAAGAATCACAACAAAACCACATTTGTATTTTAAATTGTTACCAAATCAAAGCAATCTAGAAGCAATATATTTTCAGAGAAGAAGCCCACTCATCTGAAATTCTTTTTTTATTAGTTTAATCATATCAGACCCCTTCATCCAATCTGTAAAACCTATAGAGCCAAAGTTCCTGAGTCATCTGTCTGTATTCTTTCTGGATCTCCTCTGTGTAGGTCTCCTCTTCCTTGCTTTCTTGCCCACTTAGATTCAGGGCTGTGGGTGAGTGCCATTTGTCCTCCATCAAATTTTAGTAAAGAGATGGGTTATAATTTGCCAAGAAGGCTTTATAATTAGACACACATGAAATGACAATGTCCTGAAAATTAAGAGGAAGTGAAGGCAAGGAAATTCTACATTTAAAAGGATTTGATAACTGCCTTGGCTGGTGTAGCTCAGTTGGTTGAGCATCATTCTGCAAACCAAAAGGTCATGGGTTTGATTCCTGGTCAGGGCACTTGCCTGAGTTACGGGTTTGGGCTCTGGTTGAGGTGTGTACAAGCGGCAACTGATTGATGTTTTTCTCTCACATTTATGATTCTTACCCTCTTTTTCTCCTTATTTTCCCCTCTCTCTAGAATCAATTAAATAAGTTTTTTGTAAACACTTAAAAATAAATTAAAAAATATAAAAATCAGAAATAAATTTGATAACTAACAAGACATGAGAAAAGAGTGAAGGATTTGTGTGAGCTTCAGTAATAAACAAAAGAATAGCCTAGGAAAATAGAGTTGACAAAGGAAAAAACACATATAAAATTATTTTTATTTTAATTATATTTTATTTTTGAAAACTTTGTTTAAAAATTTTTAAAGTATATTTTATTGATTATGTTGTTACAGTTGTCCCAATTTCTTTTCCCTTTGCTCCCCTCTGCCCAGTACCCCCCTTCCCTCCATTAATTCCACCCCTCTTAATTCATGTCCATGGGTGGTGCATGTAAGTTCTTTGGCTTCACCCTTTCCTATATTATTCTTAACATCATCTTGTCTATTTTGTAGCAACCAATTATGCTTCCTAGTTTCTGCACCATTTTCCCATTTCTCCCCCTTCCCTCTCCCAATTGACAACCTTCCAAATGATCCCCATACCTATGATTCTGTTCCTATTCAGGTTTGCTTGTTGGATTTTGTTTTTATTTTTGATTTAGTTGTTGATAGTTGTGAGTTTTTTGTCATTTTAACGTTCATAGTATTGATCTTATTTTTACACTTCATATAATAATGGCTTGGTGATGTTGAATTCCTTTAGTTTTACCTTGTCTGGGAGGCACTTTATCTGGCTTTCCATTCTAAATGATAGCTTTGCTGGATTGTCTTGGTTGTAGGTCCTCGCTTTTCGTCACATTGAATACTTGTTGCCAGTACTTTCTTGCCTGCAAAGTTTCTTTTGAGAAATCAGCTAATAATCTTATAGCCACCCCTTTGTAAGTAACTCTCTACTTTTCTCTTACTGCTCTTAAGATTTTCTCTTTATCTGTAACCTATGGCATTTTAATTATGATGTGTCTTTTTGTGGTCCTTTTTGGGTCTAGCTTGTTTGGGATTCTCTGTGCTTCCTAAAATTGTATGTCTATTTCCTTCTCCAAATTTGGGACACTTTCCTTCATTATTTCTTCACATAAGTTTTCATTTTTTGCTATTACTCTTCTGCTTCTGGCACCACTATGATTCAGATATTGGCACATTTAAAGTTGTCTCAGAGGTTCCTAAGCCTCTCCTCATTTTTTTCAATTCTTGTTTCCTCTTTTTGTACTGATTGACTCTTTTTCTTTCTTTCTTATATTCCAAATCATTGACTTTAACCACAGTGTCCTCCCCTTAACCACTGGTTTTGTGTGCATTTTTTTCATTTCATTTAGCATAGCCTACACTTTTTCCCTTATGCGTTTGCCGTACTTAAGCATACCTGTCAAGCCTGTGAGCATCTTTATCACCAATGTTTTGAACTCTGCATATTTAGGTTGGCTATCCCCTCATTTGTCAGGTTAGCTAGCTCCTTGTTGCTTAGTTCTCCCACTGGAACCTTGATCCATTCCCTCTTTGGGCCATGCTTCTCTGTCTCCTCATCTTGACAGGCTGCTCTGTTTGTTTGCCTCTGTATCTTAGGTAGAGCTGTCACACCTGTTACATTGGAAGGGATAGAACCTTAGGTATTCATCAGTACAGAGCAACCAGTTTCACCACATTGTGGCCCTGTGTGTGGTGGAGGGGTTTGAGAGGGGAACAATGCCACTTGCTCGGCACTTGTCCCCTTTCCAGGCACTTCTCCTGCTTCCCATATGGGACTCACGTCCCTCTATTTGTTGCCATGGCCATTGTTCCCAGAGTGGGTGGTTTTGTGGACATTCCAGGACCATTGGGGCCCTTTGAACAAGGTGACTCTGCTGAGAGACCAGCATTTTTTTCCTCTGCCCCAATCCCCACTGGTTTGCACAGTCAGAAGCAATGAGGTTTTATTTTCCTTGTCACAGGAACCATGAGTTGTGTGATGTGGTCTGGTGCTGGGTGTACTCTCCAGGTGTTCTTCCCTACTTTTTAAAACATGTGACTGTGCTTTCCGCCAGCCTGCCACTGCTATTGCTGCTGCTGTCACCACCACATTGCTTCCTCTCTGCCCCACGTCAGCCCCTCTTACCAGTCTAGGTGAGTGTTTCTTCTTTATATTTTTGTTTTTTGGATTTTCATCCAGCTAGATTTTCTGGAACTTCTGGTTATTTCTAGTTTTGAGGTAGTTATATTCCTTCTTAGTTGTGGAGGATGATGCCACAGCCTATCTAGTAGAATTTTTATTATTTATGCTATTATAGTTGTCTCAATTGTTTTCCCTGTTGCCTTTCTCCACCCAGTCAACCCCTACTTCCATAGTCAATCCCCACACCATTGTCTATGTGCATGAGTCCTTCATATATTTTCTTGGACTAATACCTTCACCTTCATTCAAACAGCCTCATCTCCCTCCATTGAGCAAGATAACGAAAGCTATATTCATTCTCTCTTACTAGCCAACCTCTCACTCTCAACTTTGAAACTGACACCCAAGTCTGGTGTCTAGAAATTGTTTAAAACTGATAATGTGACATCCCAGGAAAGAGTATACATAAAGTTCAGGGATTTTTTTTCCATGAATTCATCTTGCTAGGTATGAGGGTATGAGTTTGGGCCAAGTTTAGAGTCCCTTGCCTATGAAGAGTGACCTGGAACATCTGTTTGCCTGGGCAAGGTAATGCCTTGAGTAGCTTGTGGATGAGATGAGAAAACAGGTCAATTATTTCATCTTGGATTTCCTCTTAGGGAAACTGATTGAGGACCAATCCTCTACAAGAACTGAATCAAACTTGCTAAATTATCCACAAAAGAAAACAATATTTTATTCTGAATATTTAATTTTGAGCAATTCTCATATATAGTGAAATACAATTATAGGTCTGCACTATTCTACTGGAATACAGTCAATTAGAGTATCTGAGGCCTCATCTCAGGTTTAATGCAACGGCTTTAAAAGCCACTGTAGATGTTCCAGGGACACTTAGTTCAATGTCATCGTACTCGACGTCCCCATTATCCCCCTGGAGCAGCCGGGGACTATCTCCTTTCCCAGGATGAGCGGTCCCTCTAGGGAAGTGCTGAGAAGAATCTGCAACAGTAAAGAGAAGTTTAATTAGTACTGTGGCAGAGGGACAGGACAGTGCCCTATGGTAGAAGCAAGTCTAGAATATGGTGATGACAAAGCATCTTTGAGGACACAATGCTCAGGAAGGCTCAGACTATTTAGTATAAGTTATGGCAAGGGTGTATCCATGTGGTGTCAAGGGCCACAGTTTATCTGGGAAATAGTGGATCACAGGAGATCTGTGACCAACATGGAAGCTCTCTGAATACATTTTTTCCCCTGGCTTACACAATGAGCAGGGAGATAACCCAAGAATAGTAAGAATCATATGACAAAATGTGAAAATTTCTCTTTTCATGATTGTCAGGTCTGAGTTCACAATGAGAAGGATACAGGAACTATATCTGGAGAAATTTCAATTCTTCACTGACAATCTAACTCTGCTCTTGGTGGCCGTGGCTTGTGTTCCCAGATGCCAACGAAAACAATCACAGGAATCTTATACAGTTGCCCCCCTCCCCATGGAATCACTTGAGTCCTCAGATCGACAAATACTTTTCTCTGGAGAATGAGCATCTTCATTTGGCCATTGAAATGTCTAGAGCAGATTAGATCATAGCTGCCTACCAATTCTGAGTCTATAATCCACCACCATGGCTTCAATACCTAATCCACGGTGTATCATAGACCTTGTACATATTAGAGCTAACATATGATCACAGTGCATCTTAAATTATCAAAATGTCTCACAGGCCCAGGGGGACGGGAGGACGGATCCCGGTCTCCTAGCTGAATAACTGCGTGAATCCATCTTGGACCCCCGCCCCCAAAGAAAGCACCACAGGGCTGCGAAATAGGTCGCGGACAGGCAGGCGCCGGTCGCTGATTTGTGACGCCAAACGGCGCCCGCCGGTCGCTGGGTCATTACGAGTACACAGGCACTGCCCCCGACAGCCGGCCCAAGAAAACAAAACGCATCTGTCAAAATGAGGCAGACAACTATAGAAATACCGGTGACACAACTCACCAGACAGCAGATAGAGAACCTGACAGATGAACAGATAAGAAACCTGTCAGAGGCTCAGTTCTGGGCCATTGTTATCAGGTGGCTTACAGAATTCACAAAAGAGCAGGAAAAAGATAAGAAAGAAGCGAAAAAATTTCATAACGAAAGGAACAAAACCGCATACGAGATAGAAGGTGAGAAAAAATCCAGAGTCCATTTCAACAAACTGGAATATGGAGAAGGAACAAGCAGTCAACCAATGCAGAGAGAGGAAATGGGAAGCAACAATGAGAGGATCAGAAACCTCTGGGACAGCTATAAAAGGCCCAACATAAGAATCATTGGTTTGCCAGAGAGTGAGGAAGATGAACTAGAACTTGAAAAATTGAGTGAAAATATAATAAAGGAGAACTTCCCAGACTTGGGGAAGGGAATAGACTTGCAGGTCCAGGAAGCAAGGAGAGTTCCCAAGAGACTGGACCCAGGGAGAACCACTCCAAGACACATTATAATCAAAATGTCAAAAATTAAAGATAAAGAGAGAATCTTAAAAGCAGCAAGAGAGAAGAAAAGAATTATGTACAAAGGGGTCCCAATTAGACTATCAGCTGACTTCTCAAGGGAGACCCTGCAGGCAAGAAAGGACTGGCAAGAAATATTCAAAGTAATGAAAATCCAAAACCTACAACCACGAATACTCTATCCAGCGAAATTGTCATTCAGAATAGAAGGACAGAGAAAGTGTTTCCAGGACAAAATAAAACTGAAAGAGTTCATTAGATCCAAACCACTGTTATATGAGATGTTAAAGGGACTGGTTTAAAAAAACAAGCTAGGGAGATGAAACAAAGGCAAACTAAATAGGCAACGAGAGTGGAAAAGGAACTGTGGGTACGGGAAGCATATTGGGGGGAGGTCAACAGGGAGGGGGAATGGGGAAAGGGAGGGAGATGATATAGGAATTGGGGATCAAGGTAGGAGGGAATGGAATAGACGGAGAGAGGTTGGGAGGAACTGTATGCACAACTAATGGACATAATCTAAAAGGGGGGGACAACTGGAGGGAGGGGGGCCACTGGGTGGAGGGGAGCAGAGGGAAGGGAAATTGGCACAAATGTAATATTTTAATCAATAAAACACATTAAATCTGAAAAAAAAATGTCTCACAGATTCCAATATTGCATTATTTTTAAACCTCTAACTGTTATCCATGTATGAGACAAAAAATGTTACCAAAACAGTTGTTCCATTTTTGGATTTGGTCAATATGCTCAATTACTCTATACGTCTTATCACAGGCACATCAAAGATGAACTTACGAGCAACTCAGAAGAATATATGCATTTTTATGTTCCTAGTAGCATTATTTACAATAGCTAATAGTAGTTGGAAATAGCCTAAGCACCCATCAGTAGATGAGTGGTTAAAAACGCTGTGGTACATTTACACAATGGATACTAAAAAGCAATAAGAAAGAAGAAATTCTTACCTTCTGCAACAGCATGGCTCAACCTAGGGACTATTACAGTAAGTGAAATAAGCCAGTCAATGAAAGACAAATACCATATGATCTCACTTATAAATGGAATCTAATGAAAAACACAAACTAATGAGTGAAATAGAATCAAGGCATAGAAAACATGTAACAACTGACAGCTGTACAAGGGGAGGTAGGAGGGAGGTACTTGGCACAAGGTCAATGAAGATACATGAATGATCCATGGACATGACAATGGTGCGGGATTGACTGCAGGAATGAAGGGTGGGCTGCGTGGGGAAGAAAAAGGGGGAAATTTGGAACAACTGTAATAACATAAATGATAAAATATTTCAAAGAAAAATAAAGAATGAAGTTATGGAAGAACAGCTACCAAGACTACAGAGTGCTTCCTCCCTCTCAAGGAATATGAAGCATTAAAGAAAGGCATATGATATAAGTGATGCTATTGAACATATGAAGACATGCAAATTTTGAATCTACAAGAAAAATGGGCACTGGGAAGTTCAAGTTCATCCTGTCCAGGCCAGAAGCAAAATGTGACAGGGATCAACCAATCCCACTCACCGGTCTGAAAAGCTCTAACCCTATTCTCTGCGGGCACTTCCTCCTCACCCATCTGAGAGGCGGAAGGAGCTTTGTGCACTGGTACCTCTTCGGCATCATCATAACCCTCGCTCAAGGCATCAGTCCTCTGGGCTGCAGCTTCTATGGGCAGACAATGGGGTCAGGTGAAACCACAGTAAATGGGTGGGTTTAGGTAACACCTGCAATCCTTTCTGACCCAGAGATTCTGCTTAACAGAGGCACCATTCACCCCACACTTTAATGGGTCTTTCCAAGGCCATGTATTTCATTTCTATGTGTCAATAAATAGGAAAATGATCCAAATATCTCAGTATTTCTTGATTAAAACTACATATTTTTCAAAGCAACTCTCACACCAAGGACCGTTACTAAAATATTTTATCAAGATATACTTTCCAGATATTATTTTTAAAAACAATTTGTGCCTGTTGTCACAGAATGAGGGTGGTTCTGGACACTGAGAGCCTGTCCCCAACCTGAGACATTACAAAGCCACCAGAGAAGAAGGAGACAAGTCCAGAGAGACAAGGGATCCTTCTCATCTCAGTCAAAGGAAGATTATTTCCCTTGGTTCTCATCTCTGGGAAAAGTTCCCTTGTGCCCAGTATCCAGCCAAGACAGATCCAACCTCTACTATCGAGAATATGTTTACAGTCACTGTTCTTACCTTCCCTGGAATATGGCAGTTTTGTCACTGAGCCATCTGAAAGGAATCCTAATGTGGAGAAAACATCACAAAAATGAACAGAACAACACTTCCCACACCCAGATGCTCCACAGTAATGCTGAGAAGAAATGCTGGGGCTCGCATGGCCCTTGTGATGTTAAGGGAAGGCTCAGAGCTCAGAGGGGCTCTAGAGTGGCTCACCATGCCTCTGGGAACCTGGGGTATGTGTGGGGTCTGCAGATGCTGAGAAGATTGGGCTTACAGACAGTGAATGGCTGAGAAATAGAGGTCCCAGGAGGGCAGGGCAGGGCTGCTCACCTGGGCTGCTCAGTAGATCCTCTTTCTCTGGTGTTACATGATAATCAATCTCCTCATACAAGCCCTCGTCAAGAGCATCTTCAAAACTGGATAAGGCTGAGCAAACCACCAGCAGGTCAGAGATTGTCCTCCTGACACAGCCCTAAAGCAACAGGCTGATCTTTCATTGTCCCTGATGCTCACATGTGGAAAAACCCTCATGGCTTCCAGGACACCTCTACAGTCTTATACCCATGGACCATGTCTGCACCTTCTACCTTTGTTCTGACACTGTATCCAAAGTTCAGCTCCTACTTTTTCCTGTCTCACATAAATAGTCATGACTTATGAGTGCTCATACCCCACTCTCTAGAACCTCTGTATATTCAGCTCTTAGGGGCTAATGAAAGGCAGATAAAATTTTTGCAAATAAATTGGTTAAGAACAGATACATTGCCCAGTCTTCCCATTGGAATCCCTGGCACATTTCCTGTCTCCACACACTTTCCATGTTACCCAGTACTGCCTGCAGCGCACCTCTGCGCTCCACTCTCCATCTGTGCAGCTGAATCACCAGGATGATGAGGACCAGGAAGAGAAGGGCCCCCAGGATGAGGCAAAGGACCCCAGGCAGGGAGAAGATGCCAGGGAGAGGTCTTGGGTCAGATCTGGTTCCTAAAAAGAACAGAGCCAAAGGGAGTTGGAGGAGGGCATATAGACAGTATATCTCACTATGCTGACTTTTTCAGAGAGCTCTGGGCAATGAAGTCCCAGCTTCCAACATAATGGGATTAACAGCAACACTGCTGGGCACTCCCTCAGGCCATGCCCTAAAACAAATTCAGCTCCACTCTGGTGTGGTCTACCGCAGTGCTGGGGTTCATCAGGGAGCCTAGAACTACAATAATCTCTGAGGACCAGGGTACAGCTTCAGCCCTTTTCTTGGGCTTCACCACACTAGAGCATCAAACAATCTTGGCATAAGTGTTGGTTGCTTTGGAACAACACTCAAGGGCAGGTGAAGAAAACCTTAGATTCTTCAACACAAGAGTCAGACTCCCATGGCCTGCGGGAATGAGAACATTCTGGCACAGAAAATCAAGGAAGAGTGAGTTTCTCCAGGAAAAATACCCTGATAACTCCCCACAACCCAGTTGCCCCTTGGTATCTTTCCTTCTCTGAGCTGGCTAATTGTGAGAGATTATATAGAACTGTCCCAAGAATGTGAACATTCTCTCCCATGCATGGATGGTAGGGTAGCACTGTACCTGCTGTAGTGGTTGGCGATGTTGTTATTTTACCTAGAGAGAAAAACAAGAGTTTGGAGCACAGGAATTGGCTAGAACACAGGGTAGCCCACTTTTCCCTCCTGAGCCCTGAAATTTCTCTTTGCTTAGCTCAATACCAATGTTGAGTCCTCCCGGCTCCCCTCTCCTAATCCAGGGCTACAGCACCTACAAGCTTTCTGAATACAAACTGCCCATCTCACCCCAGCCCAGCCCACTGCCCCACCCCTGCTCCAGCTCAACCAGAGCCGAACCCACTCCCACCACTCACCAGAGCACCTCACTCCAGCGTCCTCCTCGTGCTTGCAGTCGCTCTTCCCCCAGGGCTCCGCAGCACAGGCCCACAGGGAGGCTTCCTTGCCCCTGCACCGCACCTCATCCAGCCAGATGCTCCCATTTCCGGGACCAAACGCCGCCCTCTGCAGGGCTTCCAGGGCAGAGCCGCAGCCCAGCTGCTGACACACCACCTCGGCCTCCGCCAGGCCCCAGGAGTCGTCACACACCGTGCCCCAGGAGCCACTGTGCCAAACCTCCACTCGCCCTGAGCACTCGGTGTCTCCATCCCTGAGTCGGAGCTGGTCTCTGTCTGACAAAGGAGCAGCACCTCCTGTTACTGCCCCTGGTGGGAAGGACGGAGCCCTGGGAGCCAACAGGGAGGATGGGAGGGGCTTTTGTACCTGTGCAGGGTGCAGCAGTGCCACAGCTCTTGGGTCTCCTTCCTGCAGAAGCAGACAATGGGGAAGCACTGGGTCAGGGACAGCTGGGTGTTGTCTTGCCCCACAGCAAGATTATTTAAGGTCCTTGGCTCAGTGCATTGACAAGTGAAAACACAGGCCTCATAATCTAATGGCCTGAGTTATTGAGACAAACACTAGATCCTACCTAGTCTCTATCACCAGCTGAAAATACTTGATATGTTTACTTATTTACCACTCTCCACATCTACAGCAAATACAAACACACACACACACACACCTCTGAATGAAAGCTCCCCTGGAGGAAGGACCTTGCATACCTTACTCACCTCTGTGTTTCTGCTATTAAGACAGCGCCTGGCACATTGTATGCATTCATTCAACAAGTATTCATTGAGAATCTTCTATAAATGCTATGTATAGGAGCTTGATACACAATTATTGAATGAATGAATCAATGAATAAAATCCACTGAATTATAATCTTTTAAATCTTGCTAATCAGTAAAATAATAAAGAAAATACAAATTAGTATTAATGATAATACTAATGGTAATGATGATGGTAATACATAGTAGATGTAAAAAACAAGTCTAGAATCACAGAAATAATTTGTTTTCAATATGGCACTTATACTTTAAAAGGGAAATTATACAACAGATTGTAAACTTTCCTTATATTCTTCAGTGTGAGATATGGACAAGCAAAGAAGATTACTATAGGGCCAGAACACATTTTTTAGAACTACTAGAACAAGTAGAAATTAGAGAAAGATAGATTACTAGTTAGTGAGACAGAAATGTCTGTATGAGACTTAAATAAATATACTAAGTAAAACTACATTAAGAGGACACAGAGGAGGAAAAAAAACACATATGTAAGAATTAAAACCAAGGAAAATAGAAGTGAATTCAAAACAACACTTGAAAACAGATGTATACACAGTACTTGCCATAAAACGTCAAAATTGGCCTTAACTTTTCACATCATCCTATCAAACCTCCTGTCCTATGCAGAGGACATCTCTGAAAATGATGCAGAACCTCTCTTGGGTGGTTGTTACTTCAGGATTGAAAACCTCACTGCCCCTCAATTATTGTGCTTGATTGTAGAAAATTATCATCAATAAGGCCTTATAATTCAATATTCCTTCAGTCTTTCACAAGAATAAGAAAAAAAGATGAAGAAAGAGAAGCAATGAAAGGAGTGAGCCTCTGCCTGTAAAATATGTTTCTCACTGCTGTGGATTTCAGGCGACTCCCAACATATTGTCCAAAGTATACTTGAATGGGGTGTTGCAGGGGTAGGAGGGTAAGGGAGAAGGCAAGAGAGAAACAAACAAACCTTGATATAGGGAAAAAATGTTCGGTGTAGAGAAAACACTATGAAAATGCAAAAGAAGGAAGGCAGAGAGGGAAAGAAGAGAGAAAGGAAAGAGGGAAAGGGAAAGGAGGAAAAAGAAACAGAAACAGAGCAACTGTTATCCTTATCAGACTTCAAATAGAATGAGATTTGTGGGCTTTGTAAGCTTATTGATTTTGGAGTGTCTATGTGATTTGGCTTTAGTTTAGTTAAGTTCTTGAAAAATCTCAGTGTCTTCTGGCTAGATATGAAGAAGACAACTGAAAATAATTAACCTGAAAAAATAAGTTGACCATATCCTAACATTTGTGTGTATGCACACCTGCTTATGCTTTGTTCTAATAATGTAAACACTGGGACTAATCCTACAGCAATAAATTCACTAGTATGTAGAGATACATGACAAAAATATTTATCACAAAATTATTTGCATAGGAAAATTGGAAGTAATTGTACTATCAATAAATAAGCAAATCATTATATGAATTATAGTACCAACTTCTCATGAATGAAATATCTGCCATTATTTAAATGAGTTATATCTACCTGGAGGACAGTGTGGTTGGTGATTGCAGGGGTAGGGAAGAAGGGTGGGTCCAGGTGAAGGAGGATACAAGGGTGAAAAATGATAATGAAAAAAATACCATAAAAATACATGATTATGACAACAAACTCACAACTATCAACAACTGAATCTAAAAAAGAAAAACAAAATCCAACTAAGCCAATCAGAATAGGAACAGAATCATAGGTATAGGGATCATTTGGAGAGTTATCAGCTGCAAGAGGGAAGGGGGAAAAATCTGGAAAATGTGCAGGGATTAAGGAGCATAATTGGTTGGTACAAAATAGACAGGGGGAAGTTAAGAATAATATAGGAAAGAGTGAAGCCAAAGAACTATATGCATGACCCGTGGACATGAACTAAAGAGGGTGAGATTGCTGGAGGGAAGGGGGGTACTGGGTAGAGGGGAGCAAAGGGGAAAAATTTTGGACTACTGTGACAACATAATTAATAAAATAAACTAATTAAAAAAAGAAAAATACATTATTAAGAAAACCAATTTAACAATAATATATATGCTTGAATCTCAATTTTGTAAAAACCAATAATAAAACACCATGAAAGTAAATTCATTTATGGGTATGAGTTTGGATATGATTTAGTGAAAATGAATGAAATTAGAAAATGGTGTTTACTAGTCCATTAATTCTATTTATATCAGGAAGATATGAATGAACAAGGAGTCTGAGGATACATTTCGTTTCCCCTTTTACATTTTATATGTCCTCCCTGCTTACAGTAAGTAAGCAATGCTTTTATAATTTAAATGAAAGAGAAAGGAATTGGCTTTTTCTAATCTTAAAGCAAACTAATGGAAAGAACACAAATTCCCTTGTGCCCAGCTTGGTGCAGGCCCCACAGGAGTAATTGCGGCTGATTCAGAGAAGAGACAAAAAAGAAAAGGGGACATAAGAAAAGGCCTGCTGGCCATCATTCTTGCCTCCGGTATTCTTTATGTGTAATAGTGTTCATTGCCTGGGGGACCATCAGAGTGGCAAGAGTGTGTTATGATACTTAACTAAACCCGAACCTGCCTCCTAGTAACCTCCATCCATCAAGTCAGGGCCTTGCCCCCTGGAGCAGCTCATGGTGAGTCCTCTCCCTCTTCCACTGGAGTCCTTCCAAATCTGAGGCCAACAACCAGGCTACATCTACTCTGGCATTTCTGCTAGTTATCCTAATTCCAGACTCCCTGTGATGTGGTTTCCAGTTGTTTTTTGCAAATGGCACTCATGCACCTAGAGTGAAATGTGCTAGTATCACTTCTAAAGGCAGTTCATCCTATACATGTCAACACACTCATCACCTTGGTAACTAAAATAAATTTATTTCCAGCATTGGGTGTAATATTCCAGCACCTTACTTCCAACTCTCTGCCCTTCACAGTTTCTCAAAAGCGTGCATTTTCAACATCATTTTATTCTTTGGTACTTTTATTTCTGGCTTTCACCCTCTGCCCAACACTACACCCTCAAAATAGTTCTAGTTAAGACAACCAATGACATGCAATGACCTTAATGGACACATTTCAGTTCTCACTTACTTAATGTTTTAGTAGTATATAACAAATATGACCATTCCCCTTTCCTTGAAACTTTTCTTTTAACTTGACTTCCTGGACTCCACTTTCTCTGTCAGCTCCAGTTCATTGAATGCTCTGCTCAGTTTTTAAATGTTAACATTCCTTGGATTCTGTCCTAGGAGTTTATGTTCCTAATGATCTTATCTACTCTGATCTAAGCATCTCTATGACACTTCTAAATTTGTATCTCCAACCCAGATTTCCTTCCTAAACTCAAATTGCCGAATGACATTTCCACCTGAGTGTTTTTATTCATTTTGAATTTAACGAATCCAAAACTCAGCCCATGGAATTTCTGCCATAATCTTCTGTGTATCCCATATTAATAAAAGGCTCTGCCATATTTTTAGAAGTCAGCCTTGCCTCCTCCAAGCTATTTTGTCACCATTATGCATGTACATTTTCACTGCAATAATCCTTTGTTTATCTTTTACTCAAAAGATGTTTTCTTTTATTTATTTATTTATTTATTTATTTATTTATTGGGGAGTGTGTATGTGTGTGAGAGAGAGTAAACATCAATTTGTTGTTCCACTTATTTATGCATCATTAGTTGATTTTAAAATGTGCTTTAATCAGGAATTGAGCCTGCAAACTTGGTGTATTAGGATGATACTCTAACCAGCTGAATTACATGGCTAGACTCATAGGATGTTTTTCTAATGCAAAAGTGATTAATTTACTTCCCAGCTTAAACATCTTTCAATTAGTTTTGATTATACTTCATGAAAATATCTTTAATTTTGACTCCACAATCAAACAGGTTATAAATTTATTCAAAAACTCTTTTGAATATCTATTGTATGCCAGGAACTGTTACAGCCTGGATATACAATAGTAAATACAAAGGCCAAAGTCCTTGATCAAATGGAATTATAGAATTTATAGGATAGATGTAAAATAAACATAAAATGAATAAATGAAGATTTCACATAGTGAAAAGTACTATGAGAACCATAAGGTATGCTATAAAATGTAAAATTGCTTGTTCAGAGGAATAGGACTTTGCAGGAGAGATATCAAGGAAAGCAATCAGTGTGTTTAGGGATAAGCACCAAATGTCAGGAGTATAAACTAAAGAATTTTGGGAGAAGTAATATCACTTAAATTGATGTGAGGGGCCTCACTAAGGAATTAATATTTAAAGTGAGAACTGAATGAGAAGAAGTTGACATGCAAGCAAAGCAGATAGAACAGCTAGTGCAACATCATAAGATGACTAATACCATCTGTCTGGTAAAGCATATTAAAGCATAAAAGGATTGCTGACCTGCCTTCCCTTACTTTCCCCATGCTATCTATTTCATGAATACAAAGAGAGTCAATATACATACCATTGAGTGGAAGAGTGATAGGAGAGGACTGAGTGGTGTGTAGTGGAAGGAACATGTATGGCTTTGTCAACCAGTGTAAGAAATCTGAATTTCATCTTAAGTTCAATAGAAAGCCATTGGTGGCTTATGAGCAAAAAAAAAAAAAAAAAAAAAAGAAGAAGAAAAGAAAAGCAAACTAAATTCTAACACTTATCACTGACTGACATAAAAAATATATTATGGAGGAGAAAGGGTGACCCTAGATGACCACTAGCAACTGTTGATTGATCCAGACAGGAAGTATTATTTTCTGGACAGGATGATAATGAAGACAGCAAGAGTAGAAGGATTAAGGATGTATTTGAAGAGAAAGCCAACAGAACATATTGTTATATTGAAATGGAGAGGAAGGAAAGTGAAAGAAATGAAGATTGAATCCCATCTATTGAGCTTAAGTAATGATAGTGAGGTTAACTGAAGTGAGAAAGATAGTAGGAAGGAAAAATGTAGGTACAGGGATTGAGTAGGTGGAATAAAACATTGTATTTTGTGACAGCTAAGTTGGGAGAGGTAGGGGCTGGAGGGATTGAACAAAAAAGAAAAAGGACTCATGGACATGGACAACAGTGTGGTGATTACTGGGGGAAGGGGAGTATAAGGGGACTAAATGGTAATGGAAAAAATACAATGAAGATTAAATAAAAAACAGTCTTGCTTTGAGCTAAACTTGAGTGGCCAATTAATATTCAAGTGGAGATGTCATGTAGCAATGGAAAATATGAGTTTGGAGTTAATGGCAAAGAACAGATGTGGAGTTAGTTGTCAGTATATAGAGGTTATTTAGGCCATGGGCCTTAGGAAGGCAGTATAGCTAAGGAAGAAGAAAGAGTATGATCCTGAGCCCTAAGAATGTTCAAAATCTACAGCTGATCACGGGAGTTGCAACCCTGTAAGAACAAGAGCACAATCAGTGAGGTGGAATAAGGAGAACAATCAACGAAAGAAAGGGATTGTCAGAAGGAAAAAGAAAATTGAGAAGGAAAGGGAAGTCAACCTGTTGAAAGCTGTTGGAAAGTCAAGAATAATGAAGACAGGACTTCCGGCCTAGATAGAGGCGTAGACAGACATGCTACATCTCCTTCCACAACTAAGAAGAAATACAACTACCTCAAAACTATACACATCCAGGAATTCCAGAAAATCGAGCTTCATGGAAGTCCAACAAACAAAAATATAAAGAAGAAATACTCATCCAGACACGTAGGAGGGCTGCAGCCAGGGTGGAGAGGATGCGGTGTGGTGGTGGCAGCAGTGGTGGCAGTGGTGACAGTGGCATTCCGACAGAAAGCACAGTCACACGTTTTAAAAAGTTGAGAGGGACACCTGGGGAGCACTTCCACAACCAGACAAGACTGCACAGCTCACAGTTTCAGCGCCAGGGAAAATAAAGCCTCATTGCTTCTGACTGCCAACCAGGGTGGGGATTAGGGGGAGGGGGTTGGGGCAGAGGAAGAAACTGCAGGTCTCCCAGCAGAGTGCACTTGTTTAAAGGGCTACCACAATCCTAGAACATCTGCAGACCTACTCCCTCTGTGAACAACAGCGAGGGCAACAGCTAGAGAGGCGCCAGTCCCTTATGGAGGTGGGAGAAGTGCCTAGAAAGGGGGCAGGTGCTGAGCAAGTGGCATTGTTCCCTCTCAGACCCCTCCTTCACATACAGTGCCACAAAATGGTGAAATAAGTCACCCTTACTGACGAATACCTAAGGCTCTGGCCCTTACAATGTAACAGGTGCAACAGCTCTACCTAAGACCCAGAGGCAAACAAACAGAGGAGACTGTCAAGATAAGAAGACAGAGAAGTATGGGCCAAAAGAGGGAAGAGATCAAGGTTCCAGTGGGAGAACTAGATGACAAGAAGGTAGCCAACCTAACAGACAACAGAGTTGAAAACATTGGTGATAAAGATGCTCAACAGGCTTGACAGATATGCTTGAGTATGGCAAATGCATAAGGGAAGAAGTGAAGGCTATGCTAAATGAAATGAAGGAAGAGCCACAGAAAACTAATGTTGAAGGGAAGGATATCGGGGTTCAAATCAGTGTTTTGGAACATAAGGAAGAAAAAGACAGTAACCAGTACAAAATGAGGAAATAAGAATTGAAAAAAATGAGGAGAGGCTTAGAACCTCTGGGACAATTTTAAACGTGCCAACATCTGAACCATAGTGGTGTCAGAAGGAAAAGAGGAAGAGCAAGAAATTGAAAGATTATGAGAAAAAATAATGAAGGAAAACTCCCCAAATTTGGTGAAGGAAATAAACATACAAGTCCAGGAAGCACAGAGAGTCCCAAAGAACCTAGACCCAAAGAGGACCACACCGAGACACATCAAAATTAAAATGCCAAATGTTCAAGATAAAGAGAGAATCTTAAAATAAGCATGAGAGAAGCAGAGAGTTGCCTATAGAAAGTTGTCTATAGGAGTATCAGCTGATATCACAAAAGAAATTTTGCAGGCAAGAAGGGAGTGAAAAGAAGTATTCAATGTGATGAAAAGCAAGGACCTAAAACCAAGACTACTCTATCCAGCAAAGTTATCATTTAGAATGGGTGGGAAATACAGTACTTCCAAGACAAGGTAAAGCTAAAGGAGTTCATCATCATCAAGCCATTATTATATGAAATGTTAAAGGAACTTACTTAAGAAAAAGAAGATCAAAACTATAAACATTTAAATGACAACAAACTCACAACTATCAAAAACTGAATCTAAAAAGGAAAAACAAAATCCAACTAAGCAAGCCAGAATAGGAACAGAATCATAGGTATGGGAATCATTTGGAGGGTTTTCAGCTGGGATGGGGAAGCAGGAGAAATGGAGAAATGGTGCAGGGATTAAGAAGCATAATTAGTTGGTATAAAATAGACAGGGGGAGTTAAAAATAATATAGAAAAGGGTGAAGCCAAATAACTTATGTGCATGACCCATGGACATGAACTAAGTGGGTGGGATTGCTGGAGTGAAGGGGGGTACTAGGCAGAGGGGAGCATAGGGAAAAAAATTGATACTACTGTAACAATGTAATTACTATACTATACTTAAAAAGTAAAAGGAAAGAATAATGAAGACAGAATGATTTGTTATATATTATATTCTTCTGATTCTGAGCAATGTTGGGGCCTAAAACTTAAATGGATACATTCAAAATAGTGTGAGACACAAAAGTGTGGATATGTGAGTGATTAAGGACCAGACTTTTGGAAACATGGCTGTTGCAGAGAAAAAAGAAGGATGGGGTATTAGCTAGGGAGAGAAACTAGGTTGAGGAAGAATGTTGTTTGTGAGACACGTGAGGCCATACCGAGAGACAGAAAGGTGTTAATGATGCTGAGGAAGAGGGCATAATTGAAGATCTGAAGACTTTGACAAGATGAGTGTGATCAGATTCTACTGCCTGAGCAGAAGAGCTGGCCTAAGATAAGGACTAAGGCCACTGATATTGGAGCCAAGTAGAGAGCCTGTGCATGGACCACAAGTCAGTAGATGTGTTGAAAGGAAGGCAAGGATTTATTTCTGTTCTAATTTCTCAGTGAGGTAAGATACAAGATTGTGATTTGAGAATGGAATCAAATTTTGACAGTGTGAGGACAATGCATCATATGTAAAATATAATTTTAAAGATAGGGCAAGCACACATATTGGAGAAGTACAGTAAAACTTAAGGGCAGTGTGGAATGTCCATTAGATATTGTGTCCGTGAATTCAGATATAGGCTAGGAACAGGCTGTGTGTTTCTTTCTTGCTTCATTTGTCTAATACAGGGAAAGAGTAGTTAGGTAGTTGACTTTAATCATGCTCATGTTTGTGTCTTATGAGACTGACGAAGAGGAGGCAAAGGGATTGAGTGTAGTTAAAGGAAAATGATTATAATATTGGATCATATTATCTAATATGGCTAAAAAAATGTGAAGACAAGAGGAGAGAAGACGAAGAAGAAAATCAGTAGGGGAAAGATTGGGTATCTCCATGAGGATGAGAATTATTATAAAGGATGGTTAAAGTTTAGAACCATAGATAAGAAGCTACAATCAGAGAATGGAATAAAGAAATCAAGATTTCAAAATGTACAGGTACTGATGGTTGGTAGTGTTTGCATAGCCAGAGGTGGGAGCGAAGGGAAGGTGCTTAGAAATGAGGAATTTAGCCAACTGAGAGGCCAGTTTTATTACCTTAGTTGCATTTACGTATGTGGAACTACCTACTAATGGTTCAAGGAGTAAGACATAGATGAAGAACCTGGTGAGCCTGGTGCTGCAGTCATCAGTGGACAAGGAGGAGGGGGTGACGAGAAGCTTGGATGGTAACATCAACAAACAGAAGTAGTAGGTGGTATTGCCTCATGGTGTTAATTTCAACATAAGGTGATATTGAGAAGAACCACAGATGAGGAATTGTTGAAAATAACAACAATTGAGAGCAAGGAGCATACCTAATCCAAGTCTCAGCCCAGGGAAAAGTGTGTTGAAAGAGAAACACACAGTCTCCAATTGATAGGAAAATCAATATTTTAAGGGGCAAGTTGGGCTTTGATCTGAACATAGATGTGAAGGGAGCATTGAGAGTAAAAGGGAATTTGCAGATGATGGGCTCCAGATTCCAGTGGACTGCAGAATATTTTGGGAGAGTGGAATGAGGGAGCAGAGAGTACACAATAGTAAAGAAGAAAGCCCAGAAGATGAAGGATCATCCAAGAAGATAAAATATAATGAGGGTCTCTTAGAAGAGACAAATTCAAGCAGAAAAATATGGGGAATGAGGCTACTGACCTCTGATGGTTCTCTATGATGTGGCAGCCAAGATAAAAAATCCTTTTATAGGATTATTCTCATGGGTCCTGCTTAACAGAAGTCTTTGCTCTGCTCTCCATTCCAGGCTAATGCTTTGCTAATTCTGTATCCCCCTTCACCTTCTCTCTGCTCTGGCCATGACAAAATGTTCTCGGTACCTCAAATATACTATGTCTTATTCCAACTTAGCAGTTACTATGATCAAAATACCTGTCCACTTTTATCTTTTTGAGAAACTCGTACTCATCCTGTAGTTCTCCATCTAAATATGATTTCTTCTTTTGCATATATTACACATTCCAAATACTTTCTCATTCTTCATGTCACCTGAAATTTCTGCCTCATGAGTGTTTTCAGCACTAGATTGTAAACTCTATGAGAGCAGTGACTATAATTTTTCTCTTCTCTGTCCTCTTACCTAAAGTATAAATCTGTACCTACAGCCACTCAGTTACACTCAATGAATAGACTGACTTGAGAAGTAGTCTAAGTGGTACAGATGCATTCAGAGTAAAACATCACAAGTTAAAGAGATGAAGCAATCAGGACTGATTCTCTGCTCTGCTCCTTACTTACTTTAAGGTGCTGGGCAGATCTTTAATGACTCCTAAGTAGTTAGCAATTCCTTAGAAAGTTTCTCAGAGTATTATTAGGATGGCCACATGTTTTTTTTTCCCAATCTCCCTGATATTTTTCACATAAATTGCTACAAGCAGAGGTTTTATCATTTTTTCTTTTGAAACAAGATTGCAACATGTGGATTAAATCATCTTCATCCAACTTTATTTTGTACACTCATCTTAAAGTCATCCCTTAGATTTGAAAACATAAATATCACTAACAGCATCCTACAGGGGTGGGACAGATGCATAGAAACAGACAGTAAATACCTGCACACGTGATATAAGCTTCCTCCTTTAGAGAGCATGAACGGTGTTTCCAAGGGTCAGAAGGACACTGCCAGAGAGACATATCAGTGTTCCGACACCGGATTCCATCCACCCACCGGGGTCTAGAACCTCCCCTTAAATCAACAGAAGAGTCAAGGTCACCACTGTCACCACAGCCAAGGTGTCTGCAGATAATGGACACGGTGATGGCTTCCATGGGGCTGCGGCAGACACTGCCCCAGGTCCCATTGTAGAAAACTTCCAGCCACCCAGCACACTCCTGGTCCTTGCTCACCATCCTCAGGGCCAGGAACTCTAAAAGTGAAGGGGGGAAAATGTCACAGTGAGCATTCCACTCAAAGCTCTGCATTTTTCTCTCTCCCAGACAATGTGAACACACCTCACTGGCTCTGCTGAGGAGAAACCCACTAAGTGGCAAGACTGAAGTTTGAGTCCCCTTTCCCTGACTTTGTCCATTTGTGTCTATCTATCTACCATAATGATGCAGTGGAATATGTACAGAGAGGAACACCAGCCTAGACCCTGTGCAGGGAGGGAAGCTGAATCCTGCTTCCTGACAAAACTCTGAGACAGTATGTGGAAGGGAGTGTGGATAGTGGGTGGTAGGTGAACTAATGGATCCCCAAAGATTTCAACCTCCTGCCCCATGGGACCCTTTAAATGTTACCTTTTATGGCAAAAGGGGCTCTATAGTTACTAAGGACTTTGGGATGGTTGGATTAATTTAGATATCATGGATTAACCAGATGAGTTCATTCTAATCACATCTTTAGACCCACTGTCCTTACAAACAAATACACTTTCCCATCTTTACTTCAGAGGGAAATGTGACTAAGGAAGAATGGTCACAGGGGACACCGATGTTTGAAGAAAGAAAAGGGAGCATGCTGGCAAGGAATGAGTGCACAGCAGCTTTAGAATGTAGGACAGGCAGAGAGAAGAAATCTTCCCCAGAGCCTCCAGCAACCAACAACAGGAGCTAGGGAATGGAAACAAAGGCAAACTAAGTAGGCAACGAGAGTGGAAAAAGAATTATAGGTATGGGGAACATTAGGGGGGAGAGGTCAGCAGGGAGAGGAAAGGGGGGAAAGGGAGGGAGATGGCACAGGAATTAAGAAGCATAGTAGGAGGGAATGGAGTAGACAGAGAGAGGTTGAGAAGAACTGTATGCACAACCAATGGACATGGACTAAAATGGGGGGACAACTGGAGGGAGGGGGGTCACAGGGTGGAGGGGAGCAGAGGGAAAAGAAATTGGGACAACTGTAACAGTATAATCAATAAAACATATTTAAAAAAAAAAATAATGCAGCCCTGCTGACACCTTGATGTCAGCCCGGTGAGACCCTTGTCAGACTCCTACTGTGCAGAACTATGAAATAACACATTTGTGCTGTGTTGAATCACATGGTCATTCATTACAGCATCAGTAGGCTCTCACGATTTTACTACCACAAGCACCTGAAGAGTCAACCTGCCTTCCATGGAAACTGTAAAAATGGCTTTGTCTGGAGATATTGCTGAGAAGGAAGGACCAGAGCCTCAGCTGCTGCAGGAGGAAATGAAAACACCAATCATATTTGCTAGGCAGACAGGCACTGTGGAAGGAAGCTTCCTTCTCCTTGGTCCCTTTCAGCAACACCTCCTTGGGGCTCAGACTCATCCTTGAGGGCCCCCACTTCCTCCCCAGCCAGTGGGCAATGTGCAGCGCAGACCTGAGCAGATGACCCCTGCGTCCTCCTTGTGCCTGCAGTCATGCTGTCCCCAACCTCGAGAAGGGCACATCCACAGGTGAGATTCCTTTCCTGTGCAGTTCACGTCATCCAGCCAGATCTGGCCTGATCCTGCCCCAAAGTGAGCAAAGGTCGTGGCATTGAGGGCTTCTCCACAGCCCAGCTGTCTGCACACCACCTGGGCATCGTTCAGGTCCCAGCTGTCATCACAGATGGTGCCCCAGGAGCCCTGGTGAAGGATCTCCACTCTGCCGGCACAGCGACTGTCCCCGTCGGTCAGGCGGAGCTGTCTGCTCTCTGAGGAGAGAGAGTCAGGGCAGTGGGGCACTTACACAGAGGAAGAGGAGGGTTCCTGATCCTGTGGGAGGCCTCACCTGAGCGGTTGGCAGCGCTGTCCTCTGAGGCTGCAGAGCCTGCTGGTTCATACACGGAGTCGCACTGGGGCAGCACCTGGGTCTGGTTTCCTACAGAAACAGACAGATGGTGTGTAGGGTTGAAGAGCCGGAAATTGAATTTCATGGTAACCTAGCGATGGGGTCTGCGATGAAAGCTGGGTGTTAAGAGTAATGTTATCATAATACTAGAGTTCACCTTCTCTATGGAGAGCTCTGCTTCTGACAATGACAAAGTTTCTTTTTTAAGCCAAGTATTCAGTGAAAAATGAGTTTAGAAAAAGCTGGAATGTATCAATACTCTTTGAAAGTGTTGCAGAGCTCCCAAGGCAGTGAGAATTTAAGGAGCCAAGCTGTCAGGAAGAAGTAAAGGGCAGAGGCGATCCACATACCCCTTGAGGATGTTGTCCGTTCAAATAGCTGAGACTCTGAAAAGCTCAGTTTAGATTTTGCCAGACTCACAGGGTTTGGGGAACACACAACATAATTCAGGGTGAGCCATGGAGGACCACCCCTGTTAACCAGAATCCTTGTAGCAGAGAGAGAAAAGTGAACTAAAAATATTTTTCACAAAAATGGATGCTCAGCTTTTAATCACTGCACTTCCTTTTAAATAAGGCAATTCATCCTTAAATCAGGTACCTGGAGGAAGCAAAACAAAATGCTTTCTGAAGGATTTCTACAATTTTTATCTACAATGTCGGTCATTGAGAAAATTCCCATATAGAAGAGATCTCATGGAAACCCAAGAGGAAAATGGTGACATTAGAAAGATTTTCACAGGCATATGGCTTGGAGTTACCTGAAAAGAAGTTTAAACAACTGTAATTAAAATGTTCATAGAATTAAATGATACAAAACATATTTGGCAGAAAAGTTATTACAAAAAGCAAATAAAAATTCTAAGGCTTAGATAGTCAGCAGAACTAAAAAAAAGGAGTGTAGTGGCACATCAGATCATCATATAGTAGAAATAGTAGAACAGAAGATCAGAGGCAAATATACAGAATAAAGCACAGAAAGACGAAGGATAGAAAATACAAATAGGGGAAATAGAGACATGGTGAAAAGGTCCAACTTTACATAGATGAAGTCCTAGATTTCTAAAGCAATAATTGACAAAACTAAAGGTAGAAGAAATTAGAAAATGCACAGTCACAGTGGGATTTTTAACTCATTAATGTTTAATAAATTTTTAAAACATTTCCACAAAATATTTGATAATGCAAAGTTATCTTTGATAACTTTGAGAAGTGAGGCTCATGTCTCCTTCACTGGATGTTGGCTGACCTTTGTGAGTTGCTTGTAAGCAATAAAATACAGCGAAGGCATCACTGCTTAATTCTCAGCACTAGGTCAGAAAAATGTGCACCTTCCTGTGGTTCATGTAGGACGTTTGCTTTAAGGGAAGTCTGACTGTGTTGAGACTATCCTGGAGAGGCCCTATGCAGGTGCTCTTGTTAAGCTGAACTACCAGGTGTTTTCCATGTAAGGGAGCCACCTGGGTTTCCAATTTACTTAAGCCTTCAGATGACTTTAGCCTTAGGTTACATCTAAGTGAAACCACACAAGACACCCCAAGACAGTACTGCCAACTTGAGTCTTTCTCAAGTTCTTGACCCAGGAAATCATGAGCAAAACGACATGCATTATTTGTTTTCAGCTGTTAAGTTTTTTGGGAAAATTTGTTAGGCAGAGTTAATAAACAGAACAATTACCATGTTATTGAGAATGCTACCACTAAATAGAAAGAGAAATGTTTGACTTTAAGTAACTTCTAATAAAGTGAATTAAAAACGTTTGTCTGAAAAAAGACTTGAACATGAATGTTTATAACATCTTTATTCATAGTAACCCCAAACATGTGCCATGTCTTTTGGGTCAAGGCTGTAGGCCTTGAAAGGGCCTTAAAGAGACTATTGGCAGGAGGCCTATGGACTTTTTAGAATCTGTTGGTGAGGGTTATAGAGCTCTTGTTATTCAGAAAAACAAATTAAAAACACGTATCTCAGTAACTGATAGAACAAGCCAACAAAAACAATCAATAGGTATTTGAAATATATAATGGTAGGATTTAACTATTATGGACCTGAAAACTGCAGAATACATGTTATTCTCAAGGGCATGTAGGCCATTTGCCAGGACTAATTGTATGCTATAGGAAATATGAGTTCAAAAATTTTCAAAGGAAAATTAAGAAAAAGTGATTAAAAAACCCGTAATTTTGGACCACAGTAGAATTAATCTAGAAACAAACAAAACCAGTAAAATCAACTCTGTCAAGGTGTACTTTTCATGCAATAAAATACATCTATATCAGTAGTATCAGAGAAGGAAAACTCTGATTCCAAAAAAAACCTCCGCTGCCTTGCGGCATACCTCTTCAGGGGAAAGGCTAAGGGAGTAAACCCTGACAGAAAATCCAGAGCCGGAGTCCCTAAGGCGGTTTGACATTGTAGTCAACACCGGCAACTCCTGCGGCGCACCTGAAGCCAAGCTGTATTGACTCCGTCTTTCCCTTGGATCCTTCAGCTGCGAAGAGAGGGGGGGTCTGCTGCATGGGCAACAGCAGACCCTCCATATCACCCTGCCCAGGCTCTGTAGCTTCAGCTTCACTGGAGAGGACACTCCAGCGTCATCGCAAGATGTCGATTCAACACGGGAGGAGACATATACCGTGTCACTCCCGAGTTGGACTGCACAGCCATTCTCGGCGGTGCAGATAGACTCTTAAGAAGCTACACCATCGTCTCTCGAGACGGACGGCTGCCGACGACGATATCAGTAGTACATTTTGATGCTTTGACAAATGCATACACCTTTATAATCGACCACCTTAACAGAGAAGGAATGTGAACCCCAAAAGTTTCCATTTGCCTTGGCAGCCAATACATCCCTCACTTCACAACCCAGTTCCTAGGCAAACTTTGATCTGCCTTCCATCACATAGTTTAGTTTACATCTTGTAGAATGCAATGGAATCATATCCTATGTATTGCTTTTTGTATGGCTTCTTTTTCTCAGCATGTTTTTGAGATTTACCTGTATAGTTGCATTTATCAGTTTGTCCTCTTTATGGTTGAAAAGTCTTCCATTGTTTGAATATACAATAATTTGTTTAATCATTCTTCCATTAATAAAATTTAAGTTGTTTACCCTTTTTATTATTTTTAATAAAGATCTTATGAACATTAATGCTCAAATCTTTGTGGACCTAAATTTTTATTTCTCCCAAGGAAATGTCTGGTAGTAGAATTGTTGGATAACATTTAAATGCATGTTGAACTAAAATGTTTTCTTTTTTCAAAGTGTTTGTATCTCTTACATCACCATAAGCAATGTATGGAGCTCTATTTGCTTCTCATCTTTGCCAAAGCTGGAATTGCAAATCTTTTAGTTATTATAGTTAGTGAAGAGATTTTCTCCATATACTTTAATTTAAATATCCTTAATCATTAATGATGAAGTCTAATTCTTAGTTTTTGAATGTTTAATGCCTTAAGAAATATTTGCCTACCTCAAGTTCCCCCAAATTTTCTCCTATGTTTTCTTTTAGAGGTTTAATAGTTAAACATTTTACATATAGGTTGATTGGCAATCATTTTGAGGTTTTTGTTTTTTGTATCATGTGAAGTAAGGGCTGTGGTTAATTTTTTGACCCAGACAGATATTTTTATTCCAACATCATTTTTGAAAATATATATGTCCTCCAATATTTTAACATCTGTACTAGGCTGTCATAATAAAGTACCACTAACAGGGTGGCTGCAGCAACAAAAATTTATTCTGTTACAATTCTAGAGGCTAGAAGTTTGAGATTAAGGTGTTGAAAAGGTTGATTTTCTATGAGGGCTATGAGGGAAGGATCTGTTCCAGGCTGGCCTTTTTTCTTGGCTTGTAGATAGCTGTCTTGTCCCTGTGTCTTCACATGATCTTTCTTCCATGTGTGTCTGCATCTTAATCTCTTCTTATAAGGATACCAGTCATATTGGATTAGGGCTGACCCATATGACCTTATTTACCTTAATTACCTCTTTAAAAGCCCTATTTCCAAATACAGTCATATTCTGAGATATTGGGTGTTGGATGTCAACATATGAATTTTATGTGCGGGGGCACAATTTAATTCATAATAACATTTTTGTATATAATCAACTTTTACATATATTGAGTCCATTTCTGAACTTTGTATTCTGCTCCACTGATCTCTATGTATCTATTCTTACTCTGAGACAATACTGTCTTAGTTATTGCAGCTTTAGAGTTAGTCTTTGCCCTGGCTGGTTTAGCTCAGTGGATTGAGCGTCGGCCTGCGAGCTAAGTGTCGCTGGTTCGATCTTCCAGTCAGGGTACATCAGAGAAGGAAAACTCTGACTCCAAAAAACCTCCGCTGCCTTGCGGCATACCTCTTCAGGGGAAAGGCTAAGGGAGTAAACCCCGACAGAAAATCCGGAGCCGGAGTCCCTAAGGCGGTTTGACGTTGTAGTCAACACCGGCAACTCCTGCGGCGCACCTGAACCCAAGCTGTATCGACTCCGTCTTTCCCTTGGACCCTTCAGCTGCGAAGAGAGGGGGGGTCTGCTGCATGGGCAACAGCAGACCCTCCATATTACCCTGCCCAGGCTCTGTAGCTTCAGCGTCATCGCAAGATGTCGATTCAACACGGGAGGAGACAGATACCATGTCACTCCCGAGTCGGACTGCACGGCCATTCTTGGCGGTGCAGATGGACTCTGAAGAAGCTACACCATCGTCTCTCGAGACGGACGGCTGCCGACGAGAGTTAGTCTTGAAATCAGGAGCTTCCAGATTTGGTCTTTTTTTCAAAATTGTTTGCCCTTATTATTCCATATAGATTTTCAAATTTGCTTATAAATTTCTGCAAAGATATTTGCCTTATCCAAATGAGTGAATATGGTACCTTTGCTACTTTTGTTTCTATTAGTCAAGATAAAAATAAGAGAAGCAGTCTGAAGCTGCCAGAGCCTCAGAGTTGTGGCTCATGACTTATGTTGTACAAGGGAAGGCCACAACACCATAAAGGAGTTGTGTGGATATCTTCTGAGATCACAGTATGGTCCCTGTCCCACTGATGATCAAAAAGTGATCTTACATGTTGCAGGGGAAAAAAGTCAAGTACTTCTAAAACATGGGGATATTAAGTCAAAGAGTTTAGCCACTTTGTGAGACAGTATAAGCATTTTCCCCAAAACATTTCTTGATAGATTATTTTTTCTATTTTATTTTATTTTTTAAAGGTGTATTTTATTGATTATGTTGTTACAGTAGTCTCAATTTCTTTTTCCTTTGCTCCCCTCTTCCCGATACCTGCTTCCCTCCAGCAATCCCACCCCACTTAGTTCATGTCCATGGGTTGAGCATATAAATTCTTTGGCTTCACCCTTTCCTATATTATTCTTTACATCCCCCTGTCTATTTTGTACCAACCAATTATGCTTCTTGATCCCTGCACCATTTACCTATTTCTCCCCCTTCTCCCTCCCAGCTGATAACCCTGCAAATGATCCCCACACTTATGATTCTGTTCGAGTGCTTGTTTTTTGCTTAGTTTATTTTGTTTTTATTTTATTCAGTTTGATAGTTTTGAGATTGTTGTCATTTTAATGTTCATATTGTTGATCTTCTTTTTCTTAAATAAGTCCCTTTAACATTCCATATAATACTGGCTTGCTGATGATGAACTCCTTTAGCTTTACCTTGTCTAGGAAGCACTTTATCTGCCCTTCCATTTTAAATGACAGCTTTGCTGGACAGAGTAATCTTGGTTGTAGGTCCTTGCTTTTCATCACATTGAATAGTTCTTGCCAGTCTCTTCTTGTCTGCAAAGTTTCTTTTGAGAAATCAGCTGATAGTCTTATAGGGGCCCCTTTGTAGGTAACTCTCTGCTTTTCTCTTGCTGCTTTTAAGATTCTCTCTTTAACTTTAACCTTTGGCATTTTAATGATGATGTATCTTGTTGTGGTCCTCTTTGGGTCTAGCTTGTTTGGGACTCTCTGTGCTTCCTGGACTTGTGTGTCTAGTTCCTTTGCCAAGTTTGGGAAGTTTTCCTTCATTATTTTTCACATAAGCTTTCGATTTCTTGCTCTTCCTCTTCTCCTTCTGGCACCTCTATGATTTGGATGTTGGCACGTTTAAAGTTGTCCCAGAGGTTCCTAAGCTTCTCCTCATTTTATTCAATTCTTGTTTCCTCATTTTGTATTGGTTGACTGTTTTTTTCTTCCTTATACTTGAAATAATTGATTTGAACCCCTGCTTCCTTCTCTTCAACATTAGTTTTGTGTGGATTTTTCTTTGTTTCATTTAGCATAGCCTTCACTTCTTCCCTTATGCATTTGCCATACTTAAGGATATCTGTCAAGTCTGTGCGCATCTTTATCACCAGTGTTTTGAATTCTCCATCTGTTAGGTTGGCTATCTCCTCATCACTTAGTTCTCCCACTGGAACCTTGATTAATTCCCCCTTTTGGGCCATTCTTCTCTGTCCCCTCAGCTTGACTGGCTCCTGTGTTTATTTACCTCTATGTGTTAGGTAGAGCTGTGTCACCTGTTACATTGTAAGGGGCAGAGCCTTAGCTATTCGTCAGTACAGAGTGATCTATTTCACCATGTTGTGGCACTGTGTGAGTGGGAGGGATCTGAGAGGGAAAAATGTTGCTAGCTCAGAATTTGCCCCTTTTCCAGGCACTTGTCCACTTCTGAATGGGTCTGGTGCCTCGCTAGCTGTTGCCCTGGCCGTTGTTCCCAGAGTGGGTGGGGCTGCGGATGTTCTAGGACTATTTGGGCCCTTTGAACAAATGGACTCAGCTGAGAGACTGGTAGTTTCTGCCTCTGCCCCAACCCCCACTGGTTTGCACAGTCAGAGGCAATGAGGCTTTATTGTCTCTGGTGATGGAATAGTGAACTGTGCGTTCTGTTCTGGTGCTGGGAGTGCTCCCCAGGTGTCCCTCTCTACTCTTTTAAATGTTTGACTGCACTATCTGTTGGCCTGCTGCTCCACTGCTGCTGCCACTACCATACTGCATCCATTCTGCCCTGGTTCTGCTCCTCCTACCTGTCTGGATAAGTATTTCTTCTATCTTTGTTTCTTTGACTTCGATACAGCTCGATTTTCTGGGACTTCTGGTTGTCTCTAGTTTTGAGGTAGTTGTGTTCCTTCTTAGGTGTGGAGGGAGATTCAGCATGTATGTCTAGACCTCCATCTTGGCTGGAATTCCTTGATAGATTTTATGCATGGGAGATAGAAAAGTATTTCTTTTGTACTAGATTCTGATGAATGGAAGAGCATGCCCAGTCTTATTCAGGACCCTCCATTTGCTACAGTTTATATTAAAATGTGGATAGAGAGACAAACTCTGTTTAGAAGTCTTTTTTCTTTTATATTCTTCTTTCTCTTAATTGTATTTTTTCCATTACCATGTATCTGAGAGAAACTCCTCATAAAGTGAGTTATATAAAGGCAGGCATGCATAACTCATACTGTAAAGAAGAAAATTGTCCAACTGTAGTCTTAAATGGGATCCTGCCTCTGAGGGTGCTGAAAACTTGAGAATGCAAGCATCTTAAGGTTGCTTATATAATGATAGTATAGTTTTCCTTATTCTATGCCTCTGACCCAGGCGATGGCTAGTGCTGTAATAAAAGTGGTTTTGCTGCTTGGGATCCCTATTTGCCTATTATTGGGGAGACAAGATGATGTCAAAGTAATTGTTGTGGATCTTCTTGTCAGCTACTGTAAATGGTGCTGAATGATGTAAAAATGATTAGAATTTTTCAAAAGAAAGAAAATAACAAGGTTATAAAAACACCTTGGGACAATTAGACTGAATGAAAATGTTCAAATGGTTGACAAAAATTGAACAAAATAGGAGGAGAAAGAGGGAGTAGCTACTAAAATTTTAATGAATCAACCTAAGAGATTAGGTGGTCTGGCTGCCTCAACAACTTCCCAAACTGTAAAAAGACTATAATAAATTAATTTGATTACTCCTAGGCCAATGAATTTATAATTGTCACTGGTTACACAAAAGAGGATTCTGTAGGTTTATTATAGTCAGTGCCAATTAAAATGGCAGAAGGTAAAGTAAAGGATTAGAGCCCTGAGTGACAGGTGTGCTAAGGCACAGATGCCCCTAGAGGACAGAAAGCTATGTGAACTGGAAGGGGCAAAATGGCTTGGAAGTGGTTAGAATTAGTTTTGTAATTACTGATGCTCAATGTACTGTCATAACTATGACTGAAATGATAAGTGAAAGAGGAATATAAGTAAATTAAGAGGATATGGTGATGTAATTTTAGAAGGATGCAGGTAAAACTATGGCTGTAAGTAAGAATTTATGAATAGACATAGTGTATTTTTTTGCCTTACACCTATCAGCATGTGTTATAAGGATATCTGTGAGTCTAAGTAGAGGACTCTGCCCTTATCCAAACCACTGGGAAAAGGGATGTGCAAATATGTTCCCTATTCTGTTTCAATTGACCTGCTGTGTGGGAACCTTAAAATTACCTAAACCCACTCAAATGACTAACTTAAAATAGCATACCTGGGGTACATCAAGAAATTAGGCCTCATTTAAGGGTCTGTCTAGTAGTGACCTGTGAGAAAAACTGATGGATATTTTAGACTAACTATGGATTACAGCAATTTTAAGACAGTATTCACCATTACATCACTGTATCTGTATATTGACTGTTCAAGCTGTACAACAAGTTAGAGAAAATTGGTGTTTTGTGATTGATTTGGCTAACGTTTTCTTTTCAACTTATTCTTTGGAAAAAAAAGTCAATTTACATTTATGTGAGATGGACTCAAATATTCATTTACCATGCTCCTACTTTACTGAATTCTCCTGTGTATTGTTCCAGCTGAAAATGAGGGATGTTCTACATAACAATTGTCCTGTCAGTGTCATGAAATATGAAGATTCAGAAAGTGTTCCATATTAAGGGAGACTAAATGGATGTGACAGTTGAATGTAGCACATTATTTAGATGTTCTTTTAGCTGTGAACAATATACTTGGATCACTCAGTAAAATCTGAATAAAACTTACCAGTTAGATAATAGTATTATAACATTTTTAATTTCTGGAATTTGATAATTGTGCTGTGGTCATGTAAGGGAATTCTTTGAAGTATTTTAAGATTAAAGGGATATTATATCTGTAGCCTACCAATTTTAACTACTCATTCAGAAAAATTTTACATATTCTGGGAGGAATGAAGCAGGAGAGAGAAAGGAGGGGATACATCATAATAAGATACTATCATTGGTGGAATGTGGGTAAAGTGTATCTGGAAATTTTTATTCTTGCAACTTTTCTGTAAGTTCAAATTAGTCAAAATAAAAATTCAGAAATATGAAGGTGAAAACAATTCAGAAAGAAATCATTCTTAGGACACCTTCACTAAAAGGAATATCAAAAACATCAGAAACATAAAATACTTAGGAGAAAACCTTGTGAAAGATGTATAAAAGTTCTGAGAGAAACTAAAGACCTAAATGAGTTGAGAGACTCAATATTTTCAAGGTTAATAATCTTCAAATTCGTGTGTAGAAAAACTACCACTATTATTTTTTTGGGTGAAAAATTGACAAGCTGATTCTAAAATTTACGGTAATGCAAAACATTGAGAATAACTAACAGAGTAGGCAAGAAAATCAAGAAAGTTAGAGGAGTTATTATAAAGTAACTTTTTAAAAGTTTTTGAGACTTACTAGAAAGTTACAATAACTAAGAAAGAGTGGTAATGGTGCAGGGACAGACAAATGATTCAGTGGAGCAGAAAAGAAATTAGAAAAAGACTCAGTCATACATGCATTCTATGACAAAGATGCCATTGCAGTATGAAATAAGAGTCTTTTCAGGAAAAGATTCTGAGTCAATTGGATATCCACTAAAAAATATGAAACTTGACCCTTATTTCCTACCATACATAGATATTAATCTTGTAGAAGGATTGTACAATTATATGGAAAAGAAAAATAATTAAGCTATTATAAGATACTCTTGAAGAATATTTTGTGACTTTCAGGTTGGTAAAATTTTCCCCTAAAAAGGTTATGAGACCCTAAATGTACAGGAAAAAACTGATGTTATATTTCATTAAAATTAAGACCTTGGAGATCCAAGATGGCGGAGGAGTAAATGGAAGCTACACTAACCTCCTCCCAGGACCAGTCTGGATTTACAACTTAATTTTGGAGAAATCATCTGGAATAACCAACGGAACACTAGCTGGAAAGAAGTCTTATAACCACGGAGAGACAGAAAAGGCCGCTACATCACAACTTGACCGGTAGGGAGTGCGGAGATGCGGAAGGGCTGGCTGGGCTCACATGGGTGGCAGCTGAAGGGACTGAGAAACAGCTCAGCAGCTGGGGATTCCCCCTGAGAAGGGCAGAGTCTAAACCCCCAGCTGGGCTTCCCAGCCTACAGCAACAGAGTGGAAAGTAAAATAGTATCAGCTGTGAAAAGTGAAAAGCCACAGGGTTTCTGGCTAGCCGGAGAGAAACAGCAGGAGAAAAAGAGCTCTTAAGTGGATCACATACGAAAATATTTTGGCCACCACTTACCCTGGGCTCAAGCAGAGGGAAGGCAGAGAGGACTGGAGACACTTGGGGAGAGTTTGGCACGGTGGCTTTGAGGGGAGAACTGGAGGAACAGCCGACTGGGTCCCAGTGCTGACTCATCCCCAGTACTGCGGGTAGACCATTCCCCTCCAAGTGGCGTCAGCCTGAGGGGAAGCAAAAGCCCTGCCTACAGGAATTAAGCTGCCACACCCACAGTCCTTAAGCCTGACAGCTAATCACAGATTGAGTAGATTAACAATCAAAGAATACAGAAAATAGCAGTAGATCCCTGGAAGTCTCCAACAGGCTGCCTAGGGCCAGACTGGTACAGGATCTCACGCCACCAGAGGCAGATCCAGGAAGTGCAGATCATTCTAAGAAGCACCAACAAACAATAGGAGTCAAAAAAATGGGGAGACAGAGAAACAACCTCCCATCAAAAGGAAAGGTAGAATCCCCAGAAAGAGTGCTAAATGAAATAGAGGGAAGCGAACTATCAGATATGGAATTCAAAACATGGATTATGGAGAAGCTGAATGAGCTCAGCGGAAACTACAAAGAACTCCAGAAAAACTACAAGGAACTCACAGAAAATTACGTGAGCATGAAAAAGGACGTAGAAGCTATCAATAAGAGCCAGGAGGAAATGAAGAATACGATCTCTGAATTGAAGAACACAGTAGAAGGAATTAAAAGCAGGCTAGAGGAAGCAGAAGATCGGATCAGCGAGCTGGAGGACAACCTACACAAAAACTCCCAGACAATGCAACAAAATGAAAAAAGACTGAACAAGACTGAAGAGGTTCTAAGACAGCTGCAGGACAACATGAAACGTAATAATATCCGTATCATAGGAATTCCAGAAGGAGAAGAAGAAGAGCAAGGGATAGAAAACCTCTTTGAAAAACTAATGACAGAAAACTTCCCTAACATGAAGAGAGAAAGAGTCACGCAAGTCCAGGAAGCACAGAGGGTCCCAATGAAGATGAACCCCAACAGGCCCACTTCAAGACACATCATAATTAAAATGGCAACATTCAAAGACAAAGAGAGGATCCTAAAAGCAGCAAGAGAAAAACAACTAATAACATACAAGGGTACTCCAATAAGGCTATCATCAGATTTCTCAGCAGAAACACTACAAGCCAGAAGGGAATGGCAAAAAATATTCCAAGCAATGAAAAACAAAGGCCTACAACCTAGAATACTATACCCAGCAAAGCTCTCATTCAAAATGGAGGGTGAAATAAGGAGCTTCCAAGACAAAAGAAGGCTAAAAGAATACATCTCCACCAAACCAGCAATGCAAGAGATGCTAAAGGGTCTGCTCTAAGAAGATAAAGAAACAGAGAGAGACAGAGAAGAACACGAGTACAAAGGGGAAAAATGACAATGAATAAGTACTTATCGGTAATAACCTTAAATGTAAATGGATTAAACGCTCCAATTAAAAGACATAGGGTAGCTGAATGGATTAGAAAGAATGACCCACATATATGCTGTCTACAAGAGACCCACCTTAGAACAAAAGATCTACACAGACTGAAAGTAAAGGGATGGAAAAAAGTATTTCAAGCAAATGGGCATGAAAAAAAAGCCGGGGTAGCAATACTTATATCAGACAAAACAGATTTCACAGCAAAGTCCATAAAAAGAGACAAAGGGCATTTCATAATACTTAAGGGAAAAATCCATCAAGAAGATATAACCCTTATAAATATATATGCACCCAACTTAGGAGCACCCAAATATATAAGGAAACTTTTGAAAGACTCCAAGAAAGATATAGACAACAACACACTCATAGTAGGGGACTTTAACACCCCATTGTCAACAATGGACAGATCTTCGAAGCAAAGAAACACCAAAGATATGGAGGCACTGAACAACACTCTAGATCAAATGGACTTAGTCGATATATATAGAAGTTTTCACCCCAAAGAAGCAAAATACACATACTTCTCAAGTGCACATGGAACATTTTCAAAGATAGACCACATGGTAGGACACAAAACAAGCCTTAACGAATTCAAGAAAATTGAAATTATATCAAGCATCTTCTCAGATCACAATGGCTTAAAATTGGAAATCAACCTCAAGGAAAAAACTCAAAAACATTCAAACTCATGGAGAATGAATAACATGCTTTTAATGAATGGGTTAACAATGACATCAAGGAAGAAATCAAAAAGTTTCTGGAAACTAATGATAATGAACACACAACAACCCAAAACCTATGGGATACAGCGAAAGCAGTCCTAAGAGGAAAGTTCATAGCAATACAGGCCTACCTAAAAAAGCTAGAGGAATATCTAATAAAAAATTTAACCCTACAGCTACAAGATCTAGAGGAAGAACAACAAGCAAAGCCCAGATCAAGTAGAAGGAAGGAAATCATCAAGATCAGAGCAGAATTAAATGACATAGAGTCTAAACTAACAATTCAAAAGATCAACAAAAGTAGGAGCTGGTTCTTTGAAAAGATAAACAAAATTGACAAGCCTTTAGCCAGGCTCATCAAGAAAAAAAGAGAGAGAACCCAAATAAATAAAATCAGAAATGAAAGAGGAGAAATCACAACTGATACCACAGAAATACAAAGGATTATAACAAATTATTACGAACAACTGTATGGCAAGAAATTTGACAACCTAGAGGAAATGGACAGATTCCTGGAAACCTATAGTCCTCCCAAACTGAATCAAGAAGAAGCAGAAAGTCTGAATAGACCAATAACAGCTAGTGAAATTGAAGCAGTAATCAAAAAACTCCCAGCACACAAAAGCCCTGGACCGGATGGCTTCACAAGTGAATTCTACAAAACATTTAGGAAAGAACTAACTCCTATCCTTCTCAGACTATTCCAAAAGATACAAGAAGAGGGAAGACTGCCAAACTCATTCTATGAAGCCAGTATAACCCTAATTCCAAAACCAGGTCAAGACACAACAAAGAAAGAAAACTACAGGCCAATATCGCTGATGAACATAGATACTAAAATCCTCAACAAAATATTGGCAAACCGGATCCAGCAACACATTAGAAAGATCATACACCACGATCAAGTAGGATTCATCCCAGGGATGCAAGGATGGTTTAACATTCGCAGATCAATAAACGTAATACACCACATAAACAAAATGAAATACAAAAACCACATGATAATATCAATAGATGCAGAAAAAGCATTTGATAAAGTACAACATCCATTTATGATAAAAACTCTCAGCAAAATGGGAATAGAGGGAGCATACCTCAACATAATAAAGGCCATATATGAGAAACCTGAAGCCAACATCATACTCAATGGGCAAAAACTGAGAGCATTCCCCCTGAGATCAGGAACAAGACAAGGATGTCCGCTCTCCCCACTCCTATTCAACATAGTCTTGGAAGTTCTAGCCACCGCAATCAGACAAGAAAGAGAAATAAAAGGCATCCAAATTGGAAAAGAGGAAGTAAAACTGTCATTATTTGCAGATGACATGATAGTGTACATAGAAAACCCTATAGACTCCACAAAAAAACTACTCAACCTAATAAGTGAATTCGGCAAAATAGCAGGATACAAAGTCAATATTAAGAAATCAAAGGCATTTTTATACACCAACAATAAAAACTCAGAGATAGAAACTGAAAGAAAAATTCAATTTACCATAGCAACAAGAAAAATAAAATACCTAGGAATAAACTTAACCAAGGAGGTAAAAGACCTGTACTCAGAAAACTACATAACACTGAAGAAAGAAATTAAAGAAGATACAAATAAATGGAAGCATATACCATGCTCATGGATGGGAAGAATCAACATCATTAAAATGTCCATACTACCCAAAGCAATTTATAGATTCAATGCAACCCCTATTAAAATACCAGCAACATATTTCACAGACCTAGAACAAATACTTCAAAAATTTATATGGAACCAAAAAAGAGCCCGAATAGCCACAGCAATTTTGAGGAAGAACACAGTAGGAGGAATCACAATACCTGATATCAAACTATACTACAAGGCCACGGTAATCAAAACAGTCTGGTACTGGCATAAAAACAGACATATAGATCAATGGAACAGAATAGAGAGCCCAGAAATAAACCCAGGTTCATATGGTCAACTAATATTTGACAAAGGGGGAAAGAACATCAAATGGAGTGAAAAGAGCCTCTTTAACAAATGGTGTTGGGATAACTGGACAGGGACATGCAAAAAAAATGAAACTAGACCACCAACTTACACCATACACCAGAATAAACTCAAAATGGATCGAAGACTTAAATGTAAGCCGTGATACCATAAAAGTCCTAGAGGAAAAAATAGGCAGGAAAATTTCAGATATCCCACATAGCAACATTTTCACTGATATATCTCCTAAGGCAAGGGAAATAAAGTAAAGAATAAACAAATGGGACTACATCAAACTAAAAAGTTTCTGCTCAGCTAAAGAAAACATCAGCAAGATGAAAAGGAAACCAACCATATGGGAAAATATATTCGCCAATGACATCTCAGACAAGGGATTGAGCTCCAAAATATATAAAGAACTCATACGACTCAACACCAAGAAGACAGACAACCCAATTAAAAAATGGGCAAAGGACCTGAACAAACACTTCTCCAAAGAAGACATACAGAGGGCCCATAGACATATGAAAGTATGCTCAACATCACTAGCCATCAGAGAGATGCAAATAAAAACCACAATGAGATACCACCTCACACCAGTCAGAATGGCCGTAATCAACAAATCAACAAACAACTTGTGCTGGAGAGGATGCGGAGAAACGGGAACCCTGGTGCATTGCTGGTGGGAATGCAGACTGGTGCAGTCACTATGGAAAACAGTTTGGAATTTCCTCAAAAAACTAAAAATGGAACTGCCTTTTGAACCAGCAATTCCATTACTGGGATTATATCCGAAAAATCCTCAAACACCAATTCAAAAGAACCTATGCACTCCAATGTTCATAGCAGCACTATTTACAATAGCCAAGTGCTGGAAACAACCTAAATGCCCATCTGTAGATGAGTGGATCAAAAACCTGTGGTACATTTACACAATGGAGTTCTATGTAGCAGAAAGAAAGAAGGAACTTCTACCATTTGCAACAACATGGATGGAACTAGAGAGAATTATGCTTAGCGAAATAAGCCAGGCAACGAAAGAAAAATACGTTATGCTGTCACCTATTACAGGAAACTAATGAACAACCCAAACAAATGAGCAAAATTGAACCAGAGGTATGTAAACAAGGAGTAGACTAACAGTAACAAGGGGGGAGGTGGGAGGGAGAAAAGGGGGTAAGAAGGGGAAGTGTCAAATCAAAGAACATGTATAAATGACCCACAGACATGGGCAACTGAGTGGGGACTGAATGTGGGGGAAGGGAGGGGCAGGATACAGGGAAGCAAGAGGGGAAAAAAAAGTGAGACAACTGTAATGGAAAAACAAACAAAAAAAATTTTTTTAGTGGGGGAAAATGAAAATATGAAGAATGGAAATGCCAGTTCAGTGAATATTAGGACAAAGATTTTCCTTCACGTTGTATATTTTTCTCCCTATTTGATCTCTCCAGAGTTTGGCATTCTAAACAAGTAAGTAATGACTTAAGTTTCTTTGCATAGAACTAATAAGACCAGTTGTTAATAGAGGTTCCTTTTTTTGACCAAGCCTTTGACTGGAATGTCAAGACTAAAGGAGACATGCTTGGGCTCAGGTTGTTACCAAAAAGCCCTAAGGAAGTGGGAATGACTTTCAAAGGTAATAAAAGCCCGCGAAATAAAAGGCCTGCTGCCATGGTTGGTTGTGCGGTCCACAGCAATCTCTCCAGGGAAGGAACGAAGGTTGTTTTCCTGAAAGATGGCTAGAAGGGACCTTAAGGCACAATGGAAAACCAGAAAGACTTGGAAAGGACAGGTGTGTACAGGCAAGGATGAATGCCAGGTATGTGGCCCAGCTTCTGTGCCCTGAAGAGCAGACTGAGGGTCACCCTAAATGTTCCTTGGGTAAATTCCAGCAAAACAGAACTAAAGATCATAAGTGATCATTTGTTGCTCTTGTTATGTTTATGCAAATGAACAGGATAAATTAAAAATGGACTTAATGTAGTCCCTTTAAAGACAAGGAGAGTAATCTTAGGGAGAAAAATTATTATTCAAGGAAAATCACAATGATCAGTGGCAGACTGTAAAGTAGGGCAGCTAACCGTCTTAAAAGTTTCTTCTCACTTAAAAAATGGTTTCACTTGAAAATTAAACCATATCTGTGATATCACCAAAGGGATTCAAGTTGCAGGCAAGTAGAATGTCAAGTGCCTTGCAAATGGATGTCTTCCCAATAAGACAGTCTTACAGATTTAGAGACTTGTTTGTTGTTTATGTTACATAAATTAACATGTGTTTTCTGTTTTCAAAGGGCATAAGCCTATGACCGCATTACCTGAGTGATTGTCTGTACGCATAAGCCTCACTTAATCCTCTCTGCAGCGCTGCCTCCTGAGACTCAACAGTTTGACTGAACTAAATGGCTGGGTTGGTGAAGAATGGGGTGGTCTGTGGGCTTCACTTTAAAACTGAATTCTCTTTTCTATCCTAATGGCTTAGACAGAAAGGACCCAGAGGTCTGAGAGGGGGGAAACATAAACTATTTCCCTCAGCCCAAACTAAATATAATGGGCAAAAGGGTTTTGGACAGGCGAGATATGCCTAGCACACCTTCCTCCAAAGAAGCCCTTTTTTTTTTTTCCTTCTAATGTGGAACATTGAAAAATTAATCCCTGCCTTTTGTCACCTAGTAGTTATGGATTGAATGATGCTTTTTAACCCTTTTTGCCAAATCTGTTGCCCCCAGAACACAACAAGGATGCCAGCCTGCTAAACCAAGCACGCCGTTGTCCAGAGACAACCAACTGACCTGGAGTCTGCACAATCCTTCCCCATGTGGGAAGGCCACCCTCCCCTCCACACCCCCACTATTATTAGGGATTTCTGGACCCAAGGGTAGGTAGGACGACGACCATGTCCAGCTTGAAGCAGCTAGAGGAGCTTGAGACCTTCGCCCATTGTCCTTTAAAGATTACAAAGGGTCTTAATATCTGAGAGGGAGGGATAGTTATTTTTTACGAACCATGGGTATGGACTTGGGGGGGGATGCTGGGGGAGGGAGATACTGGGTGGAGGAGAGTAAAGGGGAAAAAATTGGAACTACTGTAACAACATAATCAATAAAATATTCTTTAAAAAAAAAATTAAGACCTTGGCCCAACAAAGAACACCATACCATTAAGAGAACAAAAATGAAAGTCCAAGGATTAAACATACCAAATAATGATACATATCTGCACTAAATATCATTGTTACAGTAATTTGTAGCACTATATTTGTAACAGTTAAACCTGGAAACAACTCAAATCTACCATCAGTTGAATTGATCAACATATGGTCATGTGATTATTCAATGGGATGCTCTGTAGCAATAAAAATGAACAAAGTGCTGTTTAAGCAATAATATTAATAAATTCCAACATAATGTTGAGTCAAAGAAGTTAGACACAAAAAGAAACATTTTATGATTTCATATACAAAAAAATGACAAAAACATTCTATAGTAGAGGAAGTTAGAAAAGTGGTCTTGTTTGGAGAGGAGGGAGGGCAAAGTTATTGTGTGAAGGAAAGGTGACTTCCTGGGTGCTTTTCCTCATCTTTTTATTAATCTGGGGTGGGGTACATGACCGAGGAATACACTTATTACTTATACATTCTCTATCATAATACTTAAATAAACCATTTCTTTGAAAAATATTATTCCTCTTAACACTTCTTGCCTTGACCTGAAAAATGAATGAAAAACGAGAAGAACCATATTTCACAAGGAAATACCTACTTTCCCACACTTTCTGCTTTTAGGGAAATTTCACTCAACAAACATCCTTAGTACCAGTTAGCCCTTCCCTTTCTCTTACCTGAGCAGATCACAGAGGCCATGTTCCCATGGGGACAGTCAGGAATGCCCAGGGCAGTCATAGGGCAATTCCACAAGAAGGACTCAGCCCCTGAACAGTGAAATTGGGCTTTCCAGATCTGATAATCTCTTTGCACAAAGTATGCTCCTTTTGAGGTAGAGATGGCAACTCCACAGCCGAGCTGACGACAGATGACATTGGCATTGGCCATATTCCAGTGGGAGGCACAGAGCATTCTCCATTCTCCAGAAATATTTATCTCCACTTGTCCCTCACACTGAGAGGTGTCGTTTTTCATGAGCCGTATTTCTGTGTATGCTGGTAGGTGAAAGCAGTACTTTATTAAAATCCCATGTTTTTCTTGCCCCAACAGAATATGCAGGGAGGTTAAATTCTGCTCTGCATCTCACCTGAACAGACAACATGAACAACCCCACTGTGCTGGCAAGCACCTCCTTGACAGGGCACTCTGGGGCACATCAAGAGCTCAGGCTCCTGCCCCTCACACAAGAACTTTTCAGTCCACACCTGTCCATCTGATATTCTGAAGGGCACATCCACCAGGACAGACACAGCTTTGCCACACCTCAGCTCCGCACAGATGACTTGGGCAGTGGGGAGTTTAAAGTTTCCATCAGACACTGAAATCCAGCCTTTTCCAGGATTCACTTCTACTCGCCCTGAGCAGGGTCCATTCCCTCCAACCAGGTGCAAAAATCCTGAGAGATCAAGCAAACAGACCCAGTGAAGTGTCTTGATTCTGGCTTGGCAACTGAGAACATGTCATAGGAAATGGTGTGAAAGTTTTCCTTTTCTGGTGGTGGGGCATGGAAAGGGATTGTGACAGTTATTGCCACAAATGCATTTTCATGCACAAGTGTCTGGAGAGAAATGTACACTTTGAAGTAGGTTAGAAATGAGGATTCCTTACCTAGTGGTCTAACAATTACTAGGCCCAAGGAAATTTAAACTTTTGTAGAGGTATGAATAACTGAATTAACCCATAGTAAAAAAAAAAGTCAATGGGGTTAAAGAGGTTAGAGGCCAATCATGCAGATAATGTTAGAAAGATATCCTGAGATTTCTGGGGCTAGAATTCTGAGCACTTTATTTCAGTAGCCAATCTTCAAGTGACTGAGGACAGGAAAAGTTATGAGTGTTGGATCCATGAGTGCATGCCAAACTGTAGACGGACATATAGCTCAAGGGAGGAAATATAGATAAAACCAGTCCAGTTTTATGATTTCACATTTTATTTTTCCCATAATTTGTGATGGCAAAAATTCCAAGAATTTCTTAGGTGGCTTGATTGTGCAAGAAGTTGTCCAAAGATAAGCTTGGATGTTAAGAAAGCTCTAAGAGTCATAGTAAAAGGAGTGGCTGGTCTTAGTCATCTTTCTTGATCACTTCATACTGGGTTTTTCTTCCCAGACATGGGAACCTTAGCAAATGCTAAGGAATAAGAGTAATTGAGGTATTTTAATCCTATCTATATGCTAACTATATTTTCCTCTACTACTTGGATTCTGATATAAGAAGCCAGCATACTGTAAAAATGGTGTAGAGGAAGGAAGCAGAGAGCAAACAAACTATAATTTGGAGACTTCCAAATTGTCAAATCTTTAGTAGAGATGAAAGACATGAATATTTGGGATAAATACTTGTGGAACAAGTTTTTAACATATTTTATTACCCTGTGTTCCTCCCTTCTACCACCTAACCATAAGGCACTTAGAGAAAAAAAAATTATACATATATTTTTTGAAAAAATGTTGATTGTATAAAAGACTCATTCTGGGGCTCCCTTGGTAACATACTCTTCTTCAGTATGTCACCTAAAATGACTCCACATTTTCACATTGACTAAAGTTGTTCACTTCTCTGATGTGACAAATCCTCTCATTGGTCTGTGGCTGGTAAAAGAGATTTTAATATTTGTGCAACACTTGTATTGCTAGTGAAAAGTGAAGTTTTAACAATTCAGTACTTCCACAGATGTTATCATCTGAAGTAAAATAGTATTTGGGCTCACCACAGATAATACCCACTTGTTTTGTGCTATTTCTGTGTATATGGGAATGTAAGTGAAGTTTCTGTACAATGAGGGCAAACAAAGGAAGAATCTGACTGACATGGAGGTCGACACTGAACTTCCGACTGGGTAACTGAGAAGAGCGAATGAACTTCTCAGGGCAGGCACTAGGCTTACATCGAGAGCTCCTGTCCAGCCCTTTATCCTTTTATTGGCAATTGGTCTTCCTGACCTGATATGAAAAATGTCAGGGCACATTTATAAAAATCTGCCTAAGGAGAAGAAATGGCAGAGAGACAAGTAGTTTTATCTAGAAATAGTGAACTTAGAATTAATATGTTTAACCTAATAGTACAGAAACCCTAAAGTACCAACATAACAAAAAGTAAAAGTAACAAAAAACTCTAAAATTTAAAATCTGTGTCTTCCACTGTAGTGAACTATGCTCACATGCTGAGTCACAAATAACAAGAGATACGAATACACCTTTACTTTAATTCAAAAGGAGGAAGGCACCCAGGCCAACACCAAGCAAAATATGGACTCTTTCAGGGCTAAGATCAAAGATCAATAAGTGTAAAAGCTGTAAACAATACTGGGGGTCTTGAAGCACTATGTTGTTATTTTAAGCCAGAGAAGACACACTCTGGGGAGTTTTTATCCTAAGAGTGACTTGTTCAAGGTTACAGAGTGAGGGAGTACTGTCGGCTCCAGACTTAGCCTCTTCTGTGCCTGTTTTATGCTCTCATGCCAGCTGCACATTCCAGGTTATTACAACATTTCATCTTCCATCAGGGCCATTGTTAAGTATATGTCATGGCCCACTCTCCTTGGTGATTCACCTCTACTCTTCTCTCCATTTTCCAAATTTAGCTCATTTGCAGGAGAGATATCAACATAATTTACAGGAGGGACCTCAGGGGGCCAGGTCTCTAGGAAACTACTCTTTCTGCACCTGTGCCCAAGACTGGGAGATCCCCAATGTTCTGTAACTTATCTTTTGCTCAGGATTCCTTTGGCCAGAGGAAATATTCCCTCTCACTGTTAGAGCTTTATTTTGTGTTGATTTTTATCTAGAGAAGCAAGAGAGCAAGGATGACCAGGTTATTTATCATCACATTTCCTCTAGGTCTTATCTTTATTACTTCACATCTGACCAACCCTGTCTTCTATATCCTGCCTGTAGTTGTGACTCACCTGCATCCAAACCAACAACTCTCAAGGCCTTTGATGGTCAGCCTCACATGTGTCTGTACCCTTCTGGCTACTCATCCATCAGCCCAGGATCCTACTATTCTGAACAAAATGGAGCGCCTTGTTGTCTGAGATCTGGGGGATGTCTCCATTGGTTGTGGTATCTGGCCACTCAGAGACCCACAAAGATCCAAGTGTCTTCCTTAAGACCAAATTGCCCTGTGCCCTTGGGCTGTGCATCTCCTATAAACTCAGAGGTGGTCCTCGTGAACCTGCCATCAGGGTGCACAAAAGAGCAAAGAGAGTGGGACACTGGAGGCCCCAAAACAGGCAAAAATTTAGTCTCTGATGGGGAAATGATGAAAAAGGAGAGAGAAGGGAGGCTTCAAGTGAGGCATCTCTAACCCCCTGCACAGGTCTGATATTTACATAGGAAAAGGGTATTTGAGAACAATATTGAGAGTCTATTTAATGTTGCTTTATTCAAAACACGAACATCCTTTTAGAGTTTGCCATGTTTTGGGAACTTTGATAGGTAAATCACAATAAAAGAATGTTCTTATCTATGCAAGGCTTTATTTCTAGTGGAAGATAAAAATGAGTAGACAGGTTTAAGATCTCTGCTAAGCTTACAGGAGATCTGGATAGCAAAAAGAAAAGGAAAACACTTCTTCAGAGGGATATTTATATTTATCAGCATCACCAAAAGCTACATGAAACTTATGGTCAGATACATCCCTGTCTGGTGTCCTTCTAAAAAGATATCCCATGTCTTTAGGCAAGTTACTTAAAATTTCATCACTGGGATCCTGTTTCTACCACTCTAACCTTTTCTTTTTCTCAGCCTTTAGTCAATCTTACAACTCATTCTTCTCAATCCCTACAACCAGCTATAAAGAACTCACATAAAGGTACACATAGCCTTCTCTCCACCACACTTAGACTCTGTGTGCTGCTCAGAGAACCCCATGTGTGCCCTCTGCAAGATCCCATTGTCATTCCCACCACCCACAGCTACTATAAACCTCTTCCATCTTCTTCAAAAATTGTTTGTCCCCTTACTCACATTCTTAAAAAAAACCCCAAATATACTGAGCTGTCAGGTATAAACTATATATTCTTACATAAAAGACTCTAATACTTTATATCCTTCACCATTGACTTGCAAGTGCATGGTTAAGTGTCCCTTCAAAGTTTGAGTTCATACAGATGTTTTAAAACAAAAACAAAAAGAAAAACAAAAAACAAGAATCTTTTCATATAACAATGAAAGAAGAACCTATGACTGAAAGCATTTCATACAAAAATCGTTGGTTCTACCGGCCCAAAACTACAAATACTGAAGCCCAAATTTGCACAAGAGAATTGCAAGTTAGCACAAATTCATAAATTTCTCTCTGATTTGTTAAATGAGATCCCCTATACTTCTATTCTGACTAACCTAGGGCAAAAAACAGTGCCTCACATTACATACACAGAAACAATTTAAACAAGGAAAATACGTCCTCATTCTTGTTCCTCCCTCTGATAGGCTCTCTATACAAAGGGAATGTGTGTAGTAATTTGCAAAATCACTTACAAAATCATTCTTACAAAAGCAAAATTTTCAAATAATCATGAAGATAGATTTTAATTGAGATAATACTAAAATAAACTATTTTGTCACTAAAAAAGAGAGAATAGTAATTGGGATAATAAGAAGAAAGTAAATGAAACCCATCATTCATAGATGTTTTGTGCACTTGAGGATTATGGGTAAATGTCTCAGATTCTCTAGCCCATTCATCTTCTATTGCCCCAGTGATCAGTGTTGTGGACCAAGTGTGAGAACTAGATGGTAGGAGATAACCAAATTAGAATTTAAAGAGCCTTTATTAGCTGGCCAGCGACTACCCACTCTCACTCCACACAGGGATTCAAGTGAGTAGTTCCAACTCTTAGTACAAAGCTGCTTATATAGCGTAAACCCATATTCTGGGTTGCTAGCTGAGACAGTAGCATAACATAACCGTTGCTGGCTGGGGTGGGGTAACATTCTGCAGGTACAGATACTACCTACACTTGGCTGATACATGACTTGTTTGGGGGCAACTGTCACCATGGGACTTTATAAAAATTTTCTACTCTAGTTCAAGCTCCAGCACAATCAGAAACCAGCTTCCTTGGAACTTCCCGTTTACTCACCCCATGGATGATGCCCTGACCATACTTGAACAAATGACTCCTGCATTCTCCCCATGACTGCAGTAGATTCTTTCCTGTACACTTCACGCTGTCCAGCCAGAGTTGTCCTAATCCTGCCCCAAAGTAAGTGGCCTTGAAGGCTTCTCCACAGCCCAGCTGTCTGCACAGGCACTGTGGAAGGAAGCTTTCTACTCCTCTGGCCCTTTCAGCAACACTTTTTTTGGGGCTCAGACTCATCCTTGGGGGTCCCCACCTCCTCCCCCAGGCAATGGAAAATATGCAGCACGGACCTGAGCAGGTGACTCCCATATCCCCTTTGTGAGTGCAGATGTCGTTTCGATAGCCTAGAGAAGGGCACTTCCGCAGGTGAGACTCCTTTCCTGTGCATGCCAGCATCAGGATCTGGCCTGATCCTGCCCCAAAGACAGAAGAGTCCACGGCACTGAGGGCTTCTCCACAGCCCAGCTGTCTGCACACCACCTGGGCATTGTTCTGACCAATGTAGTACAAACAGATGGTGCCCCAGGAGCCCTGGTGAAGGATCTCCACTCTGCCGGCACAGCGACTGCCCCCATCCACCAGGCGGAGCTCTCCACTGTCTGAGGAGAGAGAGAGACCAATGGGGCATTTACACAGGGAAAGAGAGAAGGGTTTTCTTGGCCTGTGGGACAAACTCACCTGAGCAGGTGAGCTGCACTAGAATCACACCTGGGTCTGGTTTCCTGCACCAGTGACCAGAGAGTAATAGCGTTGAAAAATAGGAAAACAACAACCACAACAATAAAACAGTAAAAATTAAGCAGAAAATAATGTGATGAGTAATCTCAGATAGAAAGTGTTACACGGGTTCTATCAGAGTTAATCTTCTGATTTGTGGAGTTCTGCATAGCACCTGTAAAAGATATACAGGAAGTATTAGAATCTATATCCGGAGCAGGGAAATGAGTTCAGTCATGGTAATGGGCTACTACCTGGATGGGTTTCTTATAAACCACACACATTCTGATGCCATTGACCTCAGAACAAGAAGAATAAGATTAAAGAGAATGGAGTAAGAAACTGGAGTGAGTTCATTAGAAGTCTCAGGTAGCAGCCATCAATTTTATCCCATTCAGAATTTTTCTTCTTGGTATATAATATTCAGAGCTGAAAAATGGATCATAAGACAGGTCATGATTTATCCCAGAATACTTCACTTATGATTCAGGTCTTCAGACTCTACATCTGGATATTTAGTTTTAAAAAATGTATGTGTCTTTGAGTAAATTGGGCAACCTTAAATGAGTTATGATGTCAGATGATATTGATTGATATTGGCCAGAAATTCCACCGGGAAGCAAAAAATGTTCCTTCTTTCAACAAATAGATCTAATCTTCATATAAAGAGTTGCTCTTATTCAAAATATGGAGTTATTTTTTTCTCTGGAAGGAAATATTATGTATTTCTAACTTGACCACAGAGCAGAAATAGATTATATTCCTGCTCTGAAAGTACTTGAACAGACAATTTTGACAGATCCACTCTGTTATAATTCTCTAATTTTTACACATGAAAAGGAATGTAAAGAGAACTTAAATAATGTCTAATTTTAGTAGAGACTAAAACCTAGAACTTTTGTTTCCATTAAGAATGGAGGTGTAACTAGAGAGAATTATGCTTAGTGAAATAAGCCAGGCAAAGAAAGAAAAAAAATACCATATTATATCACCGAATACAGGAAACTAAGGAACAACACAAACAAATGAACTAAGTAGAACAAGGAACAGAATAACAGTTATTAGGGGTGAGGGGGGAGGGAGAGAAGGGGGATAAGTAAGGGAAGGGTTTAATCAAAGAACATTATAAATGACTCATGGATATGGACAAAGGGGGGGATATGATTGTGGGAGAAGGGGTGGGTTGGGTGGGGGGAGCAATAGGGGAAAAAATGGGACAACTGTACTTGAAAAACCAAAAAATAAAATAATAAAAAAAAAAGAACGGAGGTGTACATAGCAGACCAATGGTCCTACTGCGTACAAATAAAAAAGCTGTAAAAATGTAAAAAGAAAAAAAAGTAAAGGTATTAGACATTTGTGGATACCACATGAGTTAAATATGCTAATATTCTGAGCAGTGGAGATTTTTGTCTAATACAAAAAAGCCCCCCCCCCAAAAAAGGGAAAAAGGAATATAAAGCAGGTGGGCCAATTAAAAGCAAATGGTAGACACCCAACAATACCAGTAACTGCATTTAATGTAAATGGATTAGATACTTCAAGCAAAAGCTAATCTAGATAAAACAATAAAATTCAGGTAAATGTTATATGCAAAATACCTTAGATATGAGAACAAAAAATAAAAGGTTGAAAGTAAAATGATGGAAAAATGTATTTATATACTATGTAAACACTAACCATAAGTCAAGTGGAGTAGCTATATCAATATCACAAAAAGCAGACTTCAAAATAAGGTATACTAATTGAATTAGAGAGAATTTTTATGGTTATAATTGGATAACCCCTTAATACAGATAAAAATATCAAAATCAGCCATTACCAGCATATGGCCAAAACCCAAGGAACTGGAAGTTTCAAGAAATATAACAAGGCAGTGAGAATTAGAACTTCTTGCTTCTGTTGGGAGGAGCAGAATTTCCCAAAGAAGAGAGACAAAGGCTTCTGACTGGAGGGGCTTGAAATAAAAAGGAAACATGAGTGAAGAGAAGGGATAGAGAGGGGAGGAGCATTGCTAAAGTACCCAGAGACCACGCCCACACCTACAAGAGCCGGCTCTTCCACCATGTGGTTAGCTTATTCTCATTTTAGGAGCGCGCATACTGATATCTTGAGTCAGGGGCCCAATGGAGGCCAGATTTCATGTAGGATCTGTGGGAACTCCAAGAGAGAAAGTTCACTATAGGACGTTGATAAGCACAAGATTCTTTTTAATTAACAGATCCTTTAAGATGTCATAGAACAAGCTCAAGTACCCCTGTTGGGCAGGGCAAAATTGACCAAGAGAGGTACATCCTGAAGTTTCTGAGGGTACATTCCTCCTCTGCCTTCAACGTTAAAATTAATTCACTCATGAGCACCTACATTTGGCATTACTCTTTTCTGCTTCAAGAATTAGGAAGGGAAAGTCATCACAGACAGGAAGACACAATTCTGCCAAGAACCCAATGCTGGGGAAAATCTATAGTAAAGCAGAAAAACATTTGAGCTGTGGGTTTGTGGGGAAGATAAAGAAACTCAATGTCAGGCTTAGATTGCAGGTGCAGGGTTATCCGGGGTGTAGTTATGGTACACGTTGGGAAGGCTTTCTTTATAGACAAGAAGGTTTCCATCTCTGCCCTCAACATATACACATGCACATGTATTATCATCACCACTACCACTTCCACCACCAAGTCCAACAGTCTGACATAGAGAATGGGACCTCTGTGGACTCCTATCTAAAACATAGATTTCCCTTGGCCGACATATTCTTGCTTGCACATTTAACCTCCACCCTACATACTCTTCAAACTCCTTCTCACCCATCTCTCCCTCTCTCTTTTTCTCTCCAACAAATATATATACACACACACACTATTGGCTAAAAGAGCAGAAATACCAAAATACTGATTGAGAGAGACATAATATAGACTACAGGAAGGACAGGTAAGAGATCCAGCCCGGATAGACCCTCAGCCATAATCCATTACAGAAGGTGATTTGGACTTTTAGGTGTTGGAGATGGCTGAAACACAGATTTGGGTCAATCTGAGAACAAGGTTTACATCTCTGCAACATCTCACTGTTAAACTGGAGAAACAGAGTTCCCACAGGAGAAAAAAATCAAATTTGACTGCCACTAAAGATTACATGTGGTGAAAACCAAGTGGTCAACAGGGAAGCGCCTTTACAGTTCCAGGGATGATCCCCCACCCCCACGCCCCTTAGATTTAGGGCTAATCCAGTCTCCCTGCTGATTTTAAGAAGTGAGGCTATGCTTACCTTGAGCACTCGCTATGACACTGGAGAGAAAAACAGCAAGTCCTTGGAGGAAGCAGTGCCCCTTCATGGTCCTTTCGACCCTCCTGTCTACAGGTAACAGTCTCAACTTCCTCAAACCATAAAGGAATCCTCCTGATCCTTGATGGGGTATCCTACAGCAGGAAGGGCGTTATATAGTCCCATCCTCTGACATCGCCATCTTCCAGCAGCCAATAGAAACCCTGCTTATGTCTTCCCTGCCATCACAGACTATATAAAAGGAAACTTCCTGAAATTCAAACACCAATTAGATGCTGAATCTTAAATATCTCCTTATATGAGATATATGGTTTTCTAATGTCAGGTGTTACTCTGACCCCCCCTCCCCCCCTCCCAGAAAGCTTATACAGTAAATCTATACTTAAAAAAACATGTGCGGCTTTCTTTTCTCCACGCCACAGGTCTGGCTCAGTGGCTGGTTCAGCGCAGCCAGGGAGATCAGTCAGATGCACTGTTTCTGGGACATTTCTACCACCCCATGGGCCAAATAAAAATGATTTTTGTTTGATTAGGTCAAGATCTTCAATGTCACATGTTATGGGTGCAAAGAGAGGAGAAGCATCTTCAGTAAGAACAAAAAGTCAAGTGAATAGAAAATTATTATTAGAAAGATAAAGAATTCTCAGGTATTTTGGTTTCTTTGGAGATAGTTGGAGGTGGGCAAAGGGGGTGGTAAATGGAGATGGAAAGAGGCTTTTCTTAGGGCGAAGCAAGCATGATGTAGTGTGCAGATGTTTTGCTGAGGTGTACACTTGAAACCTGTCTGGTTCTGTGAACCAGTGTCACCCCTATAAATTTATTTTAAGTAGCTATCAGGTAAATAAAAAAAAGTAGAAGTATTCAATGTGATGGAAAGCAAGGACTTACAACCAAGATTACTCTATCCAGCAAAGCTATCATTTAGAATCGGAGGGCAGATGAAGTGCTTCCCAGACAAGGTAAAGCTAAAGAAGTTCATCATCTCCAAGCCATTATGATATGAAATGTTAAAGGGACCTATTTAAGAAAAAGAAGATCAACACTATGAACATTAAAATGACAACAAACTCACAACTATCAACAACTGAATAAAAAATAAAAACAAAAATAAACTAAGCAAACAACCTGAATAGAAATAGAATCGTAGGTATGGGGATCATTTGGAGGGTTATCAGCTGAAAGGGGGAAGGGGGAGAAATGGGGAAATGGTGCGGGGAATAAGAAGCATAATTGGTTGGTACAGAATAGACAGGGAAAAGTTAAGAATAATATAGGAGAGGATGAAGCCAAAGAACTTATATGCATGACCCATGGACATGGACTAAGGGGGGTGGGATTGCTGGAGGGAAGTGGGGTACGGGGCAGAGGGGAGGAAAGGGAAAAGAAATTAGGACAACTGTAACAACATGATCAATAAAATATACTTTAAAAAATTAAATAAAGTAAAATAAATGTTGAATAGAAAAAAAAAAAGAAAAGAAAAATACAGTGAACCTTTTAGAGGGTGGATTTTCCTCTCATTTTATTTCTGGTTTGTAAGTAAAAGCCTCATAAAGAGACAGAGCTTTTGATGACAATAAATATAAAGTCTGTTTTTCCTTTCTTTTTCTCACATCACAGAGAATTTATGGTCCCCAAGACCTCCATAATCAGAACAGACACTTCCCCTAGGGATAATTATAGTTTCCTGGGACATGGTAGTACCACAGATTACAAGTTAGTTACAAAATGAATCCCAATTTTACAATGTGGCCATTTGCACCTGATAATCCAGTCTTCAGTGGTTAGAAAGTGCATGACCTTCTACTCCTGGGTCCTCTTTTCAACATTTCTGTTCCTATGCCTCCCCTTTTGTTCATTTTGATATAAACCAGTTAGTCCACTTTTGCATGGTTTTCAAGCCTCTTTGAATAAATAAATAAGGTGAATCTCATAACAGTGCTTGAAAATGGAATCAGTTTACACAAATTTCTTAGTTCTCCTCTGGTATCAATAAAATAAGTACTAATGTCATCATTTTAACAATATTTTTATTAAGGTATAATTAACATTAACATCGTGTAAATTATGGTGTACAATGTGTTGATTTGATACATTTATGTAGTGCAAAAATGATTACCACCATAGCATTAGCTTATACCTCTATCATGCCACATAATTATTGTTTCTTTTTTTGTGGTGGGAAAAATTAAGATCTAATCTCTTAGCAACTTTGAGGTCTATAATATATTATTGTTGTCTATAATCACTATGCTATACATTAGATCTCCAGGATTCATTTACCTACTGGTTGCAAGTCTGTACCTTTAAGCACCTTCCCAATCATCCACCTGTTCTCTGGTAAATACCAATCTACTTTCTGATTTAAAGTTATTTTTTATTACACATATAAGCGATACCATGCAATATTTGTTTCTGTCTGTCTGACTTCTCACTTAACATAATGCCCACTTAGCATAATGTCATCGCACTTGCTGAGTTTTGAATTTTTTTGCTTGTACTTTTTGTGTCATATACAAAAAATTAGTTATTGTGCTGTTACACAATAAAGATAAGACCTCTCAGGGCTCAGAACCTTCAGAAATAAAGGTTTGGTGCTCCCTACCAAATACTGAATCTCAGCTGAGGTGCTGGATGAGGAAGAAGGAACCCTGATGTAGAGGAGCGATATCATAATCATGATGGAATTAATTTTTTGCTATCTTCCATCCACAGAACGCCAATGTATAGAATCACCCACAGGTGAGAGAGCCTTGTGGAAGTTGAGAATTCCAGCGTAGAAGTTCAAACTCACCACAGGAGCTAAAATCTAAACTCAGATGCATTGAAGAGGCTTGCCCATGTCACCTATGTCACCACTCCCCCAAGGTGGCCCAGCTCAGTGTCAAGAAAGACCTTCCTGGCTTGTGATTTATCCTGTGGGGGAAGTGAGAGCCTGAGGGTGTGCCTATCTTCCCCAGGTGTGCAGGTCACAGTCAAGGAGGCCCACTTCTTTCTCACTCCATCCAGAGTACTGAGTCATGAGCTGTCCAGCTCGGGGTTGAGGATTCCCTGGGAGAGCAACAGGTAGTGCTTTAGAAAGTAGCAAAGGGGCATGGATTTACTAATTGCCTGTGGACTCCATCAGAAAGCCTGCTCACAGGTTGTTGGTGATGCCTCACCTGCCAATCTCCACTACTGGCGCACAGGCTCCCTGAGCTCTCTGCATGCCTCATCTGAGTCTCCCCACCCTGTGGCTGGCACCCTGAGGCTTTGCAGGGGGCTTGTGAATAGGTGCAGACCTAACACTGTAGGCCTGGAGAAACAATGAACCTGATCATTTATCACTGTCCTAGGAAAAGCAAAAGGGAGGCTATCATTACTCAGCTTGGCTTTGCAGGACCAAGAGAAGGAATACAAGCTTCTCGAGAAATGCAACTGGAGGGATATGATTGCGGGAGAAGGGATGGGCTGGGTGAGGGAAGCAATGGGGGGAAAATGGGACAACTGTAATTGAAAAACCAAATAATAAAAGAAAAAAATTGTTAAAAAAGTACATATGTTTGACAGGATCTGACGCCACCAGGGGCAGATCCAGGAAGTGCAGATCATTCTAAGAAGCACCAACAAACAATAGGAGTCACAAAAATGGGGAGACAGAGAAACAACACCCCATAGAAAGGAAAGGTAGAGTCCCCAGAAAGAGTGCTAAATGAAATAGAGGGGAGCCAACTATCAGATATGGAATTGAAAGCATGGATTATGGAGAAGCTCAATGAGCTCAGCGGAAACTACAAAGAACTCCAGAAAAACTACAGTGAACTCCAGAAGAACTATAAGGAACTTACTGAGAATTATCCCAGCATCAAAAAGGACATGGAGCTATCAATAAGAGCCAGGAGGAAATGAAGAATACGATCTCTGAATTGAAGAACACAGTAGAAGGAATTAAAAACAGGCTAGAGGAAGCAGAAAATCGGATCAGCGAGCTGAAGGACAACGTAGACAAAAACTCACAGACAGTGCAACAAAATGAAAAAAGGCTGAACAAGACTGAAGAGGCTCTAAGACAGCTGCAGGACAACATGAAACGTAATAATATCTGTATCATAGGAATTCCAGAAGGAGAAGAAGAAGAGCAAGGGATAGAAAACCTCTTTGAAAAACTAATGACAGAAAACTTCCCTAACATGAAGAGAGAAAGAATCATGCAAGTCACTGAGGGTCCCAATGAAGATGAACCCCAACAGGCCCACTTCAAGACACATCATAATTAAAATGCCAACATTCCAAGACAAAGAGAGAATCCTAAAAGCAGCAAGAGAGAAACAACTAATAACATACAAGGGAGCTCCAATAAGGCTATCATCAGATTTCTCAGCAGAAACACTACAAGCCAGAAGGGAATGGCAAAATATATTCCAAGTAATGAAAAACAAAGGCCTACAACCAAGAATACTCTACCCAGCAAGGCTCTCATTCAAAATGGAAGGTGAAATAAGGAGTTTCCAAGACAAAAGAAGGTTAAAACAATACATCTCCACCAAACCAGTATTGCAAGAGATGCTAAAGGGTCTGCTTTAAGAAGATGAAGAAACAGAGAGAGACAGAGAGGAACACGAGTACAAAGGGGGAAAATGACAATGAATAAGTACTGAAAGAAAGAAGGAACTTCTACCATTTGCAACAACATGATTGGAACTAGAGAGAATTATGCTTAGCGAAATAAGCCAGGCAACAAAAGAAAATTACCTTATGCTATCACCTGTTACAGGAAACTAATGAACAACACAAACAAATGAGCAAAATTGAACCAGAGGTATGTAAACGAGGAATAAACTAACAGTAACAAAGGGGGAGATGGGAGGGAGAGAAGGGGTAAGAAGGGGAAGGGTCTAGTCAAAGAGCATGTATAAATGACCCATGGACATGGACAACTGGGTGGGGACTGAATGTGGGAGAAGGGAGGGACAGGGTGCAGAGAAGCAAGAGGGGGAAAAAAGTGAGACAACTGTAATGGAAAAACAAACAAACAGAAAAATTTTTAGTGGGGGGAAAAAATAAAAATATAAAGAATAGAAATGCAAGTTCAGTGAATATTAGAAGGACAAGGATTTTCCTTCACACTGTATATATTTTCTCCCTATCTGATCCCTCCAGAATTTGGCATTCTAAAGAAGTAAGTAATAACCTAAGTTTCTTTGCATAAAACTAATAAGACCAGTTGTTAATAACGATTTTTTTTGACTAAGACTTTGACTGGAATGTCATGCCTAAAGGAGACATGCTTGGGCTTTGGTTGTTACCAAAAAGCCCTGAGCAACTGGGACTGACTTTCAAAGGTAATAAAAGTCCACGAGATAAAAGGCCTGGTACCTTGGATGGATGAGCGGTCCATAGCAATCTTTCCAGGGAAGGAACGAAGGTTGTTTTCCTGAAAGATGGCTAGAAGGGACCTTAAGGCACAATGGAAAACCAGGAGGACTTGGAAAAGACAGGTGTTTACAGGCAAGGCTGAATGCCAAGTATGTGGCTCAGCTTCTGTGCCCTGAAGGGCAGACTGAAGGTCACCCTAAGTGTTCCTTGGGTAAGTTCCAGCAAAGCAGAACTAAAGATCATAAGTGATCATTTGCTGTTCTTGTTGTGTTTATGCAAATGAACAGGATAAATTAAAAATGAACTTAATGCAGTCCCTTTAATGACAAGGAGGGTAATCTTAGGGAGAAAAATCAAGATTCAAGGAAGATCACAATGCCCAGTGGTAGATTATAAAGTAGTGCAGCTAACCGTCTTTAAAGTTTCTTTTCATTTAAAATTTGTTTTCATTTGAAAGTTAAACTATGTCTGTGGCATTATCAAAGATGTTTAATTTACAGGCAAGAAGAATGTCAAATGCCTTGCAACTGGATGTCTTTCCGATAAGACAGTCCTACAGATTTAGAGACTTGTATGTGGGTTATGTTACATAAATTAACATGTGTTTTCTGTTTTCAAAGGGCATAAGCCTACGATCTCATTACCTGAGTGATTGTCTGTACGTATAGGCCTCACTTAATCCTGTTTGCATTGATGCCTCCTGAGACTCAATGGTTTGGCTGAACTAAGTGGCTGGGTTGGTGAAGAACGGGGTGGTCTGTGGGCTTCACTTTAAAATTGGTTTCTCTTTTCTATCCTAATGGCTTGGACAGAAAGGGCCCAGAGGCCTGAGAGGGGGGAAACCTAAAATATTTCCCTCAGTCCAAACTAAGTATAATGGGCAAAAGGGTTTTGGACAGGTGAGATGTACCTGGCATACCTTCCTCCAAAGAAGCCCTTCTTTTCCCTAATGTGGGACATTGAAAAATTAATACCTGTCTTTTTTCATCCAATGGTTATGGATTGAATGATGTTCTTTAACCCTGTTGCCCCAGAATACAACAAGGATGCCAGCCTGTTAAACCAAGCATGCCGTTGTCCAGAGACAGCCAAACAACCTGGAGTCTGCACGATCCTTCCCCTTGTAGGAAGGCCACCCTCCCCTCCACATCCCCACTCTTATTAGGGATTTCTTGACCCAAGGGTAGGTAGGACAACGACCATGTCCAGCTTGAAGCAGCTAGAGGAGCTCGAGACCTTCGTCCATTGTCCTTTATAAGATTGTAAAGGGTCTTAAGTCTGAGAGGGAGGGATTGTTATTTTTTATTGTTAAAATATTTAACTAATTAATTAATTATTTTTTAAAAAAGAAGAAGAATATATGAAAGGGTGAGCCATGGGCATGGACTTGGGGAGGGGATTGTCAGGGAAGGGGGGTGCTGGGCGGAGGGGAGCAAAGGGGAAAAAATTGGAACTATTGTAACAATATAACCAATAAAATATACATAAAAAAAAAGTACATATGTTTTGTGATGTGAGGATTACCATGGGTGTTCTCCTCTGCTGTCTCTTACGGGGAAAATTCCTGCAGGAATCATTGTGGTAAATCCATATAATAAAGAATGGTTCTGAATTTCTAGTTGGATTCTAGAAATCCCTCTCTTCTGAATTCCAGTATCTTTCTTTGATCCTTTCTTTGCCCTGTGATTTCTTTTGTCTGAGAAGTCAGTTTTAGCATCACAATCGCTTGTGCTAATACTTCTAATTACTCCCCCTCCCCCAACCTCCACCTCATGTACTATTCTGTTAACAGTTTGGATGGCCTGGTGGATATTCTTTGCTCTTTTCTATTTACTATTTAACCAGACAAAGCTGGTTTCTTGTTACTATGTTATGGTTTACCAATCTTGGAAAAGCCTAAGTGAAAAAGCCTTACCAGCCATTATGCCCTCTGACATTTGGAAAGCCATGCAAGCATTGTCAAAAAGAAGCCAAACTTCTTCTAGTTGATCATGAGCATAGCTCCAGAGGATAGTGCAAACCAATAATGAACTTTTCTGTAAGGTTGCCCTATTCTCTGTAGAGCTTAACTTGGTTGGATGCCTAGAAGTCCCTGTTTCTTGGTCCTCTTCCATACTTCCTTTTGATTTCTTTCCTTCCACTCTCACAGTTAAGGCTACATCTGTTACATTACCTGAGCAAATGCAATAACAGGTTTGTGGATGACCACTTAATTTCATTTTTGAATGACTAATTTTTTTCTACTTTGGGACAGTAGATCAGGGAGGAGTAGCCTTCTTGAGCCACTGAGTCTCCTGGGAAAATCCTCATTGAAATACATTAGGCACATTTTTATTCTAACCCTTCGACATGACCTCCTGTCTCTTCTTCTCTCTGTCTGTTGTTGCCCTTACCTAGAATTTATTGTATTGTGCAAAACAGTTTAGTTGTCTGGGTCTCTACAGTGTCATTCAAGGTTAACTTAAGAGGCTCTTCTTTCACAATGTGAAAGACTAATTACAGTGTGTTCTTAAGCAAAAACAACTCTTTCTGTACCTTCTCTCCATCCTTATGCCATATAGACAGTGCTGCAGTACTTTTTAATAGCAAATATTTCTTCCTGTTATATTCCTGTGTGGTTTTAGTTGAAAAGCCGCCAAATGATACATACACATATAAATATCCGGTCTCCTCTGTTAAGTCTAAGACTCAATAAGAGACTGCACAGTTTCCAGCTGTTAGTTGCTGTGGTTTGTCTTGTGTATCTTTGGAGACACAGAGAGATTTGCAGCATTTGTGATATATTTGCTGGCGATAAGCTGCTTCTGTTCTTGAAAACCAAAACTGCTTTAATAATTGCTGAAATCCTTTGACACTAAAGTATCAGCAACCAAAATAATATTCTAAAAAATTGTTCATTCTTAAGATAATTTCCCTTAAATATCTAGCACAGTGCCATTCTGTCATTCAATAAATATTACTTGAGCATCCATTAAGTTATAGACATTGGAAATACAGAGCCATTCCCCCAAAATCTATTTTTGGAGATTAAATTGTATGTAAATAAATGAGTCAAAAATTTCAGGCATTAAGGCAGCAGTACCTAGAGGTAAAATAGGGGCATAAAGGAGGTACTTATGTATAGACTTATGCTACTCTTAGTCCCTAATAGGGCCTCAGAGGATACTTTATCCTGTAGGGACCTTAGTTAACATGTACAAACGGGGAAGGATTCTGATAAGGAACAAAAGAATGTGTTAATAGACTTTTTGTATGTTAAAGGGAAGAACTAATTTTTGCTGTATTTTCTTTTTTTTCTTTTTCTTTTAAATCTTTATGGGCGCCTTATTCAGATGGTCAGCGATCTGAGAAGACAACGGGTTTGTACCCTAATAGACTGTCTTAAATTCCAGAATAAAATGGGCCCTTTTTGAAGGAGAAGAGTAGGTAAGGGGTTGGAATTCAGGGAAAAGGTTAATTGGATAAACGTTGCAGTGTCCTTTCATCTGTTCTCTGGGCTGTGGTCTTTGTGTCCTGGGAGGCAGTCACCCTGGAGCACAATGGCTCAGATACCATCTTGATTGCTTGCAGTCCTCCTGGGACACAAAGATGGAACTGCTTATGGTTTCCTGGAATCAAGGTGGGTTGTACCTCCAGTTCCTGGGTTATGGTTCGATTCCCGGCTGGGGCTATGTGCACAGGGCAGCCAATTGATGTTTCTCACATTGATGTTTCCCTTCCTCTCTTTCTCCCTCCTGTCCCCCGCTCTGTCTGGATGAGTATTTCTTCTTTATATCTTTGTTTGCTGAACTTCCATGCAGTTTGATTTCTGGAACTTCTGGTTGTTTCTAATTTTGAGGTAGTTGTATTCCTTCTTAGTTGTGGAGAGAGATGCAACATGTCTGTCTATGCCTCCACCTTGGCTGGAAGTCTCTGCTGTATTTTCAGTGTTTTAGAGCAGGTCTGTAGGCAGAATCAAGTTGCACAAAAGCTCCATATGCAACAAAGCAGCAGTGTGGAAGCATGTAGCTTTCAACTTTGAGTGCCAGTGATGCTGGAAATCAAGGTTCCTAAACTGAGGCATGTCCTCATGTCTCTCGGTCCAGGTGTTCTATGACCCGAGCTGGCGAGCTGGACTCGCTAATGCCGACAGTCTTTGACTGATCAGGCCTCAGGGTTTCAAGACATTCTGTGACTTAAAAGGAATCTTGCAGAGTACTCCATCCTCCCTAATGTTGACAAGGAAACCAAACAAAGCCGAGTACAGGTAGTGCTGGTAGTGCTTAACCCTGCGTGCTTTCCATTAATGTTTAAGGAACAGTGTATCTGTTCCCATAGTCTTGAAAGAATAGATGATTGAATTCCTATTTTTTGCTTTTGATAGAAATCATTCTTTATAGTTTATATATTAACCTCCTTTTGTTTTAATCCGAAGTAAGTAATTGTATAATGTAATCAATATTGGAATGTGCCTGTGAGCTCATTCCTTACCCTCCCTATTGATTTCTATACTTGTAAAACTCAATAAAAGGAGAGGTCTTTGTGCCGCTCGCTGCTGACCTGCCAGAGCGTGCGGCAGCCCTCCAACCAACTAATTCTCCTTGCTGGAATTACTTCCGCGCCCTCGACCACATTTACTCCAATAGCCAGCCATAGACAGGCAATATTGGATCAGCTAACCAAATTCTGCTCCTCTTTTATTTTGATTTGAGATGTCTTCCAGGCTAGAGAGCAAACTGTTGGATTTAAGTGGGTTAAGAAGCACCACCAACATGAACTCAGATTCCTCTGGAGCTGTTAATTACATAACCTATGATCAGAGGTGGATTAATCATGAAGTTAATGGAGCTTCAGCATCATGGCCTCTCATTGCACCAGCCCCTTCCAAGGCCTTGGTAGGGGCCCTAGCACTGTGCTCACAAGGGCATATGTTTTTTATATGACATTTTCTTTCTTTTTTTTTTTTATTTTGGTTTTTCAATTAAAGTTGTCCCCTTTTCCCCTAATTTCTCTCCCCCACCCAACTCACCCCCTCTCCCGCAATCATATCCCTCCCCGTTGTCCATGTCCATGAGTCTTTTATACAGGTTCTTTGACTAAACCCTTCCCTTACTTATCCCCCTTCTCTCCCTCTCCCCTCCCCCCTATTGACTGCTATTCTGCTCTTTGTTCTATTTAGTTCCTTTGTTTGTGTTGTTCTTTATTTTCCTGTATTAGGTGATATCATATGGTATTTTTCTTTCTTTGCCTGGCTTATTTTTATATGACATTTTCTTGGATTGAGAAAAAGAAGCAATTCAATGAAATTGTTTCTTACCCACCAGCCAAGAAGGTAATTAATAGGGCTGAACAGGAGACATTAAATCCAGGAATCAGATTGACTCAGAAAATCAAGAAGAGGTTTAAAGACAGTTCCTCCATTTTTATTAGTACAGAAATGGTGGAAAGATAAAAATAAATCAAAGATGTTGGACTGAGGAACCCAGAGGAAAGAGGAGGTTGTTAAAGATTAAGGTCAATATACGAAGGGTCAAAAGTGGGGTAATGTGAGCATGACTGTGAGCACAGACTGACATAAAAGGAAAAGGGAAATGCACTTAGGTCCAGGTGCTCTTAAACAGGGGTTTAGATCTGGTTGTCAGTAAATGGAAAATGGTGACTGTGAACCAACAGAATCCAACACAGGAAGGACTATGAGATCTGATAGAGCAACTTGGAATGATTACATAGAGGGACACCTAGGGAACTCTTTTCTCCAGGAAACTATTGAGAAGAACCTTCTTTTTTAAGAAATATGTTTTATTGATTATGCTGTTATAGTTATCCCAATTTTTTTCCCTCTGCTCCCCTCCACCCAGTGACTCGCCCCCCCCACCAATTGTCCCCCCCCCTTAGTCCATGTCCATTGGTTGTGCACATAGTTCTCCTCAACATCTTCTGAACTACTCCATTCCCTCCTACTATGCTTCTTAATTCCTGCATCCTCTCCCTCCCTTTTCCCCCTTCCCCCTCTCTGCTGACCTCCACCAAATATGTTCCCCATACCTATAGTTCTTTTTCCACTCTCACTGCCTACTTAGTTTGCCTTTGTTTCAATTCCCTAGCTTCTGTTGTTGGTTGTTGTGATACAGTTTTCATTTAAATGTTCATAGTTTTCATCCTCTTTCTTCTAAACAAGTCCCTTTGACATCTCATATAACAGTGGTTTGGATCTAATGAACTCCTTCAGTTTTACTTTGTCCTGGAAACACTTTCTCTGCCTTTCTATTCTGAATGACAGCTTCACTGAATAGAGTAATTGTGGCTGTACGTTTTTGCTTTTCATTACTTTGAATATTTTTTGCCAGTCTCTTCTTGCCTGTAGAGTCCCCTTTGAGAAATCAGCTGATAGTCTAATTGGAACCCCTTTGTACATAATTCTTTTCTTCTCTCTTGCTGCTTTTAAGAGTCTCTCTTTATCCTTAATTTTTGACAATTTGATGATAATGTGTCTTGGTGTGGTTCTTCCTGGGTCCAATTTTTCTGGAACTCTCTGTGCTTCCTGGACCTGTAAGTCTATTTCCTTCTCCAACTTAGGGAAGTTCTGCTTCATTGTTTTTTCACATAATTTTTCAATTTCTAGTTCTTCTTCGCCTTCTGGCAACCCTATACTTCAGATGTTTGTTCGCTTAATGCTGTCCCAGAGGTTTCTGAGCCTCTCTTCATATTTCTCACTTTTTGTTTCTTTTTTCTGCACTGGTTGACTGTTTGTTCCTTCCCTATGTTCTGATTTGTTTATTTGATCCCTGGTTTTTCTTTTCCGACCACTTGTCTCGTATGTGTTTTCATTCATTTCAGCAGGACTAGCCTTCATTCCTTCCCTGTCTTATTCAATATCTTTTGTTAATTCTGTAAGCTGCCTTATGACTATAGCACTGAACTGGGCCTCAGAAAGATAATCTATTTGTTCATCGGTTAATTCATGTATTTGTTTTTGGGTCAGCTGCGTGATTGGTATTTCAATCATGATTCCTGCCATCCTGACCATTTTTGTTTATCTTCCTTCTTGGGTGGGGCTGTCACACCTCCTATGCTATCGGGGGCAGAGCCCTGTGCACTCGTCACTACCAAGCGACCCGTCTCACTACACTGTGGTGCTTTGTGTGGGGGCGGGGGTCCAAGATGGATTCCTGCTCTTACTCTCTGCTGAGAGACCAGGAGCCTTCTCTTCCATCCCCATACCCTCTGGGCCTCACAGTCTGAGGCAATGGGGCTCTGCCTTCTCTGGCGTTGGAATCACGAGCTGATGGGTTCAGTCTGCAGCCAGGGGTGGCCCCTGGGCGCTTTTCTCCTCCCCTTAAATATGGGTGTCTGTGCTTATTGCAGTCCCACCGCTCGCCACTGCAGCCACCAGCACAGCATGATCTCTCTGCCCTGGCTTCGCCCCTCCTACCCGTCTGGACCAGCACCACTTGTTCATAATTCCATATGTTGGACTTCCATGTAGCTTTATTTTCTGGAACTTCTGGTTATTTATGTTTTTGCGGTAGTTGTATTCCTTCTTAGTTGTGGAGGGAGACAAAGTGTGTCAGTCTAAGCCTCCATCTTGGCCAGAAGTCGAGAAACACCTTCTTTGGGTGACAAATTCCATCTTCTTTTCAAGTCTTCTTTATCCATCATATCAGTCAGAATAGGCTATGCTACGCTGCTTGAACAAGTTAACCCCCAAATCTTAGTAGCTCTCACACACAAAAAGTTACTTATCAAACTGTTGTGGTCAGTGGAGAACTCTGTTCCACATAGTAATGTAGGGATCCAGGTTGACTGAGGATTCACCACCTAGTAGATGTGTCTTCTGGCTCTTGCAGTTTCTGGGGCAGAAAAGAGAGAGACTAGAGAATGGTACCTGGGGTTTTTACTGTCTCTTCTCAAAAGTGACACATGTGATATTCACTGACACATCATTGGCCAGGACTACTGATTGGGGATTAGGAAAATAAATATTTGATGAGTGTTATTGTCTGTGCCACACCTTCAACCAGACTCTTAATAGAAATGCTGTCAGGTTTTTTTTGTTTTTTGTTTTTTTGCCTTGGAGAAACTTCTGAGGTACAGCTTCATGCAGAAACTAAACATGATCTGAATCTTCCTAGAGGGATTTGAAGATATTTCATATTGACATTTGAATCCTTTGACTGGTGGGGTCTCTAACTGCTTATCTCCACTTCAGTCTGTGCCAATTGTGATTACTCAGATTTGCGTCTCCCATATTCTCTACCTCCCATGTCCCCCAATAGTCATTACCTTCAGGGTTATCTCATTCTTTGTTTACTAATTCATTTCTTTCTTTATCCAATATTTATAAGCTCTTACTATGTAGCTTTATTTGGCCCTAAAGAGTCATTGAAAAATAAGATACATTCCTTGCTCTCAAGAAGCTCTCACTTCAAAGACAGCAAGCAAGTCTGTACAGATTAGTTAGACACAGTAGTAATTTTGAGCAGGAAGGATCAGAAAGAGCTTCATAGAGGTGACAGTTGTGTGCATTTATAAACACAGGAAGATTTGGGAGTGATTTTTCTGTAGTGGGCTTGAAAACATGCCCTGTGAAATTTGAATAAGCATAAATGTAGTATTTTCTATTTTCATAACTGATTTTATCTTTTTCACTAGCAGCGGGTGTTTGTGTGGAGTAAATGTTTCCATAAAAATCAACTCAGACTCTTCCATTTAAAATGTCCCCTTCAACATAGCTCAGGTTTGGCATAATGGATACTTTGTCAATTCTAGGTTGAAACTCCCTGCTGGTTTTTCTCTTTTTCAGGAGGGATTGCTTCTGTTTCTTCTCCCAAAGATGGTTTCTGGGATAAGGGGGCTTTTTACTACACTAATGGCAGTGGAGAAGGGGTCTTTGGGTCTGCATGTTGTCCACTTAGGACCTGTTTGTCTCTGATTTAGGAGGTTTGATCTGGACTGGTCTCTGGACATAAAACACTGAACTTGTGGAGAAATGAATGAGGCCCATTGGTCAAAGTCTGCAAAGGACTGAACAAGGATGATGCGCTGTACCTGAGCCATCTCCTGACCTTGCTCTTTTATGCCGTTGTGATGAAGTGGGCTTTGGTAGAAGGAAATTTACTAACCCTGTACCATCCACAAGGAATGCAAATTGGTCAGGTGAATCTTCAATGCTTTCTTGAAATAGTCCAATTAATAATTTATTTTTGAATGTTTTATAGATATTTTTAATTCCTAATAAATATTTTGTGTTTAATCACTGTCTCTGGTAGGACTGGAGAAACTGTTTCTCAAGCAAAGGTGTTTAATTATTAACTTCCTCAGAAAAGAGGTTGCTTAACTTATTAAACCTCCACTTTATTATGGGTAAATTGAAAATGTAATGTTACATTACAATATTGTTGTAATATATTGTATTGTTTTACAATCCATAAAGCCAATTCACCAGTTATTAAAGTAAAGGAACATAATTCTTTCTGCTCTTTACTGCTGCATTTCTTATTCAATATAGAAGCTGCTGAACTAAAATTTTTTATAATAAATTTCTCTTCCTCTTAAAGTCACATGTGGTTTTAATTGAAAATATGCCAAATGATAAAGATATAAACATCCTGTCCTCTTAGTGATATCTGATAGAACATGAGGCTTTATGATCTTCACCTGTCCGTAAGTTGTGCTCTGTTTTCTGATCTTTGAATGCACAAAAACCTGTAGCATTTATGTGTTTAGAACCAGCTGTCTCAGCACTGCCCTGGGAATGGTGCTGCATTTGTTTTTGGAAATTGGAATTTACTGTAATCACTGCAGAAATGTAGTGTTGCTTTGAACATAGCTCATACCATGTAATGGCATTGTATTAAATACATTAATGTAATGACCAATGCAATTATCATTATATCAAATGATATAACTTCCATTGAGATATTAAGTCCTCACAACATCAAGTTGAACAATATTATCAAAAATAGTTATTTTTAATTGAAATAACTTGTGTGCAAAACACTTAACCGAGTGCCACTCACTCACTCATTCCTTCCTTCATTTATTCAATAGACATTTTTGGAGTTTTTAAATAGCCAGACATTGAGGATATAAAGGTGAATTAGACATAGAACTTCTAAGAATATTAGAGCTTATAAAGTAATACTGGTAAGTAAACAAATGAGATCATGAAAGGGTTACAGATGCTAAGATAGAATTTCATAATCAGCAGAATGGGAACACAAAAGAGAGAGGAGTCAGTTGTAGAAGGCTCACAACTCTGAGTGGCACAATTATCATTATGCCATCAGGGCACCACTATAGTTTCATAAAAGATTTTTGACAGGCTCCAGTCATAGCTAGAGTTAACAGAATTGAATTTTACATTCTAGAGTCCTGTGATTCCTGAGATAGGATGGAGAGATGCTATTCTACCACTTTTCTACTACTAATATCTAGCATTTATGTTATCACTTAGTACTGCACACCAAGACTATACTATGTAAGCAGGATGGTTACCCTCATTTTAGAGATGAAGCAGTGAAAGCACAGAGAGTTTAAAGTCACACATACAGTATGGGCAGAACTGTGAGTCAAGACCAGGACGTGTGGCAGCTGAGTCTGTTCTCTTGACCACCACATTGCAGTCTCTCACGTCCATTGTAGGACCCCGCTGGGTGGTGTTTTCTCTAAAACCTTGCTCCCTTTCATATTTTATAAGATTGTATACTGATATTGCCTTATGTGTCAAAGATCTTGCCTTTATCAGAGGACAAGTTGGCCCATGTTGACCGTGCATCCCAATTCTGGAATATAAGATGCTGCTTGGAGACAGCATGCCAGCCCTGATTGAGACCCTGCAACATCTTTAGAGCCCATCAGTCCATATAGCAGGATCTGACCCATAAATGTGCCTTATCTATGAGATCTCAATCCTGAGCTAAATGAGACCGTATGTGACTGGTTACACTAAATGCATGCCTATGGCATCCTCTGGGAAGAGGTGGCTGGACTCCAGCAAATATATCCCATGTCTAGGATCTGGGTAAATGGTTTCTAGTGATTGTGTAGAGTCCAAAACTGGGTAAGAAATAATAAATCTGAGCCCCAGATGGAGGATAATGTCATGTCTAAGTGACAGCAGATTTTGATTCTAGCTCCAGCAGCTGAGTTTAAATTCTGGTTCTGATATTGTTAATCAGTTACCAGTAATAGATTAAATTATAGGTATAGAAGAAGACATGGACTTCTATGGGGCTTAGGCATGCCTAGGTCATTCTTAGAAAATTAATGAGAAGTATTAGATGCATGTGTTCAATTGTTCCCCCCCCCCTTCCTTTTAATTTACCTAAGTCCCAAGAAGAAAGAATGGGCACGGCAGGAATTGAGAACTTGTACCTGCTGACATGGGTCTTTTTAGTGAGGAATGTGACAAGGCTGTGGCCTGAGTCACAGCTGCCCTCACTGTTTGTCCCACTGAGAACTTCAGGTGTGGCAAGCATCAGGGCATGAAGCTGTCTCTGAGCTCTGATGGGGGCTTTGGGGATGGGGGTGTCACAGAATGTTTCCTTCCCACATGTGTGCTTAAGAGTTGAAAAAAAAGATGAGGGGATCACAGGGTTGGTTTGTGTGCATTGTGGGGGTGCATTATGAAAACATAGAGCTTCAGGAGTGACCAAGAGTGGGTGGTAGCATGGGTTAAAAACCTTAAATTTTGAGGCTGGGCCCAATCTTGCATACCCTTACTTCCCTTCTTAATCTTTGTAACAACCCCAGGGCTACTTTCTGGAGAGCATCTGGGAGCTTCTTTGATCAATGGAAACCAGAATAAGGTATCAGTGACTAAACTGGGCATGTGCTCTTCTGCATTTGGCTTTCCCCGCAACCCACCTGGATTTCATTCTTGCCACACCTTTCCTCATGGCCTCAGATCTAAGAAGGTGGGGTCACTGATGGTTTCAGGTAGCATCCGCCCTTTTTTCTGTTTCACATGCCTCTCCTTTGCCACCCTGTAACAAAAGCCTTTCTCCTTCCCCTTTATGTTTGGGTAGTTCCCTAAAAATATTTTTTGTATCTTCTCTATCTATGCTTTATAACACAATTATTTTGTGTCCTACCAAGCCAAATTCTCAATTTGGTGTTTAGAAAATCTTAATCTTTCAAACTCTTTTAATCTTGGAACCCCAAAATCCTATTTTGAAAGATCAGAGTTGAAAGTTGACTCCTATTTCTTTATTTCTTGTAATAACAATCTCTTTCTCTCTCAAAGCATAATCTTTTACATTTTTTTCAATGGATATGAGCTTTTTGTTTTAACTTTTGGACACCCAGAAATAACCATCTCCTTTCTAGTCATTCAGAAACCAAAATTAACTCTCCTTTTAACATGCTCATTTCTCTGTAGTCCTTCTCTTTTTACTTGCTCACATCACATCATTTCACAGCCTCTTGTGAAGGGTGCTAGGCATTTATTTCTGCACGGTTCTTTTCTTGATTGATAGAGTGTACAAGTGCAAGAATGTTATCCTGCAGAATTTCATCTTATTTCCCTTGTGCTAATTAGGATATTAATTTGGATTTGTAAATAATAATCTTGGGTTTATTTCTAAACAGAAAAAGTGTTTCCCAACTCTTCCAGATCCACCTATTGATGCTGGCCCAGAGCTGACACTGGGATTAATGGGTTGATATACACTTAGATCAGAGGAGATAGTGACAGGAAAATAGTCCTCACACAAAGTTTGGTGCAAAGTCATTCTGTCAAACTCTTTTTAGAGCAAGAGGATCTTCAGGAACTCAAAGACATGGCTTCTCTGTGCCTTATGCTGCTATTCAGAGTCTGATTCTGACTCAGTGAACAGCTCTTACTTCTCTTTCAATCTTATTTCCTCCCAGTGGGAGTTGAAGCTTCTATAGCTGAGAAATTTACTCAATATAGTCTAGTTAGGACAATTATTGAGGAACTAAAACCTTTGGCAATAATTTTGTTCATTTGAAACTCACATAGTAATCCGTTGAGGCTTTTACACTATCTTCCTGATTTTCCTCTTAAATGTGACTTGATTATCTTAACCACTTAACCACTCTCCCAGTTTTTAATGGATGGCTTTCCTATGGTTCCTAAAAGGGTTACTGCTTTAAGAAGAATCTTTATTAAAATTTCTGACCTTTCTGGTCTCTCTGTGATATCATTACTTTTGCTTGCCAATGCATTTCTTTTTTTTTTTTTTTTATCTGATTGACTCTCTTAGGTACAGTCTTCCTTTGTGAACCATTAACAACTGATATTTATTTCCCTTTTCTATTACCTTGTCCAAGAGAAGTGGGATCTGAGTGTATCAGCATTTAAATCTTATCGTTTTCTTTTTTTTTCTTTAATTTTTTTGACTTTTCAATTACAGTTGTCCCATTTTCCTCCCATTGCTCACCCCCACCCAGCCCACCCCTTCTCCCGCAATCATATCCCTCCCCGTTGTCCATGTCCATGAGTCATTCATACACGTTCCTTGATTAGACCCTTCCCTTACTTATCTCCTTTCTCTCCCTCCCCCTATTGACTACTATTCTACTCTTTGTCCTATTTAGTTTGTTTGTTTGTGTTGTTCTTTAGTTTCCTGTATTAGGTGATATCATATGGTATTTTGCTTTCTTTGCCTGGCTTATTTCACTAAGCATAATTCTCTCTAGTTTCCCCTACATATCTGCCCAGCCTATGTTTTAAGATCTTAGTGTTTCTTTTAAGGAAATGTGTTTCTCATGACTACTCAGTTTGACATCTTATACTTTATTTATTACAACCATTTATGGTTGTAATTATTGCTTCTTGTAGAAATGTTTTCATCTACTGTCATTTACTTCCAGCCTGAAAAATTTCCTTTAGCATTTTCGTAGTAAACGTCTATTAACAATGGGTCTTCTCAGTTTTCATTCATCATGACATTCTGGCTGTCTTGTCATAATTGCTACTAAGCAGAGATGTTTTCTGGCTTGTGTTGCAGACCCTGGAGTGGTATATTCTCCAAAGTCACTCCCTCAAAAAGGCTGATTTATAAGCATCATAGATCATTTGAAATAATTGCTGCTATTCTCCCTAAGTCTAAACATTCTGAAAGTCTGTTTACCAACTCCTGGCTGCTTTTTGAGTGACCAGTCCACAAAAAGGCTTGTTCTGGAACTCTCCCAAATGGGTGATGAAGCTTATCCTAACTTCCTATTCCTTAAATTTTCCTGATTTTTATCTCCCCAAATTATAGGAGCCAGCTCTCTTTTGTGACTTCATTAACACCATGCATCTAATAATTTTTGTGAGCACATTTTACTTCTTTTATTTATTTATTTATTTATTTATTTTTTATTTTGGTTTTTCAATTACAGTTGTCCATTTTTCCCCCAATTTCTCTCCCGCACCCAACCCACCCCCTCTCCCGCAATCATATCCCTCCCCGTTGTCCATGTCCATGAGTCTTTTATACGGGTTCTTTGACTAAACCCTTCCCTTACTTATCCCCCTTCTCTCCCTCTCCCCTCCCCCCTATTGACTGCTATTCTGCTCTTTGTTCTATTTAGTTCCTTTGTTTGTGTTGTTCTTTATTTTCCTGTATTAGGTGATATCATATGGTATTTTTCTTTCTTTGCCTGGCTTATTTCACTAAGCATAATTCTCTCTAGTTCCATCCATGTTGTTGCAAATGGCAGGAGTTCCTTCTTTCTTTCTGCTGCATAGTATTCCATTGTGTAAATGTACCACAGTTTTTTGATCCACTCATCTACAGATGGGCACTTAGGTTGTTTCCAGCACTTAGTTATTGTAAACAGTGCTGCAATGAACATAGGAGTGCATAAGTTCTTTTGAATTGGTGTTTCAAGATTCTTCGGGTATAATCCTAGTAGTGGAGTCACTGGTTCAAAAGGAAGTTCCATTTTTAATCTTTTGAGGTAATTCCATACTGTTCTCCATAGTGGCTGCACCAGTCTGCATTCCCACCAACAGTGCAGTAGGGTTCCCGTTTCTCCACATCCTCGCAAGCACTTGTTGTTTGTTGATTTGTTGATGATGGCCATTCTGACTGGTGTAAAATGGTATCTCATTGTGGTTTTTATTTGCATCTCCCTGATGGCTAATGATGTTGAGCATTTTTTCATGTGTCTATGGATCTTCTGTATGTCCTCTTCGGAGAAGTGTTTGTTCAGGTCCCTTGCCCATTTTTTAATTGGGTTGTTTGTTTTCTTGATGTTGAGTCATATCAGCTCTTTATGTATTTTGGAAATCAGTCCCCTGTCTGTGATGTCATTGGAAAATATGTTTTCCCATATGGTTGGTTTCCTTTTCATTTTGCTGATGTTTTCTTTTGCTGAGCAGAAACTCTTCAGTTTGATGTAATCCCATTTATTTATTTTTTCCTTTATTTCTCTTGCTTTAGGAGATGTATCCGTGAAGAGATTGTTATGTGAGATATCTGATATTTTCTTGCCTATGTTTTCCTCTAGGACTTTTATGGTGTCACGGCTTACATTTAAGTCTTTGATCCATCTTGAGTTTATTCTTGTGTGTGGTGTAAGTTGGTGGTCTCGTTTCATTTTTTTGCAGGTCCCTATCCAGTTCTCCCAGCACCATTTGTTAAAGAGGCTCTTCTCACTCCATTTTATGTTCCTTCCTCCTTTATCAAAAATTAGTTGACCATAGAGGCCTGGGTTTATTTCTGGACTCTCTATTCTGTTCCACTGATCTATATGTCTGTTCTTATGCCAGTACCATACTGTTTTGATTACATTGGCTTTGTAGTATTGTTTGATATCTGGTGTTGTGATTCCTCCTGCTGTGTTCTTCTGTCTCAAGATTGCTTTTGCTATTCGGGGTCTTTTTTGGTTCCATATGAATTTATGGAGTATTTGTTCTAGGTCTGTGAAATATGTCATTGGTATTTTAATAGGGATTGCATTGAATCTGTAAGTTGCTTTGGGTAGTATGGCCATTTTGATGATGCTGATTCTTCCCATCCAAGAACATGGTATTTGCTTCCATTTATTTGTTTCTTCCTTAATTTCTTTCTTCAATGTTATGTAATTTTCAGAGTACAGGTCTTTTATCTCTTTGGTTAAGTTTACTCCTAGGTACTTTATTTTTCTTGTTGCTATAGTAAATGGTATTTTCTTTTTTGTCTCTGTCTCTGCTATTTTATTGTTGGTGTACAGAGATGCCTTAGATTTCTGTATATTTATTTTGTACCCTGCGATTTTGCCAAATTCACTTATTATATCGAGTAGTCTTTTAGTGGAATTTATTGGATTTTCTAGGTATACTATCATCTCATCTGCATATAATGAAAGTTTTACTTCCTCTTTCCCAATTTGGATGCCTTTTATTTCTTTTTCTTGTCTGATTGCTGTGGCTAGGACTTCCAACACTATGTTGAAAAGGAGTGGAGAGAGTGGACAACCTTGTCTAGTTCCTGAGTTCAGGGGGAATGCTTTCAGTTTTTGTCCATTGAGTATGATGTTGGCCTCAGGCTTCTCATATATAGCCTTAATTATGTTAAGATATGCTCCCTTTATTCCCATTTTGCTGAGTGTTTTCATCATAAATGGGTGTTGTACTTTATCACATGCTTTTTCTGCATCTATTGAAATGATCATGTGATTTTTGTCTTTCATTCTGTTTAGGTGATGTATTATATTTATTGATTTGCGAATATTAAACCATCCTTGCATCCCTGGAATGAAGCCCACTTGATCATGATGTATGATCTTTTTGATGTATTGCTGGATCCTGTTTGCCAATATTTTATTGAGGATTTTAGCATCGATGTTCATCAGTGATATTGGCCTGTAGTTTTCTTTCTTTGTTGTGTCTTGACCTGGTTTGGGGATTAGGATAATACTGGCTTCATAGAAAGAGTTTGGGATTTTCCCCTCTTCTTGGATTTTTTGGAACAGTTTGAGGAGGATAGGAGTTAGTTCTTCCCTGAATGTTTTGTAGAATTCGCCTGTGAAGCCATCCGGTCCAGGGCTTTTGTGTGCCAGGAGATTTTGGATTACTGTTTCAATTTCCTTTTTTGTTATTGGTTTGTTGAGACTTTCCACTTCTTCTTGATTCAGTTTTGGAAGGTTGTATGTTTCTAGAAATTTGTCCATTTCTTCTAGATTGTCAAATTTCTTGTCATACAGTTGTCTGAAGTAATTTCTAACTATCATTTGTATTTCTGAGGTATCAGTCGTGATTTCTCCTCTTTCATTTCTGATTTTGTTTATTTGTGTCTTCTCTCTTTTTTTCTTGATTAGACTGGCTAGAGGCTTGTCGATTTTGTTGATTTTTTTGAAGAATCAGCTCCTAGTTTTGTTGATCTTTTGGATTGTTTGTTTAGTCTCTATGTCATTTAGTTCTGCTCTGATCTTGATGATTTCATTCCTTCTTCTTGCCCTAGGCTTTGTTTGTTGTTGTTGTTCTAGTTCTTGTAGCATTGTGGTTAGGTTTTTTATTTGAGATTCTTCTAGCCTTTTCAGATATGCCTGTATTGCTATAAACTTCCCTCTCAGGACTGCTTTTGCTGTGTCCCACAGGTTTTGGGTTGTTGTGTGCTCATTATCATTAGTTTCTAGAAATTTCTTGATTTCTTCTTTGATGTCATTGTTAACCCATTCATTATTTAATAGCATGTTATTCAATCTCCATGAGTTTGGGTGTCTTTGATTTTTTTTTTGAGGTTGATTTCTAGTTTCAAGGCATTGTGATCTGAAAAGATGCTTGATATGATTTCAATTTTCTTGAATTTGTTGAGGCTTGTTTTGTGACCTATCATGTGGTCTATCTTTGAAAATGTCCCATGTGCACTTGAAAAGAATGTATATTTTGCTTCTTTGGGGTGAAAAGTTCTATATATATCAGTTAGATCCATGTGGTTTAGTGTGTTGTTCAATGCCTGTATATCCTGGGTGTTTCTTTGCTTTGATGATCTGTCTATTGTTGATAATGGAGTGTTGAAGTCCCCTACTATGAGTGTGTTGTTGTTGATATCCTTTTTGTGGTCTTCTAGTATTTGCTTTATGTATTTGGGTGCTCCTATGTTGGGTGCATATATGTTTATCAAAGTCATATCTTCTTGATGGATTGTTCCTTTAAGTATTATGAAATGTCCTTCTTTGTCTCTTTTTATTGTCCTTGCTTTGAAATCCATTTTGTCTGATATGAGAACTGCTACCCCGGCTTTTTTTTTCTGGTCCGTTTGCTTGGAATATTTTTTTATATCCCTTTACTTTCAGTTTGTGTAAATCTTTTGTTTTCAGGTGTGTTTCTTGTAGACAGCAAATATGTGGATCCTGTTTTCTTATCCATTCCGTTACCCTATGTCTTTTAATTGGAGCATTTAATCCATTTACATTTAAGGTTATTATTGACGTGTATTTATTCATTTCCCTTTGTACCTCTGTTCCTCTCCTCTCTTGTTTTTTCCTTCTTTTTTCTTAGAACACTCCCTTTAGCATCTCTTGCAATGCTGGTTTGGTGGAGATGTATTCTTTCAGTCTTCCTTTGTCTGAGAAACTCCTTATTTCCCCTTCTATTTTGAATGAGAGTCTTGCTGGGTAGAGTATTCTTGGTTGTAGGCCTTTGTTTTTCATTGCTTGAAATATTTTTGACCATTCCCTTCTGGCTTGTAATGTTTCTGTTGAGAAATCAGTTGATAGCCTTATCGGAGCTCCCTTGTATGTTATTTGCTGCTTTTCTCTTGCTGCTTTTAGGATTCTCTCTTTGTCTTGGAATGTTGCCATTTTAACTATGATGTGCCTTGGAGTGGGTTTTTGGGGGCTCCTCTTGATTGGAACTCTCAGTGCTTCTTGGACTTGCATAGCTTTTTCTCTCATCAGGTTCGGAAAATTTTCTGTCACTATTTCTCCTATCAGATTTTCTATTCCATGTTCCTTTTTTTCTTCCTCTCGTATTCTGATGATCCTTAAATTATTTTTTCTAATGCTATCCTGTAATTCCCTTACATCTTGTTCATATTTTTTCAATCGTTTTTCATTTTGCTGTATTGTCTGGGAGTTTTTCTCTACATTATCTTCTAACTCACTAATCTGATCCTCTGCTTCATTTAGTCTGCTTTTGACTGATTCTACTGTGTTTCTCAGTTCAGAGATTGTATTCTTAAGTTCTTCCTGGTTCTTGTTAACAATTTCTATGTCTTTTTTTTTGCTGGTGTAGTTCTCTGCAAGTTCCCTGTAATTTTCTTGGAGCTGTTGGTAACTTCCTTGAAGGTTGTCATAGTTGATTTTAAGGATGTCGAGTATATTGAGCTTCTTTACCACCATTGTTTTGAATTCCATGTCTGACATTTGGGCTATGTCTATTTCATCTATCTCTCTTTCTGAGGATTCCTCTTTTCTTTTCATTGAGGGGTTATTTTTGCGTCTTACCATGTTGGATTCTTTTTGTTTTTATTTATTTATTTATTTATTTGTTTTTTTGGGGGGGGTAGTCTGCTTTGACTTCCCTCCTTTGTGGTGTAATATTCTTTATCGAAGGTCTGGGAGTTTCAGTGGTGCAGTCTCTTTGATATCCTGAGCCTGATGTTCTTGAGTTACCCTTTATGTCATTTGTTTATGCTGTTCGGTTATATTTCAGATGTTCTTTGATAGGATCTTCTTTCTGGCTAGTTGGTTGAGAATCACTCTATCCGCTTTGTCTTGAGTTCTTTTGTGGATATGCTGTTAAAAACATAAACACACAGCCCAGGCAGGAGACCCACACCCTCAAAAAGTATCCCCCACTCTATCCTGCTATCGTTAGCCAAATAGCCCGTATTAATATAAATGTAAAGAGATTTGAGCTTTTATACTATAAGAAGAATAGGTAAGAGTTGTTTTTGGGGAGGAAAAATATAATTTTTGATAGAGGGGGTGATAGATTAATAATATTTGAGACTGTGCAAGCCAGTTAGTAATATTTACATTGTATGTTAATAAAAATAGAAGAAAAGGATAGAAAAATACATAATATAGTAAGAAAGTGGGATTGTATTGTATTTGGGTTTATATAGTAATTCGTCGGCAGCCGTCCGTCTCGAGAGACGATGGCGTAGCTTCTTGAGAGTCTATCTGCACCGCCGAGAATGGCTGTGCAGTCCGAAGCTCTGTAGCTTCATATAGTAATTATATTATATTATTTAGAGTGATAGGGGGGCTAAGCTAGACACACAAACGAATAAACAACGATTAAAGAGAAAGGATGAGAAGGAGAGGTTATATGCAACATGTTAGAGATAAAGTTTGTTATTATTGGAAGAGGTGAAGGAAAAACACCCCCCCAAAAAATCCCCAAGAAAATAGAAGAAAGAAAAGAAGAAAGAGAAGAAAATAAAAAATTTACCACAAAACCCCCCCAAAAAACCCCAAAAGGTAAGAAAGAAAGGAACAAAGAAAGAATAAAGAAGAAAGAAAAAAGAGAGAAAAAAAATTGAAAAAAAATATGCCCCCCAAAAACCCCCCCAAAAAACCCCAGGAAAAGAATAAAGAAAGAAGGAAAGAAAAGAAATAATTAAGAAGAAAGAAAGAACAAGGGAGAAAAAATTTGGGAGAAAAAATTTGGAAAAAAAAAAAAAAAGCGATGTTTTTACTCCGTTTTAGCCTTGGTGTGTTGCCGTCTTCTTCTGGGTCCGCAGCTGGTCTAGTGTGGCAGGTCAGAGCTTCTTGTTTTTTGCAGGACTGGTGTGCGCCCCCGGTTGTCGCTATGGTGCGCGCCCGCGGTTGCCGGCACGGCGCGCTCCCTTGCTGCCCGCTGTAGCCAGTTGAGGTGCCCTTGCGCTCGAGCCCTTGCGCTCGAGCCCTTGCGCGAGCCCCTGCGCGCTCAGGCGGCCCAAGAGTTTGCCCCGCAGTTGGAGCCCACTGCTGCCGGGCCGCGGTGGTTCCCTGTTCGCGCCGAGGTGTCCCTGCGCGCGTCCCTGCCCACGCGGGCGGCCTGAGCGCTTTCCCCGGGATTGGCTCCTGCTGTCGCTGGGCTGCGGCGGTTCCGGGTTCGCGCTGAGGTGCCCCTGCGTGCGTCCCTGCACTCGCCGGCGGCCGGAGAGCTTTCCCCGGGATTGGCGCCCACTGACCCCGGGCTGAGGTGCTTTCGCCCTCGCGCGCTGCCCCGTGCCCTCAGTCCCGCTGAGCCGAGCTCCGGGAGTTGGTCTCTCGCCTCTTAGGGCAGGGCCGGGGACACTTGTGCTCAGTGGAAGCGAGAGTCCGTGGGTCGCCGCCTCCCGCTGTTCCTGTGCTGCAGCCGCCTGCCTTCCCTCACCCGTCTGGGCGGGCACAAACAGAGCCTGCGCTAGTGGTCTGCTTTCTGCCTGGGGCCCTGCGCCCACGGGAGCTGTCTAGGGGTGTCTGTGCACGGTTCTCTGCCTGTTCAGTGGGCCCTCCCTGTGCCCGTAGGGGCACTGATCTTATGTCCGTTGGGGAGTGTCCGAGGGACGCCTGGACTCACGGCACCGTGCACCTGGGCCAGTGAGTGAGAGCACTTCCCTATGTGCGCCCCCGCGACCCAAGGGTAGGGTTGGGGAGTGGATGAGCGCGCCTCTGCGCCTGGGCTCCTCCAGAACGGCCTACCACCCCCAAACTTTCTTCCCCTCTCCACCGTCCACTAGAGAAAAATAGAAAGGAGAATTATGTTCTCACTTGCCTGGCAGCATGCTGTCTCCTGTCCTTCAGCACCAATGCCACTTGGTCGAGTCCCGTCTCTGCCAGCGGGCAGAGATCTGCTCTCCGCCTGACTTCTCTCTGGGGTAGCCTGTGGTCGCCAAAAATCCTTTGTGTGCTTCCCGCCGCAGCTCGGGCAGATGCCCCAGTCAGGAATCCTGTTTAGTCCCCTTTTTCTCCGCTATCCTCACTAAACAGGTTGTTCCCAGATGGATTTTCTCTAATCCAGCAATGCCTTGGCTCAACTCCCACCAATGTCCAGCTGTTCACTGAGATGTTCTGTCTGCAATTAGCCCAAACTGCAGATGGGTCTCCAGAGCCTAAAACCGCAAACTCTCCTCACTCCTCCGCCATCTTACCTCTCCCCGGGGTGGGGAGCTTTAGATGCGTTAGGGATAAAAACAGCCAGCTCCGTCTTTTGGCACGCACCTTTGATCTGACTGCACCCCAACCTGCAGATTTGTGAATAAACTGCCGCGGTTACTGCTGAAATCCTGTGTTCCAGTGCTTTATTATGAGCATTTCTCACAGGGGCAGGGAGTTTTCCCACAGACCAGCTTGTTTTTTTTTTCTTTTTCTTAAGTATATTTTATTATGTTGTTACAGTAGTTCCAATTTTTTTTCCCTTTGCTCCTCTCTGCCCAGTACCCCACTTCCCTCCAGCAATCCCACCCCCCTTAGTTCATGTCCATGGGTCATGTGTATAAGTTCTTTGGCTTCACCCTTTCCTATATTATTCTTAACTCCCCTCTGTCTATTTTGTACCAACCAATTACGCTTCTTAGTCCCTGCACCATTTCCCCATTTCTCCCCCTCCCCCCTCCCAGCTGATAACCCTCCAAATGATCCCCAAACCTATATTTCTGTTCCTATTCTGGTTTGCTTAGTTGGATTTGTTTTTATTTTTTGTATTCAGTTGTTAGTTTGTTGTCATTTTAGTGTTGATAGTTTTGATCTTTTTCTTAAGTAAGGCCCTCTGACATTTCATATAATAATGGCTTGGTGATGATGAACTCTTTTAGTTTCACCTTGTCTGGAAAGCACTTCATCTGCCCTTCCATTCCAAAAGATAGCTTTGCTGGATAGAGTAATCCTGGTTGCAGATTGCCTTTCATCACATTGAATACTGCTTGCCAGTCCCTTCCTGCCTGCAAAGTGTCATCTGACAAATCAGCTGATAGTCCTATAGGCACCCCCCTGTAGGCAAATCTCTGCCTCTCTTGCTGCCCCCAGGACTTTGTCTTTATCTTTCACCTTTGGCATCTCAGTCATGATGAGTCCTGGTGTGGTCCCTTCTGGGTCCAGCTGGCCTGGGAACCTCCGTACTTCCCGGACATGTATATCCATCTCCTTTGCAAAATTTGGGGAGTTTTCCTCATTTTTAAAAATTCTTGCTTCCTCATTCTGCACTGGTTGACTGTTTTTTTCTTCCTTATGTTCCAAATCATTGATTTGAACCCCGTTTTCCTTCCCTTCACCATTGGTTTTGTGTGGATTTTTCTTCGTTTCACTTAGCATAGCCTTCATTTCTTCTCTTATGCGTTTGCCATTCTCAAGCATATCTGTCAAGTCTGTGAGCATCTTAATCACCAGTGATTTGAATTCTGTGACTATTAGGTTGTCTATCTCCTCCTCTGTGAGGCTGGCTATCTCCTCGTCGCTTAGTTCTCCCTTTGGAACTTTGATCCGTTCCCTCTTTTGGGCCATACTTCTCTTTCTCCCCATTCTGACAGGCTCCTGTGTTTGTTTGCCTTTGTGTCCCAGGTAGAGCTGTTGCTCCTGTTACACTGTAAGGGGCGGAGCCTTAGGGATTTATCAGTACAGGACGACCTGTTTCACCATGTTGTGGTGCTGTATGTGAGGGAGGGGTCTGAGAGGGAACAATGCCGCCTGCCCAGCACTTGCCTCTTTTCCAGGCACATCTCCCACTTTTGCACCGGACTGGCACCTGTATAGCTGCTGCCCTGGCCATAGTTCCCTGAGTGGGTGGGTCTGCGGACGTTCTAGGATCGTGGGGGCCCTTTAAACAAGTGGACTCTGCTGAGACCGGCAGTTTCTGCCTCCATCCCAACCCCCACTGGTCTGCACAGTCAGAAGCATTGAGGCTTGATTTTCTCTGGTTCTGGGACTGTGCGCTGTGAGGTCTGGTGAGGAGCTGGGAGTGCTCCCCAGGTGTCCCTCCTGACTTTCTAAGATATGTGACTGTTCTTTCTGCCAGCCTGCTGCTGCTGCTGCCACCGCCACTGCTGCCGCTGCCACCACACTGCTTCATCTCTGTCCTGGCTCCGCCCCCCCACCTGTCTGGATGAGTATTTCTTCTTTATATCTTTGTTTGCTGGACTTCCATGCAGTTTGATTTTCTGGAACTTCTGGTTGTTTCTAGTTTTGAGGTAGTTTTATTCCTTCTTAGTTGTTGAGGGAGATGCAGCGTGTCTGTCTACGCCTCCATCTTGGCCAGAAGTCCAGGCCAGCTCTTGTAGTCACTGTAAGAAGACTACAGGGGTGAAGAGGATGCTGGAGTGAAGTGCTCTGGTGGGTGGAGAGGACTGGACTTTGGATTAAAACTCTGTAAAGGAGAATTAGTTTTGACAGCTTTGAAGATGAGGTACATAATGAGTTGAACAGTGCCCCTCCAAAATTCATGTCCACCCAGAACTTCAGAATGGACCTTATTTGGAAAGAAGGTTTTTGTAGATGTAATCATGTTAATATAAGATTTTGCTGTTCTTATAAGAAAAGGGACTTTAGATACAGACACAGAGAGAACACCATGTGAAAATGAAAGACACCCAAGGAGAATGACCTGTAATGATGGAGGCAGGGATTAGAGTGACACGTTTATAAACTAAGGAACACCAAGGATTGTCAACAGGCACCAGAGGCTAGGAAGAGGCAAGGGAGATTCTCCCCTAAAGCATCCAGAGAGAGCATGGCTCTGTTGACACTTTGATTTTAGACTTCTAGCCTCCAGAACTATGAGACAATACATATCTGTTTTGAGTCACTCAGCGGCAATTTGTTAAGGCAGCCATGGGAAACAAGATAAGAGTGTAAAAATGTCCTTTCAAAAAGTGCTTCCATGAACTGTAAGTGTTCTTACATTAGGTGAGCCTATAGCCTGAATTGATGGACTTCTCCAGGCACTTTTTTGGAGGAGGGGAACCTCAGGCCTTCCAAGAACACAGGGTCCATGTCCTGGTGATGGTTGGACAACTCTATTTTTTTCTTTGCTATTTTTTTCTTTGCGGTCCAGACAATAGAGAACATTTGCCTTACATTTTAAATAGATAGTGTTCCCTTCCTTCTGTTCCATGTGACAGGAGTGATAGTCTAAGATTCAGTCTGGTGCGCACACTTCATACAGGACTGAATGTGCCCCGAGGGACCCTTGGTCCTTCAGAAAAGAATGAGGAGTCCCTTCTTAGGATTTTTTCTTTCCTTGGGTTAAGTTGAGGCAAAAAAAGTTGGAGAAAGAGATGGCTTGCCATGTGCATGGGTGCTGAACAGGAGTCCTCTGAGCTTTCTCCCTATTCTGACATGGATGAACTCTATCCCTGGAAAAGAGGCTTGTTATGATGATGCTGAACCTTCAGTCTGTGGCAGTTATGAAACTTCCTGATATTACTTAGAATTCTCATACCTAACTTTTGGGCTAGTATAGGATGGGGCTAAGGTCTGCAAAGGGCAGTGGCTGGGCCAGTCCTTGCCAGGCTCTCACAATCACCCATTGTGCTTAAAGCTGTGACTTCACCATCCTGAGTGCCCAATAGGTGATAGTAAGGGGCATGATTCCCCTATGTCCTTTCCCATCCTGAGACTATGCCTTCTTCAGGGACCCATTCAGGCTCAAATTTTTGCAATGGGTTCTTATTTGTGACAGCTATCTTCAGTTTTATCTTGGGACCCTGCCTTTTTCTCTTTCTCGTTTTCTTTGTGATTCAGCAGTGCAGAAAAAAAATAAAGTGCCAAGGTAGGCTCTTAAAAGGGGATGAGGATGAGAAGAGCTTGTGGGTAGTGGATGAGAAGTGGCTTATTGTGATATGGGATGCAGAATTGGCATCTTGTTTTTATTACATTTCTGGAAAAAGATACTTCTGTGGATTCTAAGCCTCATTGACTTTGGATCAGGAGTGCCAAGGAGACATGGTATCATGTATGACAACAGTAACTTCAGCACCAGGGGTGGGGACGTAGGACTGGGTCAGAAGTTTTGGGTATATTGTTTTAAAAAATTATTTTTATTGTCGTTCTATTATAGTTGTCCCATTTTGCCCCCATTGCTCTACTCTGCCAGGTGCACCTCCCCCACTTCCCCACAGTAAATCACCACCCTGTTGTCCGTGTCCATGGATCATTCTTATTAGTTCCTTGACTAGAACCTTCTTCTTTCTCCCCTTCTTCCCCTCTCCCCTTTCCTTTGGTAACTGTCAGTCTGTTCCTTGTTTCCATGCTTTTGGTTCAATTTTGCTCATTTGTTTGTTTTGTTCATTAGGTTCCTGTATTAGCTGAGATCATATGGTATTTGTCTTTTAGCAACCTGGCTTATTTCACTAAGCATAATACTCTCTAATTCCATCCATGTTTTGGCAAAAGGTAGGGTTTCTTTCTTTCTGCTGCGTAGTATTCCATTGTGTAAATGTACCGCCCTCATCCACTGATGGGCATTTAGGCTGTTTCCAGCACTTGGCTATTGTAAATAGCACCATTATGAATATTGGGGTGCATAGATTCTTCTGAATTGGTGTTTCAGGATTCTTCAGGTATAATCCCAACAGTGAAGTCACTGGATCAAAAGACAATTTGATTTTTATTTCTTTGAGGAAATTCCATACTGTTTTCCATAGTGGCTGCACCAGTCTGCATTCCCATTAACAGTGCACTAGGGGTTTCATTTTCTCTGCATCCTCCCCAGTACTTTCTGTTTGTTTATTTGTTTATGATGGCCATTCTGGCTCGTATGAGGTGGTGATATCACATTGTGGTTTTAATTTGCACCTCTCTGATGGTTAGCGATGTTGAGCATCCTTTCATATATCTATGGGCCCTCTGTATATTCTCCTTGAAGTGTCTGTTCATGCCCTTTGCCCATTTTTAAATTGGTTTGTCTGTCTGCTTGGTGTTGAGTCATATAAGTTCTTTATATATTTTGGAGGTTAAACCCTTGTCCAAGGTATCATTGGCAAATATGTTTTCCCATACAGTTGGTTCCATTTTCATTTTGATGATAAATGTTTTCTTTAGCTGAGCAGAAACTTTTTTGTTTGATGTAGTACCACTTGTTTATTCTTTCTGGGCATATTCTTAAAGGGATAAGGACTTTGATGAGTTGAGAGCAGCCCCAGAGACTTCAAAAGTGGTTCTATATAAGGGTATTACAGGATGTTGAGTTTCTAATTCAGGACCTTTGTATCTATATTGCCTCCATGTAAATATCTCTGTGAGGCTGCATGTGAGGACATTGATGATGACCATGAGACTGGGGAGGAGAAACAGCTGGAGTCATCTGGATGTCCCTCTCATTTTCTTGCATGTTCTTCTGATCATGAACCATTATCTAGAGTGATTTGCAACATCTACAGGCACAGCATCTACACATGGCACTCCTGTGTCCCCCGTCAGACCCATAGCTTTCTGCATATCTCTCTGATTCCCCAGGGAACAGTCTTCTCTCTAGAAAGAAAATATTTGAAGTCTGAGATTCTGTTTTGAAGGCTTATCTACTTTTCACATGTGCATGTCTGTTCTCTTTTCATGTCTATTCTTAATATGTTTCTATCATATGATTCTGTGGCCAAGTTGCCACTGTGTGCCAAGGAATATGAAGACAAAGTTAGTTTTGGACATGTCCCAGGCCAGGCAGGCCAGTCTGCTCTAGGAAGGTCTTGTGAGGAGGAGACAGTGAAGGCAATGAAGTTTTGGGAAATTGCAACCTCAGTCCTCTGAAAAGGAGGGTCTGGTTTCCTAGGAACCATTCTCTGAGAAGAGAAGGACCATTTCTTCACCTGGTTTAAACTCTGCTTCTTTTTCTGACACCTTGGTGATTGCCTTATGACCTAAGAGAGGGGGAAACAGACTTGAGTTCTTCATGTGCATAGTTGCTCTGTTTCAGATATGTGTTCATAAATAGATAATGTGACTATATTTCTCAAATCAAGATGTGGTTTGACAAAAAAATTGTAAAACTTCCTAAAAGAATGTTTTACTTTATTGTTCAATTTCAATTACAGTTGACATACAATATTAGTTCCAGGTGTACAACATAATAATTAGACATTAAATAACTTATGAAGTGATAACCCCAATAAGTCTAGAACCCATCTGACACCATATGTAGTTATAATATTATTGGCTATATTTCCTATGCTGGAAATATTCTCCTGGCTGTGAGGGTGCGCCCGGCTCTGCAGACTCGTGAATAAAGGCCTCACTTTACTGCTCAAGTCCTGTGTCCCAGTTTTTATTGTGAGCGTTTCTCACACATTGGTTTCTTCCCCTTTTAAGTGCCTTTTGGTCCTTTTGAGATGGGAAAAGCTGGTGTTTGGAGTTCGTGCTGCCTGTCACTATCAGAACTAATAAGCAGAGACAGGGATTGAATCTTTATGGGCACTTTATTCAGATGGCTAACCCTGGCTGGTTTGGCTCAGTGGATTGAGCGTCGGCCTGCGAGCTAAGTGTCAGCTGGTTCGATCTTCTAGTCAGGGCACATCAGAGAAGGAAAACTCTGACTCCAAAAAACCTCCGCTGCCTTGCGGCATACCTCTTCAGGGGAAAGGCTAAGGGAGTAAACCCCGACAGAAAATCCGGAGCCGGAGTCCCTAAGGCGGTTTGACGTTGTAGTCAACACCGGCAACTCCTGCGGCGCACCTGAAGCCAAGCTGTATTGACTCCGTCTTTCCCCTTGGATCCTTCAGCTGCGAAGAGAGGGGGGGTCTGCTGCATGGGCAACAGCAGACCCTCCATATCACCCTGCCCAGGCTCTGTAGCTTCAGCTTCACTGGAGAGGACACTCCAGCGTCATCGCAAGATGTCGATTCAACACGGGAGGAGACAGATACCGTGTCACTCCCGAGTCGGACTGCACAACCATTCTCGGCGGTGCAGATAGACTCTTAAGAAGCTACACCATCGTCTCTCGAGATGGACGGCTGCCGACGATTTCCTATGCTGTACTTAATATCCCCATGACTGTTCATAGAACTGGCAATTTGTGTATCTTAATTCCTTCCTCTAAAAATTGTAAACCTTTAGGGTGAAAGACAACTGAGAAATATCATTTTACTAAACTATATTGGGATTTGGTGAACACTTTTGTGTTTTATGGGAATAATGTTACAAAATTTTGAAGCTGGTATATCTGCCAGTTGTCCAAAATGCCTTTAATTATAGACTCTGAAATTCAGTACTTGAAGGGATCATAGGAATTATGTGGCCAAATACTACTCCATAAGTAAAGTAACTGGAAGTAGATAACATGTGACTTTCTCAAGATAACACAAAAAAGTCACTTTTAGATCCAGGATTATCCTTTCCTCATTTCTAGGGACAGGTCCACTCTACCTACATGCTTTCTATCAGAGAAAGATGTTGTTATTAAAAGACAGAAGACAGGCCATCTAGAATGTAATTACAAATATGAAGGGTTTTCTGTGCCTGAAATTCTTCCTGAAGTTGATTTATGTGAAATGAACTAGATGGACATGGTCAGGGTCACCTTCATGTGAATGAGGCCTGTGCAATTGCAACAGATCACCACACTAAGAAGGACCTGGCTTTGTATTTGCTTTATTGCTCTCCTGTTGCACCTTGAACTTGATAGCTTTTTAAAAATTTATTTATTTACTTATTTTTAGAGAGAGAGGAATGGAGGGAAAAAGAGAGGGAGAGAAACATCAATGTGTGGTTGCCTCTCGCACACCCCAAACTAGGGACCTGGCCTGCGACCCAGGCACATGCCCTGAGAATCAAACTGGTGACCCTTTGGTTTGCAGGCTGGTGCTCAATCAACTGAGCCATACCAGCCAAGGATTGATAGTTTTTGAACAAGAGACTCTGCATTTTATTTTGCACCAAGCTCCACAAATTTTGTAGCCCAGAGAACAGTCCATTTTAAACAAGTAAAAGGGAAATTCAATCTCTTGTAGTCTTATTCTTATGTCCTGAAGATGTGTTTGAGTCCTTAATTGCCAATTCTTCCTGCAAAATAATTTTTTGAGTGGGTCCATACTTCTTAATTACAACCAGTTACCTTCCCAAGTCATTTCTGTTATTAGTAATTATCTTTAGGGAAAGTGGGAATAATGACTGTGTAATAGTTACAACCACACATATATTTTTGGTGCTGCAACCTTATTTTCCCGATCACAACAATTATGTACTATCAAAAGGTTTGGGGGCATGGCAAAGTGAGAAATATAGTTAAAATTACAAAACATTGATATTAGGTTATACATTGATACCCTGTAGCTACTAATATATCAGAATTACTCTGATAAGTATATGTTTTCATGGGGACATGTTTGGGGTGAAGGGTGAGAATTACTCCATATTTCCTTAAGATCCATGGCAAAATTATTTCATAAATTTCATGGCCCAAGGCAAAATGAAAATGTGGGATTCCATGTTCAAAAATTATTAAGATTTTGAAGATGGTGACAGCATGAGGTCCTGCACTACTGCCTAGGTTGCATATGCATGAAGCTGGCCCTGATCCACAGAATTTCAGAGCTGCAAGGCCCAATAAAACTACTGCTGCCAGAGTCCTTGGGAGGAGAAACTCTATAGAATCTGAAGCTGCTATAACCACTTCAGGATTTTCAGAAAAGGCTGAGATTATCCTTGTGAACATTTGGAAAGTCAGGATCTGGTCCTGAAGTGTCCTCATGGAATTATACCTTCCTGTCACCAAATTTATATGATTTAGCCTGATCTTATTGGGAAAAGCAGGACATTCACAATTATTTCTTCCTCCAATTTCATGTCCCTGCTGTTTGTGTAGACTGAAAAATAGCTATTCACAGAGCTTGTTAGTCTCTATTAAAGATAGTTCCTAGACAATCATCTGGGACCAACAGTTTATATCTAAAATGATTTCCCTGATGTGTTTTATGTTGTGCAGATAGGATCTCAATTTGGAGCCGCAAGGATGCTGTTTTCACCTTGTCCATGATTCTGATGCCTCCAAAGGGCTCTCTTTAGTCTCCCAGTTATAACCAGGCCTGGAATTTCCTATTGCAGGTTGGTTTTCACATTTCTCAAGGAAAGAAGATCTTGGAGAGGAGAAACTCCTGAAAGAAGATGATGAGTTTGAAAGTGAGGATGCTGAGCTTGGAGATGTTAGAATGTCCTCTGAACAAATATGCCTCTATTGAAATTCCTGTTACATTTTGGTCCATACTAGGGGATCAGAAAATATCAGTCTATGTCCTGATAGGATAATGCTGACTTGTGTTCTATTTTCATGCACATTGTCCAATAATAAATACTTTGGTCCTTTAAGACCAGTTCTGTGTTATTGAGAAATCTTTGTGACTATCTAGAGACTTAACATGACTGCTTTTATAGTACTCATACCTTAGCCACTTTAACTCAAATATATATTTGCTTCACCTGGGTGAAACCCTAGGTGAGTGATCTATGGTCAGCTGGAGGGAGATGCTTAATCTAGATCCAGAGTTTAGGTGTCTCTCCTGCCAAGATGACCTCACAGAAAAACACTTGAATATTCCAGAAATGTTCTATCTTACTTACATCATGTTTTCTTACATGAGTTAGTTCCTTCTCCTGTAGGCTGTGGAAATGGATTTCATGGATGTATATGTAAATATGACATAATTTTCTTAATAAAAGTCAATCTTAACACTCTTCAGAGGCGTAATTGGAACAGGAAAGTACAGAGCCACTTGGAAGCAGAATAATTTTATGTTAACTTTCTAACTTTGGCTGTGATTATTCTTAGTTCTCAACTTATTTTCAAACCCAATTTTGTCTTTCTATGGTTGAGCTACCAAGTGTAGCACATGTATGTTGTATGTTTAATTAAAATAAAGATAATGTCTTATATCCTCAAGTACAGTGATCTTTTAAAATGTAAATTAGTTCAACTTACCCCATAGTATGGTTAGATTTTAGCTGGGAAAACATTTTTGGTTCCTTGTTCTCACTTCCTTTGGCTATAAAAAAAAGATCAGAAACTACATGTCTTGGTGGGTAAGAGGCCTGCGGGAAGCTGGATCAAGGTCAGGGTTAGTGATATGTCTTTAGGAGTTGGGCCATCTTGTTCCCTCAGCATGGCCATAGTGAATGTTAAGTCTTCTCAACTTGTATCCTAGAAGATACTGGTGCATGACATCTTGGAAAATAACTCTATTATAAGCAGTTATATTCTCTCTGTAAAATTACTCTCTATTCTGCTATTTCTGAGTTGCTTGCTTATTTTAAAGAAATGAAGTAACCCCCTAGATCCAATCTAGGAGTACAGGAAATTCAAATGATAAACCTTACAGGCAAAAACTGCCTACCTTTATCCCCATATTCCATCCTAATGTGTGTGCCTATTAGTGTTAGGAGGAGGGAAAATGGTCCTTTATTTCTGAACTGCTGTGTTAGGGTAAATAAGATCACATATTATACAAAGTACACTCAGACTTGCTAACCTTTAGAACTTCCTGGGGAAATTATTGGAGTTAACACATCTACTGGGAACAAATATACCATCTACATATAACATGTCCAAGTTTTCAAGTCCTTTGAATAATAAAAAATAAAAGTGATTTCAATCATATGCTCTGTGTACTGTCCCTAGTGTTTCTAATGGTTCTTGAGTATGTTTGGGCTTTTGTACTTCTACTACTTTCTGAAACTGTGTTTGTGTTGAATCCTCTGTTTTCTTCCTTTTTTCTATGCCTTTTATCTTCTCTCTGCCCCATTTTACCATTTAATGTGTGGACATTTTGCCACTTCTTACTCTTCCAAAACATTGTTATTGAAAGCTTATTTTATGTAGTCAACACTTACTGAAGTTTAGTGTTAAAGGGGGGTGAGGAAGGAATATAGTCTGGCATAAAATATGAATAGCAAATTTGACCTAATTTTAATATCCCATTACTGTTCTCTTCCACCCCTCTGCTCAAGGGAATTGCTCTTTCTATTTTAACCTCAGCTGTCACCATTTCTTAGTACACATGCTTCCCTCTCTCTATTGACTTTTCTCAATTTCTCTTTCTCACAAGTTTTGAAATGCCTCCCATTGTCTCTTGAAATTGACCTTCTTGCCTCAGATATAGAGAGGTAAGGGGAGAGTAAGCCAATAAAACATTCTCCCTTCAACTAAGATGAAGTAGGAGAATTTTGTTCACTTGAGACTGCATGTTTGATTCATGGGCAGGGAATCAGGGAAAAGGCTTATTCTTCTAGTAGTCACTGCTTGGCCAGCTTTTGGTTCCCTGATTCTCATATTTGAGGTATTTTTGAGCACAAGCTGATCCCACTAAAGAGAACTTGCTCATTTTGCCTATTTGGAGCTTAAGTCAGCGTTGTGCTTTGATCTAGCAGGGACTGCCTAAATTTGAGTATAAGAACATGATAGTTTTAGCATATAAACATATTAGTTTAGTTAGTTGGTACTCACAGCAACCTTGTCCACATAGTAGACTTACTGTAAAGAATGTAAGTCTAATTATAACCTTTGGGCACTAGCAGACCTTCTATAATAAAATATACATATAGAATATTAACTTTTACTACTATTACCCACAAACCACCCCCTTTCCCTTAATGCAAAAACATCTGCTGTTATTATTTTTTTGAGATAGCAAAATTTTCCTTCCTGTTACACATCATGATGGTTACAATCACAAATGGGACTAACGATGAACAGAAAAACATCCTGCATCTTTGATAATATCTGATTAACAGTAATATCAGAGGCCTTGCTGATCTCTACTTGGCATAAATTTGTGGTGTACTTTGTATACCTTAGATTGCTCTAAAAGACCTACAGTTATCTACAGAATTTTTAAAAATAGCAGTCTCACCATTGATCAGTCATAGAGATAAGGGGATAATTAATTTTATAAATTTGAATTTGATGTATTAATTGATAATATTTTTGTAATTTGGCTCAAACATGACAAATATTTATAATATGTTCTCAAAAGTATTTCTTCTTCAATGGGATAATTTGTTTTATGTTATGACAACATATTCTTGCCAAAATGGTGAACCAACAGGGGGGCTACCAACTGTCAAAACCTATTGTGGAGATGTAATAGAAATAAAAGGAAAATAAATATCCAAAGAATAAATTATATCAAAGTGAGACTGTCTTCTGAGTAGACTGAAACTGAGATGTAACTGGTGAGTGGAGGGTGTTGGGCTGAGCAGAAGTTGGTGAAGGGAAGCAACCTAGGAAGAGAGCTGAAAGGGGAGAAAATGAAAATGGAGAAAAATTCTGATATTGCATTTCCCCCCATTTATTTTATTACTTGTTTTATAGCCACAGAAATCTGTGGTAGCAATCTAAGCTATTCACTGTGCCAGTGATTAAAATGAGGCAAATTCAAAAGTGCTACTAAGCTGCGAAGTTAAAACAAGTAAGAAATAAATCGTATAAATGTAGATGAAGAACAAATTGGTAACTTGGAATATCAGTTTGAATAATTTTCCAAGAACACAAGAGAAAAGAATAAAGATGTAGAACATATAAAATGCTAAGAAATACAGAAGACAGAAGCAAAGCACCAGCATACACTTAGCTGAGGTCCCTGAGGTAGGGAACATACAACCTGAGAGAACGAGCTAAAGAATCAGTAGACAGAAATTTCACAGAATTTCAAAACAGAGTATGTAAGACCTTATTTTGAAAGGGCTTATAGTTTGTCACTTAGGTAAGATATGGAAGAACATTCATACTGAGACAAACTGTAGAGAAATTACAAAAATACCAAATATTCAGTAAACAAAGCCAAGGAACAAGCACCAGATTAACTCTAAACTTCTCAGTAGCAACCTTTCTTTTTTTAGAATATATTGGGGTGACATTGGTTAATAATATTACACAGGATTCAAGTGTACAAGTCTATAATGTATCATCTATATAGTGTATTGTGTGTTCATTTCTCATAAGAGGACACAATAATATCTTAAAAGAAACAAGAACATTTTATTTGGAATTGTATGTAGAGCAAAAATATCATTCCTAAGTGAGAGGGAAACATGTTATATAAGCCATAATTTTATAAAAAATATATAATGTTGCTGTTAATATAAGAAGAAACGGTGAAATTGAATTCAACAAAGAGTATAGTGGGATTTAAGTGTTATCAAAGATCAGTCTTCTCAAGACTTCTGGCCAAGATGGAGGCATAGACAGACATGCTGCATCTACTTCCACAACTAAGAGAATACAACTACCTCAAAACTAGAGACAACCAGAAGTTCCAGAAAACCAAGCTGCAGGGAAGTCCAACAAACAATGATATAAAGAAGAAATACTCATCCAGACAGGTAGAAGGGGTGGAGCTGGGCTATAGAGGATGTGGTGTGTTGGTGGCAGCAGTAGCAGCAGGGGCGGCAGAAACAGGCTGACGGAAAGTGCAGTCACACATTTTAAAAAGTGGGGAGGCATGCCTGGGGAGCGTTCCCAGCTCCTCACTGGCCCTCGAAGTTCACTGTTCAGCACCGAGGAAAATCAAGCTTCATTGCTTCTGACTGTGCAGACCAGTGGGGGTTGGAGTGGAGGCAGAGACTGCCAGTCTCTCAGCTGCCTCCACTTGTTTAAAGGGCCCACATAGTCCTAGAATGTTCACAGACCCATCCACTCTGGGAACGATGGCCAGGACAGCAGCTAGAGGGGCACCAGTCCGGTGCAAAAGTGGGAGAGGTGCCTGGAAAATGGGCGAGTGCTGGGAAGGTGGCATTGTTCCCTCTCAGACCCTTCCCCTACCTACATACAGCGCCACAACATGGTGAAACAGGTCTCCCTGTACTGACAAATCCTTAAGGCTCCGCCCCTTACAATGTAACAGGTGCGACAGCTCTACCTAAGACACAGGGGCAAACAAACACAGGAGCCTGTCAGAATGAGGAGACAGAGAAGTATGGCCCAAAAGAGGGAATGGATCAAGGTTCCAGTGGGAGAACTAAATGATGAGAAGATAGACAACCTAACAAATGCAGAGTTTAAAACACTGGTGATAGAGACACTCACAGGCTTGACAGATATCCTTGAGTACAGTAAATGCATAAGGGAAGAAATGAAGGCTATGCTAAGTGAAATGAAGGAAAATGCACACAAATTCAGTGGTGAAGGGAAGGAAACCGGAGTTCAAATCAATGATTTGGAACATAAGAAAGAAAAAAACAGTCAACCAGTACAGAATGAGGAAACAAGAATTGAAAAAAATAAGGAGAGGTTTGGGAACTGCTGGGACAACTTTAAACCTGCCAATCATAGGGGTGCCAGAAAGAAAAAAGTAAGAGCAAGAAATTGAAAACTTATGTGAAAAAATAATGGAGTAAAACTTCCCAAATTTTGTGAAGGAAATAGACATACAAGTCCAGGAAGCATGGAGAATCCCTGGTGAGCTGGACCCAGAGAGGACCATAGCAGGAAGTATCATGACTGAGATGCCAAAGGTGAAAGAAAGAGAGAATCCTAAAAGCAGCAAGAGAGAAGCAGAGAGTTGCCTACAAAGGGGTGCCTATAAGACTATCAGCTGATTTCTCAAAAGACATTTTGCAACCAAGAAGGACTGACAAGCAGTATTCAATGTGATGAAAAGGAAGAACCTACAACCAAAATTACTCTGTCCAGCAAAGCTATCATTTAGAATGGAAGGGCAGATGAAGTGTATCCCAGACAAGGTAACGCTAAAAGAGTTCATCATCACCAAGCCATTATTATATGAAATGTCAAAGGCACTTACTTAAGAAAAAGATCAACACTATAAACACTAAAATGACAACAATCTCACAACTATCAACAACTGAATCTAAAAACTAACAACAAAATCTAACTAAGCAAACCAGAATAGGAACAGAATCATAGGTATCAGGATCATTTGGAGGGTTATCAGCTGGGAGGGGGGAGGGGGAGAAATGGAGAAATGGTGCAGGGATTAAGAAGCATAATTGGTTGGTACAAAATAGACAGTGGGAAGTTAAGAATAATATAGGAAAGGTTGAAGTCAAAGAACTTATACACATGACCCATGGACATGAACTAAGGGGGAAGGGATTGCTGGAGGGAAGGGGGATACTGAGCAGAGGGGAGCAAAGGGGAAAAAAAAGGAACTACTGTAACAACATAATCAATAAACTATACTTAAAAAAATTAGTCTTCTCATTAAAACAAAGGCCAAGATGGTTTCATTGGTAAGTTTCATCAAACTCTCGAGCAATCATTACTATGTTATACAAAAAAAAAAAAAAAAAAAGCCTTAGAAAATAGGAGGAAAAAGTCCCAGCTCACTTAAAAAGCTTAGTACAATACTAACTTTACCTTTTTATGGAGTTATAAACTTACACAGAGTACATTTCACAAATATTAAGTGTATAACTCAAGAATTTTTACATATATATCATCTAAAGAGTATTTTCTGTCCTGGCTGGTCGGCTTAGTGGATTGAGGGCCCACCTGCGAACCAAAGGATAGCTGATTTGATTCCCAGTGAGAGCACATACCTGGGTTGCAGGCCAGGTCCCTGGTTGGGAGTATGAGAGGCGACCACACATCAATGTTTCTCTCCCTTTTTTTCTCCCTCATAACAAAAAAAGATTCTAAGAGGGTCATACACCTGACTTAACAAGAAATTAAAGGTTGGAGGCACTACATAGCTGTCACAGCTCTCCTAAAAATAAGAATATTTTCTGCACTGAAGGCTCTCTCATGCCTGCCTTCCCTATCACCACATTGACCTCCTTTTACTCTAGTTTAGTTCTGCCTATTTTTGAGCTGTTTAGACAGTGGGACTTCCTTCTTGCCTGGCTTCTTTTACAACATAGTATGTCAGATTCCAGTATGTTGCTACATATGATAGTATTTCTTTTAAATTGCTATATAATACCCTAATGCAAGACTATATTTGTTCTATTTGTTTTAGACATTAAATTATTTCTAGTTTTTGGCTATTGTATATAAAGCTGATGTTAGAAATAACAAGGAAGTGAAACAACAACGATTTTCTCTGTCTACCAAAACACATATAAAGATTTTCGTATCAGCCAAATATTACCAAAAATTGATGAAAACTTTTCTTAGGAATATACTCAGAAGAAGAACTGCTGGTTTATACCTACTGTATGTATGTATTTTGTAGACCATAACAAACCATTTTAAAAGTGGTTTACAAATTTCTATAACTACTGGCATGTTAGTTTTGGGCCTCTCATGTTCATCCTATTGGAAATATGTTCTTTTACAATACAAATGTCTAAAAAAGTTTTCTGGAGTGTACATAATATGTGAGGTAATAATGAACTGAATGGAAAAAAAATACGAGAATCTAGCTGTCTTTAATAGACCAGAGAGTAAAGAACTATGTCAAAATATAAAACAATGTCATTCATAATTCTTGTTTTGAAAAATATAGATCTTTTAAAATTAAAATATGCCATTTATGTCAACATGTAATGGGGTTACTATTATTTTTAAATGAATTAATAATTAAATATTTTAGAGTGTATTTTAATATAAATATTGACAGATATAACCAACATTAATAAAGATTTTGGGCTGTTCTCCATAACTTTTAAGCATGTAAAGGGATCCTGAGACCAAACATTTGAGAATGTTCTTTAATATAGCACTGGAATCTCACTTTATTTTTTTTTTTTTTGAAGAAATTTTTTTAACAGCCTTTATTTTGTAGAGCAGTTTTAGGTTCACAGCAAAACTGAGTGGGAGGTACAGACATCGATTGACTTTTCAAATGTTAAATCACCCTTGCATTCTTGGAATAAAACTACTTGGTCATGATATATTATCCTTCATCAATACTACTGGACTGCTGGATTCAGTCGGTGAATATTTTGCTTAGCCTTTTACAACTATGTTCATGAGAAGGTTGGATAGTATCGTTTTCTCATAAATTGTTTCTCAGTTTTTGTGTCAAGTTTATGCTGGTCTCATTGAACATCGTTCTGTACCATGCAAGTGTTTGTTTAAAAGTACTTTCATTCCTGATTTAAATAGTTGGGAAAAATAGTTGGTGAAGCCATGTAAGCCTAGAGTTTACTTTGTGAGGATTTTAAAAAATACATATAAAACAATTCAAAAAATACATATAAAACAATTCAGCTTTTTTAATTCTTCCTGTGACAGTTTGGTAATTTTTAAAAAAGAAACTGCCCACTTCGTCTAAACTGATAAAATGTTTATTATATCTTCATCATTTAAATATCTGTAGAAATTTGTGGTGGTGTACTCTTTTTCATTCCTGATATTAGTAATTTGTGCTTTCTTATATCCTGTGTCAGTCTTGCTGGAGACTTTTCAGTTTCATTAATCTTTACAAAGAACCAGTTTTTGGCTTTAATGATTTACTTTATTGTAGGTGTGTTTTCTATTTTAACTTTACTTTATCTCCATATCTTTCCCATTCTTTAGGTTCACTTCGTTGTGATATATGACACTATAATTACATATGTATATATATGTGTACATATATTTCCTTCTATAGGTTACTTTATTTAGTTTTCCCACAAATTTATATGTTTACATTAGTTTTGTTCAGTTCAAATATTCTATAATTCTCATTGTAATTTCTTCACTTTGATCAGATAATATATCTGAATTATTTCAGTCATCTGAAATGACTGAGGCTTGCTTTGTGATCCAAAAAAATTAAACCTACATTTACCATATTATTCAACTACTCTTGGACATTTATTGCTGAGAAATAAAAACTTATGTCTACATAGAAATCTGTATATGGTTATTAATAGCAATTTTATTTGTAATAGCCAAAAACTGTAAGCAACCAAAACATATTATCTTTGTGACTTCCTGTAAAGCTGTAATTTCTTCAAAATAAAAAAGTTTCAAGAAAGACAATTCCTATGTAATAATATACTGGATATATAATATGTATTAAAGAATATAAAATTTTGTATCCCAGTTTCTGGAACATAAATATATTCAAAAAAGTCTAAGACTTTCCTACATGAACAATGTGTGGTTTATGCTCTTATGTTTGTCTAACTGGTAAACTCTTCATGATGAATTTCCCAAATATTTATAAGAAAGTAATTTTTTTTTCTAATTATACCATTGACAAAAACTTCCAGAAACCCTCAATTGCTATTCCCTTGTTAAAGAAAATTCTAGACTTCTGAGAAAGATAAAAGTATAGAATTTTCTAGTGCTTGTCCCCTACCAGTAATATTAATTTAAATAACTATCCACACACAAAAATACTTTCAAAAGAACAGGTGAGGGATTACAGTGCCTGATTGGTGCACAGAAATAAGAAAAGACATATTGAAGAGGATAGGAAAGACATTTCACATCACCGCTGTCACCCCTCCCCCATGCCGGGAAGCCAAACATGGAATGAGACAACCTCTCCATGGAGAATAGAGAGCAAAGTGTATTCTTCGAGATGGTATACGACAAATACAGGGAGATGACTGTGGTTGCACCTCAGCATCTTATCATTGCATCTGTGCTGGTCACCTAAGAGAAGGTTGAGTTCAGACCAAGAACTGGTGTGGGACAGAGTGTTTCCTGTGGCAGTGGGCTGGCAATCCCTAGTAAAAGTGACTTGGAGCATTAGACAACTTCTGCTGTCAGGTGCTCTTTTGAATGGGGGAGAATCTATTGATCTAGATTCTTTGAAAATGTTAGATGGGTTTGTGTAGTAAGTTAAAAATAAGGTGTTATTCAGACAAGAGTGATATCCAGAGCAACTCCACTGCCTAAAGTTCTGTTTAGTTCAGAAGGCAACATAACCCCACCTTAGAAAATAAACCGTGTCCTCCCCATTGGCACATGTGACAGGGAAGATATTCCGTGATCCATGTACACATTTTTGACATGAATAAGCACACCAAGACAAGGTTTTAGTGCTTGTAAGGAAGGATCCGGAGGCGGACTTAACAGCGGGCGCCCCAGGCACGCGCCCTGGGCCCCGACTTCTGAATGGCCCTGAAAAACCCCAACTTTACACTTTTTTCTAATAACACCAAGTTTGGTTTCATATGTGCAATTTTAATTATGTAGAAGTTTACAATTGGCAGTAAAACTTGGGAGTATGTTTATATTTGCTTATTTTCATTATTTCATTACTACGATGCATACTATACACACACTGTGCTGCATAGGCCCCGCGCAGCTGCGCTACCGCTCATCAGAGCAATAGAATCGTATTTGCTACTTTGTACTTACAAAGGTTCTCCTGCAGTGCAGATTTAAGATATACGCAAATATGCAGGGATGTAAATGAGTTTGTGGATATGTACTTGTTTCATTTACAGTTTTAAAAATAGTTGTCTGTGCATATAAATAAATATTCAGGTAAGTTGAAATTATATTAAAATAAAAAATAAAATTAATTCCTGTTGTTACATCAGCGCCTAGATTTTCATAGTTTATGAATAATTTTTCGATTTTAATTAATTATTAATTTATTTCACTATAACGAAAAATCTCTTCTCTAGTATTCTAATCATTCAGACTATTAAATTTTATATTTTTCTTTTCATTGGTAGCTAGAAAAATGAAACATCAAAACTTTGTGACTATTATTATGCTATTATTATATTATACATATATTATATTCAAATTTTATTGGAAATAAAACATTAATAGCACATAATATTTATTTATTTAAAAATATGGTTAATATGTATTTTTATTTCCCCTGTTTCTCTCTTTTTTTTAAGGGGCTCAATATTTTCTTTTGCACCTGGGGCCTCAACTGACCTTAATCTGCCTCTGGAAGGATCTGAAACCTTTCTTCAGGAAAATCTGTCCTTTTTTGGTCCTTCAACTTAGATATTTTATTTAATAAGACTGGCTCTAGGGCTGTGAATTCTAAGGGAAATAGTCCTTTTGTTTTGTGAATGGATATAAGTCTGATGCAGTGAGATGCACATTCTAAATATCTGTGTAGTAATCTACCCTCTTACTGGTCTGGCCTGCTGGTTTAGTATTTTTGGTTCAATGACCTGTGATTGAGGTGAAGCTCCCCTAGTTTACTTGTTCCTGTATAGCATATAGGCAATGAGGCTTGGTCAATCCCTGGCCAGACCTTCATCACTCCTATTGTGCCTGAAGCTGTGACTTCATCACTCTGATCACCTAGGCGATAAAGGAGCTGGGGCAGAGAATTCCACATCATGTCACAGATCTCGATGGCGGAGGTTGAACGGAGGACCAACTTATTCCCAAATGGTGTTCCTTGGTCCTCTGCCTTCTTTGTTATGCTCTTTGTGTTTTTTCTTTTTGTCATGTTCTCTCCCTTTTTACTTGAGATAGACCAACATCTAAAGAAATGTAAGTGCCATGGTAGGCCTTAGGGCACAGGAAACCTATAGTGAGAGAATGAGTAAAGAGGGGGGAGATAGTAGTATACATGAAAATAATGTCTGCTCTTTTCTGATCTCTAAGGTCTTCATTGAGGGCTAAGAGGTCTTAGAAATCATAATCTTATATTTGACAGAAATACCTAGGGGCACAGGTCAGAAGTGGGTTAAGAAGCTCATTGCTGGTACATCTGTGGAGCATGAGGAAGTATCTGGGGCACTGCCTGAGCTGGCAAATTGCCCAGGTATAACGGAACCCTGTAGAATCTGGGAATATATTAAGGAATTTCCAGATGACTGTCTATGACTCAGTATGTTTTGTCTTAGTCTTGATCAGATGCAGGTGTTTTCTGCATAATGTTGTGCATAAGAATAAAGAAACTGAGGTACAGATGGAAGACCTGGAAAGTCAAGGTAAGTATTCTGTGCCCTTCACCTCTGGTTCAAGTGGCATAAGATGGCAGCTTTATTTACTCCCATGGTCCATGCGCAAGATAACCAGGAGCGCCATTTTCAAATCTGGTCCAGTGAGACAGCCTCCTCATGTTCAGTTTAGCCTAAGACCTCTGAGTCTTCCAAGGAGAATGTTTTTCAAGCAGAAGTTTGTGGAGACCTCATTAACTCCATAATAAACACAGGGTTATAATCTAGGGCCTCCTGTAGCTGGAAAAATTTCTCTTTTTTCATCTCTACTTAGGATGTTTCTCTTCTAATCAAGGTTCCCTCTCAAGTGACTCAGAGACTAAACTACCAGTTTTTCATGCTAGACAATGACAAATAAGGTGACTCTTCTCCAGCCACTTGTTGAAATGTTGCCTTTGTGATAGGTATAAGTACAGAAGGACTTTGTAGAGATGAAATCATCATACAAACAACCTGGGGAGACCGAAAGCCCATTTTTCTGGGGACCATTCTGACCATGTGTTGACCATAATTCCTGTGGATTGTGTATGTGAGGTCATTTGCCTCTCTAATTAAGGTCATCTCTGCCCTTCTTTGTGTTATTCTATGGCTTCTTTTTGACATCACAAGGAGGGGACACACTGGATTCTTGGATTCTCTGTGCCCACAACATCGTCACCTCTTTGTGAATATATGCTATGGATAGTCTGACCAAGTTTCCCTCACACAAAATAGAAATGCCTGGTCTCTAAAAGGTTGTTATTGTGTTGCTTTGAGGTAGATAAAATAAAGTGTATGTGGTTTTACTGCAAACAACCAGAATGGCTCAACACTGCCATTATAGAAATAAGAATATGTAATTTAAAATGAGAGTTTATTATTGTAGTTGGAAAAATTAAGTGAATTGCCCCAAATTTCACATGAAGTCACCGTAACTCTCAGTTATTTGTACAGATTTCTCCACTTCCCCAATTCATGCAACATTTCACTTCTGCTACTGCTCTTCAACCCTTGTTTTCCTTTCAGCCAGATGTCACAATACCCCAAGTAATGATTTCAAAGGGGCCAAAGGGGTCACTTTGTCTGAAACTTCTCCTATTACAGCAATGAGTACCTCCCTCATAGAGGGGTAAAGAGACACAGTTTTATCATCTAGGGCCTCTTTTAAATTGCCAAGAAAGCGGATCATTTCTGAGAGTTCAGAATCTGAGTGGGCTCCCATCTCCCTCATACATCATCTTTGCCCTTTTCAAGGCATTTCTGTCATTTCTCTGTATACTCCTAGAGCATGGGTATCCATTTCTCCCACCCCCATTCTTGGTCATTGGTGCACACCGACTGTGCTACTATGACTATACCTCTCCAATTTGAATGTTAGTCAAGTGATTTTTGCATTAATTCTGCATGTGTACCAAAGTATATGAAATCTTGCAGGATGCTAAAATATGAACTTTTTTGGTGACATTTCCTACATTATGATGACCATTGTCCTTAATATACTAAACTAACTTTCCTTACAGATATATAGCTTCTGGGGTTCGATGGGGACAGCATTATTTCAGATTTTCTTATAAACTCATAGGAGCTTATAGATAGAAGTATTAGCACTGATGTAGGAACTATCAGCTAAAATATTTATTTTTCCATCACCATTTAACCCCCCACACCCTCTTCCACCTCAACCACGCCCCTCCCCTCAGCAATCACCACTGTTGCCTATATCCATGAGTTCGTTTTTTTTCTTTTTTTTGCTTGATCCCTTCACCCCCTCCCCAGAGATGTCAGCCTACTATTCATGAGTCTCTCTATTTTGCTTCTTAGTTCAGTTCATTAGATTACACATATGAGTGAAAATCATATGGTACTTATCTTTTTCTGACTGGTTTATTTTAATTAGCATAATGTTCTCCAGGTCCATCCATGCTATTGCAAAGGGTAAAATTTTCATATTTTTAGAGCCAAGTAGCATTCCATTGTGTAAATGTACCATATCAGCTAAAATATTTTTGCTTAGCAGATGAGAGCACTCTTGTTTTCCTTTGCCATTTAAGGTGTAAGTTGTGGGCCCTTTGGTGAAGACTGACTTTTGTAGCTCATGTAACAACTCCCATGATACAACTATTATAGAAGTTGGGATTATCTACATAGAAACATTGGAAATTAGGATAAAGTCACAAAGAAAAGATTGTCCTGTCACTGAAAAATGAATGTTTTGGAGCTTAAAACATTTCTTGCATATTCAGCTTAAGAAATATTCATCTCTTCAGACAAGTATTTCCCAGACTATAGGTTGAGAGTCATATAGTCCTGTCCTGACAGAGTTGTTTTGAGTGTTTAATGATATACAGACATTTTTACTATTTGTATCTATTCCATTGCTTCTGCTAAAATGGGTGTTGTCATTCTGCTAAGTCACAGGTATAATCAAACAATTTTTTTCTTATTTCAGGCTGTCCCCTGGAGTCACCACGGAGAGAAGTTTTGGGAGGGAAGGAAGAAGGAATGGGACAAGATCCCTCATTATTCGTGAGAGTAGCAAGGGAGCCCGGGGATTCTGAGGTCTGTACCTCCGGGCCATCAGTTTGAGAGTGGCTGAGTCTGTAAACAATCACCTGTGACTTCATATCCCAGACAGGAAAGGGCTTTTGACACCCTTGTGATTCATGTTATACTGAAAAAAAAAAAAAAAGGTAATAAATATTTTGAGACTCTCAGAAAAGTTGTGTTACCAGAAATTTTTTGTTTAACTTATAGCTTCTTGTACACAATCACTTTTGCTTACTTACTTATTTTTTCAATTACAGCTGACATTTAATACTATTTTGTATTATTTTCAGGTATATAGCACAGTGGCTAGATGTCCATATAATTTAAGGAGTGATTTCTCCTGATAAATCTAGCACCCACCTGGTACCATACATAGTTATTATTGTGAACTCAATTGCTTTTAGTAAATTCAGATCTTAAGTTTCTTACTTCCAGGTGAAATCCTAGAGGAATGACTTATGCTATCTCATTCTACTAAAGCAACATGTGTAGTCACTTTTACAAGGGAGGAAAAAAGCCCATGGTCCTTATGTGTTTAAAAAATTACTTAATCCAGGACCACAGCTGAGTCTTTCCTGTCTCCACCCAAGGTGATCACATAGCAAAATCAGCTGAATATTCTAAAAGCTTCTGACCAGATGACACTGTTTTCTTTTCTTTTCTTTTTTAAATTCTTATTGCATGTTTTCCATTACCATTTGACCCCCTTATAACCCTCTACCCTCCCTGCAATCACCATGCTGTTGTCCATGTCCATGAGTCCTTTGTCCTTTTTGCTCAATCCCTCCGCCCCTCAATCTCCACACAGTTTTCTTATGTAAGTGTCATGTTCCTCTCCCATTTTAGGGTAGAATGTGGTTTCATGGAGAAAGGTGCATATGGAAGAAATTGCTCTGGATTTTCTTTCCTACCCAAAGTTTCATGGTCCCTCTTCAATAGTGCTTCTTTACTATCAAGTGAAACTAATTTTTTTAATCTCTCTTCTCCTGCATCAGGTTTTATTTCCATGTAAGTTCCTGCACATAATTCTCCCTCATCTTTACCTACCATGTACACCTGTTTACTTGGTATTTCTCACTGCTTGCTTCTTAACAAGGTGCACTATCTTTGTTATATTGGGTCTCTACTTGAAGAGATGGTGGGGGGTAGGAGGAAAGGAGGAGGAGGATAAGGAGGCAGAAAGAGAAGGAGTAGGGACAAGGGAAAGGGGAAAAGAGGGGAAGAGAGGGCAAAGGAAGGGAGAGATAATCTGGACTGGAGATATAGGATAGTTTGTTTTGAGACGGAAGGAACTTTTGTCAGTAGAAATGTTAAAGAAAAGTCTCTGGTGCTACCTACCAGAGCAGTTATGTGAGGGATTTCTATGTTGAACAGAAAGTTAAAGTGGTCTGGAAAAGTCCCTTCCTTGTCTAATATAATTTGTGATAAAGAACTGTTGACAAAATAGACTTAAAATGTAAAACTTGAAACCATAAATCTCCTAGAATAAAACAGAAGCAATTAAATCTCAGACATTTTTCTTAGCAATGTTTTTTCTGATACATCTCCTCCAGCAAGGGAAACAAAAGAAAAAAATAAACAGTGGGACTACATCAAACTAATAAGATTTTGCACAGCAAAGGAAACCATCAACAAAATGAAAAGACAACCTTGGTGTGGTGAACACACAATACAATATACAGATGATGTTTTGTATTATACACCTGAAACCTAAATAATTTATTAAACAATGTCACCGAAAAAAACCAATAAAAATTAAACAAGCAAAAAAACCAAAAAGACAACCTACTGAATGGAAGAAGTTATTCACCATTGATATAGCCAATAAGGGATCAATATCCAGGATACATAAAGAACACATATAACTTAACACCAAAAAGACAAACTGTTTTAAAAATGAGCAGAGGTACAACAAGGATGCCAGCCTGTTAAATCAAGCACACTGTTGTCCACAGACAGCCAACTGGCCTAGAGTCTGCAAGATCCTTCCCCATGTGGGAAGGCCACCCTCCCTCTACACCCCCACACTCATTAGGGGTTTCTGGACTCAAGGGTAGGTAGGATGATGACCATGTCCAGGTTGAAGCAGCTAGAAGAGCTTGAGACCTTCGCCCATTGTCCATTATAAGATTACAAAGGGTCTTAAGTCTGAGGGAGGGATTGTTATTTTTTATTGTAAAAAATTAATTAATTTTTCTTTAGAAGAATAATATAGGAAAGGGTGAAGCCAGAGAACTTGTATGTATGACCCATGGGCATAGACTGGGGTGGGGAGGATTGCTGGGGAAGAGGTGGTGCTGGGCAGAGGAGAGCAAAGGGGAAAAAATTGGAACTATTGTAACAATATAATCAATAACATATACTTAAAAAAATGAGCAGAGGACCCAAATAGACATTTTTCCTAAGAAGACTTATAGATGGCCAATAGACATATGAAAAGACAACATCACTAATCACCAGGGAGGTGCAAATTAAAATCAATTAGATTATCACCTCACACTTGTCAAGTGGCTATCATCAATAAATCCACAATCTACAAGTACTGGTAAGAATATAGAGAAAGGGGAATGCTCATGCACTGTCAGTGTAAATGCAGATGGTGCAGCCACTATGGAAAACTGTATGGGAAGGTTCTCAAAAAATTAATAATGGAACTTTCTTATGACTCAGTGATTCTACTCCTGGGGATTTATTCGGAGAAACCAAAAACACTAATTTAAAAGAATATATGCACTTTTAAGTGTTATTTATAATAGCCAACATATGGTTGCAACCCAAGTGCTCATCAATAGATGAGGGGATGAAGAAGAGGTGGTATATCTATATAGAATGAAATATTAGTCAGTCATAGAAAGGAATAAAATCTTACCATTTGCATCACAGATGGACCTAAGGGTATTATGCTAAATGACATAAGTCAGTCAGAGAAAGACAGATACCATTTTATTTCACTCATATGTGAAATTTAAAGAACAAAACAAACAAGCAAATGAAACAGAAACAGATTCATAGATACAGAGAACAGATTTATGGTTGCCAGAGGGGAGGGGAGTTGGGGGATTGGGTGAAAAAGGGTAAAGGGATTAAGAAGTACCAATTGGCAGTAACAAAATAGTCACAGGCATGTGAAGTACAGCACAGGGAATACAGTCAATGCTACTGTAATAACTGTATGGTGCCAGGTGGGCACTGGAAATATTGGAAACATTTTGTAAAGTATATGTTTGTCTAACCACTATGCTGTACACCTGGAACTAATACAAAATAGTATTGAATGTGAACTATAATTGAAAAATAAAAAACTTGGTAAAATCCCAATTCACCTTGATTTTTGTAAAACTAGGGATGTCTGTTAAGATGATACTCAAATTGGCCATGTGATATTCATCTTTTGTGTCTGCATCTGTTTCTTCGGAATGTGTGTCACTTTGTGTGTATATCCTTTTTACAGCCATTTCTGGGTGCACATTTCTTCTTCTTTTTTTATTTTCTATTTTATTGTTATTGTTTTCTCTCTTTTAAAAACAGGCTTAATTCACTTTATTTTCCTTGTATAAAATTATGTGGTGGCCACAGCTGGAGCCTGTGTCCTTGGCACAGAAATCCTGGGGTGGGTCTTTACAGGATGGTCAGTGAATTATGATAGGGAGACTTGGTGAACACGGTTTCTTTCCAGAGGTCAGGGGTGAGAAATCTGTAGGTCGTAGAGATGGCATAGAAGGTGGTCTTGGCGAAGTTGCCCAGAGTGGCCGTGCAGCCCTTGGCTAAGGTGTAGCAGTCACCAATACCAGCCATCAGCAGCAGCTTCTTGGGCACAGGGGCTGGGACAATGTCAATGCCCCTGGGGAAGCAAGGAGGCACACCAGCACAGAGCCACAGAGCCCTGTCACCTTGCAAGGGTCGGTGTAGGCCTTAGTGATCTTGTTCCCCCGGTAGCGTCAAGCACAGGGACAATAGAGAGGTTGGCCAGGATGATGGCCCCATGGATGGCAGTGGCTACTTCCTTTGAGCACTTAACACCCAGACTAACATGTCCACTGTAGTCCCCAGTAGGGACAAATGTCATGAACTGGGTGTTCTGATCTGCATGGGTCTGCTTTTGCATGGGCATAATCTTCAAAACCTTGTCCCTGAGGCATGCCCCCAAGAAAAAGTCAACGATCTCAGATTCCTTGATGGGCAGAGAAAAGAGGCAGATCTCTTCCAGGGACTTGATTTTCATGTCCTTGACCAGGCGGTCCAGCTTGGTGATGGGGACTCACTCCTTGTCCTCAGCCTTGCCTCCACAAGCTCCATGGCCTCAACCCGACCTGGACCCCACTGTGACCTCAGCCCCAAATGCTTCTGCCAAATCCCCCATGAAGCCACCTTGGCTTCCTGTTTCAGGGCTCTTGGGTGCTCTGGGCCCGCCTACAGCACCTGTGTCATCCGCCATTTGGTGTTTCCAGGGGGAAAGCTCTTCTCTTTTATATGTTATTACATTTTATTAATTGTTTTTAATGTCCTGATTGTTTTTAAAAGTTTTAAATAATTTTTGTTTTAAATAATTTTTGTTTCCCTCATCTCTGGTTTGTGCATGTCTTGCCATGTCCCTCCCAATCTTGTTTGTTTCCTAAGTGTGTGATTATTTCTTACTAAATGTAATTTCTTTTACTTTCTCCTTTTTTTTCTGTCTACCTGCCCAACAACTTTCTTGTAAAAGTTTCATTCTTCATGTTTCACTACTTTGGAAGACAAATACAACCCTAATGTTTTATTGTCCCACTCCCCAAAATGTAATTCTACCTAGGATTAAATGAATTTAAGGAGACTGAGGGCTTAAAATCAGATCTCAAACAGAAAGCTCTCTAGATATTTAAAGCAGGAAGAGGTTTATTACAGGAAATTTTTATCTTACAAAAATCTTCATCATGAAGTTTCAAAAGCCACAGGAAACCACTGCTAAAGGTCACAATGCTGCAACATCAAGACTAGCAATTTTCAGGGTAAGTGCAAAGGTCCCTCCAAAACTAAATCTATGAATAGGAGTACATTTTTGGTGGAGCCTAGTCCAGGTTGCTTTTGAAGGGATTGTGGGAAATGTAGTCCTCAGTCTCCCAGTCCCAGACTTTCATGAAGACTATATAAAGGAAGCAAGAGAGTTGAAGAATTGATAAGAGGTAATTCAGCTGAGTTGCTTATTCAGTGCAAAGCAGAGCTGCCCCCTGTTCAACTTTAGCAGAACACCTAGTGATCACACCACAGCACTCCTCTAGTTACTTTTGTTTCTGTTCTGAACAGGGATTCTTCAGGGTGCTGGGTTAGGAAGGCTTAACATTGCCCAGATAATATGCCAGGATCCCATCTGTTTAGAAATTAATTCTAAGTATGAAAACCATCCTCTTCCTTATCTTTCTAAAAGCACACTACAATCATAATAGCTTTCCATCCATGTCTCCTGAATCTTATTTGACTTATTTGATATATATGTTATTTATTGCATGTAGGGTACTGACATTCTAGTCTTAATTTCCTTCCCAGGAAACCATTACTCTTGAAAGATGCTCCCTGGCTAGTGATATGCCTGATAAATTTATTTAAAAATTTGCATTGTTAACTAATCCCTCCGACCTAATAGTTTTCTAATAGTGGTTGCTTCTCTTATATTTGCATAACAAACAGTTTATTATGGTTAATTTCTGAACTTAAAAGGAGTTACCTTTTAAAGGCTCCAGAAACCCTTCAACTGTCACCACCTTGATAAAATAATACTAAATATCAAATTTAAAAAATGGTTCCATTGAATTATTAGTATATTTCTATATAATCTTCATATAACATTTAAATGTTAACAACATTCCCCATTTTTTCTCCTTTAACTTTATATATTAATACTAGGGTCATTAAATTAATCCTAAAGTTGCAAACATTGTTTTTATTTACTTGTTTTTCTTTTTTATTGATTTTATTGGGGTGACATTGGTTAATAAAATTATATAGGTCTCAGGTGTGAAATTCTATAATACATCATCTGTATATTGTATTGTGTGTTCACCATCCCATCAAACATTGTTTTTAAATGGAAAAGCAAATATTCACACTGTTTTTAAAATATCTCGCTCATGATTATTAAAATGGTATTTTCGCCTGATATTTATCTATACAGAGGACACAAACAGACTTTATATGAAAAGGAATAAAAGTTTTTCATAAGCAGAAAAGGGTCTTTTTGGAGGAAAAAGATGTGCAGGTTTCATTGAGTATCTGTACACCCAAAACATATGCCATAAACAATCAAGGTCTTTCTGTGGAAAGAATTCAAAGTAACACATAGCAGATACTGTTCTCCTAGTGATTATTAGTGACAATAAGTAAAATATCAACAATTGCTTTTCATTTAAGCTTGTAAACATGGATTTTTATCTCAATAATTGTTTTTAAAATTAGGTTGAGAAATTTTCAGTTTCTGAGTGTGCTCAACATGAAGCCCATAAGTGCACATGAGCATCTCAGTTTCTGTTTCTATCCCCTGAAACCAGAAAGTAACCATGTCTCTCACAAGATAATTTCCTTTTTGTTTCATTTGTTAAGTTGCTATTTTTTTTCCTCTAGTGTTCCATAAATAATTCCCCAATTATTCCAGCCCATTGTGACCCTTGCCTTTTCTGCTGAGGATTTTATTTCTTCAATTGAATGAGAAACTCTCACAGGACAGTATTTAGGCTGCATACTTCCTGTCTAGTCCTGGATTGGGCACAAGTTTTTTCTTAGGATGTGCCATGGTGTCAGTGATTTGTTTTTGTTGTTTTGGGTGAGAAATAGGGAGATTATGGACCCTGAGGGGAAACACTTAATCACAGCAGAGAGAGATTAAGCATAAAGGTTCCTGGAGGTGGTATGCAACAAGTCTTGGGAGCCAGCAAGGACTATGAATGCACATTAGCATCTTGTCATTGGGTCTGTGCTGGTCACCTTAGAGAAGGCTGAGTTCAGACCAGAAACTGGGATCATTGTGTGCACTGGGGCATGGGCATGGGACAGAGTATTCCCTGTGGCAATGGACTTGGAACCCCTGGGGAATGTGACTTGAAACATTAGACAACTTCTGCTGTCAAGTGCTCCTTTGAAACATGTCAGATGGGTTTGTGTGGTAGGTTAGAAATGCAGAGATAGTGTTTCAAAGGAAATTCCATTTGTGAACAAGGCCTGATCCCTTGACTTCTTCCCCAGTGTTTCCAGAGCTGCTGTTGAGGACCAAGGGGGTACATTCTGGTGATAATAGAAGCAATCCTGTGCTTGATATTGTTTAGTTCAGAAGACAATATCACATTTATCTCAAAAAATAAACCTTTCCCTCCTCTGACACATGTGACTAGCATATACAGTCAATATTCCTGACATGAATAAGTACACCAAGATAAGGAGTTGTGGACCTTCTAGGGAATGATCTGGGCTTTCTCTTCAGGAACATTTGATCTTTCATTATTCTTCAACTTAGGTGTCTTTTTCCCCAAATAAAGCTGGCTCTAAAGCTGAGGAGCCTAAGGAAACAGGCCATTTCCTTTATATGTGGGTATAATTCCAGTGCAGAACACTAATTCTGAATATTTGAGTATGAGTCTTTCCTCTTACTCGTTAAGTTTAAATATGTGAGTAACGTGGGGCCTTGAGGTTTTTGTAGAAGTTATCTGATTTTACTCAATGTTTCCTGTATGGTATACATAGGAAAAGGCTTGGTTAATCACCCACTGAGGCATTCATCACTTCCACCGTTTCTGAAACTGTGACTTTATCACTTTGATCACTTATGAGATGACAGAGCTTGAACAGAGAATTCTTTCATTTCTATTTTCATCTTCATGTGTGAGTTTGAGTCAGACCCCTGTTTACTCCTAAATGTGGTCTTTTGGCTATATATTCTACTTGCAATGGCCATCTTTTTCATTGTCTTCTCATTCCTCCCCTTCTTTAGTGAGGTTGATAAACACATAAAGAAATGTAAGTCTCAATGTGGAGTCTAAAATATTTATATATGCAAGAAGGGTAAGGGATCTACTGAAATGCAATGTACTTGAAAATATGCGCCTTACTACATGATCTAGGAAAATAATTCCTCTTCTTTGGACTTTAAAGCCTTTCAGTGAACCCTGGGCTAAGAGTTCTTAAAAGTCATTGTTTCATACATGATAGGAAAACTGGGTGACAGAATTCAGGAACTGGCTAGGAAGTTCATTCCTGGTATACCTATGAAGCATGAGGAAGTATTTGGGGCCTTGACTGAGCTGAGGCTATGAGAAACCCTGTAGAATCAGAGGGACTGTGAATTTCCTGATATTGTCTCTGACCCAGGGAACTTTGTATTAGTCTTGCTCAGATACAGATATTCTCTGCATAATGTTGTGTGTAAGGATAAAGATGACTATATTGTAAAGAAGAACCAACTGGGAAGGCCAGGTAAAAGTATTCTTTGCCCTTCACTTCTGGGTTTTTCTGCCCATAAACTGGCAGCTCTGGTCAGTTCCACAGTCAATGCACTAGATGGTTTGAGATATCATGCACAAATCTGGTCTCAGTGAAACCTTCCACTCCTGTTCTGCACATGACTTCCCCTTCTGCTCATCTAAGCCTAAAGAAGACCAAAAAAACTTCGTTTTGGGCAGAATATTTATCAAGCTGAGTTTCTGTTTGGAGCTTTCATTAGCTCCTGTGTGGGGGAATATTTCTCTCTTTTTGTCCATTTCCACGTTACTCTTCCTATTTTTTTAAGTATATTTTATTGATTATATTGTTACAGTAGTCCCAATTTTTTTCCCTTTACTCCCCTCTGCCCAGAACCCCCCTTCACTCCAGCAATTCCACCTTCCTTAGTTCATGACCATGGGTCATGCATATAAGTTCCTTGACTTCACCCTTTCCTATATCATTAACTTCCCACTGTCTATTTTGTACCAACCAATTATGCTTCTTCATTCCTACACCATTTCCCCATTTCTCCCCCTTCCCCCTCCCAGCTGGTAACCCTGCAAATGATCCCCATACCCAAGACTCTGTTTCTATTCTGGTTTGCTTAGTTGGATTTTGTTTCTATTTTTTAGATTTAGTTGTTGATAGTTGTGAGTTTGTTGTCATTTTAGTGTTCATAGTTTTGATCTTCTTTTTCTTAAGTAAGTCCCTTTGACATTTCATATAATAATGGCTTGGTGATGATGAACTCCTTTAGCTTTAGCTTTGTTGGATAGAGTAATCTTGGTTGTAAGTCCTTGCCTTTCATCACATTGAATACTTCTTGCCAGTCCCTTCTTGCCTGCAAAGTGTCTTTGGAGAAATCAGCTGATAGTCTTATAGGCACCCCTTTGTAGGTAACTCTTTGCTTTTCTCTTGCTGCTTTTAAGATTCTCTCTTTATCTTGAACCCTTATCATTTTAATGATGATGTGTCTTGGTGTGTTCCTCTTTGGGTCTAGCTTGTTTGGGAATCTCTGTGCTTCCTGGACTTGTATATCTATTTTCTTCACCAAATTTGGCAAGTTTCCCTTCACTATTTTCTCACATAAGCTTTCAATTTCTTGCTCTTTCCCTTCTCCTTCTGACACCCCTATGATTTGTATGTTGGCCCATTTGAAGTTGTCCCAGCCTCTCCTCATTTTTTTCAATTCTTTTTTCCTCATTCTGTACTGGTTGACTGGTTTATTTTTTTCTTCCTTATATTCCAAATCATTGATTTGAACCCTGGTTTCCTTCCCTTCACCACTGGTTTTGTGTGGATTTTCCTTCATTTCACTTAGCATAGCCTTCACTTCTTCCCTTATGCATTTGCCATACTCAAGGATATCTGTCAAGCCTGTGAGCATCTTTATCACCAGTGTTTTGAATTCTTGGTCTGTGAGGTTGGCTGTCTCCTCATCTGTTAGGTTGGCTATCTCCTCGTCACTTAATTCTCCCACTGGAACCTTGACCCGTTCCCTCTTTTGAGCCAAACTTCTCTGTCTCCTCATCTTGACAGATTCCTGTATTTGTTTGCCCCTGTGTCTTAGGTAGAGCTGTAGCACCTGTTACATTGGAAAAGGCAGAGCCTTAGATGTTTATGTGTACAGGTGACCTGTTTCACCACGTTGTGGCACTGTAGGTGGGGGAGGGGTCTGAGAGAGAACATTACCGCTTGCTCAGCACTTGCCACTTTTCCAGGCACTTGTCCCGTTTCTGTATGAGACTGACACCTCTTTCGTTGTTGCCCTGGCTGTTGTCCCCAGAGTGGGTTGGTCTGTAGATGTTCTAGGATCATGGGGGCCCTTTAAACAAGCAAACTCTACTGAGAAACTGGTAGTTTCTTCCTCCTCCCTAATCCCCACTAGTTTCCACAGTTAGAAGCAACGAGGCTTTATTTTCCCCAGCACTGGGACCGTGAGCTGTGCGGTCTGGTCTGGTGCTGGGAATGCTCCTCAGGTGTCCCTCCTGACTTTTTAAAATGTGTAACTGCACTTTCCCCTGGCCTGCCACTGCCGCTGCTGCTGCCACCACCACATCTCATCCTCTCCACCCAGGGTCCTTCCCTCCTACTTGCCTAGATGAGTATTTCTTCTTTTTATCTTTGTTTGTTGGACTTCAATGCAGCTTGATTTTCTGGAACTTCTGATTGCCTCTAGTTTTGAGGTAGTTGTATTCCTTCTTAGTTGTTGAGGGAGGTCCAGTGTGTCTCTCTTGGCCTCCATTTTGCCTGAAATGAAATTAATAATAAATCTTTTGATACTCTCAGAAAAGTATTGTGTTATAAGCAAGTCTTTGTAGAACTTCTATCCTCTTTTCATTCAATCGTGTAATAAATTAAAATCCCAGACATACTTTTATTAAAGTCCTAGGTGAGTGACCTGTGTTGTTTCTTTCCCCAGGGCTATATATAGTGTGACCCTTATAGATAAAGAGATGCTCATGGTTTTTATCAGAAGAGACAGATACTGAATCTAGACCACAGCTGAGCTCCTTCTCTCGCCACCCCAAATGGTTTTGCAGCAAAATTACTAAACTTTCTAAGGTGTTTTGTTCAGACTTCATCATTTTCTTATGTAAGTGCCATGCTTTCCCCCATCCTACACTGGAATATGATTTAACAAATACGTATATGGGGAATAAATTGTTACAAATTTTCTTATTCTGTCTTAAGCTTCATGGCACCTGAATATTGTTCTTCTATTACCAAGTTAAGGTAATTTTTCTCTCTCTCCCACATCAACATGCAATTTTCCCTTATCTTCACTTGCCATGTTTATTTACCAAGTCCTATTATTTCTTGCTCTTCCTCTCCTGTCCACATCTCTCAACTACATGCAATGTCTTTGTCATAGTCTTGAACCATTTTATTAGTTGCCTTTGTTGTTATAGCTGCTTTACAATTCAGTTTATTGAACAAATCTATACCTTTTCCATAATGTACATTTCATCATATTTAGCCAAAAATCATATTTCAGTGTTTCACCTTTGTGCAAAGTAGTGGTTCCCAACCTGTGGGTTGTGACTCCTTTGGGGGTTGAACAACCCTTTCACAGGGATTGCCTAAGACCATCGTAAAACACACATATAATTACATATTGTTTTTGTGATTAATCACTATGCTTTAATTATGTTCAATTTGTAACAGTGAAAATACATCCTTCATATCAGATAGTTACATTACAATTCATAACAGTAGCAAAATTACAGTTATAAAGTAGCAATAAAAATAATTTTATGGTTGGGGGTCACCACACATGAGGAACTATATTAAAGGGTCGCGGCGTTAGGAAGGTTGAGAACCACTGGTGTAAAGTATGTCCACCCCAAATCATGTGAATCATATAGAGTGCCTTGTACCACTCTGGGCATTTTTAGTTGCACTATAAGTGTTAGTTGGACAAATTAAATGATGTTTCAGAAACTTTTTTTCTGGAGTAATAGGAACAGTAGTGGAAGCTGGGAAAGATAGAATGTTTGCAAAACAATTAGAGTATCCTAGACTCTTCTCATAAAAAATAGCTCTTTGAAGAGTGGTATGACCCCAATTTGCATTATACCTCATACATGAAACTGACAAAGCTTGAGAATAATTACCACACCCTCCTTTTCCTTTTCCTTTACTCTACATTTTGTTCTGATCTTAAAATACAGGTCCTGAAGAGGAACTAAGTGTTTTTCTTCTCTTCTCTAAGCTTCAAGAGGCAGGGTTTATGTGGAAACACGAAGAGGTATAAGCCACTGGAGAGCTGTCCAAGTGACTCATTTTTTGAGCAAATAAATGTATAGCCCTAAAATTTAACTATCTCATGTTGGCATATCCATGGGTGGGATTGACCCTCAGGATGACCAGCTATGAGGATTGGCCATGATCACAAAAGATGAGCTTTTGTGTGTGGGCTGACCTTATGGAGTAGCAGTCAGTTTAGTGGGTCTCTAGTGTCAGCCAAATCTGCCCTTCAGGTGTATCTTTTGTGGAGTAGATTAGGTGGTGTCCTGGTGTAACCTATAGCTGTTAAGTAGGTGAGTTATTTCTGGAGCTTCTTGGAGAAGCTCTGGTGCAGAAGGTCAGCCTGTGTCAGGGTTGGAGCCTCTTGATGGAGCTACAAAGTGATCTGAGGCTGGTTGCCCCTTGTGCTGTCTTGGAGGTGCTTGGGAGAGGCTACGCTGCTTACTGAGGTGAATTGCTGCTTGAGTCAGGCTTGGGTCTCTTTAGTGGTAATTACAATCCAGGCCAAGACTGGCTACCATTTATGCTAGGCTTGGGGCCACCTGATGAGAGTTACAATGCAAGTTGAAACTGGTTGCCACTTTTGCTGGGTTTGGGACCACTTAGCAAGAGCTACAAGTTACACTGAGGCCAACACTGCTTGTTTGGGGTTCTTGGACATTTTGGAAAAGTTTGCAGCACAAACTAGGTAGGCTGCTTTTGTGGAGGAGTTGTTGGAAGAGGCTTGGTCTTGGAGGGTGAGTGGGTGGGGTAGGATCTCACAGAATCACCTGGAAGGGGTTACTGGTATAAGGCAGGTTAATAGAGAACATCAATTTGGCACCTACCTGCACCATGCCAACTGCGTGGAATCAGATTTCAACAACCCTGGTGAGAGTTGTCTCAACCCTTTCCCCACCAACACTTATCCTGAAGTCAGTCAATTCAGTTCCTCCCTGTCTGTCCATTCTGCTTTTTAAGCTGCTTCCCCTTCATTGGAGCTTAGAGAGAGTGAGTCCATGAGAGAGTGAATCTGTGTGCAGGACTTTAAGAGGAACATCTAGGTCTCTGGCAGGCTATTGTTTTTCTCTTGATACAATCCTTTCTGGTTTTCACAGCCAAATGTTATGGGGACTTACCTTCCTAACATTGATGCTCCAGGTTGGAGAGTTCAGTATGGGTCTAGAACCCTCAGGAAGACCTCTGCAACTTAGGTATCCATCCTGATTCTTAATTGCCTCACTGTGATTTTGGGATGCCCATTTTACATCTCTGACACTCCTTCCAGTTTCAGCATAGCTTCTTTTTATATCCTTATAGGAATTCTGTTCAGCTAGTCTGCAGGAAGTTCTCAATGATGGTTATCCTCTAAGTTAGTTGTAATTTTTATTTGGTTGTGTGAAGAGGTGAGTGCATAGTTTACCTACTCTGCCATCTTGACTGGCAGTCTGTACCTAATTGTGACATAAATTTAAGAAGTACTCAAAGAATGATGAAAATGTGTCCAAGGGATTTAGGACCTAGCAGGAAGGGGCTCTTGCTGGTCAAATGTGAGACAATTTGTGCACCAATGTTAATAAAGTTAGTAATAGACTATAATCCTTCAATAAAATAAAAACTTATATATTTGTATTGAATAAATGAATTTATAAATAATGGGGAAGAAGGAAAAGCTCCTTTTTACTGTAGAATTTCAACAAATAAACAAAATAGAAATTATACATTTAAAAGTCACTGTTCAGTAATCAGCCTAGAAATAATTGATTCAGGCAAGATAATAAATTGATACTAACACTAGTGAGGCATGATGGAGTGAGCAGGTTGACCAAAAAAAACCTGTAAAATAAATATAATAGTTAAAAAACATTATTTCAGAACTCTGGAAATTGACCAAAGGCAAAAACCAATTTGAGAACTGTCTACTCATGACCTTTGGGTAGAAACAGTGGGAATCTGCCTCCAATATTATTGCTACTTTAACCTTCACAAAACTTCTGATCTATAACTTTTTTTATATTTCTCATTTCTTTCCATTTTTGTCTTTACTACATGATATTTATATCCAGTGACATACCTACTCCTACTATGCCTGTCCTCTCCCTGATGGCAGAGCAAAATAAAAGTAAACCATACCAGTATGCCTAATCCTAACTCTAACACTACCTCCTCCTGAGTCTTAAAAATAATTCCTGGATCCTCTTAGATATACCTAATAGGTATACTCATGATGTGAAAAAGATTTGTCATTGGAAATTAAAGGACAATAAAATTGAGTTTCTGGTACTTGAAAGGAGAAGTCGTTACAAAAGCTGAGGTTGTTTTTTCCTTGTTAACTTCCTCATCACGTTTGGGTATGGGACACCAAAGGAAGTTAAATAATCTGCCAGGACACTACCACAGAATAAGGGAAATATAAAATGCCACCCTGAACTTTTAAAGAATTTCATATTTTGCATTAAAAATTTATATGGATTTTATTTAAAAGATAATGTCATCAGGTTTGTTTACTTTGGCATACACAATACAACAGCCTATGTTAAGGGGATCAGAGGGAAATTACATTGCTCAAAGGTAGATTTTCTATGAAAGTTTTGCAGATGTCAGCATGAACCTGGATAAACACATGTTTTAAAATATTCTGCACTCTACTAATATATATGAAATGGAGTCCTTGGCAAATTAGCTTTTTAGTATTAATGAAAATGTGAAAAAAGAGTTTAGTTCTCAAAAGAGTTTGGAAAACATTGATTTAAATGATTTAAAACATTTGGTGGAAAACCAGAAGTGGCTTCACAACTCACAGTGATTATTCAATGTTCTGATGGGACCATATGTCTTACTCAGCTTATTTGGGATTTTTTTTCTTCCTAATGTTTGATATATTAATAATTAGAGTTCACATATTATAAGCCCATGTCTCCCTGATTATAGTGATAGGTTTAAAGAAAAGCCAACAAGTCCATCAGAGTGCTCATCAGGATTTTTCATCCACACTTCTATATGGAGTAGGCTGATTAATAAAAATGAAGCTATCATAGAGAAATTAAAATGAGGTGTAAGAAAATAAAGACTTTAGGTAAATAACTTAACCCTAATAAATATCTATTGCCAAGTTCAAGACCTTATTTTCCTTTCCCCCTTCTTTGTCAACCTGAATACATGGCAGACCACATAAAAAAGGTTAAATAAAATTGTGCTGCAATTAACATAAAATGTATTACGAAGAAATCTAATTAAATATCAGGGCTTGCTAAATATGAGTTGGCTGTGCCTTTGACCTAGTCTCTTTCTCTTTTATTGGAGCAGAGGTACATGCCCCAATCAGAAACAATCAGAAAGACAGGGAAAACTTTTTCTAGGAAAGCTTATATACAGATCATGTATCATAGGAATGTTCACTTGAAACCTATGTAATCTTATTAACCAATGTCACCCAATAAATTTAATAAAAATTAAAAGAAACAGGTCAGGGGAGAAATCTAACTTATTATCCAGGAGAAAGTCATGTGACTGAGAGAAGAAAGGGTACAAAAGGAGGGTACTGAAACTTGTCCTAGGACCTCATTTTTCAGCTACAACTTCCTGAAATTTTCAAAATACAGGATGACAGAAAATATTTTCACTTCTTTGACATTTTCATGCTGCACCATCCAGAGCAAACCATTGTTAATATATGTTTAAACTTCTGCTCTCACAGAAGTGAGAACTAAAAACATAAAACACAAAAACCTTGTTATTGATATTCTCTGACAGAATGTTTGTATCAACACCTGTCTTTTAACAAATTTACATTTGTTTTGGGATTCTTCCACTTATAGTTTCCAAAATTATCTCTCTCAGACACTTGGCAGCAGGTTCTAATCTAAAAGTTTGAGTCCCATTCTTGCCTTTATAATAGGCAAGGACAATGAATGTGGTAACTTTCTATTTTGGGAAGTAGATGGGTATTCTGCTTCAAGCTCTCTCACAAAGGTTGTAATCAAGCTGTCAACTGAGGTTTTGGTTTGATTTGAAGACTACACTGAGTAAGGGTATGCTTCCCTGATTACTTTTATGGACTGATTGTGTCCCCCCAGATTTTAAGATTGAAGCTCTAACTCCCAATGTGACCTATTTGGAGATAGAACATATAGGGAGGTTACTGAGGTTAAATGAGGTTTTAAGAGTGGGGCCCCAATCCAATATAATTAGTATCCTTATAAAGAGAGAAGATACCAGTGGGCTCTCTTTCTTTCCTCACACACAAGAAAAAGGCCATGTGAGAACAAGTGGTGATCTGTAAGTCAGGAATAGAGTTCTTGCTGCACACCAAATTTGTCATCACCTTGATCATAAACTTTTAGTCTCCTGAACTGTGATAAAATAAATCTCAGTTGTTTAATTCACCCAACCTGTGGTATTTTGCTATGGTAGCCCAAGCAGTCTAATATAGTTATGCATAAAATTGTTGACAGGATTGTTATTAATGGGATATTTTACTGAGGGACTCAGTATGTTACTGAACTAGACAGAGACTGTGTTAAATTCACTGACATATTGACCTCTCCACAGGGCAGAGAATGTGAGTTTTTTTAGCAAGAGAGAAAATACTAGAAATATGAAATCATAATCAATTATAACCTAATCTTGAAAGTGACATTTCAGCACTATTGCTATGTCCTATTCATTAGAAGCAAGTCATTACTTCCAGCCCATGACAAGGGGAGGGGATTACACAAGGCATCCATACTTGTAGACATAGTATTTGAAGAAACATTTGAAGACATTGGTAATTATTTTAAGAATCTAAACAAAGAGTAAACAAAAATTGAACAAGACATCCAAAGATAGATTGTATAACATGTAATAGTGTAACATATTTGTAATTGGAATACCAAGAGAAAAACAGTGATAGAATGGGGCAGAAAAATTATTTGAAAAATGATGGTCAAGAATTAATGACAAACCTGGCTGCTGTGGCTCAGTGGATTGAGCGTTGGCCTTCGAACCAAGTGTCGCTGGTTTGATTCCCAGTCAGGGCACATGACTAGGTTACATGTCAGGTCCCCAGTTTGGGGCGCGAGTGAGAGGCAACCACACAGTGATGATTCTCTCTCTTCCTCCTTTCTCCTCTCTCTAAAAACAAACAAACAAACAAATAAATAAATTATTTAAAGACTATTAATGACAGACACCAAATCACAGGTTCAACATACTTAAAAAACACCAAACAAGAAAAGAATACTCTGTACTTGGGTATCTTATATTAGAGAGAGAGAGAGAGAGAGAGAGAGAGAGAGAGAGAGAGAGAGAGAGAGAGAGAGGAGAATGTTAAAGTCAGCCAGAGAAAAAAACATGCAGAGGGAACAAAATAATAATTATAGTAGATTTTATATCAAAATTATGTAGGCATGAAGGTAGTGAAGATGACATTTATTAAGAGCTAAAAGAAAGCTATAACCTGTTAACCCAGAATACTATGCACAGTGAAAAAATATTTTTAAAACTTAAGGAAAAATTTTAAAATTCTTCAAACAGAATTTGAGAGAATTCATTACCAGCAGATCTCCATTAGGTTTAGTGACTTACTTCTAAAGAATAAAGTATGGAAAGGGGAGAATAATGACTACAGTGGGAAAATAAAACACCAACTCAACCAAATAATCAAAGGTTACATCCCCAGTAATGACATTCATATATCATGTATCCCTGTTACATGTCATGATAAGTAACACACTTCAATTCTGTGATATTCTTTTCAAAATCCCATTATTCCAATCTATTAATGAGAAAAACACTAGAAAACCCCTCAAAATAAGAAAGGTCTAATAATACACAGCCAAGACTTCTCAAAACTGTTAAGGTAATGAGATACATGGAAAGACTGAGAAAACTCACAGAGCAGAGACTAAGGAGATAGGACAACCAAATGTGATATGATATTCTGGATGGGATCCTGGAACAGAAAAGGGATGTTAATAAAAAAATTGGTGAAATCCAAATACTGTCTGGAATGTATTTCATAGTGATTATATTAGTATCTTAAGGCTGCTGTAACAAGGTATCACTTTTTTTTTTTTTTTTTACAATTCTGGAAACTAGAAGTCCTAAATCAAGGTTTAAGCAAGGCTATGCTCCTTTCAAAAGTTCTAAAGTAGGATCCTTCCTTGCCTCTTTTATCTCCTGCCTGTTGCCAGAAGCCTAGGCATTTCTTGACTTTTAGAGTTATTATTCTAATTTCTACCTCCATCATCACATGGCATTCTTCCTGTGTATCTCTGTATCCAAATTTTTCTCTAATTACAAGCTACTTACTAGTCATTAGATTAGAACACAACCTGATACACTACAACCTCATCTCACCTTGACTATGTCTTCAAAGACCCTATTTCCAAAGGAGGTTACAGTTACAGACACCTGTGATTAGGACTTGACCATATCTTTTGGGAGAACACAATTCAACCCACAACAGTAATGTATTAATGTTGTTTTCTCAGTTTTGACAAATGTTCCATAAAATGTAAGGTGATAACATTAGGGACAATTGAAAATGGATGAGTAGCAAATGGGAACTCTCTTCACTGTCTTTGCAACTTTTCTGTAAACCTAAAATTATTCTAAAATAAAATATTTATTTAAAAAGAGAAATGTGAAGTGTATCTTTGTGAAAGCTATGCTTATAAAATGTTTTGAAAAATAGGCAAAAGGGCAAGCTCTCTTATACCTGAGAATGTAAACATGGTCTATTGGAAGCATTTATATTACTACAAATCCCAGAAATATGTATAACAAAAGTTTCTTAAGTCATAATATAATCCTTTTTTTTATTTTAAGGAATCTTTATCTGAAGTTTTTATAGTTCAGTGTGGTCATAAGTCAATATTTATTTAGGATGGATGAGAAGTTCTCTTTTCCTTCCCTATAATTTATGTGGCATTGTTATAGATGGTGCTGCTGAAATTTAGGGTAAACTATATCATTGTGCAAAGAAGCAAGAGATAAAAAGGGCAGAGACAGGACTTCCAGTCAAGATGGTGGCATAAGTATACATGGCTTACCTCCTCTCACAACCACAGCAAAATTACAACTAAATTATAAAACAACTATCACTCAGAACTGGCAGAAATCAAGGTGAATGAAAGTTTGACAACTACAAAATTAAAGAAACCATATCCATCCAGACTCGTAGGAGGGGTTGAGACATGAAATGGGCTGGTCCTACATCCATATGTGGTGTATAAAAATCCAGGAGGGATATGTCAGGAGCAAGGAGTCTCAGTCTGACAGCAGGGTACCCCAGCCCAGGGTTCCAGTGCCAGGAAGATAGGTCCCCATAACTTCTGGCTGCAAAAACCAGCAGGGATTGAGTCAGTGGAAGAAACTTCAGGAGTCCCAAGTAGTTTCTTAAAAAACTCACACACGAACTTCCTCAGACTTGCTTCCTCTGAGCTCCAGTGATGGGTACCAGCTTGAAAGGCACCAGTGGCATACAGGGGGTAACTGAAATATCTAGCATCAAGGCAGGAGCTGGGGGACAGCTTTCTCCCAGACAGGAAGGCAGGCAGAACCACAGAGCCAGTAGGTAAGTGTCATATTTGAGACTCCTTCAACCAGGCTAACAATGTTTGCTCTGCCCTGGAGATCCCCTGAGGCTCCTTTCCACCCAACTTACAGCTGCTAACAGAGACTTTTGCACATGAATGGCTGGTCTTGGCTCTGCTTCACAACTTTCTAAATCCTTTCAAACAAGCAACAGCCCTTCATACCTCTTGCTAACTGGCCTCAGGCACAGCACTGGCACAGCCTAGATTCACAGCTTGGCTTTACCTGGGAATCTCCAAGCCCAGCACAAGTAGCAACCATTTAAGATTGCTCTATAGCTCAGACAGGTTGGCCCTGGGCAAAACACAGGCGGGCCTGACGTTTGCCTGCACCACTGGGGAAATCCCAGGGCCTGTGCACCCAGTGGACAGCCACAGACCACATCAAACAAACAACCACTTTGGCTCTGCACAGTTGATCCTCCGTGGAGGGTGGATATTGGTGGTCAGTGGTCACAACCAATCCTTGCAGTTCACTGGCCTGGGTAAATCCCTCCTATTGATCTGCCAACAGTGACCAAGCTCAACTATAAGAGGAAGCATACTCAGCCCACACAGAGGGCACAAATCGAGTACTCAGCTTGGGTGAAAGGAGAGGCTGTGCCACTGAACCCTACAGGACACCTACTACATTAGGTCATGCTAACAAGACACAGAGTCAAATTAGCTCTACCTAATACATAGAAACAAACACAGGGAGGTTGCCAAAACATGGCCCAAATGAAAGAACAGATCAAACCGCCCCACCCAAAAGAAAGCACTAAACGAAATGGAGATAAGCAATCTAGCAATCTAGATGCAGAGTTCAGAACACTGGTTAAAAGGGTGCTCAAGGAACTTAGTGAGGACTGCAACAATATCAGGGCAGCCTTGTTCTGAGAAATCACCTGGAGACCACTGTGGGATCAGGCAATGTGTTATTGTGGGTAAAAAGGGGGAAGGGGGGTGGAGGGGGAGAGGCAGCTCCCAGATCAACTCAAGGGCTCATAGGAGCAGGGGGAATAAGGAGCAATGGAACAGGGACTGGGGACCGGGGAATGGGCAACGAGGACTTCCAGTCCTCATTGTGGGCCGGTAGAAGTCCCACCCGCACTTCTGCAGGCTCCTTTTTTATATTTGTCAACCACAAATTTTGGTGAGGGTGAGTTTGCTTATCAACATATTCAGTAGGTCATTTACATCTCATTGCTGCCCCCCCGCCCCCCCCCCCCCCCCGCACACACACCAGGTTAGTTAACATTTTGGGCTAGGTCCATCAGGATATCCTTTGGGAATGACTAAGTCCTAAGCCAGGTTGATTAGTATATACCAAAAGTCCAGGTGTGCATTCTAGCTGTCTCCATGTTCTGACAGACAACATAAAAAGAAGATACAGCCAGAAATGAAGGATACACTAATTGAAACAAAGAACACTTTATGGGGAGACAGCAGTAGAGTGGATAAAGCTGAGAATTGAATTGATAATATGGAACATAAGGAAACAAAAGCAATCAAAACAACAACAATAAAAAAGAATAAAAAAAAATGAGGATAGTATAAGCAGTCTCTGGGACAACTTCAAGAGGTCCAACATTCGCATCATAGGAGTGCCAGAAGGAGAAGAGAAAGAGCAAGAAATTGGAAATATATTTGAAAAAATAATGAAATAAAACTTCCCTAATACACTGAAGGAAATGGACATGCAAGTCCAGAAAGCACATAGAGTCCCAAATAAGATGGAGGCAAATAAGTACACTCCAGGACACATCACAATTAAAATGCCAAAGGTTAGAGAATAAGAGAGAATCTTAAAAGCAGCAAGAGAAAAGCAGTTTATTACCTATAGAGAAGTCCCCCTAAGGCTGTCAGCTGATTTATCAAAAGAAAATTTGCAGGCTAGAAGGGATTGACAAGAAATATGAAAGGCATGAAAAGTAGGAACCTACAGCTAAGGTTGCTCTACCCAGCAAAGATATACAGGTATTCCCTGTATAAAATGGTACTTTTATAACACGGTTGTCCTGGCTGGTTTGGCTCAGTGGATTGAGCGTCGGCCTGCGAGCTAAGTGTCGCTGGTTCGATCTTCCAGTCAGGGCACATCAGAGAAGGAAAACTCTGACTCCAAAAAACCTCCGCTGCCTTGCGGCATACCTCTTCAGGGGAAAGGCTAAGGGAGTAAACCCCGACAGAAAATCCGGAGCCGGAGTCCCTAAGGCGGTTTGACGTTGTAGTCAACACCGGCAACTCCTGCGGCGCACCTGAAGCCAAGCTGTATTGACTCCGTCTTTCCCTTGGACCCTTCAGCTGCGAAGAGAGGGGGGGTCTGCTGCATGGGCAACAGCAGACCCTCCATATCACCCTGCCCAGGCTCTGTAGCTTCAGCTTCACTGGAGAGGACACTCCAGCGTCATCGCAAGATGTCGATTCAACACGGGAGGAGACAGATACCGTATCACTCCCGAGTCGGACTGCACAGCCATTCTCGGCGGTGCAGATAGACTCTTAAGAAGCTACACCATCGGGAGATCCAAGATGGCGGAGGAGTAAGTGGAAGCTACACTAACCTCCTCCCAGGACCAGTCTGGATTTACAACTTAATTTTGGAGAAATCATCTGAAATAACCAACGGAACACTAGCTGGAAAGAAGTCTTATAACCACGGAGAGACAGAAAAGGCCGCTACATCACAACTTGACCGGTAGGGAGTGCGGAGACGTGGAAGGGCTGGATGGGCTCACACGGGTGGCAGCTGAAGGGACTGAGAAACAGCTCAGCAGCCGGGGATTCCCCCTGAGAAGGGCAGGGTCTAAACCCCCAGCTGGGCTTCCCAGCCTACAGCAACAGAGTGGAAAGTAAAATAGTATCAGCTGTGAAAAGCGAAAAGCCACAGGGTTTCTTGCTAGCCAGTGAGAAACAGCAGGAGAAAAAGAGCTCTTAAATGGATCACATATGAAAATATTTTGGCCCCCACTTACCCTGGGCTCAAGCAGAGGGAAGGCAGAGAGGACTGGAGACACTTGGGGAGAGTTTGGCACGGTGGCTTTGAGGGGAGAACCGGAGGAGCAGCCGGCTGGGTCCCAGTGCTGACTCATCCCCAGTACTGCAGGCAGACCATTCCCCTCCAAGTGGTGTCAGCCTGAGGGGAAGCAAAAGCCCTGCCTACAGGAATTAAGCTGCCACACCCACAGTCCTTAAGCTTGACAGCTAATCACAGATTGAATAGATTAACAATCAAAGAAGACAGACAACAGCAGTAGATCCCTGGAAGTCTCCAACAGGCTGCCTAGGGCCAGACTGGTACATGATCTGACGCCACCAGAGGCAGATCCAGGAAGTGCAGATCATTCTAAGAAGCACCAACAAACAATAGGAGTCAAAAAAATGGGGAGACAGAGAAACAACCTCCCATCAAAAGGAAAGGTAGAATCCCCAGAAAGAGTGCTAAATGAAATAGAGGGAAGCGAACTATCAGATATGGAATTCAAAACATGGATTATGGAGAAGCTGAATGAGCTCAGCGGAAACTACAAAGAACTCCAGAAAAACTACAAGGATCTCACAGAAAATTATGTGAGCATGAAAAAGGACATAGAACTTATCAATAAGAGCCAGGAGGAAATGAAGGATACGATCTCTGAATTGAAGAACACAGTAGAAGGAATTAAAAGCAGGCTAGAGGAAGCAGAAGATCGGATCAGCGAGCTGGAGGACAACCCACACAAAAACTCCCAGACAATGCAACAAAATGAAAAAAGACTGAACAAGACTGAAGAGGTTCTAAGACAGCTGCAGGACAACATGAAACGCAATAATATCCGTATCATAGGAATTCCAGAAGGAGAAGAAGAAGAGCAAGGGATAGAAAACCTCTTTGAAAAACTAATGACAGAAAACTTCCCTAACATGATGAGAGAAAGAGTCACGCAAATCCAGGAAGCACAGAGGGTCCCAATGAAGATGAACCCCAACAGGCCCACCTCAAGACACATCATAATTAAAATGGCAACATTCAAAGACAAAGAGAGAATCCTAAAAGCAGCAAGAGAAAAACAACTAATAACATACAAGGGTACTCCAATAAGGCTATCATCAGATTTCTCAGCAGAAACACTACAAGCCAGAAGGGAATGGCAAAAAATATTCCAAGCAATGAAAAACAAAGGCCTACAACCTAGAATACTATGCCCAGCAAAGCTCTCATTCAAAATGGAGGGTGAAATAAGGAGCTTCCAAGACAAAAGAAGGCTAAAAGAATACATCTCCACCAAACCAGCAATGCAAGAGATGCTAAAGGGTCTGCTCTAAGAAGATAAAGAAACAGAGAGAGACAGAGAAGAACACGAATAAAAGGGGGAAAATGACAATGAATAAGTACTTATCGGTAATAACCTTAAATGTAAATGGATTAAATGCTCCAATTAAAAGACATAGGGTAGCTGAATGGATTAGAAAGAATGACCCACATATATGCTGTCTACAAGAGACCCACCTTAGAACAAAAGATCTACACAGACTGAAAGTGAAGGGATGGAAAAAAGTATTTCAAGCAAACGGGCATGAAAAAAAAGCCGGGGTAGCAATACTTATATCAGACAAAACAGATTTCACAGCAAAATCCATAAAAAGAGACAAAAAAGGGCATTTCATAATACTTAAGGGAAAAATCCATCAAGAAGATATAACCCTTATAAATATATATGCACCCAACTTAGGAGCACCCAAATATATAAGGAAACTTTTGAAAGACTCCAAGAAAGATATAGACAACAACACACTCATAGTAGGGGACTTTAACACCCCATTGTCAACAATGGACAGATCTTCGAAGCAAAGAAACACCAAAGATATTGAGGCACTGAACAACACTCTAGATCAAATGGACTTAGTCAATATATATAGAAGTTTTCACCCCAAAGAAGCAAAATATACATACTTCTCAAGTGCACATGGAACATTTTCAAAGATAGACCACATGGTAGGACACAAAACAAGCCTTAACAAATTCAAGAAAATTGAAATTATATCAAGCATCTTCTCAGATCACAATGGCTTAAAATTGGAAATCAACCTCAAGGAAAAAACTCAAAAACATTCAAACTCATGGAGAATGAATAACATGGTATTAAATAATGAATGGGTTAACAACGACATCAAGGAAGAAATCAAAAAGTTTCTGGAAACTAATGATAATGAACACACAACAACCCAAAACCTATGGGATACAGCGAAAGCAGTCCTAAGAGGAAAGTTCATAGCAATACAGGCCTACCTAAAAAAGCTAGAAGAATATCTAATAAAAAATTTAACCCTACAGCTACAAGAACTAGAGGAAGAACAACAAGCAAAGCCCAGATCAAGTAGAAGGAAGGAAATCATCAAGATCAGAGCAGAATTAAATGACATAGAGTCTAAACTAACAATTCAAAAGATCAACAAAAGTAGGAGTTGGTTCTTTGAAAAAATAAACAAAATTGACAAGCCTTTAACCAGGCTCATCAAGAAAAAAAGAGAGAGGACCCAAATAAATAAAATCAGAAATGAAAGAGGAGAAATCACAACTGATCCTTTGTATACCACAGAAATACAAAGGATTATAAGAAATTATTACGAACAACTGTATGGCAAGAAATTTGACAACCTAGAGGAAATGGACAAATCCCTGGAAACCTATAGTCTTCCCAAACTGAATCAAGAAGAAGCAGAAAGTCTGAATAGACCAATAACAGCTAGTGAAATTGAAGCAGTAATCAAAAAACTCCCAACACACAAAAGCCCTGGACCGGATGGCTTCACAAGTGAATTCTACAAAACATTTAGGAAAGAACTAACTCCTATCCTTCTCAGACTATTCCAAAAGATACAAGAAGAGGGAAGACTGCCAAACTCATTCTATGAAGCCAGTATAACCCTAATTCCAAAACCAGGTCAAGACACAACAAAGAAAGAAAACTACAGGCCAATATCGCTGATGAACATAGATGCTAAAATCCTCAACAAGATATTGGCAAACCGGATCCAGCAACACATTAGAAAGATCATACACCACGATCAAGTAGGATTCATCCCAGGGATGCAAGGATGGTTTAATATTCGCAAATCAATAAACGTAATACACCACATAAACAAAATGAAAGACAAAAACCACATGATAATATCAATAGATGCAGAAAAAGCATTTGATAAAGTACAACACCCATTTATGATAAAAACTCTCAGCAAAATGGGAATAGAGGGAGCATACCTCAACATAATAAAGGCCATATATGAGAAACCTGAAGCCAACATCATACTCAATGGGCAAAAACTGAGAGCATTCCCCCTGAGATCAGGAACAAGACAAGGATGTCCGCTCTCTTCACTCCTATTCAACATAGTCTTGAAGTTCTAGCCACCGCAATCAGACAAGAAAGAGAAATAAAAGGCATCCAAATTGGAAAAGAGGAAGTAAAACTGTCATTATTTGCAGATGACATGATAGTGTACATAGAAAACCCTATAGACTCCACAAAAAAACTACTCGACCTAATAAGTGAATTTGGCAAAATAGCAGGATACAAAGTCAATATTAAGAAATCAAAGGCATTTTTATACACCAACAATAAAAACTCAGAGATAGAAACTGAAAGAAAAATCCCATTTACTATAGCAACAAGAAAAATAAAATACCTAGGAATAAACTTAACCAAGGAGGTAAAAGACCTGTACTCAGAAAACTACATAACACTGAAGAAAGAAATTAAAGAAGATACAAATAAATGGAAGCATATACCATGCTCATGGATGGGAAGAATCAACATCATTAAAATGTCCATACTACCCAAAGCAATTTATAGATTCAATGCAATCCCTATTAAAATACCAGCAACATATTTCACATACCTAGAACAAATACTTCAAAAATTTATATGGAACCAAAAAAGAGCCCGAATAGCCACAGCAATTTTGAGGAAGAATACAGTAGGAGGAATCACAATACCTGATATCAAACTATACTACAAGGCCACGGTAATCAAAACAGTCTGGTACTGGCATAAAAACAGACATATAGATCAATGGAACAGAATAGAGAGCCCAGAAATAAACCCAGGTTCATATGGTCATCTAATATTTGACAAAGGGGGAAAGAACATCAAATGGAGTGAAAAGAGCCTCTTTAACAAATAGTGTTGGGAGAACTGGACAGGGACATGCAAAAAAATGAAACTAGACCATCAACTTACACCATACACCAGAATAAACTCAAAATGGATCAAAGACTTAAATGTAAGCCGTGATACCATAAAAGTCCTAGAGGAAAAAATAGGCAGGAAAATTTCAGATATCCCACATAGCAACATTTTCACTGATATATCTCCTAAGGCAAGGGAAATAAAGGAAAGAATAAACAAGTGGGACTACATCAAACTAAAAAGTTTCTGCTCAGCTAAAGAAAACATCAGCAAGATGCAAAGGAAACCAACCATATGGGAAAATATATTCGCCAATGACATCTCAGACAAGGGATTGATCTCCAAAATATATGAAGAACTCATACGACTCAACACCAAGAAGACAGACAACCCAATTAAAAAATGGGCAAAGGACCTGAACAAACACTTCTCCAAAGAAGACATACAGAGGGCCCATAGACATATGAAAGTATGCTCAACATCACTAGCCATCAGAGAGATGCAAATAAAAACCACAATGAGATACCACCTCACACCAGTTAGAATGGCCATAATCAACAAATCAACAAACAACTTGTGCTGGAGAGGATGCGGAGAAACGGAAACCCTGGTGCATTGCTGGTGGGAATGCATACTGGTGCAGCCACTATGGAAAACAGTTTGGAATTTCCTCAAAAAACTAAAAATGGAACTGCCTTTTGAACCAGCAATTCCATTGCTAGGATTATATCCGAAAAATCCTCAAACACCAATTCAAAAGAACCTATGCACTCCAATGTTCATAGCAGCACTATTTACAATAGCGAAGTGCTGGAAACAACCTAAATGCCCATCTGTAGATGAGTGGATCAAAAAACTGTGGTACATTTACACAATGGAGTTCTATGTAGCAGAAAGAAAGAAGGAACTTCTACCATTTGCAACAACATGGATGGAACTAGAGAGAATTATGCTTAGCGAAACAAGCCAGGCAACGAAAGAAAAATACGTTATGCTGTCACCTATTACAGGAAACTAATGAACAACACAAACAAATGAGCAAAATTGAACCAGAGGTATGTAAACAAGGAGTAGACTAACAGTAACAAGGGGGGAGGTGGGAGGGAGAAAAGGGGGTAAGAAGGGGAAGTGTCAAATCAAAGAACATGTATAAATGACCCACAGACATGGGCAACTGAGTGGGGACTGAATGTGGGGGAAGGGAGGGGCAGGGTACAGGGAAGCAAGAGGGGGAAAAAAAAAAGTGAGACAACTGTAATGGAAAAACAAACAAAAAAATTTTTTTTAGTGAGGGAAAATGAAAATATGAAGAATGGAAATGCCAGTTCAGTGAATATTAGGACAAAGATTTTCCTTCACGTTGTATATTTTTCTCCCTATTTGATCTCTCCAGAGTTTGGCATTCTAAACAAGTAAGTAATGACTTAAGTTTCGTTGCATAGAACTAATAAGACCAGTTGTTAATAGAGGTTCCTTTTTTTGACCAAGCCTTTGACTGGAATGTCAAGCCTAAAGGAGACATGCTTGGGCTCAGGTTGTTACCAAAAAGCCCTGAGGAACTGGGAATGACTCTCAAAGGTAATAAAAGCCCGTGAAATAAAAGGCCTGCTGACATGGTTGGTTGTGCGGTCCACAGCAATCTCTCCAGGGAAGGAACGAAGGTTGTTTTCCTGAAAGATGGCTAGAAGGGACCTTAAGGCACAATGGAAAACCAGAAAGACTTGGAAAGGACAGGTGTGTACAGGCAAGGATGAATGCCAGGTATGTGGCCCAGCTTCTGTGCCCTGAAGAGCAGACTGAGGGTCACCCTAAATGTTCCTTGGGTAAGTTCCAGCAAAACAGAACTAAAGATCATAAGTGATCATTTGCTGCTCTTGTTATGTTTATGCAAATGAACAGGATAAATTAAAAATGGACTTAATGTAGTCCCTTTAAAGACAAGGAGAGTAATCTTAGGGAGAAAATTTATTATTCAAGGAAAATCACAATGATCAGTGGCAGACTGTAAAGTAGGGCAGCTAACCGTCTTAAAAGTTTCTTCTCATTTAAAAAATGGTTTCACTTGAAAATTAAACCATATCTGTGATATCACCAAAGAGATTCAAGTTGCAGACAAGTAGAATGTCAAGTGCCTTGCAACTGGATGTCTTCCCAATAAGACAGTCTTACAGATTTAGAGACTTGTTTGTTGGTTATGTTACATAAATTAACATGTGTTTTCTGTTTTCAAAGGGCATAAGCCTATGACCGCATTACCTGAGTGATTGTCTGTACGCATAAGCCTCACTTAATCCTCTCTGCAGCACTACCTCCTGAGACTCAACAGTTTGGCTGAACTAAATGGCTGGGTTGGTGAAGAATGGGGTGGTCTGTGGGCTTCACTTTAGAACTGGTTTCTCTTTTCTATCGTATTGGTTTGGACAGAAAGGACCCAGAGGTCTGAGAGTGGGGAAACCTAAATTATTTCCCTCAGCCCAAACTAAGTATAATGGGCAAAAGGGTTTTGGACAGGCGAGATGTGCCTAGCACACCTTCCTCCAAAGAAGCCCTTTTCTTTTTTTTTTTTTTTCTTCTAATGTGGAACATTGAAAAATTAATCCCTGCCTTTTGTCATCTAGTAGTTATGGATTGAATGATGTCTTTTAACCCTTTTTGCCAAATCTGTTGCCCCCAGAACACAACAAGGACACCAGCCTGCTAAACCAAGCACGCCGTTGTCCGGAGACAGCCAACTGACCTGGAGTCTGCACGATCCTTCCCCATGTGGGAAGGCCACCCTCCCCTCCACACCCCCACTATTATTAGGGATTTCTGGACCCAAGGGTAGGTAGGACGACGACCATGTCCAGCTTGAAGCAGCTAGAGGAGCTTGAGACCTTCGCCCATTGTCCTTTACAAGATTACAAAGGGTCTTAATACCTGAGAGGGAGGGATAGTTATTTTTTATGAACCATGGGTATGGACTTGGGGGGGGATTGCTGGGGGAGGGAGATACTGGGTGGAGGGGAGTAAAGGGGAGAAAATTGGAACTATTGTAACAATGTAATCAATAAAGAAAAGCTGGGAAAAAAATAAGAATATATGCAAAAAAAAAAAAAAAGAAGCTACACCATCATCTCTCGAGACGGATGGCTGCCGACGATAACACGGTTAGAGAATTGGGAAAAAACCCGTATAACATGGTACTTCTATAACACAGTTTTGTTCTAACACAATATGACTGTAGAAGATATCCAAAAACTTCTGGTAGAAGAAGAAACTGATGAAGCAATTTTGGTGGAAATGACATCTGGAATATGGCAAGATAACTTAGGAGATGATAGCACTGATGACAACAATGAAGTTAAACAGTTTACTCTAAAAAGCATAAAGAAAGGCCTAGACTTAGCCGAACAGTCAGAGTCATATTTCTTAAATGAAGATCCTTGCACTGAAAGGAGCACGAAGTTTAAGAGAGGACTTCAAAAGTGCTTAGCACCATATAATGAAATCATAAAGATCCTTCAGCTAAAAGCAAGCAATCTAAAATAACAATTTCTTTGCAAACAGTAGAGCATAGAAATCAAGATAATGCTGAAGAAAGTTCAGAGGATAAGGATATCTTCTCAAAAAGAAACACCAAGTGACGGCCAAGATGGAGGCATAGAGAGACACACTGCGTCTTCCTCCACGACTAAGAAGGAATAAAACTACCTCAAAACTAGAAACAACCAGAAGTTCCAGAAAATCAAACTGCATGGAAGTCCAGCAAACAAAGATATAAAGAAGAAATACTCATCTAGACAGGTGGGAAGGGCGGAGCCAGGGTGGAGAGGATGTGGTGTGGTGGTGGGAGCAGCAGCGGCGGCAGCAGCAGGCTGGCAGAAAGCCGTCACATATTTTAAAGTCAGGAGGAACACCTGGGGAGCTTTCCCAGCTCCTCACTGGACTTAGCAGCTCAAGGTCCCAGCACTAAAATCATGCCTCATTGCTTCTGACTGTGCAGACCAGTGGGGGTTGGGGCGGAGGAGAAACTGCTGGTCTCTCAGCAGAGTCTGTTTGTTTAAAGGTCCCCCACAGTCCTAGAACATCTGCAGACCCACCCACTCTGAGAACAGTAGCCAGGGCAGCAGCTAGAGGGGCACCAGTACGGTGCAAAAGTGGGAGAGGTGCCTGGAAAAGGGGCGAGTGCTGGGCAGGTGGCATTGTTTCCTCTCAGACCCTTCCCCCACATACAGTGCTACAACATAGTGAAACAGGTCGCCCTGTACTGAAGAATCCCTAAGGCTCCGCCCCTTACAACATAACAGGAGCAACAGCTCTACCTGGGATGTGGAAGCAAACAAAGGAGCCTGTCAGAATGGGGAGACAGAGAAGTATGGCCGAAAATGAGAAACAGATTAAGGTTCCAATGGGATAACTAAGCGACGAGAAGATAGCCAACCTACCAGATGAGGAGATAGACAACCCAACAGATACAGAGTTCAAAACACTGGTGATAAAGATGCTCACAAGCTTGACAGATATGCTTGAGTTTGGCAAATGCATAAGAGAAGAAGTGAATGCTATGTTAAGTGAAACAAAGGAAAATCCACACAAAACCAATGGTGAAGGGAAGGAAACGAGGGTTCAAATCAATGATTTGGAACACAAGGAAGAAAAAAACAGTCAACCAGTGCAGAATGAGGAAGCAAGAATTGAAAAAATGAGGAAAACTTCCCCATTTTGTAAAGGAGATGGACATACAGGTCTGGGAAGCATGGAGGGTCCCGGGTGAGCTGGACCCAGAGGGGACCACACCAGGACGCATCATGATTGAGATGCCAAAGGTGAAAAATAAAGAGAGAGTTCTGGGGGCAGCAAGAGTGAAGCAGAGAGTTCCCTACAGGGGGGTGCCTATAGGACTATCAGCTGATTTCTCAGAGGACACTTTGCAGGCAGGAAGGGACTGGCAATCAGTATTCAATGTGATGAAAGGCAACCTGCAACCAGGACTATTCTATCCAGCAAGGCTATCATTTCGAATGGAAGTGCAGATGAAGTGCTTTCCAGATAAGGCAAAGGTAAAGGAGTTCATCATCACCAGGCCATTATTATATGAAATGTCAAAGGGATTTACTTAAGAAAAAAACTGAATCTAAAAAAGAAAAAGAAAATCCAAGTAAGCAAACCAGATAGGGAACAGAATCTTAGGTATAAGGATCATTTGGAGGGTTATGAGCTGGGAGGGCGGAGGGGGAGAAATGGGGATATGGTGAAGGAATTAAGAAGCATAATTGATTGGTACAAAAGAGACAGGGGGAAGTTAAGAATAATATAGGAAAGGGTAAAGCCAAAGAACTTATATGCACGACCCATGGACATGAACTAAGTGGTGTGGGATTGCTGGAGGAAAGGAGGGTACTGGGCAGAGGGGAGCAAAGGGGGAAAAAATGGAACTACTGTAACAACATAATCAATAAAATATACTTAAAAAAAGAAGAAGAAAACACCAAGAAGACAGACAACCCAATTAAAAAATGGGCAAAGGATCAGAACAAGCACTTCTCCAAGGAGGACATAAGAGGGTCCATAGGTATATGAAAGAATGTCTAACATCACTAGCCATCAGAGAAATGCTAATAAAAACCACAATGAGATACCACTTTACACCAGTCAGAATGGCCATCATCAACAAATCAACAAACAGCAAGGGCTGGCAAGGATATGGAGAAACAGGAATCCTAGTGCACCGTTGGTGGGAATGCAGACTGGTGCAGCCTCTATGGAAAACAGTGTGGAATTTCCTCAAAAAACTAAAAATGGAACTGCCTTTTGAACCAGGGATTCCACTGCTAGCATTATACCCGAAGAATCCTGAAACCCCAATTCAGAAGAACTTATGCACCCCTATGTTCATAGCAGTGCTATTTACAATAGCCAAGTGCTGGGAACAGCCTACATGCCCATCTGTAGATGAGTGGATCAAAAAACTGTGGTACATTTACACAATGGAATACTATGCAGCAGAAAGAAAGAAGGAACTCCTACCATTTGCGATAACATGGATGGAACTGGAGAGTATTATGCTTAGCGAAATAAGCCAGGAAATGAAAGACAAATACCATATAATATCACCTAATACAGAAAACTAATGAACAGCACAAACAAATGAACAAAATTGAACCAGAGGCATGTAAACAAGGAACAGAGTAACAGTTACCAGGGGGGAGGGGGAGAGGGAGAGAAGGGAGGTAAGTAGGGGAAGGGCTTAGTAAAGGAACTAGTATAAATAACCCATGGACATGTACAATGACCTGGGGATTGACTGTGGGAGAAGTCATGGGCTGGGTGCGGGGGAAGCAATGGGGGGAAAAAGTGGGACAACTGTAACAGAAAAACAATAAATAAATAAAATAGAATATGCATTTGGTTAATGTAGCTTAGTAGTGATGATGAAGAAAACATTACTTAATTCATACTAATATGTAATACTTTTGATGAAAATTGCTTTAATAAAGATATTTCTCTTAATTATAAAAATATAATGGTATGTTTTTTAAATTTTTGGAACCTAACCCCCCCTTTTTGTACTGGTTCTTTGTTTCATATAACACAGATTTGCATAACATGACATTTGTTAGGAACCTAACAACTGTGTTTTACAGGGGTTACCTGTAACTTAGAATCAATGAGCAGAAAAAGAGCTTCCCAGACAAGAAAAAACTAAGGGAGTTCATCATCACCGAACCATTATTATATAATATTTTAAAGAAAATTATTTAAGGAAAAGAGGATCAAAACTATGAACAATAAAATGGCAATAAGTACAAACCTGTCAACAGTTGAATCTAAAAAACAAACTAAGCAAGCAAGCAGAACAGAGACAGAATCATGGATACCAAGTGTTTTCATGGTTGCCAGATGGGAGTGGGGTACGGGGGAATGGGTGAAGAGGTGAGGGGATTAAGAAGTGCAAATATGTAGTTAAAGAATAGTCCTGGAGATGTAAAGTATAGGATAAAAAATGGAGTAGCCAAAGAACTTATACACATGGCCCATGAACATGAACAATGGGGTGTGAAATGCCTGGGGGAGTGGGGGGTGCTGGGGGGAAATTTGGATAACTGTAATAACATATAATTTTAAAAATAAATGCAAAATAAGTAAAGGGCAGAGATATAGAAAATGTTTTCAGGTTTTAAAACATTTTCTTCTAACTGACAGATCTTTAGGGGAAAGTAGAATAGATATACAAATATGGTTATGGATGAAAATATTCCAATTTACAAAGCCTTTGGGCTACCAATGGTACCACTATCATTGGATAATTGGATATATATTTGCACATATATGTATTTGGTACCTGACATGTAATTGAGCAGTGGGATGGACAAGAATGAAGAGTGTGGTTAGGTGGGAGGATATGGCATTTGCCTCTGATCTGAGAGGCTGAAGAGATTGCAGAAGAGAAGAAGAAACTTGAAGAACCAACAAAACTCTACATGTCAGACAGGGAAAGTCATATTTACTGACCGAATTGGTGAGGTCATAGAATCAAAAGTAGCACTACATGACATCCATGTAATGTCAACATCTATATTTATGATTAATCCAACTCTAAATAAATGCACTTGCCCATAATGTCCAGGTAGGCAATGTAAATGCTTGGAACTAACTGAAAATGGTATGTGGTAAAATGGCAAGTGCATGTTCTATTGAAAGGAAAAAGAAGCTGCTTATCTCCAGGTCACTGTCGTCATATTATAATGATGGTCCAATGTTTTCAGATCTGATTTTTCAAGAGAATCAAATATTTGGATTATATTAACAATAACCCAGTTAAAAATATGAAGAAAAAAGATATTTATAGTGACAACAAACACAAACTATTTAGGAATAAATTGACAAAAGATATTAAGACTCTTATGTGACAACTTATGAGAGAGAGAGAGAGAAAAGAAGGAGGAAGAACCAGAGGAAGAAGAAAAGGAGAGAGAAAGATACTGAGATAGAGAGAGATGAATGAATGAATAAATGTATTGAGTTTTGAATTTTTATCAGTTCACAGAAGGGAGAGTTCTGTAAAGGAGACATTGAAAGAAAAGTAATCCAAGAGTTAAGAAGAAAAAGGTAAATGTTTTCATTTCTAATATAGATCCTCTTTCAAAGAACATTTTTTTTCTTTGTGATTTAAGTGGCTAAGTGATGCAGACATGAAAGATGAGGAAATTTTAAACCGAACAGAGATAGACTTGGAGCAAGAAACACAGACAAAATTTGAGAGGACAATTTTGATACTTCAAATTTAGTCCTTTTCTCTGTTGAAGTGACCCATACTCCAGTAGTGTCTTGTTTCAAAGTAAACAGGTTCTCTACAAATAGTAACAGTATCACAAATTACACTAGGTTTAAGGCAATGAACTGTTGGAATGTCTTAGCCCCATATAAACTGTATTTTATTTTGAAAGGCAGTATATATTATATGGTAACTGACAGCACAGCCTCCAGAGAATAGTACCTGGTTTTAAATTTCAGCTCTGTCACTTACTGGTTACCTGCTTTTAGGCAAGTCATTAAACTTCTTTGTCCTTTAGTCTTCCTTAATTTAGAATGAGTATAAAAATGTATGTACTTTATCAGGGTATTGTGAGGATTGTTAACTCATGAAAAACATTTAAAACAGTACCTATACATGGCAGGTAACTTGTTAACTATTAAAACATGGAGTGGAGTTTCACCACCTAAGGGACATATTGAGTAATAAGAGGAGAGGTTGTGAGCATTCCTACTAACTCTCTCAAACAATGGTAGGAATTCTGAAAGTACCATCAATTTTCATTTACCACCTACTAGTGTATTAATGAGGAAATTTTTTTTTTTTTTTTTTTGGCAGAGCCAGGTGAGACTTTATTTTGGGGAAAAAGGAAAACACTTGATTTGACTTCTAGTCAGGGACATGGGGAAAAGGCAGTAAACTCCCCCACCCCAAGGGTGAGCTGAGGACTGGGTGGGGCTGAGCTTCAGGTGGGCCTGCTGTGCCCTCCACCCCCCTGCGCAGCAGCTCGGAGGACCTCCCGTCAGCAGCAGTCATTCACTTGGGCAGGACATCAGATGACTCAGACACCAGCTTCCCATTGCGGGTCTCAATCTTCTTCACAACCACCATCTCGGAGGAGCTGGAGCTGGTGCGGCTGAAGGAGCCAGAGCTCCCGCCAGAGCCCAAGCTGGCCTGGAAGCCCATGCCGTAGTTGAGGTTGCTATAAACTGGGCTCAGCGCACCTGAGTAGCCGCTGGTGGTCTTGGTATGGATACTCATGTTCTGCATCCCAGACTCCAGCCGGCTCTCCTCACTCTCCAGCAGCTTGCAGTAGGTGGCGATCTCCACATCCAGGGCCAGCTTGACGTTCATGAGCTCCTGGTATTCACGCAGCTGCCGGGCCATGTCCTGCTTCGCGGTTCTCAGAGCAGCTTCCAGCTCAGCCACCTTGGCCTGAGCATCCTTGACGGCCAGCTCACCACGCTGCTCGGCGTCAGTGATGGAGGCCTCCAGGACAGCCCTCTGGCCTTTGAGGCCATCAATCTCAGCCTGGATGCGGCTGATGCTCCAATTCATCTCAGAAATCTCCGTCTTGGTGCGACGCAGATCATCCCCATGCTTCCCAGCCAATGTCTGCAGCTCTTCATACTTGATCTGGTACATGGTCTCAGCCTCAACCCGGCTGCGGTTGGCGATCTCCTCGTACTGGGCCTTGACCTCGGCAATGATGCTGTCCAGGTCCAGGGAGCGGTTGTTTTCCATGGACAGCACCACAGACGTGTCGGAGATCTGGGACTGCAGCTCATGAATCTCCTCCTCATACAGCTGCCTGTAGAAGTTGATCTCATCGGTCAGTCCTTCCAGGCGGGACTCCAGCTCTACCTTGTTCATGTAAGCTACATCCACATCCTTCTTGATGAGGACAAATTCATTCTCCATCTCTGTGCGCTTGTTGATCTCATCCTTGTACTTATTCTTCAAGTCCTCCACCATGCTCTGCATGTTGCCAAACTCCGCCTCCAGTCTCAGTTTCTCCTGGGACAGTGTTTCCAGCTGCCGCCGAAGGTTGTTGATGTAGTTCTCGAACATATTGTCCATGTTACTGCGAGTCGTCTTCTGCTGCTGCAGAAGAGTCCACTTGGTCTCCAGAATAAGGCTCCGCACCTTATCGATAAAGGAAGCAAACTTGTTGTTGAGGGTCTTGATCTGCTCCTTCTCCTGGTTGCGCACGGCCTGGATGTTGGGGTCCACCTCCAGCTTCAGGAGGCTGAGCAGGCTCTGGTTCACTTGGACGGCTTTGATGGACCCTATACTCCCCGCTCCGCCGAAACCTCCAGCCAGATTCATGTTGGCGCCCAGGCCAACCCGGTAGGCACTGCCCACCTGGGAAAAGGCCGCACCTGGGAAAAGGCCGAGGAGCTGATGCTGGGCCCACTTGAGTATGAGCGGCTGCTGAAGGCCCGGGGGCCAGAGGTGGACACTTTGTAAGTGGTCTTCTGGGTCATCCTTGTGGACATGGTGGAGGCTGGAGTGGAGGCAAGAAGGCCAAACCAGACAGAGGTTCAAGAAGGAGCCAAAAAGCTGCTTCTATGAGGAAATATTTTAACAATTGATGTCTCATACACAATTTGGGTAAAATAAATCTAAGTACAGGTAAATACTATATTACTTTAAAATATGTACATAAAGATTTATGTTAATTATTATGTATGTGGGGTTCCTAGGTATGTAAATGATAATGGATATATATATACATACATGTGTATATAGTACCTTATATTGGGTGTATACTACATGGCATATAATTCGGTATTTAATGCACAATACCTGAAAAACAGTAAGTGTTCAATACATTTTGTTGAATTGACAAGGTGTGTGAAAGGAATGTAAAGTGAGACCAATATGTTTCTACAAGATAGTTGCTTTGAAGCCCTAAATGCCAGAAAAGGGTGTATGCAATACCTGAATATTGAAAAAGTATTAAAATAAATTTGCCTCTGATACTGATGCAAACTGAACAAGTTAGTAGACTCTAAGCTTAGTGTTAAATTCCTATAACTCATTTTATTTTATTTTGTTAAGTATATTTTATGCTATTACAGTTGTCTCACTTTTTTCCCATTTGCCCACCTCTGGCCAGTACTTCCTTTCCCTCCAGCAACCCCCCCACCTTAGTTCATGTCCATGGGTTATGCATATAAATTCTTTGATGTCTCCATTTTCTATGCTATTCTTAACGTCCTCTTGTTTATTTTGTATCTACCAGTTATGCTCTTGATCCCTGCACCTTTCCCCCCATTCTTTCCCTTTCCCTGCCCCACTAACAACCTTCCATATGATCTCCATATCTATGGTTCTGTTTCTGTTCTAGTTGTTTGCTTACTTTGTTGGTTTGTATGCCTGTTTAGATTCACTTGCAGATAGTTAGGAGTTTGTTCTCATTTTACTGTTCATAGTTTTGACCTTCTTTTTCTTAAATGTGTCCCTTTAACATTTCATATAATAAGGGCTTGGTGATGATGAACTCCTTAAGCTTGACCTTGTCTGGGAAGCACTTTATCTGCCCTTCCATTCTAAATGATAGCTTTACTGGATAGAGTAATCCTGGTTGCAGATTGCCTTTCATTACATTGAATACTGCTTGCCAGTACCTTCTTGCCTGCAAAGTTTCTTTTGAGAAATCAGCTGAGAGTCTTATAGGCACCCCTTTATAAGTAACTCTCTGTCTTTCTCTTGCTGCTTTTAAGATTCTATCTTTATCTTTAGCCTTTGACATTTTAATTATGATATGTCTTGGTGTGGTCCTCTTTGGGTCTAACTTGTTTGGACTCTGTGCTTCCTGGACTTATATGTCTATTTCCTTTGCCAAATTTGGGAAGTCTTCCTTCATTATTTTTTCACATAAGTTTTCAATTTCTTGCTCTTCCTCTTCTTCTGGCACCCCTATGATTCAGATGTTGGCATATTTAAAGTTGTTCCAGAGGTTCCTAAGCCTCTCCTTTTTTTTTTTTTTTCAATTCTTGTTCCTTTATTCTGTACTGGTTGCCTGTTTTTTTTCTCCCTTATTTTTCAAATCATTGTTTTGAACCCTGGCTTTCTTCCCTTCATCATTGGTTTCAAGTGGATTTTTCTTCATCTCAAGTATAGCCTTCACTTCTTCCTTATGCGTTTGCCATACTCAATCATGTCTGTCAAGTCTGTAAGCTTCATTATCACCAGTGTTTTGAATCCTGCATCTGTTAGGTTGGCTATCACCTCATCACTTAGTTCTTCCACTAGAGCCTTGATCTGTTCCCTCTTTTGGGCCATACATCTCTGTCTCCTCAACTTGACAGGCTCTTTTGTTTGCCTCTGCATCTTAGGTAGAGCTGTAGCACCTGTTACATTATAAGGAGCGGAGCCCTAGGTATTGGTCAGTGTGGGGTGACCCATTTCACCCCATTGTGGTGCTGTATGTGGGGGAGGGGTCAGAGAGGAAACAATGCCACTTGCTCAGCATTCACACCTTTTCCCACCATGTCACCTGCTTCCTGTATACAACTGGCATCCCTCTAGCTATTGCACTGGTGATGATTCCCAGAATGGGTGGGTTTGCAGACATTCTAGGGCCAGGGGGCCTCTAAACAGACTCTCATGATGGACAGATAATGTCTTCCACCACCCCAGTCCCTACTGGTTTTCACAGCCAGAAGCAATGAGGCTTTATTTTCCTGGTGCAGGAACCATGAACTGCACAGTCTGACCTGGGACTGGGATCACTCCACAGGTGTCCCTCTGGGCTTTTATAATGTGTGACTGCTCTTTCCATGGCCAGCCACAGCCACTGCCTTGCTGCCACCACCACTGCCATCACAGCCACCACACTGTGACCTATTGGCCCTGGCTTGACCCCTCCTACCTGTATGGATGAATATTGCTTCTTTATATCTTTGTTTGATGGCCTTCCATGCAGTTCAATTTTCTGATAGTTCTGGTTGTTTTTTGTTTTGATGTAGGTGTAATCCTTCTTACGGTTGTGTAAGGAGGTAAAGTGTGTCTACCTACACCCCCATCTTGGCTGGAAGTTCCACTATAACTCATTTTAAATATTGTTTTCTCTTTATGTGAAACACAGATAAGTGATTTTTAGTAAAATATGAACTTTCATTATAATAGTTATATAGAAAAGACATAATTTATGCATTTATTTTAGCCTCAGTTTTACTATCCTAAGGAATGAAGAAATGAGCCATTGAGTTTTTGTTTCCTTACCAGATATTGTACATTTTTGTCAATAACCAGAATTACAATGACAAAAAGCAATGAAAAATTAATGAGAGTTGTGCCTTCCAGAGGCAACCATATATTATTAACAAACCCTTCAATAATCACTAACTTTCTTTTTAAAAAATTGAAAGGGAAAATATATTTGTTTTGATTTGATAATAATAAGAAAATTATTATTTAAACCAAACATAAAAACATGCATTATATGCAAATGAAAACATTGTCAAATAAAAAACATCATACTATATTTATGAAACTCTAAAAAAATCATAAATTTGTAAAGTCAAGAACAAGAAGTTAAGACATATTTAAGTTAGCAATATTAATTTTTATTTTACCCCCCTGAAAGTGTTATATACAATTTTGGCAGTTACATTCATCAATTTAATTTTTATAAATTTAGCAGCAGTTTTTTGAATACTTGGAGAAAAAGGGCTGTATTGTGACCTTCTGTGAACCAGGTAAATTCTTTCTCCATTCAATTGTCCAGGTCTTCATCAGATATCTTAAAGGCTGAATTAAAGCCATAAATACAAAAATTGTTATTTTCCTCTTCACACGTACATGCATAGAAGAATTGCTTTATAATGTGATGCAATGCATCACATTACGACACACACACTCACTCACACAACTTAAGAAGCACATTTCTTTCCTGAACAGACAACTTAAAAGCAACAATTTTCAAACTTCAGTGTATATAATGATTATTTCTATTACATAGAACTGCAGTGGTGCCCAGAAATGCTACTTTTAGAATAACCCCCACATGATCCTGGAGCAGTTATTCAGCAGTGATTACTCTTTAAGGAAAAAGTGGTTTGAGCATTATTTTTATACAAGAATAATATTCATGTGTTTAAGATTATAAATCAAAATCATTCATTGTCCTCAGTTTACCATAGTGTTCACATTTGTAAATATTTCTTTATACATGTACATGTATAATCTTATAGATGTAAACATTATATTTAATTATATATATTCAATGACATGAGCACATATATGGAAACATATATGGAATGATATTACGGCATTTTTTATGGAATTTTCCCCCTTTTTTAGTTGTCTGCACCATAATTTTCCAAACACTACCTGATTGATTGCCATTCACTTTGTTTCTAACTTTTGCCACTCTAACAACACTGCAAAACAGAATCCATTATATACATTCTTACATACTAGTATGTTTATCTGAATGGAAAAATTCTCAGTGGTAGAGTCGGGGGGCAAAGTATCTGTGAAGTAGTTAAAAATTTTCAAATAGAAACTTCTAGGTTGTTTTTTTCCAAAGGCTACCACACTTCTTATTTCCAATATCAATGTTTGAAATTACATTTTTCTGTATTTCCACTAGCAATAAATATTGGTGCTTTAAATATTTTGTTGCACAAATTTATATAAAGTGACGTATCATCACTAGTCATAATTTGAATTGCTCAGACAGACTGGTGAATTTGAGCATTTTAATTTTTCCTTGTATTTTATTTTACTTCATTTTATTTTATTTTTATTTTTTAAGCATATTTTATTATGTTGTTACAGTAGTTCCAATTTTTTCCCCTTTGCTCCCCTTTGCCCAGTACCCCCCTTCCATCTAGCAATCCCATCCCTCTTAGTTCATGTGCATGGGTCATGCATATAAGTTCTTTGACTTCACCCTTTCCTATATTATTCTTAACTTCCCACTGTCTATTTTGTACCAATCTATTATGCTTCTTAATCGCTGCACCATATCCTCATTTCTCCCCTTCACCTTCTCAGCTGATAACCCGCCAAATGACCCCCATACCTATGATTCTGTTCCTATTTTGGCTTGCTTAGTTGGATTTTCTTTTTCTTTTTTAGATTCAGTTGTTGATAGTTGTGAGTTTGTTGTCATTTTAGTGTTCATAGTTTTGATCTTTTTCTTAAGTAAGTCCCTTTGACATTTTGTATAATAATGGTTTGGTGATGATGAACTCCTTTAGCTTTACCTTGTCTGGGAAGCACTTTATCTGCCCTTCCATTCCAAATGATAACTTTGCTGGATAGAGTAATCTTGGTTGCAGGCTGCCTTTCATCACATTGAATACTGCTTGCCAGTCCTTTCCTGCCTGCAAAGTGTCCTCTGAGAAATCAGCTAATAGTCCTATAGGCACCACCCTGTAGACAACTCTACCCCTCTCTTGCTGCCCCCAGGACTCTCTTTTTATTTTTCACCTTTGGCATCTCAATCATGATGCATCCTGGTGTGGTCCCCTCTGGGTCCAGCTTGTCTAGGACCCTCCGTGCTTCCCTGACCTGTATGTCCATCTCCTTCACAAAATTGGGAAGTTTTCTTTATGTTTTTCAATTCTTGCTTCTTCACTCTGCACTGGTTGACTGTTTTATTCTTCCTTATGTCTCAAATCATTAATTTGAACCTGGGTTTCCTTCCCTTCACCATTGTTTTTGTGTGGATTTTCCTTCATTTCACTTAGCCTAGCCTTCACTTCTTCTCTTATGCGTTTGCCATACTCAAGCATATCTGTCAAGACTGAGCATCTTTATCACCAGTGTTTTGAATTCTGCATCTGTTAGGTTGGCTATCTCCTCATCACTTAGTTCTCGCACTGGATCCTTGATCTGTTTCCCTTTTTGGGTTATACTTCTTTGTCTCCTCATTCTGACAGGCTCCTGTGTTTGTTTGCCTCCAAGTCCCAGGTAGAGCTGTCGCTCCTGTTATGTTGTAACGGGTGGAGCCTTAGGGATTCATCAGTACAGGGTAACCTGATTCACCACGTTGGGGCATTGTATGTGGGGAGGGGTTTGAGAGGGAACAATGCCACCTGCCCATCACTTGCCCCTTTCCCAGGCAACCCTCCCACTTTTTCACTGGACTGGCGCCCCTCTAGCTGCTGCCCTGGCCATCGTTCCCAGAGTGGGTGGGTCTGCGGATGTTTTAGGACAGTGGGGGACCTTTAAACAAGTGGACTCTTCTGAGAGACCAGCAGTTTCTGCCTCCATCCCAACCCCCACCAGTCAGCATGGTCAGAAGCAATGAGGCTTGATTTTCCCCAGTGCTGGGACCATGGGCTGCAAGGTCCAATGAGGAGCTGGGAAAGCTCTCCAGGTGTCCCTCCTGACTTTTTAAAACATGTGACTGCGCTTTATGCTAGCCTGCTGCTGCCACCGCTGCTGCTGCCACCACACCGTGTCCTCTCTGCCCCTGCTCCACCCCTCCTACCTGTCTGGATGAGTATTTCTTCTTTATATCTTTGTTTGCTAGATTTCCACACAGTTTGATTTTCTGGAACTTCTGGTTGTTTCTAGTTTTGAGGTAGCTGTATTCCTCCTTAGCTGTGGAGGGAGATGCAGTGTGTCTGTCTATGCCTCTATCTTGGCCGGAAGTCTTTTATATTTTTTATATTGATTTTAAAATTAAATTTATTGGGGTGATATTGATCAATAAGATTATGTAGGTATCAAGTGTAGGTTTCAATGATACATGATCTGTACATTGCGCAGTGTGTTCACCACCCAAAGTCAAATAATCTTCCACCACCCTTTACTACTCGTCCACTCCACTTCCCTCTGGTAACCACCATACTGTTTTCTCTGTCTATGAGTTTTATATCACATACCTGAATGAAATCATATGGTTCTTAGATTTTTCTCACTGACTTATTTCACTTAGCATAATATTCTCAAGGACCATCCTTGTTGTTGCAAATGATAGGGTATCATCT